>NC_056056.1:95066339-96443839 GCF_016772045.2 Ovis aries
GAGACAGCAACACTGAGAGAAGGCAGTCTTTGTCCACCAAAAGACTTGTATAACAATATTCATAGTGGTACTCTTCAAACAGGCCCAAATTGCAAACAACTCAAATGTCAGTTAACAGACTGGGGAAGTATATGCACACAATGAAATATTACACAGCATTTAAAATGCAAACTACAAATATGCTACAATCGGATAAATTTTCTCAAGAATGGCACCCTAATATCTCTCACCCCATGCTCTTATAGAACTTTCCCACATCCTCCATCCAGAGGTAGAGTCTATGTCCCTCCACTTGATCCTGGGCAGGCCTTTGTGACTGCCTTAACAATAGAGTGTTGCCAAGGTGAGGCTATGCGACCTCTGAAGCTAGGTCATGAAAATGCCTTGCATTTCCACCTGGCTCTCTTGGGATGGTTGCTTTCTTGAAATTTAGCCATCACATTGTAAGGAAGCCCAAGTAGCCTATGAAGAGACCCATGTGGATAAGAACTGAGGGCCTGGCCCACAGCTCCAGCTAAGCGACCAGCTAATGGTCAGCAACAATTGTCCCACCATGGAAGTGAGATATCTTGAAACAGACCATCCCCCTGTCAAGCTGCCTTAGCCGAGGCTGCGGGACAAACCATCCTCTCTAAGTCCTGTCAGTGAGCAAAAGAATTGCCTGCTATTTCAAGCCATTAAATTTTGGGGTGATTTGTTACATGATAATAGAAGGCCAATTCACATAATGATGAGCAAAAGAAGGCAGATGCAAAAAGTATATACAAATTTCAAAAACAGGTTAAAAGCACCTATGGTGGTAGACGTCATTATGGTATTACCTTTGTGAAGGTGGGTGGGGGTGTTGACTTGGAGAGGGCCCAAGGGAACTCTCTGGATTAATGGAAATGCTCAGTGCCTTGATCTGACTGGTAGTTACACAGTATAAATGTGTGTCAAAATCCATTAGGCCATACACTTCGGATTTATGTATTTTGCTGTATGTATGATATATCCTTTTTTTTAAAAAAAATCACTAATAAACAGACAACAGTGAGAGAAGGCAGCCTACGTCTAGGTCAGATGAGGAAGGGGCATCAAGGATGCTTATGGTTTGGGAAGAAACCCAGGGAAGCCACCCTGATCCGCTTTGACCAAGGGACAAAGTTGGCTAAGGATGGGAGTGCAGAGAGACCTCCACAGAAGCCCCTGGTCCAAAGGCAGGATGCAGCTCCAGGGCAGGTTGCCCCATGGGGCATCTTCTGAGCAGGCTGACAGTGGTCACATAGGATGGGAAAGGAACAGCCACCTTCCACACTAAAACAGCAGGACTAACCCCAGCCCAGATAAGCCAATCAGGCTGTCAGGAGGCCAGGAGAACATCTTACTTGGGAGCAGCCCGACTGCTGTAAAGTACTGCCTCTTCCCTTTCAAAATATGTCTATCAATTTCTGAATTCCAGAGTCCTTCCCCAGAATCTCTTTGCTTTCAAAGTAGAGACAACTTTGAGTTTGTACGTTTTCTCAGGTGTAATCCACTCTGTTTAGAAAAAATGTCAGAAAAATTGAAAGCACACACAAAAAAGTTATAATCACCTGTCAACATACCACAGAGATAACCACTGCAAAAGTTATTATTTTCCTTCTAGACTTAATACATTTGCTTTTCATGTTGGTTGATTGCTCTAACTTGCTTAAGTTCAACAGAAAGTGAGCAGTTCAGTATTTGAGGCCGGAGTTTAGTCAGACCCTCGCTGTCTCTGCAACCACCCCCCAAATCCTCCTGGTGATACGGCAAGCTCCACGCTCCAAGCCTGCTTCCTGCCAGCCTCAGCCTTGGCCCCACAATAAGTGCTCTACTTTCCACCCTGAATGGCGAATGGCCCCACGTTCTCATTATGTTCCCACTCCAGGGACTCAGTTCCTCTAACAACCTGGCCAGATTCCATCTCATTCCACACAGTCATCAAAGGGAGGCCTCTTGCCACAGGATTAAGTGCCAAAGAGCCCTGATCTTGGCACTCACTGAGAAAGAACCAAATCCAAGCTTCCCGAGACAGGCCTGCTAATGCAGGACTGGGACAAGCCAGAATGTGCTTGTCTGCCTCTGGGCCTTGCGAAGCCTCAGCTTGGCCTCCTAGCTCAGAGACTGAGGGACAGGGCTCCCAGCACCTCTGTGGGACAGGCAAGGCCTCAGGCCTTGTCTTGAGAGGTCCCTGAGGGCTGGCTGTTCTGGGAGCCGGACTTCTCACAGCAGAGAAGGGAGCCATTTTCAGGGAGCCTTGAGGGACAGGAGGAGGGTCTTGTTGCTTGAAGTCCTCCTCTCACCCTGATGCACTGACACACTTGACAGAGAAGCCCTGAGCGCTTGAAGGATGGGGAAATCAGGGGGTCAGTGGCAGGTGAAATTTGCAGGACGTCTTTTCAGTCAGGAACAAACAGGCAGCTACGCCCTGAATGCTAAGATGGTGAGGGGCCCAGCTGGCCTGGAGACAAGGCTGCAGGCCCTTTTCTGGAGCCCTGGGCTTGGGGAGGGACAGCCCAGGTTGCTGCTTCCCAGACTCCATCACCTACCTGCCAGAAACCACTGCAGCAAGACTCTCTTCTTGTATCTGATGGGGCATGGTCTCCAGAAAGCCTCTCTGGAGACAGGCACCTGGGAGTTCTGCTCCAGGGCAGAGAATTTGAACAGAGGTCCCACCCCAAGGCCCCGAGGGGAAGAAGGAAGCCAAAGGGCAGTCCTGCAGTGTTAGGGTGGTGGCAGAGAGGGCAGGAGACCCTGACAGACAGGAATGGGGATGTTGGAACACAGGACGGAAAGGCACAAAATAGGAAGATGAGGAAAGTCATCAGAAGCAAAGCTAATCTCTTTGGAGGGAAGGGGTATACCTTAGCCAATCCCCAAACTAAATGCAAGCAGCATAATCCATGCTTGGCTAGGGAGCATATCTAAATGATCTGAATATTTTATTTATTATAATGTTTAATATGTTAAAATATACAACGGGCGTGACAGCACCGGGCCAGGAGGTGAGGATTACCCAGAAACACTTCACCCCCACTTGTGATAAAGGCCACCCATTTTTCCTGCAGGCCCTCGTCCCTGATCTTTCCTATACCACCCCACCACCCTGGGGGAAGAGGACATCCCGCCTCCCCGGTTGTCTGTCCCTACCCATGTCCATCCTTCAAGGCTCAGGGCCATCTTCAGGAATCTTCCAGAAATGTTCCCTCTGCCCTCTGAACACTCAGAGAGCACTTAGTTTGCACTTCTTTGAGGTCTGTGATCACTTACCACCACGTGCCCATGTTACCTGTCAGAGACTGCAGGGTGCAGGGAGCGAGAGACTGGTTGTAGGTTATGTTGGCCTAAACGCAGGGCACACCTACCCCAGTCCATCACCAACACAGGGCCACACATAATGAGCACTGATAAAAATGAGGCTGCTGGGAGGAGAGGTGAAGGGTATAATCAGGGTTAGGGACCAGGTTCCAAAGCAGCAGGCTAGAGGCCCTTGACAGCGATGCTGGTCTTTCAGAATCCTGGGATTCCAAGAGACCATGCCCTGTTCACACAGGATGTGGATGACTACTCCTCTGAGTGTCTGCTGAACCATGTGGACATTCCTTTCTCTGAGACAGCTGAGGTCCGAGCAGGAAGGGCATTTCGATGACCAGGGCCACAGAGTGGGTGGGTGTCATCTAGGAATCTCAAGTCCCTGCATTCCCAGCTCTGGGCCATTTCCATGAGACATGAGCATGGAAGAGCCTCCTGTCCTCAGGATGGTCAGTAATTGAAAGAGGGGTGGTCTCCCAGAGAAACCATAGAAATGCTTGCATCCTGAAAAGCTGATGTCAACAGGGGCCAGGTACCCCACATAAGGAAGGGAAGGGCCTTCTTTATTCTCATTCAAAGGCAAGCCCAGTTGCTGCTGCATGTTTAGCAAAAGTGGGTACAATTGAAACATGGACATTTCAGGCAATCAAAATTTGGGAGTCCCACTTAAAATAGGGGGTGGGGGAGAATGGAGAGAGGGAAGGAGAGAAGGAGAGAGAGAAGAAGAGGGAGAAAGGAAGGAAGGAAAAGAAAGAGAAAGGAAAAAGAAGTGTCGATGGTCAGGGTGAAAATGAATGTGGGGAGTGGGGTTGGTGTGCATGAGGGAACGGAGCTAGTGGTAGGGACGGGGGCACGGCCTGCCTTGATCGCTCAGCACCTGACTGCTCTCACCTGGGCCGGTCTTGAATCAGCCAAGGGCAGGGCTGTGCATTCTTACCTTGCCTGCCACATCTTCAACCATTCCTTTCTGGCTCCCAGACGGTAGGATTTGGGGGCCAAGGCTTTGTGCAGGCAGAGTCTCAAGCCCTTCTCTCATCCTCCCTTGGCCTTCCTAAGCCCTTCTTGTTCCTTCCCAGCAATCCTAGGACCCACAGGGTTATCTGCGCTGAGACTGTCTCCTAGCTCAACCACAAGCTACCTCTGGGAGGCCCAAGGGAAGGGGAAACCAGGCACACATGTTTCCCTGTGGCCAACCTCTGGCCACCTTCAGGACACTGAATGTGAGTCAGTTCTGGCAGCATGACAGGTGGTATAGCCTTTTAGAAAGTAAATCTGTCCAGCTACACCTAAGAACTTTAGAAACAATCATGGTCTACATCCTGGATACCCTACTTTTGGGACTATTTTTCTAAAAAAATAAATTTATCAGAAATGAAAAATAATTTGCCTAAGACTATTTTTGGCAGGAAAGAAAAAAGTAGGAAACAACCTATCTGTTAGACCTAAAAGCCTAACAGAGATGGATATTTATACTAAAAGACTTCCTAAAATTATAAAGACTTGGAAATATATGAAAAAAGCAAATAAAAAGTCTATGTTCAATGTAATAAGCATGCCAAAAATGTATGCAGATGGGCAAAAACCTGAAGTGTATAAGGGTACTGAAATTTGGAAATTTCTAAATTTAAAATTAGACTACCTGATGCTGTCTAGAATGCATTTAAATGGATATTCTTACTACTATGGACAGCATAAACTGATAGTCTTGGTACAGGTTGGTACAATTTGCAGGACAATTTGGCAATATATATCAAAAGCCTTAAAATGCCTTTCATTCAGAAATTCCACTTCTAGGAATTTACCCCAAGGAAATAAAGAGAAATATGGGGAGATATATCTATAAGGATATTTATCGCCATATGATTTATGGCAAAAGACTTGAAACCACCCAAATGGTCAATAGAGAAGATGATTAAGTTTTAGAATAATCACCTGATGGATTACTATGTAGTTATTAAACACACTTTGAAATAACATTTAATGACAACGAAAAATGCTCAAGATACGCTATATGGAAAAAACAATATTTATCTTGTATACATATGTCACATATGATTTTAAATATAAATTTACATATATGTATACACAATACATACAGAAAGAGATCTCCCTTGACTTATGATGGGGTTCATCCCATCATAAAAATTTCATTGTAAGTGAAAATATCACATCTTAAGTTGAAAATACATTTAACACACCTAACCTACCAAATATCATGGCTTAGCCTGGCCTTCCTTACACGTGCTCAGAACACTAACATTAGCCTACAGTTGGGCAAAATCATCTAATGCAGGCACTATTTTATGATAAAATGTTGACTATCTCACGTAATTCCTTGAATACTATTTGAAAGTGAAAAACAGAATGGTTGTGTGGGTGTAGGATGGTTCTAAGCGTATCGGTGGTTTCCACGTGCGATCACGTGGCTGACTGGGACCTGTGGCTGGACCCCAGCATCCCAAGAGAGTATTGTACTGTACATCACTAGCCCAGGATATAATCAAAATCCACAATTGGAACCATGATTTCTACTGAATGCATACTGCTTTCACACCATCATAAAGACCATAAATCATAAACTGAAGTCAGGAACTGTCAATACAGAAAGAAAGATACAGATACATATATATATGCACACATTATACAAACCATCCTAATTTTGTTCAGATCTGTACACTAGAATGATAATTTTGATTATTTCTTGCAGGAGAGATAATGAGCAGTTTTTGGTGTTTTTTTTTTTAGACTTTTGTATGTTCCAGTATTTAGAGATTACTACCAGAATCACATCACATCAAGAGGCACATAATGTCAATTGTTTCATTGGTCATCTGGTTAAAGGAGTGTTCTCCAAGCTCACCACCGTAAAGGTACCTTTTTCCCTTAGTAATTGCTAAGCAACATTTGGAGGCGATACTTACCTGAAAGACTAAGAATATCCTGTTTTACAACAACATTTTATTCCATGAAAATAGCATCTATTAATGATCCTGGTTGAAATCAGTTATTTCACTGAGGACTGCTGCTGCTACTGCTGCTAAGTCGCTTCAGTCGTGTCCGACTCTGTGCGACCCCATAGACGGCAGCCCACTAGGCTCCTCTGTCCCTGGGATTCTCTAGGCAAGAACACTGGAGTGGGTTGCCATTTCCTTCTCCAATGCGTGAAAGTGAAGTCCCTCAGTCGTGCCCGACTCTTAGCGACCCCATGGACTGCAGCCCACCAGGCTCCTCCGTCCATGGGATTTTCCAGGCAAGAGTACTGGAGTGGGGTGCCATTGCCTTCTCCGTCACTGAGGACTACATAATGTTTATTTCCTTCAACCTTTATCAGGTGACATTCTTCTGAGAATAAGAGCTCTCCTCTCTCATATTTTTAGTTTTACTATGGACTCATGGATTCTTTTTTATTATTCAATGTATTATAATCCATTGTTTTTCTTCTTCTTAATGTTCAAATTGTCTCAAATGTGGCTAGTGGGACTCGGCCACTTCCTGTTCCTGTGTCTCCATCATTCTAGAAACATTTTCTTACTTTCTGTAGCGATGCTCTTTGCCTCAGGTGTGGATTTGGCCAACTCTCCAAGAAGCCCTGGGTGCTTTAGTAAGTAATAGCATTTAGGAATGAAGATCTGAGTGCTAAGTGTGTCCACTATTACTGGGGTGTCATTGTTTCTAGGCCCTTTCAGTGAGCAGAGTCAGAAAACTGAGAAATATAAATGTAAGTATATGAATGTATATGTGCATAAATCAATTCACATTGATTCCTCCAATTGAAATACAACATAACATAGTTTTTGCCTTGCCCCTACTTCATATTTGTATCTCCCTACTCCTGCAGTGAGAACCCTGGTTCCCAATATCAGCATAATGATTTATTCTGTCCTATGATACACCCAAAACAGTTTCAGATTACTTCACAAATACTAGTAATGTGTTTGTACTATTTGCACTGCTTCAGTTGGTTTTCCACGTCCTTCAGAATGATGATCTGCCAAACATTCACTCTCTTAAATAATTATTGAATTCAGAATAGCAAACCCCTTTCACATTCAGTTCACGATTTAACGCAACTTAGATGTCAGCTGGCACAGCCTTTTCCTTAGAGATCTAGATCTAATTCCATGACCCACATAAAAGGATGAAGCTGGGGCTTCTGCCAGGTCCCGGGGGTTTCCTTCCTCAGGCTCAACTGTCCATATACAGCACCGAGAGCAGACTCCCAGCCCCTCAAGAGCCCTTTAAAGAATGAAATCCTGCAGAGACTTCAGAAACCAGGCAGATGTTATGACAATATAATAGGAATGATGGTAGAAGGGACAGCAACTTTCCCAGCATGCACGACCAACCTCTAAAGAGCCCCCAGACACTGGCCTCTCCGTTCCTCATGGTTGCTTGCTCTCCTTCCCATTGCTTTCCCCTCATGTTCCTTCTCTCTCCTCTCTCTTAGGAGGATCAGAAAAGCACAATTCTTCCTCTTCTGTCAAGCAGGCAACCTCCTTCCTCTCTGAAGCCTTGCTCAAGACATTCTTAGAACAAAGACAGCCTTCTTCCTAAGAGAAATTATGGTGAATAAAATTTGCTCCACCTCATTACACACACAAGGGCTGGAATCTTTTTAAAGCTTCATTGGTTATAAATTACAAACAATAGCTGCCAAACCCTCTCAAGAGGAGTCTATCCGTTGACTCAGCTACTGCTCCTCAGAACTGGGTCACCAGAAGGCTCCAGCTGCACAGCATCTTTCCACCTCAGGAAACTCTGGCTTCCAGAGCCACCTCTCCTGTCCTCCACTCTCCTCTCACACAGTTGCGCTGGCCTGTCCAGACCTCCTCCGCCTGGGCAGCCATCCCCCCACGCTCCCTCCCAGGACGCAGCCTAGGAGTGTCCCAGGACACTCTGGGAGAGAGACAGTGCTTTGAGGGCATAAGCCATGGTCTTGGGCTGAGCCTACCAGCAGGAGAAGGCTGGCTCTCCTGATAGCACCACAGTTGTCGGGGAGGGGCTCAGGTAAGGGATTCTTTCCTTTTCCTGCTCCTAATTTTCATCGCTTCCAGGCAGATGGCCTTGCCAAGCTACCTGCTTGGATTGGAACCAGGGAGGGACGGAAGGGCCCACTTATGGCCCTTTGGGATTTTTTAGGGCCTAGAAGATCTTCTATGGGCAGAAAATTTCCAAAAGGCAAGTAGTACTGGAAACAGTCCCCAGCTGGGTTGCAGTAGGAAAAGGTGTAGGTCTTTCCAGGAAGCCTATCGGCACCCTTGATGAGAAGAAACAGAAATTTGAAAAATATTTTTAACTGATTGTTGCACTGGTTACTTTCTGGTCATTAAATAGTAAAGAGTCTTTGACATTTCAACTAATGGTTAAAAAAAGTGTATAAGACTTTTAAATTTACTCACAGGGAAATAGGCAAAAGATGGCTTAGTAATGTACAAAGATGCTGAGGTCTTTCAAAATGCAAGAGTAGAAGTAAAAATGTGGTACAGGAAGACAGCAGTGACATGAAATGGCCTGGGGATGAGAGGAGTGTGGACTGGAGAGGCGGAGCTGAGAGCCCCCAGCACAAGCAGCATGCTGCCCAGCTGCCCCCAGAGCCCCTGCCTGCTCATGGTAACTGCGGGGAGCACTGATATACGTCCAGACCGCCCAGCGCTCCCTCCACCATCTCTCAGTGTGCTGCCTTCAAGTTCACCATTAGCACCTCCATCTTTTGAAATAAGCATTCGTCTCTGCTGCCTCCTCCATCAAGCAGGAGGCATTTATGTTGGGATTTTCGTCACAATTCTGTCTAGTTGGGCACCATTCCAGAGCTTTCAAGAAAGACACATAACCTAGGCTGGGTAAGTAGTTCCTCTAGTTTGGCTCCCCTCCAAATTTTTATGTAATCCCATTGATTACTCCTTGGGAGAGTCCTGACAGGGCCCGGAAGTACAATAGCCTTGCCCTTCAGAGGCACTACACCCAGAAATAAGGTCAGCCAGTTAAATACTAGAGTCCTTCATCCTTCCTGAGCTGCAACAGGAAATCACATATCAGGGTAATCCCCGCACTTCCCATAACTGGACTGCTCTCCCAGGCACAATGGGGATGGAGAGATGGAGATGGTTCTAGGGCCAGGTGCCCAGCAGGCCTTGTGCTTCTTTTTCTTCCCAGAGCTGAAGCAAGCCAGTGCTCAGCACAAATGGGAGCAGAGAAGGGCTGCCTACTCAGGGGGCTGACTCAGAGGCTCAATGACTTCCATCAGGGTATGTGGGGACCTGGGGTGGGGAGTTCAGGCCTTCTTCCAGCTTGGGAGAGCTCCCTAAACTTGAGTGACCTGAACAGGAATGCAAAGTGGCCAAAAATAAGTGTTCTGGAGACAAGCTTACTGGGGTTCATACCCTGGCTCCATCACTGGCCAGTACCACGTGGCTGAGACTTAACTTCTGTCTGTCTGTTTCCTCATCTGGAAAATGGAACTTCAAATAGAATCTACCTCAAAGGGTTGTTTTGAGCTAATCCGACAAGCTAATACATGTAAAATGTTTATGACACTGCCTTGCTCACAGAAAGTGCTTAACAAATATTCCCTACATTATATGTGCATGCATTCCTATAAACGTTTGTAAATACAATACAAAGGATAGAAAGACACACTTCTTGGAATGGCTCAGAGAAATCTGTCAGTAAATGTGGCAATATCAAGGATTAGTGAGGATGTGGAGCGACTGGAACATTGCGGATGAGAATGTGAAATGGATAGTAACCTTTAAACATCAGTTCAGCAGTTTCCTATGAGGTTAAACGTATACCTACCATATGAGCCGGCAACCCCAGTCCTAGTTATTCACTCAAGAGACATGAAAGCATACGTCCACACAAAGAATGCTCAGAGCAATTTTATTCATAATAAGCAGAAAATGGAAACAGCCCATGTGTTCATCAGCAAGTAGACAGAAGAAACAAGTTCTGGAACATCCTTTCAATGGAATGCTGCTCAGTGGTAAGAAGGGATGACGTCCTGACACTTGCCAGAACACTGATGAACCTCAAAGCACCATGTCAAGGGGAGGAAGCCAGACACACAAGGCTGCACACTGTAGGGCTTCACTCATACGACATTGCAGAGACAGCAAAACAACAAGGACAGGAAGCAGACGAACGGTTGCCAGGGGCTCAGCAGGGGGCTGGGGAGATGCATTATAAATGGTCAGAGGAGTACGGTAGGATGACAGAAATGGTCTCCATCTTCATGATGGACACTTCATTGTGGCCACTTGATATGTCTGTCAAAACTCTTAGGATTGTTCACATATAAAATATAACATATACCTGAGTCGCAATCTTACCTATCAGAGGAGGGGAGTGAGTAGGGAGAGGGCACGAAGGATCCTTTTTGTTCCGTACCGTTTGAATTTTTGTAATGAGCACATAATCCATGTACTTGGTAATCATTTTATTGAAGTTTGAAATAATAATAATTACATATCTACCTTGAAGGGATGTTGTGAGATCCAGATGAAATGAGATAATGATGACCTGCAGATCTTCCAAAGTCACAAGGTATAAAGGCCAAGGGGCCTCCATTGAGAGCGACAGCCACGACTCACCTCAGTGACAAAGAGCGTGCGAGGGTCGATGATGTCCAAGAAGTGCCTGAAGCGACCAAAGAAGGAAGTCTGGAGAAGGGGTGGGAGAGGAGAGTGGGTCAGTTGCTGTACCTCTTTCTCTAGACAACGGGGAACCCACCCACAGCTCAACCTTACGGTCAGGGTCCCAAAGTCACCAGGACTCCTCATTGGTGATGAGCGCCAACGAGGCCTCTCGCTGCTCGGTGACCTGACGGCAGTTCTCCCAGGTCAAGGGCTTTCTAAAGTCAACTCAGAACGACCATTAAGACACGTCTGACCCCACATCTCTTCCATGTGCCTCCCATTTTCCTCCCTCTTCTCCCAACGCCCGGAGATCAACTCCAAGCCTTTCAGCAGCTCCGAGAACCACAAAGCATGAAGGCTAGAGGGGCGGTCTGGTCCCCAGCCCTCTCCCAGTCTGCCCTGCCCACCACGGCCTTTCTGCTTTACTTAGGTCTCTCGGAGAGAGGGTCTCTTCCCAAAGTCCAGCACAGGCTCTGCCGCCAGAGAAAGCTCCCCACAGCAGAGCTCAAGCGCGGATGCCCAGCTTGCAGCCCTCAGGCCTTCCTTCACCCACGCCCCAGGACAGAAGGCCAGCTCCCCATCCTTATCCCTGAGCAGGGGCCTTGGAAAAGGAGGGCATTGTGCTAAACAGGCCACAGGCATCAGAGCACAGTGAAAGGAAACCAAGCAACGCGGCTGCTGGGCCTTCTGCCCTCAGGACAGAGCCAGTTTGGCAAAGCCAAGCTCTAGGGGAGGAGAGAGGGGACCGAGCCAGGAGACAAAGGGGAAAGCTGCACACGCTGGGGGTTCATGCCTCACTATCCTCAGGCTCCCTGCCACATCCTCCCTAGAGCCCCACAGCTCTCCAAGCCCAGCCTCCACTCGGGGGAGGAAACAGAACACTCCCACTCTTTTCCCTTCTCACTAGGACATCAGATCCTGCAGCCAATTTCTGCTCCTTCCCCTTCTCAAAAAAGACCGAAAATAGACCTGGGTCACCACGAGGTCTCCTGACACACCATGGCACCCTCTGCCTGGGGCAGCCTCTCCACCCGACTCCCAGCCCCAGCCGTTCACAGATCTATCAAGCTTCCACACCACTGCTAACTAAAACAGTTGCTTCTCTAACTTCTTAGACATCAAAGGCCTAAACCATCCCCCAGCTTAGACACAATGCTCAGTCAGAGATGTTCAGAAGTGTGGGCAGAGGCATGTGCGGAGAACACTCACTGCTGCATTATCTATAAGGGTGAATTGTGGAAATGACGATCCACTCACAGGATGGAACACAGCGCAGCCATCATATTTGGGATTATGTTTATGCCATGCAAAAAGCTTGCGATTTGTGAACTGCATCTAAAACACATGATTCCAACTTAATAGGAGATAAACAGAGCGCGATGGATACTAAATGGGTAGCAAGAAGACAGGATGACACCTATTAAAACAAACCAGGGGTCCTTAAAGCAGCGGACCCCAACCTTTTTGGAACCAGGGACCTGGTTTCTCGTGGAAGAAACTTTTCCACAGACTGCGGGTGGGGTGGGGGGACGGGTTCGGGATGATTTAAGGACTTTACCTTTATTGTGCACTTTATTTCTATTGTTATGACAGCAGCTCCCCCTCAGAGCGTCAGGCATTAGATCTGAGAGGCTGGGGACCCCTGCCTTAGAGAAGTGGCTGATTCCAGGGCTGAGGTAGGGAACGAACACGATGCGATTGGCACATTTTGTTGTGCTAGAATGGAACAAAGTGCCCCTCCCCAAAATGACGGGGGCGTGTCAGAAGGATCCGTAAGATGCAAAGAGACTCTGTGTGTCCCTGAGAAGTTCCCAACTGGGTTCACAGGGTATTCTGCAGGGACTGAGTCTAACCATGTGGAAACATCAGACGAACCCAAACTGAGGAGCATTCTGTAAAATAAATGGCCTTGTTCACCAAATATGCCAATGCTGTAAAGACAAAGAAAGACAAAAAAACTGCCCCACATTAAAGGAAACTGAAGAGATAAGGCAACTGAACATAACGTGTAATTCTTGAATGAATCCTAGACTAGAGGGGGAGGTGCGTTCAAGGACATTGCTGAGACAAAGGATAAAACTGGAATAGGATCACACAGTAATAAAAGGATTGTACCCATGCTAAATTTCCTGAATAACCACACTCTGGTTATTGCTACAGACTGCATATTAGTGTCCTCTCAAAATTCATGTGTTAAATCCTAAACCCCTAGGGGATGATATTTGGAGGTGAGGCCTTTGAGAGCTGAGGGCATATATGAGGGCAGAGCCCTCATGAATGGCATGAACAGTCTTATAGAGACGCCAGAGGAACCCCTCGCCCTGTTCCACCATGTAAGAACACAGGGAGCTGTCTATGACTAGGAATCAGACCCTCCCCAGACACGGTATCTGCCAGTGCCTTAGCCCTGGACTTCCTAGACTTCAGTACTGGGAGAAATTAATTTCTGTTGTTTATAAAGCACCCCATCTATGCTATTTTTATTATAACAGCCCAAACAGAGATAAAAGAGAATGCCCTTGTTGTTAAGATTACAGTGAAGTATTAAGGGATAGCTGAATATAACCTACTCTCAAAAGGTTGACAGAAAAATGATGTGTGGATATACAGGGCAGCAATAAAACCTGGAAATGCAGGTACTATTATTCTATTTACAGATTGAAGATGTTCTTAGTATCATGTGCATTTGCTATCCTTCCTGGCTTTATGACCACCTGTAGACAAAGAGCATAATAAAGGAAATGTGACAAAATGTTGAAAGCTGGCGGATGGAAGCAAAGGGTATATGGAATGAATTCTTCTTGCAGCTTTTCTGTAAGACTGAAACTGTCTCAAAATTAAAAGTTCAAAATTACATTATTTAAAAAACTACATGGAAATATATTAAAATGTTAAGAGAGACAGCCTCCGGGTAATAAGAATATGGTATATTTTTATTTCCATATCTTTTACATTGCTTTTTAAATGAAAAAAATCAGTATTATATTATATATAATAATATAAAGAAGTAATATTCTATTTTTAAAATACGCATTTAAATTAAAATACAGACCGATATATTACTCAATTATAAACTGCTGAAGGATGTGGGCTATTGGATGTTCTTTCTGTATGTGCCTTCTCTCGGCTCCTAATCGCATGTCACACACGTAGAAGAAGTTCCATAAATACATCAGCCACAACATGAATGAGTGGGCTGCTGAGCAGCCACTGCCCTGGAGGCTTCCTGGAGTGATGCAGCCTGGGCTGGACCTTGAAGGGAGGGTAGGATGTGAAAGGGACAAGAGTATTAGCAGTTAGCAGCCCAAGGAGGGAAGAGGATCAGCAGAGGGGAGGGCCCAGAGGAGAACGGCCTAAGGGAAGCGCTGCTTGTAGATGGTCCGGGAAAACATCCAGCCTCTGACTTGCCCAGTGGTCCGTCACTGTTTTCATTCTGTCCCAGCCTGCTGACCCTGCTGTATCACTCTCCACCACTGCCACTGGGAGAGAGTCCTAAATAAAGCATTTTGCTCCATAGATGCCTACCAACCCCTACCGGACTAGCTGAGGGTAGACCACAGTGAACAAGCCCGCAGGGAGCTGAGGCCATCAAGAGAGACAAACAAGTAAAGAGATAACTATAAAATTAAGTGAGGCATCATAACGGGCACTGGGGACACAGGTTATTTCTCCCTCGTGAGTCAAGAAGCGTCCCACAAGAGCTGGGATGGGCGGATGGATGAATTTACCGAGAGAAGGGTATCAGCAGGAGCTCGAAGGCACGCAGGCTCAGGTCAGAAGCTGCACCTGGCTCCTGCAGTTTATTCAGTCATTCACCAGAAAGCTACTGGAGACCCACTGTGTGCCCAAGGCTGTGCTAGGTCCTGAGAATAGAGCAAAGTTGACTGGCTGGGGGAACGAGGAATAACATAGTCATAGTAATGCCCAGATTTCTAGCCAGACACTAACACTTACTAACCAGGATGAGGAAAGCAAGAAGTGCATTGATTCAGTGAAGAGGAAGATAACAGTTCTGGATTGGTGATGTACACTTGGGACACTTAAGAGCCTTCCAGATGTAACTTTTCAATAAACACATATAAAGGTCTGAGATTCCTTTTATGTGCACACATGACAATGTCCTAACCCAATCAGCCAAAGAACCTCCCCCCGACCCACCAGGGATACACAAACTTAGGCTTCCTGACTCACTGCAACGATGGAGGCCATAAAGTAGAGGAACCATAAGGCATTTTGTCAAACAAGGGGGGGAAAACTGAGTTAGTGCAGAATCCTGGGGAAAGGTAGAGCAAAATTTAAGTGAAACAGTACATTAATAGGCTCAAGGCAAAGCAGGGCTGTGGGGAAGAGGCCTACATAGGTCTGGACTGAGAAGTAAACAGAGGGTTTTGTTTCTTAAAAACTATAAGATTCAGTTAACCATGGCATGGGATGTCCAGAAACTCCTTCTTTGAAGCCCTGCCCTCGTATTGATTCTCTGAGTCAAAGTGCCAAAGACCCACCAATCAAAAGCAGGATGTTTCACTCCTATTGCCAAGTAGAGGAGGTCATTCACCACCTGGTTCCATTAATAGAAGGATTGAGCCATTAGCCATTGCAGCCACTGACTTTCAACACACCCTGAAAGGAGTCTAGGGCAGAGCACTCTGTGCTCTGGGAAGACTGGTAGAACAGCCCTTCAGAGAGTTAAGTACTTTTTTCAGGAGAAACTTTTTATGAACCTGGATTCTTACATCTTCCCAGACTTAGAAATGCACTAAACCCATTAATTAAGATATCTGTTCCTCACATATAGCAGCAGCCTTCTGAGATGTGCGCTTGATTACACGTAACCCCTTTGCCAAAATCACACACATGCTGACCTCTCCCCCTTTACCTCTTCAGAGCTCTGTGAGAGGCTGCTTCCCAGACTATAGTCCTCAATAGACACTAAATAGCTCACAGTTCTTACAGTCTGCATTTTTGTGTTTGTTTTCCTCGATATTGACCCTACTGATATAAACAGCACATGAATGAGTGAGCTGCTCAGTTGTGTCCAGCTCTTTGCAATCCTATGGTCTGTACAGCCTGGATTTTAGACTGTAGCCTGAGAGGCTCCTCTGCCCATGGAATTCTCCAGATAAGAGTACTGGAGTGGGTTGCCATTTTCTTCTCCATTTAAGCAGCGAAGTTCCTGGCAATCCACAACCTTGGAGAATGTGATTTCTCAGTGAGTACAAAAGAATGGCTACCCAGTGAAGGAGGCGGCTGGGGTCCCTCAGAGCTGAGTAGGCCTAGAGGGAAGCACTCTTCTTTGTAGCTGCAATAATGTGTCTGTCCTCCCAGCCCAATGCAAAACATGGCAACCTCATCAGTCTTTATTTTCTCAACAGTTTAGTATACAGGGTCTTTTGGGTTTTTTCCCCAAAAAATTCACTTTTTACCCCATCAGATAATCAGTGGATTTTTTTTTCCTTCCCTTTTTCTTCACCAGAAGAGTGAGTCAGTCAAGTAATTCCTTCCCTTTCCCCTTACAAGAAAGGTGAGTCAGCTACTTCTCAGCAGGGGCTCCCAGCCTGCTGCTTCCTAACTCCCAGGCCTGGCCCAGGAGAGCAGAGCCAGAGAGCTGCCTCGGGAGCAGCAGCCCAGGGCAAAGGGCTGAGAAGAGACTGACAGCAGGCCTGTACCCGGACCTCTACACGGCTGCTCATCTGGATGAGGAATAAGCACTCTCTGAAGCTGTAGCCCAACGGCAGAAAGGCTAGACGAGCTCAGTAGTCCTCACCTGGTAGCATGCTGAATCCCCTGGGGTTTCTAAAATCCAGGTTGTACACCCAGGGATTCGAATTCTAGTGGCCTGGGGTGGGCTCCAGGCATGAAAGTCTGTTTAAAAATCTGCCCAGGTGATTACTGTGCAGCAGGGATGAGAACCACTGGACTCGAAGGTGTTGACCGTCTCCAAGGCACAAAGAAGCCCTAGGATCAGCCCTGTGAACAGTCACTCTCTAGCCTCTAGGACATAAATGATTTAAAAACATAACTACCTGCAAGGCACTTTCACTTCAGAACTTATTTCAGCTAACTATATGAGACACTTCCCCATTGCCGCCTGACTCTCAGCCCACACAAACCTCTCCACCCTGAGGTGAAGAGTGCATTTCCGGGCCCACAAGCTGCCCAGAGCCAAGAGGGAGCCCTCAACAAGGCACCTGCTCTGTTCTCATAAGCCTTGGTGGATTCGGGGCCCAGCACACACATAGCACACCCATACCCCCAGTCATCTTAGCAGATAAGTGAGATTTCTGAAGGAGCAAGGAAGTTTAAAAATAATAATAATAAAGCAAACATTTCTGTATAGATTAAATCACAAATGGAAAGAATCATGTATGTTGTTTTCCTGTCCTGGGGCCTCAACTTGCCAAAAATGGTGTCAGCCCTAAAGGAAGAAAAGAGTGGGTTCAGGAAAGGAAATGAGTAGAAAAGAAGGAAATGAGTAGAAAAGGGGTAACATGGGGCGCTGGGTACAAGCATGGACTTGAAGTTGACAAGCACAACAGGGACAGAGGGGCATCTTACCTAATACCACAGAGAAGCCTTCAGCCATGTTCAGAACAGGAAAATTGTACAGGACAAGCAACCCAGTTTCTTCAACAAATATTGGGTTGGCCAATAGGTTTGCTTGCAAAACTTGAACGAACATTTTGGCCAACCCAATAGAAAGAAAGAGGGATGAACCCACCTGTCAGTCAAATATAATGTGTGGGCTTTGTGGGAGTCTGATGGAAACAAACCAATTATTTTTAAAACATTGTAAGGGAAATGCGAATAGTGCAATGGACTGAACGCCTGTCCCCACACTCTGAGAGTCATGTTGAAATCCTGACACCCCACCCCCACCCCCACCTCAAAGGTGATTGTTTTAGGAAGTGGTGTCTTTGGGGAAGTTTTAATGTCCTTATAAAAGAAACCCCAGAAAGATCCCTCCTCTCTTCTGCCATGGGAAGTTTCAGCTAGAAGATGTTATTTATGAACAAGAAAGTTGGCTCTCATCCGACAATGAATCTGCCAGTGCCTTGACCTTGGACTTCCAGCTTTGAGAACTGTGAAAAATAAATTTCTGTTGTTCATAAGCTACCCAATCTATAGTATTTTTTTACTGCAGTCCAAACAGACTGGTTTGATGATATTAAGAAATAATTATTTTAGGTGTGTTAATGGTATAGTGGTTACATTAAAACTAATTTTAAAATCCTCTGATATCATATGAAAAAGAAGGCACTTCACTTCTGTGATATTCTCTCCCTAAAACCCATAACTGTCTATCCATTAAACACTGCTGCTGCTGCTGCTGCTGCTAAGTCGCGTCAGTCGTGTCTGACTCTGTGCGACCCCATAGACGGCAGCCCACCAGGCTCCCCCATCCCTGGGATTCTCCAGGCAAGAACACAGGAGTGGGTTGCCATTTCCTTCTCCAATGCATGAAAGTGAAGTCACTCAGTCGTATCAGACTCTTCGCAACCCCATGGACTGCAGCCCACCAGGCTCCTCCGTCCATGGGATTTTCCAGGCAAGAGTATTGGAGTGGGGTGCCATTGCCTTCTCCCATTAAACAAGACTAGACAAACCCAAACTGAGGGACCTTCTAAAAAATACTTGACCAGTACTTCTCAAAACTGTCAAAGTCATCAAACAGAAGGTAAGTCTGAAAAATTGTCATAAAACAGAGGGCAGACTGAGGAGACATGACAACTAAATTTAATGTGGGATCCTAGAACAGAAGAATAACATTAGTGCAAAAAATAGTAAAATCCAGCAGTCTGGAGTATAGTTAATAGTAATGCTGGTTTCTTATTCCCACAAATGTGCCACGGTAATCAGAGATGATGACTTTAGGGGAAACGAGGTGAGGCTTATACAGGAATCCTGCTACTCGAATTCTGCACACACAAAACGATTTCCAATTGTAAAAAGTGTATTTAGAAAAGCTAACTTAAACAGTCTTTCTTTTTCAGAGTTACCTATAGCAGGTAGAGTGAACTAATGGGCTTCGCACTGAAATAATTCCCTGACTCGGGGTGGAAGGCATAGAAAAGAAGCTGGCCTAACACTGGTAATTGCTGAAGCTGAGTGATGGGTACACAGGAGTTCACTGACAACTGTCCTCAATTTTGTATGTTTGAAAACCTCCCTAATAAAAAAGTTGACAATAAACAGAAAACCGCAGACTCTGGAGCCAGACTGCCTACTGAATCTGCTTCTTTGTGTGCCAGTTTTCTCACCTAGAATATATAGGATAATTGTCTCAACCTGTCTCACATGATTGTCATGAAAATTAAATAGGTCAATACATGAAAAGGTTAGAACAATACTCAGCTAGCATCATCATCTTATGGGAAGAAAGATGTTCACAGACCAAAGCCCATCAAAGCAAGCTTTCTCCGCCCTCTGATACTGCTCAGAGCTCCTCCTTCCCCTGCCCCCTGCAAAGAGAGATCCTTGAGGAATGAAAGGAAGAAGGGTTCTGGGGGACTCCAGGGAGTAAGGAAAGGTTCTGTCCAGTCTTGCAGAAAATGGTGTTATTGGTTAGTGGATTAAGAGCAGTGTTCCTGCTGTGGGCTCTGGGACTGAACCCTGGATCATGAACCACTCAGGGTTCAAGGGGCTGAACACAGTCAGTGTGGTTGGAAGCAGGATTCCAGGGGATGGACAGGGGTTTGACTGGAGGGCAGCAGGGGTGGGCCGTGCAGGCCTTTAGGGTCTTCAAAATAGAGGTCTTTACCTCAGAAGCAGGGGAAGCCACCGGAAGGTGTTTAAGAACATGTGTGATGGGGGAGGGTGCGGCATCGCCTGATCAGACCTGCACTGTTGCGACTCTGCCATGCGAAGAAGAAGGGATTGGAAGGGGGCCAGAGAGCAAGCAGGGAGACCTGGAAGGAAGCTTCTGCAGTGGCTCAAGAGATCAGTGAATGGGAGCTCAGTCTAGGATTCCAGCAGTGGAGACAAGTGGATCTGAGAGCTATATGAGATGAAAATCCTGTTTGTATTTAGAGGATGAAAGAGAGGAAGTCAAGTACACAGGGGACTCTGGGTTTCTTGGAGTCAACTTGATGGCAGTTTGGGCTGCTTGCACAACCAGGGAGTCGTGTGAGAGGGGCAGAGCTGGAGGAGACAGGTTCCTTAACATGAATGAATATCACATGCACTGTGCTTTACACAGGGCTGGAGGAGAGCTGCTTCTAAAGCAAATATAGCAAACACTTGCTGCCCTTGGGAGTGGTGCCAAAAAGAGGTACCAGCAATGGCTGCCTCGACAGAGTAGCCTCAAGTATGCGATTACATCTCCAACAGAGATAACAGCAATGGGCTCCATCATTTGGAGCCACTAGGAGGTTCTCAAATGTGTGTGACTGTCCCAGGACAGTTGCTGGAAAAAAACGAGCCCATAAATTAACTGAGCACATTACTATGTGCTGAGCCCCAGCTCAGGGTATCATGGAGACAAGCGGAACTGCAAGAGCGGCCCCTCCTCTCCGAGAGTGTTCACCAGTGTTGAGGAGAACCAGTAATCACACAGAGGAGTAGGGATATTCGAGGACCACAGGGCAGACTGCAGTAAAGGCTGACTTATGAGGATCACACTTGGGGTAGTCAAAGAGCTGGGCAGGAGGGGTCCCACCAGGGGATAAGGGAAAGAAGGGAGGAAGCGTTTAAAAGGAGGTGGGCCTGAGTCTTGAAGGACTAGTAGAATGTGGGGTTGGGGAGTGGGGAAGGGGTCAGCTAACGAAGCGTCACTCAAGCCCAGGCACAGGCACCCCAACAGGCCACTCTGGGTGGCACCTTGCACTGGCAGGATGACATCAGTCTCGCCTTAGATACTTGCTGCTGCTGCTGCTGCTAAGTCGCTTCAGTCGTGTCCGGCTCTGTGTGACCCCATAGACGGCAGCCCACCAGGCTCCCCCATCCCTGGGATTCTCCAGGCAAGGATACTGGAGTGGGTTGCCATTTCCTTCTCCAATGCATGAAGGTGAAAAGTCAAAGTGAAGTCGCTCAGTCGTGCCCGACTCTTAGCGACCCCATGGACTGCAGCCTACCAGCCTCCTCTGTCCATGGATTTTCCAGGCAAGAGTACTGGAGTGGGGTGCCATTGCCTTCTCTGACTTGCATGTTGAGGCGGTTTATTTTTTAAAGGAATTAAAGTCTTGTTTAAAAACAGTGGGGATGTTTTCTCAGAAGGCTCAAAAGCGCAGCTCCTTAATTAGCAAAGCTTAGTGCACCGCTTTGCTGGAACCAGTCCCTCTCCCACCAACATGATAATAACCAACCAATCAACCACCGCACCGATCTTGATACAACTTTCTTTCTTCCTGCAAACTTTCCATCCACCTCCGTGGCGCTCCCCCCGCCCCTCAACCCCAGGCAAGCCTAATTCACTTTAGCCAAGTCTCTTTGCCCCTTTTCTTAACAAAGTCCATTTCCTCAGCGCTGGAGGCAGCAAGGACCCGGGTATGCGGTGTAGGAACGGTCCCACCCAGGCTCCTGCCCGGGCAATAAGTCTGAACTGCGGACTCTCTCTCCTGGGCCGAGGGAGAGGAAGAGACTGTAGTGAGGAGAAAAGGTCCGAAGGAAAAGGACGACTGTCACTGTGCTCCGAAGAGCCACATAGGGTCGGACAGAGACGAGCGCTTCGTGGAGGTCGCAGAGGGTTAGAGGGCTGGGGTAAACCCCCGGGGACGCGGACGCTCCGAGCTCCGGGGATGACACAGCGTTTCCTCTGCACCCCCGGCTCTCCCCGCACGTCCTCACTCCATCCCCGACAGGGCACCTGCCGGCCAACTCGCTGCATCAGCGGAGGGGACAGGGGTGGCCAGGCACCCCTCGGCAGGCGGTCCTAACCCATCCCCACCGCGGACCTAGCTTGGGGTGGAGAGCTGGGAGCGGGGCAGCTCGGGAAGAATGTGGGTCACCAACCGGGAAAAAAGTTAGAATGCATCTCGACCACGCCAACTTTTCACCCAGGGCCGGATTCGAACTTTCCGCCTGGGGGGGGCGGCTGCACTGCCCAAGCGACCCTGAAGAAGCAGCTTGGATCCCGGGGCTAGGATCCCCGGCCGCGGGGGGCAGTGTCCAATCACAGAGCGCCTCTGGCAGGAAGGGCTGGAGGGCGCGGGCGGCGGAGAATGACGGCGTCGATGGCCAATAGGGAGCCAAGATATCAGCCCTCGCCCACACCACTGACCAATGGGAAAAAGGTGACTGTGGCCGAGGTCCACCAGGCAGTAGCTGCAGGCTCCCTGGTGGCCGCGGGTCGGAGACCCTAGGGCTAAAGAGGCTTTTGGGGAGGAGTTTGCTCGCCCTCCCTGTGCCACCCACCGACCCTCAAGCCACAGCCCGGTCCTCACCTGCTGGAAGCGGGGTTTGCCCAGCTGGAAAGGCGGTGCATCGGTCGAGGCATTAGCGGCACTAGCCGCCGCCGCCGATGCTGTAGTCGCTGTATCCGCCATGGCCACTGACGCCTGCAATCTCCGGCCCTTTTAAAATGTCCCTCCTCGGCCCCCGCCACAGCTGCCTGTCCCGATTGGCCATAAGCTACCGCAGCAAGCCGAAGGCGCAAAGGGTTGTGGGGAGTGTAGTTTTTCTTGTCTCGGAGCTTGACAGCCCTAGACTGCGGAGAGTTCCAATGACTCAGACTGGCTCTGGGTTCCCGCCGCTAATTTTGCAGGCGTCGGCAGTCCAAGAAGAGGGCGCGTGTACGTCTCTTAAGATCTCAGTAGGGGTCAGTCGGGCGACCCCTCGCTGGTACTGCCCCTAGAATTTTGAGTTGAAGCAGTGGGCGTCGCCCCTGGAGCTGCAGCCCAGAAGGACATTACTGATATGGGTCTGACCCTTGGATCAGATGGGTAAGGACTCCAGACGTAGTAGGGAAATCTTGGAACGCTTTTTACGAAGAATCGCACTGCAGAATCTTCATGCAGGTTCTTCTGTCACCACACTGTCCCTTGGCTCTTGCTCTCCAGTCACCCTGATTCAGCTCCTGGAGCATTCTGGGCGCTCGTCGCCATTGACCCAGAAGATATTAACTTTTGGTCTTTGCCTAATGCAGGCTCTCTCTGGCTTCAGCCTAAATATTGCGTTTCCCAATCCTCGCCCTGCTTGGGCAAAATCTTACATGTTCCTATCAGCCAGCACTTTCCTTTCGCAGCCGTTACATTTATATTTATGGTTTTGAGTCGGAGAAGGCAATGGCACCCCACTCCAGTACTCTAGCCTGGAAAATTCCATGGATGGAGGAGCCTGGTGGGCTTCAGTCCACCGCTAAGAGTCGGACACGACTGAGCGACTTCACTTTCACTTTTCACTTTCATGCATTGGAGAAGGAAATGGCAACCCACTCCAGTGTTCTTGCCTGGAGAATCCCAGGGACAGAGGAGCCTGGTAGGCTGCCATCTATGGGGTCGCACAGAGTCGGACATGACTGACGCGACTTAGCAGCAGCATCAGCAGTGTTTAACGGTTAGAGTTATGAGTTTTAGGGAGAGAATATCACAGAGGTGAAGTGCCTTCTTTTTCATATATCAGAGACATGACTGAAGCAACTTAGCAGCAGCAGCATGGTTTTGAGTATCTGCCTTTTCTTCTGTGAGGTCCACAGGGCAGGAGTTGTGATTTTGGGATTCATTGCTAAGTCCTCAGTGCTGAGGGCTCAAGCAGAGACTCAAATATCCTGTTGCTGTAAGAGTTAAAACAGCAGGGGCTTAAGAGTCCTGACAGCCTTCTCTTCCTCTGGCCAACAGAAGATCTCTTCTGGGTCCAATTCCAGGGCAAGAAGAGAACTGGGATGGGGAAGGGGAGTTTCAGACATGCTTAACCACCATCAGGTACCAGGACTTTCCCTTAAGCAAGAGTACCACCAACTGTAGAGCAAGGCACCAGCAGGGATAATAGATACACTCATGCAGAACAGACTAGCAGACTCCCAGCTGAATTACCTGGTCAGTGAGCCAGACTCGGGGGAGGACTATGGGAAGGACAGAGGGAGAGCTGCCTGTTTTGCCCAAGAGGGCAGTAGAAATGTTTGGTTTTGACCTTCGGAACTTCTTCTCCGCTGACCAGCTTTGAGTCTCCTCAGGCTTATAGTGAAGTTCAGGGTTGCATCATGCCTCTGGACACTGCATGATCTGTAGCAGTCAGTTCCTCATCCATGTTAAACCACAAGAAACAGACTTTTCCTAGCTGTGGAGAGTCTAGCTGGCCATGAAGAACCATTTGTATCTTGGATCTGTATCTCATCTTTCCCTACTAGACTAAGTGGCTTGAGAGTAGGAACCAAGTCCTGAAATCCCTCTGTATTTCCCACATTACGCAACAAGTATGGGTAACCTGGGAATGAGAAAAGGCTTAGCCCAGCCCACTGGGCAACACTGTGCTGCTGCCCCTGAGGTCAGGGCAAGGACAGTATTATCTGGGAACCTCATCATCTTGATTAAAGGCTGCTTTCTTCCTGAAGAAGCCTCCTTCATATGTCTATCAACAGTAACACAACAGAGCCACCTACAGTATGTTAATTTTTTATTCATCATAAAGTGCTCAAAACATGAAGAACAAGCTCTTTATAAACAGGCGTTACAACTAGGAAGACAAACAGCAAAGCAGTACTGTGCCTGCTCCCTGCCCACTTCACCTGCAGCTCTCCTCCACGTTATGGCCAGGAGCATAAACAGCCACAAGAACCCTGGGCTTCAACCCAAAACTCTTAGAGAGACCTCTGCCCTGGGCATTTTGGAAGCCCACAGCCAAGGGTGAGCGGAAGACCAGGGTCTGGCCTAGGACTGAACAGTGCCCAGAGGAACATCCAGTGGAGGAGTAATCCCCCTCCTCCTGAAGTGACACCCTCAGTGACCCCCCCAAAACATGACCAAAGTCTGAGCACCCATGGACACTCTTCAGCTTTGATGAGTGATTCTTAAGGTAGATGGCATGACAGGGGCTTTCCCCTGTGTGTGGGGCTCCTCTGCTTCATCCTGGTGGAAGGAAAACGTCACCCAGATAGCACATCCCTTCCCGTAGCTTTCCAAGTGACCCCACAAGCTGTCTCATGAAGAAGAGGTGGCCACAGAGGAGCTCTCACATTTTCAGTGGGCCAGAAGTATCCCCCTTCAGCACCTCCTCACCCCACAGTGTTTGCTAAGGCAGAGTGGCCCCAGCCACCAAAGATTTCCCTGCAGATGCCTTGGGGAAGCCTGTCATGTTTACCACAAGCAAACCAGAGGCTGTGTCAAGGGTAGACACTTTGTTTCAAAGTGCACTGCAGCAAAGCCAGGCAAGGACATGGGGCAGAAGGGACAGGCTGGTCAGCAGCTAGTGGATGAATGGGAGGGCAAGAAAGGCTTTTTCCTAAGTATAGGCAGGGTGGGGCCTCCCACTTCCAGAATGTGGTTTTTATCCTAAGACCCTCCTCAGCTGGGGAGGTGGAGATGGCAGGGAGGCTGAGCGAGCAGCAGCAGCTTGGCCAGACTCTTAGCTGGAATTAACTCTACGGGAAGGGGCAGAGCATGCAGCAGCACTGCCCTACCCTCCTTCCCCACTCCCAGGCTCCCAAGAGATCCAACCCCATGTGCTCAACAGGAGGAAAGGGGAACACCAATTAGGGGGAGAGGTCTACATCCAGAGGCTTTTGACCCCACCCACAAAAGGCACATTTTAATTGGTTTCCAAAAGTTCAAACCCTGCACTAGCAGGGTTTTGGTATCTAGACAGGCAACGAGAAGAGAGCTGGAGGCTTGATCCCCAAACATAAGCAACCCAAAGCCCAGAGATGAGTGAGGAGGCGCTCTCCCAACTCTGGCCCCAGCTTTCCACACATTCACACGTGACACTCACTCCGTGCAAAAGTCAGAAGAGGAGGGCGGGGAGTGGCCTCCGTCTTCTCCCTCCATCCACGCTGCACTCGCTCATGAAACAAGCAGACTCGGACATGGCAGAGAAAGACCAGACCACGAGGCTCCCTGCTCCCGGGGGTATGGGTGTGAAGCTGAAGAGTAGGCACCCTGGTTGCCCACAACTCACAGCCATCTGGGCAGCTTGGTCCCTGCCACAGCCCCAGTAATACTAGGAGCCCTCCAGAGGCGGAGGGAGGTGGAGAGGACAAGGGTTTAGCTGTGGGAGAAATGGGGGTAATAAAGCATGTCCCAGGTACCACATCAAATTGGAGCTCACCCTGGTTTCATCTTGAGGGTTAAATTCTTTGTTCCAATTCTCTGGAGCCCCCATAGCTAAGGGGTATGAAAACAGGCAGGTGGGAAAGACCCAGAGCTCCCAAAGACACACAGGTTGTCCACAGTACTTGACGGTGCCAATGGGAGTCCACACGGCCCCCTTTCCAGCAGCCCCAGCTGAGGGAGGAGACAGGGGGACAGGGTGGGACTTAGTTCAGCGGGAGGGAGGGAGGGAGCGGCCCCGTGGGATAGCAGGTCTGCGCCAACCCTCCGGGAATGGGGATGAAGGGGGCTACTTGGGGGGAGCGGGGGGGATCTGCAGCAGCGTGGGCGAGCTCTCCATGATCCGCACCAACAGCCTGTCGATGTAGCTCTCTAGCTCCTGCACATGCTCGTCCCGCTGGCTCAGCTCCCGCTCCCGCTGCAGGAGCAGGCCAATGAGCTCGTCGTGGGTCAGGTGGTAGTATTTGGCTGACTGGTCCAGCACATCCGAGTCCTGAGGCCAGACGGAGGGAGTGTGGGCAGAACAGCCTTGGGCCCACCTGCCCCCACCCCCCACAGCCCCATTTCCCAACCCCGGCCCTAGGAGCTGCCTCTGTCCCCAATGCCAGGGACAGCCTAACTGGCTTCAAGGCTCTGGCCAAGTGGGGCCAGGGGCCAGGCCTGCTTCTTGCTCCAGCCTGCCTGGCATGCCTCCCCCGCCCCCAAACCTCGAGACGCCTGGCATCTCTTCAGAGTACCACACGCCTGGTCTGAAACCACTGGCACCCTGCTGGACCTCACCTTTAGCCTCTTGGCATCCACAGTCTGGCCAACCTGGGGGGCTGGAGCCACAGGCTGAATGCTGCCAGAGGTGACTGTCTTGAGCTTCTCCAATCCGCTGCTCAGGGCTGTGCTCAGACTGGAGCGGGACTGCTTCCGGTCAGGGCTCCCCTCCACTGGGGCAGTGCTGAGGGGCCTCACAGGGTGGGGACTGTGAAGACAGACGGGAGACGCGTTACAGGGAGGACGAGTGGCACGAGGGAGCAGCGGCCACCTTCTCCGTGGGGCCAGCAGGGCTCACCACCTGGCAGCCCCTTGCCCTGCTCTCCACCTGCCCCCACCTGCCCCCTTCCTCCCTCAGACCCCTCCCTCTTCACGGAGACAGCCCAGGCGTGCTACAAACTTCTCTGGACCTAATCCCAGTCTTTAATCCCAGAACCCCCACGCCCACAACTCCCTCCCTCCCTCCTCTTCTCTGTTGTAAC
The DNA here is from genome assembly GCF_016772045.2 of Ovis aries. NCBI lineage: Eukaryota > Metazoa > Chordata > Mammalia > Artiodactyla > Bovidae > Ovis > Ovis aries. Next base: position 95,093,727 of record NC_056056.1, read on the forward strand.
TTTTCTCCAGGGTGATGATCTATCCTCCCAGTTTCTTAATTTTCCCAGGACAGGGGATTCCCAGCAGGCAGGTCTTTTAGTGCTAGAACCGGAAAGACCAGGCAAACCTGTGGTGCTGGGTCACTGGCCTACCTCACTCTACTGGTTGCTTGCTAGCAGCATTTACACAGGCCTGAGAAACACTCCCTCGAGCTTGTCTGAGCTTGTCTTCATCTAGCCATCCCCCTCAGTCATCTCCACCTCCTCTTCCTTCTCACGAGCCTCTCCAGAGTATGTGGACTGCATTCTCTCCGTAAGTTCCCACCTTTCGTCGACTCCTCAACCCGTTAGGACGGCGGCCCCCACCGGCCTGTCACAAGCGTTCCTGCTGAGGCCACCGACCCCTCAGCTCTCACCTCACTGACCTCTCTGTGGTCCTCCCCTGGCACCGCTCACTTACTTTTCCTTTGGGCTGCTCCTTCTCCCTGGTTGGAAACCCAAAACCTCTGTCTGGCTTCCGGACACCTGACATCCTTCCCAGTCTCAGCTGAGGGTCTGCCTCTCGGTTCCCGCCCCAACCCCTACTCTCCATCTGCAGCCCAGACTGCACCCCTGAGCTCTAGACCTATGTAGATAGTTGCAGACTGGCTCCTTCAGGGTCCACACTCGCCTCCAGCCTGACTGCCCTTTCCGGTGCTCCCTGGCAGAGAGTATCAGGCACCATTAGCTTCTTATGGCTCCAATCAGAAACCTAGGAAGCCCTCTGAACGCCCTCCTTCCGCTTCAACCTTGACAAACATCAAGCTCTGCTGCCTTCTCCCACACTATCCCCTCCCCTCCAAGCCAGCACTGGGTAAGACTTTCCAGCTATACCCAAGCCACCACCTCCAACCGCTCCCCCATCCGCTATGGATAATGGTCTCCCCTCCCTGGCAGCTCCCTATCAAAGTGTGTGTGTGTTCCAAGTCGCTTCAGTCATGTCTGATTCTTTGCAACACCATGGACTGTAGCCCACCAAGCTCCTGTATCCATGGGATTCTCCAGGCAAGAATACTGGAGTGGGTTCCCATGCCCTTCTCCAGGGGAATCACCCAACCCAGGGATTGGACCCGAGTCTTCTGCAGTCCTGCATTGCAGGCAGACTCTTTACCACTGAGCCACCTGGGAAGTCCCTATCAAAGTAAGAAAACACAATCTCCACCACAACCGGCCCCAGGTCTGTCCTCCGGCCCCTACTCTGTCTGTCCCTCCAGCCAGAGGAAAATATGCTCTCCATAACCTTCAGGTTCTTATAAAAGCTGTTCCTCTGTCTGGAACACTGTCCCTCTGCCTGTCGGCCTGCTAACGCCGGTTCATATTTCAAAGCTGTGCAAGTCCATTTCTTCCAGGAAACCTTCCTGATCCCCCCCATGCTTACTGGGGTGACTCTCCTCGGAGATCCCCCAGCACCCGGTACTTGTCACAGGTACCCAAACTGCAAGCACTAGCCTCCAAATCAACGTACCTGCCTCTAGGGCACCTCTCAGAATCTTCATTTACTTCACAGAGGATGTGGACTGTTCAGTGTGGGGAAGCACAGCGGCTTAGTCCAAGGCCCTGACTACACTGGAGGGAGGCCCAGCCAGCCCCCGAGAAGCCAGCGCTGGCACTCAGGACAGGGCTGCGGATTCACTGTCAACCCAGGAGGAGAGGCAGAGAGCCCAGGCGGGGGCAGACAGTGGGGAGAAGAACACATCCAGCCCGTCCTGCCCATGGAGGCTTCACAGGAGGAGCAGGATGTAAAGGCAGCACTCAGGCCACCGAGGGGGCAGTGCCAAAGGAGGGGAGGGACACAAGTGGGGCGCAGAAACACCCTGAACGGGGGCTTGGAGTCCTGAGCCCTCGGTCTGCTTGTCCGCTACGTCTGAGGGACCCCAGACCCCTCGACTCTCACAGACTTCATTTCCTCATCTGAGAAATGGGGACAGCTTTACTTGGCCCATCCATGTCATGATGTAAGGAACGTGCCAAGTACAGACGTGACGTCAACTCTGAAGAGAATAAAACTTCCAGAAAGTGGTGAGTATAATTAGAAGTGGTACTGGAATGTGGCAGCGCCAGCTGAGGGTGCTGTCATCAGAGCAGGGAAGCTGTAATCACCTCCGCTCTCCCACCTCTGGGATCAGCATCACCACCTCTCCCCGCAACAGCAGCCGGAGCAGCCCAGACTCCTTCCCACCCACTTCTCAGAAACCAGCACTGGCCCTCTGGGGCTTCCCTCCCCTGTTTCACTTTTGTCTGCTGTCTGGATTGGGAACTCCTTGGGAATACAGCAGGAGGAGTGTCTTTCACCTCTGTTCAGTGGCTGACACACAGTGGACACTCAGTGAGTTTGGATGACCAAAGGTATGAGCTGGTGGGCTGGGGGCCTCCAGAGGCCAGTGCGAGAGCCTGTGCCCCCTGCTACCCACCCCTGCCTCTTCACTCAGCTCTCCCAGAGCACCAGACTCCCTCTGAATTTTGCTGCTCCTGCTAAGTCGTACACCATTCCCCACAGTGACCTAGCTCTGCAGGACTCAGCTCTGGTCATCCCTCACCAGTCACCTGGTGAGGTCTCGGCCGCCTAAATCTCCCAAACAGAACAATGCCACAGTGACCACAGCCTCACAGGCATCCACTGACCTCTCAGCACAGTCCTAAGCACACTGGGACCACCCCGTGCAAGGCACAAATGCCAACCAATGAGGCACCTGCTGGAGTCAGAAAAAAACAAACCTTTTTTCTGGGGGTCATACCCAGGGAGCATCTTAGATTTTCTTTTGTCCTCTAAAGGTATTTTGGCTCTCCTCTCTGATCCCAGTACCAGGACCTCCCCTCTAGTCTCTGTCTTCACAACCTACTCCCCCAGGCCTGCCTTGGAGGACACGGCCCCCATCTGACAAGCTGAACTGCCCCAGCCTCCCTTGTGCTGGGAACCTAAGCTCTCATCTCTGCTCCCCCGCTGGCCCGTATCATTCTCCCTACTCCATGCCTCCCCTCTTCACCTCATCGTCATCATCCCCCAACTCCTGACCAATGGGGGGGCACCTGCTGGCCCAAGGTCCCAAGAGGAAGCAGCCTCTAAGCCAGCACCATGGAAGGCTCATGTCTCCAGAGCTCTGGGGTGAAGGAACCCCTCACCACCCCCGAAGGGGCTCAGGCGGGAATGTGAGTACCTCAGGCCTTGGGCCGCTCTGCCCTTCACCTCCCTTCCCCCCGGAGAGCATTTTCCAGTGGCCGCTCACCTGGCACTGGGCTGTGGATCCTCAGCTGGTCGTGTCTCCAAGGGCAGAAGCGCAAGCGGGGAGGCTGGGGTGCCTGCAGCGTGGTCCTCCCCAAGTGGGGTGGAGGGGCTCCCAGTGGGGGAGGCTGGCTCCCCAGGGGCTGGGGAGGAAGAGGTCAAGGTCCAGGCTCCAGGCAGGGGAGAACACGGAGGGCTGGGGCCCCCATGGTGGTGGCTGGCCCCGGGCAGGAGAGGGGGTGGTGGCAAGGCAGGTTCTGGGGGGGTGGGCAGCTCTTCTGGACCAGAGCGGATGGAAGATTCCCTGGACCCTGGAGGGGATGTGGATGGGAGGCTGGGGGGATCCTGGCTCCCCTGAGACATGAAGGGGTTCAAGGCATCCTCCTCTGAGAGCCATAAGTCAGCCTGTTGGCGGCTGCCTGACAGGAACCCAGGCCCCTCTCCTACTGGGTCCTGGCACTGGGCCTCAGGGTCTTCTCTCTTTGGAGTCCCCCACATCTGCTGACTCTGAAGAGCCAAGCTCTTTGAGTAATGGGATGTGGGGGCAGGGCCCTGAGGGCAGCTGGCGGGCACAGAGAGGCAGGGCCCGGATGCCACGGGAGGGCTGGCATCCTCTGCTAGAGCTTCTGGGCCTGGCCCACCCAGCGCGGCTCCAGAGGAATGGCTGTCAGACTCCAGCTCAGGTTTCCGGGCCTCCTCCTCCTGCTCGGCCTCCTGGGGACCACCAACAGGTGCACTTGGGATGACATCTTCTTCTCCCGTCTCTGACCCCCTGCGACTCAGCCCCCCTACCGCCTCCTCCTCCTCCTCCACCGCCTCTGCCTTCTTCTCTTCCTCCGCTGCCGCCGCCTCCTTCTCCTGGGAATCTGAGGGGGTGAAGAGACGCGGTGGCTTGGGAGGTGGTGTCTGGGGCTGCAGCCCCTGGTCCAACTCCCACTCAGGCTTGGACTCTGAGTCTGGCTCCGGAGGGGGCAGCCCCCCGCTCCTCTGGGGGCTCACAGGTTCTGGTGACCGTAGCTGCATCTGGGGAGGAGGAGGCAGCTCATCAGATGACCCTTCCTGCAGGACCGGTGAGGCAGTCTCCGCCGCAGGAGAAACGGTGACCACATCCCATGGCCAGGAATCATCCACTGTATCGAGCTCGTGAAAGAGCTGGCTTCCACCTTGGCAGGTCTCCTCGTCCTGGTGGGCCTCAGGGGCGCTGTCTGGGTCAGGCAGCCTCTCCCACATGCTGATCACTTCTGGGGAGCTAAACAGAGACGTCGCGCTGTCTGCCGGACTCTGCCCTGCCTCCCCTCCTGGGGCCGGCAACTCCCTGTCTGCTCCGGAGGCTGAGGCTCCCGGGTGCAGCTGGGCTGACGCGGGGGGCAGACAGGCCCCTTCTGACCCGAGGGGCCCTGGGTCAGCCACACTCGTGCTCGGACAGTCCAGTCCCAAGTCCAGAGGAACTCTGGGCTCCAGCCACACGCTGCTCCCACCTCCTTCTCCTCCCTCAGGGTCCCCCTGGGGCTCAGCTGCCTTCATTGTCATGGCCCTGAGGCCTGGGTCTTGCAGCCCAGTCGCCTCCAGCCCGGCTCCTGGTGGGGCCAGGATCTCACTCCTGGCCTCTGGACGCAGCCTGCTGGCAGCAAAGACGTTGAAGGTGTCGTCCCACTCAGGCGGGGCTTTCCCAGGGGAGGCCAGGGGGGTGGGGTTGGCCCTCGAGGCTCTGGGGAGAGAGGGAGCAGGTGAAGGAGAGTTAAGCGCTATGTCGGCTATGAGCTCCTCGAAGAAAGGGTTGCTCTGCAGGGAGGTGAGGAACGGGTTGGTGAGACCCGAGAATCCAGATGGGGTGGCTTCGGGGATGGCGGCGGCAGCGGCAGCAGCAGCAGCAGCGGGGGAGGTGGCTGCACCAAGGTTAGTGCTTAGCAGGGGAGCAGTGGGGGGGGCCGGAGTGCAGGGGGAGCAGGGGTGGTGGTGAGGAAGAGCAGCCAGGCCAGATTCTACCTGAGGAGACACGTCCAGGCTGTGGGGGGAGACAAAATCGTGAGCCTCCTGGTTAATGCCAAGAATGGAGAGGCCCCTGCTGAGCCCCACGGCCTGCCCCCCACCCGCCTGGGGAAGAGGTGCCAGTGCTACGCGGGCTGGGCTCAGGGACGCGGGCCCGGGGACAGAGGGAAGCCCCCGGCACGTACATGATGAGGCAGCACCCCCAGGACGAGGATGCTGGACAGAGCTCATCTGATCCTCACACCAACCCCGAGGAGCAACACTCCCATTTTACAGGTGGCATCCCAACTACGAGCCCCTGCTGACAATTACTCAATGCCAGACTGCCATCTGAAGAACCAACTAGAAAGCACTTTACATCTCTTTATGGACTGAGAAAAGAAAATACCGGCTGGTTGACACAGGACAGACAGACCAGAGAAAAGCCAGGCGCAGGTATGTGGCTGGACGAAGTCAGGACTAACAGAACCCAGCTGGTGCCTGACCTTCTGACCCCTGAAACAGCCTGGGTCCTCCTGAGCCCAGGAGGAAATGGAAGGTAATGATGGGGCTGTTATCAGATGCGACGCGGTATCAACCAGACAGAACCTTCTGTTGTGGCCTTCTCGCTTTTGGGAGGGGTACCATAACCAGCCAAAGAGGATGAGACACTGCTGAGAATGTCTGCCGCCCGGCGTCCACCTGGCCCGGCACCCAGCAGGCAGCCTCTCACCGAGGACACCGGCGGGCCAGGCTTGGAAGTGACCCCGCGGGGGAGACCAAGGCTGGAACGTGGCAGCAAGAGCAACTCTAGGTGTCACCAGGGGCCTCCTGGGGTCCCCCACACAGATCCCTGGCTCCCCTGGGAAATCCACTCCCTGATGATACACTCACATTAACCAAGACACGTGCTGGCCTTCAGGTGCCCCCTCCGGGCTCTCCCTGCGGGGAGCACACCCTGCACCTATGCCTTATCTGTGGCACGCAGCTGACTTGAGGGGAATGGGAAGGGACAGACTCTAAAATGAGAGCTTTTGGCTTCTCTGGGACACCCCCGGGACACAGACAGAAGGCCAGAACGATAGCACAGGGAAAAAGGGGGGGCAGACACCCTCATTTTCAGCAGTCTGACAATGCTTTGCAGCTCAGCCCACCTGTCAGACCCAGACCTCATTGGCCTCGGCTGCTATCTCGAGTGCCATCTTCCATCCCCACAAGCCCTAAGACCCCCAATTCCTCGATCCCTGCCAGCCCAGATGGAAACATCCCGAAGAACTCCTATACATCCGTCTTCTCCATTCAAGCACCTCCTTCCCATGGGGAAATGCTGGGGGTGAACTCTGAGGCAGCAGAGGCCAGGCTTCAACAGTCAGACCATGAGGAAGGAGGGCAGGGGTAGGAGAGGCGCCTACAGAAAGAGGCCCGGGAGTCTGGAGTCAGGACGCTTGCAGGGAGCCAGGGCCCAGTCAGAGGAGGTCCCAGGGGGCTGGGCGGAGGCAGCGCCGCTCATCTGCAGACACCAGGGGCAGGTGATGGGAAGGAGTCACAGGAGGGCTTTCCAGACAGGCTGGAGTCTATCGGCCTAGTCTCAAAGGCGGGACACAGTCAGACCCCCAACCCCTGGGCTTCTCTTAAGAATCCAGCTTCCAGAGACTCTTCTGAGCCTGTTTTTGCCCTGTAATAACTCCCACAGGCGGGGAAGAAGGAGTGGGGGGCGGGGCATATAAAGTCCTGCCTTCTCCCACCTCACCAGGGCTTTCCAGAACAGCTCTGCTTCTACGGTGAAGACACGGTGAAGACACTGAGAGAGGGAGGACCCTGGGCCCAGAGCTCCTTTCTCCTTTCCTCCAGAAACGTCTGCCTCAGGGGCCAGAAGAGCAAAGCCTCACCACCGCGTGGTCCAGTCCACCCCACCATCGGAGCGCCAACCCTGCTGGCGGGGCTCGGCCCCAGAAGCAGGGCTGAGCGAAGCGGAGCCAGCTCTTCCCAGTGCCCGTGATGACAAGTGGACAGAGGAGTCTGGCAGAAGCAGGTCCATCAAACATTAAACAGCCCCAAGCTTAACCCCACAGCCCTCAGCCCCGGCCTGGCCCCACTCACCCGTGCGGTCTTGCAGCAATCTGGCGGACTGTCAGAGCCATAGGGCAGGAGAGGGCAGGGGAAGGGCTGGGAGCCGCAGGCTCGGCTGGCAACCCTCCCTCCACTGGCTCCCCAGAGGGGCACACGAACCTGTTGGTATGGCACCTGCACCTGTTGGTATGGCACCCGCAAATGGCCTTCCCTAGAGGACGGAGCTCCAGGTACAAAGCCTAGCTAGCAGCCGCCCCAGAGCCAGCACTCCACCACTTCACCCGCCCTCCCTGCCCCCGTGCGCCCCCCGGCTCCACACCAGCGGCACATTCTGCAAGTTCTCACTTTACAAAGGCCCCTCCCAGGAATTCCTTTGCGGTCCAGTGGTTAGGACTCCATACTTTGGCTGCGGAGGGCCCAGGTTCAATGTCTAGTCAGGGAACTAACATCCCCCAAGTTGTGCAGCCGGGGCAAAAACAAAAAAAAACTCCCCTCCCTACCACTGCACCTGACACAGATCAGAAACGCATTGCCGTGTGGGGCTGTCTTCGCAGGGTATGCTCTGAGAACAGGGCCCACTGTGCCAGCCCCACACACTGCTGCCCTGTTCCTTCTGATCCCCACCAAGCATCGAGGCTTCAACACACCCTGACTCATCTTCTCTTCCAGGACCAAAAGCTAGGGAAAGAAATCAGAAGTCCAAGGGTCTCTGCCCCTCCGGTTTGAGAGTAAAACTTCAGGGCCTTAGTGTTGCTTCAGGAACCTTACAGCAATCGCATGAACCCACCACTTAACACAGCAATCGTCTGCTCACTCTGACAGGCCCCCTCTTCTTAAACACAACTGTCGCTGGGTGACCCCCTACAGCACGAGGAGAACATCCCTGTAGCTAGGGGCCAGGCTGCACTGGTGGACAGCTCTTCCTTAGACTGAGACGAGCCGTGTGTCCTTGTTATCTCCATGCACTGGTCCCAGGGGCATCAGTTCAGTTCAGTTCAGTTGCTCAGTCGTGTCCAACTCTGCGACCCCATGAATCGCAGCACACCAGGCCTCCCTGTCCATCATCATCTCCCGGAGTTCACTCAAATTCATGTCCATCGAGTCAGTGATGCCATCCAGCCATCTCATCCTCAGTCGTCCCCTTCTCCTCCTGCCCCCAATCCCTCCCAGCATCAGAGTCTTTTCCAATGAGCTAACTCTTCGCATGAGGTGGCCAAAGTACTGGAGTATCAACTTTAGCATCAGTCCTTCCAAAGAACACCCAGGACTAATCTCCTTTAGAATGGACTGGCTGGATCTCCTTGCAATCCAAGGGACTCTCAAGAGTCTTCTCCAACACCACAGTTCAAAAGCATCAATTCTTCGGCGCTCAGCCTTCTTCACAGTCCAACTCTCACATCCATACATGACTAATGGAAAACCATAGCCTTGACTAGACAGACCTTTGTTGGCAAAGTATTATCTCTGCTTTTGAATATGCTATCTAGGTTGGTCATAACTTTCCTTCCAAGGAGTAAGTGTCTTTTAATTTCATGGCTGCAATCACCATCTGCAGTGATTTTGGAGCCCAGAAAAAGAAAGTCTGACACTGTTTTCCCCATCTATTTGCCATGAAGTGATGGAACCAGATGACATGATCTTAATTTTCTGAATGTTGAGCTTTAAGCCAACTTTTTCACTCTCCTCTTTCACTTTCATCAAGAGGCTTTTTAGTTCCTCTTCACTTTCTGCCATCAGGGTGGTGTCATCTGCATATCTGAGGTTACTGATATTTCTCCTGGCAATCTTGATTCCAGCTTGTGCTTCTTCCAGCCCAGCGTTTCTCATGATGTACTCTGCATAGAAGTTAAACAAGCAAGGTGACAGTATACAGCTTTGACGTACTCCTTTTCCTATCTGGAACCAGTCTGTTGTTCCATGTCCAGTTCTAACTGTTGCTTCCTGACCTGAATATAGGTTTCTCAAAAGGCAGGTCAGGTGGTCTGCTATTCCCATCTCTTTCAGACTTTTCCAGAGTTTATTGTGATCCATACAGTCAAAGGCTTTTGCATAGTCAATAAAGCAGAAATAGATGTTTTTCTGGAACTCTCTTGCTTTTTCCATGATCCAGTGGATGTTGGCAATTTGATCTCTGGTTCCTCTGCCTTTTCTAAAACCACGTTGAACATCTGGAAGTTCACGGTTCACGTACTGCTGAAGCCTGGCTTGGAGAATTTTGAGCATTACTTTACTAGCGTGTGAGATGAGTGCAATTGTGCGGTAGTTTGAGCATTCTTTGGCATTGCCTTTCTTTGGGATTGGAATGAAAACTGACCTTTTCCATTTGACTTCACATTCCAGGATGTCTGACTCTAGGTGAGCGATCACACCATCGTGATTATCTTGGTTGTAACAATCCTTTTTGTACGGTTCTTCTGTGTATTCTTGCCACCTCTTCTTAGTATCTTCTGCTTCTGTTAGGTGCATACCATTTTTGTCCTTTATCGAGCCCATCTTTGCATGAAATCTTGCCTTGGTATCTCTAATTTTCTTGAAGAGATCTCTAGTCTTTCCCATTCTGTTGTTTTCCTCTATTCCTTTGCACTGATCGCTGAGGAAGGCTTTCTTATCTCTCCTTGCTATTCTCTGGAACTCTGCATTCATATGCTTATGTATTTCCTTTTCTCCTTTGCCTTTCACTTCTCTTCTTTTCACAGGTATTTGTAAGGGGCATGGAGATCTACAAAGGCTCTCCCCCAGACACTCCCTGAAAAGGCCAAAGCCAACCTTTCAGGCATTCCCACCCTAGCCAACATGCCTTCAGCCAGCACCCCCCACGACTCCATCTCCTGGCATCTGTCTAACAGGTACCCTAATGTTCAGGAAATGTAACAAGACACCCTCTCCCTTCATCTGGGCAGTGAGGTGACCCGGGCAGGGGGTGGGGGGGGGGGGCGGAAGGGGTGCCTGTATGCTGCCACATAGGGAGATCATAAGAGTTATCTTCCAAACCAGACTAGTTTTAATATAGTAAAGGGGACTATGCCAGGAAAACAGGCATAAACAGGACTTAGAGCCTCATTACCTCTAAGTCACTAGCACACGCCAGAGTCACGGGTTTGCACCACTAAGGATGCCCCTGAGACCCCGAGTTCTCTCAGCAGCCAGCGCACACTCCAGGTTCATCGAGATCTTGCTGTTCACACCTGGTGAGAGGCTGGGGCTGATGCAGAGACTGCTAAAGACCACCACAATACACATGCCTCTAGGCTGGACCATGAGTGCTCTCAATTGAAAAAAAAAAAAAAGTTTTTATATAACACCTGATCTGCTACTGAGCACAAAGATCCACGGTTAGTGTGAAGGGACGGACAGGAGCCTGAGGTGCCCTAAGAGGTCACCCTAAGAGGATCAGAAAGGGACAGACACAGAAACCACCTGTTTTGGCACTGGTGGGTTTTACACGCACGGTCATGATGGTCCTAAAACACACACTAAAGTAGCCTGTGCTGCAGCCCAGGGTGAATGGCCCACAGCAGGGCTGGTAAGCAGGGCCTACTCCAATGGCCCAGATCTGAACCACCCACTGCCCCCAACACACACACACACACGCTGGTAGGGGCTAGTGTGGCAGTCACGGGACCTGGCGGACGAGGGGCAAGGCAGGAGGAGCGGGAGGACCCCCTTCCTGGCCTCTCATACTCTGGCTCCTTCTCCAACAGCAACAGCTTTTCTCTGCATGCCATGCTGAGCACAGCACATCCCGCCTGCGGCCTCTCCCAGGGGCTCAGTGCCATGTGGGAGCACTAGAGGGCGCCGCTGCCCTGCCTAGTGAGGAACGCCCAGCACTCCTCAAAGGTAGCCCTGGGGCAGAGGCACCCAAACCTCTGGGTCTGCAGACAGGCCCCCCTGGGGGTCTCGCAGCTACATTCAGTCACTCCAGTTCTAGGTGTCCAACTTACAGCTTCCTGCCACAAGTTCTTCCTGCTCACCTCTTACTCTCTGCTCAAAAGCCCCAAGCCCTCTGAGCAGACACCAAAGGTGGTTTCTCCCAGACCAGCCCCCCACCTCTGAGGCACTGGGCCAGGGTGACACTGACAAGGCTCAAAGTCCAGGTCACTCTACTCCAAGAACAGTTCCCTCCCACCCTGCCTGGACACCAGGCCGCAGAGCCTGCTCTGCAGCCACTGCAAGCAAATAGGCCCCAGGGAGGGCAGGAAGCCCCGTCTACCCTCCAACCTGCAGAGGACGAACTTGGAATTCAAGTCCAGAAGGACAAAAACCTCAGCCTCCTTATGTTTGTCAGTCATCCAACTTCTCTTGCCTCTGAAAAGCCATCAGAAGACATGGAGCCACTGAAGGAATACAGTAAGCAGCCCAAGGACAACCCCCACATCACTCAGTCACGGTCTGCAGAGCTCTGAGCCCAAGGCCCGGCACACGCCTAAAAACTGCCTTACTGAGACACGTCCCCTCATCCATCCTGGCCTGGAAAAGGCCCAGAGACACCCCACGGACAGCAGCACTGGCCCGCGGTCTGTGCCCCTCCCTCCACCACACCACCTACAATCTCCTAGTGGCCACAGGGCCACTGGCTCAGCCTGGGTATCTGAGAAAGGCCCACCGTTCCTTCCCCTAGGCAGCAGGCAGCCAGCAGTTCCCCGGGCTCCAGTGAGCAGGGCTGGGCAGCAGGGACAGAAGCTGCTCCTAAGTAGGAGAAACCGCCCAGAGACTGATCCCCCCACATACTCATCTCCAAGCCTGTACAGAGAGCTGCGAGACGGTCAGGGCTCCAAGCTAAAAGGCCCTGCATCTCTCTCCCTGCTCCCCTGAGCATACTCAGAATTTCACAGGGAAAGAGAAGAACAGAGACTTCAGGAGTCCACGCCTCCCTGCTGGGGAAGAGGCTTAGGGCCTTTCTCTCCACCCTGCCTTTTAGCCCTTTACCACTGTGCCCCATCCTCCCCCTCCACCTCTGGCCATATCCACTGATGGGGATGGGTGGGCTTGCTGAGAGAACAGTGACAGCCGCCCTTGCCACACTGGGTGAGGTTGTCACAGAGGCACATGTCCAGCCCTTGGGAGGGCAGGATACCTGCTCCTGGTCGAAGCCCAGAGCCCCTTCCTGAGCCCTGCTGGACAACGCGGCAACCTCCACCGGCTCCAACTTAGGAGGAGGCCAAAGGCCTAAGGTGGGGGCTAGGGGCTCTGTCCCAGGCCTAGGCTGAAGGACTGCATTCTTCTCCTGGGTGGGACTCAGGATATTAATAGAGCAGCTACCATCAGCACACGCCCTACCCCAAGACCAAGAGACACCAGAGGGGGCCAGGGCCCCAAGAGTCTCCAAAGACGCAGAATAGGTCAGACTTCAGGGGAGCTGCCCACAGCCTCTGGCCAAGTCCTGGGAGCAACCAGGGGTGAGTATATGGGGGAGGAGTGGGCACATCCATTACTCGACTCCTGTCTCTCAGAGAGAAGAGAGCAGAGAGCCAGCTGGGACAGCTGGTGGGAAGTCATCTAGGTTCAGACAGGGTGCTGCTGCTGCTGCTGCTAAGTCACTTCAGTCCTGTCCGACTCTGTGCGACCCCACAGACGGCAGCCCACTAGGCTCCCCCTGGGATTCTCCAGGCAGGAACACTGGAGTGGGTTGCCATTTCCTTCTCCAACACACGAAAGTGAAAAGTGAAAGTGAAGTTGCTCAGTCGTGTCCGACCTCAGCGACCCCATGGACTGCAGCCTTCCAGGCTCCTCTGTCCATGGGATTTTCCAGGCAAGAGTACTGAAGTGGGGTGCCACTGCCTTCTCCGTCAGACAGGGTGGGGAAGCCTCAAGTGAGTCCTCAGTCCCCACCTCTCTATCTGGCAAAGCTTCATGACCTTGAGGCCAGCAGGCAAGAGGCAGAGGTTGGGAAGCAAAGAATCCCTACAAATGGCCTTTCCTGCTTTTGTCCCCTTCCTCCCCCTCCTCAGGGGATAGTTGTGCCAACTCAGGAAGTGAGGCCCACAGGACCCCCAGAGTGCCGTGCTCTTCAACTCACCTGTGTCCACATGTAGACAACAAGCCTTGGCTTAGGTAGATAGGGTTCCCCCTCTCAACCATGCAAAGCCAGAGCCCCAGCAGCCTGCCCCAGGGCCCCAGCTGCTCCATCCTCCCTGCCCCGGGGTTCACTGCAGACACCCCAGCATCTTTCCCGGGGACCAAAGCTGGTCTTGCCAAGGACATACCTGGGTTTCTGGGATGGTTCCTTGGCTTCTCTCAAGCCAAACCAGCTACTTTTGGCCTTTTCCTCCCCACTGGACGAGTGGTGGGGGGAGGCTCCCAGAGAGGGGCCCCCCTTCTCCCCCAGAGAGCCTCGGCACCCCATCTCGCTCCGACTCAGCCCCTGGTGGTGATGGTGGAAAAGGCCCATCCGGGGCTTCCGCTCCTCCTTCCGGGCTCCCTCCTTCTCCACCGCAGCCTCAGAGGAGGCCACCATGGGGGTGGCGACCTGCACCGGCCTCCCCTCTGAGGGCCGGGCCCCCTCCTCCTCTCCAGAGCGGCAGGCCCCCGCGGCCAACACTCCAGCCTGTGAGCTCAGCTCCTCCTGTCCAGGCGCCGCCTCAGAGCTGCTGGGGCGGTGGCCGCCTCGGGCCCAGGAGTCGTCCGCAGACCGCGGCCCCTCCTCGGAGGGCCGGGAAGAGCCAGCGTGCAGGGAGCTGGAGGGTGGAAACGGGCCCGAGATGGAACTGCGGTGCCGTGGGGGCACCGAGGGCTCCTCGTTGTATATGTGGCTCCCGTTGACACACAGAGAGGAGCGCGAGGCCCCATCAAGGTGGCCCTGAAGGTCAAGAAGGGCCCGGGGAGGCGCCGCCCGCATCTGGCTGGCCTCGTCACTGTAGGTCCGTTTGTGTTTGAGCAACTTGGGGGACGGTGCAGAGTCCCGGCCTGGAAAGGAAGCACATGTGGGGTGAGACGCCTGCTCCCACCTCGGCCTTCCCTACAGCCGAGGGGACAGCCCGCCCTCCGCTGCCCTCGCTCACCCCCTTCCGAGGACAGCCAGCTGCTGCGGCTGGGCGAGCGGGTGAGGAGCTCGGCGCCGGGGCCCTGGTAGGCCAGGCTGCCGCTGGCCGAGGACAGAGTGCTGTCCGAGCCCAGCGAGGTGTTGGACTGGGTCAGCGAGGACTTCCGCAGCTTGTTGCGGAGGAAGAAGCCTTTGGCTTTGCCCATCTTGCCCAGGCTGCCCAGCTCAGGGTCCTCCAGGGCGCTGCTGGGGAGGATGGCAGAGGCAGACTCCAGGTCAAACTTCTTCTTGCCCTTCATCTTGTCCTTGATCTTACTGAAGGGGGACCGCGGCTTATCCTTCACAGACAGGTCGAACATGCTGGCGCTGAGGTTGTTGCGTGTGAACTGGATGGTCACCTGGATCTCCCCGCGCTCCTTCTCCTTCTTGCCCGCCTTCGAGCGCAGCTTGTACCACCTGTGAGAAAGAAGGGGGTGTCAGGGCTCCAGTCGCAGGGACCCCCAGAGCCCCTCCCTGCCCTGAGGGTCATGACAGCCCCCGCTAAAGGCTCCCACAGGCCTGGGAGGAACCCTTACGACTCCAGGCCCCAGGTACAGACACAGGTACCCGCATTTCCCCGTCTACATCATCTCCTCTGACTGGTCGTAGCCTAAGCTCTGCTCTGAGCCACCAGTGAGTCCTGGAAAGAACAGCTCTCCCCGAAGCCCAGGGCCAGGAATGCTAGTGCATGCACACACACACACACACGCAAGCGCACACACACACACACACACACACCGCCACCCCACCCCCCCTCACGCCCTCACTTACTCACCCAAAGCCCTGCCAGGTACACCTCTACAAGACGGAGAAGCAGGCACGATGGCATAAAAGAGGCCTTAAGCAACAGGCTCAGGGAAGGAAAGAGCCCTCCTCATCTGGAAGCACCCACCATGTGTTACAAAGGGATGGGGAGGGCGGTGGTTCTCATCTCCCCTCCATGCACTGCTCACAACAGGCCTGGGATTTTACAGATCAGGAGGTCAAAGCTCCACGGTGAGGCAGCTCAGCCAAGAACAAGCAGCCAGGAAGGAGACTGAAATTAACAATAATGCACTGCTCCTGGCTCATCAATCATAAATGTACCGCACTAATGTTAACACAGATGTTACTAACAGAGGATACTACAGCAGGAGCAGGGAGGGGGTATACACGGCAGCTCTGTGCACTTTCCACTCGCTTTTCTGTAAACCTAAAACTACTCTAAAAATAAACTCTTTTAATTAAAAAAAGCAGACACAGCAAGCACAGCGAGAGCGTGAGCAAGAAGCCACGAAAGGAATAACACAAGGACGCTCTCCTGAAGACCAAGAGCGCCGGCACTCAGCACAGTGAGCACAGACAGACCTGGGGACGGGGCCACTGAGGCTTCAGAGCCCCAGGCACGCAAAGGAGACTAGAGGCTTCTGCAGAGGGGAGCCAGGCCCACGTAACACAGTCACAAGTCAGAGCAGCATCAGCTCCTCACTGGCAGCACTGGACACCTCATGGAGCCATGCCTCTGCAATTCTGAGGGAAAAACGCCCCAGAATTCTAGACCCAGCCAGTCAAGTTTTATTCCATAATAAAGTCCAGTGGAGGTGGTCACATTGGTCACCGAAGGGCTCAAAGACCCTCAGAGTATACACACAGCACACACACATACCCCCCATATCACACACAAACACTACACACGAACCCCACCACACACGCCTCAGTCCCTGCTGTGGTGGTCATCTCCCACCTAACATCTGCTCACCCCACAGCACGAGCTCCCTGAGCTTCTCATGGACATAAAGGGGTGGGAGATCTTCTGTATGAAAGCCTCTATATGTCCAAATGTCCAGATTAAGTCACTGCAAGGAATTGGTGGTACTGGTGGGTTTAAACCTTATAACTTTAAAAAAAAAAAGCCTACCCAGGGGCGTTTCCAGTTGGATCCCTTTGGAAGCATCCATCATGACTAACCTCTTGGGTGCCCATCACGGGCTCTGCACCTGGCCTCTTCTTGGTGACCACTGGGAAGCCCAAGTAAAGTGAGCCCTGGCTGTTGGTTTTCCCCCCCAAACCTGAGAGACCACCCCTGGGAAGGCTGGCTCAGGACATAGCACAAGCAAGGAGGGCAGAGGGCCGTGCTCAGAGCGGGGGGGGGGTGTGTTTCTGTACTCTCAAGATGAGCAGGGGCAGGGAAGAAAGATGGGGGAGGAAAGGCGAGGAGCAGAGAAGAGAGCTAAGAGACAGACTGATGGGATGTGTGCGAGGATGGGTCTGGGGGCATGAGGAGACATTTACTAGAAAGACAAACCAGCGGGCATCAATATCCTCACCCCCTGGCCTTCTTAACCCAACATCCACCCTGGGCCTGACCCTTTAAGTCATCCAAGGGCAAGTCAACTTGCTCAAAGCTGGACTAGACCTCATTTAGTACAAAAAGATTCTGGGAGGTGGGGCAATGAGAAGTATTAATACATGGACTCCAGCCACAAAGCCACCAAGCCCCGAGTGACGGGAATCAGCAAGCACAGACGTCCGTCTCCGGGGCTGAGGTCAGAGGCCCTGAGCCCTAGCAGTCACGCTCCACACCCCATGGCATTAACAGTGGCTATCTCCGGGGGCGAGGCTGCAGGGCACTATCCTTTCCTACTGTCTGTTTTTGTCCTGTGTGAATTTTTTATTAGGGCCATATATTACCATCGTAATCGGAAAGCGATGAAAGCAAGCCCCATCCTTTCTTACGCCCTCAGCTGCCTGGGACAGGCGGGCTCCTCACTTCTCCGTCCAACCTCTCAGTCACAGAGGATGTGTCGCCAGCCCAGCCTGGGGCTCGGGTCCTTGGCCCAAAGGATCCTTGTCCCCGCCTTTCCCAACCTCCGGCCCATAAGGTCACTTTTGCTGCTCCTGCTCTTCCCGAGGGGATCTGGGTGCTTCCTCTGCACCTGCTTTTCAGGGAGACAGCAGGGAAAAGAAGGCTTTCTCTGCCATTTTCTGGCTGTCACCCTCCCCATCCGGAGCAGAGTGAGGATGGCTGGGACCCACCTATGGATCCTCAGTCACTGTCACCATCTGTCTCCCTACAGGTCACGGGCAGGACTGGTCGGACCCTGCCAGGTACTTGGAGCAGGCCTTCTCCCAGGAGTGTGACCCACACAGGCTGAGCACAATGGCAAGGCCACAAGCCAACCTCTCTTGGACGAAGCCCTGTCACTCTCATCCATGGCTGAGATCTGGCAGAAACCAATCAGGATTTGACCACGGCCTGAGCACACACCCAGATATTGGCTCACAAGACAGATTTTATCTTCAGAGCTCTGCTGCTGCAGTACCCTAACCTGCACATATCAGGGTAGGGTTTCTTTATACCTACTCATACCAAGATACAACCTAAAACCCACTAAATTAGTAAGGCCAGGCCTAAAAAATATTCCCCATTGGCTCAGTGGGTAAAGAATCTGCCTGCAATGCATGAGATGTGAGTCCAATCCCTGGGTCAGGAAGATGACCCTGGAGAAGGGAATGGCAGCCCACTTCAGTATTCTTGCCTGAAAAACCCGATAGACAGAGGAGCCGGGCAGGCTACAGTTCACGGTGCCACCAAG
The DNA here is from genome assembly GCF_016772045.2 of Ovis aries. Classification (NCBI taxonomy): domain Eukaryota; kingdom Metazoa; phylum Chordata; class Mammalia; order Artiodactyla; family Bovidae; genus Ovis; species Ovis aries. Next base: position 95,111,596 of record NC_056056.1, read on the forward strand.
AGTCAGACACGACTGAGCGACTAAGAAGCAGCAGGCAGCAACAGGCCTGGAAATTCTGTGATTTAAGGTTGAAGGGAGCCCGTCCTCGGGTGACGGAATTCACCAGACCCCTGCCTGGCCCCCTGCCTACTCTACGTGCTTCACGGATCGGAGACCAACTCTCCCTCCGCCTGGGCGCCTCATCAACGACTCTCAACTGGGGGACTTTCCTGGTGGGCCAGTGGCTAAGACTACTACTCCCAACACAGGGGCCCAGGGCCGATTCCCGTGGCCAGGGCACTAGATCCCACACGCCACAGCTGAAGATCCCAAGCGCTGCAACGAAGACCTGGAGCAACCAAATGAATAAATTTTTAAAAAGGAACACTCAATTGATACCCAGAAGAAACCCACGTCTCTCCCCTGACCAGCCAAGGCTTCCCTTTCAAAGTCCACTGAACCTGCTTCTTCTGAGAGAACTGACCCTAGACATGCTCATCCCTCCCCCACCTCCCCCACCCCGCTGGGGACAAGTTACTGAAGGAATACAGACATGGGGGAGGGGCAGGCATCATTAAGTGCTTTCTGTGAATAAAGAGTTTCAAAATGAACAAGGCCTCTGTTCCACAAAGCAACTTCTAAAATGGGACTCACTAGCTCAGGAGGAAGGACAGTGATTCTGACCCAATACAACTTCCCTGACACCCGCTCAGCCCTCAAAGCCTGGATTCCCTGGCCCCTGTGGCATGTAAAACACCCATCTGCACATTCTTCACTGCAGGAACCTAACCATTCCCCCTACGTGGCACCCACCTCAACTCCTGCACCATCCAAGCACCTAAACTTTCCAAAGCCTGGACAGCAAGTGCTCAGGAAACAAGGGTTTTGACAATGATCATTATCTGGGACTTATCCTAGGTATGATCGCAGCCAAGACAGACTCCATCAGGAAAAAAGTAGGAGGAGAAAATGCCTCGCATGTAAGAGGTATGGGGCTTCCCTGGTGGCTCAGAAAGCGAAGAACGCACCCACAATGCAGGAGACCCAGATCTGATCCCTGGATTGGGAAGCCCCTGGAGAAGGAAGTGAATACCCACTCCAGTACTCTTGCCTGGAGAGTATCATGGACAGAGGAGCCTGGTGGGCTACAGACCATGGGGCTGCAAAGAGTCGGACACGACTGAGCGACTTTCACTTTCACTGCACTTTCAAGAGGTATGCACCGCTATAGACGCTGCTCTTCAGGAGTGACATACAACAGAGCTTCTCAAGTATTAATACAAAAGGACCACTGAGTCTAGTTAAAATGCAGATTCTGATGCAATGGGTGCAAATGGACCCGAGAGAGGCTCCATCTCTTCCCAGCTTCCAGGGGATGCCAATGCTGCTGGCCTGTGGACCACACCTGAGAGGCAGGACTCCGCAGAGCGAGACTCAGTGCATGCTCAGTGTGTGCTGAACTCTGTATCTTCTTTGTTACCCACAGAGTCCAGGAGATGAGATCCACCATCCCCATTCTGTGGATGAGGAAACCAAGTTACAAAAAGGTTTGTGACTTGTCCAAGATCAAACAGCTATTAAGTGATACAGCCAGTCCTTGAACATGAAGCTGCCTAACTCCCAGTCCACATTCTTACCCTTCCAGGAGCAGCCTTTCTCATTAAGCTGGACATCCTGAGAGGACAGAAGCTGGAAAAGGTCTGGAGTACACCACAGAGGCCCAAAGAGGAACGGAGGTGGGATATGGAGACCAGAACCCCCTTCAAAGGGTTGGCACAATCCCAGGAGGATGGAGCCCTGAAAGGTCACTAAGGGAACCACGGGGTTTTGTCCTGTCCCCAGACCATTAAAACCATGGCTGAGAGCAAGTAAGGTGAACAGGCAGCTGGTGCTCAAAGCCTCCTCTCGCAGCCATGAGCATTCAGACTTCAGGGATGGCGGGGGAGGCGGCAGCAGGAGGGGACGCAGAACCACAGGAAACCTCTACAACGGCCCTTGCTCAGTCACCATGCCTCCCCCTCAGACTCCCTCTGTGTGACAAAATTCAGCAGGCCGAGTATGAACTTAGGATTCAGCCCTCAGCCTCCTACCCTGCTGGACCCCTCCCCAACCTCTGCGGGGGCGCAGAGGACAGAGGCGGGATAAAGGAGGGTGGTAGTTGCCTCACCTGTTACCAAGATTCTGGCCTAGCTATTCCTATGAGCGAGGCTCCCAGGCCTACCGTACCCAGCTCTTCACCTGTTTCTCAGTAAACAGAACTGGGCTGACAGCTCTCAGATAGCAAAACTGGAAAAGCCACCACTGCGGGAAAGCAGACCCAGGGCAGATGTCAAACACACACACGTAAGGGCCTGGTTGGCTTCTCAGGATCCCCGAGGGCAGTGGGGTCCTTGACAGCCACAGGGCCAGGCACACCTGACTTGTCTCCAGTTCTCACTGAAACCAAGTCCCCCTGCCGACCTTTTCCAGCTCTGTCCTCTCAGGATGTCCAGAGGCCCAACGTGTGCATTCAGCTTAATGACAAGCACTGCCCACTGAAGGTTAAGAATGTGGACTTTGAGTTAGGCGTCTTCATGTTCTAGTTCTCTCTCATGATTTATCTCTTGATCCAAAACTTTCTTCCTTTCCTTGTCCCACCCCTGTCTCCCCAGGATTGCGGAGTTCCACAGAAAAAGGGAAACTGAAGCCACGGAGGACTCTGTGGGGCCTTCCAGGACACAAAAGCCCCTCCGTGTCCTGTTTCTTGCTTGTAGGGAAAAAAAGGCTTCAGTATCCTAGACCTTCCCTGAGTTCCACAGAGCAGACTCAAGCAGTTAACGATTAGAAGAGTGGAGCCACAGGACATCAGGGGGGCCTCCAGGAGGCTGATGCCTGTCTTCGAGGTGCTCTGCAGGAGCTAAGGCCCTTCCGCCACCTGGCAGAGGGTGGCGACTACTTATTGACCACAACAAGCAAGCAGGCCCAGACTGCTTGGAACCAGACAGCTAATGACTGAGGCTCCCCACACAACATCCTGTTACCTCACCACCGACCGACCGGAAGGTCCACGAGCTAGCTCCTAACACAGTCTTTACAAACCTCTGCCTGAAAGCCAACAGGGAGTTCAGGCCTTTGAGCACGAGCTGCCTGTTCACCTTACTTGCCACCCTGAAGACAAACACTGTTCTTTACTTCACCACTACCCAGTGTCAGGAGACTGGCTCTGCTGCCTGTACCACTACCAGTCCAGAGTTCAGCTTATGACCCAAATAATGGTACCCCTTCCCAAGCATCCACTCCTCATTTATTTCAAATCCCAAACCAGGAACCATCCTTGTCTCTTTTTCCCCGTCATACCCCACATCTAAACTTTGAACTCTGTCGACCAACTACATGCAGATCTCAACCCCTCCCTCTCCCCACTGGCAGCCTATAGCGCAGTCTACCACAACCCGCTCTCATTGTCACAGTTCCCTGCGCACCTGCCTCCCTGCCATCCATGCTTCCTGCAGCATGTAGGTTGAACTTGGAGTGCACCACACACTGCTCCTCAGCACGGCAGAAAGGACTCATCCTTCGGGTCCCGGCGCCTCTGATCCTCTGTATATCTCATCCCACACTGGTCTTCACTGTGTTCCCACCTCCAGGCCACTGCTCTTGCTTTTCCCTCCGCCTGAGACACAGGCCCAGATTTTCTCTTACTCACTCACAACAGGTCCCCATTTGTCTGAACTTTCTCAGTCTTCCCTGAGTAGCCCAACTACAACTGCTCCTTAACTCTGTTCTCTTTCTTCAGCATACTCACACCACCTGACAACGGGTGTGTGTGTGTGTGTGTGTGTGTGTGTGTGTGTGTGTCTGTGTGTGTGTGTGTGTATCTGTGTGTGTGTGTGTGTACATGCGCACGCATGTATCCCACACAGTAAAACAACAGAATGGGAAAGACTAAGAGATCTCTTCAAGAAAATGAGAGCTACCAAGGGAACATTTCATGCAAAGATGGGTACAAAAAAGGGTAGAAATGGCAAGGACCTAACAGAAGCAGAAGAGATTAAGAAGAGGTGGCAAGAATACCCAGAAGAACTGTACAAAAAAGGTCTTAATGACCTAGATAACCACAATGGTATGGTCACTCACCAGGAGCCAGACAGGGGAGTATGAGGTCAAGTGGGCCTTAGGAAGCAATACTATAAACAAAGCTACTGGAGGTGATGGAATTCCAGCTGAGCTACTTCAAATCCTAAAAGATGATGCTGTTAAAGCGCTCCACTCAATATGTCAGCAAACTTGGAAAACTCAGCAATGGTCACAGGACTGGAAAAGGTCAATTCTCATTCCAATCTCAAAGAAGGGCAATGCCAAAGAATGTTCAAACCACCACACAATTGCACTCATTTCACATGCTAGCAAGGTAATGCTCAAAATCCTGTTGAAGCTAGGCTTCAACAGTATGTAAACCAAGAACATCTAGATGTACAAATTGGATTTAGAAAAGGTATAGGAACCAAAGATCAAGCTGTCAATATCTGTTAGATCATAGAAAAAGCAAGAGAATTCCAAAAACATCTACTTCTGCTTCATTGACTACACTAAAGCCTTTGACCGTGTGGATCACAACAAACTGAGGAAAATTCTTCAAGAGATGCGAATACCAGACCACCAGATCATGAACTCCTTATTGCCAAATTCAGACTGAAATTGAAGAAAGTAGGGAAAACCGCTAGACCATTCAGGTATGACCTAAATCAAATCCCTTATGATTATACAGTGGAAGTGAGAAATAGATTTAAGGGCCTAGATCTGATAGATAGAGTGCCTGATGAACTATGGAATGAGGTTCGTGACATTGTACAGGAGACAGGGATCAAGACCATCCACATGGAAAAGAAATGCAAAAAACCAAAATGGCTGTCTGGGGAGGCCTTACAAATAGCTGTGAAAAGAAGAGAGGCAAAAAGGAAAGGAGAAAAGGAAAGATATAAGCATCTGAATGCAGAGTTCCAAAGAATAGCAAGGAGAGAAAAGAAAGCCTTCTTCAGCGATCAATGCAAAGAAATAGAGGAAAACAACAGAATGGGAAAGACTAGAGATCTCTTCAAGAAAATTAGAGATACCAAGGGAACATTTCATGCACAGATGGGCTCGATAAAGGACAGAAATGGTCTGGACCTAACAGAAGCAGGAGATATTAAGAAGAGGTGGCAAGAATACACGGAAGAACTGCACAAAAAGATCTTCACAACCAAGATAATCATGATGATGTGATCACTAATCTAGAGTCAGACATTTTGGAATGTGAAGTCAAGTGGGCCTTAGAAAGCATCACTACGAACAAAGCTAGTGGAGGTGATGGAATTCCAGTGGAGCTGTTTCAAATCCTGAAAGATGATGCTGTGAAAGTGCTGCATTCAATATGCCAGCAAGTTTGGAAAACTCAGCAGTGGCCACAGGACTGGAAAAAGTCAGTTTTCATTCCAATTCCAAAGAAAGGCAATGCCAAAGAATGCTCAAACTACCGCACAACTGCACTCATCTGACATGCTACCAAAGTAATGCTCAAAATTCTCCAAGCCAGGCTTCAGCAATACGTGAACCGTGAACTCCCTGATGTTCAAGCTGGTTTTAGAAAAGGCAGAGAAACCAGAGATCAAATTACCAATATCCACTGGATCACGGAAAAAGCAAGAGTTCCAGAAAAACATCTATTTCTGCTTTATTAACTATGCCAAAGCCTTTGACTGTGTGGATCACAAGAAACTGTGGAAAATTCTGAAAGAGATGGGAATACCAGACCACCTAACCTGCCTCTTGAGAAATCTGTATGCAGGTCAGGAAGCAACAGTTAGAACTGGACATGGAACAACAGACTGGTTCCAAATAGGAAAAGGAGTATCTCAAGGCTGTATATTGTCACCCTGCTTATTTAACTTCTATGCAGAGTACATCATGAGAAACGCTGGACTGGAAGAGACGCAAGCTGAAATCAAGATTGCTGGGACAAATATCAATAACCTCAGATATGCAGATGACACCACCCTTATGGCAGAAAGTGAAGAGGAACTAAAAAGCCTCTTGATGAAAGTGAAAGAGGAGAGTGAAAAAGTTGGCTTAAAGCTCAACATTCAGAAAACGAAGATCATAGCATCTGGTCCCATCACTTCATGGGAAATAGATGGGGAAACAATGGAAACAGTGTCAGACTTTCTTTTTCTGGGCTCCAAAATCACTGCAGATGGTGACTGCAGCCATGAAATTAAAAGATGCTTACTCCTTGGAAGGAAAGTTATGACCAACCTAGATAGCATATTCAAAAGCAGAGACATTACTTTGCCGACTAAGGTCCGTCTAGTCAAGGCTATGGTTTTTCCTGTGGTCATGCATGGATATGAGAGTTGGACTGTGGGGAAGGCTGAGTGCCGAAGAACTGATGCTTTTGAACCGTGGTGTTGGAGAAGACTCTTGAGAGTCCCTTGGACTGCAAGGAGATCCAACCAGTCCATTCTGAAGGAGATCAGCCCAGGGATTTCTTTGGAAGGAATGATGCTAAAGCTGAAACTCCAGTACTTTGGCCACCTCATGCAAAGAGTTGACTCATTGGAAAAGACTCTGATGCTGGGAGGGATTGGGGGCAGGAGGAGAAGGGGACGACCGAGGATGAGATGGCTGGATGGCATCACGGACTCGATGGATGTGAGTCTGAGTGAACTCCAGGAGATGACGATGGACAGGGAGGCCTGGCATGCTGCGATTCATGGGGTCCCAAAGATTAGGACACGACTGAGCAACTGAACTGAACTGACCTGAACTTACCTGCCTCCTGAGAAATCTGAATGGAGGTCAAGAAGCAACAGTTAGAACTGGACATGGAACAACAGACTGGTTCAAAATTGGGATAGGAGTACGTCAAGGCTGTATATTGTCACCCTGCTTATTTAACTTACGTGCAGAGTACATCATGTGAAAAGCCGGGCTGGATGAAGTGCAAGGTGGAATCGAGAATGGCGGGAGAAATATTAATAACCCCAGATACGCAGATGATACCATTTTAATAGCAGAAAGTGAAGAGGAACTAAAGAGCCTCTTGATGAAGGTTACAGAGGAGAGTGAAAAAGCTGGCTTAAGACCAACACTCAGGCTGATTCATGTCAATGTAGGGCAAAAACCACCACAATGTTGTAAAGTAATTTGCTGCCAATTAAAATAAAAAAATTTTTTTAAAAGACTCAACATTCAAAAAACTAACATCTTGGTACCTGGTCCCATCACTTCATGGTAAACTGATGAGGAAAAAATGGAAACAAATGACAGATTTTCTTTTCTTGGACTCCAAAATCACTGCAGCCGTGAAATTAAAAGATGCTTGCTCCTTGGAAGAAAGGCTGTGACAAACCTAGACAGCACATTAAAAAGCAGAGACATCACTTTGCTGACAAAGGTCCATATAGTCAAAGCTATGGTTTTTCCAGTAGTCATGTATGGATGTGACAGCTGGACCATAAAGAAGGCTGAGCACCAAAGAACTGATGCTTTTGAATTGTGGTGCTGGAGAAGACTCTTGAGAGTCCCTTGGACTGCAAGGAGATCAAACCAGTCAATCCTAAAGGAGATCAACCCTGAATATTCACTGGAAGGACTGACGCTGGAGCTGAAGCTCCAATACTTTGGCCATCTGATGTGAAGAGCCGACTCATTGGAAAAGACCCTGATGTCGAGAAAGATTGAGGACAAGAGAAGAAGGAGGTGACAGAGCTTGAGATGGATGGCTGAATGATACCACGGATTCAATAGTATGAGTTTGCGCAAACTCCAGGAGACACTGAAGGACAGGGAAGCCTGGCATGCTGCAGTTCATGGGGTCACAGAGTCGGGCATGATTTGGCGACTGAACAACACACTGCTGTTGAATGTCTGTCTTTCCCAGCTCTACAGGCAGGAACTTTAGTCTGCTCATCTCTGTGTCACCAGGTTTGAAAGAGTGGATAGTCAAGTATCTTTTCAATTAACTAACAAATTAATCTATGAAATTACTTAGGAACTTGTTTGTCCCTATTCACAACTGAATGTATATGTAATGCTTATATCACCACAAACCCACAAGTCTTAATCATGAGACCAGAAGCTCCCAAAGCAAAGAGGGTGCCCCTGTCCCCAGAAAGAGCCTCCTGAGGTGGGAGCCACATGCCAGGCTTCAGGGGACAGACAGTTCCAAAAGGATGCCTTCTTTAACCCTGAAGCCCTCATTCCCAATCCCTGAGCTAAGAATTCCATTAACTTCCCTGAGAGAATACACCCATCAGCTCTGGTAAATGCCCATTTCCTGAATGGAGGTCAGCTGTTGATCCCATGCTAGCCCGTCACTAGGGCAATAATCTTAGCATCAACAACTACACCTCTCATTTAGCATCTACTGTGGGCAGGCACTGTACTAAGCACTCCACACACCAAATTAGATCCAAATAATACCCTTGACAGCCCTGTGACGCAGGTGTGGGAGGCTGACCTTGAAAGTGGCTACCAGCCTGGACTCTGGAGCCTGGCTGCCTGGTCTAAGCCCCAGCTCACCACATAACCAGCCGCATGACGGAGAGTGGGTTCCCCTATCTCTCTATGCCTTTCCGTACTTATCTATTAAATGAGGCTAATGGATGTTGGCTCCCTTCCCAAGACCACGCTGACAATTAAACAGATTACACGTGAAGCACACAGAACAAGGTCTGGCACACAGGAAGTGCCACACAAATGTTAGCTGACATGCTTTGCAGATGCAAGCACTAGGACAGAGAGGTCCACAGGGTTACAGCACATGCTTCTTGTTAGTAAGCAGAGGAACCAGGATTTGATCTCAGGCTGCTTGTCTCCAGAGCAGCTGGCCCTGATCACTGCACTAGGCTGCCTCCCTCCCCAAGTACAGCACACACACACACCTGGACCCAGAAACCCCCATGTTCCTTCCCAACCAAGGAATTTCTCTAAAGCAGGGGCTATGTGTTAGATAGGAGAATTACATCTCTATTTCCCCTCATCTCTAACTGAAATTTGGCACTTTTTTCAATTATGAATTTTTGCAAATCTTTGTAGAGCAGCAGTACCTCTGAACGCGCCACCAAGGGAAACCAGGCATTTTCATACCACGTGACAGCTGCAGCAGGCGTTGCCAAGTCTTGTCTACGCTCATCACCTCTATCACTACTTTGAACTTTAAAGTTACAGGCTTCTGCTATCTGAAAGTAGAGGATTCCTACTTTTTATGCTGAAATGGCATACAGTGATAAAGCAATTACCTTAGAACACATCTTGCTGACAGAGGCACAAAATAATAAAGGACACTCACAGATACAGCTCAAAGCTAAAGCGAGGGCTCTGTGCAAGGTGCTGAGTGTAGTTCCCAGAGAAGGAGCTGGACGATGCTAGTCTCACTGCTCGGGCTGTGCTGCCTCTATAAGGCTTGCTGCAAAACACATGCTGAGCACGTCTTCCCCTTCCTGTCCCAGTGCATGGCTCCCAGGCTGAGATCTCAAAGGAGAGGACAGACACCTCATGTCCCATTGGGTGCAAGAGAGCCTTGCTGGTAACGGGAAAGGAACCAGCCAAAGGCTCTGCAGCTCCTGAGCGTCTCACCACAGTGCTAAGTCTGACCCTCAAACACCCAGCAAGGCAGTGAAGGTGACTCCACACAAGCAAAAGCAGCCAGGTGCACCTGCTGCCTCAGGGGCAGGCTGCTCCCAGAGCTTTTCCTCGTGTCCCCAAGACCACAATCTCCAACTTTCCCAGGCTGGTCCCCACCTGAGCCTTACCGGCCTACTTATCTGCAGCTTCTCCCTTCTGGCCATAGCCACCATCTTCAGAGACAGGCCTACCTCAGGCTAGGGAACAGCTACCACCATGCTGGGGATGAGGGGCCTGCAAAGCTGACGGCTGTAGGAATGAACTGCACCCCAAGACAAATGAAGCTGAGAGGCCCTGAGAAGACAGCTGTCCTGCCCGGTGTTCTGGCTGAAGAATCTCCTAAAAGAACCACCAATGTGAAGGAAAGACATACTTATCCAGTTGTCCTTTCCAGGGCTTACTCTCCCCATTGAGCCTCCCCAGGGAGTCAGTACAAGTGGGGGCTACAGAGCTCCAGAGAGGAGAACACTGCAGCTCACAAAGCAGATGTTGGGGAAAACTCTAGGAGAAGACATCAAGATACCTGTCCATGACATTCTGATGGGCATAACAATCTGCCCCAAATCCCTATTCTAGGCCAGCAGCCATCAGTCACTTCAAGCAACATTGTATTGATTAAGTCGCTTGCTCTGGAAAGGCCTGAGGGCTTCCCTGGTGGCTCAAACAGTAAAGAATCTGCCTGCAATGCAGGAAAACCAGGTTTGATCCCTGAGTCAGGAAGATGCCCTGGAGAAGGAAATGGCTACCCACTCCAGTGTTCTTGCCTGGAGAACTCCATGAACAGAGGAGGCTGGACATCTACAGTCCATGGGATCGTGAAGAATTGGACCGAGTGACTCAACAACAACAGCTGAAAAGGCCTGAAGCCTTCAGAGACCACCCTGTCTCCCTTTCTCCAGGCTCACAAAGTCCTACAGTTTTTCTTTGGCAGGAAACCCCCATCATGTAAGTGACTGCTGTCATCACACCATTACGGATTTCTAATTTGGAAGTCAACCACAAACTGAAAAACAATGGCAAAGAATTGCCATTCCTGATGTTCCTATGTAGAATGACCAAATAATCACAGGGAAAACTAAAACTCTTCCTTATGCCAGATTTCTGCTAAAAAAAAAAAAAAAAAACTAGAGTGCTAGGCAGCAATCACTAATGGATACTAAAATCCATTGGGAGAAAGGCTGAATGGAAAACTTCATGGTAGCTGGGTCAGCTAACAGTCCAGAAACCACGGCTTAATCTCAGCCCCACTGAAGTGGAGATGGAGCTGGTGTGCCTGCTGAGGCCATGTAGCAGAGTCAGCCTCCTCAGGCAGAGGGACTCCTCCAGGAGGCAGGGTCTAGGGAACAGGCCTTCCAGACCCAGCAGCTAGCCCTCAGGGGCTGCAAAATTAGGGTGAAAGACATCAAAGGGGAAACCATCAGCCACAATGTGGATGTTCTCAAGGACAAGTGACTCAGCTCCTCCCTCAGGTAAGGGAGGAGGGGACTGTTGCCCTAGGAGACCTAACAACCAGGCCCCAGCTGGGAGGGAGCCCCATTTGGATCCTGATTCAACAAACCACTCATAAACAGGGAGTCCTGATATCAGGGCAATTTGAATATGGACTGGATACTGACTGGATTAAGGAACTGCTGATTTTGTCTGTCTGTTAACAAGCACCATGGTGATGTTTTTTGAAAAGCACCAGCATCTGCTGGAAATGGTTGGAAACACACACTGACTCAGCTATACTCTCCTTCGGTCCCACTTGAGACTAACAGGGCCTTTCTATTAGATCCCTGTGGAGGTGAGGGTAGTTGGGCCAGGACACAGGATTTCTTCTCCCTGTCCTGTAGACTGCGCCCTTCTCCTGGTCGCATACCTGAGTCTTGTGCTATCTACACATCTCCAGAGCCTCAGCACAGGGCATGGCATGTGAGATCCTGACACCCACAAAGTCTCAGAGGCACAGGGAACTTGCCCATGAAATCCCATCTAACCAGAGGAGCCCTCAGCCAGGCTCAGAATATTTCCTAAGTATTTGCCAAAATTAAAAGAAAAAAAAAGGGAGTGTCCTTGAGAAGCTTACATCATAGTAGGGAGATAAGACAGCCACATAAATAAAGGAAGAAAGTGATTAACACCACAAAAATGTACAAATAAAATGCACAGATAGGCTAAATGGAAGAATATTTCAGGAGAAGTGGTAAAGGATGTGATAAAAGAAATTTTCACATATTGAGATATAGGAAGTCATTCTGGCTTATAGCTGAGAAAACCTGAATCTTACACTAACTAAAATAGCCTGTTTATGGCCTATCAAACATACATTGTTGTTGCTGTTCAGCTGCTAAGTCATGTCTGACTCTTTGTGACCCCATGAACTGCAGCATGCCAGGCTTCCCTGTCCTTCACTATCTCCTGGAGTTTGCTCAAACTCATGCCCATTGAGTCCATGATGCCATCCAACCATCTCATCCTCTGATGCCCCCTTCTCCTCTTGCCCTCAATCTTTCCCAGTATCAGGGTCTTTTCTATGAGTCTCTTCACATCAAGTGGCCAAAGTATTGGAGCTTCAGCTCCAGCATCAGTCCTTCCAGTGAATTATCAGGGTTGATTTCCTTTAGGATTGACTGGTTTGATCTTGCAGTCCAAGGGACTCTCAAGAGTCTTCTTCAACACTACAGTTCGAAAGCATCAATTCTTTGGCGTTCAGTCTTCCCTATGGTCCAACTCCCATCTGTACATGACTACTAAAAAACCATAGCTTTGACTATATGGACCTTTGTCAGCAAAGTGATTGTCTCTGCTTTTTAATATGCTGGTCTAGGCTTGTCATAGCTTTTCTTCCAAGGAGCAAGCATCTATTAATTGTGTTGCTGCAGTCACCACTTGCAGTGATTTCAGAACCCCAAAAAATAAAATGTCACTGTTTCCACTTTTTTCCCATCTATTTGCCATGAGGTTACAAACATACATTAGACATCTGCTTTAATTATTAGAGAAAAGACACTAACAAAAAGTAAAGCATGCCCATGTTAAAAATAAAGATTAAATACTTCTCTTCTTGTGTCACCAATGCTCATAAATTCTCATAAGTGAAAGTCACTCAGTCCTGTCCAACTCTTTGTGACCTCGCGAACTATCCAGTCCATGGAATTCTCCAGGCCAGAATACTGGAGAGGGTAGCTGCTCCCTTCTCCAGGGGACCCAATGCTGGTCCTCCCTTAATAAGATTCCCTTCCCAGGTGCAAGGCCATGCTGACTTGCTGTGTACATGCTTGTGGGTGGGTGGGTGGAGGTCTTCTTGACATGTATCCCTGACTTGTTTCATGTTCTTTGTTCTGACAGGATATATAAACTTGTGCTGGAAACCATGCTTCTCCAGAGCAGTTTCTCAAGAGTAATCTGGGAAGTGGGTGTCCAGGCTAATCCTCAGTTTGGCTCAAATGAAATTCTTTCCTATTTTTATAACAGACTGTTTATTGATTATTTTCATTGACAGATGCAACACTCATACTGGGCCTTGAATGATGGGTCAGGAGGCAAGGAGGCAGGTGCAGAGACATTCCAGGTGGGAGGAACGGAATATCTAGATGCTCAGGGCTGGAGAAGTGAAGATGGACAGAAAGGTGCTTTGGAGCAGATAGAGGAGACTGCCCCAAACATCATGCTAGAGAGCTGCAGCTTTCCGCTGGGCCTGGAAGAGCACTACAGGGTAGGAAACAAGGATAAGACCTATGGCCGCTGGGCTCTAGGAAGAGCACAGGGCAGCAGGGAAAGGGGCAGGCGAGAGGTGAGGCCGCAGAGACGGCCACTCCAGGTCAGGTCCCACAGCCAGGCTGAGGCAGGCAATTCCCTGTGCCTTAGCAGTTATTTCTCATCATAAATTAATACACTGCATTCTGGCTTATAAAAAAGCTGAAGCAGCTATGCTAAGTCTGCAGGAGACGTTAAGAAGAAAAAAAAACCTGCTTAAACTAGGACAGGAGCAATGGGGAAGGTAAGGAGGGGCCCAGAATGCCTTTCTCCAAGCTGTTGTCTCTGTGCCTGCAGCAGAGCCACTCCACCTGGGCTGCTTACTGATGGCACGGAATGCTACTCACCTTTAACCCCACAGCCCAGGGACTGGGCCTGCTCCAACACATGCTGGATAGATGAGATGGCATGGACAGGGCTTAGCTTCAACCCCAGAAATAGGCTGGGAAAAGTAATTATTTTAGGAACTTCCCTGGTGGTCCAGTGATGAAGAATCTGCCTTCCGATGCAGGGGATGCAGCTTTGATCCCTGGTCAGGGAACTAAGATCCCACAGGCCACAGGGCAGCTAAGCCGATGCACCATAACTCAGAGCCCACGTGCCCTGGAACCTGCGCACCACAACTAGCGAGAAGCCCACATGCAGCAACTAAGACCCAATGTAGCCAAGGGGTAAATTAATTTTCTAAAAAATAAAATATTTTTTAAAAAGTTAAAAAAATTATTTTAAAGGAATAGTGGAAAAACCTCAGTTCAGTTCAGTCACTCAGTCATGCCCGACTCTTTGCGACCCCATGAATCGCAGCACGCCAGGCCTCCCTGTCCATCACCAGCTCCCGGAGTTCACTCAGACTCACGTCGATCGAGTCGGTGATGCCATCCAGCCATCTCATCTTCTGTCGTCCCCTTCTCCTCCTGCCCCCAATCCCTCCCAGCATCAGTCTCTTCCAATGAGTCAACTCTTCGCATGAGGTAGTCAAAGTACTGGAGTTTCAGCTTTAGCATCATTCCTTCCAAAGAATACCCAGGACTAATCTCCTTTAGAATGGACTGGTTGGATCTCATTGCAGTCCATGGGACTCTCAAGAATTTTCTCCAACACCACAGTTCACAGTTCAAAAGCATCAATTCTTCGGCGCTCAGCCTTCTTCACGGTCCAACTCTCACATCCATACGTGACCACAGGAAAAACCATAGCCTTGACTAGACGGACTTTGCTGGCAAAGTAATGTCCCTGCTTTTGAATACGCTATCTAGGTTGGTCATAACTTTCCTTCCAAGGAGTAAGCGTCTTTTAATTTCATGGTTGCAATCACCATCTGCAGTGATTTTGGAGCCCAGAAAAAGAAAGTCTGACACTGTTTCCCCATCTATTTGCCATGAAGTGATGGGACCAGATGCCATGATCTTCGTTTTCTGAATGTTGAGCTTTAAGCCAACTTTTTCACTCTCCTCTTTCACTTTCATCAAGAGGCTTTTAATTCCTCTTCACTTTCTGCCATCAGGGTGGTGTCATCTGCATATCTGAGGTCATTATTGATATTTCTCCTGGCAATCTTGATTCCAGCTTGTGCTTCTTCCAGCCCAGCGTTTCTCATGATGTACTCTGCATAGACGTTAAATAAGCAGGGTGACAATATACAGCCTTGACATACTCCTTTTCCTATTTGGAACCAGTCTGTTGTTCCATGTCCAATTCTAACTGTTGCTTCCTGACCTGCATATAGGTTCCTCAAGAGGCAGGTTAGGTGGTCTGGTATTCCCATCTCTTTCAGACTTTTCCAGTTTCTTGTGATCCACACAGTCAAAGGCTTTGGCATAGTCAATAAAGCAGAAGTAGATGTTTTTCTGGAACTCTTGTTTTTTCCATGCTCCAGCGGATGTTGGCAATTTGATCTCTGGTTCCTCTGCCTTTTCTAAAACCAGCTTGAACATCTGGAAGTTCACAGTTCACGTGAGGAAAAACCTCAGTGAGCTGTAAGACAGGAGACCCAGGTTCTAGTCCTGGATCTGACTTACAAAGAGTCTTTCAACCACCCACTTCACCTCTGTAAAAGAGGGATGATAAAATAAGCCAGTGAAGACAGGGAGAAATACCAACTAAAACCGTATTACTCAGAGTTTGAAGAGCTAGCTGGAAAAATTTTCCCCATAGGCTCCTCCATCTAGATGCCTTCCCTCCTCCCCAGATCTCCCTCCAGCCGACCTCCTCACACATCAGCAGATAGGATGCAGGGAGGAGGCCAATCCCTTATGGATCTCAACACTCACAACCTAACCCTGCCTTTGATTTGGTATCCAAGGTAAAAACTGCAAGCCAGACTCAACTGCAGGAGACGACAGTGCCCTTTTATCAGGCCAGATGATTCTTATCACCTACTCTGGCCCTGGGCAACAGTCTTCAGAGCCCAGAACCATTGTTTCATTAGTTACCCCTGCCTCTGTGGGCATGGGCTGCTTGGGCTCACCTCAGCCCAGGCAGGCTCAGCCTCCCTCCCGCCTGGGCACAAACTTCTCGACCAGCCCTCACCCCTCCTACTGCTGTAGGCTCCAAAGGTCTGTCTCCGTCAGCTTGCCTCAGGCAGAGGCCAGGGATCCATACCTACTTGGAGACAAGTCTAACCACAAAGCAACAGGAAGTATGGACAGTTGAAAGCATGATGTATGGGAAAAGCACTGGGCTTAGGGGTCGGAAACCTGACTACCACTAATGAGCTGCGTGACCTTGAATAGGTCATCCCACTCCTCAGACCCCAGTCTCAACATCAGTAAAAATGGGGGTCAGCCTGCCTGCCCTCAGGGAAGAAGGAAATGAGGTGATGCTGGGAAAGCACTCTGAGAAGCAGGTCAACCCACACATACAGATTTGGATTTACCATCTGTCGGGACCTTTCACAGGCTGTGTCAGCCCTATGGGAGGAAGGTGGCCCAGGACCTAAGAGCGAAGACCCTGCCCAGGAGACAGGAGGAGCAGCGAATGGCCCTCCCAGGAGAATCTCTGGCAGACGAGGAATAAGGAAGAAATTCTACTTACCCACACTCCCCTCCCCGGTGCTCCTAACCCAATATTCACCCTGAACCAGAGTCCTGCGTTCCAGAGGATAAAACTAAGTATGGCCGTCCTCCTGCCAGGGTCTCGGCTCAGACACTACAGGTGGCGTGCTCAGTCCTTCCGTCGTGTCCGACTCTTTGCAACCCCATGGACTATAGGTCATCAGGCTCCTCTGTCCATGGGATTTGTCAGGCAAGAATACTGGAGTGAGTTTCAGTTTCCTCTCCAACCTTGCAGACCCAGCGTCTGCTGTGTCTCCTACATTGCAGGCAGATTCTTTACCTGCTGAGCCACCAGGAAAGCACCGCAACAGGTGGACACAAGCAGTGACATCCCTCTGTGGGGAAGCCAGGCTGAGAGTAGGCATAGAACTGTGTGCATGAAGAAAGCTGCGTTTGTGCAAACACAGTGTGAGGGGGAGAAGAAAGCTATAATGCATTGGCTTTTAAAAGTATATGAGAACTGGTAATCCTGGTTGCCTCCAAAGAAAGGAGCTAGATGACTCAAGGGCAGGGCAAGGAAAATTTTTCACTGTGTAACCTCTGTATCTTTAGAATTTTTAAACCAGTAAACTACTCAAAAATAAATGTGGAAGAAAGTCAGGCTGTTTTGCTGAGAGAAGCACACAGCTAAACTAACTCAGCTCCCCTCCACTCCCTTTCCTGGCCCAGCCCATCCCACTTCCTTTCCCTTGCAGAGGGGCAGTCTCCCTCCCAACTCACCCAGCCCCTATCACACTTCATCTGTCATTCAAGGCTCTACCTCCTACAGGCAGGCCACCCTGATCACAAGCCTGGTGAGTTGGTCCTTCTTTTGATCCTTTCTCGCATACTTTTTATATACCGCTTTTTAGTTAATTACCCTTCCTGTATTAAGTCTTGCCTCAAACATATTTTTGCCTTCCTAGGGAAAGGGCTATAAATTTTCTTTCTCATGTTTCCTCCAAAGCCCTAACCTTGGCACAGTGGTTGCCCAGTAATTACTTACCAGATGTTGAACAAAACAAAGAAAGAAAAAAGCAAACTGCCGCATGACTGTAGGAAGAGGAACTAGATGGCTCGGAGGGTTCCATCACAGTAAAACAAGCATGTCATTTTTTGGGAAAGGTCAGGAAGTCTTGTATCTGGTGATGATATCCCAAGCCCAGCTATGCTGCACAAGTCAACGAGAGCAAATCTCCCTGGGGTGGGGGCTGGGGGTGTCTGGGGCCAAGGCAGAGCTTTCCAGCCCCTCCCTAACTCCTGTGAGACAGTGTAGTGGCAGTGATACCCTCTTCCCCAAACGACCAGGCAACACCCCCATCTCCTGAGAAAGCTATGACTAGACACGGAGCTGCAGACTAAACGCACTTATCCCAGCCAGTCGAGGCCTCTCACAGGAGAAGCAGGTCATGCTTCCAGAGCCTCCAAGCCTGACCACAGAGATGGACTTTGGGGAGGAGAGATGAACCCCAAGGAGGGCAGCTGCTGAACACCGGGTTCCGTGCCAAGCTGAATGCTGGGAGACAGGAGGGAAGACTCAGACGGATGGTGCAGCATGGTGCTGAAGAGCACAGAATCTGGAGCCAGGCTGTCTGGGTACAAGCCTGACAGCCATGTACTGTGCACCTTTACGAAAGTCACTTCACCTCTCTGCGTCTCAGTTTCCTCACTTGTTAAACACAGCAACAGTACCTACACCTCAAGAGGTTGTTATAAGCTGACGGAAGACAAATGCTCAGGACAGCGTCAGCACCTAAGCAGGACATAATCGATGACACACTAGACAAATGAGGCAATGACAGTTCTCCAAAAACAAGTGCTACATGCGGTCTGTATGGGAACTCAGAGCAAGCTGGGTGGCAAACGGGATCCCTGATGGCCAGCCTGACAGGTCTGGGGTACCTCCTCCTCCAGGAGGCCGTCTCTGACTACAGCTGAGCCCAGGACTTCTGTCTGCTCTGAAATCTCCAGTGTTTCCTGGCTAGGCCCCAAAATACAGCACCTGGCCATGGCCCTTCCTCCAAATGAGGGTCTATCCTCCTAATAAGACTGCACCCTCTGAACATGCAGGCTGGGGTCATGTGCTCCCCTCCTTTCAACTCCCCGCCCAACCAGTGGCCTCCCCTGGCCTCTGCCCAGGCAGAAAGGCCTGTGGATTAGACTGTTCCTCAGCGTTTCAGAGAAAGGCCTGTGGATTAGACTGTTCCTCAGCGTCTCGGAGAAGTCCCAAGGCCCCCTTCCCTAATCCAGTGGAAATGTCCCCATCTCCCTAAAAGCGCTCTGGCACTTCCACAGAAACCTTGGGATGCACTCAGGGCCCCAAGTGCCATCTCTTCTTTGCCCCCAGTCCTTCAGCCCCGCAGGCTGCCAGGGCCTAAGAGAAACCACAGAGCCCCACCCTCCCTAATTGCTACATACCTGAGCCTGCCACTCGCCCTCCCAGCCTCCATTTCCACACCTCTAAGCACTCTGACAGCTCTGACATTAGAATTCCACGGTCAGTGGTCAGTCGAGGTCAGTGCTTCCATTTCCCACCCCTGGGGTCAACTGAAGGTCAAGGTGGCCCCTGACAACACCCCTCCTCCCCCACACCACCAGCACTATCTCCTGGGAGCTAAACTAGCTTATTATGCTCACTAAGGAGACCTGGGCCCAGCCCCACAGGCCAGCTCAGTCAGAACAAAGCCATCAGACTCCTCCTTGACAGAACTGCCAGCTGCAGAAATGACCCACTCCCTGGACTGATCCCTATTACTTGGCCATGAGGAAGGGCAAGGCTTCTTCACGACCGCACCAGTTTGCAGAAGACGGCCCTGAGCAGGAAAAAAATAAGGTACAGACTCCCAGAGAACACACAGAGCTCCTGTCATTGTGTTAATCTTGTCCCTGCGCAGGTGGGAATGGCAGGGGAAACACCTGCACGAGGCCAGATGAGCCTTTTAGTGTCGCTGTGGCTGGCGAGCGTGTCACAGCACCAGGGTGGCAGCAATAAAGAGAGCAGGCAGCCCCATCAGAAGAAAGGGACAGCCCTCAAGGTCACCCGCATGGAGCTCTGCTGAGTTGCGTCTGTCCCCAGCTGCCAGCAGGGAGGGGAAAACAGGGCCAGCTGTGGAGGGAAGGGAAAGCTGCTGTGCTTGCCAGTCTGACGGGGGAGTCACTTCCTACCCCTCCCCACACCCCCAGACGCCGCTGCTCAAGCAACCCCAAATAAAAACTGCCCCATAACTCAGGGAATGCAGCCTCCCCAAGCCCTAACTACTGCTTTTAAGAACAGCCACGCCCTTCCCAGCAGCCAAGCAGACTTCCCCAGCGGCCAGGTCCGAGGCTGGAGCAGCAGCTAGAGCCAAGGACCCTCATGGCCTCAGCTGCTTCCTGAGGAGCAGTCACAGCTGGAAACCAGCAGGGACGAGGCTGTGGGTCACGCACCATCTGTCTGCAAGAGGAACACGCAGTCCATCTGGAGGCTAGGGGGCAGGTGGGAGCCCTCAAAGACCATGCCACCTTAGACCAGCCAGCTACACTGGCTTCAGGTGCCTCTCCCAGGGCCCCAGACCCTCCTCGAGGAGGTCTCAGGGCACCACCGCCACCCAGGCAGAAGGCTCAGGTCTCCAACCTAAGTCCTCCGCAGCACAGGCCCCCCGGAGGCCCTCATAAAACCAACGAGACAGGTCTGACCAGGCCTGATCGAGCCACTTAGAGGGCAATAGCTGCAGCCTGTCCATGGTCCCATTTAACCCAAATCGAAGCCACAGACGTGGCCTTTCCAAGGAGCCAGACTGTAACCCTCTGTCCAACAGGCCCAGGAAGGGGGTTCTTTTAAGGAAGGGACCATTTTTCTCCATACAAGTACCCACTGGGGAGTACTATGGATGGCACTGAGGTACAAACCAGAAAGCACACATCTAAAGAAGCTAAAGAGGGAACTTCCTGCAAGTCCAGTGGCTAGGACTTGGTGCTTTTCACTGCAGGGGCCTGGGTTCGATCCCTTGTTGGAGAACTCAGATCCTGCAAGCTGCTCGGAGTGGCCAAAGAAAGAAGTAACTCTTGGGATTTTCAGAGCCATGGTGATCCACGAATGGTTTCACTGAAGGGAGAGGGTTATAGTTAGTTTCCTTGTGTATCCCATTAAATGTTGTTTCGACAATTTTCTTTTTAATCAATTGGAAGCGTCCGGTGAAATCCCTCACCTCAAATAGCAACCCACTGACAAAGCAGCTTCGGGGACTATTGAGGTACCTAGTACCCTCGCCCTCATCATCATTACCAGCACATAAGGAGGGCCCTGGGAATAACCCAACAAGAATATCTTGAAAGCTTGCTACGTCTCTAGGACAATAATTAGACTTTTAGAGACACCACTGTATTTAATTTGTACAATTCTGACTGTTATCACATAGGACCTTTTCAGAATTGAAGAAACAGGTTAAGTAACTGGCCTGCTAATAAGTGATAGAACTGGGAAATCCCAGTTTTCATGTTCTTAAACAGTATGCTGCTGCCCTGCCAGGAAAGACAGCTGCAGAGATCTAAGGCTGATCTGAGCGTGGCTCCAGAACTGCAAAGGGCTCCCAAGACTAGCCCAATTCTCAAAACTCCAGCAGCAAAGAGAATGGTGGAAGGCTGTGAAGGGCCAGGTCATTTCATCAGGAGCTCTCATACTTCTGTGAGTACCCTGCCACCACAGTCCTGGGGCTTCCCCAGGTGCTAAGTTCTGTATTATCTCCTCCTGTCACATGAGAGGCTCCTTTAAGACAGGGGACATCTCCCAGATCATAGCTACCAGGCTACTAAAACCTCCCTCCACCATCACTGCCATTCACTGACCACCAAACATGTCCAGGAACTAGGTGCTCGTTTCATCTCTTACATCAACCTTGTCAAGATATGAAATTAGCCCATTTTACAGATGAAAATACTGAGGCA
Source organism: Ovis aries (assembly GCF_016772045.2). NCBI lineage: Eukaryota > Metazoa > Chordata > Mammalia > Artiodactyla > Bovidae > Ovis > Ovis aries. The sequence goes on from NC_056056.1 coordinate 95,132,913, forward strand.
CCAGTGTTTACTTGACTGGCCACAAGGTGGCAGGTTTGGGAAGGGAATCTGCAACTCCACAGGCCCCTCCTCTTAAGCTTGAGACTGCTCTTCCCTAGCCAAGTGCTGTCTGGGCAACACAGGGCCATCTGCTCTCCTTAAGAGCACCACAGCTGGTTCCTGGAGTTCTTTGCCACCATTATCCAGAGCTGAGGAGGGCACACCCCAATCCTCTCCCCACTGGAAAATGTGCAGACTCACTGTCTTAGCAGTTCACGCCAAGGTGCTCCAGGAAAGGCCATGAAGAGTGGCCATCAGAGCCAGAGGTGAAAGGTGCAAACTAGAGCGGAAGCAGCAGCCCTCACCTCTGTCAATGGGCATGCTGTCTGGTCCCATAAACTAAAAGATTGGGCTGATTTCACAGGCATTTCTGCTGCCCGTAAGTCCCCCTCCTCCTGCCCCCTCCAAGTTCTATAAATAACCCAGGTCAATGCATCACAGGAAAGGCAGCCAGGTGGGTGTGGAAAGATCCTGTGGAAAAGATGACTTCTCTAAAGTAAATTAAAGCTCCCACTGAGATCAAGGGGTGGGTACGTCCAGTTCTCCAAGAGGGACTGTCCTTGGCTGAAAACAGGTGCATGCGGGCTGAAAGACAGCTCAGTTAAGGAAGACCCAGAGGCCAAGAAGAAAGCAAGAGTAGGAACTGAAAAAAATCAAAGCCCCTCCCCAACCCCCTTCCCCTGCAAGTCACTGACCTCACAGAAGCCCCTCCCCACAAGCCTAGAGGCTCTGTGTCTGTGCTCTTAGTCTCCCCTCTAGTACTCACCCCCAACCCCACCCCCACCAGCCCGGGACGTGTTATCTACCAGTCTGGTCAGATTAGCTGAGAGGTGGAGATTGAAGGACCAGGAAAGAAAGGGGTGGAATGAATTTGGGGGCAGGAGCCTCTCCTGGAAAAGAAAGGGCTAAGAGAGCCAGAGAAGAGCTTTCTGCCCCACCCCACCCCCTTGGGCTCCCTGAGCCAGGCAGGGGGGAGAGGACAGAAAAGGGGAGGAAAAAAACAAAAGGAGGGCCAAACTATACCACGTGATCCCACAGCCAGCAACCAAACAGCAAGTCAGGAGGGAAGGCGAGGCCAGGGAGGGAGAGATGGCACTAGGTCACAGCCCTCCCCAAACCTGCCCTGTGCTAACTAGTTTCCCACCAAAGCCACAACAAGCCATGAAGGCCTTCTGTACCCACGTTTTTAAAGTGTTCAAGGTCAGATCTTTTCTGTCCAAATACTGCTTTCATCTGGGTCTGTACCAGGCTCATCCTTCTCCAGCAAGCCTTCCTAGATTGACTCAGTTGGATGCCATTTCATTTGGGCAAACCTGTCCAGCACCTGTCCCAACCCCTTACCCTCCTCATCCAGGAGCCATGGGACCCCTGACCCCCAGCCCCTTATGCTCCCCATCCAGAGGTCATGGGGCCTATGGGTGGCATCACCCCAGTTAACTATCTGAGAGACCCATGGCTGATTGTCTGGCCTCCAGATCCTGCCCAAGCCCAAAACAGGAAATGAGGCTCCAAGTCTGAAGCCTTGATCTTAACACAGGGAAAGTTAAATGCTGCCAAAATAAATGATTAAAGAAAAAAGCAGTAACTCATTGGCCTTTCTAGGTATAAGTGACTGGGAGACCATCTCCTGCTGTGCCTTAAGCACATGCTGCCTCCACCTCAGGCAGGACACCTGAAGCCTAACTAACGCGTTTCCTTCTTAGAGGTCCTCCTGTTCTCCGATCAGGGACACTGAAGAGTAGGCTTTGGGGCGTTCCTAAGCAGCAGAGGGCACCCGAGTGCCAGGAAGCAGTAGATGCCCTCTGCAGCCTCTGGATCTGGTGTGGCACCTCCGTTCAATCGCTGCCCTCCTCTCACAGGGCGAGGCAGCGCCTCTCCACTTCCCTGCGGGCCTGGTGTGGAACAGGCGTCCGCAGGCAGTTACCCTCCCCTTCGAAGAAAGTGGGGCAGGCCCAGAGGCCCTAGGAATGGCCCCCAGATTTTCCTTCTTGAGGTTCCCACAGCCCAGGAGTCTCTGGATCCCACTCCTAACTTCACTTGACAATCTACTCCTAACAGTAGACCACCATTCTCAACCCCTCAGGCCTCCCAAATACTTGGGGGCCGGAAGGAGACCCTATATGTGAAGAACCAACGTGTCGGTTTACGCCCTTGAACCCCAGGCAAAAGGGCGCACCGCCCCCGCCAAGGTGTGGGGTCCTGCGTCCCCCAGCCCCGCCCCTCGAGGCCTTTAACCGTTTCTGCTCCCCCGCGCCCCGCACTCACTGAGTGTGCTGGGCGCGGCCTGCGCCGAAGACCTCATCCAGCGCCACCGTGGCCTGGCCCAGGAATTTGTCGACGCCGATGAGCGAACGGTGCATGGTGGTGAGCACCAGCTGGCAGGCGGCGGCTGAGCCCGCGGCCCAGGGCGCCGGGCCCGCATCGGCCTCCTGCGCCCGTAGCAGGCCGTCCAGGGCGCCGGGTGGCAGCTCGAAGGAGCACTCCTCGCGCCACTCGGGACATCCCGGCGTCTTCTCCACCACCGACGTGCTGTACTTCTCGCGGCCCACCTGGATCACCGTGTACGCGTCGCTGGTGCTGCCCGCGCCGGAGCTCTTGCCCCGCAGCCCGCGGGCCCGCAGCACCGTCACCTGGACGTGCGTGGGTAGCCAGCGGGAGGGCCCCGCCGCCGGCTCGGCGCCCCGCACCAGGGCCATAGTGGCGGAAGCGGCGGCGGGCGAGGCCTGGCCGAACCAGGACCGCAGACACCCGGACCAAGTAAGAAACTGGACAGCGGCGGAGGGTGGCCAGGAGCCGGCTCGGAGTGCCGCCGCAGCTGCGGGTTGGGCCGGGCCGGGCTGGGCCGAGCCGGCCGCCGCCTCCCCGCCTTCCCGGCCGCCGGCCGCGCCGCGACGTCAGCGCCCCGCCTCCCGCCCCGCCCCGCGGCCGCGACCCGCGACTAGCGACCGGGACCCAGACCCGCGCGACAGTGCGGCAGAGCGGCGGGAAGGTGGCCGCCACGCCCTCGCCCCGGCCGCCGCAGACCAACCGGGAGCTAGAGGTCAGCCGGGTGCCGCGCGGGCCGTGGGCGGGGCGCGCGGCCTCCGCAGAGCAGGGGGCGGGGCTCCCGCGTCGGTACCGCCCCCAACTGGGGGCGCCCGGGAAACCCTGCCTCGTCTGGGGGCGCGCCGCACCCTCGGCCGGGTCTGAAATGCCCGCTCCGCGCCTCCCGGCCAATCCCAAGTCTTCCTTCAAGACGTCCCTGCCCGGAAAGCCCTCGCCCTAAAACTGCTCCGCCCCACCCCTCCCCTGGATGGCCATCCCCTTGGCCCTGGCAAGTGGGAGCCTTGCGGACCCCGGCTGCCCCCTTGGTTTCTTCTCCAGCCTGCCCTTGCCGGGGAAGTTCCCCGCGTGAAACCAGAGGCGATTCACGCTACGCCGCGTGATGGTTCCGGGTCAGCGACCCGAAAGCGGGTGAGCTGCCGCTGTCTCCCACTTCTACGCGCGGGAGGGACCAAGTATGCAGCAAGAACCCGGCGAGGGAGTCCAAGGAGCTCGCCCTCAGCGTCCACTGCGGCGGAGAGCAGAGATGAATAAATGAGTAACCACATCAATATTTAAGTGTTCACTCGGACCGCTGGGGCTCATGCGTCCCGAGTTGGGGAAAATTATAGGCTCTGATTGAGGTTTTAAACAATTCCTTATATCCATTAAGTGCCTACTCTGTGCAAAACCCTTGGTATTACTTGCATGGTTGGGTTTATTATTGATAATGACAACAGTGGTTAATAATTGCAGATGCTGAATTTCGGCCAGTGCTGGCCCCTATGTTTTACATACGTTACCTCATTTTGTCCCCAAAGCAGCCCTGTGGGGTGAGTATGGTTTTTAATCCTTATTTTCAGGAAGATAAAATTGCAGCTTAGAGAGGTTAACCTGCCATGATTCATAACTGGAGGAAGTGGGATATGAATCCGCACAGATGACTCCAAAGTCGTTATTGTTGTTTTAGTTTCAGAGCCTGTATTAAAAACCGTATTTTAAAAAATATATATGAAACACAGAGCTTTAAAAAAAAATCAAATAGGACAGAAATGCTTATGATGAAAAGCAAAAAATTTCCTTCCCACCCCTCATTCCAGGGTTAACTTTGGGCTTGGTGGTTACCTCCCCATCTCTACGTGCTTACATAGTTACATCTAGATTTATCAGGACTGGTCACTATCTATTGTCTTCCTGCTAGGACAGATAATGATTTAGCTCCTGCCCACTTTTCTCTCTCAGTCTTATGTGTTGTAGTTATGCTTTTGCTGTTGTTGTTGCTCCTCTATTGGATACTTTGATAGTGGAGTGAAGTGAAAGTCGCTCAGTCATGTCCGACTCTTTGCGACCTAATGGACTGTAGCCCACCAGGCTCCTCCATCCATGGAATTCTCCAGGCAAGAATACTGGAGTGGGTTGCCGTTTCCTTCTCCAAGGGATCTTCCCAACCCAGTGATCGAACCCAGGTCTCCTGCATTTGATAGTGGAAACCTTGATGTCTTCTTGGGGAGACTCCACAGTACTTCTTGATGTTTTATGCTGTGAAAGAAGGATGCCAGAATCCCCACTTTTCCAGGCTATGTCCTCTACCAGGAATATGGTGGTATACCAGGTACATGAGACCCATGGAAGCGTATTGTGCACCAGGGCTCAATCCTTCCACCTCACCTATGATCAAAATGGGGTGAAGGAGTATACTCTGCTGAGCCCTGCAGCCCAGCATCCCTGTGGACAGCACCTAGCTTTGGAGACAGCCACCTCTGCCTATGGATCGTGGCTCTCTGCCACTTAACAACAGTAAGACCTGAAGGTTAAGCCAGCTCTCTAACCTCTCTCAGCCTTGTTTCCTGATCTACAAAATGGGGATAATGATTCCTACTTTAAGCAGTTGCTGAGATTACATGATAGAGACCATCACAAATGATCTCAAAGCATCTGAACATCATATATAGCTTCTTTCTGATTATAAAATTTATTTGGAAAATACAGAAAAATATAAAGAAGGAAATAAAAAATAGATTAGGATCTCACTGTTCAGAAATAAGCACTGTTAACAACTTGTTGAATTTCTTTCCAGTCTTTACAGTGTATGTTGTTGTTTTATATGCATTTCGGTTGTGAGGGAATTATAGTGTAATGGTTAAACCTGGGCGCTCTTGAGTCCTTGTTCTCCCATTTGCTTTATGTATACTTTTTCATTTACCTTTGAAGACAACCCTTTAAAGCAAATGCTATTGCTACCTTTGGGCTTCCTGGGTGGTTCAGCAGCAAAGACTCCAACTACAATTCAGGAGATGTGGGTTCAGTCCCTGGGTTGGGAAAATCCCCTGGAGAAGATCATGGCAACCTACTCCACTATTCTTGCCTAGGAAATCCCATGGACAGAGGAGAATGGTGGGCTACAACCCATGGGGTTGCAAAGAGTTGGATACGACCTGGGGACTAAACAGCAACAACAAATTGCTACTTCATCTTCATGGGTGAGGAAGCTAAAGTTTGTAACCAGAAAATTGCAGACTGGACTTGGGCTCAGGTCCAAGTGACTCTACTGCCTGTGTTACTCTGCCCTTACACTAGCTTAGTTTGTTGGTCGTCTAAGCCTACTACATCATTTGAAGTCAATAAAGCAGGAAGTGTTGTCATACCCATTTTACAGATGAAGAAATTGAGGTATAAAAAAAGGTTAAACAGGCTTGCCTGAGGTTAAAAGTCAGGATGAAGCCCCACTTTAAGAATAAACTCCCTAGGGGCTTTGCAAATGAAGGTATCTTTGCCGAGCCATGACTAGCATATGCTTGTCATTGCCCTTTTAATGGCTCTGTTTAATGTGTTTTCTTAGCTCTCCAACATGACAGGACTGGCTCCGTCCACCCACTTCCCTCCCCATCCCCCATGGAGTAGTACGGCTCCAGGAAAGGGCAAAAGAGAACAAAGATGGGCTACTCCCTCCTTCCTCCTGCCCTGGCCCTCATAATTTGGCAAGCTCAGGCTTCCTGCTAGCCTGGGATTGCAGCTGCAAGAGGGCAGTGAAGTCAGGAAGGTCTCCACTGCAGGCCACTTGGCCCTAAGAGAAAGGGTGGGCTCTACTAGCTGTTTGCAGTTGAGAAAAGAGCAGAAGCTCTGAAAACATTGAGGTCTTGGCCACCTAGAGGTGTTTTCTGCTCTAGGAGATGAGACCACCCACTGCAGTCTGATGTGAGGGTTAAAGAGAGACCCCTCCTGCTTCCTCTTCTTCCCCAGGGTTGGGTGTGTTCTCTGCCTTCCTGGGCCTCTCTAGCGCATTCAGGACAGTTCTTGCTTTGAAACAGTGGTCCTTTTATGTAATTTCCACTCATTGCTTCCCTGGGCAATATCATAACCCTTCCGTGCAGGCACTATAAAATGCATTTCCCCGGCTCTGCAAGCTACATTTCCCCCTGTCCTTCACCTCTCCCTCCCACATTTTGAAGGGCCTTTACTATAATTGACTTCCCTGGTGGCTCAGACTGTAAAGCATCTGTCTACAATGCAGGTGACCCAGGTTTGATCCCTGGGTGGGGAAGATCTGGAGAAGGAAATGGCAACCCACTCCAGTATTCTTGCCTGGAAAATCCTATAGACGGAGGAGCCTGGTAGGCTACAGTCCATGGGGTCACAAAGAGTCAGACACGACTGAGCAACTTCGCTTTCACTTTACTATAATAGAGTCACCCAGCCTGGGTTTAAATCCTGGTGCCACCACTTACTAGTGGTATAAGCTTGGGCAAAATACTGAGCCCCAGAATCTCACATTATAAAGCCTCAGTCTCCACATTATAAAATGGGCCTAATAATATATCTAATAATTAATAAGATTAGTATTAGAGCTAGCTCAAAATACCCTAAGCAGTGATGAGTAACACCTTAGAAATCTTTGCTGAAAGCTAAAGGTAGTACCTTCTTGTTGTTCCCTTTGCAGTTCTTTAATTGCCAGTGAGATTGAACATTTTTTTCAGTTATTACTCATCTGTATTTCCCCTTTTATTAAGTTTATTTTTGAATTGTCTCTTTTCTATGCCCATTTTTCTTTGAAGCCTTAACTTACTAATTTATATTAACCCTGTCTATGTTAGGCATAACAATACTTTGCCTTTTTATTTATTGCAAATATGTTTTGACATATGTTATGGAGTCAAATCCTTGAATTTCTTCTAATATTTCAAGCTTATGTTTTATCACACTCACAGGTCCAATAATATCCATTCATATTTTTTCTAGTTTTTAAATTGTTTGGCTTTTTCTTTGTTCCTTCATTCTCTTTAATTTCTTCTAGTAACTATTTTGATGAATGATTTGAGGTGAAAATGTAACTCTGTCTTCCCCAGCAGCTATCCAAGTTTCCCAATACTTACTAAAAAACCCTGTCCCTTTGCCATTGGTTTTCTTGCTCTTATATATACAGAGTCTGAACTTTTTACTCGAATCCACTGAGATTTGTATCTTTCTGTCAGTGCTATTCCATTTTGATTATTGTTGATTATTGTTGTCTTTTAAATGCTTTACTACAGCAGAAGGGGAAATCTTCACTCGTTTCTCTTTTTATAACTGCTCTCACCTGTGTATTCATCCCCATGAGCTCTAATTCTTTTTGGAATTATAAGAGAAATTGTTATGAGAAAAACTGACATCTTTTCAAACAATAGCCATACTCCTGACTTCTATTTAACACTGTGCTGGAGGTTCTAGCTAGGGCAATTAGGCAAGAAAACAAAATAAAGCTAGATTGGAAAGGAAGAGTAAAACTATCTATTTACAGATTAGATGACCTTGTAAACAGAAAATCATAAGAAACAATTAGAACTAATAAATGGGTACAGGATACAAGATCAATATATTAAAATCAACTGTTTCTACATACTAGCAATGAAAGTTTTTAAATAAAATTAAAATAATTCCATTTATGAGTATCAAAAAGAATAAAATGCTTAGAAACAAATAGGACATAACAAAAGAAGTGTAAGAGTTACACACTGTAAACTACAAAACATCACTGAAAGAAATTAACAAAGACCTAATTAAAAGACATCTCCTGTTCATAAGTTGAAAGACTTAATATTGTTAAGATGCCAGTACACCCCAAATTGGTCTGCAGATTCAACACATTCCTCATCAATATCCCAGCTGCTGTTTTTTGCAGAAATTGACAAACTGATCCAGGAAATCATATGGAAATGCAAAGGACCCAGAATAGCTAAACAAATCTTGGAAACAAAAAACAAAGTTGGAGGACTAACATGTCCCGATTTCAAAACTTACTACAAATCAAGACAATAAGATACTGGCATAAGGATAGACATAGATCAGTGGAATAGAATTGAGATTCCAAAAATACACCCTTACATTCATGGCCGACTGATTTTTCAGTAAAGATTCCAAGACCATTTCATGGAGAAAGAATAGTCTTTTCAACAAATGGTGTTAGGACAGCTGGATATTTGCATGCAAAAGAATTAAGTTGGACCCCTTCCCTACACCATACACAGAAGTTAACCTAAAATAGATCTAAATCTAAGCACTAAACCTATAAAACTTTTAGAAGAAAACGTAGAAGTAAATATTCATGACCTTGGGTTAGGCAAGGCTTTCTTAGATACAACACCAAAAGCACAACCAACCAAAGGAAAAAACAGATAAACTACACTTCATCAAAATTAAAAACTCTCGTCCTTTGAAGATCATCAAGAAAGTAAAAGGACAACGAATGGGTTGAGAGAAGATATTTTTAAATCATAATATATGATAAGGTACTAGTATCCAGAATATTTTGGAGAAGGAAACGGCAACCCACTCCAGTATTCTTTTATATATATATATATATATATAAAAGTTTGTTTATTTACTTGGCTGTGCTGGGTCTTCATTGCTCTAGGAGCTTTTCTGTAGTTGTGGTCAACAGGGGGTCACTTTCTGGTTGTGATGTGCAGGCTTCTCATGGCGATGAGAAGCTTCTCGTGGCTTCTGTTGCAGAGCACAGACTCTGAGGCTCCTGGGCTCTAGAGTGCAGGCTCAGTAGTTGTGGCTCATGGGCTTAGCTGCTCTGCAGCATGTGGGATCTTTTCGGACCAGGGATTGAACCCTTGTCCCCCTGCATTGGAAGGTGGTTTCTCCACCACTGAGCCACCAGGGAAGCCCCACACGCCAGTATTCTTGCCTGGAGAATCCCGTGGATAGAGGAGCGTAGTGGGTTGCAGTCCATAGCGTCATATGGAGTCGGACACGACTAAAATGACTTAGCATGCACACCCATACAGAATATTTAAAGAACTCTTACAGTTCAACAATAAAGACAAATAACCCAGTTTTAAAATGGGCAAATGATTTGAATAGATATATTCCTAAAGAAGATTTGCAAATAGCCGATACATATGTGAAAAGATATCAAAATATTAGCCATTAAGGAGATATAAATCAAAGCCACAATGAAAAGTTTCCTTGGTGGTCCAGTGGTTAAGAATCTGCCTGCCAAAGCAGGAGACACAGGTTCAATCCCTGGAGGGGGAAGATTCCACATGACTCAGGAGAACTAAGCCCGTGTGCCACAACTATTGAGGCTGTGCCGCAGAGCCTGTGAGCCGCCACTCCTGAGCCCACATGCCACAGTTACTGAGGCTCCCACACCCTAGACCCTGTGCCCTACAGCAAGAACAGCCACTGCAATAAGCCAGCACCGCAGCTAGAGACAGCCCGTGCACAGCACTGAAGACCCAGCACAGCCAAAAATTAATTAAACTATAGGTCCCCTCGAAGCTTAAAAAACCCACAATGAAGTACCACTTCACTCCCTCTAGAATGGGTCTATTTAAAAAAGACAGATGATAACGAGCGTTGTCAGGATGTGGAGACCCTGGAACCCTCATACATTGCTGGTGGGAGTATTAAACGGTACAGCTGCTTTGGAAAACAGTTTGGCAGTTAAATTGTTAAACATGGGAGCTACCATATCACCTAGCAATTTCACTCCTAGAAATATGCCCAAGAGAAGTGAAAACATACATCCTACATAAAAAATGTGCATGAATATTCATCCCCAGATTCCAACCCCAAACCTCCAAACCTGTCACCACCTGCATTCTCCTTTCTCAGAGGAATGGGTGTTCCTGTGTGCTTAATGCTCCTCTTTCTGCCTAGGAATAGTCCAGGGGTCCATCTCTTCATTTGCTTATTTCCTATCCACTGGCTCCTTCATCTCATCATGTAACACATGCTCAAGTCACTGCTAAGAAACACAAGAGAAAACAACAAATCCCTCCATCAGTCTGTACCACGTCCTTTCTGTCAGGCTTCCGGAAGATGATTTACCTTAATCTCCGTCTTCCCCCTTCCTACCCTGAACCGCAGCAGCCTGGCTCTCCAGGCTCCCACCCCGTCTGTGATGGCAGCATCTCAGGACTCTCCTCCAGCCCTTTTGTTACTCGACCTCTCTGGCATTCAGTAGTTAACCGTTCAGGCCTCCAGCTCCCTAACCCCGCTTTCTGCCTCTGGGCCTGTTTCTGGGCTTTTGCTCCTGCCTCCCCCTCCACTCACCTCTAGGGCTACTGCAGGGACTTCTCTTCCTCCCTCCGCTTCTTTTTATTTATTTATTTCTGGCTTCACTGAGCTTTCGTTGCCATGAGGGCTTTTCTGTAGCTGGGGCGAGCAGGGGCTACTCTCCAGGAACGGCGCGCAGGTTTCTCCTTGTGGTGGCTTCTCTTGTTGTGGCGCATGAGTTCTAGGGAACACAGGCTTCAGTAGGTGCAGCTCATGGACTCTAGAGCTCAGGCTCAATGGCTGTGGCACACGGGCTTAGCTGCCTCACAGCATGCAGGATCTTAGTTCCCTGTCCAGGGACCAAACCCATGTCCCCTGTAGGCCAGCGGATTCTCAACCCCAGATCACCAAGGGGATTCATAACTGCTGGACCACCAGGGACATCCCTTTCCCTCATTTCTTAACGTGGGTTTATTTCCCAGCTCTCTTCTCTTTCCACTCCTCAGGCTCTCCCTGGAGATTCACTTCCCCCCACATGGCTTTATCCACCCTGTATTTGTCCCCAGCTCCCATATTTCTGCTTCCACGCCAGTCCTCTTTCCTGAGCCCTGAGCCCACCCTTGTGGATGCTGCGAAACATCCCCCAAATACCTCTCACTCAACAAGTTTGTATTCATTTTCTAGGGCTGTCATAACAAAATACCACAGCCTGGGTGGCTTAAACAACACAAATTGATTTTTCTCCGTCAGTTCTGGAAGCTAGAAGTCCAAGGTCAAGTTGTTGGCAAATTTGGTTTCTTCTGAGGCCTTGCTCCTTGGCTTGCTGGCGGTGGTCTTCTTGCTTCCTCCTCACATGGATTTCCCCTGGCCTAGGTGTTGTCCCTGTCCTAATCTTCTGTTCTTATAAAGGATACCAGTCCTGCTGGATTCAGTTCAGTTCAGCCGCTCAGTCATGGCTGACTCTTTGCGACCCCATTTATTGGCACACCAGGCTTCCCTGTCCATCACCAACTCTCAGAGCTTGCTTAAACTCATGTCCATCAAGTTGGTGACCATCTCATCCTCTGTCGTCCCCTTCTCCTGCCTTCAATCTTTCCCAGCATCAGGGTCTTTTCCATTGAGTCAGTTCGTCACATCAGGAGGCCAAACTATTGGAGCTTCAACTTCAGCGTGAATATTCAACTTGAATGAATATTGAATATGCAACTTCAACTTCCAATGAATATTCAGGACTGATCCTTTAGGATTGATTGATTTGACCTCCTTGCAGTCCGGGAGACTCTCAACAGTCTTCACCAGCACCACAGCCTTCTTTACAATCCAACTCTCACATCCATACATGACTACTGGAAAAACCATAGCTTTGACTAGACGGACCTTTGTCAGCAAAGTAATGTTTCTGCATTTTAATATGCTGTCTAGGCTGGTCATAGCTTTTCTTCCATGGAGCAAGCACCTTTTAATTTCATGGCTGCAGTCACCATCTGCAGTGATTTTGGAGCCCAAGAAAATAAAGTTTGTCACTGTTTCCATTGTTTCCCCATCTATCTGCCATGAAGTGATGGGACTGGATGCCATGGTCTTAGTTTTTTGAATGTTGAGTTTTAAGCCAGTTTTTTTACTCTCCTCTTTCATTTTCATCAAGAGACTCTTTAGTCCCTCTTTGTTTTCTGCCATAAGCGTGGTGTCATCTGCATATCTGAGGTTATTGATATTTCTCCCGGCAATCTTGATTCCAGCTTGTGCTTCATCCTACTGGATTAAGGCCCATTAATATAACCATATTTTACCTTAATTACCTCTTCAAATAGAGAAGGAAATGGCGGCCCACTCCAGTACTCTTGCCTGGAAAATCCCATGGACAGAAGAGCCTGGTAGGCCGTGGTAGTCCATGGGCTTGCAAAGAGTTGGACATGACTGAGCAACTTCACTTCACTCACTTCATACTTTATCACTGGAGAAGGAAATGGCAACCCACTCCAGTATTCTTGCCTGGAGAATCCCATGGACAGGGGAGCCTGGCAGGCCATGGTCCATGGGATCACAGAGAATCGGACACAAATGAAGTGACTGAGCAAGGCAAGGACCTCTTCAAGGGCACTGTCTCCAAATACAGTCACAATATGAGGTACTGGGGGTTAGGACAAAGGAATTGGCAGGAGGAGCAGGGGGGTGTTGAAATTTAGCCCATAACAAAGTTAAAAGTCGAGCTCATCGTCTCCCCACCATCGCCGCCAATTCCGTCTGTGTCATCCCTCTCTTGGTGACTCTCAAGGCCCTCACCAGAAACCTGGAAGGCGTGGTATCCTCTCTAAGGGTGAAACTAAACAGAGGTGTTCCCACAAGACCTGGGAGCTGCAGAGGGTGTCTGCCTCCTGCCTGCTTACTCGACACCGTATTGGAAGAAACTGCCAAAGACTACTAGTATTGTGTCAGGAGCCGACTTGAGAGGCTTTCACTGGCCCAAAGTGCAACAGATAGGGCATCAAAGGGATAATAAATCAATGCACTGAAATACATAAAATATATTTAATGATCTCATAATGATCCGTCATCATTAGAAGATACTAAGGAACTTGTTTGGAGGTTCTAGTAGGAGAGCACAGCTACTAATTTACCCTTAACCGAAAAACCATCCTGGGAGAAGGTCATCCTCTCTGACTTGAGCGTGCAGCTTCAGGAAACACATACACAGAACTGTGAGGGAGGAACAGGACACCCACCAGCCCAGCCACATCAGCCAAACAAACCCTGGCAATCAATGGGGTGACAGGATGTCAGAGGAGCCAACACTTTATTTTTAAAAATTCCTAAATAAGGGGGGAAAAGCCTCACTTTCTATATGAACTGCAACATGAGGTAACAGAATAGTAGATGAGGAGGATATTTTTTTAATAGAATGAAATGAATTGTTGTGTGTTCCCACGAATGAATGAAGGAGGAATGACTGAAGTGGAAGCTCACCGTCTGGCAGCCTTGAGGGAATGAGCAGATCTGGGCAATGATTGCCCATGGCTGTTGACATCTCACCAAAAAATAGAGAACCAGTAATTATGCACCTCCTGATGGAAGAACCATACCGCCACTCATGAGGCAGTCTTGCCCCCAAAATCCAGCCAGAATCTGCTCGTGCCTATAGATCCAACTACAAATTTACAGGAAACATATATGGGACAGAGAAAAATGTTGAACAACAACTCAGGGACGTAACCAATAAAATCCAAACTGTGGGAAATTACAGGACAATTTTTTTCAAAAAAAATAAATTGCAAGGAAAAAAGAGCTAGAGGAAGAACCCAGGAACTTGAAAAATACATTTTTAAGAACGAGTAAATACCGCTCCCTCCCATAGCAGTGAGTACATCCAGCACCCAGACTGTGGCTTCTAAATACCATTCACCAATGAAAAAGAACCAAGATCCTTGGAGAAATGGCTGATTCTAGAACTAGGGCAGGGATAATACAAGACGGGCTTGTATGATTTTGTAATGCCAGAAAACAAGGTAGTCCTCAGGAAGAAAAGAGGGGAGGGATAGTGTCAAAAGAGTACAGCCACCAACCTGAAGGAACTCCCAGTGGCCAGAGCTGGAGTAATTTGAGCAATAAAATATATCACAATAGTGTTGGATTATAATCCATAAACCTAAAGTTATATGAATAAATGATTGAATAAGAAGAGATGGAAGAATTTTTTTAATTTTTATGTATTTATTTTTGGCTTTTCTAGGTCTTTATTACTATACTTGGGCTTTTTCTCTAGTTGCAACAAATGGAGGCTACTCTCTATTTGCATTGTCTAGGCTTCCCTTTGTGGTGGCTTCTCTTGTTGCTGAGCAGAGGCTCTAGAGCACAAGAGCTTCAGTAGTTGCAGCTTAAAGGCTAGAGGGCAGGATCAGTAGTTGTCTAACACAGGCATAGTTGCAACAGGTGGAAACTTGCAAGACCAGGGATTGAACCTGTGTCCCCTGCGTTGGCAAGCAGATTCTTAACCACTGGACCACAAAGGAAGTCCAAGAATTCTAACAGATACTGCTTCTCCAAGAAGTGGAACGTAATTCACCTCTCCTTGGGTGTGATTGGACTCAAGAGACTCACCTTCAAAGCATAGAGTATGAAAATTAGAAATTTCACAGTGACAAAACTTGACAGACACCACCTTAATCAAGTGATCTAGATTAACATCAGTTCAGTTCAGTTCAGTCACTCTGTCATGTCTGACTCTTCACAACCCCATGAACCACAGTATGCCAGGCTTCCCTGTCCATCACCAACTCCCAGAGTCCACCCAAACCCATGTCCATTGAGTGGGTGATGCCATCCAACCATCTCATTCTCTGTCATCCCCTTCTCCTCCTCCCTTCAATCTTTCCCAGCATCAGGGTCTTTTCAAATGAGTCAGCTCTTCGCATCAGGTGGCCTAATTATTGGAGTTTCAGCTTCAACATCAGTCCTTCCAGTGAACACCCAGGACTGATCTCCTTTAGGATGGACTGGTTGGATCTCCTTGCAGTCCAAGGGACTCTCAAGAGTCTTCTCCAACACCACAGTTCAAAAGCATCAGTTCTTCAGTGCTCAGCTTTCTTTATAGTCCAACTCTTACATCCATACATGACTACTGGAAAAACCATAGCCTTGACCAGGTGGACCTTTGTTGACAAAGTAATGTCTCTGCTTTTTAATTTGCTATCTAGGTTGGTCATAACTTTTCTTCCAAGGAGTAAGCGTCTTTTAATTTCATGGCTGCAATCACCATCTGCAGTGATTTTGGAGCCCAGAAAAATAAAGTCAGCCACTGTTTCCACTGTTTCCCCATCTATTTGCCATGAAGTGATGGGACTGGATGCCACGATCTTAGTTTTCTGAATGTTGAGCTTTAAGCCAACTTTTTCACTCTCCTTTTTCACTTTCATCACTAGTGATAAATCATATTGATTAGCATATGTACAGTGCAATAAGGGCATTTCACCTGTGTGCCTTTATATTAGAAAAACTCATAGCCCTCCTGCCCTGTAGGTGGGAATGTAAACTGCTACAGCCACTATGGAGAACAGTATGGAGGTTCCTTGAAAAATTAAAAATAGAGCTACCATATGATCCAAGAATCCCGCTCCTATGCATATATCTAGAGAATACCATAATTCAACAATACCTGCATGCCAATATACATTGAAGCACTATTTACAATAGCCAAAACATGGAAGCAACCAAATGTCCATCAACAAAGGAATGGATAAAAAAGATAGGGACATATATGTAGTGGAATATTACTCAGCCATTAGAAAGGTCAAAATAATGTCATTTGCAGCAACCTGGATGGACCTAGAGATTGTCATATGGAGTGAAGGAAGTCATAAAGACAAGGGTCATATAATATTGCTTATGTGTGGAATCTAATTTTAAATGGCTATGAATGAACTTATATACAAAACAGAAATAGAGTTACAGGTATGCAAAATAAACTTATGGTTACCAGGGGCAAAGATGGGGCAGGGAAGGATAAATTGGAAGACGGGGATTTATACATACACACTACCATATATAAGATAGACAGCTAATAAGAATCTATGATATAGAACAGGAAAGTGAAAGAAAGTGAAGTCACTCAGTCATGTCCGACTCTTTGCGACCTCATGGACTGTAGCCTGTCAGGCTCCTCCGTCCATGAGATTTTCCAGGCAAAAATACTGGAGTGGGTTGCCATTTCCTTCTCCAGGGGATCCGGACCCAGGAATCAAAGCCCAGTTTCCAGCACTGCAGGCAGACTCTTTATCATCTGAGCCACCAGGAAAGCCCATAGAACAGGAAGCTCTGCTAAATACTCTGTAATGGCCTATTTGGAAAAAGAATCTGAAAAAATAGAATGGGTATATGTATACATAGAACAGAGTCACTTTGCTGTACATCTGAAACTAACACAACATTGTAAATCAACTATATTCCAATTTTTAAAAAAAAATAAAGACTCATAGCTGCTTTCTAGCAAGAGAAAAACAACAGACAAATACAAATTGAGGGACATCCTTCAGAATATCTGAGCAGTACCCTTGGCAAGTGCCAAGGTCATGATAATCATCAGAGATGGGAGGAAACTTAGGAGACATGTCCTTCCTTGAGGGGACCTAAGCTGTGCACATCCTTGTCCAATTCATCCCCCAAGTGTGATCCCCAAACACTAGGTTTTAGTTTTACCTGTTATTTTGAAGAAATTGCCTTTTAAAAATTATTTTTATTGAGATACAGTTGATGTATAAGATTAAATAAATTTCAGGTGTATAGATAGTGATTCACAATTTTTAAAGTTTATACTCCATTTATAGTTATTGTAAAATATTGGCTATATTCCCTGTGCTGTACAATATATCTTTGTAGCTTATTTTATACACTGCAGTTTGTACCTCCTAATCCTCTACTCCTATCCTGCCCACCCCCCTTCCCTTTCCTCTCTGGTAACCACTAGCTTGATCTCTGTGACTGTGAATGTTTCTTTTTTTGTATTTTTTAATATTTTTTATACTTTTTTATATTCACTGGTTTGCTGTATTTTTAGATTCCACATAGAAGTTATAACATACAGTATTTGTCTCTCTCTGTCTGACTTTTCACTGAGCGTAATATCCTTGAAGTCTATCCATGTTTTTGCATATGGCAAGTTTTCATTCTTCTTTAGGGCTGAATAATATTCCAGTGTGTGTGTGTGTGTGTGTGTGTGTGTGTGTGTGTGTGTGTGTGTGTGTGCGTGTGTAATCAATTTAGTCGTGTCTAACGCTTTGCTGCCTTATGGACTGTAACCTACCAGGCTCCTCTGTCGATGGGATTCTTCAGGCAAGAAAACTGGAGTGGGTTGCTATGCCTTCCTCCAGGGGATCTTCTTGACTCAGGAATCAAACCTGTGTCTCCCGCAGTGCAGGCAGTTTCCTTACTCCTGAGCCACTGGGGAAGCACTATATTGTTATACATTCACCTGTTAGTGAACACTTAGGTTGCTTCTGTATCTCGGCCATTGTAAATATGCTGCTATGAACATTGAGGGGCTCATATACCTTTTCAAATTAATGTTTTTGTTTTCTTCAGATATAGAGCAAGGAGTAGAATTGCTGGGTGAGGGTAGTTCTATTTTCAGTTTTTTTAGGAACCTCCATACTCATTTCCACAGTGGCTGCACCAATGGACACTCTCACCAGTAGTGTACGACATTCTTACAGACGTTTATTTTTTGTGCTCTTTCCGATGATAGCCTTTCTGACAGGTGATATCTCATTGTGGCTTTGATTTACATTTCCCTGTGATAACAGCATTGTGCATCTTCTCATGTGGCTGTTGGTCATCTGTATGTCTTCTTTGGAGAAATGTTCAGGTCTTCCGCTCGTTTTTTAATCGGGTTGTCCGTTGTTACTGATGTTGAGTTGTGTGATCTGCTTGTGTATTTTGTATATTAACCCCTTATCAGTCATATCGTTTGCAAATATTTCCTCCCATTCAGTAGGTTATCTTTTTGTTTTGTTGATGATTTCCTTTGCTGTGCAGAATGTTTCAATTAGGTCCCATGTATTTCTTTTTGTTTTTAGTTCTTTTAGACACAGTCAAAAAGAATATTGGTATAATTTATGTCAAAAAATATTCTGCCTATGTTTTCTTTTAGGAGTTTTGTGGTTTCCTGCCTTACATTTATGTTTTCAATCCGTTTTGAGTTTTTCTTACATATGATGTGAGAAGATAGATTAATTTCATTCTTTTATATGTATCTGTACCATTTTCCCAGCACCACTTATTGAAAAGACTAACTTTTCTCCGTTGTATAGTCTAGCCTCCTTTGTTGTAGATTAACTGACCATAATTGCATGAATTTATCTCTGGGCTCTCCATTCTATTCCACTGATCTACACACACACACAGTGGTGTGTGTGCCAGTACCATACTGTTCTGATTACTGTAGCTTTGTAGTACAGTCTGAGGGAAAAGAGACCTTTTATTCTATTTTAGAAAATATTACAAAATCATTGTTATGTGAAGACATTGTCAAATGAAAGCAAAACACAATAGGAGAAAAGTATTCTTAAAGTATGTGAGTTGGTTAGCTTTTTGAATTACATTGTTTTCTGGATTGCAGGATGTTTTTGGAATTTGTCAGCTTAAACTTTTTTTTTTCAATTTTGGGGACAATTTTGAGTTTACAGAAAAGTTGCAAACATAATATAGAGAGTTCCCATTTATCCTTAACCCAGCTTCCAGCAATGTTAACATTTTATAGGTACATTGACCAAATTAAGAAACCAGCATTTGGTACAGTATCATTAACTAGACTGCAGACTTTAGAGTTCACCAGTTTTTCCATTAACATCACTTTTTCTGTTCAAAACCCAATCCAGGATCCCACATTGCCTTTGATCATCATGTCTCTTTAGCTTCCTCCCACCTGTGATGTTTGTGTGTACGTGTGCTGAGTCACAGCAGTCATGTCCAACTCTTTGCGACCCTATGAACCATAGCCTGCCAGGCTCCTCTGTCCATGGGACTCTCCAGGCAAGAATACTGGAGTGGGCTGCCATCCCCTTCTCTAGGGGATCTTCCTGACCCGGGAATTGAACCCATGTATCTTACATCTTCTGCCTTGACATGCAGGTTCTTTACCACTAGCACCACCTGGGAAACCCTCTGTGATGTTTACCTGATAGCAGTTCATTAAATGAGACATACGCTCTATACAATTTTCTGAATTTTGTGTTATATTTAACAACAACAAGTTAAAATAAAAACAAAAAAACAAAAAATTACAGTAACTTCTCATTGCTCTTAGAATAGTGGCAGCTAGCCTCAGCCTGGCCAGTGGAGCCCAGATGACTTTGTGCCAGCCTATCTCTGCCTGATTCATAGTGGCCTAGTCACGCAGGCCCCCTTTCTGTCTCTCATATCTTACCTGCTCCTTCCTGCTGCAGGGTCTTTGCACCTGCTGTTTCCTCTACCTGGCACACTCTTCCCTCCTCTGCCAAGGTAACTCCTGCTCCTCTGTTGATATCATTTCAGCGTCCTTCATACAGTCTAGCCTTGCCTGGCCTCCCTAGCTGGGTAGCATCTCCTTACCACAGGCTCTCGTTGCTGTCCACAGTGCTGCACTGGTTTGAGTGGCTATTTGTTTCTGTCTGTCTCTCTGCTAGACCATAAGCTACACGAAAGTAGGGACCACATCTGACAGTAGGGACCACCTCTATCGGCTTCCTCCACAGTGCCTGGCATGTGGTAGATGCCGGGTACTACTTGTTGATTTCAGAGATGAATGAAAATCATAAAACATGCTTAAAAGGTGGGGGGGGGGAGAGAGGAGGAGGGAATTACCGCAGTGTTTATAGCTTATTCATTTTTCATGGAGATGGGGATGGAAAATGATTAGATACTGATTGTACATGAAGTTTCCATTAAAAACTTCTTAGGAGCATGGATCCTGGTAAGTCAGAAGATAACCCTTTTGTTTCTGCTGATCGCCTGAATGGGTTCTGGATGAAAAAACTGGTCCATGAGCTCCTCAAGGAGAGACTAGAGAATCTGACTTGCTGTGCAGAGTGCGAATTTCAAGTTTCCCACCGCCACAAAGCAATCCACGAGGGAGGAGCAGGTAGAATAGATCAGCGGGAAGAACAGACAGCAGAATCAGCAAAATTGCAAGAGGCATATGCTTTTAAGCCCTACTTTTGTTATTAATTTCTAATTTTAGTGCATTATGGGCAGACAACATGGTCTATATGATATTGATTCTGTGAAATTTATTATAGTTTCTTTTATGGCCAATTTAAATGTTCTTCTGGCTCAAAAAGAATGTGAATTATTTGTCCAGTGTGGGGTTCTTTTATATCTGATTGATCAAATTTATTAACTGTATTGTTTATATCTTCATTGGTGGTTTATGGTTTAGTTGCTAAGTCGTGTCCGACTCTTTGCGACCCCATGGACTGTAGCCCACCAGGCTCCTCTGTCCGTGGGATTTTCCAGGCAAGAACACTGGAGTGGATTGCCATATCTTCATTATCTCTATTTAAATTTTGTCTTGCTCTCTTGGTGTCTAGGTTTCTAAGAGGAATGACGTTGGAGTTACACAGGCTTAAGGATATTTCTCTGTAAGTAAAAATATAAAGACTAATTTATAAAAATTATATGTTTTTCAAATTATGGAGGTTGGGGAGAAACAACAAAGAGAACACAGACCAGAAAGCAAATGAGGGAAAAAGAGAGAGTATTAAAAACCAATCTGAATCTGTAAAAGATGACGCAACTAAGTCTATCTGCTTTACAATAACTGAATGGGATAAACTTGCAAACTAAAAGAAAATACTGTCAGATATAATTTTAAAAAAATAAATGAAAACATATGCTATCAATAAAGATAGCCTAAAATAAAACGGCTCAAGGAGTTTGAAAGTAAAAGAACTAAACAGTGGATTTTTAAAAAACTTGACAAATTGATTCTTAAGTATATTCAAAAGAGTAAATTCAGAGAGTAACAAATATTTGTTGAATGCCTACTGGGTACCAGGCATGTGTTTTAAAGCTGCAATAATGAAAACAACGTGGGGTAGAGCCAAAAGTAGACAAATAGAGTCAGCAGGAACAGAACAGGAAGTCTGGAAATGGCCTTACATGCGCATAAGAATTTAATCTATGATAATGATGATAGCTCAAACACATAAAGAAAAGACAACTTTACTTCCTACTTGTAAAAAATAAACAGCCATAAATATTCAATATAAACTTAAGAGTTTCAACTTAAAAAAAGGTATCAGATAGACTAAAGATCTAAACATTAAAAATCCCACTTAAGTAATAGAATAAAATTTAGAAGTTTACTTTTCATATTTGGAGTTCCATCTCAACTGCTCAAAGAATTTGAATAAACAGTTCACAAGGGAAATGTAAAGGGCAGTTAAACATGGAGAAAACAAAGCTTAGCCTCACTGGTAGCTTAAAATGATAAATCAATATGACAGCGATACCCAGTGGGGTCAGGGGGCAAAAGGACACCTTTGGGGTATGAACTGCTGCTGCTACTGATAAGTCGCTTCAGTCGTGTCCGACTCTGTGTGACCCCATAGACGGCAGCCCACCAGGCTCCCCTGTCCCTGGGATTCTCCAGGCAAGAACACTGGAGTGGGTTGCCATTTCCTTCTCCAATGCATGAAAGTGAAAAGTGAAAGTGAAGTCACTCAGTCGTGCCCAACTCTTAGCAACCCCATGGACCGCAGCCTCCCAGGCTCCTCCATCCATGGGATTTTCCAGGCAAGAGTACTGGAGTGGGGTGCCATTGCCTTCTCTGGGGGTATGAACTGGCAAAGCCTTTTTGGAGACTAATTCAACATTATCTACCAATCATTTAAAACAGGTCGTCCCTATAATCTGGCAATTGCATTTCAAGGACTTTACCCTGTGGAAATCCTCACATAAGTATACAAAGAACATTGTATAAGGATGTTCATTTCTGCATTAAAACAGCAAAATTCTTGGAGTGGAGTATAAATATCCATTAATAGAGGTGAGGTCACAGCCTATCAGAGAAAAAGGCCATGAGCACTGCAGGCTGCTGAGGAAAGGGAAGCTGTAGTCTCACTGGCCCTGTGCTAGGGAAAATTTCTGGCAGAGCCTGCTGGTCGGAGGTCCAGGGTCACTCAGACCTTCAGTCCCACTGGGGACAGGCTCTGGCCTCCCAGTGCCAGCGTATTTTTATGCTGCTAGACTTCAGCTTTGGTGACTGACTTATCATTGATTTTGAGGAAAACATTTAAACCCTGGGCCTTTTAGTTAGGAAAATCGTGAAGATATATACAACATCCTATTTTAAAATAAAAAGGTTTAAAGCAGTAAGAATCTCCGCATATTTTATACTGCTGGTGATGGAGGGGGAAAGTGTCTTTGTAAATGGTTCCCTTTCATTTGTGTATTGATTCAACAAATGAGGAACGAACACAGCCTCTCAAGAAGCTCCCTTCATGAGGGGAGGAACTCTTGTGAAGGAATGGATGTGCATATGTCTGTGTGTGAGCTGCTGAGTCGTGTCTGACTCTGCGACCCCATGGACTGTAGCCTGCCAGCTTCCTCTGTCCATGGAATTTCTTAGGCAAGGATACTGGAGTGAGTTGCCATTTCCTTCTCCAGGGGATCTTCCTGACCAAGGAACTGAACCTGGATCTCCTGTATTGCAGGCGGATTCTTTACCACATGAGCCACCATGTGGACTCGGAATTCTCCAGGCAAGTCTACTAGAATGGGTTCCATTCCCTTCTCCAGGGTATCTTCACAACCCAGAGATCGAATCCAGTTCTCCTGCATTGCAGGCAGATTGTTTACCATTTGAGCCACCAGGGAACGGATATTAAATATTTGACCACAAAAAAGATAAAACTACAAAGTTCAGTAAGCACTGTGAAGGATTATGGGAGCCTGTATTATGGGGTTTATATATAGGGGACTATGTTATAGGGAATATAGGTAGACTTCATTTCAGTTGGTCAGGGATGGTTTCCCAGAGGAAATTACGTTAGGTGAGACCAGAGGAAGGAGTCCCAGAACAGTTTGCATGAAAAGGAAAGGACTTGGAATTTCCCTGGCAGGCCTGTGGTTAAGACTCTACACTTCCAGCTCAGAGGGCTTGGGTTCAATCGCTGGTCTCTCGTTGGGGAACTAAAATTTCACATGTCATGGGGCGCAGCAGAGAAATGAAAAAGAAGGGCTTGTGCAAAAGTCCAAGATAAGGAATTGCTGGGAGCATTTACAACATTAACAAAAGGCTGGTGTGGGCCACTTTAAGAATTTGGAATTTTCCACTAAGGGCAATGCAAAACTGTGGATTAGGAAAATGTTGCTTTTCAACAAGTGTGATTCAGACCCGGCAGTCTCCAGAGCCAATGTTTTTGGCAAGGATGTGGGTATATCCTGCTCAAAACAGTTACCCACAGGAAATTGGGAGGAGAGCCAGGGAGGCAGCCAGAGCACTCTAGGCTAATCTCCCCTTCAGAATGGAGACCCCAGGGGGAGAATGGATATCCCAAGGGGCCCCCACTGGCAGTGCCAAAGCACAGCTGCGGGGCTGTTCCGTGAGGCTTTCCTTCCAGATGCGGAAAGTACGCCGAGGGTGTTCTTAGGTGGGGAAGGGGTTCGGGAAACGGGTAAATTGGGGTAAGTTCTGCCATATTGATGGGGAAAATTTGTGCTGCCTAATTTTCCAATTTAAAAATGTTCAGAGTATGAGATTTTAAAGTTTTTAGGTGTTTTCAATAAATTCAAAATTTATAAAATATAAGTCAAATATGTTTGAGATTAGATATTATATTAATTTCCTATTGCCATTTACAACAAATTACCATAACACTGGTGATTTAAAATAGCACACAGGTATTCCTTTAGTGTTCTAGAGGCCAGATATCTGCAGTCAGTATTAACAGTCTAAAGTTGAAGCATTGGTGGCGCTGAGTTCTTCTGGAGGTTCTGAGGGAGAATCTACTTCCATTTCCAAGCTCCTGGACATGCCTGCATTCCTTAGCTCATGATCCCTTCCTCCAGCTCTTGCTTCCATTTTCACATTTCTTACCCCTGTAGTCAAATCTCCCTCGGCTTCCTTCTTATAACAGTGCTTGTGATTATATGTAGGGGCCACATACCTGGATAATCCAAAATAATTTTCCCATTTCAGGATGCTTAACAATCACATCTTCAGAGTCCCTTTTGCCATATAAGATTATATTCACAAATTTAAAGAATTAACATCTGAATATCTTTGGGGCCATTTCAACTTTTCACAGGTATATAGTTGAATACAGCCCTCAGATCTCAACCTATCTCAGATTTTTCCCTCAGCTACAATAATAAAATATCCCTTCAGTTCAGTTCAGTTCAGTTCAGTCACTTAGTCGTGTCCAACTCTTTGCAACTCATGAACCACAGCATGCCAGGCCTCCCTGTCCATGACCAACTCCCAGAATCCACCCAAACCCGTGTCCATTGTGTCGATGACGCCATCCAACCATCTCATCCTCTGTCGTCCTCTTCTCCTCCTGCCCTCAATTTTTCCCAGCATCAGGATCTTTTCAAATGAGTCAGCTCTTCGCATCAGGTGGCCAAATTATTGGAGTTTCAGCTTCAACATCAGTCCTTCCAATGAACACCCAGGACTGATCTCCTTTAGGATGGACTGGTTGGATCTCCTTGCAGTCCAAGGGACTCTCAAGAGTCTTCTCCAACACCACAGTTCAAAAGCATCAATTCTTCAGTGTTCAGCTTTCTTTATAGTCCAACTCTCACATCCATACATGACTCCTGGAAAAACCATAGCCTTGACCAGGTGGACCTTTGTTAACAAAGTAATGTCTCTGCTTTTTAATATGCTATCTAGGTTGGTCATAACTTTCCTTCCAAGGAGTAAGTGTCCTTTAATTTCATGACTGCAATCACCATCTGCAGTGATTTTGGAGCCCAAAAATAAAATCTGACACTGTTTCCACTGTTTCCCCATCTATTTGCCATGAAGTGATGGGACCAGATGCCATGATCTTCATTTTCTGAATGTTGAGCTTTAAGCCAACTTTTTCACTCTCCTCTTTCACTTTCATCAACAGGCTCTTTAGTTCTTCACTTTCTGCCATAAGAGTGGTGTCATCTGCATATCTGAGGTTATTGATATTTCTCCCAGCAATCTTGATTCCAGCTTGTGCTTCCTCCAGCCCAGTGTTTCTCATGATGTACTCTGCATAGAAGTTAAATAAGCAGGGTGACAATATATAGCCTTGACATACTCCTTTTCCTATTTGGAACCAGTCTATTGTGCCATGTCCAGTTCTAACTGTTGCTTCCTGACCTGCATACAGGTTTCTCAAGAGACAGGTCAGGTGGTCTGGTATTCCCATCTCTTTCAGAATTTTCCACAGTTTCTTGTGATCCACACAGTCAAAGGCTTTGGCATAGTCAATAAAGCAGAAATAGATGTTTTTCTGGAACTCTCTTGCTTTTTCCATGATCCAACAGATGTTGGCAATTTGATCTCTGGTTCCTCTGCCTTTTCTAAAACCAGCTTGAACATCAGGAAGTTCACGGTTCATGTATTGCTGAAGCCTGGCTTGGAGAATTTTGAGCATTACTTTACTAGCGTGTGAGATGAGTGCAATTGTGCGGTAGTTTGAGCATTCTTTGGCATTGCCTTTCTTTGGGATTGGAATGAAAACTGACCTTTTCCAGTCCTGTGGCCACTGCTGAGTTTTCCAAATTTGCTGGCATATTGAGTGCAGCACTTTCACAGCGTCATCTTTTAGGATTTGAAATAGCTCAACTGGAATTCCATCACCTCCACTAGCTTTGTTCGTAGTGACACTTCCTAAGGCCCACCTGACTTTACATTCCAGGATGTCCCGCTCTAGGTGAGTGATCACACCATCGTGATTATCCAGGTCGTGAAGGTCTTTTTTGTACAGGTCTTCTGTGTATTCTTGCCACGTCTTCTTAATATCTTCTGCTTCTGTTAGGTCCAGACCATTTCTGTCCTTTATCGAGCCCATCTTTGCATGAAATGTTCCCTTGGTGTCTCTAATTTTCTTGAAGAGATCACTAGTCTATCCCATTCTGTTGTTTTCCTCTATTTCTTTGCATTGATCGCTGAGGAAGGCTCTCTTATCTCTCCTTGCTATTCTTTGGAACTCTGCATTCAAATGGGTATATCTTTCCTTTTCTCCTTTACCTTTCGTCTCTCTTCTTTTCACAGCTATTTGTAAAGGCTCCTTAAACAGCCATTTTTCTTGTTTGCATTTCTTTTTCTTGGGGATGATCTTGCTCCCTGACTCCTGTACAATGTCACAAACCTCCATCCATAGTTCATCAGGCACACTGTCTATCAGATCTAGTCCCTTAAATCTATTTCTCACTTCTACTGTATAGTCATAAGGGATTTGATTCAGGTCATA
The DNA here is from genome assembly GCF_016772045.2 of Ovis aries. Lineage (NCBI taxonomy): Eukaryota > Metazoa > Chordata > Mammalia > Artiodactyla > Bovidae > Ovis > Ovis aries. The sequence goes on from NC_056056.1 coordinate 95,159,384, forward strand.
CCTGAATGATCTAGTAGTTTTCCCTACTTTCTTCAATTTAATTCTGAATTTGGCAATAGGAAGTTCATTATCCTAGCCACAGTCAGCTCCCGGTCTTGTTTTTGCTAACTGTATAGAGCTTCTCCTTCTTTGGCTGCAAAGAATATAATCAATCTGATTTCGGTGTTGACCATCTGGTGATGTCTATGTGTAGAGTCTTCTCTTGTGTTGTTGGAAGAGGGTGTTTGGTATGACCAGTGCATTCTCTTGGCAGAACTGTTAGCCTTTGCCCTGCTTCATTCTGTACTCCAAGGCCAAATTTGCCTGTTACTCCAGGTGTTTCTTGACTTCCTACTTTTGCATTCCAGTCCCCTATAACGAAAAGGACATTTTTTTTGCGTGTTAGTTCTAAAATATCCCTTAATAATCCCAATACTCTGGTCCCTAAACTGATTATGTTTTTTTAAAAACAGTTTTACTGAGGTTCGATGTATATGCCATGAAATCCACCCATTGTAATTACATAAGTGAAAGTGAAAGTGAAGTCTCTCAGTCGTGTCTGACTCTTTGCGACCTGGTGGACTGTAGCCCACCAGGCTCCTCCGCCCATGGGATTCTCCAGGCAAGAATACTGGAGTGAGTTGCCATTTCCTTCTCCAGGGTATCTTCCCAACCCAGGGATAGAACCTGGGTCTCCTGCATTGCAGACAGACGCTTTACTGTCTGAGCCACCAGGGAAACCCCCATAAGTATATACACAATTATTTTTAGTAGATTTTTAGAGTTATGCAACTATCACAGCAATCCAGATTTAGGACATTTCCATCAACTCAAAAAGTACCCTGTGCTTATCTGCAGTCAATCACCACTCCTAAGTCCAGCTAAGGCATCCATTAATCTACTTCTATCTGCATAAATTTACCTTTTCTGGGCTACTTATGAATGGGGTCGCCATATAGTCTTTCGTGTCTAGCTTTCACTTAGTATGTTTTTGAGGTTCATCTGTGTCAGAGTGTGTATCAGTAATCAGTAGTATTCCTTTTTATTCCTGAGTCATATTCCATTTTAAGAGTAAATCACATTTGTTTATCCATTAACCTGTTGATGGACATTTGGGTTATTTCCTGATTTGGGCTCTTACAAATAAATGGTGCTGTGAATATTCATATATGAGTCTTCGTGTGGACGTATGTTTTCATTTCTTTGGCTAGATACCTAGGAAGGGAGAAACTACCAAGCTGTTTTCCAAAGTGGCTGTACCATTTTCCACTCCTATTTGGAAAGTGTGAGGGGTCCAGTTTCTCCACATCCTTGCTTATACTTGTATAGGATATCCTTTTCCCATTGAGTTGCTTTGGAAACTTTGCCAGAACTAAATTGACTTTACATGTGAGGGCTTATTTCAATTCTATTCCACTGGCCTCTATTTCTGTCTTAATGCCAGTACCATGTTTTGTTTATTACTGTAATCTTGTAGTAAGTTTTGAAATCAGAAATTGTGAGTTCTCCAATTTTTTTTGAGATTGTTTTGGCTATTCTGGATTCTTTGCATTTCCATATTAATTTTAGAATTGGTGTGTCAATTTCTGCAAAAAACAGAGCTGGGATTTTAATAAGGATTGCATTTAATTTGTAGATCAATTGGGGCAGTATTATTATATTAACAATAGTAGTTTTAAATTTCATAGCATTTTCTGTATGCAAGATCATGTCATCTTTGAATAAAGACAGTCTTACTTCGTTTCCAATGTGAATGGCTTTATTTTTATTTTTTTACTTTTTGGCCTTGTCACACTGACTAAAACCTCCAGTACAATTTGATTAAAAGTGGCATCAGCAGATATCCTTGCCTTGTTCCAGGTTTATAGGGATGCAGTCTTTTACGATTACATATAATGTAGACTGTAAATTTGAGTTAGATACCCTTTATCACATTGAGAAAGTCCCCTTTTATTCCTAGCTTAAGAGTTTTTATGCTTATGTTTATTCCTAGCTTAAGAGTTTTTCAAATGCTTTTTGTGCATCTCCAGAAATGATCATACGGTTTTTGTCCTTTATTTTATTAACATGGGATTTACCCTCATTGATTTTCAGATGTTAAACCAGCCTTGCACTCCTGGGATAAAGGTGACTTGGTTATAGTGTATAACTCTATTTAAATGTTGCTGGATTTTATTATATAATGTGTTAAGGATTTTTGCCAAATATGTTTGTAAGGGATATTGTGTAGTTTTCATAGAATAATTGGCAACTGTTCCCTTCTTCTCTGCTTTATGAAGGGATTTATTGTTGATCAGTCGCTCAGTCATGTCCTACTCTTTGTGGCCCCATGGACTGCAGCACGCCAGGCTTCCCTGTCCTTCACTATCTCCCTGAGTTTGCTCAAACGTTCCCTTCTCCTCATGCCCTCAGTCTGTCTCAGCATCAGGGTCTTTTCCAGTGAGTCAGCTGTTTGCATCAGGTGGCCGAAGCGTTGGAGCTTCAGCTTCATCATCAGTCCTTCCAGTGAATATCCAGGGTTGATTTCCTTTAGAATTGACTGGTTGGGTCTCTTGTTGTCCAAAGGACACTCAAGAGTCTTCTCCGGCACCACAGTTAAAAAGCATCAGTTCTTTGGCACTCAGTCTTCTTTATGGTCCAACTCTCACATCCATGATGTGACCTCACAGGAGACCGAGCCAGTCTTGCCGTGAGTGTGTGGGAGTCTCCAAGAGAGGTGTGGGTTGACAGTGGTGTGCTGTCGGGGCAGGAACACCAGCAGCAGCAGTCCTGGGAGGCGCGGTGCCTCGACATAAGCTCTCTTGGAGGAGATCGCCATTAGTCTTACCATAGAACGTATAGCCCATCATAGAGACTGCAGACTCCATGACTTGGCCACCTCAGGCCAAGCAACAGGGAGGGAGCACAGCCCCACCCACCAGCAGAAAACTGGATTAAAGATTCGGGAAGCCTGGCCCTGCCCACTAGAGCAAGAACCAGCTTTCCCCACAGTCAGTCCCTCCCATCAGGAAGCTTGCACAAACCTCTTCATCCATCAGAGGACAGACAGAAGAAATAAGAGCTTCAGTCCTTTGGCCCCCAGAATGAAAACCACAGTCACAGAAAGCTAACCTCACATGGATCACACCTTGTGTAATTCACTGAAACTATGAGCCATGCCGTGCAGGGCCACCCAAGAGAGACGGGTCATGGTGGAGAGTTCTGACAAAATGTGGCCCACTGGAGAAGGGGATGGCAAACCGCTTCAGCATTCTTGCCTTGAGAACCCCATGAGCAATATGAAAAGGCAGTAAGAATTTATAAAAGATAGTATTATATCGCCTTTAATTATCCAAAAGAATTCCCCAGTGAAATGTTCTGGGACTGAGCTTTTCTTGGTAGGAAAATTTTAAGTATGAATTCTGTCTTGCTATCAGTCTACTCAGATTTTCTATTTCTTCTTGAGCCAATTTTTATAATCTATATCATTCTGAAAATTTGTCCATTTCAACCAAATTTTTAAATTTGTATTTTACCCCCATATATTCCCTTACATTTGTAAAATATTCACTTTTATTCTTTTCATTTATTTAGGGTCAGTAATGATTTTGTAATTTGTCTTTTTTTTCTCTTTGTTATTCTAGCTAAAGATTTGTCAGTTCTGTTAATTTTTTCCAAAATACCAGCTTTTTGTTTTAAAAGTTTTTTCTCTGTTATTGTTTTCTATTTCACTTACACTCTAATCTTTACTATTTTCATCCTTTTTCTTGTTTTGGATTTAGTTGGCTCTTCTTTTTGCAGATTCTTAAAGTGAAAACTGCTTCTTTTCTAATCTAGATGTTTAAAGCTACACATTCCCCTGAAAATACTGCTTTTACTACATCCCCCAAATTTTGGTATGTTGAATTTTCTTTTTTATTAAGTTAAAAAGATGAATGATTTTTCTTGTGATTTCTTCTTTGACTCATGGGTTATGTCTAAATGTGTTGTTTAATTTCCAAATATTTGGAGATTTCCCAAATTTCTACCTACCCTCAATCCTTTATCAATTTAATATTATATAGGATTTTAATCTGAAGTTATTATAGATGCACTTTCTATTTATTTTCATTGGTCTTAAGTTTGTGGTTGTTCTTGCTATTGTCCAGACAACACAAAATTTTACCAGTGTATTTAATCACGCTTACTCTATATATTTCTGGCAAAGTCTTCTGAATATGTATCTCTTCTTGTTTGTGCACTTCCTCCAAAATGTCTTAAATTTTTTATTATAAAATTTTCATACTTCTAAGAAAATAAAAATGATAGTACAATGAACATCAATATATCCCTCCCCCATAACATTTTTTAAACAGTTTGCTTTATATATTAGGTTAAACAATTCAGAATCCTTCCATTGATATTTCAGTTTGTCCTTCCTTTTCAGCTCCCCAGAGATATTTTTAATGTGTTTCTTAGTGCAGCAAGCATTTTGAAACTTTATTGCCTGAGAAGTTTTTAAATGATAGTTGATTTATAATGTTGTGTTACTTTATAGCATAGTGCTATAGCATAGCACTTTGCTGCTGCTGCTGCTAAGTCGCTCCAGTCGTGTCCGACTCTATGCGCCCCCACAGACGGCAGCCCACCACGTTCCCCCATCCCTGGGATTCTCCAGGCAAGAACACCGGAGTGGGTTGCCATTTCCTTCTCCAGTGCATGAAAGTGAAAAGGGAGAGTGAAGTCGCTCAGTCGTGTCCAACTCTTCTCGACCCCATGGACTGCAGCCCACCAGGCTCCTCTGTCCATGGGATTTTCCAGGCAAGACTACCGGAGTGGGTTGCCATTGCCTTCTCCAAAAAGCACTTTACTTTATAGCATAGTGATTATTTTCTTTTTCAGATTATATTCCGTTATACATTATTACAAATTATTGAATATAATTCCCAGTGCTATACAGTAAATCCATGTTGCTTATCTATTTATGTGTAGTAGTTTGTATCTGTTAATCCTATATTCCTAATTTGTCTATCCCTCACTCCCCTCTTTGGTCACCATAACTTCGTTTTCTGTCTGTGAGTCTGCTTTGTATATAGATTCACTTGTGTTATTTTTAAGATTTCAGATATAAACTGTATCATATAATATTTATCTTTATCTGTCTGACTTACTTCACTAAGTATACTGTTCCCTAGGTCTATCCATGTTGCTGCAAATGGCCACACTCCATTCTTGGTTAGGACTGAGTATTGTGCCATTGTAGGTATGTATGCCACATCTTAAATCAGTTGTCTGTTGATAGGCACTTGGGTTGTTGCCGTGTTTTGGCTTTTGTACATAGTGCTACTTTGAACATTGGGGCATGTGTATCTTTTCAAATTAGACTTTCTTTTTTTCCCAGATAATATGCCTAGGAGTGGGATTGCTGGATTATATAGTAGTTTTATTTTTAGTTTTTAAGGAACCTCCATACTATTTTGCATAGTGACTATACCAATTTACATTCCCGCCAACAATGCAGGATGATTCCCTTTCCTGATACATTTTTTTCACTCTTTTCACATTTGAAAGATAGTTCAGTTAAGTCGCTCAGTCATGTCCTACTCTTTGTGGCCCCATGGACTGCAGCACGCCAGGCTTCCCTGTCCATCACCAACTGCTGGAGCTTGCTCAAACTCATGTCCATCGTGTCGGTGATGCCATCCAACCATCTCATCCTCTGTCGTCCCCTTCTCCTCCTGCCTTCAGTCTTTCCCAGTATCCGTGTCTTTTCCAGTGAGTCAGTTCTTCGCATCAAATAGCCAAAGTATTGGAGCTTCAGCTTCAGCATCGTCCTTCCAATGTATATTAAGGACTGATCTCCTTTAGGATTGACTGGTTTGATCTCCTTGCAGTCCAAGGGACTCTCAAGAGTCTTCTCTAACACCACAGTTCAAAAGGATCAATTCTTCAGCACTCAGCTTTCTTTATGGTCCAACTCTCACAACCGTACATGACTACTGGACAAACCATAGCTTTGAAGATATGGAACTTTGTCAGCAAAGTAATGTCTCTGCTTTTTAATATGCTGCTAGGTTGCTTATAGCTTTTCTTCCAAGGTGCAAGCATCTTTTAATTTCATGGCTGCAGTCACCATCTGCAGTGATTTTGGACCTCAAGAAAATAAAGTCTATCACTGTTTCTATTGTTTCCCCATCTATTTCGGCATGAAGTGATGGGAATGGATGCCATGATCTTAGTTTTTTGAAAGGTAAGTTTTAAGCCAGCTTTTTCACTCTCCTCTTTCACTTTCATCAAGATGCTCTTCAGATCCTCTTCCATTTCTGCTGTCAGGACGGTATCATCTGCATATCTCAGATTATTGATATTTCTCCCAGCAATCTTGATTCTAGCTTGTGCAGCATCCAGCCCAGCATTTTGCATGATATACTTTGCATGTAAGTTAAATAAGTAGAGTGACAATATACAGCCTTGACGTACTCCTTTCCCAGTTTGGAACCAGTCCATTGTTCGTGTCTGGTTCTAACTGTTACTTCTTGACCTGGAGGTCAAGATTTCTCAGGAGGCAGGTCAGGTGGTCTGGTATTCCCATCTGTTTAAGAATTTTGAAAGACAAGCTGGCTGTAGACAAAGTTATAGGTTCCAAGTTATTTTCTTTAGTACTTAAGAAACACTGTTTCATTGTCTTCTTGTGCCCAGGGTTGTAGGTGAGCAGTCTAACACCAATCTAACCCTGTTAAAATTTTCTCTTTGGTTTTAATGGGGTTTTTTTTTTCTGTTTTTGTTTGCTGTTGTTGTTATTGTTGTTTTGTCCACACTGTTTGTGGGATCCTAGTTCCCCAAACAGCACTCTCATCAGGGAAAGTGCGGAGTCCCAACCACTGGACCAGCAGAGAATCCCCTCTCTGGTATTTTTAAATTTTACCATCTAGTGGGTTTTCATTTCTTTCTTTTATTTTCCACTCTATGGCCTTTTCAATCTGGTCATTCATTCTTTTTAAACCTGAAAAAAAAATTTAGATCCTTTGTTCTTCAAATGTATTCCTCTTTTCAGTTTTACTTTCTCCTGAATTCCTGTTGCATGGGTGTGGGCATTCTACTTCTATCCTTCTTATTTCTTAAATTTAATTTTTTATCTTCTCATTCTTCAATGGGTCCTTCTTAAAGTGTTTCTCAACATGGTATTCAAATCTATTTTTATCAGTTATATATCTCATTTATTGTGTTGTTTCAACTATTATCTTTTTCATATCAATACTTTCTTTTGACTCTTGTAAGTGTTTTCCTGTTTTTCTTTTACACTGCTAATATATCTTTTGTGTATTTGTAGACCTGATTTGAAATCCTTAGTCCATCTCTACTAATGAATTCTGCTGCTTCTGTCCTGCTGTTCCGGATCTTACATGTTGTGATTTTATTTTTCTTTTGGTTTAATTTTACTCTGTGAGTATCTCAACATTTTTGGCTTGTGAACCCCTATTCCCTGGGGGTATTTACTGCTCTACACTGTACTGTGTTTGAGGGAAGGACAGAAGGCCATTCAGTGTCTGCCAGTCTATTAACTTCAAGGAGAGGACACGGCCTCAGATCTCAACTGGAGTACCCCAGGCATCACACAATCACAGGTCATCACTCCTTCTTGTTTGCATTTGGTCCCAAAACTCCTTGGGTTCTTGATTTCACTTTCTACCCTGTGCTGAAAGGAAGCTCCTCTGTTGATTTGAGGGAGGGGCCAGCCTAGGAATTTGGAGAGCAAAAGATGGGGTGAGGGATTGCTCAAAAACAGTTGTTCCCCAAGGTCATCAACTCTTGACCCTGGCAGGGCTTTATGCTGCCCTAAGTTCATCCCCGTAGACACCTGACCGGTGGTCTGAGCCACTGCATCTGTAGTTCTGCAACAAAGAATAGACAGTGATCATCCAGTGCAAAGATGCGGATGAGGCAAGAGCAAAACACCAGTCACTCCTGCACACCTGTGGTCAGTTAATCTCTGACAAAGGGGGCACGAATATGCAATGGAGAAGAGACAGTCTCTTCAGCAAGTGATGCGGGGAAGGCTGGACAGCCACATGTACATCAATGAACATTTATTTGATTGATTTGAACAGTTCCTTCAATTTAAACATTCCTTCACACCATATACAAAAATAAACTCAAAATGGCTTAAAGTCTTCAGTATATAAACATATATGTGCTACCATAAAACTAGAAGAAAACAGGTAAAACATCATCTGGCATAAATTGTAGCAATATTTTCTTAGGTCAGTCTCCCAGGATGATAGAAACAAACGCAAAAATAAACAAATGAAACCTAATCAAACTTACAAGCTTTTGCACAGCAAAGGAAACCATAAACAAAATGAAAAGACAACCAGTGGACCAGGAGAAAATATTTGCAAATGACGGGACCAAGAAAGGCTTAATTTCCAAAGTAGGCAAACTCCTCATACAACTGGATAGCAAAAGAAAACAAACACCCTGAACAAAAAAATGGGCAGAAAACCTAAATAGACATTTCTCCAAAGAAGACATTCGGCGCGCGGGAAGATGGCTGAGCCGGTGACCAAGTCGGTGCTGTTCCTATGTCTGGGTAACATCTGTCGATCACCCATCGCAGAAGCGGGTTTCAGGAAACTTGTAACTGATCAAAACATTTCAGATAATTGGAGGACAGACAGTGCAGCAACATCCACGTATGACTAGGAAACCCTCCTGATTATTGGGGGCAGGCTTGCATGAAGAAGCAAGATGCCCATGAGTCACGTTGCCCGGCAGGTTACCAAAGAAGACTTTGCCACTTTTGATTATATACTGTGTACGGATGAGAGCAATCTGAGAGGTGTGAATAGAAAAAGTAATCAAGTTAAAAACTGCAGAGCGAAAATCGAACTACTCTGGAGCTATGATCCACAAAAACAACTTATCATTGAAGATCCCTATTATGGCAACGACGCTGACTTTGAGGCCGTCTACCAGCAGGGCGTGCGGTGCTGCAGAGCGTTCCTGGAGAAGGTTCGAGGACCCAGCCGTCCCGCTGTGGCCCAGGCTCGTCCCCCCAGGCCGTGTGGCAAGTGTCAACAGTGTCCTCTCTTCAGTTGACCCACTGTTTCTCACCTGGAAAAATAATTGTAGATGGAACTCAGTCTTTGTGTTTGGCAAAAGAGTAAATAAAAAATCTTTGATTCAGATAGTTTATGGGGTAAGAATTCCTAAGGCAATGGCACCCCACTCTAGTACTCTCGCCTGGAAAATCCCATGGACGGAGGAGCCTGGTAGGCTGCAGTCCATGGGGTCCCTAAGAGTCGGGCACGACTGAGCAACTTCACTTTCACTTTTCACTTTCATGCACTGGAGAAGGAAATGGCAACCCACTCTGGTGTTCTTGCCTGGAGAATCCCAGGGATGGTGGAGCCTGATGGGCTGCCTTCTATGGGGTCGCACAGAGTCGGACACGACTGAAGCGACTTAGCAGCAGCAGTAGCAGACTAGCTAAACCTCCCACGATGCCCCAGTTACAAAAACAGTGGAACAGCCGAAGTAGTGGAGCAGCGCAGTAGACCATAATGAGGTGAAACAAGACGCCCCTCAGGAGCCTGCACTGCCCCTCCCTCTGTGGCCGGGCCCTGCCCACCCGCCTCTCGATGGGGGCCTGGCGCCCAGCGGCCACTCGCTCGCAGTGCGGGGGCGCACACTCTCAGGACAGGAAGGAGCGAGGTTTGCGGGATTCATCCTTAGCACCTTCCCTCCGTCTTAGTTTGTGTCTGTGTGGTTCATTTCATAAGGAAGTCACCTTATGTGTTCCCATTTGAACCCCTTTGCCTCTGGAAATTAGTTATATCCAGGAGAAGGATATGTGTGCTGGTTTATCTTATGGTCAGTTTGGGGACTGTGTCTGCTTCTGCATGCGTATAATTGCCTGAATGTCAATTATAGATCACCTTGTGTGGGAAACAGTATTAAGCTGGGAAAAGTCCTTTTATGTTGGAATGCTTCAATATTGATATATTAGGTATTCTTTTGTTAGTGCCTGGTTATAGGGAAATATACACAATTTGTGCACACTTTGAAATAACTGATCTAAAATTCATATGAATATATGTCAGAAAAAAATTGTTCTCAAATAGACGGGAAATTACAAAAATACAACTGAGGTGCCAAAAAAAAAAAAAAAAAACACAAGACATTCAGATGGCTAACAAGTACATGAAAAAATGCTCAATATCACTAATGATTGTGTGCGAGCTCAGGTTCAGTCATGTCTGACTTTTTTGCCACCCCATGGGCTGCAGCCTGCCAGACTCCTCTGTCCATGGGATTTCCCAGGCAGGAATACTAGAGTGGGTTGGATTTCCTCCTCCAGGGAATCTTCAGGATTTCTCAGGGAAGCTTCAAGATTCAGGAGATCTGTGACTTAGCCATTGAAAGCCTCAATAAAGTTAAAAGACTGAAAAAACCCAGAAGGTGATTGCAGAGAAGAAAGCATTTAAATGAAAAATTAATATCAAAATGAGGAATTAATATCAAAAATACTTTTAAAACCCCATGTATTTGGAAACTGAATGTCCACTATTAAATGATGGGTACATCTAAGAAGCCACAACAAAGAAAATTAGAAAACATTTGTAACAGAATAAGAATGAAAAGAGAATCTATCAGTATTTGTTGCATGCAGCTGAAGCTGCTCAAGGCAACTAAATACAATGTGGACTCTTGAATAAGCACTAGCATAAAATTTTGTGAAATGTGAACACAGTATGTACTTTAGTTAATAATTCAAAGCAGGTGGATGCTTAACCACTGGACCACCAGGAAAGTCCACCTATTTATTTTATACATAGTGGTTTGTACATCTTAATCCCATAGCCCTATCTTGCCCCTGGCTTCTCCCCTCTCTCCACTGGTAACAGTTAATTTGTTCTCTTCATCTGCGAGTCTGTCTCTATTTTGTTACATTTACTCATTTGTTATATTCTGTTTCCACATTTTAATTCTACAAATTGTGCTGTAGACTCCCCACTTCCTTCCAGGAGTGTGGCTTACTATATACTTATGAAAGGCCCTCCTGCTACAAAATTATTAGAGGCGAATAATAGTAATAATAATAATTACTACATTAGAGGTAAATAATAGTAATAATAATAATTACTACATCATAGTGTTTTCCTGAGTTCACTAGAAGCAAGAAAAATTTCAAAAGAGAAAAGAAAAACAAAACAAAATACAAAGAAGCAAAAACCTTAAGCTAAGAAGGAAATGGCAACCCTCTCCAGTGTTCTTGCCTGGAAAAGTCCATGGACAGAGGAGCTTGGCGGGCTGCAGTCCATGGGGTCACATGACTGAGCATGTGTGCATGAGGGAGCAGGGAGAGGGGTTGGTAGCAATAAACTGGTAGAACTGAAAAAAAAAAAGAAAGCCTTAAGCTGAAACCAGAATGGTAAATGATAGGAACTCACGTCAAATGCCAACAGCACCCTCCATCAATCTGCAGGACTGAAGCAGGGTGGGGACCCAAGTCTGGGGCTCAGCACCACAGTCAGGACTCTATAAGGAAACCGAGGTTGTTCCAGCCCCCTGTGCCCAGTTTCTCCTGGAAACAAAACAAGACGCTTTCTGGAGAAAGCGTCCCTAACCACCTTAAATAGAGTACCATCCAAACCACGAAGAGTGACAGTCAGAAGATGTAGATTCTCAGTGAGAATGGAATTATCAGCTACATAATGGAAATGCCTATGTATGAAATGTTTAAGGAAATAAGAGATAGAATCACAGATGAGAAAGAGAAAAGAGGCTATTTAAAAGGACAAAACAGAATAGAAAAAATGAGTGCTTCTAGAAAAGAAAAATGGAATTCTTAGAGTGGGAAGACTCAGTGGATATGGAGCGAGGGCGATATGAGCATGTTGATGTGATGGGATGTACAGGACACAACCCTGTGCACAAAGTGATCTCAACAAAATAAGAACCCAACCTTCAGCAAGCCTTCGGAACTGACTTCCAGTTTACATCAACACAAAGCAGAGGAACACTGGCCACCACACCATTAGGAAGGTCAGAGATAAGAACAAAAACTGGGACATTCTGCAAGACAACTGACCCAGTTTCTTCACCATGTCACTATCACAAGGAAAGCAAACAAACGACAAAGAAAAAAAGATAGCTCTAGACTAAAAGAGGGAGAAGGAAATGGCAACCCACTCCAGTGTTCTTGCCTGGAGAATCCTGCGGACAGAGAAGCCCGGAGGGCTGCTGTCCATGGGGTTGCACAGAGTCGGACATGACTGAAGCCACTTAGCATGCATGCACGCATTGGAGAAGGAAATGGCAACCCACTCCAGTGTTCTTGCCTGGAGAATCCCAGGGACAGAGGAGCCTGGTGGGCTGCCATCTATGGGGTCACACAGAGTCGGACACGACTGACATGACTTAGCAGCAGCAGCAGACTAAAAGAAATTCAAAATACACAATTACTAAATGCAGTATGTTAATCCTAATGCAAAGAGATGAACTAGGAAAAGACATTTCTGGGAAAATTAGGGAAATTTGAATATGACCTGATATTAGAGAAATTATTGTTAATTTTGTTAAGTATGATAACGGCATTATGTCTATGTAAGAAAAAGTGTACATATTTTAGGGGGCTTCCATGGTGCTCAGATGGTAAACAGTCCGCATGCAATGTAGGCAACCTTGGTTCAATCCCTGGGTCAAGAAGATCTCCTGTAGAAGGAAATGGCAACCCACTCCTGTACTCTTGCCTGGAGAATCCCATAGACAGAGGAGCCTGGTGGGCTGCAATCCATGGGGTCACAAAGAGTTGGACACAACTGAGCAAAGTTGCATTAGTCTGGATTTTGTTTCCAAATACTTCATCAACAGCAAACACACACAATCACAAGGAAAAGATGAAGCAAGTTTGACAAAATCTTGATAATTGTTGAAACTGGGTGATAGATATGTGGGAATTCATTAAAATGTCCTCCCCCAGTTTTCAGGTATGTTTGAAAAATGAAAGTTGCTCAGTCATGTCCGACTCTTTGCGACCCCATGAATCGCAGCACGCCAGGCCTCCCTGTCCATCACCATCTCCCGGAGTTCACTCAGACTCACGTCGATCGAGTCAGTGATGCCATCCAGCCATCTCATCCTCAGTCGTCCCCTTCTCCTCCTGCCGCCAATCCCTCCCAGCATCAGTCTTCTAATGAGTCAACCCTTCACATGAGGTGGCCAAAGTACTGGAGCTTCAGCTTTAGCATCAATCCTTCCAAAGGAATCCCAGGGTTGATTTCCTTCAGAATGGACTGGTTGGATCTCCTTGCACAGGCGGCTGCGAGCCATGGACTATACAGTCCATGGATTCTCCAGGCCAGAATACTGGAGTGGATAGGCTTTCCCTTCTCCAGGGGATCTTCCCAACCCAGGGATTGAACCTAGGTCTCCCGCATTGCAGGTGGATTCTTTACCAGCTGAGCCACAAGGGAAGCCCCAGGTATGTTTGAAATTGTCCGTAATAAATTACTTTTAAGTCTCTAGAGAAGGATATTATACTTATCTTGTTAACATTTATAAAATCTCCAAAATCTTACTGTTGAAGAATGCTTTATAAATTCTATCTGAACAGTTTTGTGCTTAGTCTTTCTTATTCATTTCTCACAGCAATTAATACTTATAGAAGGATTTCTCAGGTGGTGCAGAGGCTAAGACTTCATGCTCCCAATGTTGGGGGGGTGGGGTGCGGGTTCAATCCCTATTTAGGGAACTCGATTCCACAGGCCGTAACTAAAAGTGTGCATGGTGCTAAAGATCCCACAAGTAGCAAATGAAATTGAAGGTCCCACATGCCACAACTAAGACCCACTGCTAAATAAATAATAAGTGTTAAAAATAATACTTGTAGAACACTGTGTAACATTCTCAAAGTGTCGTCACTTTGAGGTCATTGCAATAACCTTGTGAGGTACATATTATTGTCATCATGCAAGAAAAACACCAAAATGCTGGTTTTTTCTTATGCATGCTACTGCTAAGTCACTTCAGTTGTGTCCGACTCTGTGCGACCCCATAGATGGCAGCCCACCAGGCTCCCCCGTCCCTGGGATTCTCCAGGCAAGAACACTGGAGTGGGTTGCCATTTCCTTCTCCAATGCATGAAAGTAAAAAGTGAAAGTGAAGTTGCTCAGCTTTGTGTGACTCTTAGCGACCCCATGGACTGCAGCCCACCAGGCTCCTCCGTCCATGGGATTTTCCAGGTAAGAGTACTGGAGTGGGGTGCCACTGCCTTCTCCATTTTCTTATGCATAAGGACCAGTAAGATACCTCACCTAAATTTTCCTTTTTTTTTTTAACATTCCAATATGAGGTTCATTTCTAAAAACATTCATCTTTCTCCTGCCAACTTTTCATCTTAGCTGGGAGATATTTTTCCGCCTATAAAAGTAATACATTCTTGCTGTTCAAAATTTTAATGACATAAAAATATAGAAGAGGGGGAAAATCACACATCATCAAAATGCCCAGATGCAGCAATGACTCTCACTGAAATATATTTCCTTTTACTCTTTTAAACATATGGTCTTATTAAATGCTGAATAATTATAAAAGAACATTTATTACATATGTTTAAGACATAAGGAATAGAAACAAAATTTAAACATCAGTGGATCCACCACCCAGTTAGTAAGCCAGAACTTCTGAAATCTCTGCTGCCCTTCCCAGATCCCAGCCCTTTCATCCTGAATAGCATCAAGGTGTTTTCAGTTTTGTTGTTCTCACTTAACTTTTCTTTACAGTTCTGCCACATATATATTAAGCAATTTCACATGGGCCAAACTGCACCCATTTCTAAGCGATATGTTGCTTCGTTTAGTTTTGACTTTTCTATACGTCATATTGCATGTATTTTCCTGTAGTTTGCTTTTTCATGGTCGTGAGATTTGTTCGTGTTCATTTGCGTAGCTATATTGCATTTCTCACTGCTCTATTGTGTTCCAAGTACCACAGTCTTATCTATTTTTCTTATTCTACTTTCAATGGATCACACTTTAGTTACTTCTGTACATAATTTATATGTAACTGAGATAAACATGTATATAATTGATTTTTTTTGCTTGCAATTGTTTAACATAATTTTGTATACTATTTTTAAAGCTTTATATATATATCATGTAAATGACTTAAAATATTCATTTTATATACATATAATAATTTATAGTGATGGAATTTAATCTTCTTTCAGTTTTGCCATCAACAAATAATACTACACAGGGAACTGTACTCAAAATCCTGTGATAAGCCATAACGAAAAAGAATATATATGTTTAAAAATATAAATAATATCACAATAAAAAAGCATTTCACTGGATATGCTGAGCAATAGATTATATACAACTGAAAAGGGATACAGTGAAGAAAGAGCTGAAGAAATTACTTAAAATGCAGCGGAGATAAACAGGAAATGGAAAATGTGAAAAATGGTTTAAGAGTTATGGAGTATAGAATGAAAAAGCCTGTAATTTGTTTAACTGAAGTCCCAGTAGGGCATTATATAACAGCAAGACTGTAGGAGAAGCAATATATGAGGAGACAGAGGAAGAGTATTCCAGAACTGATGAAGTATATGAATCCACAGATACAGGATGGATGCACAACATAATATCAAGTGGGGTAAATAAAAAGAAATCCACCCCTAGATGCTTGTAAGGAAATGAGAACCAAAGACAAAGAAGGAGTTGTAAAAGGCACCAGAGATTTAAAACTTTCTGTTCAGTTTAAAAATCTCATAATCTTGAAATTGGATTGGAAGTATCACTATGAACTCATGACTTACTTAAAAAAAAAAGAAAAACTGGTATTTTACAGCTCTGTCCTCTGAAGAAATGACAATCCAGTAGCAAGAAGCACCTTTAGTGACCAGGTTTTGCTGTCTGAATACCATCTTTCACAAAAAGGAACTAGAGCTCCCTGGAGAAATGGCTGATTCCAGTTATGGGGCAGGAAATGTACAAGTCAAACCTAGGAGATCAATTGAGCCATAAAGAAGGAAGTTGCAAACAAACTACCTGTTGTTCAGTCGTTAAATTGTATCTGACTCTTTGCAGCCCCATGGACCAGCACACCAGGCTTCCCTGTCCTTCACCATCTCCCAGAGTTTGCTCAAATTCATGTCCATTGAGTCGGTGATGCCATCCAACCATCTCATCCTCTGTCTTCCCCTTCTCCTCCTGCCCTCAATCTTTCCCAGCATCAAGGTTTTTTTCCAATGAGTCAGCTCTTCACATCAGGTGGCCAAAGTGTTGGAGCTTCTGCATCAGCCATTCCAATGAATATTCAGGATTGATTTCCTTTAGGATTGACTCTTTTGATCTCCTTGCTGTCCAAGGGATTCTCAAGAGCCTTTTCCAGCACCACAGTTCTTCAGCACTCAGCCTTCTTTATGGTCCAACTCTCACTTCCGTACCTGACTACTGGAAAAACCATAGCTTTGACTGTACAGACCTTTGTTGGAAAAGCAATGTCTCTGCTTTTTAATATGCTGTCTAGGTTTGTCATAGCTTTTCTTCCATGGAGCAAGCATCTTATAATTTCATGGCTGCAGTCACCATCTGCAGTGATTTTGGAGCCCAAGAAAAGAAAATCTGTCACTGTTTCCACTTTTTCCCCGTCTGTTTGCCATGAAGTGATGGGACCAGAAGCCATGATCTTAATTTTTTGAATGTTGAGTTATAAGCCAGCTTTTTCATGCTCCTCTTTCACCTTCATCCACAGGCTCTTTAGTTCCTCTTTACACCATTAGGGTGGTGATATATGCATATCTGAGGTCGTTGATATTTCTCCCAGCAATCTTGATTCCAGCTTGTGCTTCATCCAGCCCAGCATTTCAAATGATGTACTCTGCACATAAGTTAAATAAGGAGGGAGAAACAACCATCTCAGGAATTTTTAAAAGATCATAGGAGGCAACTTGAAGGGACTTTGGCTAAAGATGGGATCACTTCAGCATAAAAACCAGTAAATGATAATGACTGCATATTAAAGCACATGGAATACAGAAACCCCCATAATTTTATAATCTCACACATACACCCCCCCACCTTTGGGCACATCAACTGCATTGTAATCAAGTAGTTAATGAAGAAAAGTTTCTGATGAATAAATTCCAGCTAATAAATGGAGAAGGAATGACAGATTTGGAGGAGATCACCATTTTACACCCCCTAATTCAGTCACAGATGAATTTAAAGTCAAAGTGGGACAACTAGACATCGTGCACCTCCTGGCCTGATGCACAGGGAGCTTTTCCCAAAATAATTTAACCTAAATCTAATTAAGGCCTAGATAGAACTGCCAGTTTATGGGAAATACAGGGTCCAGAGGAACAAGGGAGATGACACCTGAAGAAGCAATCAGCCGAATTCTGTGGGAAATTCTACAGGCAAATGTTCTGTTTTTATCAACAAATAAACGGAGGTGGAGTGGGGCTAAGACCTTTTTGGAACAGAGGAATCTGAACATGCTGAGGAATTAGATGACATAAAGAAATTAACATAAAAATAAAGCAAAAAGTCCTCATCTATCAAAGACACAATCTGATCCATATACATAATGTGGAATTTGCTTTAAACGCTTCAGCAAAAGCAAAAAATGCTTCCAAGAAGGGGAGGCAGAACAGAGGAAACTCTACTGCCAAAATGTTAACTTCTGAACCTGGGTGTGGGGAATGAGGAAGTTCACTAAACTCTTCTCTCTGCTTTGGGATACATTTGAAATTTTCCATAATAAAAAGTTTTCTTGGACATTCTCTGGTGGTCCAGTGCTGCTGAGTCCTGAGTTCAATCCCTAGTCAGGGAACTAAGATCCCACAAGCCTTGCAGTACAGCCAGGAAAAGGAAAAAAAAAAAATTTTAAGGCAATCTGAAAGAAAAGTCTTATCACTCACAAAGAAGCAACTATTAAGCAACAAGGACTGCTTAACAACAAGAGTGGGAAACAGAAGATAGCAGAATATACTCAAAGGACCAAGAGAAAATAGCTTCCATGCTAGGATTACATACTCAGCAAAAGTATCTTCGGAGAATGAGGTGGGAACTTCCCTGAAACTCCAGTGGTTAAGATTTCACCTTCCAATGCAGGGGGTATGGCTTCCATCCCTGGTCAGGGAGCTAAGATTCCACATGCCTGTGGCCAAAAAGACGAAACAAAAGTAATATTGTGACAAATTCAATAAAGACTTTAAAAATGATCCACATCAAAAAAAAAAACTTAAAAAAAAAAGAATGAGATGAATTAGGGACATGTATATGGAAAAGACTTTGATGCTGGGAGCAATTGGGGGCAGGAGGAGAAGGGGATGACAGAGGATGAGATGGCTGGATGGCATCACTGACTCGATGGACATGAGTCTGAGTGAACTCCAGGAGCTGGTGATGGACAGGGAGGCCTGGCGTGCTGCGATTCATGGGGTCGCAAAGAGTCGGACACGACTGAGCGACTGAACTGAACTGAACTGATATATATATAATGATAAGGGCCTCCCTGATGGCTCAGATGGTAAAGAATATGCCTGTAATGCAGGAGACCCAGTTTCGGTCCATGGGTTAGGAAAATCCTCTGGAGAAGGGAATGACAACCCACTCCAGTATTCTTGCTTGGAGAATTCCACGGACAAAGGAGTCTGGTGGGCTACATACCATGGGGTCGCAAAGAGTCAGACACAACTGATCGACTCATTTTCTTTTATACATAACAAAGACTAAGCTTAGCTTGAATAAACCTATACAAAGAATGTTCTTTCAGAAAGAAGGAAAATGATTCAAGAAGGAAGGTCAGAGATTTAAGAAGGAATGGTGAGCAAAGAAATTGGTAAACATGTACATAAACAGATATTGCCTATAAAGTGATTCTAATAATGTCTAATTTGTGAGGTTTAAAAACATAGTTAAAATACTAGAAAACAATAGTATCTCAGAATGTGGTGTATCTCTTCACTTGTTAGCTTTTCTTTTTTTCTCTTAAGTAATGCTTTAGAGTTTTCGTCGTATAAAAGTTGCCCCTTATTAATTTAAATCCTTGATATAGTGTTTTTAATTGTTTTATTGTATAAAGTATAAATAACATAAAATTTACCATTTTAACCATTTTAAAGTGTATACGTACAGTATTTTATAGTTTTTAGTTCCTATTAGAAATGGTATCTTTTGACTTTCATGTTTTTTAATCACTTATTATTGTGTAACTGTTGATTTCTGTATGTTGATCTTGTATTGGCCATTTAATTCTCTGTTCGTTAAAACAGTTTTTCAGTTAATTCTCTTTTCTAGGTATATAATAGCAACATCTGTAAACAATAATATTTTGATTCTTCCTTTCCAAAAAGTAGACTTTCTTTGTGTCTTCTTGTCAAGGCGGGACCTTTAGTATATGTTGAATAACAGCAATGATAATGGACATTTTTGCCTTAGTGTTATTATTATGGGAATGCTCTTAACAATTCACCATCAAGTATGGTATTGATTTCTGGTAGTTTCCCTTCAACATGTTAAGAATATTTTTTTCCATTTTTAGCTTGCTAAAGTCTAATGAATCCTAATAAAGCTGAGATCCTCAAAGATCTTCAAAGATGCATTCCATTCAAAGATGTGTTATCTGGTCTCCAAATAGAAATCAAGAAGAAATTTCTATTTACATCCTACTGAAAGAACATACATTCCAAGAGCCCCCTTTTCTTTCCTTCCTCTAATTTTCTTTCACTCTGGAGCTACTCTGGAGACCTTCACATTTCCAAACTCAAATCATTTTTAAGCCCCAAGACAGTAATGCTCCCCCCTGACCCCACATGGATTTTCTTTCTCTAACTTTTTAAATGTACTCTTTTCATCAGGTACTTAGTCTCTCAAGCTAAGGGCCCCACCTTCCCTCCAGCCTCTTGGTGTTGTCCCTCTCTTTCTGAATCTTTATTTATTTGGCCGTCTCGTGTCTTGGTTGCACTGTGCAGGATATCTTGGTTGTAGTGCACAGACTCTCTAGTTGTGGCACACAGACTCCAGAGCAGACAACAACGGGCTCTGGTAGTTTTGGCTTGCAGGCTCAGTTGCTTCATGACATGTGGCAACTTAGTTCCCTGACCAGGGATCGAACCCACGTCCCCTGCATTGCAAGGCTTTACCACTCTTTACCACTGACCCACTAGGGAATTCGCGGTTTCTCTTTTCTCACTCTCTGGGCCGTACATCGTAAAAGATCCTGGGGCCAGGCTGGCAGTTTCTTTAGATGGCTGGCAATCGGGAAACTCATCTGTTTTTAAAGTGTCTCATCCCTTGCATCTACTGCATGATCCCTTGGTTATTCTTCAACATCTCTGATGTGTCCGCTTCCTCTCTTCCCAGCCCTTAAACACTAAAGCTCCCCAGGCCTCTGCGTTTGGCCTCTTTCTCATACTCCCTAGACAGTCTCAGTCACTTCAAGTCTCGCAGCATTGCATACACAACGATGACCTCAGATCTTTGTGTTTGAGGTCATCTCTCCCAGCTCCAGAGTTGTATATCAATCACCCAATATACATCTCCCACGAGATGTGCCTCAGGACCTCACTCCCCGCAGGTTCAAATCTCACTCGCTTTCCCTGACTACCACCACACTGCTCTCTCCTGTATTCTTGGCTTTTGAATGTTACACATGCGAGAAATGTGGAAATCAGCCCACCTCTCTCTCGCACTTGCTTCCCCCGTTCAACGGCTTATCGGAACCTTCCTATCGCATCTCACCTGGCGTACCCCGCCCGGCAAGGAGCAGAGGTGAACTGAGGGCGCCCTCTGCTGATGATTTGAAGAAACTACAACTCCTTTGAGCACCTGCACTCCTAAGAGTCGCTCGCAGGATCGCCCCACTGAATTTGGTTGCTTTGCCCCAACAAGGAAGGCCACCCCCAGGGAGGTCTGCGAGCAGTGGGAAGTCACTCATCCTCCCCTCTTCCAGCCGGTGACCATCCTCACTGAACCCACTGCTCCACAAGACACACCGCCCCTCTGCCCCTTCCCCTTCCCTCCTCCCACCTCTCCTGGCTCACAGCCAAGTGGAACCTCCTGGAAGCAGGAGTCCCTCGCTTTCCTTGAGCTTAGTTGGACATGCAGCCTGCTGGACCAGGTTCTGGGTGTGGATGAATCTCACCTTTGAGTGTTTAGAAAGGGCTGCCCCTTTTGATTGCAGCCCTGAAGACACAGATTTAAAGGCTCCACTTCTCCTTGGATGGAGGGTGGTGGCCAGGGGGAGGTGACGGGAAGCCGTATGCAGGTCCCACAGTTTTGTGCCTGTGGGTTGGACTTCATTCTCCTGTAGCATCTTATTACAGTGTCCTGGGCTCACAGCTCTGCCGCCTCTGAGATGGGTCCCATAGTCTAATGAAGGAACACACAACAGGCGATGCAAGGCGATGCAAGGTGGTGCAGGGAGACCGAGAGGCCTTAGTGTCATCCAGAAGGTGGGACTGACTGGGCTTGGTGGTTGATTAAAATCATTAAGTGAATATTAATTGGATGCTCCTGAGTGCCGGACACTGTGTAGAACATGAAGAAAGGGGGCAGAGCGGGAGGAACTCCCAGGCTCCTAGTGTGAGAATCTGGAACAAGGAAGTGGAAGGACAGACTTGAAGGCTAAGGGAGGGAGATGATGGGTCCCGTGTGGACAGACTGAGTGCGTGGTGCAGGTAAGACCTCCACGTGAGAGGCCCAGCGGCCGGCTGACGGGCAGGCTGGAGCTCAGGTGTGACAGCAAGGAGCTGATGGGAGCCCTGCAGCCATGGGGAGCGGCTCCTGTAGACGGGGGTGCAGAGTGAAGAGAGAGCCTGAGAAAGAGGCACAGAGGACCGGGCAGACAGGTAGGAAGAAGGTGCGTGGACATGGAAACCCAGAGTGCTTCAGAAAGAGGAAGGGGCAACAGCCAGAAGTCCTAGGGTAATAAAGGTCCTGAGAGGTGGCCACTGGACTCAGCCACAAGGAGACTGAGGGGACAGCTCTGCTGAATGGGTTCAGGCAGCAGGTACGCTAAAGTGGACAGAGAATCTGGGAGTGACAAAGAAAGCTGCACATACAGGAATTCTTGGCAAAGAAAGGTTTGTCTTAATGAGAGAAACCTGAGTGGGGTCTAGAAAGGAATCAGGGAGAGTAAGTTGAAGAAAAAGGACAAGAGTGAGTGGTCGAATAGGTAAAATAACACAGGGCCCCAAACAATTTGGCCAAAAGTGATCTGGTTTGAGATGGAATGAGATTACTTAAATATCCAAAAAGGGATTGTTTCGGTTAAATAAATGTCTAACAATATGGAATTTATAGCAAAATATTCATCTAAAAATTGGTAACTCATTGGGATAAACACAACATTGAACAATATAATTTTAAATGTCTCTTTTATTATGTTTTGTTATCACAAAGAAACACACACTTATTTCAGGAAAAATCAGAAGATGCCATGAAATGAAGACACTTTAAGCACCCATAATGACACACCCAAAGTTACTTATTCTGGAATTTTTTGTTTCAGGTCCTTTTCTGTGCATACATCATTACGCTGCAAAACTGGAATCATAGTGCACATATTTAGGGTATGCATATTATTGATGTCCTGCTGCAGAGTAAGAAACCCCAATTCTTAGTGAACTAAAACAGCAAATATTTACAGTTAATCCTCCTCGTTCGTGTGTTCTGTATTTGTGAACTCACCTACTCATGAAAATTAATTTATAATCCCACAATCAATTCTCAAAGTGTTTTCGCGACCATTTCTATATACATATATATATGTTTGTGTGCTTAGGCACTCAGTTGTGTCCAACTTTTTGTGATCTCATGGACTATAGCCCACCAGACTCCTCTGTTCATTGGATTCTCCAGGCAAAAGGACTGCAGTAGGTTGCCATTCCCTTCTCCAAGGAATCTTCCCAACCCTGGGATTGAACCCATGTCTCCAACATTGTAGGCAGATTCTTTACCATCTCAGCCCCCAGGGAAGCCCATGTGTACATATATATATAAAACAGAGCAGCAAAATTTGAGCTGCCCTGTGGGTGCATTCCCAGCTGAGGTTGAATAAGGTGCCCTGATTCAGTTTACACACTGTAAAGAAGTATCCTTTTCTTATTGTATTTAGTGCCATACTTTTTGCATTTTTGCACTTTCACTGGTAATTTCACTGTTTAAAATGGCCCCCTTAGCCATAAAAAGGATGTGATGTGCTTTACAGAGAAAGCATGTGTGTTAAAGAAGCTTTGTTCAGATATGAGTTACAGTGCTGTTGGCTAATGAATCAACAGTATATATTGTTATCCTTAAATAGAAACACACATAAAACAGGCTTATTGATCTTGATCAGTTGATAAAAATGTGACCAGAAGCTTGCAGAATCTAACTATATTTCCCATAGGAGCAATGGTTTAGATAATTCAGTGTGACTATAATTCCTGGTGACTATATAGAACATGAATAACAAGAATCAACTGAATTATCTCATAATTTCTGTAGGCCAGAAATTACTCTTGCCTGGAAAATCCCATGGACAGAGGAACCTGGGAGGCCTGCAGTCCATGGGGTCGCTAAGAGTCAGACACGACTGAATGACTTCACTTTCACTTTTCACTTTCCTGCATTGGAGAAGGAAATGGCAACCCACTCCAGTATTCTTGCCTTCAGAATCCCAGGGACAGGGGAGCCTGGTGGGCTGCTGTCTCTGGGGTCACACAGAGTCGGACACAACTGAAGTGACTTAGCAGCAGCAGCAGCTGGGTGGCTTTGGCTCAGGGTATCTCATGAGGTTGCAGTCAAGTCTTGGGCCAGGGCTGCAGTCATCTGAAGGCTTGTCTGAGGCTGGAAGTTCTGCTTCCAGCACAGCTCCCTCACACAGCTGTTGGCAGGGGGCCTCAGTTCCTCATCGTGCGGGACACTCCAGAGGGCTTGCTTGAGGGTCCTCGTGACACAGCAGCGAGATCCGCTAGAGGAAAGCAAGGAGAAGGCCACAATGCCTTTACACCCTAGTCTTGGAAGGTTTACCCACTACCGTAAGTGAGTCAGTTAGTCCAACCCACATTCAAAGGAAGAATATCAAAGAATTTATAGACAGTTTTAAACTACCACAACCAAATACCTCTGGGAAAAAAAAAAAAAAGGATGAGATACTAATAAAATTTTTTTCCTGTGAGCATAAGAACTGGGTGGCTGAGAGAGGCAAGGGAGAATTTTACTTTGTATCCTTTGCAGATATAAAGGGTACAATGTAAAACTATTATCACCCCCAAAAATAAATTCATTTTAAATATCTCTGGAATAGTCTTTATTTTTTTCATCAAACTGATTTCAGTCCACCATAGTTGTTAAAGTGAGACCTCTGAGGGTCGGGTTGGTTGAACTGGAAGCACAGAGGCTGGTAAAGAGAAGTCTGAGTCGAAGGGATTCTCTTTTTATGGCCACTATTTTGTTAAGTGGGAGGCTTTGTGGAGGAGGTAAAATTTAGCTGAGCCATAAAAGATGGGATGGATTTGACCCGGCTGAAATGAGAGGGGAGGGCACTCCCAGCAAAGCAATGTGTGAGCCGAGATAGAAACAAGGGACTTAGGAGAACAGCTGGAGGTTTAGGGAGGCAGGATGGGGAGGCTGGGCCCAGCACCTGGAGGACCTTGTATGGCAAGCCTGGCATCAAAGTTCTATTTGGAGGCAGTGAAGGCTTTTGACCCAACTTATGACCTAGCTAGAGCAAGGCTTTAGGGATATCAATCTGTGAGCCGAGTGTCAGTTGGATATGGTAAGGTCTGGAGGCCAGACACTCTGTCACAAAACAATCTCAGTGAGTAAGGCTGTGTTGTGATGCAGTCTCACCACAGACTCTGGATGACTCGAGACCAGATCCTGGACTCACCATTTCCTAAATGTGCTGATGAATCTGAGCTTCAAAGGCAAATAGAATCTTTCTTGAAGTGTGAGGTTTCACATTTGCTTAGTAATTCTTGCATCGTGCTTGGTACACAGCAAATACTTAGAAAGAGTCAGGCTTTATTGTCAAGGGAAGCTTAGTCCCAGACTGACTGGTCTGGAATTAGAAGGGGAAGAATCACGGGAAGGGCGGCTCGGGGTGACTAATCAGTAGGAGGAGAGAGTGGGGGACACAATCTCCCCCAGTTTCCTAGAAGCATGGCAGCTGCATAAATAAAGCCAGGGCTGGTAGGTGAGGAACAGCTTTGGAGGGCAGCGAGATGCTGAGTCGGATTTGGGATGCCCGGCTCACAGTGCGGGGCCACGCTCTAGTGAAGTTGACTAGAGCTGAGAACAGAGCTCAGAACTGTGAACTTAGAGCGGGAGCTGCCTAATAGCAAGTGTGGCTGAAGATGCAGGTGGGACAGGAGAGAGCCAAGGACATCTTGCTGAATGTCTGCAAGGGCCGTGGGGAGCAAGTGGAAGTGTGGAAGAGATCATCAGACAAGTAAGGGACCCAAGAAAGGCCGGAAACCCAGAAAGGAATGTTTCAAACAGAAGGGTGGTGTCAGCAACATCGCTGGCCTCTGAGAAATCGAGGAGGGTGAGAGTGAAGGGTCGGTGGTGGCCTTGGAGACCGCCCTTTCACTGGTATGCTGGGGGCACAGGCCAGACTGCTGCAGGCCAGGCAGGAGCGGAGAAGGGCGGCAGCTGGCAGTGGGCTGTGCGCTGCTCTTTTAGGAGGTCCACCTCTGAGTTATCCTGTAGCCCTGCTCAAACCAGGGCCCAGGAAGCACAGATGTGCTCCTCTTTTTGAAAGCTCACCGCACCCCACTTCAATTTTACAAAAGACTGGCATCAGTAACTGCTTTCACTAACGCAAAGAAATTAGAAGAGGAGTTTCCCTTTGAAGTGAAAATAGCCTTCAGCATTTGTTTTGCAGTGAGCTGTTACGGAGGCAGCTCGCATCTCCAGCAGCAAGAGGGGCACACCAAGCTCCTTCCGTGGAACTACTCTCAGCATCAGCCACCACAGCTTTGAACCGTGTCTGTGAGCATCTGTGCTTTATCTCCATTTAATCTGTGCATCTGTTAGCAAGATGTGTCCTAAGGTATATCCTTCTTCGCTTTACTCCACTTCAGCTTATGAAAGGTTTCGCAAGAACATTTTACTTTCAGAAAGCGGGGGAAACCGGTACAGGATATGTATTACAACATTGTAATTCAAAAAAAATCAGCAATCACCAATACAGAGTTGCTAAGGGAAGTATGGTATATCCAATACTCATAGGAAAAAATGAGACAGAGCTATATGAATTAAGAGGGTATAATCTTCAAGATCCACTGGGTGGAAAAGGCAACAAAAGCAAAATACGTGTGTTATCAGATCACTTCTATTTTTAAAAATTACGGTTTCTCTTTTATACACACGTACATGTACACGTGCACACACATGTCTTTGGAAAAATACAGAGAAGAAGGAAGGTAATGAAGGCTCCCTGGGGTGTTAGAGGCCTGGGAGGAGATTTGCTCCCTTTAATTTTAAGGAACTTACTTGTGACCCAGCAACCCCACTCTGAGGTATTTACTCAAGAGAAATGAAAACTTACATTCTTATAGAAACTGGTCTACCAAAATACATATAGCAGCTTTATTCACTATAGCCCCACACTCCCGTGTCTCTCACCTGTCACGAGTAAGCAAACTGTGGTACATCTATACGACGGAACACTGCTGCTGCTGCTAAGTCGCGTCAGTTGTGTCCGACTCTGTGCGACCCCATAGATGGCAGCCCACCAGGCTCCGCCGCCCCTGGGATTCTCCAGGCAAGAACACTGGAGTGGGGTGCCATTTCCTTCTCCAATGCGTGAAAGTGAAAAGTGAAAGTGAAGTCGCTCAGCCGTGTCCAACTCTTAGCGACCCCATGGACTGCAGCCCACCAGGCTCCTCCGTCCATGGGATTTTCCAGGCAAGAACACTGGAGTGGGGTGCCAGTGCCTTCTCCGACAATGGAATGCTCCTCAGCCATAAAAAGAACAAGCTACTAATACACACAATAACATGACTGATTCTTAGAAGTGCTCTGCTGAGTGATGAAGTCAGATATAAAAGGCTGCAGAGTCTAGCATTCCTTTTATGTGACATTTTTGGAAAAGGCCAACTACCAGGAAGAACAAATGAGAGGCTGCAAGGGGCTGGGTGGAGGAGAGGCTGAGGAAAAGAGGAGGCAGGAGGGAATTGGAGATAGACTGTTGTGTATCCTGATTTTGGTGGCGGTTACAGGATTCTCTGTAGTGGTCAAAATCCATAAAACTACATGCCAACAAGAGAGAAGTTTAAATGTATTCCAATTTAAATGCTGGGGCTCGTTCTCTGGTCCTTCTTTGTTCCACCCTGTGTTGTTTGTCTCAGTGAAACAGTTAAAATGAACAATCATGGCCCTTTTAAAGGTGACTTCCAATACTTTTGGATGCTTTGTCCGGGTTTCTAAAGATGAAGAAGTTGAAGCCGCTGGCCTCCAGGCCAGTGACGGCTGAGATGGGCCTGGCTTAACCCAGGTTAAGATGGACCTGGTGTGCTGCAGGTCCACGGGGTCGCAAAGAGTCGGACACGACTGAGCGACTGAACTGAACTAACCCAGGTCAGGAAACAGGCTTTAGGGAGCCCAGGGTATTCAGTTCAGTTCAGTTCAGTCGCTCAGTCGTGTCCGACTCTCTGTGACCCCATGAATCACAGCACGCCAAGCCTCCCTGTCCATCACCAACTCCCAGAGTTCACTCAGACTCACATCCATCGAGTCAGTGATGCCATCCAACCATCTCATCCTCAGTCGTCCCCTTCTCCTCCTGCCCCCAATCCCTCCCAGCATCAAAGTCTTTTCCCATGAGTCAACTCTTCGCATGAGGTGGCCAAAGTACTGGAGTTTCAGCTTTAGCATCATTCCTTCCAAAGAACACCCAGGGCTGATCTCCTTCAGAATGGACTGGTTGGATCTCCTTGCAGTCCAAGGGACTCTCAAGAGTCTTCTCCAACACCACAGTTCAAAAGCATCAATTCTTCGGCGCTCAGCTTTCTTCACAGTCCAATTCTCACATCCATACATGACCACTGGGAAAACCATAGCCTTGATTAGACGGACCTTTGTTGGCAAAGTATAAGGATGCTTTTTAGCAGGATCAGAGAATTGAGGAGGGAGACTGACCTGAGGACCAGAGCCCTGGGAGGAGGTGAGCTTGCGCAGGAGTGCTGCACCTGGCGGAGGAGAGGTGCAGAGCGCGGGGGGAGCGGGGGGGGGGGGGGGGGGGGGGGGGGGGGGGGGGGGGGGGGGGGGGGGGGGGGGGGGGGGGGGGGGGTAGGGTACGGGGAGGGGCACCTTTCCAGGCGACTTTAGGTTGGCTTCCGGGTCTGCGGGGCGTGTCTGCCTCCGCCCCACTGGCTGGGGAAAGGGGCCGGCAGTGATGGCCAAGATAGGCCTGGCTGGGGGAGCGAAGGAGTCAGGGGTCGGAGGCCAGGCCCCCAGGCTGGGTCACAAGGGAGCTGGACTCGTGACTTATCAGCCTCATCGGCGCCTGCCACACTCCACCTCCCCTCACCCCGACCAACCGCTCCGGCCCATTGCCCCGCCCAAGGGAAAGGGTGGAAATGGACTCTGCTGGATTTCATTCATGTCTGCGTTTAATTGCCCACGAAAGCACTGCTCGCCCGCGGGCGCATCTCCAGAGCGAGCAATCAGGAGGGAAAGAAGGGTGATAATAGCCCACGCTTGCTGACTGCAGGCACTGTTCCTAGGGCTTACGCCGTGTGCCTGCGTGCTTAGTCGCTCAGTGGTCCGACTCTGCGACTCCATGGGCTGCAGCCTGCCAGGCTCCTCTGTGCATGGAATTTTCCAGGCAAGAATACCGGGGTGCGTTGCCATTTCCTTCTCCAGGGAGCCTTCGGGGACCCAGGGATTGAACCTGCCTCTCCTGCATTGACAGGAGGATTCTTTTATCACTGAGCCACCTGCGAAGCCCTCGTAGAGCTCGGTGTGTATTAACTCATTTGATCTTTAAAACCCCTTAACCTAACCTCTGCCCACTTTACAGATAAGGAAACAGACACAAATCAGTTACGGAATTTCTCCAAGGCCACTTTGGAACTTGGGTGGGATTTGGTTCCATTCTTACGACACTCACGCCACAGTGTTTTGAGTTTTTTCGTTTGTTTTCTATGTAGAGGCCTGTCTCTAACGTCTTTCAATATAGGGACCTCTTGGAGGTGGGGGTGAGCGTTGGCGATGGTTCAGTTTAAAGATAAACCTCTGGGCTGGCGCTTAGGTTGGTAGTGAATGCAGCCAGCGCTGCCACCCTGTGGTCATGCCAGCGAAGAACATCCTCTCCATGTTCCCTGCGGGACTTGAAACGACAGTCTCCTGGCTTCCTCTCCTGACTAGCAGGACCCCTGACCACCAAGGCTTTTTTAAGAGGGCCCAGCAGCCCCAACAGTTTAGACAGTGTTTTCCAAAACTGCATTTTGGAACCCATTAATTCTTGAAATCTATGTAGAGGATCACAATCAGTATTTTTAAAGGGAAAAAATTTTTAATAGAAAAACGGTACATGACATGGACTAAGGGCAAACATCTTTTTGTGGAATTTCTGTTTCAGATATATATACGTGTGTGTACTTGGATATCCTGGGAACCTATTTCTCACTATGACATCAGGCCAAAATGATTGAAAAATACTGATTTGAGAATCTAGGCTCCCTGGGGTTAAGTATCTATTTTGGCATGGGGGACCCTCCAGGACTGGAAGATGCTTTGCTGGGGATGCGTAGCAACACTCTGAGTTAATTATTTAATTGGGCGAAACATCCATTAAGGAGGATTCTCACTTTCCAGACAGCCTGTGAGTAAACATGTCGAGAAGAGAAGAGTGAGGTGTTGGCGAAAGCTGCCATTCACCCTGGCTCCTCCTCTGGCCCCCACTCCCAGCTGGGGGAAGGGACCCTGCAGCGCTCTGCCCAGATGTGCCTGCATTCTGGACCAGGACAGGCTGATCAGGCAGGTCTCAAAGGCAGACTGTGTCCCTGAGGAGGGAAGATGTGGTTTGGAGCCCTCAGCCCCTCTACTACCGACATGTATAGGGAATAACATTAGAGTCAGGAAAAGTCATTCACACCAAGTAGCTCACTGCAGAGGAGATTTAATTTGAGAATCCAGTTACAGGAGCACTGGAAGAGATAAAAACAGGGGAAGGCGAGGCAACTCAAAGATTAGCTGTTGCAGGAAGCTGCTAGATCCCCAGAGCTGGACTGTCAGGGGAGGAGGTGCTGTTGACTGGAACCTGAGCTGGAACTGCCAGGGCAGAACTACAACTCCAAGGGGCCAACACCTGGGAGCTGGAGCCATCGGGGAAGGGTGCTGGCAGAAGCTGACTGCACAGAATAGAAGCCAGTGGAAGCAGAGAAAGGAAAAGCAATACTCTGGGCTTTTTCCCCCTCCCACCCTCCAGTCACCCACCAGTGCTTCACGTTAGTTTAACCCAGCAGTAAACCAGTGGACAGAGCAGCTTGCTGCTGCTGCTGCTAAGTCACTTCAGTTGTGTCCGACTCTGTGCGACCCCATAGACGGCAGCCCACCAGGCTCCCCCTGGGAAACACAATTTGCAGGGGTCAGCTCCATGCATACAGGGGAGAGCAGAGAAAGGGCAGGAGGTGAATGGAAGTGCAAACGAACAATGACCAACACATGAAGCCCATGTGATGATGGGTCTGCAGGTGTGAAGGGTGAGGTCTTCTTTGAGAGGTGGAGGCCTGTGTAGTGTGCGCTCTGAGTGTGCAGAACAAAGAGAAGGTCTGGTTTGCACCTGTGCCTGTCAAGCTTCTATATAGAAACAGAATCTCAAGGAGAGATTTAGTGCAGAGAATTAGATGCGTTCCAAACTGTTGGAAGAGCCAGAACAGTGAATTCAAGACTGAACACCCAGGAATGATTTCCAGAAGAATTCTAAACTGACCCCAGTAGCACTACAGCCTCTGAGACCATCTCTTGGACTCATCTTTTGAATGCGTTCAAAACCACTGTAGCTGCAATACAGAGATCAAGAAACCAGAATGAACCACCACTGACATTGTCACCACTGTCTTTGCCTCTTGAAATCCAGAAGCTAGAAAACAGACCATGAGAAGCTGCTGTAGAAAACAAGCAAAAACCCAGAAACAACCAGAGACGGGAAACAGCCTTCCCCTCACATCCACCTTCCAGACGTCATGGATGTAACGGATTGGTGGAATCCTATTCATTTCTGGAGAACTTTAGCTGCAAGGGAGTCTGGGAAATGCAGGTTTTAGTTTTCCAGCCTCTTCATTGGAAACGAAGGTGAGATGGGACACTGAGGAAGCCTGTTCTCCTTGTCCACCATCCCACCTGGGGTGCGAAACTCAGACAGAGGAAGCAGTGCAAGACTGCAGGCTGCATGGTGTGAAGGGGACTCCAGACGGTACAGACGTTCTGACAGGGCAGCTCGCCTTACGGC
Source organism: Ovis aries (assembly GCF_016772045.2). Taxonomy (NCBI): domain Eukaryota; kingdom Metazoa; phylum Chordata; class Mammalia; order Artiodactyla; family Bovidae; genus Ovis; species Ovis aries. Next base: position 95,190,782 of record NC_056056.1, read on the forward strand.
CTCCCAGGGTAGTGTATGTATATTCACGTATACATGGGGACCCACCCCTGCACAGCTCATTCTATCCTCCCATGTACCTCATAAGACAGGGCTTAATACATCCCCATTTACTCATGGGAATGGAAGCTCAGAGAGGTTAAACAGCCTGCCCAAGAGCACACACAGGAAAAGGGCGGAATAGGGCATAGAACCAGGGCTGATTGACACCAAAGCTCTGGTTAGGTGTGAAAAGGCAGACGGAAATAAAGCAGACAGGAGATGGGAGGGGGCTGAAGGAAGATCCCCCAGGTGAGGAAGCCTCGTGAGCAGAGGCGCTACAGGGTCTGAGTGTGCCGGATGTGGGCAGCAGTGAGCAGGAGGTCTTGGGGGGAGTGGGCATGCTGAGGGGAAAGGTGGAGGAAGGGTGGGTCCAGGCTCAGGAGGAGACTGCTGCGCACACCATGAGGGGCACTCACTGGGCAGAGAGGGAAGGGGAGCTGTAGGCTCAGGACTGCCTGGGAAAGGGGCAGGAACCGGGAGGCAGGCACTGGTGAGGAAATAATAGGACCACGTTCACAGAAGGAAGCTGAGGCTCAGTGATCACCAGAGCATTAAGGCGGCCTTGCCCAAGCGTGGAGTAGCTGGGGGTTCCTGCCTTGTCCCCTCCGCAGCCCACCCAGGGGTAGCCCTGGCCCACTGGGACCTCCCCAGGGTCTCAGGAACAGCACTCATCTCTTTAAGAATGGCCTCATTCATTCCTCCTCCAGAAAGCCTCCTTGCATTACCTCCACCAGGAGCTCCTGGAGCCAGGGCCAGCTCCACGGGCATATGGCCTGTGCAACTGCCCAAGCCCCATGCTCAGAAGAAGGAGGCTCCATGCTTGGTTTAGTGCCTTACCATCACCATCTTGAAATTCTCACTAATATTTTAACAAGGGAGTCTGCTTTTTTTTTCTTTTTTTGCTTTATTGACTACCCCAAAGCCTTTAACTATGTGGATCACAACAAACTGTGGAAAATTCTTCAAGAGATGGGAATACAAGACCACTTGACCTGCCTCCTGAGAAATCTGTATGCAGGTCAAGAAGCAACAGTTAGAACTGGACATGGAACAACAGACTGGTTCCAAGTCAGGAAAGGCCTATGTCAAGGCTATATATTGTCACCCTGCTTATTTAACTTATATGCAGAGTACATCATGAGAAATGCCAGGTTGGATGAAGCACAGCTGGAATCAAGATTTCCAGGAGAAATATCAATAACCTCAGATATGCAGATGACACCTCCCTCATGGCAGAAGCAAAGAACTAAAGAACCTCTTGATGAAAGAGGAGAGTGAAAAAGTTGGCTTAAAACTCAACATTCAGAAAACTAAGATCATGGCATCTGGTCCCATCACTTCATGGCAAATAGATGGGAAAACAATGGAAACAGTGAGAGACTTAATTTTGGGGGACTCCAAAATCACTGCAGATGGTGACTGCAGCCATGAAATTAAAAGACACTTGCTCCTTGGAAGAAAAGCTATGATCAACCTGCTGCTGCTGCTGGTGCTGCTACTAAGTTGCTTCAGTCATGTCTGACTCTGTGCGACCCCATAGATGGCAGCCCACCAGGCTCCCCCGTCCCTGGGATTCTCCAGGCAAGAACTCTGGAGTGGGTTGCCATTTCTTTCTCCAATGCATGAAAGTGAAAAGTGAAAGTGAAGTCGCTCAGTTGTGTCCGACTCTTTGTGACCCCATGGACTGCAGCCTACCAGGTCCTCCATCCATGGGATTTTCCCGGCAAGAGTACTGGAGTGGGGTGCCATTGCCTTCTCCGATGATCAACCTAGATAGCATATTAAAAAGCAGAGACATTACTTTGCCAACAAAGATCTGTCTAGTCAAGGCTATGGTTTTTCCAGGAGTCATGTATGGATATGAGAGTTGGACTATAAAGAAAGCTGAGCACCAAAGAATTGCTGCTTTTGAACTGTGGTGTTGGAGAAGACTCTTGAGAGTCCCTGGACTGCAAGGAGATCCAATCAGTCTATCCTGAAGGAAATCAGTCCTGAATACTCATTGGAAGGACTGATGCTGAAGCTGAAACTCCAACACTTTGGCCACCTGATGCGAAGAACTGACTCACTAGAAAAGACCCTGATGCTGGGAAAAATTGAAGGCGGGGGAGAAGAGAACAACAGAGGATGAGATGGTTGGATGGCATCATTGACTCGATGGACCTGAGTTTGAGCAAGCTCCGGGAGTTGGTGATGGACAGGGAAGCCTGGCGTGCTGCAGCCCATGGGGTCGCAGAGTCAGACATGACTGAGCTGCATCTCTCACTTTGCACTGGGCCCGCAGATGATGAAGCTCGTGCTGCCTGGAAGGATGAATAATCGAAGAAAGGTTTTCGATGATTTCTGGGCATTGGGGTGGGGGCTCCCCATGGATCTTTCAGGGAGGGTGGCTGAAGGCCTTGGAAGGCATTCCTCCTGTTGTTTTGGATTCCTACCCCTCACACGCACCCAGTATATTCCTTGTAATTGTGCGTGACTCTCCCATATCCTGTATCCAGCCCAGCTCTAGGCTCTGAGAAGCAGGGCCTGTGTCAACTGCTCAGTGCACCTGGGCCCTCCCACCCCTGCCAGCTCCACAAAGAGCCATGCGCACAGTGGGTGCTCCATGAGGCTTGCTGAGCCAGCGGGAAAGCAGGCCAGGAGGCTGGGCGGACAGACTGACCATCTCCAGTGGTCCTCTTCTGCCGCCTGGGCAAGAGTGGAGCGGGGAGAGAAGGGAGGGAGACCAAGGGTGTCTGTGTGTGTGTGTGTGTGTGTGTGACAGAGACAGAGGGAGGGAGGGGGCACATAAAACAGAAACAAATAAAGAGTTCAAATGTGAAACGATTAAAAAAATAAATCGAAGAGAGTGAGATAAGGCAGTGGAGCCTCTGCTCCCTAGTTAACATTCATTGGATTGAATAATCAGGCTTCATTATCTCAAATTGTCTGCATATTTGCCCTCAAAATGCTAATTTACAGTTGGCTGGGAGCAGTCTCGACCTATTTTGACTAAAATATTATTTCACTTTATTGAGCATTGTTCTTAGCTGTCGGGCATCTTGGTTCGCAGGGAAAGGAGGGGAAGAAATAGAAGGAGAGAGGAAAATATTTTCTATCAAAGCTCTGCCCTGCTCAAGTCTGATTATGGGTTCCCTGTTTTGCGTAGAAATGGCATTTCTAAGCCTCCAAGTAAAATTAGAGTCTTTATCATTTTCTTTTAGGGGATAGACAGTTTATCATTAATCTCAGCAAAGGAAATAGGAGAAATAATTTTTTGTTGTTTTATTGAAGGGGTGAAAAGTCTTACTCACCACTGCCCCCCTCCCTCCTCAGTGCTGAGGCAGCCGGCACCCGCTTCCTCCATATTCTCCTGACATCCGAAGGTCTGGAATTCTCTGCCTCTTGCCCTTCGCTCTCCTAAAGGCCCCAATGACCAAAGCAATGTTTGCAGGTTACTCACAAAAGCCCTGGAGTTTGGCTGGGCTTCCCCAGAATCTAAGCCTTGGAAGTCTTTCTTGATGATGTGAGCTCCAAATTTGATTCTATGATTAGAATTAGAAAGACAAAGCCCTCCCTGGAGCTAACAGTTTGCACCCATCCTTTCAAGCCTTTGTTCACTTGTGAGGCCAGTGTTCCAGACAGCGGGCTATGGGCCCTGGGCTGGGTTTCCACTCCACTGAGCCACACACACACTCTCCCAGCCTCCCTGCGACTGAGGGCAGGAGCTAGTGTGAACTGTCCCCGGGTCAGGCTGTGGCCAGGCCAATTCTGTCTGTGGTCAAAGTCACAGGGAAACGAATCTTAAAGTTGTCTTAGTTCAGTTCCCAGAATCAGATGACAGACCTGAGGACAGAAATTGGCAGATGGAGGCAGTGAATCCAGTCAGTGGGTCATCTTGATGATATTACTGTTTGGGAGGCTTCTCTCCTCTCCTCCAGCAAGCTCCTTTCTGAATGCCCTTTTTGGTCAGCCCTCCAACATTTTTGTCATCTCTTTCCTGTCATAGCTCCTCCGTAGGAAATGCGTGGCCATTCTGGCCCTCTGAGTTGCTGGTGCCTTCTGCCTTGCCTTCCTGTGAAGGTCAGCCCAGGACCTAGGAGACCATACACCCAGCCAACAGGCCTCCAGCCATCCTGCCGCAAAGCCATCCTCCCCCAGCCAGCCAGGCCTTCCCGCTCCTCCAGAGCCTAAGGAAGCTGTCTTCCTCTTCTCTACCCCAGAGCAAGTGGAAGCCACAGGTTCCCAGTGTCCAGAATCATGGCGGCCCTTGGGCAGGTTGCACACTGCACAGAGGCACTGGCCAGGTGGGCAAGGGCTGAAATACAGTCCCTGCTGCTTTCACTGAGCCCTGTGCTGCCCGGCGTGGAGCTGCCTCTGCCCAGAAGGGGCCCAAGTGGACGAGGGCTCGGAGCTGACTCACTTCTCTGCCCTAACCCTCTGAGCTCAGCCTTCTCCCAGGGCTCCTCTCCTTCTGAATGTCCTAAGCATGAATGTGTTGTCTGGCTCGAGGCCCAGATTTGACGTGTCCACTCCTGTCCTCCATCCTGGGTCTGTGTGGAGCTTGGGGCCTTGCCATCTGTACTCATCAGGAGCCAAGGCCCCCAGGCACTGGCCTCTGTCCACTTACTGCAGCCGGCCTCTCTCCCTGCCTGGGTCTCCATGCCTCTGGTCACAGTAGTCCCTGCCGTCCCTCAGCTTCCTGACCTCCTGAGACACTGGACTTCCCAGACCCTCCTTGCATGGCTCCCTAGCCAGCCTAGACTAGGGACAGCATTCTCTGGCCACTCATAGGGTTACTGGTTGGGGACATCGGAAGGCAATATCACCAAACAGCCTATAGACACACCAGCCACGCTGCATACATAGCAGATATCACACACACACATCCCCGTCAACACTGCAGACGCTCCACCGACACAGCCCTCCCCGCAGACACCCTTACCCTCCCCTCGGCAAACACTATACACATACAGACACAAGGCACGAGGCACTACAAACACACCCACACTCAGCAGGCACACACACCCAGCTAACACTGCCCCACCAACCTATGCTCACAACCGACCAAAGCCGTGTATACCCTCTGCTAATAGAATACGCATACAGCCTCACACTTTCCCGGGCACCCACACATTCATACACAGCAGACACCACACCCTCACACCCCCAACACACACTACACCTGCTCACACGTGCCCTCACATTCATTGGAGTTGGCGGCCATACACCTGGTATATGAGAAAGCTAAGGAGCCCCCACCAGGCCGCACCAAAGAGCGTGAGGTGGAGAGAACTGCGCCTTCGTAATCTGCCTGATGAGATGCAGGAGGAGGAGATCCCACCGCTTCCGGGATGTAGGACTCAGGCTTTAGCTCAGTCCTGTCACAGCAGACATGTGACCTGGGTCACCCTGTCCACAACCAGGAAAAAAAGCAATAGGAGGAACTGTCCAAAGTCTTCAGACAGGCATTAGGGCCCTGGGTATTCACCCTACAGCATATACTGAGGGCCACCCCAGCCTGGGTGCTGCAAGGCAGATAAGAAATTCCAGGCTAGGCTTGGTCCCTGCCCTCAAGGAGTCAGCATCAAGCTGGAGAGAGAAGCAGGGCTTCGTATCAGAGGATGTAAGAACAAACACACACCAACTGTGCAAACTCACTGTCAGGTGGAGACTCTGAGGATCAAATGGGGTTCAAGGTAAATCAAGCAACCCCGGGGTGGCCGCAGCAACTGGCCATGTCTGCAGGGAAGAATTCAGACTTGGGAATGAGGAAGGAGGGAGAAACAGTCATTTATTCATTTATCAGCTATTTATTTACTCAGCCTCTACAGCCTACCTAGTGCTCTGAGGAAGGAGACCCCTGCTTTCTGCAACTTCTATCCCAGCTGGGAGAAAGTCAGCACCAACCTAATGCACCAACCTAGGGAGGGTTACCCTAGGACAGGGGAGGGCTCCTAGGGCAAGAGGGCAGGCCTGAGACTAGGGCAAAGCAAGAAGACCCTCCCTCCCAGGAGCTGCCCCTGCACCGTGCAACCTCCGGGGGAGTGGCCTTAAATCTGTGCCCTCAGTGGCGCCTCCCTTGCCTCACACTCATCCCAGTTGTGTCAAGAACACTAAGGGGAGGAGCCTAGGCAGGAAGCTCCAATTTGCTATCAAGTCCTCCTAGTCTGATTTCTCCTCTGTGTGTCTCGGTTTTTATCCTCCGTTTCCGTAGAGCCCCAGTTACCCTGGCCCAGCCTCTGGCCCCAGCCTTAGCTTTCCTTCCCTATGCCTCAGGGTGTCAGAGGAGGTTCCCTCCTCCCTACCCACCACCGCCCCACCGCCTGCAATGGCTGTTCTGGGAGAGGGGGTGGGGGGGAGGTGCACTCTGGGGACCTGAAGGGGAGACTGGGAAGAAAGAAAGCTCACCCTAGCTAGGAACAGAGTCTGGTCCCGGTGAAGCCATCATTAGAGCCTCAGTGGGTTTGTCCCCAAAGGCTCCCATGTCACCCTCTTTCTCTCTTTTCCTGCTATGATCTCTCTTACTAAGGACCTGTATAACACAAGTAAAATGAAGTCGCGTCACCAGGCTCCTCGGTCCACAGGATTTTCCAGGCAAGAATACTGGAGTGGGTTGCCATTTCCTTCTCCAGGGGATCTTCCCGACCCAGGGATCAAACCTGGGTTTTCCGCGTTGCAGGCAGACACTTTACCATCTGAGCTACCAGGGAATCCCGTATAATATAAGAGACCATGTCTGTTTCCCAGCTTGGAGCACTCTGCACTCCACACTCAGTGGAGAAAGCCTGAATGTGGATGCAGTGACGCCCAGGCCCCTCTGGCAGACTTCAGGAAGTGGGACCCTCAAAAAACTGCAGAAGCTCTGGGGCCTGGAGGGTAGTTTGGGGCACACAGGGGCCTCTCAACGCCCCCCATAGCTCCATAGCTGACTCTCACAGTGTCAAGCTCAGCCAGACCCCATCCCTCACCTAACGAAGGCCAGCGCGATCTGCGGTCTCAGCCTGGCGGGCCCTGCCAAGGGTGTGAGTGTTCTCTTCCTCCCTCCACGCTCATTTCCCCCTGGCAACCTCGATGCCCTTTCCAAGGACGTTCTCCGCCTTCAAGGCCGGATTGACCTCAGCAAGAGGGGCTCTAAGAACAAGAGGTGGGGGACGGGTAGGTGGGTCTCCACTGCCTCCTAGGCCCCGGGGAGAAGGTGGGAAGCCCCTCCCGGAGCCCTCGACTGCAGCGCTGATCAATGGGCCGCAGCCGGCGGACTGGGCCGGACCGAAGGATTAGGGCGGAGAAGGGCAATTACGGGCGAGCGGCCGGCACCGGCTTTCCTCCACTGCGGGGCTCAAATGCCGCATTTCGGATGCAGCGCCGCGCCGCCCTGTTTGCTCGGGGAGTGGGGGCTCCGGGGCAGGAAGCCAACTCGCAAGAGTATCGGAGATTAGGGCTCGCGGCGGCGGGGGCGGGCGCTGGACAAACAAGCGGCGGCCGCCTCAATCCGCCGCCCTCTATTCCGCCCGCGGCTACGCAAGGCCGGGACGCGGGGAGGCGCCCTCGCGGGCCGGGGAGGCCGCGGCCCCTACCCCGCCCCGGGCTCCGCGCTCCCCCGGGGACGCTCCGCCTGCAGGCTCGAGCTGCGGGGGCGGGGCGCAGAGCCGAGCTGCGCCTGGCGGGGAAGCGACGGATTTTGTTTTATTTTTTTTTTTCTTCCTTTAAATATTTATCAGTTTTGCTCCTTAATAAGCTTACACGTGGAAGACCAACTCCCGTAAAAATTGGGTTGGTACCGTAGATCATGGTGGGAGAATGAGAAAAAGGAGGGCATGGACGACAGAGCAGGACCTGGGTGGAGTCGGGAGGACAAGGAAGGGGAAGACGGAGGGCGAATGGAGGAAAGCCAGGCGCCGGTCCCTCCGACCCTCCTCTCTCCCCGCACCTCTACCTCCCCATCTGCCTGGTGGGGGTGAGGGCCAAGAGCTCCCGGCTGGGGATGGGAAAGGAAAAAGAGGCAAAGGTGGAGGTGTGAAGACCGGGGAGCGGCGGGCCCCTTGCAGCCCGGGCCATGCGGCAGAGGACGGCGTCTCCTGTGTCCAGGGGCCCGCGCTGCCCGGCGCCGACCGCCGCCCTCGGTCTGAGTTCTCCGCTGCTCTGGGAGGCGAGCCTTTGATAAGCCTCCAGGAGCGCCGGAGGACATGTCCAGACTCTTACTCCAGAGCTTCCAGGGACCTAAAGGCCAGAAGGACAGTCCGGGACCCCAGAACAAATTCTGGGAGCTGTGGAATTCACCCCCTGGCTTCTGCCTCAGCCCCAGCTACAGCCCCTCCTGCCCTTCCGCAACTCTCAGACCCTGCTCCTCCCTGTTCCCTGAGCAGACTGGCCATTCCTAAAAACATGCCTTTGCTCAGGTTTCCGGGAGGGTTCAAATCCTGACCATCAAGGCACAGCAAGCATCCAGTCTCTTCCTCCTGGAAGCCCTCTAGGGCTTCTCCAACTCAGAGCCCCTTCCAATTTAGCATCTGATTCCATCACAAGACCCCTCTGTGGTGGGCCCCAGCCTTCTCTCTTCCCTTTCAAAGTCAGGCTGTATGTTCTCTTAGAACTGAGCAGTTTGGCTCTGAATAGGATCTGCCCACACTCGCCCCCACCTCCAGACAGCTGGAGCTTAAAAAGTTAGTGGGCTGGTCGGGGAGGTACTTGTGCCTATGAGGGCCTTTGTTCCTTAGGAGTGACACAGGTTCTCTCCCAGGGAACCCCACCCAGTTCCTCACTCCTCTGACTGGCTCCTCTGCTCCTTTCCCCACCCCACCGAGATCCCTTGGGAGGTAAGGCCACTTTGTAATCTTCCCCTGTTCTTGGAAAGCTTATGAAGTCCCTTCTCTGGCTGTTGACACCTCTGAACTAAACAGGCTTCCTTTTCACCCTCTCCTGAGGTCCTTAGTGAGCTGCTGGAACCTCTAGAAATGATCAGGCAACTACCAGTTCCAAGATTCAGGAGGTTAAGACCTCACCTCAAGAGAAGTTGTGGCTAAAACCACCAGGAAGCTGCCCTCACCATGGGTGGACATACTGACCAGACAGTGCAGCCTGTGGAGGGCAATGCAGCCACATCAGCCATTTCAAATGAACCTCTCTCTCATCCCAGGAGTTACACAAGAATCTCTCCTTAAAAGTGCTTGCAGGGAGCACAGCACCTAGGAGGATGTTTGTCATGAGGGGAAAGAGAAAAAAATCTTAAAGCCCATCAGTGGTGGACTGGCTCAACCGTTTGCATGCTGTGCAACCGTTTGTGAAAAATTTGGTGGAGGTATATATACCGACACAGAGACGTGTCCAATATATATTAAATGAGGAATAAAGCAAGTTTAAAATAGTTTAAAATACTTTGATGCAATGATTTTTTGTAAAAATTGTTATAATAAATGTTAGTATATGTATGGGACAGAAGTAAACCTGAAAAAATGGTGGTTATTTTGTTAGGAGGTTATAGAGAAGCTTTCATTTTCTTAATAATAATTTTGGTATTGTTTAGTTTTTACACAAAATGTATATATTAGCTTCGGAATTCGAAAAGAAAAATAAGTCTATGGACCATCTTGTCAGGACAGAAGGGTCTTGACTGGAAGCACATTTGAGGCTGGCAAGGATTATGCTCTGGCAGGAAGACGGGTCCCACCAACACACTGACATCTCCTAGGTGTAACTTTCCTCGAAACCTCCCTGCCTGCTCCCGCTCGGTCCCTTCCCTCCCTTCCGCCCCAAGGTTGGGAAGGTAGCCAGACGAGAATTGTAGTCTTTTTTTGTTTTGACAGTTGGGGATATCCTGCAACTGGCTATTTTCTTCCAGCCAGTTGAACCAGCGGGTCATGCCTGTCTCTACCCCACAGTTAGGAAGCGTTGACTTCACCAGCTGGAAAGCAGTGATCTTAGACACCGGACACAACGTCCCTCCTTGCCCCTCTAGTGCCCTCGGAGCACAGCGCTGCGTACCACCTTCCGACTCGGGCTTCATTTCCCGGAGTTTCTGAGGGGTCTGTAGACCAAGCTGATCCTAACCCCTAACTAAGCTCCCAGGTGAAAGACCTCTTCTTCCTTGCTCCGAGACCCGGCGGATGCGATTGCAGCCTGCAGCCAGCGGAGGCGGTGCCCACATCACACGGTCTGCGCGCGCCCCCTGCTGCCCGCTGTGAGAAATGACACTCTCCATCGGCCTGGCCCTTTGGCCCTTCAGTCGGAGAGCTAAGCGCCAGGACCCCTTCTCCCTGAACCTTTCCTGTGGCAGTCGTTCCCCAGGCCTTGTTAGGACAGCGCCCAGGCATTTAAAAAGCAAAATGGTGCCTCCGTGAATGGGCACAGCACCCCCGAGGCTATAATCCCACCTCGGAGGAGGCCTAAGTGACTTTTCTGCATCACGTTACGCAGGTAAGATGTAGGAGCAAACCACAGCCTACGTTTCCTGACAGCAAGTCCAGACGTCTACGAAGCTCTGAGGGAACAGAGGGCGTAAATTCTCCAAGCACTGTATGAGGAGCTCTGCGGAAACTGAGAAGATAGGGTCCTGCTTCCCGAAAACCTAGAGCCCCAGAGCAGGAGCAGGCCTGATTCTGTGTCCTGTCAGCTGCCCTCGCGGCCAGGGGCCAGCCCTGTGAGTGTAGCTGTTCTGCCCTGGGCTGGACCTGCCCAGGCGGTGAGCATTGACAGGGGCCTCCCCAACCAACTCCAGCTGTGCTTCCAGCAAACAGAAAAGCCCCCGCTCAGGAAAGCTCCAGAAGCAGCTCCCCCAGGGGTGAAGCTGTGAGTTCCCTGGGGAAGGAGAGACAATGCAAGGTCAGGGCCAGAGGATCCTGAAGGGAGGAGATGGTGCCCTTCTGCTGTGTACTGGCTGTGACGCCTGGATAAGTGGCTTGCCCTGCCTGAGCCTTACGTTCCCTATCTGTAAAACAGTATTCATAATTTATCACAGGTTGAGAAGTGCATTCACTGCTACAGCTTCGCCATATCTAGCACACAGCACATGACCCGCAAATGTCCATTAACAGTGTAATGGAAAAATAAATTGTAGTCTATTCATTTTTTGAATACTCTGAAGAAAGTGAAAGTTGCTCAGTCTTGTCCAGGTCTTTGTGACCCCGTGAACTATAGCCTGCCAGGCTCCTTGGAATTTTCCAGGCCAGAATACTGGAGTGGGTAGCCGTTTCCTTCTCCAACGGATCTTTCCAACCCAGGGATTGAACCTAGGTCTCCTGCATTGCAGGAAGATTCTTTACTGTCCGAGCCACCAGTGAAGTCCGAATACGCTAAACCCGTTAAAATTAATAAACTATAGCTACATATAGAAAGTGAAGAGGAACTAAAAAGCCTCTTGATGAAAGTAAAAGAGGAGAGTGAAAAAGTTGGCTTAAAGCTCAACATTCAGAAAACGAAGATCATGGCATCCGGTCCCATCACTCCATGGGAAATAGATGGAGAAACAGTGGAAACAGTGGCAGACTTTATTTTTGGGGCTCCAAAATAACTGCAGATGGTGATTGCAGCCATGAAATTAAAAGACGCTTACTCCTTGGAAGGAAAGTTATGACCAACCTAGATAGCATATTCAAAAGCAGAGACATTGCTTTGCCAACAAAGGTCCGTCTAGCCAAGGCTATGGTTTTTCCTGTGGTCATGTGTGGATGTGAGAGTTGGACTGTGAAGAAGGCTGAGCGCCAAAGAATTGATGCTTTTGAACTGTGGTGTTGGAGAAGACTCTTGAGAGTCCCTTGGACTGCAAGGAGATCCAACCAGTCCATTCTGAAGGAAATCAGCCCTGGGATTTCTTTGGAAGGAATGATGCTAAAGCTGAAACTCCAGTACTTTGGCCACCTCATGAGAAGAGTTGACTCATTGGAAAAGACTCTGATGCTGGGAGGGATTGGGGTCAGGAGGAGAAGGGGACGACAGAGGATGACATGGCTGGATGGCATCACTGACTCGATGGATATGAGTCTAAGTGAGCTCCGGGAGTTGGTGATGGACAGGGAGGCTTGGCGTGCTGCGATTCATGGGGTCACAAAGAGTCGGACACGACTGAGTGACTGAACTGAACTGAACTGAACTGAACATATAGCAAACTCACATAGTGCTGAGTGAAAGAGGTAACCTGAAAAAGGACAAGTACAATGTGATACCACCTATATAAAGTTTAGAAGCATGCAAAACATTTCATGCTGTATGCTGCTTAAGGATAAGTAACTATGGAAGAATTGTTAAGAGCATGAATGGAAATTATAGCACCAGGTTAGAACAGTAATTAACACCAGTGAATGGAACTGGTGAGAAGTATAAGGGGGCTATATATATGTCCATGATACACTTTTTTTTAAAAGATTTATTTATTTATTCATTTTAATCTGTTGACCATGGGGGGTCTTTGTTGCTGCATGCGGGCTTTCTCTAGTTGCAGCCAGCAGAGGCTACTCTTCATGCCGGAGCCCAGGCTTCCCATTGCAGTGGCTTCTCTTGTTGCGGAGCACAGGCTGTAGGCTCGCGGGTTTCAGTAGCTGCAGCCTGTGGCCTGCAGGCTCTAGGATATGGACTCAGTAGTCGGTTGCTCCACGGCATGTGGGATCTTCCTGAACCAGGAATCAAACTGGTGTCCCTTGCATTACAAGGCGGATTCTTAGCCAGTGGACCACCAGGGAAGCACTATAATGCACTTTTACTTAAAAAACAAAACAAAACAAAACTGAAATAAACATAGCCAAAGTTGACAACGTTGGATGGTGAGTTCTTGGGTATTTATCATATCTTTGTCTATTTCAAACATAGTGTTTGAAATACTTTATTATAATAAAAAAAAGAAGATAACAGTTGCTCACCTAATAATAGACCCTTTGATAACCTCCTGCTTTCAGCAGCCCTGCATCCTCACTTGACCAGTTCTCCTCCATCGTTACTCTTATCCAGCCGTGTTTTTCTTGCTGCTGCTAAGTCGCTTCAGTCGTGTCCGACTCTGTGCGACCCCATAGACGGCAGCCCACCAGGCTCCCCCGTCCCTAGGATTCTCCAGGCAAGAACACTGGAGTGGGTTGCCAGTTCCCTCTCCAATTCATGAAAGTGAAAAGTGAAAGTGAAGTCACTCAGTCATGTCTGACTCTTGGCGACCCCATGGACTGCAGCCCACCAGGCCCCTCCGTCCGTGGGATTTTCCAGGCAAGAGGACTGGAGTGGGGTGCCATCGCCTTCTCTGGTTTTTCTTGTCAAACTAGAACCCAAATGCAGATAACTCCCCAATCCAGCCCAGATACCTTCTCTTACCCAACTTCTTGTCAGAGGTCTCCGCAGCGATGTTTCTCAGACCCTAACCCTCAATATGGCCAGAAGTACCCCCAAAAGGACATGTTGAAAGGAGATACTCAGATCTCTTGTGGAAACTTTTGAATGCTGATGATAAATAAAAAGATCTTGCAAGCTTTTTAACAGCAGAAGGGTTTTCTGCAAATAAAAGCCAACCTGACAGCAGGCTTTTCATCTGCACGTGAGATGTTAGGAAACAGCTGTCAGGAGCAAGGGGACTCCTGTCCACAGGGCACCGAAGAGAACTTTAAAACAGTTTTGAGTAAAAAGGAACAAGGAGAAAAAATTTACCATTTATGTAAATTAAGAACACATATACAAAACAGCCCTGCATATTTTTCATGGATCCATAAATATTCAATAACAGATAACAAATATATGAGGGAAAAGTTTATTAGGGGAGCAGGAGGACTGGCAAGAGGATGAGGACAAAGAGGGAAAGCCAGGCGGATGGCGGTGGCCAAGAAGAGGCAGGAAACATTACCTCAATCCTCTGCTCCTGAGGTCCAAAATGCGAAAACATCATTGAAAAAGAAATTGAAGTTGCTCAGTCGTGTCCAACTCTGTGGGACCCCATGGACTGTAGTCTACCAGGCTCCTCGGTCCATGGACTTTTCCAGGCAAGAGTACTGGAGCGGGTTGCCCTTTCCTTCTCCAGGGGATCTTCCCAACCCAGGGATCGAACCCAGGTCTCCCGCACATCAGGTAGACACATTACCGTCTGAGCCACCAGGAATTCAGGCAATGGATTAAACAATGAGGGGTGTGGGGGTGTGTGTGCGCGCGCTTAGCTGTACCTGACTCTTTGTGACCTCCTGGACTGTAGCCCGCCAGGCTCCTCTGTCCATGAGATTTTCCAGGCAAGAGTACTGGAGTGGGTTGCCATGCCTTCCTCCAACTCCCCTACATTCACAACATGTGTGTGTGCAAGCCTCTGCTCCACCCCAGGAACTGTATCTGTATTACTTGTTTTAGATTTACTAAATCCAAACAAACTGGATGGACTGTATTTGGTGAAGCTAAACCATCAGTTACGCTCATTCATTCATGGATTTACTCATGTAGCAAATATTTGTGGGCTGAACATTCTGTACCAGGCTCAGTTCTAGGCACCAAGGGAAAAATCAGTAAGCAAAGCAAATTTGAAAAATCTCTGCTGTTTAGGGGGCTTACATTATTGTTGAGAGACATAACAAAAATAAATAAATAAGGAAAATATATATTTACTAGAAAGTAATAAGCACTTATGGTTTCCCAGATGGGGCAGTGGTAAAGTGCCAGTGCAGGAGATGCAAGAGAAGGTTTGATCCCTGGACCAGGAAGAGCCCCTGGAGTAGGAAATGGCAACCCACTCCACTATTCTTGCCTGGAAAATTCCATGAACAGAGGAGCCTGGTGGACTTTGTATGGGGTTGCAAAGAGTCAGACACAAATGAGTGTCTGAGCAAACACACACACATAAGCACTACGGAGAAAAATTAAGCCCTACAGGGAAATAAGGACCATAGGACAAGGCCAAGAAAGTCAGGTCAGGGAAGGCCTCATGAAGAAGGTAACTTTGCAGCAAGGACCAAAAGAAGGTGAGGGGCTGAGCCATGTGCACAGCTGCAGGACAAACAGGAGGAGGGAATAGCAAGTGCAAAGGCCCTGAGGTAGGAGTGTATTTGGTCAAGGGAAGGCCAGAAGGCCAGTGTGTCTGGAGCAGAGTGAGACGGGGGACAGTAGTGGATGAGGCTAGAGAAATGAGAGGAGTGGAGGACCTTGTCAGTCCCCACCTGGGGTGACTCGGGGAGTCCATGGAGTTGACAGATTCTTTACTGCTAAGCTACCTGGGCTCTGCAAATTATGCAGCTGTCTGGCTTGCGATCAGATAGTGGCTGGGACTGGACCATTCAGGATAGCTTTATTCACAAATCTAGCATCTTGACTGGGAGGCTGGGACTCTCTCATTCTCTCTGCATGATTAGCTTGGGCTTCCTCACGTAGAAGCTGGATCCCAAGAGCGGGCACCCAAATGGCAAAGGGAAAACTTCAGAGTCCTGCCTCAGAGGTTACACAGTGTCACTTTCTTCATATTCTACTGACGAAAGCAAAGTCACAGGGCTAACCCAGATCCAGGAAGAGGGGATGAGGAAATGGCAAGGCCTCTTTGCAACAGAGCACGTGGGGAAGAAGCCTTCTTTGAACACATACCCTCCCATTCCATGTTTGTGGCCTCTGGGCCCACAGGATGTGCCTGCAGCTTTTGCTGCTGCCTTCTCCCTACCTCTGCCACACCTCCCAGCCGAAGCCAGTTGAATTGGTTTGTCTCAAGTAGGGTAGGGGGTCTATTTCGTCCACTTAAACTTCGAGAATGACTAGAGGCCTGGCCTTGGCCACAGAGGCTGTGAACTATGTTGATCACTTAACCAAGTAAGGTGGTGAGGAAAGGGCAGGCTGAGCAAACAGGTGCAGTAAGCTGGGGCCATGGCTCCACCCCCTTCCCCTGACAATAGGAATGAGGAGTGCAAAGCATGTATAGAGCCTTGTCATTCAAGGAATAGTCCCCAGACTAGCCCCACCATGTAGGAGTGCGTTGGAAGTGAAGAATCTAAGCACCCAGCCCAGACCCACTCTGAGGTGGGTCTGCAGTTTAACTAGACTCCGGGGTGATGTGTAAGCACACTAAGGTTTGAGAAGCTGGTAGACTCTAGAACAGAGTTTCTCACCTTGGCCCACAGTGGACTCACTCGGGAAAGTTTTACAAGTCTCAGTGCCCTGGGCGCACCCCAGGCCAACCAGATCAGCATCTCAGGGTGGGAACCTGGCCTTAGAATACTTCGTTCCTCACTAGGCCCTTCCCCTGCTGAGTGAGGAAGCCAGGCTCCACATCCTTCCTGGCTTAGGACTCCTCACTGGGCAAGCCCCGCATGGCTCCCCTCAGGAGAGCTGGGAGCCGGGGCAGAGTTTCCAGGGGCGTCCAACCCTCCCTCTGCTTATCAGGAGCTTGTAGACACTAGTTTTCCCAGAGCACTCTCTGGACCCTGGGGGAAGTGCTCCCACATCCCACTCCTACCCCTTCGTTTGAAGTCAGGACCCCACGGGGCAGCTCTCCATGCAAGTGTGAACAGCAAACAAGTCAGTCTGAACACAAATAAGGCTACTTCCTAACAGGAATCTCAGTTCAGTGCTGAACAAACAGGCAGCCAGAGCGCCCCCCACCCCGACCCCTAGACCTCCAGCTGGTGGCAGGGCCCAGCCTCTGCTCCTGGCCTGGACGTGAGGTTTCCCAGGACTCCAGCGCTCCTTTCCACCCAGTTCTCTCCCCAGTCCTGGACTCGGCCTCCCCGGCCTTAGTAGGCGATGGCAAAGGCTTGCTGTCAACCCCAGAAGCTCACTTGTGGAAGAGCCTTAAAACAGCTACAAGGGCACAAGGGAAGGTCTGGGCGGGTATGAGGGCCTGAGACAAGTCTGCCCTCTTTTCCGTGCCCAACACCCTTCACGTCTGCCTGTGACTCACACGCCCACCACCACCACCAAAATGATGTCCTCTGTTTCCCTTTCTTCTGAGCACAGAAACTGCTTTCTAAGTCTTTCTTTCATCTTCTCCCCCTCCAACTCCACCTGCTTACAAGACACTTGGAGAGGTCACACACATGATAACCCAACTCCTCTTGGGTTTTTCCATTTCATCAACACCCCTGAGTTTCTGGACCCTCGGACCAGGTTTGAACATGGTGATGCAGAGACGGGCTCAGCCTGACTGGCAGTGACTTTTTTTAAAAGACCCAATCCCTTTGTTCGCCCCTTCTAGTGGTGTTGGAAGTTCAGTCAGTTATGAGCAGTTGAAACAAGCTGGTCTTTTAAAGGCTTTACTCTGTCTCACACACACACTCTTCTACCATAACATCATCCTGCAGTCACCCCCAAAGGGAAAAAAAGAATCCTTCCCTTTTGAAGGGGCTTCCCTGGTGGCTCAGAGGTTAAAGCGTCTGCCTGCAATGTGGGAGACCTGGGTTCGATCCCTGGTTCAGGAAGATCCCCTGGAGAAGGAAAAGGCAACCCACTCCAGTATTCTTGCCTGGAGAATCCCATGGACGGAGCTGTAGTCCATGGGGTCGCAAAGAGTCGGACACGACTGAACGACTTCACTTTCCTTTTCGAAGGACTATGAAGCAGAGAGGAGAAATTAATTAATTCAATTAAATTCAATTTCAGGACTTCCCTCGTGGTCCAGGCGTTAAGAATCCGCCTCCCAGTGCAGGGGACACAGGTTAGATCCCTGGTCTGGGAAGATTCCACATACTGTGGGGCATCTAAGCCCATGCGCCACAATTACTGAGTCCGTGCTCTGCAACTACTGAAGCTCACAAGCCTAGAGCCTGCACTCCACGTCGGGAGAAACCACCGCAGTGAAGACTAGCCTCTGCTCATTGCAACTAGAGAAAGCCTGCACACAGCAACAAAGATCTAGCACAGCCATAAATAAAGTTTAAAAAAAATTAATTACAGCCATTCAAGTTGACACTTCATTGTGGAATTTAGAGTCAGATGGACCTGTGTTTGAATTCTTATAGTTCACTAACTAAAACAAATCTTAGCTCTTCAAGATCCAGTTTCCCCATCTGTAAAATGTAAATGACAGAAAAACCATGGAGATGAATAGGATACACACCTTACACAGGGCCTGTGGTATACATGGGGGTTTGGTAGAGGACCATCCCTCTTCCTTATTCCTTTCTTTAGAAGCTGGAGGGATAAAGGAGAAATAGAATTCAGTTCAGCAAATATGTGGTAGGCGTGGCTGGTGGGTAAAATGACAAAGAAGCTGCTGACCGGGTCTGGGTTGTCATGAGGGCATGGTGTACAGTGAGCTGGAAACTGAATCCTGGACCGAGTTTTGCCTTTTGCACAAATCTCTCCCCAGTTAGCGGGCTGGACTCAGTGTCCTTCTTTTCAGTACAAAAGAGGGCTTTGACTAGCTGGTTGTGAAGATCTCCACAGCTCAGTTGAGGTACTTTAGACCTCAGTTCTAAAGTACTCTCAGTGGGTAGAAAATACACCAGTTCCCTGAATGAGAGCTGTTTGCCCTGGTACTCACACTTCCCCTCTGCTCACTGCTTCTTCCCTCTGCCTTCGCCCATCCCTAAACCGAGGAGTCCACATGGGTCCATACTAGCTAGCCCTTCTCTCTTCTCTCAAAGCACTTTCTTTCTGCATAATCTCCCCATCTTCTTGCCTTGGCAGGCTTTCCTCTCTTTGGAAGCATCCGCAGAAGAAAGCCTCCTCCGAGGAGACTTCCCAGATCTTTGAAGCTGTAACTAATCTCTGTCCTTCGTACTCACATGGAACCTGCACTTTCAGTTTGCCAGTTGCATTGCTTGGCTTGACAGTTGTATCACTTCGTGGTGGCTCTCCCCTACCATGAGACTGTGAGTTCCCAGTGGGAACAAACGGTAGTCCTCATTTCTTTGTAGCCCTCATAAACCCAGCACATAAAATAGGTCTCAAGCAAATAGATGTTTGTTGACTTCAGTCTAATTAAAGAGCGTAGAATTTCAGAGAAAGTCTTCAAAGCAACATGCATAAGAAAAAGCTAGGAGACAGTAGGTAACTGCAAAGTGTGTTAGCAATGTGCGCCTCCTCTGTGTCGCTGTGCGTTCCTGGGAGAGAAGAGCAAACAACTTGTTTGCTCTTGGCCTGTCAGGTGCAAGGGGGTGCAGGGGGGCAGAGGAGCAGGGAAGCAGGTGTCGGGGGGAGCTGAGGCAGCTGGGCAGGAGGTGTGGGGCTTCCCTCGAGGTAGCCCTCAGGCTCTCTCTTCCTGTAGGCTGGGCTGGACTTGAGCCCTGATATGTGTGGGCCCTGCATCTCCGCTGCAATGACATTCATATTCCCCCGTTATCTCCCTTCTTCTGAGTGAAAAAGTCTCCCTTTGAAAAGATGAAAGAGAAAAAGAGATGGAGAAAGAATCTACCATAGAGAAGGTGGGGAAAGAAAAAAGGGACAAAGATTTTCAAGGGTGCTGGAGGAAAGGGCAGCTAAGGGGCCTCCCAACATGCCTGTTCCAACTTCCTCAGTCCCCAGTGGCCCTGGGGTCCTGACTAAGGCTCAGAATATTGGTGTGTACTGCGAGGCTTCTTCCCTCAATCCCGAGAAAGAAACTAGTTCTCTACTGCAGTGGAGTGTTCTGCTGCTGCTGCTGCTAGTCACTTCAGTCGTGTTCAACTCTTTGCAACCCTATGGGCTGTAGCCCACCAGGCTCCTCTGTCCATGGGATTCTCCAGGCAAGAATACTGGAGTGGGTTGCCATGCCCTCCTCCAGGGGGATCTTCCCAATCCAGGTATTCAACCTGCCTCGCTTACATCTCCTACATCAGCAGACAGGTTCTTTGCCAAATAATGGACACTAGCATAACATTTTGTTAAATTTGAACAAACTCTTTACTTTAGTTAATAATATTGTATCACATGTTCATTTGCTGTTTCTTTTACAGCATAGTATTTCTTTATATTCTCAGAATTGGATTAGAAGTTTCAAGCTTCATTCCAAAATTTTTTTAAATCATTAAGATAAAATTTCTAGATTTTAGCAATAACACTAGTTGCCAAAATGCATGCAATTATTATATTAAATTTTTGAGTGAATATAAATTAGAAATCTAGCATTTTATTCATACTAAGTCAAACAAGTGGAATCAAAATGTTATACATTTTTAAGCTGGGCAAAAATTAATGTTTTCTAAAATATATATTATGTTATAATATATAATTATATATTAAACATGTTTTCTAAAATATATATATTCTATTATACAGGAGGCAGTGATCAAGACCGTCCCCAAGAAAAAGAAATGTAAAAAGGCAAAATGGTTATCTAAGGAGGATTTATAAATAGCTGAGAAAATAAGAGAAGCTAAAGGCAAAGGAGAAAAGGAAAGATATACCCATTTGAACGCAGAGTTCCAAAAAATAGCAAGGAGAGATAAGAAAGCCTTCTTCAGTGACCAGAGCAAAAAAATAGAGGAAAACAATAGAATGGGAAAGACTAGAGATCTCTTCAAGAAAGTCAGAGATACCAAGGGAACATTTTATGCAAAGATGGGCACAATAAAGGACAGAAATGGTATGGACCTAACAGAAGCAGAAGATATTAAGAAAAGGCAGCAAGAATACACAGAACTATACAAAAAAGATCTTCATGACCCAGATAATCACAATGGTGTGATCACTCACCTAGAGCCAGACATCCTGGAGTGCAAAGTCAAGTGGGCCTTAGGACAGCATCACTATGAATAAAGTTAGTAGAGGTGATAGAATTCCAGCTGAGCTATTTCAAGTCCTAAAAGATGATGTTGCTAAAGTGCTGCACTCAGTATGCCAGCAAATTTGGAAAACTCAGCAGTGGCCACAGGACTGGAAAAGGTCAGTTTTCATTCCAATCCCAAAGAAAAGCAATGCCAAAGAATGCTCAAACTACCGCACAATTCCAATCATCTTACATGCTAGCAAAGTAATGCCCCAAATTCTCCAAGCGAGTTTTCAATAATACGTGAACCAAGGACTTCCAGATGTTCAAGCTGGATTTAGCAAAGGCAGAGGAACCAGAGATCAAGTTGCCAACGTCCATCAGATCATCAAAAAAGCAAGAGAGTTCCAGAAAAACATCTACTTCTTTATTGACTACACCAAAGCCTTTGACTGTGTGGATCACAACAAATTATGGAAAATTCTTCAAGAGATGGGAATACCAGACTACCTTACCTGCCTCCTGAAAAATCTGTATGCAGGTCAAGAAGCAACAGTTAGAACCAGACATGGAACAACGGACTGGCTCCAAATTAGGAAAGGAGTACATCAAGGTTGTATATTGTCACCCTGTTTATTTAACTTATATGCAGAGTACATCATGAGAAATGCTGGGCTGGATGAAGCACAAGCTAGAATCAAGATTGCCAGGAAAAATATCAATAACCTCAGATATGCAGATGACACCACCCTTATGACAGAAAGTGAAGAAGAACTAAAGAGCCTCTTGATGAAAGTGAAAGAAGAGAGTGAAAAAAATTGGCTTAAAGCTCAACATTCAGAAAACGAAGATCATGGCATCTGGTCCCATCACTTCATGGCAAATAGATGGGGAAACAGTGGAAACAGTGGCTGACTTTATTTTGGGGGGCTCCAAAATCACTGCAGATGGCGATTGCAGCCATGAAGTTAAAAGACACTTACTCCTTGGAAGGAAAGTTATGACCAACCTAGACAGCATATTAAAAAGCAGAGACATTACTTTGCCAACAAAGGTCCACCTAGTCAAGGCTATGGTTTTCCCAGTAATCATGTACAGATGTGAGAATTGGACTATAAAGAAAGCTGAGCACCGAAGAATTGATGCTTTTGAACTGTGGTGTTGGAGAAGACTCTTGAGAGTACCTTGGACTGCAAAGAGGTCCAACCAGTCCATCATAAAGGAGATCAGTCCTGAGTGTTCATTGGAAGGACTGATGTTGAACCTGAAACCCCAATATTTTGGCCACCTAATGAGAAGAGCTAACTCATTTGAAAAGACCCTGATGCTGGGAAAGATTGAAGGCAGGAGGAGAAGGGGACAACAGAGGATGAGATGGTTGGATGGCATCGCCGACTCAATGGACATGAGTTTGAGTAAAGTCCATGAGTTGATGATGGACAGGGAGTCCTGGCGTGCTGCAGTCTATGGGGTCACAAAGAGTCGGACATGACAGAGCGACTGAACTGAACTGAACTGAACTGAACTGAAAACTCAACATTCAAAAAGCTAAGATCATGGCATCCAGTCCCATCACTTCATGCCAAATAGATGGGGAAACATTGGAAACAGTGACAGGCCTTATTTTCTTGGGCTCCAAAATCAACTTCAGATGGTTTCT
This sequence comes from Ovis aries, assembly GCF_016772045.2. NCBI lineage: Eukaryota > Metazoa > Chordata > Mammalia > Artiodactyla > Bovidae > Ovis > Ovis aries. Next base: position 95,213,011 of record NC_056056.1, read on the forward strand.
GCAGCCATGAAATTAAAAGATGCTTGCTCCTTGGAGGAAAAGCTATGACAAACCTAGACAGCATATTAAAAAGCAGAGAAGTTACTTTGCTGACAAAGGTCTGTCTAGTCAAAACCATGGTTTTTCCAATAGTCATGTATGGATATGAGCGCTGGGGCCTTAAAGAAAGCTGAGCACCAGAGAATTGATACTTTTGACCTGTGATGTTGGAGAAGACTCTTGAGAGTCCCTTGGATTGCAAGGAGATCCAACCGGTCAATCCCAAAGGAAATCAGTCCTGACTATTCTTTGGAAGGACTGATGCTGAAGCTGAAGCTCCAATACTTTGGCCACCTGATGCGAAAAACTGACTCCTTGGTAAAGACCTTGATGTTGGGAAAGATTGAAAGCAAGAGGAGAAGGGGATGACAGAGGATGAGATGGTTGGATGGCATTATGGACATGAGTTTGAATAAGCTCCAGGAGTTGGTGCTGGACAGGGAAGCCTGGTGTGCTGCAATCCATGGAGTCACAAAGAGTTGGACATGACTGAGCCATTGAACTGAACTGATATTATACACATTATTTATATATATATGTATACGAAAGTTTTTCTGCTATGCTTGATAAAGGCTTGAGAAAGAACAGCAACAAAAAGGAGATGGAGAAATTGGAAAACAAACTAAGTGAAATAGGAGCATTGAATATAAAATAGGAAAAGTGAAACAAACTAGATAAAAGTAGAAGATCATCTTACAGTCCGGTTATTTTTAAACATGGCTGCTCATTAAAAACACATCTGCAGCTTTGGAGAAAGAAAGCAACATCTGAACGTTTGTATGTTTCAAAAATTCTGAGAAAATTCTGAAATGTATCTGAATTTTTAAAAGTGATTATTGGTTCTTCTCTTAAATGGTAGTTTTAGTGATATAGAATTCTATTATTTTCTATTGACCAATCAAGATAGAGTGATATTAAGTGAATAATAGTTACATAATCAAAATAGTAGAAGACATTTATCAGTTTTCACAATCAATAGCCAGACAAAAGGTAAAAGATAACTACAATTGCAAGCTATAATGGAAACATGATTAGCCTAACAATATCAAATAATAACATACAATCTGGGGGGTTAAGTAGAGTAACCCATCGGTAAGTGGAAGTGCGTACCTGTACATGTTTTCATCCAACTAGCCAGTTTACATCTTTCGGTTGGTGCATTTAATCCATTTACCTTTACAGTAATTATCAATATGTATGATCCTACTATCATTTTAATTGTTTTGGGTTTATTTTGTGTAGGTCTTTTCCTTCTCTTGTGTTTCCTGCCTAGAGAAGTTCCTTTAGCATTTGTTGTAAAGCTGGTTTGGTGGTGCTGAATTCTCTTAACTTTTGCTTGTCTGGAAAGCTTTTGATTTCTCTGTCAAATCTGAATGAGAGTCTTGCTGGGTAGAGTATTCTCAATTAAGTTCTTCCCTTTCATCACTTTAAATATATCATGCCATTCCCTTCTGGCTTGTAGAGTTTCTGTTGAGAAATGAACTGATAACCTTGTAGGAGTTCCCTTGTATATTGTCATTTTTCCCTTGTTGTTTTTAATACTTTATCTTTGTCTTTAATTTTCATCAGTTTGATTACTATGTGTGTTGGTGTGTTCCTCCTTGGGTTTATCCTGCCTGGGACTCTGCACTTCCTGGACATGATTGACTATATCTTTCCCATGTTAGGGAAGTTTTTAGCTATTACCTCTTCAAATATTTTCTCAGGTCCTTTCTCTCTCTCTTCTCCTTCTGGGACCCCTACAATGCAAATGTTGGTGCGTTTAATGTTGTCCTAGAGGTTTCTTAGGCTGTCTTCCTTTCTTTTCATTCTTTTTTTCTATTCTGCTCTGTGACAGTGATTTCCACCATTCTGTCCTCCAGGTCACTTATCTGTTCTTCTGCCTCAGTTATTCTGCTACTGATTCCTTCTAGTGCATTCTTCGTCTCTGCTTGTTTGCTCTTTAGTTCCTGTAGGTCTTTGGTAAACATTTCTTGCATCTTCTCAATCTTTGCCTCCATTCTTTTTCTGAGACCCTGAATTATCTTCACTATCATTATTCTGAATCATTTTCCTGGAAGGTTGCCTATCTCCACCTCATTTAGTTGTTTTTCTGGAGTTTTATCTTTTCCATTCATCTGGGACATAACTTTGTGCTTTTTCATGCTGATTAACTCTCTGTAACGTGGTTTTTGTTTTAGTCGCTACAGGACTATGTTTTTGTTTTTGTTTTTTTTTTTGCTTCTTCTGTCTACCCTGTGATGGAGGAGGCTAAGAGGCTTATATAAGCCTCATAAGCCACTTCTGTTAAAATTAGGAAGTTGATTGTGAGGGAGTAGGACCATGAAATTTAGGATGGAGACATGTACTGACAGATTCCAGTGAACCTGGGGACCTTGAGTGCCTAAGTTCTGTTGAACCTCTTTTTTCAGTGGCAATGACCCTTCCACCCAGTAAGGAATCTTTCTTGTCTGTGGGGCCTGTAATGGCCCTCTCTGAAATAGTGGTCTTGATTTTTCTCAGGATCTACCTCCACTGCTCATAGGCTCAAGTCCAGACAGACTTTAAAGGGTGAAATACAAAGCATGACCCATGAGAAGGTGTGATAAACACCAAAATAATTGCATGACTTTGTCAATTTACATCCACAGAAACCTAGGGAAATGTATAGAGCTTGAGCGTTTCCAACCATTTGTTCAGTTGGTTGATTGAAATCTGGAAGTTAGAAGGTCAAAACTTCTTTGGTATACAGTAGAAGAAAATATTCAAAGGTTAAGGAAGATTGGAATGCTACAGTATATTTATCAAATGAGACTTATTTACCTACCACCTAAAAACGTGCTCCAGAAAGTCCAGAAAACACTCCTTTCATCAAATCTGTGAAAAGCACATTCACAGGAGAGCTCTGATATCTTTGAAGAGGTCTATGGTGGCTATTCTCTGTTGACCAAAAATGATGGAGGAATTTACAACATTCGTCTGGTTCCCCAAATTCAGTGGAGATGATGGAATCTCACATTAGCAGGGACCAAGTGATGGTGCTTAATTTCCAAAGACAAAGTAGGTATAGTCACTATAATGGACTCATGGAAAACTGCGGCCCTGGTGGGAGGGATGGAGGTCGTGCATGGGCTTAGTAATGGATTCCCATTCACCAACACCGGTCTGGCTACAGCCACTGCTGGGTGCCCAACCTGCCGAGAGCAGAAGCCAACACTGAGTTCCCAGTTTGGAGATCAATCGGCCACCTGCTGGCAGGTTGTTTACATAGGAAGGACCAGGGCTTTGTTCTCACTGGAATATTCAGTAACTGACATGGATTTTCCCTTTCCTGCCCACAATGCTTCTGCCAAAACCACCATCTATGAACATAAAGGATGCCTTACCCATATGGCATTCCACATAACATTACTTCTGGCCGAAGAATTTCTTTTATAGCAAATGAAGAGCAGCAATGGGCTCAGGCTCGTGGAATCCACTAGTCTTGCCCTGTTCCCCAGCAGTCTAAAGTAACTTGGCCTGAGTACAGTAGAATAGGTTTTTGAAGACTCAGTTATGGTGCCAGCTGGGTGGCAACACCTTGAGGGCTTGGGCAATGCCCTTCAGGATGCAGGGTATGCTCTAAATGAGCAACTGACATATGGTGTTCTTTCTCCCAAAGCAAGGATTCATGGGTCAGGAAGCTGAACATAGAGATGAGATAACACACAGAACTTCTCTAGCAGAATTATTGCTTTCTGTCTCTGAAACTTTGGTCTCTGCTATTTAGAGTATTAGTTCCCCAAAGAGAAATATTTTCTCAGGAGACACTGAACTGTAAATTGAGACTGGCCCTGGCTACTTCCGGCTTCTCTTGCCAGTGAATCAACAGGCAAAGAAGGTTATTGTATTGCCTGGGGTGGTTGTTCCTGACATTCAAGGGTGGGGGATGGGGAGTATCTTAAAATCCATAAAACTTAAAACCCATAACAAAACTACTACAAACTAATACAAGAAGGAGTGCTATTGGCACATACCAGCAACAAAGGTCACCCCATCAGGCAGGGAATATGAAATGGGGAGAGGAAGAGTATTTATAAATACCAGCTAAAACAGGACAACCTGTTGCAGGAATAAGGACAAAATTTTTCTTATTTTAATGTAAATACTTTTGTCTTTTAACCAAAATTTTCCTTCCCTTCCAATTCCTCTACCGTATAAATGAATTTTTAACATTAATTGTTACAGGATGTAATGGGTAGTGTGACTTAGCTAGAAGAGAAGTGAACATCACCAAACTACGAAAACTATGAACCTGTCACTGCAGATGGTGATTGCAGCCATGAAATTAAAAGACGCTTACTCCTTGGAAGGAAAGTTATGACCAACCTAGATAGCATATTCAAAAGCAGAAACATTACTTTGCCGACTAAGGTCCATCTAGCCAAGGCTATGGTTTTTCCTGTGGTCATGTATGGATGTGAGAGTTGGACTGTGAAGAAGGCTGAGCGCCGAAGAATTGATGCTTTTGAACTGTGGTGTTGGAGAAGACTCTTGAGAGTCCCTTGGACTGCAAGGAAATCCAACCAGTCCATTCTGAAGGAGATCAGCCCTGGGATTTCTTTGGAAGGAATGATGCTAAAGCTGAAACTCCAGTACTTTGGCCACCTCATGCGAAGAGTTGAGTCACTGGAAAAGACTCTGATGCTGGGAGGGATTGGGGGCAGGAGGAGAAGGGGATGACAGAGGATGAGATGGCTGGATGGCATCACAGACTCGATGGACATGAGTTTGAGTGAACTCCGGGAGCTGGTGATGGACAGGGAGGCCTGGTGTGCTGCGATTCATGGGGTCACAAAGAGTCAGACACGACTGAGCGACTGAACTGAACTGTAGACTTTATATCCTCTTTTGGCAGGGGAGAGTTAGAAATGAACCTTTCCCACATGGATACCCAATTGATATGACATATTTTCACTGTATAGAAATAGGTATATCATGTTAAGCAGAAACACAGTTTTGCTGTCATTTGCTTTCAACCTTTGAGTGAAGTGAAGTCACTCAGTCGTGTCCGACTCTTTGCGACCCCATGGACTGTAGCCTATCAGGCTCATCCGTCCATGGGATTTTCCAGGCAAGAGTGCTGGAGTGGATTTCCATTTCCTTCTCCAGGGGATCTTCCCGACCCAGGAATTGAACTCAGGTCTCCTGCATTGCAGGCAGATGCTTTACCATCTGAGCCACCAGGGAAGCTATTTGAAAGTTAAGTCTGGTGAAAACAAGTATTTATGGATGCCCAGTTGACAAAGGGTGGACAATGATGGCTTTGTACTTTGTCACCTTGGCTAAGCTGGAATCATACTTTCAAGAATTCCCTTTCCTCTATGGTTCTGAGGTAGGATTGGCCACAGGAGAAATTTCCATGAAAGGTAGAAGTGAAGTAGCTAAGTTTATACTTGGAAGGTCACTGTATGGTCAGGTGTTATTGCAGCTCAGGCATAGAGCTGTGGACCTGTTGGTTCACTTTACTGGTGTAAGTCAGGAGCTGAGTCTGCAGCTTTTAGGTCTCATTGGATCTCCTTCAGCTTCTTCAACTCCTAGGTACAATTTTAGCTCTGAGATGAAAGACACCAGATTCAGCTATCGATCTCTTACATCACAGAAGCTGGAGGCTTCAAGATAGTGAAAGAAGTGAGTTTCAGTTTCTTCTTGTGAGTTTCAGCTCTTCCTCGAAGGTTCCAGTGATTCCATTCCTCTGCACTTCATGTCCACCTTCATTCCTCACTGCCTACCCTACCTACTTGAAGTCTCAGTACTAGATGCAGGAGCAATATCTGCCCATGAACTGTTTAACTAGTTCCTATAGTTATATAACGGAGAAGGCGATGGCACCCCACTCCAGTACTCTTGCCTGAAAAAATCCCATGGACGGAGGAGCTGGTAGGCTGCAGTCCATGGGGTCTCCACATCACCCCTAGTGGGTTAGATTTTCTAATCAAATCCTGTTAGCTCTGTGGGTTGTAAATATCTTCTCTCATTTTGTGATTTGTCTTTTTATCTTTGTTTATGGTGTCTTTTATTGTACAGAGTTCTACGTTTGAATGTTTTAAACATTTATTGTGTTTCTTGTATTTAAGGAATTACTTCTTACCCTGAGGTCATAAAACTATGCCTTTTTGAAAACAAGAAATCTCCTTTTTTCTTTTCCTATATTTATAACAAAGGTCCATATCATCAAAGCTATTGTTTTTCCAGTAGTCATGTATGGATGTGAGAGTTGGACTATAAAGAAGGCTGAGCACTGAAGAACAGATGCTTTTGAACTGTGGTGTTGGAGAAGACTCTTGAGAGTCCCTTGGACTGCAAGGAGATCAAACCAGTCAATCCTAAAAGAAATTAATCCTGAATATTCATTGGAAGGACTGATGTTGAAACTGAAGCTCTAATACTCTGGCCACCTGATGCAAAAAACTGACTCATTAGAAAAGACCTTGATGCTGGGAAAGATTTAAAGCACAAGGAGAAGGGAACAACAGAGGATGAGATGGTTGGATGGCATCACCAACTCAACAGACATGAGTTTGAGCAAAGCTCCAGGAGATGTTGCAGGACAGAGAAACCTAGTATGCTGCCATCCATGGGGCTGCAAGGAGTAAGACATGACTGAGTGACTGAACAACAACAAAAATGATAAATAGACACTACCACATTGGATATACATGTCTTATTCTTGACTTTAATTAGGGCTGCTTCTGAAGTTTCATTTTTAAATATAATTCTTGCTGTAGGTTTTAAATGACCATCCTTTACCTTTAGTTCAGTAAAGTGTATAATTTTTAAATGAATGAGTGTTGAATTTTATAAATTTTTTTCTGTGTCTATTAAGATCATTATATTTTTCTTCAATCTAGTTTTGTAGACTACTACTTTGATATCTACCTTTTCACTCTGAAGTTTACTAAAAATGTTATTTTTTAAATGATTGTAGAATGTTATTAAATATTCTTCTGCATCTATTTAAAGTATCACATTTTTTTCTTTATTTTGTAAATATGGTGTATACCTTAATAGATTTTATGATGTTTTCTTACACTCCCAGGACAAACCCTACTTAATCATGATTATTATTATATAAACTGCCAAATTTGATTTGCTAACATTTTATTTAACAATTCAGCACCTTAGGATCATAAGAATAATTGGTTTAAAATTTTTTTGTCTCACAGTATATTATTTTCTGGTTTGGACATCAAGGTTATGCTAGCCTCAAAAGTGATTTGGGTAGCTTGCCCTTTTTCAACTGTGAAACAGTATAAAACCAGGATTTCTTAAACTGTTGGGACTGGATTTGGGAGGTTGAAGGAAAAATGATTTGTAAAATTTTGATTACCAATTGAACAGTTAGTGGCATATTGTTTTCTATTTTTTCTAAAGTCAATTTTAAAAATTTACATATTTCTGGAAGATGTTCTGTTTTATATAATGTTTCAAATGTATTGACAATTCATGATAATCTCTAACAAAAAGATGATCTCTATTTCTAGCTTTGTTCTGCCATCATTTCCAATAATTCTTATTTTGTCTTTTCTCTTTTTACTCTTGATCAATTTTGATAGTGTTTTGTTTATTCTATTTTCTTTTTCAAAGAAGCATTTTGGATTTTATTGGTTTTCTCAACTGTACCATTGTTTTATATGCTGCTGCTGCTAAGTCCGACTCTGTGCAACCCCATAGACGGCAGCCCACCAGGCTCCCCAGTCCCTGGGATTCTCTAGGCAAGAACACTGGAGTGGGTTGCCATTTCCTTCTCCAATGCATGAAAGTGAAAAGTGAAAGTGAAGTAACTCAGTCGTGTCCGACTCTTAGCGACCCCATGGACTGCAGCCCACCAGGCTCCTCCGTCCGTGGGATTTTCCAGGCAAGAGTACTGGAGTGGGGTGCCATTGCCTCTATCTGCCCACTATATGTTCTATGAATTGGCATTTAGATCTAAAGACTTAATCAAATTCATTTTTGACGTTTTTTTGACAAGAAAACTTCATACATAAAGTTGCATACCTTCACCAGTAGGCACATAACTTCTAGTTGTTTTTCTGATTGTGATGTTAGAGGCCACTGATGATTCTTGCCATTATGATTAATGCTGATTTCTGTCCCACCACTTTAGTTGTCTAAAAAAAAATTTTTTTCTAGTAAATTCTTCAGACAGATTCGGGGAACAATATTTTCTCTCTTTCTCTTTTTAGCTCTTCACAAAAACATCTTAAGAAGTTAGGAAAGCTATCCTGGCCTTTTCTCCTGTTCTGGAATAAACACTCATCTCACTTAAACATAGGCCAAGAGTTCTGTCTTTTATGTTGCAATGTGACTGCTTCTCTATCTGGACTTTTTTCTGCTATCTTTTTTTGTATTTTCTATTTAGCATTCTTTTTAAAATTTCTGTTTGACACCTTTCCTACCTCCTAGAGAACTGATAAAATTTTCCATATACATCCTGCCCCCCTTTTAAAAACCCTTTACTGGTTTGGAAGATATGCATTGCATTTCTATTCTTTTAGTCTTTGCCCTTAAGTAGTTAATATACATTCTTAACTATTATTTTTGTCTACTAATACGTAAAATTAGCCAATATCTTATATTTTTCTCCTGAACAGGACAATGACATTTAGAGGCCCATTGCATAATGCATTCAATCTTATTTTGCTGTATGAAGCTTTAGCTTTTTTTAATTAAAAAAGATTCTTTTTAACAATAAACAGTTGCTAGTTAATCATCTTCTATATTTTTCTTATAACTGTACCTCTTGGGTTTTTTCCCTTGCTGAACTACTCTTTAAATAGGTTTCTCAAGGAATGGCCTTTGGGTTGCAAACTTTCTTGGCCTTTGTGTGTCTGAAAATGTTTTCATTTTTACCTCTCTCTTGAATGATAGTTTCAATGGACATAAATTTTATGTAGGCAGTTAGTGTCTCTCAGTACTTTAAAGAGACTACCTCATTGGTTTTTTTCCCATTTCTTAAAAAATTGTGATAAAATGTGCAAAGAATTACCATCTTAACCAATTGTAAGTGTGCATTTAGTAGTATTAAGCACCTTTACATTGTTCTATAACCATCACAACCATCCATCCCCATAATTCTTTTCATCTTGCATACTGAAACTCTATACCCACTAAATAATAAATTCCTGTAGTCCCCTCCACCTAGTCCCCAGCAACCACCATTATATTTTCTGCCTTTATGATTTTGACTACTCTACCTTATGTAAGTGGAATCATACAGTATCTGTTTTATTGTGATAGGCTTACTACTTAGCACGAGGTCCTCAAGTTTCATCCATATTGCCGAACTTTCTCTCACTGAAGAGATATGGCCAAAATGGTGGAGTAGGAAGACCTGAGCTCACCTCCTGTCACCAGCACACGAAATTCACAACTACTTACAGAGCAACTATCTATGAGGACAACCTGAAGGCCAGCAGAAAAGATTTTTCTACAATAAAGATATAAAACCTGGAGAAGGAAATGGCAACCCACTCCAGTACTCTTGCCTGGAGAATCCCATGGACAGAGGAGCCTGGCAGGCTACAGTCTGTGGGGTCGCAAGAGTCGGACACAACTTAGCGACTAAACCACCACTACCAAAGATATAAAGAAGGACCCGCAAGACAGGTAGGAGGGGCAGAGACCTGGTATGGTCAAGACCCCCATCCCTGGATAGGAAATGCCAAAACAGGAGGCTAATCACAACAGTAGAGGTTCTTCCCAAGAAGTGAGGGGTCTGAGCCCAACATTGAGGCCCCCAGGCTGGGGGTTCTGTACCAGAAGAGGAGCCCCAGAACATCTGGCTTTGAAGCTTTGCATATGGGAGAGCCAGCAACAGTAGAAAACAGAGACACTGTTCTTAGAGGGCACACCAAAATATTATATAGTCTGAGATCCAACACAATGGCAATAATTTGCATGAGTGTGGGTCAGACCTACTTTCTGATCCTGGGAAAACCTCCCAGAGAAGCAGGAAGCAACTGGTAGTCCCTTCTGCTGCTGCTGCTAAGTCGCTTCAGTCGTGTCCGACTCTGTGCGATCCCGGAGATGGCAACCACCAGGCTCCGCCGTCCCTGTAGTCCCTTAGGGGCAGCCATTTGGGGGAGGTTGTTCTACCAGGACACTGGCGTTGCCAAGTACAATTTTGGAATCCCCCTCTAGTTTATAATGCTAGGAGCAGGTCAGAACCAGTTCCAAGACCCCCCAGGGCTGAGCAGCCATACATGCAAGGACCCAGCCCTGCCTGAAAAAGGGCTCAGCACCAGCCTTCCCAGCCCCCACAGCCAGGCACTCCAGGACCTGGTTCCACCTACCAGTGGCCACCAACCACTGCCCAAGGTAGGACCTAGCAGCCAACTGGTCTGCGGGCCAACCCCGCTTACAAGCATGCCCATGGTAGTCAGCCTCACCACAACAGAAAGGCCCATGAAGCCTGCTTAGGAGGCACCCTTACAGAGGGGAGTGTATCACTGAGCCCCACAGGATGTCGCCTGCATAAGATCACTTCTCCAAGATCAGGAAATGTAACCAACCTACCTAACACATAGAAATAAACATGGAGAAGTAGGAAAATGAGGAGATAGAAGAATATGTTGCAAACAAAGAAGCCACACAAAACTCCAGAAGAAGAACCAAGTGAAGTCTACTTATCTCCAGATAAGCAATCTACCCAATAAAGAGTTCAAGGTACTGATCATAAAAGATGCTCAACAAACTGAGGAAAAGAGTAGATGAACCATGGGAAGTTTAATAAGGCATCAAAAATTTATAAAGAAGGATGAAAGAGATTTGAAGATAATTACTGAAGTGAAATTGTTACAGGTCATCAAGCTAAGAATTTTGAGTTGAGGGGGAATAATTCTGGATTATCTGGATGGACCCAGTGTAATCACAAGGGTCCTTATAAGTAGAAAGCGAGGGCTTCCCTAGTAAAGAATCCACCTGCCAATGCAGGAGTCACAGGTTCCACACTTGGTCCAGGAAGATCCTACATGCTGCCCCAAGTCCACATGCCACAGCTAAAGAGCCTGTGCTCTAGAGCCCACAAGCCGCAGCTACTGACGGCCACGTGCCCTGGAGCCCACGATCTGCAATGAGAGATGCCACCGCAGCTCGAGGGTAGCCCCTGCTCCCCGCAACTAGAGACAAGCCCGCACAGCAACAAAGACCCACACAGCCACAAAAAACAGAACGCAAGCAAGAATGTCAGAAAAAGGGAGGGAGATTTAAAGAGGTTATGCTCCTGCGTTTGAAGGAGAAAGAGGCTAGCTAAGAACAAAGACATACTAGCAGCCTCTAGAAGCTTGAGAAAAGCAAGAGGACAGATTAAATAAGAAATGACTAGCAAGGAAACAGATTCTTCCCTTGGAGATTCCAGAGGCGAGACAACCCTGTCAACATCTTGAATTAGTCCTAAGAGATCCAGTTTTTACTTCTGACAACTAGAACTATAATATAATAAATCTGTGCTGCCTTATACCAAAAAAAAGAAGAAGGAATTGACAGTAGATTAGATGATACAGAGAAACACTGAATTAGAAAACAGAGTAATGGAAATCACCCAAATTGAACAGAAAAAAAATTTTAATGAGGACAGTTTAAGAGACTTCTGGAACAATATCAAACATGCTAATATTCACATTCCAGAGGCCCAGAAGGAAAAGAGAGAGAAGAGGGGAGGCACAAAGAACTTACTCAAAGAATTAATAAGTGAAAACTTCCCTAACCTGGGAAAAGAAGCACATGCAGGTTCAAAAATCACAGAGTCCCAAATAAGATGAACCCAAAGAAGTCCACACCAAGACACGCTGCAATTAAAATGGCAAAAATGAAGGATATTCTATTATATTTAGACATAAATATAATTAGCTATAAATATAAAGGTATTTAAAAGCAGCAAGAGAAAAGCATTAGTTACATACACTTATGACTCACACAAAAAGAAAGAAATTCAAATATAACACTAAAGATAGTCATCAAATCAAAAGGGATGAGAGCAAAAGAAAAAGGAACAAAGAAGAACTACAAAACAACCAGAAAACAATTAAAATGGCAATAAGGGCAAATCTATCAATAATCACAAAAGAATATCTTCATGGCTTCAGATAGGCAAAAAGGTTTCTCTTGAAGGACACAAAAGCAGATTGTTAAGCTTTATTACAATTAGTTATCTTGTTCATTAAAAGAAAATATTAAAAGAACGAGAAGGCAGGCCACAGAGTGGAAGAAGATATTAATGTTTGCATCTATATATACTGTAATAAAAGGCTTAATCCCAAATATCTATCTCTATCCATACCTACTCTTACAAATTAATAAGAAAAAGATAGTAGCCCAGTGGAAAAATAAGGAAACCACTGGAACAGGGGCTTCACACAAAAGGGGATATCCAAATGGCTGATATGCAAAAGCTCAACCTAAAGAGTTTTCAGGGCAATAAACGTAAATTAAAATACATTTTTCTGACCACACCAGAAGCCAACATGAAGACAGGCACTATCTTCATTCTGCTGGCTTTCATCGAGAGCAAAAGACCTGGGCTCGGAAGTCTCCTGTCAAAGAACGACAGAGACCTGATTCTGCCCAGAGGTGCCCAAAGGAACTCCGGGAGCTTGTACTGAAATGTGCTCAGGAGATGATTCCTGTCCCAGGGGGATGAAATGCTGCAGCAATGGGTGTGGTCATTCCTGCCTGTCTTCCAAAAGGGTGGCTCTGGTGGCCACAGGAAAGTGGGACAGAAGGCTTATTGGGCATGCCTGGAGACCAGCCCCAGAAGACTTCTCACAAATCCATGAATTTGATGCTTGTCATAACTACAAGACTTTTACATCCATTCCCGACTTGTTTCTATACCTGGAATTGTAGCCCTGGAAGATGAAGATCTAAAATGATGGGATGACTGCTTTCTAAAGAGCCTGTGTGGAAACTAAACTAAATCTGTAGCATTAAAAAAAAAAAAAAAAAAAAAAAAGGTCACATAGCTAGGGGATTTGAACCTAGGCAGTCTGTTAACCTTTCTTGCTCTATTTACTCATACGTAAACTAGGGATATTAATGTCTATATACTCATGAACTTACAGTTTGAAGAGAAATAAGTCAAACAATAGAAAACAGATAACAATGCAATGTACTGAAATACAGTGAATTATGTTTGGAAAACCCAGACCTAGAGACACAGTGACCATACTTTTTATCTAAAAATCAGCACAGACTTAACAAAGTTTTCATACATCTTCTATTTTACAAGTTTTTTCTTGTTCTTTGTCAACTCCCCCTGATTCCAGGGTGCATGCTGTTATTGTAAATAGCTTCTCTCCTCCCCACAATAGCTACCATATAGCTAAAAACTCAATCTCATTCAGCTCTTGTAAGAATCTCATTAGGTAAGTATTATTTTCTCACTTAACAGATCATTCCCATTTTGTATGAAAATGAGGCTTAGAGTAAATAGACCACTTATCTGAAGTTACAGTTCAGTGACAAAGCTGGGATTTGAGGCCAGGTTTGTCCAACTCCAAAATCCACATTTTCCATCATCTTACTTCATGGTTCCCCAACCACCTAAGTTGCTATCATTGTAGGCCCCCCCAAAACAGTGTCTGTATCCCTCCTCATAAGGCCTGCTTTTGGTACTTTAGCACTGCAGTCTGGGTGGTCCTGGGGGTAGGGTCAACACAGACTCTACCTCTTGGAGGAAAAGCTCCTCAAAAAGAAACACACTGAGGGGGACTTCCCTGATGGTCCAGTGGCTAAGACTGGAGCTTGAATGCCGGAAACAGGAGTTCCATCCCTTGTCGGGGAACTAGACCCAGCGCAGCCAATTTTTTTTTTAAAGAAAGAAACATGTTGAGAAATGAAATAGTATATGTAAGATTTGAAAGTTATGGCGTCCAGAACTTTCCAGCTCCAGTGGATCTGACCTCACCAGAAGAGAGAGTCCTTCCCACCCAGGCCCTTCCCTGGCGCTCTCATTGCTGCACCCTCATTTCTGACCCTGCATTCTCTGCCACAGCACAGGAGACCTAGACCTGGGGTCAGATGGAACACCTGTTCTTCGTTTTTCCCACAATCTCATGTTGCAGACTGCCTGGGGTGGGGGCGGCCTGGGGGTGTTGTTCAGAAGGCAGAGCCAGTATTTGCTCAAGTGGGAAGTGGGAAGGGACAGGAACCCAGCAAGATTTCCTCCAGCCCTTACTTAGCAGAGCAGACAGGGCATATTGGTGTTCCAAAGAGCTAACATCTATGGACAATGCCACTGAACCGCGCCTCGACCTGCTAGAGTGGTTTCGATGTTAGGCATTGATTTGAGGAGGCAGAATACGATGGGAGCCTGGAAGGCAGGAATTCCTCCCAGTGCCACAATCACTGCATAGTGCTCAGTGGCCAATTCTAAATGATTTACGTGCATTAACTCTTGTGTGACTACACAGCAACTCCATGAGGTACCTACTATTAGTATCCATTTTACAGAGGAAGACTTTGAAACAGTCTTACCCGAGGACATTGGTAAACACCGATTATCCAACTGTAAAAGGGAGATGCATATGCCTGCCTTACACCTTACATAAGGCAGGTTTTGTAGGACACCAACTCCCATGCATTTGTAATAAATTCGTATTTATAACCCTTCCTTTTTTTTTGGATACTGGAAAGATTTTTCCAGTGGGGCTTAAGTAATGCGTGAGTGCAGAAAGTCCCTGGAAAGACACCAAAGAAATCGATAACTACAGCGGTGTCTCCAGGCAGGAAAAGGTGGGAATTTTACTTTTCAGTGTTTAAACAAAGTATTTCAATTATTATATATTTTTATTTTTTTATTTAAGGGCTTGCACAGTCATAGGTGAATGTGGCCAGTGAGCCGATGAGCCAAAACCTAAAGTTTCGGCACTACAGGGTGGCTTGCCTGGGGTCACCAGCAAGCTACAGTGAGTTTAGGGTCCTTTTCCCTACTGCACAGGATGGGGATATTTTTTACGAGGAAGGAGGTAGGGCGCTAAGGCGCCCGGGGCTTTGGAACGTCGCGGGGGTCCTGCCCGCGGGAGGTGGCGCCCACCTGGGCGATGGGAAGGAAAGGCCCGGCCAGCCCGGCCCCGCCCTGTCCAATTTAAGAGCCGCGGGAGACAGCTGTGACCGTTCCTGGCCGACAAGGCTCGCTCCCTTATTTAAAGCAGGTGTCCTCCCGCGCCTCCCGCGCTGCCCACAGCCCAGAGGCCCCAGCTCCCCTTCTTGGGCCCTTCCGAGCAAGGGCCGCGCCATGCCCAGCCCCGGGCCGCGGGACTGCCGGCCGCTCCCTCTTTCGGGCGCCGGGGTCCAGCCCCAGCGCTCCAGCCGCTCTCCAGGGCCCGCGTCCCCCGCCCTGCCGCCTGGCTCTGCAAATCCAGGCCCACCCCGCGCGCCCGGACGCCTCGCGTCCTCCTTTTCCGTTGAGGCCATCCTGGCCAGACCTGACCCCCGCGCGCCTACCACCTCCCCGCTGTCAGTCTCCGCTGGCGCCCACGGGGCCCTCTGGAACGTGCCCTCCAGGCCTCCCGCCCAGGCTCTGCCCGGGGCGTGCCCGCCGACGTGGCTGCCCGCCTGCCTGAGCGCGGGGCTGCACCAGCCGCGCCCCCAGCCCCCTGCGCTGCGGCCCCTCGCCCCCCACTTCTGCGGCCTCCAGGGTCTCAGCGTCACAGGTACGAGGGAGCGGACGGCCGCCACGGTGGGCACAGAATAGAGGAGAAGTCCCCAAGTTTGAGAGCCACGCGTGGTTGGAGTGGATGTCAAGTTTATGACTCTTGACCCTGCAGGTGATACCGGGAGGTGAGAGGGCCCCAGACCGGGTGGGAGACTATCCGGCCCGCTGCTGAGGTGGGAAAAGGTGTGTGTCGCGGGGTGGGTGGGTACGTGTGCAGAGAGGAAGGTGAGGCAGGCCGAGAGCGGCTCGGACAACCAGGATCGGCGCAGGGCTGCAGGCACCCTGGCCCCTCCCTGGACTAGGGAGTGGGAGAGGCCCTTGCTCCCTGCCACACCTGCTTTACACAACGCTTGGTGGAGCAGGCTTTTCCCCAGTGCGGCCAGCTCAGCCGGAGAAGCAGCTGCTACTGGTACCCCTCAGCGAGAGGGAGGAGCCGTTGGGTGTTAGCCGACAGGGTTACAGCCTCCACTGCTCACCTCTGTGTGAGCTTGGCTTCTGCACTTTACTGCTCTAAGCCAGGTTCCTTCAGCTCTTAGAATGGTTCCCTGGGGCTCTGGGCCCTGGAGCACAGTCACTTAAATCCCCATGAGAATTTAGCCACTGGGGTAATTTTCTCCTTTAGTATTAACATCCACCTATATGAGCTTTTACCATTTTTGGCTATCTGGTTCATGCATCCCCATGGCTCCCATGAGGGAAACAAGAGCAAATTTAGTGCAAGCCTTATCAACCCAAACCACGATCCTGGTAAGACAGTTTTTCTTGGGTTCCCCCCACCCTGTGTCTCCTCACCTCCCTTCAGCTGGGCATTCCTCCCACCCATGTGGGAGAGAAACCCTGGTCTCCCAAACACTATCCAAATTCTTTCTACATAATGAGAGCCACCTCTGGTGGCTCAGATGGCGAAGAATCTGCCTGCTATTGGGAGATGCCGGTTCGATCCCTGAATTGGGACAAATCCCCTGGAGAAGAGCATGGCAACACACTCCAGTATTCTTGCCTGAAGAATTCCATGGACAGAGGAGCCTGGTGGGTTACAGACCACAGGGTTGCAAAGAGTTGGACGTGACTGAGCGATTAACACTTTCACTTTCATGAGAGCCACAGCCCTCACTCCAAGCCACCTTTTTCTAACGTCCCCACACACCTGAGGTCTGAATTATAACTTTCTACTCTGTATTACTGTTGTCTCGTTTTCAAGTTAGTTTTTTACATATACATATTGATTGATTGATTTGGCTGTGCTAGGTCTTAGTTGAGGCATGTGGGATATTTCAGTTTCAGCATGGAATCTAGTTCCCTGACCAGAGATTGAACCCAGACCCTCTGCACCGGGAGCACCAAGTCTGAGCTACTGGACCAGCAGGGAAACACCTCGCTGGTTTTTGCATGGGCATTGCAGCCACACAATCAAACTTCAAAATGTTAACTATAAAGTTACAGTATGGAGAAGAGTTTACCGTTCCTTTCCCCTAGCCACCTGGTTCTCCCCACCCCACAGGCAGCCAGACACCAGTTTCTTTATTCTTCCAGTGCATTTTATACTATTTAATACTTGGACACACGTGTGTGTTAAACGCTTAGTGGTGTCTGACTCTTTGTGACCCCATGGACTGTAGCCCTCCAGGCTCCTCTGTCCATGGAATTCTCCAGGCAAGAATACTGGAGTGGGTTGCCATGTCCTTCTCCAATGGATCTTCCCTACCCAGGGATGGAACCTGGGCATCTGCATTGCAGGCAGATTCTTTACCGTCCGAGCTCACACACATGTGTACTTGTGAAAATACATGCATATATATATACACACACACATGCATTCTTCTAACCACCCCCCCATACTAGACACACTGCTCTGCACCTTACTCCTTTTATTTGACCATGTATCAGAGATTTTTCTTCCTAAGTCCACACAGAGCTTCTGCATGCCACAGAACGGTCCATTGCAAGAATATACCATATTTTAAATCTAGGTCCATTGATGATTTCTTATATTTTGCTATTAATGCTTATGTAAGCCAGCTGGGCCCAGTGGCTGGGGTCTTAGGCAGCCAGACCTCACTCCCTTCACTGGGGCAGTTTTGTCTGCTAGCCCTGGAGCCCCTCCCCAAGGTTAGTGGGAGCTGAGGAGTCTTAGCACTGCATTGCCAGAATTCTGTCTGGAACACTTCCTCCAAGCTAGCCCAATGGCTTACTTCCTCACTCCTCTGGAGTTCTGAGTCAGATACTGCCCCTGGCAGACCAATCTGCATCTCTGCTGGCCCACAGCTCTATGAATAGCACCCTTATGTGCGTTAGAAAAGGGCACCACCTAACTTCATGCAAACACAACACCTTGTCAGGGAGGAAGAACAGGCTTGCAAAGAGCAGGCAGAATTTCAGACTCCACTTACCCTCTCAGCTGGGTACCACTGTTCAGGATACAAGCTGTACATAGTGGCCTTATTCAAGTGTCACCTTAGTGAGGTGGCTACCCTTTCCAAAGATGTTCATACCCACCCACACACACACACTGTCCTTCCCTGCTTTATTCTTCTTATTAGTGCGAATCACTTTCTGACATACTCAATATTTTACTTATTTGCCTTTTTTTTTTTTTTGCTGTTAGGGATTCTCTGTTTTGTCCTGGAACCATGCCTGAATCATAGTACACATTCAAAAATTTGAATGAACAGAAAAGATGAACCTTCACTCTTTGTTCAAAAGGGGGTCCCTTCTCTGCTCATCTCATAGGGTTTTCCTGAAGTAGCCAAGGAAAGGAGAGATGGAGGTTTGGCAGCTCCTCTTAGGGCCAGAGATTATGCCACTAACCTGACTAATGGAGGCCAAAGCAGTCTCACAACACTGTCCCTTCTTTTAAAAAAAAAATGGTTTTAAATTTTGTATTGGGGTATAGCCATTTAACAATGTTGTGATAGTTTCAGGTGAACAGTGAAAGGATTCAGCCACACATAAACATATATATCCCTTCTCCCCCAAACTCCCCTCCCATCCAGGCTGCCACATAACATTGAGCAGAGTTCCATGTCCTTCTTTTTCATTTGTTTTATTTCTGCGCAGTCTCTTCCCACCCTACCTTCTTGCTGTGTTGTTACCTGGCCAAGGGTAAGACAGAGCAGTGGAGCTGTGAGTTTGTTTCTCTCCTCCAAAACGACAGGGTAGGGGATTACGGCTAACCTTTCCTCCTGCTAATTGCTCTTCAGGCTTGGAGCTGGTTCACTGCCTAGGCCTCTGGGATCCCCAAGACTGGGCCCAAGCTCAGGACCTTCAGGACACTGAGAGATCCCAAAAGAGGATTCGAACCATGTTTAACTTGGAGCAGCTGGAAGAATTGGAGAAAGTGTTTGCAAAGCAGCACAATATAGTGGGGAAGAAGAGAGCCCAGCTAGCAGCCCAGCTCAAGCTTACAGAGAACCAGGTGAGAGCAGGGACTCCTGCGGGGCTCGGGCTACACCTAAGGACAGTTACTACTCTCTCAAAAAGCCCTGAGTCGGGGCTGCGAGGAATTTATGGGCCTCTTTCTCTGTGCCAGGCTGATAGGGGATATAGGCCCTAACCACTGGCACACTCCCTTCTCTATATGATAAGAAAAATAGTCCTATTTGAAATCACATTATGGAAACAACACGTGTTAATCTAGAACTTTATAATATAATGTTTCCATGCTAAATAAGGAGCTGACAGTGAAATTAAGTTGGTATTCAAGAGACTAAATATTAAAAATAATAAACATTCTCTTGACCCCATATTCCCCTCTGGCTACTGAATTATAGCTGCTCTTTTCACAGGCAAATTTCTCAAGAACTGGCTATGTTCTTTCCATGTCCTCACCTGCCATCTACTCTTTAGTTCACTGCAGTGTGATTTCTTTCATTCTGCCATTTCGCTGAACCTTCTCATCAAGGTCTCTGATGACCTCCATGTTGCCAAAGCCACCATATGCTTTCTTCCCTCCTCTTACCCACCGCTCAATACAATCAACCACTCCTGTTTTGAAACCCACAGTTCTCTTGGCTTCCAGACACCACATCTCTTGGTTTTTCTCCAAGCCCTCTAGTCCCTTCTTCTCGGTTCCCTTTGTAGGCAACTCTTCTCTTTGTGGCCTCAAATTTTCTTCCCTAGCTGATTTAATCTATCCCCATGGGTTTTAAATACCATTTGTAAGCCAGTGACTCCCTACTTTGTATCTTCCACCCACCCCTCTTTTCTGACTTGTGCGTCTAACTACCTTCCTGGGGCCTCCACTTGGGTGTCTTGTGGGTAGCCATTTCAAACTTAAGAAGTCAAAACCTCAATTCTTGATTCCCGCCCCCCCGCCCCAAATCTCTCCCTTTCCCCACACATGGCATCATTGTCCACCTAGCTGCTCAAGAATCTAGTTCAGATACTTAGATCTGAGTATCTAAGATACTCAGTCATCTTAGATTCCTTTTTCTCTCCCAATTCCAATTCACCAGCCAGCCTTTTCACCTCTACCTCCAAAATACAACTGGAATCACTTCATTTTTCTCCATTGCCACCCGTTTCAAATGGGACCGTTCTTTTCAAGATACAGGGAAGGGAGTGTGCAACCCCAACTATTGCTGGATCACTGCAACAGTCTCCCCAACTGTCTCCTCAAATCTGCTTTTATCCATTCTTCACCCACTGCCAGATTTGCAATGTACTTGATGTAAATAGGACTATGTCACATCCCACTAAAAAACTCGAAAGTGACATTTCTAATCCATGGCCTTCACAGTTTTGGGAGATCTGGTCCCCACTGACCTCTTCCACTTTCTCTTCCTTTGCTTTCCCCTTTCTCAGATGTGTCTGCCATGCTTTCCTCCTTTCTGATCCTCAGACACTCCAAGCTTGAGTCCCCTGCCCTGGCTTGCTTTTCTCTGTCCCCATCAGGCAGGCCTCTCATCCCCTGAGCCTCAGCTTAAGTGCTGGTTCTTCAGGGAGGCTCAAACTCCTATTTGTACCCTCATTTGTGTTTAGATATTTGTTTCCATGTTTGTTTTCAGTCTCCCTCCACTAGACTGTGAGCTCCGTGAGGGCAGAGCTCATACTTCACTATTATCACCATCACCTGGGAAGGGCCAGCACTGCCTCAGATGTGGATGTTTAAAGTGAAGCCAGTACACAGATGCTCAGTCGTGTCCGACTCTTTGCAATCCCATGGACTGTAGCCCACCAGGCTCCTCCGTTCATGGGATTTTTCCAGGCAAGAATCCTGGAGTGGGTTGCCATTTCCTTCTCCAGACTTCAGATCAGGAGCTCAGTAAATACTTGGGTGAATGAGTGGTACTGGAATTAGAGGGAAGGGTGTGCTTCCCTTAGAATGAAGAGTAAATTTTCAGAGAGGAGTGGGCACTGTGGGAATGGGGGATGCAGTGGAAACTGTTAGTCACATTCTGATCTCTTCTCACTGCCTCAATTATAGGTGAGGGTCTGGTTCCAAAACCGAAGGGTCAAATATCAGAAGCAGCAAAAGCTGAAATTGCCAGCTGCATCTGCCGTAGCTGCCTCCCCAGATGAGCCCTCCAGCAGCTCTGACACCAGCATCCAGAGAGAAGACGCCGAGTTAGGAGTGGACAGCTGAGGACTGCAACAAAGGCTCAGTCCAGGCTGGGCTAGTTCTTCCTGGAAGCACCCATCGGACCTCCTTGTTTCAATTCTTAATGAAGAGCTTGTCAGGTCAAAGGGCACCAGGAGAATCTGAACTGTAAAGCAGGAGCCCTCTTTTTCTGTATCGACCCCTGGGAGCTGTAATAATGCAAATAGTCACAGGTACAGACTTTGGCCTTCAGCTATGTCCTTGGCCAAGTTACTGAATTTCTGAGGGTTTCCCCCCACCACCTGTAGAATGGGTATGTTGATAACTTTGACCTCCCAGGGCTGAGATGATGTCTGTAAAACACTTAAGAGTGTGCCAGGCTCAGCACTAAGTGTGCAGTAAGTACCAAGGCTTATAGGTCTCCTTCACCTGTGGGAGTATTACCTCAGCCCCCGCCTCTCCAGGGAGTAATCTTTGCCTGATCTGGCTGTAGAGGAGAGAGGGCCTTCTTGAATCAGCAGCTGGGCATTGCAGACTCTTCCGCATTGGAAATGGTAGAACTGAGAGCAAAGAAGGAAGGGTAGACCATTTAGCCCACTTCCTCTCACAGAATTTCCTGAAGGTTTTTAGTTTTGTCTGAACTGCTACCACTCATAGAAGGAACTCAGACCCAGCTGCCCCTTGGAGCAGACATGCTATCCTGAACACCATCTTTTTCCCTCTAGCTACTCGACTTGACCCCCTAGCCATCTTTATATCGAGTAGAGATTTAACTGTGGCTTTGCCAAAACTGGCATTTTACCATAAATTCTGCTGTATTATTACCCCAACCCCTTACAACCAGTTCTCATGGCTTCCATTCCTTCCCGGGAACCACTCCATTTCTCTCCAATAAGTGTACATTATAGCCTCCCCTTGTGAAGTCCGCCACCAACATTTCCAGAGCTAATTTCTCTAGCACTTCACATTTCCTGGCGGGCCTCTGTTGAGGGTATTCCCTTAGAATACAGGATGACTTCTGGGTGTTGCGATGAGCTGGTGGAAGGAGGTGTGCCCTGCCACCTGGTGGTGAGAGAGGGCACGGTCCACGCTGCTCTTCAGAGTTCTTGAGGGAGGGAGAAAAGGTAGGGAGCAGCGGTCCTTGGAAAACTATCTGTCCCTGAGGCAGTGGACCATCATCTCGAGGATACCAGGCTGCAGCTGGAGGAAAGGGGGAGGCCACGGTCCAGCTTCAAGAACCTTCTGTTCCTGTCTTCCAGGAAATCCTTCCTAAAGCTGGATCCAGTCAACTCTATTAAAGGAACACAGCGGCAGGTGTCTCTTCCAGGAAATGTTGGCTCCCGGTTTTAAAAAATCACCAGTCAGTTACCTATTCAGCAGTTACCCGGCTCTATCCAATCCCTAAATGTCACCATGAGACCACAGCAGATGTAGACACAGGTCTTATGTCAAGTGGCACAGAATCAATGGGAGGAGGAGGGAACAAAATGAGAGACAGGGGTCAGGCCTGGCTGTGGGGACAGATGCTACAGGTCAGTCCTGAGTGAGAGACCATACCCCTCTCCCATAGTCAGGACAGTCTGCATACGCAGACTCACTTCTGTATACAACATCATGGTCCTTAGACCCTCCAGCACGCCCCCAGGCTACAGGTCCCTCTGCCCCTGAAGCATCTGAGTAAGACACTTTCAGCTTGATCTTTCATAGGACTGTCTGTCCCCTGCCAGAGTGCCTGGGGGAATAGGAAATCTTGCGCTGGACTTCGTAGGCTGGCTAAGAGTAGTAAGCTAGCTCTTCCCTTTAGGCTGAGTCCAAAGAGCGACTGACAAGACAGGCCACTGAGATGCAGAGACAACAGACACAAATACGAATTCAGACACAGACACGCACATCAAAACGACACACACACACTGGTACTGGCCACGAAGATAGAGGCAAAACTGCACAGATGTAAAAGCACAAAGGCAGGCCAGCTACACCCAGTCAACTAACCACTCGACCTACACGCACATCGCTCAAAAACTCGTGCCCAAACCCGCGCGTTAACCCGCACAGCCTCACGGACACGCACGCTGGGGGCGGGGCCTTAGGGGCGGGGCCTCCCGGGTCGAGGGTGGGTCAAGGGTCAGAAGGCGGAGGTACGCCCAAGATGGCGGCCTCCATGTGCGACGTGTTCTCCTTCTGCGTGGGCGTGGCGGGCCCGGCCCGGGTCGCCGTGGAAGTCCGGTTCGTGAGCAGCGCCAAGGTGAGGCCGCGGCGAACCGTGCCGGGGTCCCCCACCCAGCCCGGCCTTGGAGACAGCCCCGCGGGACACCATATCTGCAGCCTAGAGGCTCCTCTGCCGCTCGGACACTGCTGTCTGGCTCCGGCTCGCTGCCAGGGGTCTCCGTGTCGGTCCCCGGGTGCAGGCTCTCAGGGCCATCATGCGGTGGGCTGGGGCCCGCGGAGTCTTCGTGCGCGCCCCTTCCTCCCTTAGAACCGGGCCTTTCGAGCGCCAGGCCGGGGGATATTGCTGCTGGATCCTGGGAGCTGTTGGGCGGGATGTGCCGGGCAGCGGGAGCTGCGGTACTAAAAAGCGTGGGCCATCAAGGAACTTTGAGTGAGATTTGGGTGGGGGGGGGGTTTGTGGAGAGAGGCCAGGACACATCACAAAGGGTCTTGGAGTGCTAAGGAATTTGGACTGAAGCCCGTGGTAACATTGAAGAGTTTAAATCAAGAGGACGACATTTTGTGTTTTACTATCGTGTTTTAAAGTTCAGTGTAGAAAAAAATCGAAAGTGCATGTAAGGAAAGGAAAAGTAAAACACTCAAACTTGTATTTGTGCAAATATGTGCATCTTAAAGTTATATTTTTAGGCTGCTTTCTGATGCAGCAGTATGTATTTCAGTATCAATAATCCTTTTAGGTATTAATTTTTAAGAGTTGAGTAATAGTCTTTCATGGGAGGACCACTCTTCACTCAACAACTGTTCATTTATGGATCCTTATACTGTATCTTGTTTTCCATCCCTGAGGTCAAAGATGGTGAAGCTCATTGTCTGTGCACACATCCTTTTCTTCTCACCAGCACTAAGTGTTTTCTTTCTTGGTTATCTTTATTAGTTGATATGTGCAAAATGATACTGCTTTGTTCTCATTTGTATTTCTTTACTAGTGAGGTTGAATAATTTATCATTTGTAGTGGCAGTGTGTATTCTTGCTCCTTGCCCTGGATGTCAGCCTTCTAGTCATCTGGCTCCTGCTCTCAGCATCATGGTATTCACACAGTTCCCCAAAGCTTCCGTTGTCCTCTTCCCACTCCAGAGGCATCTGGAGCATTCCCCTCTTAACGTGGTAAATCAGCTCCCCGGTGTCCTTGGGCTCCTCACTGCCCACAACTCCATCTCCACCCTAAGGCCTGCAGTGCTCTTTTTGGCTCACAGTTTGATGGTGTTTCAGTTCTGTCTCTCCTAGCAAGCAGAGATAGTCACCTTTACTTTCACTTTGCTCACGTCTCTGAACCTCCTTTTTTTTTTTAAACTTCTTCCCTCTACGTCAGTTCAGCCACTCTCCTTGCCCAGTTGTCCTGTTCTAGCTTTCCATCAAAACCCCAGCTCTGGAAGAAAAAGCTGGCTTCCCTGTCTATCTATGCCCACAGCTGCAGAAGAATCATGTACCCAAACTTGGTGACGAGAAGGCTTATCCTTTTTGCAAATGTATTCATCAAGTGGGATTGGTTTGTGATTTTTCTTTTTCCTTTATGGTATCTTCCTCAGGTTACCACATCAGAGTTATACTTGGCTTTTTGTTTGTTTTGTAAAATAGAGAAACTTTCCATTTTTTTCCCTCTGTATTGAATAGTTTAAATAGCATAAG
The DNA here is from genome assembly GCF_016772045.2 of Ovis aries. Taxonomy (NCBI): domain Eukaryota; kingdom Metazoa; phylum Chordata; class Mammalia; order Artiodactyla; family Bovidae; genus Ovis; species Ovis aries. The sequence continues at coordinate 95,238,118 of NC_056056.1, forward strand.
AATTACTTATTTGGTTCGAGAGAGCTGATTTATGGAAACATATAGACTGGGGGCCTCACGTGGGGGTGGTTTTTGACCACTTTCTGTGTTGCCTCTATGGATATTGGCAAGAATGATTTTCAAAATTTTGCCAATTGCTCTGCCAGGGATATGACTGGTCAGAACAGAAACCTAATCAAATATGATAAATGTCAACCAAGATGCTGTACTAGTGCACATCAGGCAGGTGTTGGTGTTGCTTGTTAGCCTGTCTTGGCTTCCTTCCTGTTGAATTCAGTTGTGGCAATTGATATTTTTCTAGAAAACAATTTAATAAAGAATTTATTTACTAGAGTCTTAAATCTTTATTATACAAGCTTTAAAAAAAAACAAGAAGCTTACTTTTCAAATTGCAAATAACTTTGCATAGTTTGTACCCTTTACATTCAGGTTCAGATTCCTTTCTCTCTGGGCTTCTTGGTAATATGAATTAGAGCTTTTTTTTTCTTGAAACACTTCATATGTTTTGGGGATGTGTAGTTTCATAGAGGAACAGCTCTGATTCTTCCCTTTGCATTGATTACTAAATATTTCCTCCATTTGGTCCTCCAGAAAGAGGGAGAAAGAGATTAGTGCTTATCCAATATCAAGATTGATGACTATCAGAAGTAACGTGGGTCCCTGTTCCTAGTATCTTTGCGTCCCACAGAGGAAGGCCAGGTTTTCATTTTGTTAGGTTGGGGGTCGCAGGGGTTACTCACCGTGGAGGTGGGCTTCTAGAAAGAGCCAAGCTGCATCCATGGCTTTGTCAACAGTTTTGTTCCAGCTGCCCGAGTGTGCTGTTGGAGCTCCCAGAGTTATTCACAGGGCTGAGATTTGTGGTTCATGGGCCTGTCCAGGTCTACACAGCCTGCTGCTCTGATTCGGGGAGGTGCCCCTGACTAGCCGAAGCGCCAGTGTTCAAAGGAATCGGGGAGCTACCCAGGAGGCCACATGAGAGGACATTTCACTGCTGGCTCAGTTATTTTCTTTCTCTCCCTTTTTGTGACAGTTCACTGGCACTACTGGGGCAATTGGCAGGGGCGCCAGTCCTCTAAGTGTAGAGTGGGCAAAAGTGCCCAGCTGGGCCAGTAACTGCCTGGGTTCTAAACTGCCGCCTGAGTCCCTTTTTACATTTGAAGTGAAGTGAAGTCACTCAGTTGTGTCCAACGCTTTGCGACCCCAAGGACTGTGGCCTACCACGCTCCTCTGTCCATGGGATTTTCCAGGCAAGAGTACTGGAGTGGGTTGCTATTTCCTTCTCCAGAAGATCTTCCTGACCCAGGCATCGAACCTGGGTCTCCCACATTGTAAGCAGACGCTTTACCATCTGAGCCACCAGGGAAGCACATTTGAGAGAAGGCAATTCAACAGTTGTTTTCTCATCTTTCATCCCATACATGGTGTCTGCAGTGCTTTAGACCAGGACTTCTCATTAACGTGCGTGTGAATCACAATGCAGGTTCTGATGTGGCGGGTCTGGAGTGGGGCCTGAGGTGGTGCGTTTCTAACGTCTCCCGGGCGATCCCCATGCTGCCAGTCCATCACCTCATTTTGAGTAGTGTGGCGCGCATGGGGCTCCTTCACCTGTGCTGTGTCATTACATCCTGGAAACTATTGGCAGATACTGTTATAGTGCTCGCTTTTCACGTGGTAGACAGATGGAGAAAGGCAGTCTGCTCAACGCTTCACAGCAAGCTAGGCTTAGGACTGGTGCTAGGGTCAGTCATTCCTTTCAGTGCAGCACCTGAGAGCTTGTTGGGCACCAGGTACTGTGCTAGGTACTGTGCGTACCGAGCTGACCCGGGAAGTAGGACACATTCTCCCGCAAACTAGGCCTCCCCCTCCCACAGTGTAGGATTTCTCTGCAACCCCGAGGAGCAGCATCATGACCAGGATCCTGCAGGGGCACGTGGGGACTCAGAAGGCGGCCCTGTACCACGTGCTAGTACTGGAGGCTCCAGCCTGCTATGAACCTCTGGCCATGCTAAAAACACTCTTCTGTGTGGTCCAAAATGGTTGACGTGGTGGCTCTCTTCCTATCCCAGGCCCTGTGCCCTGGACGGGCTGGAAGGTGTGCTGCTGAGTGTAGGACAGACTGCATTTCCGGAGGACGTGGTTATGAAGGGGGCTGACGACGCTCCAGGACTGACCCTCCCTGAGGCAGAGGCCTCTGCCAAGAGGGAAGCACGTGGAGGGAGGAGCCCTTCAAGCTCTGTCCTCTGCCTCTTCTTATGGCCATCCTATTCCTTCTCTGCCCTTTTAGGGAAAGGGGCTGTTTGCCACACAGTTGATCCGGAAAGGGGAGACCATATTCGTAGAACGGCCCCTGGTGGCTGCGCAGTTTCTCTGGAATGCACTTTATCGCTACCGAGGTGAGCTCATCTCGCCCACTCTGAAGGCTGCTGTCCCCAGCAGCCTTGGCGCCTGGAGGAGAGCACGGATGTCCCTGACAGTCTCTGGGACTCCCAGTGCCGGGATGGAAGGCACATCTTCTCTTGGAGAACTGTGCCTGAGAACCATGTCCCTGTCTAATCTCAGGCCGTCTGGGGCTGTGAGCCTGTAGCAAAGAAGCTCTTCCAAAGGGTACCCTGGAGGAGGCCTGTCACTCAGGTGGACGCAGCGCCATCCTGAAGGGCTCTATGCCAAAGTGGAGCCCCCACCAAAAAGAGAGCACATATCCCTGGTCAAAAAAGGCTGCATTAGGGGTCAGAAACAAACAGCATGCTCTTAGCTTTGCCAGCCACTTGCCTTTTTCACCCTTTCCTTGGGCTAGAGAAAAATCTGTGAGAGGAGGGTCAATCAGCTCTAGAATGTGGGGAAAGCCCAGTTTGGGGGAGGGGTGGAGAGCCCCATAGACTAAGTCCCATGGAGAAGCAAGGAGAGTCTGCTAGGCGGGGTGGGGACTCCAGAGAGGGAAGAAGGTATCATCTATCTTTGAGTGCATGTGAAATTGATTCATTCATTCCATTCTTTAACATAGTCATTTGTTTACTCACCCCTTAAAACGTCTGCTATGAGCCAGGTGCTGTCCTAGCTCTGCAGATATTGCTGTGAAAGGGCAAACGCAGCCCTTGCTCTTAGACACACTGTCGTGTCTGGCTCTCTCCCCCAGCCTGTGACCACTGTCTTCGGGCACTGGAGAAGGCAGAGGAAAACGCCCAGAGACTGACCGGGAACCCAGGCCAGGTTCTGCCTCACCCCGAGCTGTGCACTGCGCGCCAAGACCTGCACCAGAGCTGTCCCCATTGCCAGGTGAGCAGCCCTGGGGCCGAGCTGAAGTCCTCTCTGGGGAGGCGGGAGTGAGGACGGACCTGGTCATGGCCCTCAGGGCCCCCGGTGGAGGGGAGACACTGAAAAGGCTTGGTTACTATTCCAGTTTCGTCCACCCGGTTCCAGTCCCACTGTCCAGAAAACAGGCTTGTTGGGAGCTTGCCCTCTTCCTTGGAGCCTGGCAGGGCCCCTCCCTGTCCCTGAGAAGCAGTCTCTTCTTCCCACGGTTTTAAAGCCTGGGGCAGGTGCCCCTCTCACATGCCCCCAGAGCACTGAGTACTTCCTGGTCTCATAATACCATAATGCCACTGACTGCTGCTCTGGGGCTGTTTGTGGGAGGAGTGAAGTTAGAGGAGGTGAGGCCACACAGGAGTCTGTGCCTCACCCCAGGCCAGACCCTCGGGTGCTGACCTCCGCCTCCCCCGACAGGTGACATACTGCAGTGCAGAATGTCGACTGGCCGCAGCTGAGCAATACCATCAGATCCTGTGCCCAGGCCCCTCCCAGGATGACCCCGCGCATCCTCTCAATAAGCTGCAGGAGGCCTGGAGGTAGGTAGCATTTCCTCTCTTCTCTGCTTTATCCTTCCCTCCTTGCCTGTCTTCACGGCGCTCAGCAGATGCAGCCATTTTTCTTAAGTTACCACTCCCTGGATTTTTCCTCCATTCTTCGGGCTAAACAGAGATCATTTCACCTATTCCCCCTGCCTTAAATCTGAGCTGCCAGCCCCACCATCCTCAGCATTTTACACACTCCCAGAAAGAGCCTCATTAAGCCCATAGAGATATAAAATCCTGCCCACGTCCTTGCCAGTAGCTTTCCCTCTTTGGTTATGAATGGGATTGGTAGGAAGGATTCTCTGTAGCAGTCAGACCAGGCTTTCCTGAATTCGGCTACTGGGAAGGGAGTTTCTAGGCCAAAACTTTTTCTTTCTCCCCAGGAGTGTTCACTACCCGCCTGAGACTGCAAGCATCATGTTGATGGCCCGGATGGTGGCCACAGTGAAACAGGTGAGCCCACCTGATTTTCCGGAGGAAGCTGATTCTGGCCTCATTCAACCCTTGGCCTCAGTTTCCTTCTTACTTTAAGACTGGCTTTGATACAGAGTTCTTTCTGGGCCTCTCAAAGAAGAGCTGCTTGCCGTGTAAACCTTAGGAGTGGCTAACCATAAATCTGGCAGGGAGAGGGGGGCTTATCTTGCCTGTGATCTTTGAGATGACTTCCTGTGCAGCAGCAGTTCATGCATGCCATTTATAAGCATCACCTTTTCAGGATCGTAGCTCTTTAGGTACAGCAAGAGAAGCTACTCCGACCCCTTATCTAATAGTGTTGTTCCTCAGCCTCATTCTGTTTTCCCAAGTGTCGTGAATTGGCTAGCTTGGCAGCAGCTGGGGAGATGGCTGGATGTGGGCAGGGCTGGGGGGAAGAGTCTACCTAGAATCTAATGTGTGATGGTGTTTCTCTGAGGGCTGGGGCTTTGGAATGACAGCCAACTTCCCACAAGGGCGGGAGTGACAGTAAAGAAGAGGGTGTCCGTGAGTCCATCTGCGCACATGCATGCGCGGCATGTATCAACCTGACCTTGAAGTGTATTTGTTCACTACAGGCTAAGGATAAGGATCGTTGGATCAGGCTCTTCTCCCAGTTCTGTAATAAAACTGCTAATGAGGAGGAGGAAATTGTCCATAAACTCCTAGGGGACAAATTCAAGGTTGGTCTCCCCCCATGACCCTCCCACCCCTGCTAGTAGCCTGGGCTGTCTATGGCTGCCTGGAGGAAGCTTCACACTTGCTCCCTTCCCAGTCACAGGAAGAAGTTTGTGCCTGGGTCCAAAAATCTATTCAGAGACTTGTATTTCTGCTGCTGTTTAACTTCATAACCTAATGTGGACTTAAAATTGCAAAGTGGGGTGATGACCAAGGATGGAGGGGCTGGGTGCCCTGATATGGGAGGCAGGACCCCATGATCAGATAGCAGTGGGCAAATCAAGTGTAATGAAAAATGGAGGGTTGGCGGGGTCTGCAGGTTAGGAAGTGGGGTGAAACAGACTTCTAGTTGTCCATGTACTGAGCACTTGCTTCAGATCAAAGAGTTACACATTCTCCCTGAGGAGAGCAGACTTCTGTGCAGGAGCTGCCTGAAGGTAGAGGCAGGTGTAAAAGGGCTTTTGGGGCAGGTCTTCCTGCACTGAATCTGGGGAAAGGAGGGGAGCGTCAAGCTGCTCTGGAGGGTGGTGCTGGTATAAGTGCTAGAAAATAGGAATTTGGGGTTTGCTACCCTGGGTTGGAAAAGGCCAGCAGACTGCCAAGGCTCTTTGGAGATCAGGACTCCATGGCTTTCCTTTGCCCCCAGGGAAAGCTCAGTCTTTAGAGCTCCCCCTTTTCCTGCCCTTACATGGTCTTCTGGGCCCTGCCTGGGTGCTAAGGGGAAACCCCAGGGCTGCAGGCCTCTCCCTGCTTTCCCTAACCCAGGGTCAGCTGGAGCTACTGCGGAGACTCTTCACAGAGGCGCTTTATGAAGAAGCACTCAGCCAGGTGAGTGCAGGAACGCGGGACCAGTGGCCTCCCAGTCACTCCAGCCCTCTGGTAGCAGCCAGGGCAGTATCTCTGCCTGGAACAGCTAAGCGAGTCTTACGGAGCTGGGGTGGGACTGACTCACAGCCAGCTTCCTCAACAGAGTTGTATCAGGAAGAAGAGCAAGTGGCTGCCCACTGAGTGCCCTTCTCCTTTCTCCCACAGTGGTTCACTCCGGATGGATTCCGGTCTCTCTTTGCTCTTGTTGGGACCAATGGCCAAGGAATTGGGACCAGGTTAGGAGAGAATGTTCCAGAGCTCTTGGACTTGTCCCTCAGGGCTGGGGTGGGAGATTGAGAAAAGTAGCCCAGCTCCTTTCAAGACTAGGGTGGGGCAGGTTGCGACTCTGGCCAGAATGCTGGACTAAACTCAGGGGCGAGGGTCAGACAGACCGAGTCTTTCTTGGGAACACTTAGTCTGTTGGGAAAGGACACACCTACCCACCCCACCCCCACCCCCTCTCTGGAGAAAGAAATGGACTTAACTTGCTTGGAGGTGGAGAGCCCTGTGAGCTGGGTCTTTCTCCTCTCCAACCACGGCTGCCTGGGACCCCCAGCTCCCTGAGCCAGTGGGTCCATGCCTGTGATGCTCTGGAGCTGAAGCCTCAGGACCGTGAGCAGCTGGATGCCTTCATTGACCAGCTGTACAAGGACATCGAGGCAGGTTGGTGAGATGGAGCCTTGGCCTCACCCGACTTCGGAAGCCCCCATCAGTCAGTTGGTGGACACAGTCTTCCCCCAGGGAGCTCTGAGTTCAAGGTTGGGGAAGGTAATCCCTGTGTGACGTTTCATGCCTGTCTTCAGGGCATACACGAGAAATGGCCCTGCGGTCCATGCAGAGGCCTTGTGCGGGGGGTGGGGAGTGCGGATTATACGTTGGTATCATGTATAGGAAAGCAAGCTTGTGCCTCAGAGAAGCATTGTCAGGTAAATGGTAGTGACTGGGTGGCAAGACAGTGGAGCCATGCCTGTCCTTATAAGCCTAGTTTCCTTTTCCTACCTATGACTTGGACATAATACCATCTGCATTCTACTGTCTTACAGCAACCGGCGAGTTTCTTAACTGTGAAGGATCTGGCCTCTTTGTGCTGCAGAGCTGCTGTGAGTCCCGGCATTGAGAAGGTGCAGCCTCATGCTGCAGTTCACCTCTGTTGGTCCCTTCTGGTAGAGTTGAGTCTGGGAGTGGGATTAGGGCTGAGCTTGAGGATTTCCGCTTAGTCTCCCATATCATTTTTTCATTCATTTATTGGACTGCTCGTGCTTTCCAGTGGGCTAAGCCCGGTGCTAAGGCAGGGCACAGAGCTCTGATTCTTCCAGAGGGAACCCTGGGTCTTGCCCCACCACTGCCCTGAGTCCTGAGTGTCCTAAGAACCCGGGAGGAGCTCAGGCTGGAAGGCAGTCTCATCAGTGCCTGATGGAGGGAAGAGCCAGTTCGGACTGTTTTTCCAGGTCCCAGCCTCCCACCCTCTGCTCTCCTCACCGCAAACCTCTCCTCCCAGGCTCTGGGGACACTACCTTTCCCAAACTAGGCTCCCAGCTGTTACTGCTCAGACAGGCCTGAGTTAAGTTTCAGGCACGGGCATCCCTTTCACAGCCCTGTCCCTCCCTTTGTGAGACACTGGGAACAGCTGAGGCTCGAGGGGACCAGTGAGGAGAAGAGCAGGGCCAGGCACGGCAGGTGGGGCAGGGCAGTGATGGGGGAGCACATCTGGACCTGTGCTCTTCAGGAAAGAGCGCTGGACAGGGAGACGGGACACCGGGACCCCAGGACCTGCACAGCCCTAGCAGGGATCAGAGAACAAGGAAAGCCGGGGCCCAGGGCTCTGCACAGTTAAGGCTGTTATTTTTCTTAGTCAACAATCCTCATTACCCGCCTCTCATGACCCAGGCAACCACAGCTGTGTCCCCAATGCGGAGACCTCCTTCCCAGAAAACAACTTCCTTTTGCATGTCACCGCCCTGGAGGATATTAAGCCAGGAGAGGTGAGGGGGCAAGTAGCTGTGGGGGCGGGTGGGCAGGAGGCCTGGCCAGTTCTCTCCAGGAATCAGGAGCAGCAGTGGCTCCAGCCCCAGGTTCAGGCTGTTGGGTTGAATCCCCTCATGCTGCAGGACCTTAGTCTTGCCTGTGAGTGTGCTCTGACCGCACCTCACTTCAAAAAACAACTCCAGAAAGCCTTAGCATTGTTTGAAAGAGCACCGTGTGGCGGAGTTCTTGTCTCCAGCTACTTTTTGATCAAGGAATCTGCAGCTTCTAAGCAAACAGGAAATGGCCCTTTGTGGCTTGGACTATGGGTTGCTAATGTGGTTTGGGGTCCTGACTGTTAGAGCCTGCTTGAAACTTCTTTCAGGGCAAGTAGCTTCACAGCAAGATAACCTCTGCCCCAGCCACAGACAGACCTTGGCCATGGCCTGAGGCCCAACCATAGCCCCGAGTTCAGACTGTCAAAGCCTCACAGTCCCCTCCCTGCTCTGAGCACAAGGGGATGGATTGGGGTGGCCTGCCCTTTCGCTGAAGGGCAGCTCAGGCTCCTGGGGACGAGGCATTGGTTGGACACGGGGCAGAGGTTGGGGAGGCCCACATCCCACCTGTTAGAAGACCATCAGCCCGCCTCTCTCGTGCCCCTTAGGAAATCTGCATCAGCTACTTAGACTGCTGCCAGCGGGAGCGCAGCCGCCACAGCCGCCACAAGATCCTCAGGTGCCAGCGGGGGCTGCGGTGGGCAGCGGGGCTCTGGGATCCTCCATTCAGTGGCTGCCTGACTGTGCCCTCACCATCATGCCCCCTCGCCCTCTGCAGGGAGAACTATCTGTTCGTCTGTTCCTGCCCTAAATGTCTGGCAGAGGCCGATGAGCCCAACATGACCTCTGAGGAGGAGGAGGAGGAAGAGGAGGAGGAAGGAGAGCCGGAAGATGCCGAGCTGGGGGATGAGATGACTGATGTGTGATGTCACCCTGCTCGGAAGTGCTGGGCCTTTCCCCAGAGCAGAGGCCTAGAAGGAACAGCCCACTCCTGCCGCCCGCTTCCCCCCATTTCAGCACTCCTTCTGCCGGAGAGTGAGACAGGCTGGACCCTAGGCCCTTCTCCCCGCGCCGGACCTCACGCCTCGATACTGCTGCTGCGCAGCTCAGGCTCTGCGCTGTCGCTGAGCCGCTCAGAACTGGCTTCCCCCTGAGGTTTGGATGCAAGTGGCTGGAACCAAGGCCAGGGCCTAACTGTTCTTCCCCGTGGCCCCACTTACTCATCCGCTTGAGGCTTCAGCCCTCTCAACTCAGTATGTGGGGAGGGGGGGCAGTAACAAAGCGGCAACCCGAGAACAGCCTGACTCCACTGAAGGAGAGAGGGGCCAAGATGCCCTTACCGGCTTCCCTACCTCCCACTGTTGCAGCCTGGCCACTGGCACGGCCTGGAGAGGCAGGAGTGGGGAACTGGGCCCCACTGCACCTTCTCTGAGGTGCTCTGTGGGGAACCCTGAACCATGGGGATTCCCCCCTCTCCCCACCTCACCCACCCTTAGACATCAGGGGAGTAGAGATTAGCCCCTCCCCCAGAATCTCTGTGCTTGTGCCTTGCCTCTAGGCCCTGGTACAGTGGCCAGCCTCACAGGGTCTGGAAGAGGTCTCTGCCTCCCTTAGGAGGGGCAGGGGGGGGCCACCACCCCTCCTCTTACCTCCTCCATTTAGGACTCTAGCAGCATGGCTGAGACCTGGGGGGTGAAAGGTCTCAGCTCCCTAACTGAGGATGTTCTAGAGTCTTCTAGAACTTTCATCACTGAGGGGCTCTCCTAGTCTGAATCTCCATCTTTAGGATCCCCACAGAGGAACACAAGTGTTCCAGAAACCTAGAAGAGCTGGGCTGGATACTCAAGATTAGCTCTGACTGTCCTCCTCCCCAGATTAGCACCACCCCTTGCTCTTGGGTTGGAAGCTGTGGAAATTGTAACCTGTCACCCGCAATTCTTTTCTGCTCACCTTCCCTGAGGGGCCTGCCGGATGCCCCTGCTGAGGGATCCCAGGGAGGCCAGGTGCCGCCCCACGGGCCCTTTCGTGGATTGTGATCAGGTGGAATCTGCCCGACTAGCCTATTGGGTTCGTAATTCTTCAGAGCAGCCAGCACCCCCTCCTCCCCACCTGCCCACTGTTCTCAATAAAACATGAATGGTGACAGGCCTTTACAGGAATGCTTTGTGGAGGATGGCTTGACAAGCAGGCAACAGTCACGTGGATGGTGCCAAAATGCACAGGACAGAGCAGGTGACGGCAGGCGATGGGAGCTCCAGCTCCCCAGTTTGGATCCTTCCCTCGTCTCGTCTATATCTGCTGTGCAAATGTTTCTCAGGTCTAAGAGCAGGGCTCCTCTGAGGTCCCGTGTGGATCCCCAGGACCAGGCTACAGAACGAGGAGGCTTTTCCTCAGGGGCTGAACCACCGCTTCCTGAGTTCTTGAGCAGGAGGCTGTCGGGATCCAGGATTAGCAGTCTGAGCACTGGTCCTAAAGGACCGTGGTCAAGCCTTGTACCTTCTCTGGGCCTCAGTTTCCTCCCTTCAGAACAAGAGCGTGGGACCAAGTGAGTGTTTGAAGCCCCCCACCCCACCCCTGTGTGCTTTACTCTAGGACACAGTTGCAACCCTGATGAGAGGCTTTATTGCTAAAAAGTCACTGAGGGTTTATTAAGTCCTCAAACACCAGCTCCTTACACCATTCCAGCAATTGCTGTGAAAGACTCTGGGTGGGGAGGCTGGAGCCAGGTGGGATGTGACAGGTCTCAGATGGCTCTCAAACCACCTGCTGTTGGCCCCTTTGGTTTCAGACCCAAGCCCACCAGCCCCAGCGCCTGGCTCTTGGCTCTTCCCATAGCATGAGACACCTTAGGGGCCCAGGGGAGGAAAGGCCAGTGGTGTGGCTTCCTTTAGCTGAGCCAAAGCCCAAGCCCTTTTCCTCTACCTGGCTCCACCAGTTCCCAAATGCTATCCCCAAATCCTGAACAGCAGAATTCCTGGATTTTCCCTTCTCAGCCCAGAGTTGCTTATGGCTGGAATGTGGGACCAACTCTTCTACCAGAAGGTCCAGGGCGGTTGCAGCAGCTCAAAGGTGGGGATGCTGGTGACATTGACTGGGATGGAAATGATGGCCCAAGGCAGCCCATGCTGTTCCAGGGAGCGGCGGATCATGTAGCTGGGAGGGCATGGAGAGAGGTGGTGATGGTCACTTTCCCGGCACCCCATCATGCCCCACTGTCCCCATTACTCTGGGAGTTCCAGAGCCTGAGGACTTTTTTGGCCCTCCAACCAGGGCACCCCAAGATGAGGCTTGTGGGTAGGGACTAGTAATTGCCCTTGACCTCCCCGAGTTGTGGCACCCAGTTTGGTGCTAATACAGCCAGAGACAAGGACCCCTCACCCATCTCGGCCAAGCAGGAAGAGGGCGGGGATGTCAGCTGTGCGCTGGGTACTGTCCTGAATCATCTCCACGTAGAAGCTGTCATTGTCAACCGCGTTGTCAGAGATGATCACTGCCCGCCCGCCGTGCTCCTGCACCACCCGGGTCTTGGAGAGGAAGGAGCAGCCCCTGGAAGAGGTGATGATGAGACCAAAGAAAAGGCAGGGTCCTAGCTATTCCCTCCCCAGACCACCACCCTGGGAGGGTGCAAGAAGGATCAACCATGAGGATTATTTTTTTATAGAGGCTCACAAGTAAATAGCCAAAGGCTTGGATAATTTTAAGACATTTCTTAAAGACTCTTAAAAAGACGAATTATTTAAAAACAGTTATTTCAAAGTATCACCACCAACACTGATCTCAGACTCCCCTGGTGCCTGTGGCTGTCCGCGCCTTACCCCCTCTCCACCAGCGCGATCTGGTCCTGGATGAAGAAACCGTTGCTGAGTTCCCCGCAGGCCTCTGAAGGTTCCGCAGGGACAAGGTGAATCTGCTCATACCTTGTGTGCTGAAAGATAATTAAACAGGTGAAAGTGTGGGGAGGGGTTAGGACCGAGCTGATCATCCCATTGTATCAGCTCCCCACAAAATGTGAAGGAAATATGTGATTTCTGTGTGCTGGACACTTGAGCACTTTTACTCAATTCTCACAATTGTCTGGTTGTCCTATCCCACCCTCCCTTTCTTTTTCTTTTTCTTTTTTTTGTCAAATCCTTATTTTTTTTTTTTCCCACCCTCCCTTTCACAGACACAGGGAAGTTGCTATGGACCCAGACTCACGTATTAATAGTTCAGCTGTGGAGCTAGCAGAGCCTTTGGCTTTTTTATTTTTTAAACTTTCATGTCCCTAAGAAGACAGTTTTTCCCTCTGTGATGCCCAGGTCTGTATTATACCGAGAAGAACCGCTGGAAGCCCTTCCTTCCTGGCTCTATAGCCCTGGAAGACAGAGTAGGATTCTGCCCCCTTCTCTGTCCCAGCACTCAGGTATTGACTGAATTGATGAAGGTCACCTCAACTTAGTAGGGGGAAATGTGGAGATAGCATCAGATATGAGGGGGCCTCCCTCAACTTACAAAGATACCGCCAAAGTCCTTGGCAGGTGTGGCTGTGAAGATGTAGCGAATGTCCCCAGGACTCAGCACTTGAAAGTACAAATAATCATGGATGCGTAAGCCTGAAAGGTAAAATGTACAGGTGAGAAGCCTCCGGGGGAAATGCTGGTTCAGGTTCAGATCATGGACTCTATGCCTTCAATAGGCTGGCTATGGTCTGGGCCCAGAGACCCAGCTTCAACAAATTGTGTCCTCGAAGTAGTTAGGATAGATGGTCTCTGCCCTGGGGAGGATAGAGCTGATGCAGACAGAGTTAGTGACCCCAGAAGTTTACAGCTGCTGCTGCTTACAGAGGTGAGCCAGGGAGACAGAGTTCCAGTGTGACCTCTCTGAGGGTTAATTCATCTTTGCTCTGAAGCAGACTTGAGAGTTTCAAGGTGGTAGATGTCATAGCTGTTGTTAAAAAAAAAAAAAATCTGGTTCCACTGCCATTCCCCCCTCGTCCAGTCACTACCATTTCTCATCCTAGCTGATGCAGCTTTCTAACTGGTCTATCTTAGCCTCCATTCTTGCTCTCTAAGGTCCATTCCCCTAACAACTGCCAGGAATTTCCTTAAAATGTCTTAAAGCATATATGATCATGTCACCAATGCCAGAGCTTCAATACCCTTCAGGGACTTCCTTTGGCACTTAAAACCTAAACTCTAGTCTGCAAGGCCCTGCTTGATCTGGCCATTGGCAGCTACTCCAACCTCATCTCTTTCCTTCCTGTGTTCTAACTACACCGGCTTCCAGTTTCTTCACATCTCCAAGTCTTCTCGCAAGTTCCCTCACCATACCGCACCTCTACCTCTTTACAGGGCTCACTCCTATTCATCCATTAGATCAGTTTCTCAGAGAAACCTGCCCTGTGACTGCCCTCCTTTTATGCCCATTTAAAAATGTACTTTGTCTCCAATGACACTTTTAACATAATTTGGAATTATCTTTGTTGTCTCTCTCCTGCACTAGAACAAGGACTTATGTAATTTCATTCCATACTGTATCCACCTTAACCAACATAGTGGCTAGACTGTAAGCGGTGCTCTAAAAGGTTGCGTGGATGAACAACTATTTCTGGCAAAGAATTGCCAGAACAACTAGATTTTTCTGGGATGTGGATCTCTTTAGTACCAAAGTGTAATGTTTTACCTGAACTTAAGTGGCTGGTTTCCTTAGTCCAGAGAGATTGAGTAATGTGAAAGGGTGGAAACTTCTGCCACAAGTTGCTACTGTGTGTCAGGGCTGGGATCAACTGTGGCTTTAGCTGTCCTTTTCTACATCCTAATCAGCCACCAGGTAGAGGTCCACTGGTTTGGTACTGGGCTATACATACAGCCTTTTGTCCTGGGAGTGGAGGCTTCCTGTCAAACAGAGATACACTCCCAGGAGGCCCTCCTGGATTAGCACTAAAATTCCCCTCCTGCCTACACATCTTTGCCTAGCCTTTGCATCCGCTGATCCGTGTAAATTAAGTGTAGCTATACACATGTGCTCACGTATGTATATGGGTGTATGTTTACGTTCTCATGTAGGTGCAAACAGGTTTGGTGTGTGCGTATGTGCTAAGTGCGTGCAAGCCCATGAATAGCAACGTGTGGTCCCATTTATGTATGTGAGTGCTCACATATTTCCAGCTTGTATTCCTGTGAGTGAGTGTGAAAGTCACTCAGTCGTGTCCGACTCTTTGCGACCCCATGGATTATATAGTCCATGGAATTCTCCAGGCCAGAATACTGGAGTGGGTAGCCTTTCCATTCTCCAGGGTCCCCTTTACGTATGTGAGTGCTCACATATTTCCAGCTTGTAGTACCCCTAGGTGTTTCTTGTTCTTCGCCCCCCTCAGCCACCTAAGTCGGCGCTAGTGGGGGTAGGGGGAGCCTTCTTTCGACGTGGGTAGCTGGGGACTCACAGCCCAGCCTCAGGCCGCTCCCGGTTAATGTCCCTGGGGACCACTATCCACCCACTCCAGGTGCCTGTGTCTGGACCTGCCTTGCTCCGAATTCGCGGGTCCCCAAGGTGACCCGTGGCCCCCGGCCCAGGACGCGCTCAAGCTGGTCCGCCAGCCCCGCCCTGAAGCGTAGCCCCGCCCGTTGCTGCTCACCGTGGGCCGCGACGCACGCGGGGAGCCAGAGCACGAGACACCACCAGCCCGCGGCGCCGGGGACCATCTCCAGGGCCCGGCCGGGCGCCGCGCTTCTTCCAGCCACCCCGCCGCGCGTAGCTAGCCGGACTTCGGCCTGACAGCTGCTCTGGCCTCCCGCCCCCGGACCCGCTCACGCCGTCGGTTGGCTGACCGGAATGAGGCCTAGGACTGATTGGCTCTGAGGCCTGCTTATGTAGCCACATTTTCCGCCCCTACGCCCTAGCCCACTTCCTATTGGCCGAGAGAAGTGAGGCCGAGAGCTGATTGGTCTAAACTGTTAACTGCAACTGTCGGCCCCCGCCCCAGCATGTCTCTTTTTGGGTTAGACTCTGCAGGACCTTTCAGGCAAAAGGGCGGGCCCCGGAGGCCGCAGGAACTGAGAATGGGAGACCCGCAGGACTCGCCTCAGCGCCGAGAGTCTTGGCTAGTCAGCTCGTGCGTTCTCGGCCGAATCCTCACCGCGGCAGCTTCGCAAGACGATTTATCTTCTACCTGTGATTTCCTTTTTCCCATCCTCTTGGGAAGGCATTCGTCTAGTGCCCAGGTCTCCGGCGACCCCTGCTCTGCTCATCCTCTGCCTAGTTCCACTGGCGTTTGTGCGCTCGTAGTCAGTAGGCTCTGGGGATGTGGCCTGATGTACCCGACACTCGAGGAAGCTCTGATAGTGCCAAACCAGAAAACGAGCATTCGGGCCAGGTGCCCACGAGTGATTTTGGACACCTAACCTCTCAGCCTCAGTTCCCTCATCTGTAAAGTGGGCGTGATCGTGGTACTACCAAACAACGAGCTCCGTCACGTCAAATGCTTAGTAAAAGCCTGTCTCTCAGCAGTCAATAAATATATGCGTTTATTGCATCCCTTGGTCTTGGGAGATAGGGGGAATGGAATTAGTTAGTGGCTGACGCGGCCGAGCAAGGATTCTACATGCTCAAAAATAATGGCACCAAGGAAAACCGGCGAACCTTCCCTTACCAACGATTTTCTCAGCTCTCACCGAGCCCCAGCCTCTGACCCTTCTAGCCACGCCGACTCTGTGGTAGCGAACCATAGAGTGGCGGAAGTGGCCCACCCCTTCCTCTCCCGGTCCAACGGCTTTGTGAAGCTTCTGGGGATTTCTCTGGCGCGGAGCATTGTGGGGTTGCTGGGCGTCCCGGGCGCGGAGAAGAGGAGTAGCCGGCCCCTGGATAAGCTTACAAGATGATGGTGAGTCGCAGCTCAGTCATCCGGCCCCATCCGCTGCCATCTGGTCGGTAGCTGGCGCCGCCTGGCCTAGGCCAGTCTCATAGAACCTTCTCCTGCTTGTTGACTCTGTTCTCGCCCCGACCCTCTGTCTGTGAGGGACCCCGGCCCGCTACCGCCTGGTGGGCCCGGGCCCGGAGCAGCTGCCCTCAGCGAGGGTTTTGTGGGCCTCAGGAGGCTCCGGTCGGGCCGGCTGGGGACTACAAATCCCAGGGTACTTCGGGCCCTTGAACCTGCGTCGGTCACCCGGTTTTCGGAGCCCCCCATAATCATGACCTGGGTCAAATGACTGCAGGTTGAGCGTGCATACGCGGTCCAGGGCCAGACTTGGAAGCTCTGGCTGTCTTGAAAAATGTGGATGTGAAGGAGGGTGCTTCCTAGAACCGGCAGAGGCAGCATGGGGACGGAGCCCAAGGTCTCAGCTTTGGTCTCTCATTGCCCCGCTCCCTGCCCCCTTGCTCTGCTGCATGATTGAAAACAGATCCCTCCGCTCGTACTCCTCTCTTCATCCCTTCATTCATTAAGTAAACGCATTTCGTTGTTGGGTCGCTCAGTCTTGTGTGACTCTTTGCTACCCCATGGACTGCAGCACACCAGGCTTCCCTGTCCATCACCAACTCCCGGACTTAGTCAAACTCATGTCCGCCGAGTCGGTGATGCCATCCAACCATCTCATCCTCTGTCGTCCCCTTCTCCTGCCCTTAATCTTTCCCAGCATCACGGTCTTATCCACTGAGTCCATCTCATCAGGTGGCCAACATATTGGAGCTTCCGCTCCAGCATCAGTCCATCAGTGAATATTTAGGACTGATTTCCTTTAGGATTGACTAGTTTGATTTCCTTGCAGTCCAAGGGACTCTCAAGAGTCTTCTCCAGCACCACAGTTCGAAAACATCAATTCTCCAGCACTCAGCCGTCTTTATGGTCCAGCTCTCAGATCTGTACATGATATACTGGAAAAACCATAGCTTTGACTATACAGACTTTGGCGGCAGAGTGATGTCTGTGCTTTTTAATATGCTGTCTATATCCTTCCAGGAAACAAGGGTCCTTTAATTTCATGGTTGCAGCCACTATCCGCAGTGATTTGGGAACCCAAGAGAATAAAGTCTGTCACTGTTTCCATTTTTTCCCCATCTGTTTGCCATAAAGTGATGGGACTGGATGCCATGATCTTTGTTGTTTGAATGTTAAGTTTTAAGCCAGCTTTTTCACTTTCCTCTTTCACCTTCATCAAGAGGCTTTCTAGTTGCTTTCTGCCATTAGGGTGGTGTCATCACATATCTGAGGTTATTGCTATTTCTCCCAGCAATCTTGCTTCCAGCTTGAGCTTCAGCCAGGCATTGTGCACAATGTACTCTGCGTATAAGTTAAATAAGCAGGGTGACAGTATACAGCCGTGACACACTCCTTTCCCAGTTTGAATTAGTCCACTGTTTCGTGTCTGATTGTAACTGTTGCTTCTTGATCTCATACAGGTTTCTCAGGAGGCAGTTAAGGATGGTCTAGTATACTCATCTCTTTAACATTTTTCCACCATTTGTTGTGATCCACACAGTCAGAGGCTTTAGCATAGTCAGTGAATCAGAAGCAGATGTTTTTCTGGAATTCCCTTGCTTGTTCTGTGATCCAACAGATGTTGGCAATTTGATCGCTGGTTCCTCTGCCTTTTCAAAATCCAACTTGTACATTTGGAAGTTCTTGGTTCACGTACTGTTGAAGCCTAGCTTGAAGGATTTGGAGCATTATTACTTTGCTAGCATGTGAAATGAGCACTGCTGGATGGTAGTTTGAACTTTTAGTACCTACTGAATGTACTAGGCCCCTAGTACAGCTTCTGAGGTGCAATTTCTCAACCAGGAGAATGGGCAGGGCAGTGGGGATGATGTATTAGAGGTGACAAGACCCAGCCTCTGACCCTATCTGCCCTTCCAGATGTGGCATGAGATGGCTTTTCTAGTTGGCCACCTAATTCTGGGTCTCATTTTCTTTAGGGAAGCAGGTGAATCGTGGGGGCTGTCTGTAGCTCTCCCCTCCCCCCTTCTGTGGCATCCCTTTCTCCAACTTGGAGCTACAGGTACCTTCCATGGGCCCCAAACAACCTCAGTGGTGTCCCCTGAGTTGCTCTTGAACAGGGCCAGCTCTCAAGTGTTTGAGGTAAAACCCTGACCTGTGGTCCCTGTGCACTTGGCAGGTCGCTTGTCTGTTTTTATCCATCCAGCTCAGTTCTCTGTTCTTTTCCTGCTTCCTCAACTGCTGCCTGACCTAGTCATAGTCAGACTGACAGCTGTCAGGTGTGCAGCCTACCAAATGCCCTGAGAATGCTGCTTGTGCCTGAGAGAGTAGGAACCTGGCATTACTCTGTGTACCCTCTCTCCCTTTCATACATCCAGTACTGCCTTTTTCAGCCGGTCTTCACTGTTACCTATTCCCTGAGGTCACCTTCATCTCGTGCAGTGGCAGCATAGTAGAACACTTGAGAGTAAGGGCTCTGGAGCCGCACCGAATGCCTATGTTTGTGATTAACTGTGCCACTTAATGGACATGTGACTTTGAGTGTGGTTTTATATTTCCCGCCCCCAAAGTTCTTCTGACTTGTGATAAAACCCTTCACCAAGAAGCCCCAGCCCACCACCTTGGCTTTTTCCTGAACTGACCCCTGCTCTGTTTCCTTGCTTATTGCCTTTTTATAGCTCTCCTTTTTGTGTGTGAAACTTAAGTCACCAAGAACTCTTCTTGCTGTTATTGTTTGGTACCTGGTGTTGAATTGGTACCTGGTATTGAATTGGTACCTGATACTGTGGAAGCCTTTTGTGATTGAAAAAGAGGTAAGAGGGTTCCTCAGAAAGCTCAGTCCTGTGACTTGGGTACAACCACACAGAAGGTATTGATAGGTCCTTGCCTTTGTGTTCAGCACTGCATGCCTTAGCGTATGAACACGTGTGGTTTTATAGAGCATCAAGCTAAATAATGCTTATTAAAAGTCTTTAAGGAGAACAAAGACCATTAAGCTGAAATTAGCAAGCCTCTCATGGTAGGTACCCTTGGCAGATTATTGGATTCTGCTGTTGTTTCTTCACTTGAGTAAAAATGCAGCTGGAAAGTAACTTAGGACATGAGCTGGGCTTGCCCTTGAAGGCCTGACAGAAGAGGCACCATCCTGGTTGACCTAGCTTGGCTCAGTCCAGCCCTGCTGCCTTTTCCTCCCCAAAGGATCTCTGTACCCAGCCTGCCTTTCTGTAGGGCCTGTACAGCATAGGAACTTGGGACAATGTGGCCAGCTGCTTCCAAGCCCTTCCTGCTTGTAGTGTCACCATACTGCTGATGCTTTTCCAAAGATAAGAACCAATTGCCGCCATGATGTGTATAAAGCACTTTCAAGTGTATTTGGCCCTTGAATAACTCCGGGAGTTAGGGGACCAGACTCTGCTAAGCCAAAGTTTGCATATGATTTAGTAGGCCCCCCATATCTTGATTTCTCTGTATCTGAGGATTCAACCAATCTCAGGTGGTGGTGTACTGTAGTATTTACTGCTGAAAAAAAAATTCAGGCATAAGTGGACCCACACAGTTCAAACCATGCTGTTCAAGGTTCAGCTGATAATGTAATTGGAATTTTCAGCACCAAAAGCTTCTGTATACTGCTTTATATGTGGCCAAATCTAGGCACTCTATACATTGAAATTAGTGCCTTTACACATTACCTTTATGAAGCTTGTATTTTAAGATGGATGGCAATATAAACATTATGCTTGAGAAAGAGCAGAGAGAGTTCTGGGATCCCCTGTTCCCAGCGCCCATGTTAACTACTGTCGAGAAGAATGGCAGCTGCTAACTGAGAAGAATGGCAGCTCTGAGGGACTGCTGGCCTAGTGGGAAGGAAGTGGCTTTGGTAGAACGTGGCAGTGTGGCTCTTGTAGGTGGGGCATAATTTGGAGTTAGAGATGAGAAAAATAAACATTGGATAAGTTAGACTTGGTGGGGTGAATGACTCTGTTGAAGGGACTAGGAAGAGATTAAGACTCAAGTTGGTTTTTGATTGATAATGTAAATCTCTGTTGGGGCAGGGTTGGACCAGAGATGACTTGAGGCTGCCCTGAAGAATGATTTAGCAGAACTGGGAGAAGGGGTCTTTGGGGAACCCATTTTTCTTGCAAGGGACCTAAAGGAATTTGAGAGTACAGAGAAGCCATTAAGTAATGTATGATACGTTTGTTAGGAAAAGTTGAAACAAAATAAAATGCCCAAGTTTCAAAATTTCCTTTACTACCACTCTCTTACTTATTTGAGTTTGTTGTGCATCTTTCTAGCCTGTTTTTATGTAGTTGCTCATTATATCTTGCCTCTTACAGTTATTTTCTTGTTTTTTTACCCCAGTGTAAATTAGACTATGCCATTACTCTGCTAAAAGCTTTTCCAGGGCATCCCTTCTTTGTAGGAATAAAATCTATAAACTCCTTACCATAGTCTGCAGATGAGTAGTGATTTAATTCCTGTCTGCTTCTTCAACCTCATTCCAGTCTTTTGCTTACTCACTACCCTCCAGCTACACTGGCCAAAGAAGTCAGATTTTTAAAGACATTGTTCGGTTAATGTGGAGTCAGCCTCATGGGTTGTTTGACTTTCTAGTTTGTGAATTCCTGGCTCTTTTTGTTGGACTGAGACAGCCTGATGCTTTTCTGTGTCTTCTCCACTCGAACACTTGAAATATCCCCTGGGGTAGACATGGGCAGTGACTGTCAAACTTTATATTTGCAATCCACAGTAAGAAATAAATTTCAAAGCATAGGGTTGCAGAGGGTCAGATACAACTTTGGGACTAAATAACAACATAGCCTAATTGCACACACATAACTAACATAACAAAAGTTTTGAAACAGTGTTTACACTTATCTGTTTTACATACGTAAAATCAGTCATAAGAGAATAGTGACTGTTCTGGGACCAATGCAAAGAGAGAAACACTTGTTTAGGGTATCTGGTTGGAGATTAGTCACACGAAAGCTTCATGGAACCAGCATGAGAGATGGAAACACTGCTGTACAAATTAGGGTTGTCATTTTGTGAGACAGGACAAACAAATCTGCCATTTGTTTATCTGCCTGGCCATTTCCCTACGCTCCAGCTACCATCATTGGTAAAACCGCCTGCTTGGGCATCTCTGGGTCAACATCTGAAGCTCTTGGCATCTCATTCTGCATCAGTGCCCCATCTCCTTCCCTGCGATTAAGCTCTCATGGGGTTGAACGGGTGTTTGCTGGAGTGAGCACTGAGTATGGCCCGCTTCCTCCTTATGCGGTGGCCTAACTCCTCAACCCGAGAAACAGGGTCAGAAGCTGAAAGGGCTATGCTTTTTCAACTGGGCACTGAGGAATACATTATTTGTTCTTTTTGACTAAATCAGTGCTTCTCAAACCATTTTCTGGTATATCTGCAGAACATGCTATCTCGGGGGGTAGAGGCTGTCTAAGGAATAGATGTAGTGGATGGACATTGGGGAAATGTGGTTTAAAGGGGCCTCCAGATTTTTTTTTTTTTTTTAGTGAATTGCTCTTTCTTCTCTAGCCCACACCAGTTATCCTGTTGAAAGAGGGGACTGATAGCTCCCAAGGCATCCCCCAGCTTGTAAGTAACATCAGTGCCTGCCAGGTGATTGCTGAGGCTGTCAGAACTACCCTGGGTCCCCGTGGCATGGACAAGCTCATTGTGGATGGCCGAGGTAAGTGCAGAGTTTCTCAGACCAGTGTGCAGAAGAGGAGGCTCCTCTAAAGTGTTTGGGGCCAGCAGAGGTTGGCAACAGAAATTCCTCTGCTTTTAAGATCGCTGAAGGATTGCTCACTGTGAAGCTACTTCTTTTCATATGTTGTCCTGAATGCTGAACCTCTTGGGAATATATGGGAAAAGCCAGGTTCAGGAATCTTGCCTTGCAGAGAGAGTTGGCCTAAAACATGAAATAGAACCTTCCGAAGTTGCCTGTGGTCACTCCTGTTGTATCGTGTTGCTGAGACAAATTCTGCATTATGTTTTAGTGTATTAATTTACAAGTGAAATACCAGGGTATCAACTGTTAAGAATATCTAAATGATTATCCATTCTTATTTTTTAAAATGTTTTCTACATCCAGTAGAGGTTTGCTGTTCAGGGAAAATGAAGAGCTCATGGTTTTTGGAAATGTTTGATTTTAGGTGGCCCTTTGTGCCCAGAGCTAAATCTGTAAAAAGATCAGTTCATTCCCACCACAAGACCCTCTGTCCTGTCCCAGTAAAGTGTATATGGGCTCCAAGTCCAGCTAGAAGTCAGAATTTAAGAAAAGATCTTTACATTTTTACTTTGTGTTTGTCCCTTTAAAGGCAAAGCAACAATTTCTAATGATGGGGCCACAATTCTGAAACTCCTTGATGTTGTCCATCCTGCAGCGAAGACTTTAGTGGACATTGCAAAATCCCAAGATGCTGAGGTAGGAATATCAAGTTTATGCTTTTCAGTGGAGATTGAAATACATGCCTGTTTGTTCCTTTGCTCTTCTTTCTTGAAGCATTTTGATTTTATATCTAAAACCATAATTTCACAAATACAGGTTTGTAAAACTATGTAGATGGAATTAATAGCTCTTTAAAATTCCTTCTGTTTCACTGAGTGTGGCTCAGATCTCAGGACTAGGCCTGTGTGCTGTCATTCATATGAATTGCTCAGTAAATAATTTAACCTCTCATCCGTTGGTTGCCTTATAAAATGGAGCTGGAGATTGTTTCCTGTTCACTTTTTTCTTTCTTAAAAAAAAAAAAAAAATTTATAGTGGTAAAACACACATAACATAAAATTTGTCGTTTTATGTTCCTGTCAGTGACATTAACTTGTCTTTGCCTTTTTAAAAATCATTTCTAACACTGGAGTCTTATTGAGAGAGACAAGTTTGCATTTCAGAGTGTTACAGATAACGTCCCAAAGTTATATTAAAAGGTCTATTAGGACCCTGTAGCCTGGAAAACAGTATGGCAGTTTTCAACAAAGGAATACCTTTCTGTATTGGAATAGGAATTCTGTATTCTGAATAGGAATTTGGCAGCTTAAACCCTTTGCCACAGTAACTTTTTTTCTCCCTAAAATCTCTTACATTCCACAGAAACATAAGTGAGTTAAAAGTAAATTTCCTCTATATCAGAGGTTAACCAGTTTTCTAAAAAACTCTTTTTTCTCAAAGAAAAGGGGAAGCAAAGGGAAAAAAAGCTCTTATTCTTTTTCTCCTTTATTTAAAGTTTAGATCCCATTATAGAAAATTGCCGTTAAGAAAAACAAGTTCATAATCTGCTTATTCCAGATAGTGTTTAAAATACAAAAGACTTTGATCCTTAGAGGTTTGTTTTGTGAACTACTGTAGAATTTGTTCCCATTTATCTCATACCTTTTGCTACCATTATTTGTTATTTGTGACATATTCAGTTCAGTCGCTCATGTCCATCGAGTCGGTGATGCCATCCAGCCATCTCATCCTCTGTCATCCCCTTCTCCTCCTGCCCCGAATCCCTTCCAGCATCATGTATATTAGCATTATAATATTATAAGCATGTATATTGTGTTACTGATCATAGTACCTTTGTCCATAGTAAGTAAGTTCTTGGTTAATTTGTGTGTATGATTTCATATTCTGGGAAAATTTGTCCAGATCAGCTCTCTTTGGAGAATGGGCCTGGCTGTGGAATTAATTTTGTGGCCCAGGACCATTTGATGGGATGAATATCTACCCAGCAACACCCCAGTTTAAATGGATAGATTGCCTAGAAAACGGAGTTTGGGAGTTTTGTTCCTGAACGTGAGTGACGTGAGCTCCCTGTCATCCTGTTCCAGGTCGGTGACGGCACCACCTCAGTGACCCTGCTGGCTGCAGAATTTCTGAAACAGGTGAAACCCTACGTGGAGGAAGGCCTGCACCCGCAGATCATCATCCGCGCTTTCCGCACTGCCACACAGTTGGTATGGGAGCGCTAGCGAAGCGGGGCCGTCTGGGCACCTTCTTGTTTCTCTTAGGATATGGTCTGTATTGGGTTGTGGAGGGTCTGGGGACAATATTCCTTGAATTCCTTCTGAATTCTACTCCATAGAAATCTCAGTTCTACCATTCAATAGCTATTGACTAGGTATATTACTTAGTCTATTTAAGCTTCCAGTTTCCTGACAGACCATGATGTAGATGTACCACAGGCTGTCAGTAAGTGAGAGCTGTTTTGTTTTTATCGAGTACTTCGTAGCACATCTTGAGGCCTTGCTTTTATTGACCTTTGACTCTCATTCTTTAGCTTGGGGCAAGTCAGTTCCTCTTCACCTTACTTTCTTTACTGTCTCTGTTTTGGGATGGTGACATTAAAATGAAATCATGTGAGAAGTATGTACGAAAGGATATCTTTTGAAGAAGATGGCTTTGGAATGATACAATGTTTAACATACGAATATGTGTATCATATATTACATAACGTAGTTACTATATAAAGTACTGGAAGTTGTCACCAGTGCTGTTCTGGCCTGCACTTTGTCACTGGTGCTGTTCTGTGCCTGCTCTACAGTTCTAACTTTGGGCATTTTTCTAAACTAGAGCTTCATATTTTTCTGGGCAGCAAAAGACTTAGAAATGGTATTTTGACTATCGAGTAGAAATACTTAAGATTTGGGAGTAAAGATTAGGGACTAGCAAGAGAGATTGGGATCCACTTTTCCAGTTTGTTTTTAATGTGAGAGACTCACCCAGTTTCTGTTCTTGGCAGGCAGTTAACAAGATCAAAGAGATTGCAGTGACTGTGAAGAAGGAAGATAAAGTGTAAGTTTGCAGTGAACTTTGTCAGAACCTTGACTTCCCATGGCCAGATTGGATGCAGAAGCGTGCTGGAATACCCTGCATGGACTGGGGCTGATTGGC
Source organism: Ovis aries (assembly GCF_016772045.2). Lineage (NCBI taxonomy): Eukaryota > Metazoa > Chordata > Mammalia > Artiodactyla > Bovidae > Ovis > Ovis aries. Next base: position 95,262,802 of record NC_056056.1, read on the forward strand.
TCTTGCTAAACCCCTTGCTGTACCCCAGTCCGTGTAGTACAAGAGTGGCTGTAGACTGCAGTTGAAAAGCTGTCACTCATGAAGTCTTTGACTGCAATTACCATCTGTCACTGGTAATCTGCCCTAAAGATTCAGAAGACAAAGGTTGAGGGCTGAATTTAGAGGCTAGAATAGAAACCATCTCCACATTGCAATAGAGTCCGATAAGAGGGGCTTTCAAGGCCTGATGCAGGTCCCACCCTTGTGTCCCAGGGAGCAGAGGAAGCTGCTTGAGAAATGTGCCATGACTGCTCTGAGCTCCAAGCTGATCTCCCAGCAGAAAGCCTTCTTCGCTAAGATGGTGGTGGACGCGGTGATGATGCTTGATGATTTGCTGCAGCTTAAAATGATTGGAATCAAGAAGGTGCAAGGTGGAGCCCTAGAGGTGAGCCTGCCGAGGCCTCCCTAGGAGGCTCTTGCTTTCACATCAACCCTGTAGGCAGCTTGGCTTAGGAGGACAGCACACGTTAGAGGAATAGAGAGAGCGCACTCGGGCTGAAAGCCAGACTGAAGCTGTGTTCCTCATACTGTGGCTATAAGCTGTCTCCTATAGGTGCATTTTGTAACCTCCACAGACTTGTATTACTTGTCAGCAGAATCGAAGGGTGAACTGGCTGATTTTCAGAATCTCAGTGTTAATGTCTGAGGGGACAGGGCTAGCTCTGATAAATTATCTGAAACCTTCTCAATAAATATAAGTACTTTTCAGTATATTCTTCTCCAAGTGGTACAAGCAGGCTCTCCCTTCTTTTATTCATTTATCTTGAACAGATAGTACAGAAGTCAAGCTGTATAGAAAGTCCTAAAGGAAAACAGAAATGTCTCCTACACCTCCCCTGCCCCAGAAACCACTCTTAACTGTGTGTATTCTTCCAGACTGTGCATCTATAAGTATAAATGTAAATATTGTTTTCTGAAACGAATGCTCACCTGTAATGCATAGTGTCCTGCAACTGGCTTTTGTTTATTTAACAACATATTTTTTCACTTATTTAAATTAAAATAGTGGCTAGTGTCTACTGTATATGCACAACACAATTGCATTTCCATTCTGTTCGTCTCCTCCTCTTCTTCCTGTCATGGCACACGAGAGTGGGATGAGATTCCCTTTATGTAATAAAGCTGTAAAGAATCTGAAAGTCATCTGAGCCGTTCCCATGCCTTTGGCCCCCAGATGGGCGTGTTTCAGCCCATTCTCTATGTCATGGCTTGCTGACATTGTCTTTACATACTGCTTTGATCTCAGTGTGCCATCTTCTGTTCCAGAAACCCTTGAGATTAAATTGGCATTCACTAAACTAGGGCTCAGAACTGTAATTTTAACTGGTGAGAAAGCCAGGGGCTGCGAGCCACACATACGTTCAGTCTGTCTCTTTTACTAGTCCTTTGTCCTGGTAATGCAATTGTTATTTTGTTGACATATAGTTGATTTACAATGTTGTATTAATTCTCCTGTTCAGCAAAGTGATTGTTAACACATACCTAATTCTTTTTCATATTCCTTTCAATTATGATTTATCACTGAATATTGAAGAGTAGGACTTTGTTTACCCATTCTGTCTAGTAGTTTGCATGGTAACCCCAAACTCAACCCATTTCTCCTCCAACCCCCGACCTCCATGGCAACCACAAGTCTGTTCACTTTGTGAGTGTTTCTGTTTCATAGAGAGGTTCATTTGTGTGGTATTTTAGATTCTACATGTAAATGATATCATAGGCTATTTGTCTTTTTCTTTCTGACTTCACTTCCTGAATATACCATTCTTTATGGAGTGGGAAATGACTAGGTCATTTAATAAGATCTGAGATTGAGCCTGCCTTCTCATAGTATTAAAGTCACTCCCAAGTGCTGTGTGTTTTCTCTCATGCCCTTATGTTAAATCTGCCACGCAGCAAGCTCTGTTTTGGAATGAGTGGTGTAGTAGTTCATATTTTGAGGGATTAAGATGAGAGAAGCCACAATGATAACTTGAGAACTGCGGGAAATTTCTGACTGTTATGACCTTTTATTTTCATTTCCTAAAGAGAGGAAGCATCTAGGCTACAGCACACAGGTGTTTGTACGCTCACGTGCAGTACAGGTAGGGAGGGATATGTGTACTTATGTGCAGTGAAGACTGGGAGGTGTCGAGTTGGAAGGACAGTGCATCCCTTGGCACGTGTGCTTTGGAGGGTCAGTCCTAAAGGACAGCCCAGACAGGCCTTTCCCATGTTTAGTATCTGCAAGCTAAGTGGTTTTCCTTATCCTGAAGGGACAACCAAAATATGTTTTCATATTTTTCCTAGCATTTAGGATGATGGAAAAACTTCATTACAGTAGTGGAATAAAAACATAATTAACCCTTTCAGGTTCACAGAAATGGATATGCGTTAGTCCAGCACACCACTAACTTGATTTTATTTCATGCCAGTGCTGAACTGTTGAACCATCTGATTTTTTTAAACAGGAGTCCCAGCTTGTCGCTGGCGTCGCATTCAAGAAGACTTTCTCTTATGCTGGCTTTGAAATGCAACCCAAAAAGTACCATAATCCAATGATTGCCCTTTTAAATGTTGAGCTTGAGCTGAAAGCTGAGAAAGATAATGCGGAAATCAGAGTCCACACAGTTGAGGTAGGTCCTCCCGCTGGCAGCGGCATGAAAATGGGCAGCATTCTGGGCCAAAGCCTTGGGCCTTGGTGGTCATTTCGGGCTTAGCGTTGTTTCTCAGGTACCTTGTGGGCTCCTTTCCCCTCCGATGCCCCTAAGTATTGATGTCTAAATACTAGGCCCACTCTTCTCACTCTACTCTCTCTGACCTGGACCTAAGGAGGTTTGGATAGGGCAAACCTGCTGAAACATTATCTTTTGGCCCTGGGGAAGGGGCTTGCAGGAGGCTTTCAGCTATAAAATGAGCCCTGTATTTTGATTCCTCTTATTTGGGTAGATGTGAGCTCTGCCATTCTAGACTGTGTCCCATGCTGCTGGGACTGGTGTGCTCCCAACATTGGTATCAGCAAGGCTATCTCTTTGGATGTAGCATGGTCACCCAGCCATAAGCAGCTGTTCTTGGAAAATCCATCCCCAGCACAGAATGGCCTTTGAAGGAAAGGTCTTGTCACTGGGGACTCCATGGGTGCAGTGCCTCAGAGGAGCTAGAACTTAGCTGGCCAGACTGCCTCACACCTTAGCAAATACCAGCTCTGGAGTGGCTCCCAGTGCTCAGATTCCTTGCTGCTTTTGTGTTTGAAAGTTGTAGATGGTTCCTAAGTTACCTTATAGGGTCCTTGTTTATTTGAACTGAGGGGAGTCTGTTCTGTTTATCCTCTGTTAATTCACAAATAAATCAATATTTTCTGGGTCTCTTCAGGATTATCAGGCAATTGTTGATGCTGAGTGGAACATTCTTTATGACAAGTTAGAGAAGATCCATCATTCCGGAGCCAAAGTCGTCTTGTCCAAACTCCCCATCGGGGATGTAGCCACCCAGTACTTCGCTGACAGGGACATGTTCTGTGCTGGCCGAGTGCCAGAGGAGGATCTGAAGAGGACAATGATGGTAACCAAACTTTCTCAGGCTGCTTTTAGGTCTTTCTGGACCCAGGGGTTTTCACTTACCCCTAGTGTATTGGAGTGGTATATGAATCTGGGCTTGTCTTCTTAACTCTTTTTGTCATAAAACACTTCAGTTCTAGTGTGTGCATACTTACTATATAAGAGTTAATCTAACCAAACAAGTCAGGAAAGCTGATTTGTGAGGGAACCTAGCAGCAGTGCTGCGATTAGCTGGCTGACTCCAGTCTTGATGCTGCAGGCCGGGTTTCCTCTCTTTTTTTTTTTCGCATCTTGCGCCTGTGGAATCTTAGTTCCCTGACCAGGGATGGAACCTGCACCCTCGCACTGGAAGCATGGAGTCTCAACCACTGAACTGCTAAGGAAGGCCCTCCTCCCTTTCTTCTTAAGCATCTTGCCAAGGTGCTTTAAGTTTTAAAGCACTGATCATGACTTCAGTCACTGCACTCAGCACTCTAGTTTAGGGAAGAGAGTATTGGGTAAAGCTTTCTAACTGGGCTTGTTTGCCCTTCATGTGTCTTCATTCTGTTTTGTTTTCTCCTCTTCCAGAGGGAGCCTTGAGGTCAAGGGTGAGAGTGGCTCATCCAGTGTATCTGGGGCACCGTGGCAGTCTAACATGGCAGTTGGCTTTAAAATTAGGTAGCAGGATGCTTGCGTCCCACCTCATGTGATCTGTCACTGCCAGATGATTTTGTCCTGTGTTCCTCAGGCTTGTGGAGGCTCCATCCAGACCAGTGTGAATGCGCTGTCATCAGATGTTCTGGGCCGCTGCCAGGTCTTTGAAGAGACGCAGATTGGAGGCGAGAGGTAAGTGGTAGGCCTGGGCTCCCTGTTTGCTTAGCTCATGAGACTTGCCTGATGGCCTTCTGCTGTCTTTGGTTTGTGGCGTATATATAACAGGCCTCCCAGGTGGCACTGGAGGTACAGAGCCTGCCTGCCAGTGCAGGAAATGAAAAGCGAGTTCGGTCCTTGGGTGGGGAGGATGCCCTGGAGGAAGAAATGGCAACCCACTCCAGTATTCTTGCGTGGAGAATCCCATGGACAGAGGAGCTGGCAGGTTACAGTAGCGTGTGCTATTGTCTTCTGAGACTTTAATCTCTTGGGGTGTATAGTGCTCAGTTATATAAAGTGTTTCAGGAAGAAAGAAGGTCAAATCAGGGCTACAGTCTGACTCCACAGTCTTTTATGCCCCTGTGGTACAGCCCTAGACCTTCCCAAGAACACGCCTTTAAGGGCAGGCTTGGAGAACTTTAGTGAGGGACAGAAGAGCAGCTGCTGAGTGTTGGGAGGACTTGGTGAGGTCAGAACACTGTGGGTTGGCAGCAGAAAAGAGTTCACAGATACAATTTGATCCTGGGTGTAGGTACAATTTCTTCACTGGCTGCCCTAAGGCCAAGACATGCACTATCATCCTCCGTGGTGGTGCAGAGCAATTTATGGAGGAGACGGAGCGGTCCCTGCACGACGCCATCATGATTGTCAGGAGGGCCATCAAGGTACTAGACCGGGGGCTTCCAGCCTGCACAGCCTACTCTGCCTCTTGAGCTGATGCAACCCTGGATTTGTGTGGTGATCCCTTTCCTGTATAACCTGTCCTTCCATGTGGGGCATGTGGGCTCTGATTGTCTCATGGATCATAAAGAAACATCCTCAGTCTCTCAAAATAAGTCATGTTACCTTAAAAGCTAAGACTTGTTCTTGTGAGCACCTGTGGAGCTGATGGAGTCAGCCATCCCAGGGATTGTGCCAGTGCCCTCAAGGTGTAGATGACCTAGAAGAGGGTCAGAAACCGTATGGTTCACCAGATTGCAGTTGGGATGTGCTAGGCGTGGTCCATGTCCTGGCTTCCTGTGGCTTGGGCTGGGGGAGGGAGTGAGGAGCCAGCCCTCCTTCTAGGCTAGGGGTCCTGTTGACTGAGTGGTCCAATTTGGCCATGGCTGGAGCTTAGAGAGGGAGCTCCTTGAATTTAGAGGTGAGTCTGGTCTTTGCAGAATGATTCGGTGGTGGCTGGTGGTGGCGCCATCGAGATGGAGCTCTCCAAGTACCTGCGAGATTACTCAAGAACCATTCCAGGAAAACAGCAGCTACTGATTGGGGCCTATGCCAAGGCCTTGGAAATTATCCCACGCCAGCTCTGTGACAATGCTGGCTTTGATGCCACAAACATCCTCAACAAGCTACGGGCTCGGCATGCCCAGGTGGGTTACTCCTTTCCTTTGAGTCCAGGGACTGGGTGGACGGGGCTAGATTCTTTGAGTGTGCTGTGCTTACTCAGGCTCTGTGTGGTCAGCCATGGTGTCGGGACTGGTTGTTCCAGGGTTTCTTCAGTGCTGCTTGCAAGAGTCTGGTCACTCCTTTTGGTGCACTGAGGGAATGAAGAAACACGGTAGCCTCCTGCCTGGAAGCGTGTACTACCCCTGTGTGTACGCGGTTCCTCGTGGGTTCCTCCAGCACTTCAGGGCCCTGCTGATAGTCCAGCCATGGCTGTGCTACCTCCATGTAGAGCACATCTCTTGAGAATTTCCTTTGTTCGTCTGCTGTTCAGCCAGCACTCGTTTAGAGATGTTTGCTAAATGCCGTGTGTTGGATGCTCGGCGTGATGACGGCAGCGCTCAGTGAGCGGCCTGCTTCTGACTTGTGGCAGAACTTGAAGCAAGTCAGTTTCCTTATCTGTAAAATGGGGGCTCCTGGAAGTGGTGTGATGATAAAAGGAGATCAAGGATCGGAAAGTCATCCTCTTGAGAAGCGTGGTTTGGCATACAGTCCTCGGATGACCTGAGGGTGAGAATGGGGCCTTCCTAAGACCCAGCAGCATGCCTGGGAGAGGCCCTGGTCCGTACTTCTCAGGTTTGGAGGGGTGGTGGAGGGCAGGGAAGGGAGGAGGCTTCCAGGCTCCCGTTGGAATGCCGTCTTCCTTAGGGAGATGCCAGCGGGTTCAGAGAGCCTGAGGATGCCTCATAATCTCAGTCATTCAGAGGATGTGCAGGAAGAAATTTGAGAGCAGTTCCATACCATTTTCCCTCTTGTTCTGCTTTTTCAGGGGGGCATGTGGTATGGGGTGGACATCAACACTGAGGACATTGCTGACAACTTTGAGGCCTTTGTGTGGGAGCCAGCAATGGTACGGATCAATGCCCTGACTGCGGCCTCCGAGGCTGCGTGCCTTATCGTGTCTGTTGATGAAACCATCAAGAACCCTCGCTCAACAGTGGATGCATCCCCAGCTGCTGGCCGGGGCCGGGGTCGTGGCCGCCTTCATTGAGGGGTTCCCCAGCCCTCACATGAGTGGCCGGCAGGCTGTGCTTACTGTGTCTCGGTCAGATATTACATACAAGGAACGGGTAGTATTTGGCCCACTCTGTTCTCACTGGAGGTTATTTAAATAAAACTTGAAAAACTTAGAATCCATTTTGCACATTATTTGGGTGCAGGAATTTTACTCATAAATGACTGTGCCTCAGAATTGTAGCTTTATGTGTACTCACGCAGCAGGTAGAAGAGAGAACTCGGCCAGAGGAGGCACTCCACTTGAGCGGCTCCTGTCTGGAAGTTTTGCTTTAGCTGCTTTCTCAGTCTTAGAAGCAGCTGGAAGATATGGAGTTGCTTCCTTTTTTTCCCCTTTTTTTCTGACGTCATCTTATTTAGCCCTGACCTTGCCCGGCACTGCTCCTAGAGTTTCTCTGGGTTTCTGTTAAGCGCATTACATTATATCTTGTCTAACCGTTTTACTTCCATATTCTTTTGACTTGGTCCCTTAATCTTTTCTTATTTAAGATCTTGAGGTTGAAGACTCTTGAAGCAATGTTTCTAAAGTCGTGTTAGACTTCTTAGAAGGGCGTCCATTGAGGAGGTGGCTGAAGGAGCCACCTGGTCTTAATTCAGGCACTAATGGTCCTGCGGGGGGGTCCCTTCTGCTTTCTTGTAACCAGTGAAAGTTGAAAATGGCCAGCACAGGTAAAATCAGCGTTCTAACTGCCTCCTCCTCTATGCTAGTCCTTCTGCTCCCTGAATCTGGGGAGTGATTTTTTTTTTTTTTTTAATCTGAATTTCAACCACTTGGAGTTTGATGAACTCAAAAGTAGAATGAGGTGGTGGTAGGTCCACATATTGGAGTTTGGCATCCCTCCTAACTTGATGATCTTTTAAGTAAATTTTTTCCAGTTGTTCTACCTGTATGATGATAATAGCTGGCTCAGAGTTGTGGGGATGTTTGCAGCTACTTGTTTGATGTTAGAGCCACACAGTTTTAAGCCTAAACCACCTGTTTTCTGATTTTCATTTAAAGACCTGAGAAATCAAATCAGTGGGGGCAACCCCATTTTGTAAAATGGAATGTTGAGCCAGACCATGATGGGAAACTTGGCCTCCATCAGGCCAAAGTTGGATTGGCTGGCCGGAGCCCTCTCTGGTGCCCAAGCCAGTGAGGCGATGGGCAGGTGCGTGCTGTTCCACTGGGCTTGCCCTTAAAGATGGCTTCTGGCTGAGAGTCAGAAATGACCCCTCAAGGCTCTTTACCTGCAGACACTGAAAGCTCTGGCGGGCGCAGTAACCTGCATGGTCTTCCTCCAGCGATGTCTACAGTCCTGAGACAGGTCTTCATAATACTTCAGTTTGCCTCATTGATGCCATTCAGATCATCCACCTCCTTGCTAACTCAGTGCATTTCAGCTACAGGAAGTTTTGGTGGCAAATGTGGCCACCTACCATTTACTTTCCTGAGGCAGATATTCCAGTTTCACCATCTTTTATTGGATACAAAGCCACAAATTCAGATGCCCATTGGAGTCCTTTTAAATACATACGCTCGGGTACATTCAGCAAAGGGCATCTACGGGCGATGTGGAGCAAAGTGCTGGGATGGTGGTGCCTGGGTGGGGCAGAAAAGTGGGGCCAGGGGAGGCCCCCTGGGGGCTGGAGGTACAGGCACCACTTCAGAAACAAAACCAAAACTTGCTGTCCACCCCCTGCCTGATGTGTTTAGGGTGAGGAAAGCTCCCCTCTCAGCTCAGGCCCACTGCACCTGGCTGTTCAGGGAAGGCATGGCGTGGGGGCCAGCTGTGGAGGTCCCCGCCAGCAGGGTTATGCGAGCCAGGCCTACTGGCACCAGCCACAAGGCGAGCCTGACCCTGAGCGCTAGGCCCTTGCCAGGGCAGAGCTGAGGCCTGGGCCCCTGCCAGCAGTGGCAGGCAAGGGTTGGACTTGCAGCGGGGAAGCCTGCCTGATTGTCGGGGCAGTCTTGGGACTGGCCAGGGTCCCAAGGGGTTGGGGTCAGACTAGGAGCTGGTTGCCTTAGTTGGCCCTGGTATTCTGATCTTCATCCAAACCTAACTAAACCTTATCCTCAGGCAAGGCTGCAGATGAACACGCTTGTCCAGGAATAAATATATACACACACACACGCTACACAGCAGTATATACAGAAACGGGACCTGGGAAAAGGCTGGGTGAGAGAGCACAGCCACCAGTAGGGAGAAGTGCCAGGCCCCTGGGGAAGGGAAGTTCCATCCTCAGGGACTGATGGGTTGGGACAGATCCTAAAGCATGAGTTAACTCCTCCAGGTGCTGGGCCCTGTACCCAGTCCCCAGCTTGTTTTCACCCCAAGCCCACCAGGAATTGGGTCTTTGGCACCAGTAGTCACTCTGGAAAGATCTTCGGCTTAGCACCCAAGAGGGACCAGGCGTGGGCGGCTCCCCACCCACAGCCCAGAGGACCAGAGCCCAGGGCAGGGGCCATGCAGAACCCAGAGACAAACCATGGAGTCAAGCCTTGCAGCAGCAGGACTTGGGAAGGAGGCTGCCTTCCCTCCCCCAGCCCCACCCCAGCAATTTTTGAAGGACTGGCTCAGACTCCACTCTGCCCTGGTCCCGAGGTGGTCTCCTGGCCTGTAAAAGCCATGGCTCTGGGCGGCCCACTTTGTCTCCCTCAGGGACCCAGATACATCATCTCCTTTGTTCTCCGCCAGTGCTGTGGGGAGGCAGCCTGAATAAAGCACGATGTCCTCCGGACAAACACCCAAGTCTCCCAGGCGCTGGGCTGGCAGGAGGTGGTAAGGACACCGAGTGGCCATCACCCAAGGGGCCTCCACACCAGCTGGGTCCCCGGGAGCAGGGCCTGCCTCGGTTTGCTCGCCCAGATAGCCCTCTGTTGTGCATCTCATCAGATGTGAGATATGGAAGAGGGCTCCGCGTTGGGTGAGTGAGAGATGAGGTGCCCCCACTCAGGGCTCACCCCTCCGAGGAGGGGCACAACTACCATCAAGCTGGTAAGGACCTGTGGAAGCCTGCACACCCAGCAGTTCTCTGGGCAGACACCCAGGCTGGGGCACACAAGCCTGTCAGTCCCAGGTGTGCAGTGGGACACACTGTGACCCACCTAGGCAGGGGCTTGGACCCATGCACTATGCATCCCCCACACTCGGCTGGAAAACAAAGGATGGGGGACTTGGTGGGTTTCTGGAAACAGCCCAACTCACGGAGAGGAAAACTTCCCACCAACAGGTGAGGGGCGTCCTGTTCACCCAGCTGCCCCCTGTGCTGGTGATACTCAGCGCTGCTGGTCAGACGGGACTTCACCACCACCAGGCCTTTCAGCACCACCTTTCTCTCACTCGAGCTCGCTGCCCGTGCACCCTCACCTTTCCCAGAACTGATGGCAGGCATTCCACCGGGCATCTTCCCAAGGAGATTGCCCAAAGCCTTGTATTCAGGGATGGAGGCTTCCTGGGACAGAAAAAGCCCCTCAGTAGGACAGACTCAGGCCAAGCAAGGCATCCCTTTGTGCTTTGTCCAGGAGACACAGGGAGGGCAACACCTCCGGTCCTAGGGTCGCAGGGAGCAGGGGCTATGGTGGGTGCAGCTGGTAAAGCAGAACAGACACACCCAGGGCAGCCAGGCCAAGTGGACCTCCACCTCCCTTCCGGTCCCAGAACAGAGGAAAGTTGTGCTTCTCCTTCATGACTCCTGGGGACAGAACTGGGAGGTCAGAGCCAACAGAACCAGTTGCTCTGGGGTGGGGATGCCACACAGCCAAGGCTTCGTGCAGAACTAGATGGAGATACCGACATGCCACCCTTGGTATTTGGAGTCTTCAAAGGGTAGGGCCAGAACAAGTCACAGGAAGAAAACAACAAAAAGAGCAAGACACAGCTGTGTGGGGAGCCAGGAGAGCTGGATACACTTCTGAGCCTGTGAGGGTCCCAGCTCTGGAGGCCTTTTGCAAGGAAACCCAGGGTGGGTCTTGATGTCCTGATGCCAGGTTGCGGCAGAAAAGTTGGATTCCCGGAAAGGACTGGGAAACTAGAGGAGCCTGGCCCCAGCCAGAACCTAATGTTTAGGGCTGAGAGCCCATCTTATAGCAAGAGAGAAGGAAATCCTAAGATGGATCCAGACTAATGTTTGAAAGAACTTTCCAAATGGAGGTTGGCAGGACCCACAGCCTTTGTGCCACTGTGGGAGGGCTAAGAGGAAGAACTTGGAGACCTGAGTCTTAACAGCCATAGTGCCAGGACCTGACCCTTTGGGAACCATGCAAGGGTCAGTGAGAGCCTCCATTTGCACTCTAAGCCAGTGATCCTGGTTCAGGCCCCAGCACTGCCCCAGGCAGAACACCCCCCAACATAGCCCCCAGCCCATGGACCAGTGGAGACTGAAGCGGGGGACAAGTCTGATGTTGGGGCTCCTTCTGGGCCCCAAAGGTGTGGCTCCCCACCAAGGCCACATCTTCCAGCAAGGTAGCCGGACAAGGAAGCAAACTAAACCACCCCCCTTCCGGCCTCCTCCAGGCCCCAGCAGAGGGCAGCCAAGTGATTCCCTCTCACATGACCTTGGGGACCCAAAGGCCATCAGATTCCTGTCCAAGCACCCAGATTAGAAGTATACTCCTTGAGGACAGGAACCGCTTCTCACTGCTGACAGCATTTCCCAGAGCTGGGACCTGGCCCCTCCAGAGGCTCGGGATTGGTGAAGGTATAGAAACATGCGCCTCATAGCTCTGAATTTAGTTCTGGTGTGTCATGGGATATGTGGTGGCTGGGAGGAGTCTTGTCTTTTCTACAGCAGTAAAAACTCGAAGTTTTCTCACCCTGGCAATATCCACCCTTGGGAGGCGTGGCCTGGATGTCTCAGGGAGAAGTTCTGAATAGATGTCTTGCCCTTCCAAGCCGACCCCACTACCTCACTGAACCCCCTACTTCCCACTCTCAGCTGACCACATCCCCAAGATCCCTAGGCTTATCCCTGGAGAATATGGACCCAGAGCCCTGGCAGGCTGCCTGAAGGGGATGCCCCGCAGAAGGCTGGGACTGAGCAGGGGGAAGAGAAGAGCCTCTGGGCCAAGTCTGAGCTGTCTGTTGGAGCAACCCCTCTGGTCTGGGGCCTGACAGAGGCTCCCGACCAGGAGGCTGGGCCTCACAAAGGGGAGGCCGGCCCCAACAGCCTGAGCAGCCAAGGAGCCACTGGTGGTTACTGCAGATCCTCAGGGCGATGACACCAAGTGCTGGTGGAGACTCAGCTCTTCGCTGGCTGTGCCTAGAGGGCTGCTCCAGATGGGGGTGGGGTGGAGGTGGGGAACAGCTGTCCAAGCCCCTGCCCTGGAGAGGAAGCGCTTAGGGTCAGGCCTGCGTCCCACTGTCCCAGCAGGAGGACAGGAGACTGACAACCCCTCTCCCAGAAACCAGGGATAACACCAAGCCTCCAAAAGTCTAGTCCAGATCAGGATTCCTCTGGAGGTCCAAAGAGCGTGGCTGGTGTGGGGCTGGCAGGGGCCCTGCCGCCCCCAACCCGGGTTAGCAGCCTTCCACCTTGATGTGCAGGATCTTAGAGAAGCCGGGCCTCCGCCGTAGGGCCTGTGGACCAAACCTGAGTTAGTTCCCGTTGGGGCAGACAGGCGGAGCCCTCCCTTCAAACACCCAGGTCACCAGTCCCAGCCGCGGGGTGCCCTGGGGGTCTTGATCAGAGCCAGCTGCTCACCTGGAGCTTTGTTATCATGTCCTCAAACAGCTTCTGGGCCTCAGGACTGCTAGGCTCTTTGAAATAATCGGCAATCCCAATCTGAACCACAATGGACTTGAGGTTCCGGCAGATGCCTAGGAAAAGGTAAGTGAGGTGGGGCCCATGCCTGACCTGGGCAAGAGACCTGTCTTCTCTTATCAATTAATGAAATCAGAACACGCTGAGAGGCAGCTGTGTGCTAGGCACTGGGAGCAGACCCATGCTGCCCCCGGCTCCCCTGGGCAAGGAGAGAAAGAGCGTGAGGTCCCAGAGCACAGGCCGTGGTGGACTCTGGGAGGATGAGTGGATGATAGCCAGCTGTGCAGGGGTTCCAGCAACTTCGCTGGCAGAGGGGACCGTTGTGGTATGGTCTGGGTATGTGGAGATGAATTACAGGAACAGAGAAGCTGAGGTGCAGCTGCTGAGTCTCGGCCAGCCAGAGCACTGGAGGAGTGGAGGCAGGGGGCAGGTTAGTTGGGAGCAGAGGGCTTAAGGGACTGGATGTTGCCATGAAGTCAGGGCGGGAGAAGCAAGAAGGTCAGGAGGCTGAGAAGATCTAGAAGTTAAGATTTTGGAGGCCAAGCAGTTAGTTCTGATGGTCAGCCCAGGGCAGGGCCATGAGATTGAAGGGGAGGGAAGAAGAAGATTCTGGCGATGATAAGAAAGTCAAGGAACCTGCAGTGCTCAGGATATGGGGTCCTGCCAGGGGCCAAATGGTCCCCGATGAGGGACTCACTTGGGTGTGTGCAGCTCAAGCTGGGCACCTGCATCCTTAATGAAGGTGGAGGAATCATAGGGAGGGAGTGGGGGCTGGAGGGAGGTAGGGGCCAGCAGAGGCATGCTGAAGGCTTCACCCTGAGAACTGTCCTGGGGGGCTAATACACATTATCTCATTAACCTTCCTGCCCATTCAGCTTAGAATTCCACTTAAAAGATGGGGATACAGACTCAAGAGAAGTATAGTGACCTGCCCAAAGTCACACAGCTAATAAGCAGTAAAGACAGAATGCACACATAGGTCAGTAAGCTCCAGAACCCATGTGTTCAGCCCTTGCCCTTGGCTGGAGGCTCACATGGGGGTAGATGGTAGATGATACTGAACAGCCCATGTCTCCAGCATGGAAAGAGAACAAGCAACACATGTCCATTTGGCTGAACTAAACCATTCAGGTCAGATGCTGGCAGGCCTTCAATGCCACCCTGGCCTCAGAAGGCACCGGTGGCAAAGCCAGGGCTAGAACCCTGGTCAACCTGACCCCAGTGTTGGCGTTTGCTGACCAGGAGCAAGAGGGAGTTGGCTATGCTACCTGCTGACAAGACGTGGTAAGAGTTGACAGTGGCACCCCACCCCTGTTCCCCATCACTCACTGTTGAAATGCAGCAGGGCCTTGGGGGTTACAGGGGTGGCTGTGAGCACCAGCATCTCCAGGCCCTTCAGGCCTTCCCGGCAGACCTCAGCCGCCACCTCCTGGGTGATCTCCGACACGTGGTCCAACTCCAGCACCTGCAGCCGCATGCAGTTTCTCGCTAGGAAGAAGGAAGGAGAGGGGAGGGCCTGCTGACAAACACCCAGGTCACTTCCTGCCGCCACCCACGCCACTGCCTGAGCCCCGCTAGGATTTCAGTGATGCACCCACGCCTGCTTCCCATCACCCCCACGCCAGTCCCACGGAGAGACTCACCGAGTGATGCCAGGCCCTGCACCCCACAGCCGGCACCCCCGACCCCCAGAGCCCGGAGGTGGGGCCAACAGCGACCGATCATCTGTAGGCAGCGGTTACTGAATCGCATGGGCTGCTGGCTGGAGAATGGGGTGGAGGGAGGGTCGTCAGGGAGCCCCTGGCTGCATGCTATCCTAAGCCCGCTCCTCGGTCAGGACCCGCCCCACAAGGCGAGGGCCCCACCAACCACCCAACTGTTCAAGTCAGAAACCTGGGATCTTCCCTGACTCTTCCTCCTTCACTTCCCGCCAAGACCTGCAGATTCTGATTCCTCAACAACTCTTCAATCCACAGCTCAGACCACAATCAACATTCACCTGATTATGCAACTAGTCTCCCTGCCAGTTCATCCAGCGGCTGCCCAGAGTCACTCACTCCCACGTTTTCTCAGTCATTCAACAAAATGCTTCTCAAGTCCTGCCATGACTAAGAACAACAGAGCTGGGCCAGAATTCACCTGCAGTGTGGGAGACCTGGGTTCGATCTGTGGGTTGGGAAGACCCCCTGGAGAAGGGAACGGCTACCCACTCCAGTATTCTGGCCTGGAGAATTCCATGGACTGTATAGTCAGTCCATGGGGTCGCAAAGAGTCGGACATGACTGAGCGACTTTCACTCGCTCACTAGGGATATAGTGGTGACATATAGACATGGACCCTGCCTCCAAGAGGCACACAGTGTAGGGGAAGACAGAGAACATTACCGGTCTGATGTAATCCCATTTGTTAAGATCTATAGTCCCCCAGTGGCTTCCCAGTGCTTTCCTGATAAAATGCAAAAACCTAAATCTCTTAGGCAAGACCTGACCTTGGCCCAGCCTTCCTTTCCACACTTACTGCTTGTTGGGCCCTGCCCACCACTCACAGCAAACCTGCTACTTCTCTGAACACTTCATCACTTAACAACCCCCAGCTGCTGCCACACACTCAGTACCAGGGGCACGGAAATGGACATTCACAGCCTCTGCCCCAAGAAACATGAGTCTGGTGTAAACTGAAACATTGAGAAATTATTGTAAAATTGACTAGATAGGGGCTAGGACCAGGCGCAAGAGGAATGGAGACAGGGGAGCATTGACAAATCCTGAGTGTTAGTGATGGGATACTGGGGACCCGTGAGGCGGTGTCATGAAGAGAGAGTCTTGCAGGGCACGAGCAGGGAGTGAAAAAGCCTGGTAGTTTGAGAATTCCAAGTAGAGCGATGAATGATCTCATACTCTGGATTCTCTGAAAACCAGCTCTTTTGTGTATTATACACTGACCTCCCTAACTGCCTTTCACGTGTCAAAGCTGGCTATCTCAGGCCAGCGTTTCTGAACACTCTGTGGGCTCTGCAGCCTTTAGGCACACATCTCAGCTGAGCCAGCTACAGGCTTAATAAGATCCACAGATCCTTGATACCACTTTTACTGTGCAGTTGAGAAACTAAGGCATGACCGGGTAGCCCAAAGTTACACTGCCCGCAAGCCAGGCCATGATCCCGCGTCTGATTCTGAAGCCTAAAGACAGACTGATGAATGTGAATCTCTCACCCCAAACAGCACATGGAAGGGACCCACATCTGCTGGGTCCTCACCCCCACACCGGGCCCAGCCCTGCCCATCCCCACCGCAGCCTCGCTCACCAGGGGTGAAGTGGCGCCACCTGGAGGGAGACGATCTCTCTGCAGCCTGCGCCCAGGGCCCAGATGACCTCATGGCCCACTGGGTCTGTGGCACTTCTGTTGAAAAGACAAAAGCTGGGGCCACCCACTCTGGAGGCCTCTGCTCCTTTCCTTTGGGTCGCAGAGCTCTTGGGTCCTTCTGCCCCAGAGCCCTGGGGGGAGGGGGAAGGTATGCGTATGCAGAGCTCAGGGATCCCTCTGGCCGATCCCTCACCCCCAGCAGTGGGGACCCACCTGTAGGTGACGGCCTGCAGGGCGCGGCAGTAGCAGCTAGCCAGCCACAGCGAACGGTCAGTGAGGATGTTGGGGCAGTGGGAGATGCGCAGGATCAACAGGTTTCCCCCCGCTGCCTTCAGCAGAGACTCCAGGCCTGCCTCCAAGCAGCCCCTGGGGACAGCCAAGAAGTCAGGGCACTGTCTGCAGCCAGATCCTCCTCTGGGAAGCACCCTGACATCACTCTGGGTCCGCAGCCCAGGAGCGGTCCCCCCACCCCCACCGCATGGCCTCACCGGGTACTCCGGGCATACTCCTCTTTGCTCTCCTTCTTGCCCCGCTGCCGAGGCTTCAGGTTCTGCAGTGTCAGCGAGTGGGCCTGGGTGCACCACTGAGCCAGCATTGCCAGGAACTGCAGGGAGAGAGGAGTTACCTGGGCATAATGGGATGTGAGTCCAGTTGGCAGGAGATGGACCAGCCCCAGGATGGGAGGCCTCAGGAGAACATGTCGGGGAGCCAGGTTAAAGCTGGGGTGTGGTAAGGGTTGCAAGGACCAGCCAGACCTTGCAGGGCTAGACTCTGCCAGGGAAAAGATAGGGTCACAGCAAAGGTGACTGGGAGAGCAGGACGGCAGAGACAGACAGGCACCTTGGAACAGACGCGGGCGTTCTCAAGCAGCACCCGGGTCCAGACGGCAGGGTGGCGGGCCACGAAGCGCCAGTCCCGGCAGACCTCGGCGGCGTGTAGCAGAGTGCGCGTGTCCAGGTAGGTGAAGATGCAGAACAGGGCAGCTCGCATCTTGAGGATCTCGGGGCTGATGACCTCATTGGAGCGGGAGGGGCTTCCCCTCTCAGCTCGCCGACCCCGCCCACTGCCTCCCTCCGGGCGGGCTGCCAAATACCACAGGGTCAGAGGTCAGTGGGGGGGTATACAGGTGGGGAGCTGGGGTAGGGCAGGAACTGCAGGAGGAATGGGCATGACAGAACCATGCTGGGGGACCAGAAACTGGGGAGGAGGGACAAAGGGCCTCTGCTTCCCCCTCTTTTGCATTATCCCCCTCTCTAATTTTGCAAATTAGGAAAAGGTGGCCCTTCCTCAAGTGAACTTTCTTTTTAAGGTCTTATATCATGACACTGTCCAAAGTCATCCCCTAGAGGAGGCAACTGAGTCAAGATTGGAGGAGGGAAAGGGTTTGGATAGAAGCAGTGCATCTGTGAACAGAAGGCAGGTGAGGTTGCCCAGAGCAGTCACCAGGCACAGCCGTGCACCCTGACCTGAGCTTTCTGCCCCTGGACCCACCCACAGACGCATGTGGCCTTGTATGGATATGGGAGAGGGCTTGCCCCACTGGCCCCCGGCTTCACTTTGAACTCCCAACTCCTCTCCTGTGAATGTCACGTGAATGGATCCCCGTGTCCCAGCAGCTCCTGCCCTAAGCCTGCAGGGCCCTGCACATGTGGGAAGTCTGGGGCAAGGGGAGAGGCAGTGCAGGAGCCCAGGAGATTTACTGCCTCAGCCTTGTGTCCCCTGAGAGCGGTCAGCACCACGGAAAACCCGGTCTCTCAGTACCCACCCCCTCGGGACTCACCAGAGAGCCGGCAGCTGCTCACTGGCCCAGCCATAGCAGGCCCAGGGCGGGGGACATCCGAGGGGCCCTCAGCCTCTGACTCGGTGGTTCTGGAGCCCACGTCGGAGACGTCACCTTCCTCCCCTTCCGTGCTGTGTCGACGGGGTCTGCGCTGCCAGTTCTGGATGGCCTGGCGCCGCAGTCCAGAGCTGCGAGGGGGCTGGCCCCGCTCCGAGCCGCCGTTGGCAGCCTGCACCCTCGTGCCTAAGCCCCCGGGGCCGCTGTCCTCGGGGGCCCCCTCTTCTGGCCGGGGCAGCTCCAGACTGTCACTGTCATAACAACCTGAGCTCTGAGATGCAGCTGGGATGCGACTGGAGGCCCTGGGGTGGGGGGTGGACCAGACGGTGAGGAGCAAGGGGTCCTAGGCCTGCCCAAACTCTCCATACCACCTACCACTGGCCAAGGGCAATCCACCCACCCTACTGTCCAAGAGTCCTCTCTGAGTGTGGAAAGGCAGACAGAGGTGACCCAAGGAGGATGGGGGAGGAGGAGAAGCCAAGCCCCAGAAGGGCCAGCAGAGCAGTGGATCTTTCTAGGGGACGGTGGGCTGTGCGGGACGGGCCAGGCCCGTGGCTTACCCTGTGCTGGGAGAGGAGCCATGCCGGGACACTGCATACGTGCTAGGCATGGCTGGGCCCGCGTGGTGTTCTCGCTGTGGGCCCCCAGAGAGGGAAGGAAAGGCAGGAGGCAGAGGGGGCCAGAGGATGAGAAGGAGTGGGAGAAACAGGGTATAAGATGGAGATAAGAGATGGGGGAGAAGAGAGAGAAAAAGAAAAACAGTTGGGAGAGATGGACAAGTAGACAGACAGACAGCCCAGAGAAGCAGGCTCACCAGCCCCCTCCCTGTACCCACCACACACCCCAGACCCCGGCTTGTGGCTCCTGGGCTCTCATTTGCAGAGATGGGCAGAGGGGAGCCCCTGCCTGAGGGCTGGGGTTGCTGGATGGTATCTCACTACAGCCTCAGGGAGGGGCTCCCCTATTCCTGGACCCCTGCTTCAGGACTGCAGTCTGCTCATGGGGAAGAGCCAAAGAAGGAAGCACGGAGTATCAGAGGGAGATTCAGGCATGTGTGAGGCGAGGTGGTAGGGGTCAGCTGGGCAGGCAAAGGAGGGAAGGCAGGTGGGCACTCACCGTCCTGCCTGGGGCCCGGGTACTGGGCCCAGCACCAGCTCCCCCACCTCCGCGGCCCAGGCTGGCACTGGGCGTGCTGCCACAGCTGCTGCTGATGACCTGCAGCTGCCGCTCGGCCCGGTCGGCCCGCTCGAGGAGCTCCTCGATGAACTGCTGCAGCCTCAGCTTGGCGCTGGCCTCCCGCGCCGCCGTCTCCTTCAGGAACTGGTCGATCTGCACCACCTCCCTGGGCCCAGAGCAGTCTCTTACCCGAGTGCCCTGGCCTGGCTGCCCACCCACCCGCTGGAGGAAACCCTGAGCAGTAGGGAAAGACAAGGGCACAGCTGGCCACAGTGTCTGCTCGTGGTCACGTGGGTACACGCAGAGCACACCCAGGAACACTGCCCACACAACAGCGCATACAGAAATGCAGGCATACACCCCTAGTCATACGTTCACACCCCACCAACCCAGACCCAAGCACACAAGCAGACACCCCTGCTCCCCACAGAAGTACTCACAGGCATGTTCAGTCACACACAGCCACCTCCTCCCTCCAGAAGCCCACACATAGCCCAGTAGCCAGCTCCACACACTCATGTACACATATTCATATAACGTTCATCCACAGGCACGCACAGGCTGAGGCACAGTCCTACCAACACATTCAAACACACACACACACACATTTTCAGAAACGCTCTCAGATGCAGAAAAGCACACTTATGGTTGCACCAACCTCCAGGAGTTGCACACACAGCATACTTAAAAGAGTCATGTGAGTATTTACTCTCACAAGCATTCATAGTCACTCATGCATCCATTCAACATGTATGGGCACCTTCTAGGTGCCAGGCACCGTTCTAGGTGTTGGGGCTACAGCAGTGAACAAAGCAGAAAAAAAATCCCTGCCCCCATGGGGCTTATCACGATAGGGACAAATAACATCTACGTTTGAAGACCAGAGGAATGAGGAGAAGCCCAGCAAAGGCTGAGAGGAAGCCAATAGAGAGAGATGGAAATTCCAGGAGAGTATCTTTAGAAGCCAAGTTAAAAGATTTGTTTCAAGGATCAGCTGTGTCAAATGGCTGCCAAGGGGCCAAATAAGAGGATGAGTTGGCCTTCGTAACATGAAGGTCATTGATGACATGGAGGATAAAGATGTTGGTGGATGCCTGATCAGAGTGGGCTCAAGAGAGAAAGTGGGGAAAGAAATCGAAGACAAGTAGAAACAATATTTTCAAGTTTTTCTCTGAGGAGGAGAGAAAAGAATGATACAATAGATAGGAAAAAACCTGAGGAGGGAAAGGAGAGAATTGAGCCTTGTCTTTGGGTTGGCAGAAGAGAAGAGTCTGATGTCACAATCAGGAAACAGCCTTGTCAAGGAGCAAAGAGATGGCCGAGAAAGACATTCACACACATGAACGCGGTCACACTGCAATGGTCTCAGAGTCCTAAACTCACACCTTCATGCCACTCATGGCCCCACGCGCACCACCATTACAGGCCAGCGGCCACAGTGCCCGCGTAATTCGGCCGCACACACAGCCACACTCACGATGGTGGCGGGAACACAGTGATGCCATCACCGACTCTGGCACATTCGCGGTCACACCCACCCACTGGGCCCTGTGGGCCACTCACTGCTGCTTGCGGCTCAGCTCCTGTTCTTTGTGCACCAGGTCCTGCTTGAGCGAGGCCAGCAGCTCCACACTCACGTCCACCTGGCGCGAGAGCTCGGAGGCGCGCTCCTCCAGCTCCTCCTTCTCACGCCCCAGCCGCGCGCTCTCCTGCCGCGCAGTCTCCAGCTCCGCCGCCTTTCGCTCCAGCTCGGCCTGCAGCCGGCCCACCTGGCCTGCGATCTTCTGCTCCACCTCCTCGCTCAGCCGCTCCAGCCGTCGGTCCACCTCCAGCTTCTCCAGCGCCCGGATCTTGAGGCGGGCCAGGCCCTCTTCGTAAGCCACGTCGGCGGGCGAGGGAGACGCGGGCGAGGCGGACGCGGGCCCGGGGCAGGGGCCGGGGCCAGGCCCGGGCGGCGGCGTCGAGCACGCCGAGGAGGCCACGGACTTGCGGGCGAACAGCTCCCCCAGCGGGATCTCGATCTCGCGGAGCGCGTAGCGCGCGGCGGGCACGAGGCCCGGCTCCGCCAGCTCCTCGCAAGGCAGGCCGGCCGGCACCAGGTCGCCGGGAAAGTGGGCGAGGGGCGCGTGGTGGTGATGGTGGTGCAGCAGGTGTGGCGCGGCGGACGACTGCCCGACTGCCTGCTCCTTGCCCTGAAAGGACGTGCTCTCGAAGACCTCGCGCCGGGCGCCCGGCACGGCCAGCAGGGCGGCGGGCTCGGGCGCCAGCGGGAAGGCCGCCGCGGCGCCGTCGCAGATGCTGTTGGTCTTGGAGAGAATGTAGAGCGTCTCGTACGTGTGGCTGTACTCCAGGTGCGCGCGCAGCGACGACAGGCTCCGGAAGCGCTTGTGCTCCCCGCAGCGCGGGCAGCGGTAGGGCAAGTCCAGCGAGGCCATGGCCCCGCTGCCCCCGTGGCGCCCGGGCTCCACCGCGGCCGCCCTGGAGGTCAGCCGGGCGCGCTCATGGGGGGACGCGGGCGAGCCCCCCTGAGGGGTCAGGCAGGCTCAGGGCGCTGGCAGCCAGGGGCAAGGAGGCTAGAAGAGAGGGGAGCAAGCCTTAGGAAGGGGGTATCCCTCCCCATCTCCAACCTGTATCCGCCACCCTTGACGAAACTGACTTCCCCGGAAAACACGTGCTCACAAGAGAGGGGCAAGGAGACCAATGGCCAGACCTCCCAGAGGAGACTGGCCTGCTCCAGGACCTGCGTGAGGGCTGTGCATGTATGAGAGTGAGAAAGAATGAGAATTCTCTAAGGGGGAGGGGGGAAGGCATTAGTTTTATTTATGATAGTAACAACCTGGACATAACCGAAGTGCCCATCACTAGTAGAATGGATAAATCGTGTTATATTCATAATGGGATGTTACCCGGGAATAAGAAGGAACGGTGGGTACATGGAACATGGATGAAGCCATTTAATATCATGCTGCATGACAGAAGCCAGATTAGAGTGCATACTGTTGGATTCCATACACATGGAGAACAGACTAAACTGATGAGGACAGAAGTCAGAACAGAGGTTACCTCTGGGACTCATATGGACTAGAAAGGGGCAGGAGGTAACTATGTGATGCTGAAAATGTTCTTTATCTTGATATGAGTGGTGGCTATACAGGTATAAAGTTATACAGTGTATGCACACGTACATTTAAGTTTAGTGTACTGTATGTACCAGCTGTATGTATATCTCAAAAAAAAAAAAAAAAAAGCTCATTTCCATGTCTTGCAACCACACTCATCAAACCAGCGGGACTACTGGTACCATGCTGCAGTGACCGAGATGCCACCTCGCTTAATGATACCGATGTGTGCATGTCACTCTTTCTGTGCCTGCTTCTGTCCCACTGTCTCTCATCCCTGCTCTGCCCTTTGCTCCAAGGGCCATGATGTTTGTCTTCTCCAGGTCCCTTCCTGGCAGCCCACTCCTGGCCACCCTCAGCTCCTGCTGTCCGTCCTGCCTCGTCCCTCGCTTCTGGTCACCCTTCCCCTTCCTCGTGGGCTCTCTACCCTGTAACTGGCCTTCAATCTCCTCGGCTGTCACTGTGCCCTTCCAAGTCACAGGCCATCTGCTAATCAGACAATGTAGTTGTCGTCAAGCGTCTTCACCTACTTGGTTTCTTGGATGATACCACTGACTGCTCCATGTTGGCAGGCTGCCGTGCAGCTGCCCTGTTTGGGCTCTCTAACATTTTCTTCTTGCTGTGTTCCTAACCGTCCTGTCTTCTGATGGGAGGCGTGCCTTCACGCCCCTTTTGCCTCTGTCTGGTTCAGTACCACAGTCTGGCTCACTTATATCTTTAAGCCTTTACTTTCAGCTCCAACTCTCCATCCTGACCTACTCTTAAGTTCCATTTGCCTTCTGGCTTTAGACCTGGGTGTATGAATGGATGCCTGTTCTCTATGCCAGCCCAGCTCCCAGTCCTCCTGACAACAGCACCCTGCCTTGACATTGGGGAACCATCCTTTCTTCCCCACTTTCTCAGTCCATGTGGTCTGAGTGGGAGCTGATGGTTCCCCTAGGGGTCAGAATGTGATTTAGGCCTGGCCAATCAGAGTCCTGAGATGGGCACAGATCACCTAACTTGAGTCAATGAGTCATTTCTCCAGGACTTCTCTGGCATTACTGGGGAAAGCATCCTCTTTGGGCTCAGGTTTCTAAGCGCAGGGGCGGGCCAGGCTGTGAGGGCCATCTTTGTCTCCTTTGGGAGGAACCACCTGGGAATTAAGCCAATACAGAGAGGTAGAACTGAGACGGAGAAAGAGCGATTCCTCACAGTTTGAGGTCCTGGTCTGTTCAGTTAGGTCAGCCAGTCAATTCCCTTTTCTGCTTTAGCCAGTCTGTACTAGGAAAAAGTCCAAACTCAGAAATTAGCTTCAGAAGTCAAATTTTTTTGAAAGAAGGAATTGGCTGAACTAAACAGGATAGTGCCACTTCCCCTGCCTGCTACACAGCAGCAAAGCAGCTGACTAAACTCTCCCACTGCCTCTAGAGGCGAGCTAGAACTTTAGGGGACCTGTAGAAAAATGTCCAACAAGAGATACTTTGGCTGAAAGGGGCTCATCTGAAAGCAGAAAGGAAGAAAATGCTGCTTTGCCCAGAGAGGCCCTTTCTGCCTGAGGCCAGTAATTCAATAGGGCTGAGAGTCAGATAATTAAGAGCCAGTTCTGTGCTGCTAGCTAAAGTCAGTTCAAGCAAAGACAGACAGGCTGGAAACACAGAGGGAGACACACCTGGAGCCTGACAGGCTCTTGACTCCTCAGGCCCTCTTGAACTCCTCCCAGCTCAACAGAGGCCACCGCGGCTTCCATTACAAGCAGCTTCCAGTGGGTTGCAGCTTGAGGGAGAAGGGGCAGAGAGCTCTGCCTCTCACCACAAACCAGGAGTTGCACTGCCCTGCGGCAGAGCCCTACGAGAGCCACAGAACCATGGGCTCCTGGGACAAGCAGAGCACCAAGATCTGTTGCTAAGAGACAACTCCTCCTCCTCCCCCAACACCATCACCAGGGACTTGATTCAAGAATTATAACTTTCAATGAGGTCTCTGGTTTGGTTAATAGCTCTGGGGATGGCTGAATGCAGACTGACTGAGAGCTTTCTAATGATTAAAGGGATTGTATTGCCAGGAAACCCCCACAAACCTGGAAAACAAAGGCCAGGGATTACTCAACCCCTGAAGTGTTCCCGCCCCCAAATTTGTACCAATGGGAGGTGACCCCTCAAAGCCCCTTGTGCACGTGGCCACAAAGCATGAAGGATAACGGAGGCTCTCAAGACAGCAGAAGCAGAGCAGCTGCTAGGTGGGCCAGGGCACCTTGTCCACACTGACTGGTCAAGCTTGTGGTCCGGGCTATGGACCTGTGATCCTGGAGTGTTCTCCCTCCCCTCCCCTCTTCAACTGGAAAGGTTTTGCTATTTCAGCTATCCGACTTTTCCTCCATTGTTGTAGTTTGGCCATAAATTGAAAGACCAGGAAGGGCTAGCTCAACACCATAAGAGACAAGACTTGCGTTGGGGCTGGACGTAGTAAGTGGGGGAGAACTGGGAGCCTTTCCTTTCGGAGATGGGACAAGCGTGTTTTAAGTTTTGTGAGGGCTAACTGCATTATGATAAAACAGAAAATTTTTATATGAGAAGGGGGATCTGTTTAGATCTTGGACAGAGGTAGAAGGGAATGGACATTTGTTGGTTTTGCTGCTCAACTCCAGTCCCCCTTGGTAGGTGCACACCCCAGTTTTCCCTTGGAGAACCATTCCCTCCTCTCTGAGTCAATGTTGTTTGGCTGACCTCCGTGAGCTTTGCCAGGGGAGCTCATATGACCTTGGCCTTTTCATCAGTCACAGCTGTCACTTAGTCTTGGGGAAGTTTCCTAGGCCAGGCCAATACAGCCCTCCAGGATCTGTGCAAAACCGGCAGGATGTGAGGCTGGAGCTGCTGGTGGCCCTTTCTGCCCTCTCTTTGGGAAAGGTGAAGAAAAAGACTCTTTATGACTCCCCTGAGCCACAGAGCCAGATGTGCCGAAAACTTTAACCCAGGACTTGTCAATTGTGTGAGGCAGCAAATTTTTTTTTGTAGATTTAACAGTTTGAATTGGTTGCTAGGAATGAGGCTTTAGAATAACACAGTGACCCACAGTGTCAAAAGACTAACCTTGGACTTCCCCTGACACACTCCCCAGTATCCTTGTTTCCCTCAGCAGTGCCACCCACAGCCCTGGCCATCTCAATTTTGCTCCCTGCTAATCATCAAGACTGGCTGATTTTTCCTTTGAATGCTCTTAACACAACTGTTCTCTTCTGCTTCATGCTCCCCCCACCCCTCAAAGTCCCCGAGGTCCAGTCTTGGGTCTCACAGCTCTCTAGCATCCTGTATAAGGTACCACCAGATGCCTCTGATATGGGATAACTCCTGTTGACGATCCTTCAGTGGTGCCCATCATCTGTCAGCTGCAGCCAAATTCCACAGCTTCATGCTTTGGCTTCGATGTAGTCTTGCCAGTTTGAAAAATGGCCTGGCTATTTCGCTTGCATTTTTTTGGATTACTAATGGCTGGACATTTTTTTCACAATTTATCAGTCATTTATATCTCTTTGGTAACTTGACTATGTACTGCTTTGCTCATTTTTGTACTGAAGGTTTATCTTTGCTTATTGATTTGCAAAGGCTTTTTATAATATTGATCTTTTGTCATTTATATACTGCAAATATTTTTCTCATGTGTTGATTGGCTTTTACTTTTGTTTATAATCTTTACTGACATGCTAAAGCTTTAAAGTTTACATGAGTAAAATCTTTAGGATTTCTCATTTGGTTGTCATTCTTAGGAAGTCCATCCCTACCCAAGGATTATATAAACAGTTATATTATGTTTTCTTTTAGTAATTTATGGTCTCCCTTTTTTTTTCAGTTGCTCAGTCATGTCCAACTCTTTGCAACCCCATGGACTGTAGCCTGCCACGCTCCTCTGTCCATGGAATTCTCCAGGCAAGAATCTTTTGTGGATAGCCATTCCCTTCTGCAGGGGATCTTCCTGACCCAGGAATCAAAGCCTGGTCTCCTGCATTGCAGGCAGATTCTTTACCATCTGAGCCACTAGGGAAGCCCCTGGTCATTTTTTGAAGTCCAGAATGTTTTTAAAATTAAGGGCTTTAAACAACCAACCATAATACTATAAATACAATGACTGGTAGCATTCAAATACTTCAGGATCTGTGGTTTCCTTTCATACAAAGGAGTTTTCATCCATCTAGAAAATTTTGATATGCATAGTGAGACAGGGATTAAAAAACTTTTTGTTATGGACATTTTCACACATATCCCAAAATAAAGAGAATATGATGATAACTCTTATGTACTCATCATCTAGCTTCAGAAATTATCAGCTGATAGCCAGTTTTGTTCATCTGTACACTGTTGTCTGACTTCACACCTCTTCCATCTCCACTGGATAATTTTGAGCAAATCCAAGTTATTGTATTATTTCATTTAAAGTACCTTAGTATGTATAAGACAACTTAAAACTTCTTTTAAAAACTAAATATTAGTCACTTATTATCACAATATTATTGTCTTTTTATGTCTATTAAAACTCAAAAAAGTAGCCTTGAGAGGTAATCCACAAGATGGTTCTCTGAAAAGACCAACAAAGTAAATATTCCTCTGGCAAATCTATTCACAGAGAAAAGGAAGGGAAACAAGTGCTATAGCAAAAAGAAGGATATAAACACTGACACAGAGAAGATTTTTTTTAATTACTGAAGTGCTACCAGGTACAACTCCTGGCCCAAATTTATGAAAATCTGGATTAACTGAATACTTTTCTAGGAAAATATAAATGATCAAAATTGACTCAGGAAGAAATTTTAAAAACCTGACTAGACTAATGGTTATAGATAAAACTGCAGAAGTTGGCAAAGTGATCAGGGATATATTATAAGGAGAATGTGGTTCACACACACAACTGTTCAGGAACAGGGTTATTCTTCATGCCCGTTCAGTCCAGTGTCTGAGCACCTGTGTTTGCCTGTCTGTCCCAGCTAAGTGCGGGTCCTTCCTGTGGGGGAATCTGGCCTACACAGCACCTGCTAGCCAGGCTTCTTGAAGATCAGGGGTAATCCTGGGGGCACAGGCCTGAGTGTGGAGGTGCAAGCTAGAGGAAGAACGGGGTCTCTGGAATCCATGGTCTTCACCTGAGGCCCGCCCAACCCCACAGTTTCCCTCCATCTCCTGGAGCTGAGAAATGACTAAAAATCATTCTTAGGAATATTTCTGCCTAGATTTTACCTACCTCCTCTGCATAAACATGAAGCTTTGCCTGAACACAAGCAAGATGTTGGAGGGAGGAGAGGAGAGAAGAGCAAAACAGAAATGTGGTCCATTCAAATTCCATCACAGTTCTATACTGTGGTCACCTGGACAGAACTGTCAGAGATTTTCCTTTGTATTCTAGTCTCCCCAAACCAGCAACCTCTGCAGATCTAAGACCTGCCTCCTTTTTCAGCCTGGCCCCGTCTCTTCACCATCCTCAGGACCTGTTATCTCCTTCCCCCATCTCAAATGTCTATCTCAAGTCTACTTTTAAGTCCAGCCCAAGGTTCTCTTTGAGTAGAAGACTCAATCTAATCTAATCTGGTATTAGCTGGTTTTTTTTTTTTTTTTTTTATGGCTTTCCAGTGTGTGCATTTCATCTCCTCAAATAAGACCAACCATCTCAAAATGTGTCTTCTTTGGCTCTTGCCCACTGTCACACTTTCACACATTGACTCTGCCAGAAACACTGATAATCTTGCCTTTCCGTGGCTTCCACTCCCGCGTGGTCACTGAGAGTTCCTGCAGTGAACACTATTATTTTTATCTGCTTAGCAAGTCTTCTTCATCTTCTATTAATAGCAACATCTCATCTTCTTTTGGGTGAGCTTCCCCTTCCTCCTCCAAGGTGGAGTTCTGACGGGGCTGCCAATCCCAGTAGGCTGGTCCCAGACCTGACCAATCATAGTACCTGATCTTGGACATGGTGGTCCCTCAGGCTGAGCCAGCCGAACTCTTCTCTGGGAATTTATATGAAAGACTAAAGAGATCTCCTTTAGTCTTATATGAAAGACTAAAGTCTCTCTGGGATCACATGCTAAGGATGATGAAGCTGTCTATGGCCCTGTGCAACTTCTACCCATCACAAGGAGAAAACTCATGTATGGCGGGGAAAAGAATGTGGCAACACTCAGAGGGAAGTCGAGTCCAGAGTTAGAGTCCTCACCCATTTTTGAGAATCTGTGTACAGTTGTGCCCAAGACCCACTCATCCCTCTTTTTTCCAGTTATATGCATTAGTACATATCCTTTTTTGCTTAAAATACTTTGGGTTGGGTTAGATTTCTGTCACTTGCAATCAAAAGTCTTAACTAATACTCGTATAAATCTTTATTTCTAACCTAGAATTCTCTCCTAAACACCATTCCAACATGAATTCATTCAACATTCATTTACTGAGTACCTACCATGAACCACACCAGGTGCTATGCTGGGGATGTTTAGGACCCACAAACCTTGCCTTCAAGCAGCCTGTAATCTGGGACAGACTAAGGCACTGGATGGTGCAGTCATGAGATAAAGGCTATGTAGGAGATGGGCACAGAAGTAGAAGTTCCTCTACACTAAGCTTGAGGAGTTTGGGGGTTGGGGAACCCCTGGGAGGAAAATGTAAGCTCCGCAAGAGTAGAGACATTATCTTTCTCAATCACTGCTATTTTCCCAGCAGTGAACAACAGTGCCCACTAAGTGCTCAGGAAATGTTCATGGAATAAAGAGAAGGCGTGCATGCATGCTCTGTAGCCTCCTGGTCTCTCTTCTGTCTGTGGGATTTTCCAGGCAAGAATACTGGAGTGGGTTGCCATTTCCTCCTCCAGGGGATCCTCCTGACCAGGGACTGAACCTGTGTCTCCAGCATCTCCTCCATTGGCAGGCAGGTTCTTTACCACTGAGCCAGCTGGGAAGCCCAAGGGGAAGGCAAAGGCTTAACTAGATGTAGTTGAGAGAATGGCCTACAGAGGGCCAGGGTCAGGAAGAAGGTTCTAGGGACACAACACAGAAACTGTTAGCCAAGGCAGGAGGAGTGTAGATTGTGAGAAGGCTGGATCTGTGAGCAATTTAGAAAGCTTGGCGACAGAGTGACTGTAGTGAGTATGAAAGGCGGGAGTCAAGGGTCAGGCTCAGGTTTGGGGTTTGAGGATCTGTGTCGATGGGGATGAGGTTCAGTAAAGAGGGCAAATGAGTGCAGGCCAGTTTGCGGGGAGAGAGTGAGTTTGGTTATAGATTCCATGCCTTTGAGGTTCCAGTGGGCCTTAGAAACATTTGATACATAGTTTTCAATATGGAGCTGAAAATATAGTTTTGGCAATTTAAGCTTAAAAACAAAAGTGGATGAACAGGACCAGGGAGAGGGTCAGAGAGAGGAGAACAAAGAGGAAAAGGTGGATCCTCAGAGAGGCAGAGGAGGCGGAAGAGCCGAGAAGTTCCTAAGAACCCACAGCAACAATGGGAATTCTGGCAGGAAACCTTAGCGGGGAGAGGATGTCATGGCTGGAAGGATTATAGAAGACTGTAAACAACAGGAGTTGACAACTCAGGTCAGAGCAGAGGTGGGAAAGGTCCACCGGTGACTTCAGAGAGGGCCACTCTGATGAGCCTGGCTGTTGTGGGTTAAGGAGGGGATGAGGTGAGGATGTGAGTAGACAGTGAGTGGATGCAGAAAGCCCAGCTGTGAAGGGGAGAAGGCTGCATGGGAAAATGACAGACTGTACTGAAGACGAAAAACACCTGAACATATTTAAATGCTTCTTAGAGATAACCTAATTTTAATCTATACCATCACTTCCGCTGGCCTGGAGTTATACATGCCTCAGACCTGTAATTTATAGCTATTCTTTTTTTTTTTTTTAACTGCTTCTAGAAGCAGCAGAAAGCAGAGAAGATGAAATGGATGATATTTTAGTGTAGGCAGCTGAGTGCTTAATATGGCTAATAGTGAACTCATATCACAGTACTCACACTGAAACCTGCGTCTTCCTCCTGCTTCCCATCTTGACCAACATGCTCACTGTCTACTCAGCACCTGTGTGCAACCCCAATGCATCCCTGAATTCTCAAGAGTCCACCTCAGATCTCGTCAGTTACTGATTTTTGTCAATACTATCTTCTAAATATTTGCCTCTATTTGTTGCTCTTCCTTTAGCCAAGGCCCCAGATCTCCTATCCCCCTCTATCTGGACGCTGATACCATTTCTAACTGGAGTCTCTAACTCCTCCAGCTTTGAATTCTCATGGTTTCTCAAGAAGAGAGGCAGTCATGTCATTCTTCTTCTAGTAAAGACATGTCTAAAGGCAGGCCATCTTCTGAGAGGTAAAGGCTACCCTGCCTTGCCTGCCCTCAAAGCTGGCTGGAATCTCTCCACCACTCAGCTTGTCAGCCCCAGCTTATGCTTAGTGAGCCCTGTGGGGCTTAGCTTCACTGAGAAGTGCCATGTGATGTTATATGCTTGCGTCTTGGTTCATGCTGGTCCCTCTTTCCGGGACTCCCTCCACTAACTGGTGAATTCTGCAGGCCCAGCTCAGATGCTACTCTTTCCATGAAGCCTTCTACCCCCTCCTCCAGCTCAAGTCACATCATAACATGAATCACTCCTCACCATAGCTCTTCGCACAGGTATGAACACATGGTAACATCGCATACTGGATGGTCATGGACTTGTTCGCACAGCTGATCCTATTTTTCACATAGATTTGGAGGGCAGGGGCAATACAACTGACTCATCCTCACACCTTCCACAAACAGAACAGACATCAGTATATTCTTAGAGGAATCACAATGAATAATGGAGGATGAACAGATTGATTTACATAACCAAAGTGATTTCCACCACTCATCATCATGGAATGGGTGAATTTGGTTACAATTTAAATCAACCCAAGAATCCCCTTGAGTAACATATTCTTCCCTGGCTCTGCAAGTCACCGCTGGGAGGTCAGACCTTGATGTGTCTTCTCGACACCATTGCTCTAGCAGAGTTCCAAGGTTTAGGACTTGTCTGCTTCATTCTATTTTATCCACCCAACAAAAATATGTCAAATACAAGGCCCATGTCAGGCACTGAGGATACAAACATGACTAAGACAGCAATGCTGTCAAAGTGCTTGCAGTCTAACAATCAAAACAGTGAACATTCACCTACTAATTATTCTGGTGAGATAACATGGTTTTCATTTAGTGCTCAAGACAGCGCTGCCAAGTACATAGTATCATCATTTTAGGATGAGGAAATTGAGGCTCAGAGCATCCAGATCATGTGTCCAAGACTAGTAAGTGACTGTTACAAACCGCTGCTTTGGTGGCACCCAGTGAGCCATGCCTCCCAGTATCCTTGCCCTTACGTGGTCCTCTCCCACACTGACTCAGAGCTTGGCTATGTGACTTTGGCTGATGGGACATTAATCAAGCCTGATGCAAGCAAGGTTTGATAAGCAGTTGCTCAGAGTTTATCCTCTTGGAATAACTTCCCCTGGGGACCCAGCTGTCATGTAGAAAACTTGGGCTTGACCTGGGTGATTAGATGCCGTGTGTAGAGAGGCACTGTAGGATGAAAGGCCACCTTTCCAGCCAGTCTCTGAACTGTATGCACCTGAGAAGAGCTAAGTGAACCCACAGTCACAGCCAGCCCACAGACCATCATAAATAATAAATCAGTATTATTTTTAAGCCGCTGTATGCTGGGGAGGTTTGTTATACACCAGAGAATAACTGAATCAGTGACAAGCTAGGATTTGAACCCTGCACTATCTGACTGACTTCAAAACCACACTCTTAAATTTCAACACTGTGTTCCTTCTGGTTGGGAGTGGCATGTCATACCAATACTATAATATTTATAGGTTGGCCCATGGTAGCACTTAATATGTTTATGTCGAATGAATGAATGAAGGGTGTGGTGGGCCAGCAGAGAGATAGGAAAGTCCACGGACTTCAAAGGCAAGATGGCAGTGACCTTTCCACAGCCATGTTCCTCTTTCCCACTACAATTATTCCAAGAACAAATATCCCCTAAATCTAGAAATAAGTATGTGGACGTCACCAAACTCCCTCTCTCTGTCTCTTTCTCTGTTAAATTCAAATCAGGTAAAATTGAGAATTTCAAAGAGTTTGGTTTTGATGGTCATTCCCTTTTGCCCCCAACTCTCCACCAAGCCCCTGGCATCTTTTCCCTCCTATGTTGCCTTCTAGGCCCAAAAGCTCTTTCTCCCACTTTCCATATAAAATCCACAGGCAGGAAAGCAGAGTGGTGGAAATGACAGAAATGAGGAAGGAAGACTTGAATATTAGTAGACGGCATTATAGGCCAAAGACATGATGCTCCAAGCTCGGTGCTTCCAGGAGCCGTCTGCCAGCAGGTGGAGGAGGGGGAGAATGGGGAGGCAACTGGAGGTGTCCTTGTGGCTGGAGAATAAAGGACTGCCCCCTGAGTCCCCCAAGAAGGCAGAGGCTCTGGCTGTCTCCACCTGGGGCTGTGGCTCAACATCTGCCCCTCCCAGAGTAGTTCCTGTCACCTGGAAAAGACCCACAGGGTCACTGCATCCAGTCCTCTGCTTCTTGGTAGCTCTGACACTGCCTTTTCCATTCTAGCTCCCCCTCACTCTCAGGCTCCTGCAAGCATGCACACACCTCCCAAGGTCACACACACATGGCTCCAGCACTGGGATCCCACACCCAGAAAACCACCTGGGCCCCTCACTGCAGACTCAACTAAGGAGAGAGCAGGCCCCACTCCTATGCACAGGCAGAGGGTGGCAAGCCCTTACAGGCACCGTGGCACACACTGACATTCAAAGCAATGCAGTGGGGCACACGTATCCAGATCACTGTGGGCACAGTCACCGGCAGAAGCACTAGGATGTGAGGAAACATGCGTGCACACGCATGCACACCTCTAAACCATCACACGTGCACACAAACCCTCCCACCCTCAGACACCCGCACAGGTGCCCAGCCAGGCCTCAACACCAAGCCCCTCCCCCACCCCTTTGCAGAAGTAGGTGGAAAGGGCTGGGGTTTGAGGGCGCTCTTTCTCCTCCCTCCCTCGGGTCCCTGCTCTCCAAGGTCCAGAGTCCCAGTGGGGTTTGAAGCCCGCCCCGCCCCCCAACCTGGCTTGAGGAACGAATGGCGAGAGGGGGGATGGGAAGCCTGGTCTCGAATCGTTCTGATTTTAAGTCCTTATATTAACCCCTTCTTTGCCTCTGGCCTGCTCCAATCCCCCGCGGTCGGGGAGCCTCCCGGGCCTCCAGAGGGCTGTGGGGGAGAAGCAAGGGGAGGAGGCAGCGGCTGGGGTCCTCCCTGCCTTCTCTCCAGGAGCGGTCCCGCAGCGCGCCCGCGACTCGCCCTTACCTCCTCCACCCCGCGACGAGGCCAGGCCCCGCGGCCCTCGGCTGGGGGTGCAGAGGCAGCCCCCGCGTGCCCGGGCCAGATGCAGGGCCGCCTCGGGGCCTCGGATCTCGCTCCCCTCCGCAGCCTCGGGTGGCCGCCGCGGCTGGCGCCCCCGCCTCCCTATCGGGGCGGGGGCGGCCAAGCCTCCCAGCCAGTCGCAGCGGGAGGGGCACACAAACAGGGTGGGGGAAGGATGGAGGAGGGAGGAGGGGGCGCGCGGCCGGAGGAAAGGAAAGGAAGGGGTAGGGAGGCGGCGAGGAGGTGGGGCAGAGCCGGCCCCTCCTCCGGGGCGGGCTCTCCTGCGAGCTGGGGAGCGGCAGATGCCGCCAGAAGCGGCTGCGCCGGGACCCCACGTTTTCCGCTGAAGGTGGCTTCGGTGGGGGCGGGGTCCGCGGCGCCGCCCTGGGGGTGCCCGGGCCTCTCCGGCCGAGCCCCCCTTGGCTCCCTGTCCTCCTCGCTCGCGGCACCGCCCAGTGCACTCCCCCTGCCCCAGGCACCTCCGGTTGTGACTTCTGCTGCCCACCTTTAATCCGAACCTCTCCGCCCTAACCCTACCAGTCCGGTTTGGGCCTGCTCCCCCCCGGGGCAAATCCTGGGGTGCGGCATTCTGTGGGTCGGGAAGAGGGCCGGCATGCTGCGCTACTGAGATCTGCGCCGCCGGCCCTACGCAGCCGCCTGGGATGCGAGCCTGGGGTGTGCACTCAGCGACCTCGGGTCACAGCCTTCGAGGAGACTGCCTGAGCCCATCCCCTCTGGGCATCCCCAGCGACCCAGAGGAACTAGGAGAGTCTTTGGCCAGACTCCACCAGTTCCCGGGATCCAATCTTGCCCTTGAGGGTGCCGTCTAGGAGCACATGTCCCCGTCACAAATCCTATTCGGGACCTGGAGGGGGAAGAAAGGGACAGGAGACCCCTGGTTCCTTCCCACCCACTCCCATCTCAAACTTGGTTAGGGGAGAAGCCTGGCTCTATGGAACTTGAGCACCTAGAGGGCCCACCCTTGACTTGAGGCCCATCCAGCGATACAGCAGGAACAATCTGACTGTCCAAGCTTGGAGGAAGTTTATAGGACTGCAGTGGGTAAAATCAGATAGGGTGTTTGGGCTACTAATCCCAAGGATGAGATGAACTGAGCTTTGGATGGATGAGAAAAGAAGGCGGCATTTCAGACTAGGGGTAGTGCTTGCACAAAGGCAAAGAAACTGTCTTGGGCAAAGTTGAGGGCCAAGACCATGAGGGGTCTTCTCGCAGCAGCAGAACAGAAATCCAGCATAATCCCAGGATTCTCCAGTAAATGAGGCTGATGGGGACTCTCCTTGACCCCATCCTTTTCCTGCTAAGGCAGGGTCACTGGGCATTTAGTATCTGGAAGGATAGTTTGTGGGCTTCCGTGATGGCTCAGCGGCAAAGAATCTGTCGGCAATGCAGTAGATACAGGTTCAATCCCTGGGTGAGGAAGGTCCCCTAGAGAAGGAAATGACAACCCATTCCAGTATTCTTATATACCCATTCTTGCTGCTGCTGCTGCTAAGTCGCTTCAGTCGTGTCCAATCTGTGCGATCCCATAGACGGCAGCCCACCAGGCTCCGCCGTCCCCGGGATTCTCCAGGCAAGAACACTGGAGTGGGTTGCCATTTCCTTCTCCAATGCAGGAAAGTGAAAAGTGAAAGGGAGGTCGCTCAGTCGTGCCCGACTCTTAGCGACCCCATGGACTGCAGCCTACCAAGCTCCTCCATCCATGGCATTTTCCAGGCAAGAGTACTGGAGTGGGTTGCCATTGCCTTCTCCGAACCCATTCTTATATAATCTGAATACTGGAAACCCATTCAAATTTCCAATATTCTGGGAAATCCCATGGACAGAGGAGCCTGGCAGGCTATAGTCCATGGGGTCACAAAGAGTTGGACACCACTGAAGCAACTAAACAGCAACAGGATAATTTGTGGAGCTGTCAGGTAGCTTCTGAAGAAAGGCAAATTTAGTAAGGACCCAGGCCAGTCAGTTCAAACTCCCCTCCTTCCCCACATCTTCTTTTCCTTCCCTTAGCTCCTGAATTTCTTTCCTCCTTGAGAAAATCTTCTTAGATTGAGCAAATAAGAAATCACTTAAGACTTGTTATAACAGCTATTAACCAAATGCTGCATACTCAGTCACTTGTCGTGTCTGACTCTTTGTGACCCTAAGGACTGTGGCCTGCCAGGCACCTATGTCCATGGGATTCTGCAAGCAAGAATACTGGAGTGGGTTGCCATGTCCTCCTCCAGGGGATCTTCCCAACCCAAGGACTGAATGTGAGTCTCCTGCATTTCCTGCTTTGCAGGTGGGTTCCTTACCACTGAGCTACCAGGGAAGCCCACCCAAATGCTGGGCATTTCACATCATTTTTGTATATATTACTCAAATGTCAGGCCTACTGAGTAGGCATTATTATACCCACTTTACAGATTGGGAAGCTAGAGTTCAGAGCTCAAAAAAGGGAACAGTCAGGATCTGGACTCAAGTCATTAAATTCTAAGGTCTGTGCTTGAATATAGTGCCCCCCTGACACCCCTTGGCTGTATTAAGCCCATTGAACCTTCTGCTGCCAAAATGAAGATTCTCTAAATTCACCTGCTTTTGTAGACTGCCAAAAATATTCATATGTTTTTTGTTCTAGTGATGTTTGTTCTCACTCTGTGCTTCCTCTGAATCTGTAAAACCAATTTAGGGCATGCCTGTGTACATACATGTGTTTTTGTGAATGCATGTATATATGCATATGCACACGGGTGTATATCTGTGCAGATGCACACGTATGCATGTGTGAGAGGGAGCGCACGAATGTGAGAATGTATGCATGTGTACATGGGGGGTGTTTGTACATATGAATGTGTATGTGAGTAAATGCACATGTGTATGTAAGCAGGCATACATGTACTAAGTGTGTATTCAGGTGTGCATGTACACACACGTGCATGAGTATATGTGCATGTGTGCCCAGGCTACATTCTATGGACAACAGTTCCTGCTTGGTTGTTATGGGAACCACAGTGCTAAAAATGTTAAACTGAATCCCACTCCATGTGGGCCAGAAAAACCAAAAGGGAGAGAGCGAGCTGAATAACAGACACACCTGGGGACCCAAAGCTGAGGCAGAGCATCATGGGCTCGGGAAGAACTGGACGGGCACAAACCAGCCAGAAGTATGCCCTACTTATGGAGCCCCTGGGCTTGGCTCAGGGCCTCAGTCTCGCTTCTTCCCATCTCCCTCCTGACCCTTTCCCAGTTTCATGCTCTCCAACCACCTTCCTTCCTTCCTCGGCCCCTTCTCTTTTCCTCTTCTCCTTTTAGGCCTTTAGGCCTTTTTGTTTTGGGCCAATCAATCAGCACAATAATTAGGCACTTAAGGTGTACCAGGCAGAAGGCCTAGTGATACAGTAGCCGCACATGTGGATCAGACAAGGTCTCTGGCCTTGAAGAAGCTTAGTGGTTGGAGGATTTGGTGGGAGGATTCATGTGGGTGGAGGAGAGAGGACAGAGCGAAGGGAGAGATGACAGAAGAGGATGGACAATAAGTTTGGATCAGATACGGAGGGCTTTAACTGCAGTGTATTTTTTGTAGGAAGCTGGAAGCTGTGGTCAGTTTGGAATAAAACACTATTACATCAGTAGTGGTGTGCAGTGTGAAATGGAAGGAGAGAGAATGGAGGCAGAGGGACCACAGGAAGCGGTCTGGTCTAGTACAAGCTTGTTTCAAACAAGGCCAGAGGTCGGGGTGAAGAGGGAGGAAGTAGCACTCTCAGTTGCTTTGTCAGACTCTCCCCCATGTCCCATGAATAAGAATCATCAAGATTCTTATTACTCTTCCCTGTCTTTCCAAGATGAGAGCCAGGATTTAAGTGAGGCTTTGTTACTGATGTGTACATGTGTCAAATTCTTCAGGTGCACTGGAAAGGAAAAAAATTGGTAACCACAGGCCCAACATATGGTAGGCACTCAGTGATATTTGTGAAACAAATGGATATATGGAAATGGGCTGGTCTTGGCCCTGGAAAGCCCAGATTCAAGGTCCACTTCAGTCTCTCATCATCTGTGTGCTCTTAAGAAAATCCCCAAACTTCTGGGACCTCAATTTCCTACTCTGTACAATGAGGGGTCAGTCAGGATGTTCTTGTAAGATCCTTCCAATTATTATGTGATTGTCGTAGCCAAGGTGTCTGTATATGTGGAGGGGGTGGCATGGACTCAGGTGTTGGCAATAGGCACGGAGAGGATAAATGGGGAGAGGATATTTTAATAGAGGAATCTGTATTTTCTGGCTTCAGTTTTCAGCAATATTGTGGAATAAACCCAAGTCCCTCCTGCTAAAGAATGCAGGGACTGATTCACAAGACATAACAGACATCTGAAATGCTCAACTGACCTTGCAAGAAAGGGAAGAAAATCTACTTGGACCAGAACAAGGGAGCTGAGACCAACAGATGAGAGAACAAAATGTGCTGTGGAGGTATGGAGAAGGAAGACCTTCCCATATTGCTTGTCTGTCCTGACCTGGGCCCTGGGTGGAGAAGGGGAGTTGCCTCTGAGAAGCTGTAACTACCTGAGTTAGAGTTTGAACTCACAACACCTGCATAATATAAGAACCCCAAGCCAAGAAATTAACATAAAGATTGGCCTTCATCAGTTGATATTCCTGGAATGCCCGGCAGAAGCAAGCACAAAACTGCTCAGGAGAAACATACCCTCAACCCAAGCTACAGAATATTACTGACCAGGTAAATCCCCACTTAAGATGATCTCACAAGCTAAAAATGACAGTACATAAAAGGAAGCAATGTACCATGAATTAGAGTGTGTAAGACCCTTTTGAACTTCAGTAAGATCCAGGAAGTCTGAGTTGACAGCCTGGATGTGGGGGAGAGAGGGGTAAAAAATGAATCCCACAGAATTGTAGTTATTTAGGTGATTTTGAGAACCAAACAAATGGTGGTCTCTATTAGCATACACTGGGTATACAAAAGGATGATTTGGTTTTAGACAGATTGTATTTGAAACGGTGGTAAGCATCCCCATATAACATCCCCATATGGAGATGTTCATTATTCAGAGTCATGGGCTTCAGCTGGAGTAGAGATGAGGGCTGGCTGGCTTAGATGTCATCTGTGTAGCAGATAGCTGAAAGCCTAGGAATTAACATGCTCTCCAAGGAGAGTGTTGAAATGGGGAATGAGGGTCTCAGAACTAAGTCTGGGAAAACACCCACATTTTTGAGGACTAAATTAAAAATAGGAGCAAGTAAGGAAAATGAGTTATTTGTCCCTGATTGTGTTTGGGTCCTGGTTTGGGACAATTTTCTGAGTGTTTCACTTAATTCTTTCCATCTCTGGCCTATTATTCGTTTCCCTCAAAATCCCTAGGGGAAATTCCAGTAAATGGAGCAGCTTCTCTTGGGAATAAATAGGAGGGCCTTCTTAGCTGGGAGTTCTAGAACCCAGGCTGGGCCCTGGTACGAGCACCACTACTAAGTCACTTCTTTGGGGTGCAATTTCCTTATCAGTGACTTTGAGCCTAGGTGGGTGTGAGGACAAGGAGGGACACAATGGAGCTGACAGTACGTGATGGAGTGCTACTGAAGGGGACAGGGGAGGGGTGGTCAGATACCACTCGCCTTCTGCCCTTCTTACTTGTTCAGGTTGTGTAGTTTGAAACCAGTTGCTTGAAATCGGGGTCTTTATGCTCTTTCTTACCCTACTCTGCATGGGAAGTATAGTCAGGTGGTCTATGCCTATAAAGTGAAAGGTGTGGTCCCTTAAATAGTAAGATAATGAGAGTCATCATCATGTTATGTCTCCAGGGATCTACCACTTCCCTGTTACAGTGCCTGATGCTCCACCATTTGAGACTCACTACAGGGCTAAACATTGCTCTCTATAGGCTACTCTATTAAAGTGCTGACTCTCCTAGAACTGTTAGTCGCTCAGTTATGTCCAACTCTGTCGAACCCGCCAGGCTCCCCTGTCCATGGGATTCTCCAGGCAAGAATACTGGAGTGGGTAGCCATTTCCTCCTCCAGGGGATCTTCCTAACCCAGGGTTTGAACCTGGGTCTCCTGTATTGCAGGCAGATTCTTGACTGTCTAAGCCAGGGAAACCCCTCCTAGAGGAGGGAGCAGTGAATCCTTTACCACAGACTGGTTTATTCGATACAAGGTACCCAACCACATGAAAGCACTTAGCACTTTGGGAGAAAAATGGGTAGAATTCAGTGACTTGATAATTTTGTCTCTTGTCAGCCGGAGTGTGGGGGTGGAGGGTGAGCACATCTGAGTTAGTGAAGGAATGAAGTGGCCAAAGGATCAAAAGCTGGGTTGATCTGGCATCTTAGGGCTGTAGGACTCTCTTAATTCAGGAATAGCTCAGCTCAGAAAAGAATGAAGTCCTCAGACAGGCTCTATCCTTTCCGTAGCAGAGAGGAGCTATCAGGGAGGAGAGATGGGGTGCACAGCAGGCTTTTAATACTCCAGCAGCTACTCAAGATGGCCAGGAAAAGTAAAAGCTTTTGGGTTGGGAATTTAGGGAGAAAGGGAGGGCCGAGATTCACCCACTACCCACCTTCCCCATCACAGGATCATACTTTCCTCACCCTCCTCCTAGCTCCACTCCCTGCTTCTGCCCTCCCCTCTCCCCCACCAAAGCCACAGATGTTCACCTGGAAGGAGAGTTAGGGAAAAGGAGCTGTGGTCATTGCATGACTAGGTGGTAAATGGACTGCTATGGGAAAAGCAACCAATGTGACTGTGAGCCTCTGACAAACATCCTCTCCTTACTGGGCTTGGCTCTTCTCATCAGTGGTCTAGCTGAATGCTGAGTCCCTTCTGGCCCTGACAGCATGTCATTCTTATACAGATGCAAACGCACTGGCTGTTATAACCAACACTCTGGGCGTTCACAAGCAGCACTGAAATACTGCAGTCTTTTGCTGCTGTTGCTACTGCCTGGAGCTCCCTCTAGCTGCCAAATCTATTTCACCTCTTGCTAAGATGCCTTTCCAAACAGTGATTTTAAGCTGAGGTGCCGCCATACTGGAGCTGGGAAAAAAGCATTGGCTTTGGAACCAGACAGATCTGAGTTTGACCCTGTCTGAGTTACCCAGAAAGTTACATACTTTGCTTCCTTATGCTGCACTCAAGATTGCAAAGATTAAGGAGGATAATATACGCACAATGTTTAATGCCTAAGCCTCTCAACGACTCTCAAGTTCCAGAAACACCTTGAACCCTTAGGTCAGCTGTGATTAAATCCATTCGTTAATGCAGTACACATTTATTGAATGCCTATCACATGCCATTGTGCCTGATCGTAGGTGTGTAATGACTCCATGAGCATGACATCTCCTTTCTTTCCTGGCACACATCTTCATGGGGTGGGGGATGGTCAGGAGCTTGGATGGCAGATTCAGTAAGCTTTTAGCACAATAATTTTAATTGCAAAAATAAACAGTTCTGTCAACTGCTTGAGAGTAGCGTCTGCTTTACAAAAATTAACAACAAAAAGGAAATAACCCCAAAGCAAAATGTTACAACCAATGGCCGCTGAAAACGACATTGCTGTACAAAATCCCGCACGAGACCAGCTCGGCGCTACCCCAGCCTGGCTCTGGGGGTCTTCGAGGGGGCGTGGGGCGTGCGCCAGTTACAAAGAGTGTTTTAAGTTCCAAGTAAGTGCCTACTCAGTGGGGTGGCCCAAGAGAACTTCCCTCCAAAGCGCAGCTGACTCAAAATCAGCGCCTAGACCACGGGAGCTGTCCGTGGAGCTGGTGCTGAACAGGGTGTGTGCGGCGGGCGCTTCAAGGGAACTAGAAGCCGGACCAGAGTCCCGCCCTAGGGCGTGCCGGAAAAAGTGGGCAGAGGAGTGGGGAAGAGCGCGGAGGGTGGGGGCAGGTTTTCTCTTGCGCGCCAGATTGCGGCGCCCCAATCTACAAACCCATTTCACCCTCACAGGGCTGCGAAGGAGAGGCCCAACGAATAAAAGCCAAGGCCCTTGAGCCGCTCCTCGGCGCGCGCCTTCTGCTTGAGGTGCACCTTGCTGTGCCGTTTCTTCTCATCGCTGCGCGCGAAGCGGCGGCCGCACACGTCGCAGGCAAAGGGCTTCTCGCCTGTGTGCGTGCGCACGTGTGTAGTAAGGTGGTCGCTGCGGCTGAAGTTGCGAAGGCAGATGCGGCACTGGAAGGGCTTGTGGCCCGTGTGGATGCGCAGGTGGCGGTTGAGCTCGTCGGAGCGCGCGAAACTGCGCACACAGCTCTCCACCGGGCAAGCAAACGCTTTTGCATGCGGCCGAGGGCAGAAGCAGCGGGCGCTGCACTTGCCGCCCCGGCGCCCCTTGCGCCGCGCCTTGGCTGGGGGGAATGGGGCCGGCGGCGGTACAGGAGGTTCGGGCACGGCGCTGCTCCCGGGGATGTCAGCCACTAGAGGTTTCGGGAAGTCCGCTGCGGCGCTGCGAAGGCCCAGCGGGGAAAGCTCAGGCTGCGTACCATCTAGAAACTCTCCGCCTTCGCCGCTACTCCCTCCCTCCCCGCTAGGAGGGGTCAGGAGCCCCGGGAGGCTCTCGGCTCCTTCTCCTAAGTCACCCGGGGCCAGCGGGAAAGCATCGTAGGTCCCCATGGTGTAAAGTCTGCTGGCAGGGCCACCCGGCAGCTCCGCGGGACAGCTGATGGACAGCAGGTCTTC
The DNA here is from genome assembly GCF_016772045.2 of Ovis aries. Taxonomy (NCBI): domain Eukaryota; kingdom Metazoa; phylum Chordata; class Mammalia; order Artiodactyla; family Bovidae; genus Ovis; species Ovis aries. The sequence goes on from NC_056056.1 coordinate 95,305,003, forward strand.
AATCTTGGCCCCCATCGGGGGGAAACGGGCCTCCGGGGCGGCCTGGTAGCCTCCTTGTGACCCACAGCTCCCTGGAGCCCCGGCTGAGAGCAGCTCCCATGGAGAGTACGGACCTTTGAAGGCCGAGGCAGTGTCCAGCGCAGGGGACGCCGGAGGAGCCCGGAGACCTGGCTTGACGTCGGGTGGGGAGAGATGAGGCTCATACAGACACTGCGAGGGGGCGCCTGCCGAGGGCGAGGCCTCCCAGAACGCCTCTGGGAAAGCAGCAGCGCCCGGATCCGGGGAGAAAAGGTCTGGCGGACCTGGCAGCAAGGCGTCGGAGCCTGCGGGAAAAGAGGCGTCCAGAGGAGACCGGGATGCTGCCGCCTCAGCGCCGGGGAAAGGTGTCAGGCCTAGGATGCCCGACATGAGGTTGAAGAGTGCTTCTGGATCGTGCGGGTGTTCGGGTACTGCCTGGATGAAGAAGCTACCACTGTAGCCGAGGCCAGGGGGAGACGTGGGCGCAGGCCCCTCCAGGAGGCAGGAGTCGGTTAAGTACTCCCCGGCGCCACAGCTGCTCAAGGCCCAGCTCAAGAAATCACCTGCTGAGGAGGGAGCAGGAATCAGCTCCGCGCACATCAAAGCGGGAGCCTCGGAGCCCGCAGCCCCTACCCAAGAAGCCCTCGGTGCTCGCTGACACACGCAAAGTGCCTTTTGCACATTCCGATCCAGCAGGAGCCGGCATACGCCCCAAGACACACATACAAACATGCACACACAAAACACACGTGCAAAAGCAAAAGGACGCCTCCATACACGCACAGGTTCCTGCGGAGGCGCTGGAGGCCTGGTGTGGGTGGGACTGGGGGTGCGCACCACAAGACCCCGAATCTCCTTCCGCCCCTATCCCTACCGCTCGAGCGTCCCCATCCCTGCCTGTTCTCAGGCACCTTGCGTCCCCGCGGTGCGCCGCCGTCTGAGCACCCCTGGCCTCGCTCCTTACCTGCCGGATAGCCGGTGGCTGCGGGTGGGTCCCTGGAGGGCAGCCGGGTCAGGTCGGTACTGGGTTCAGAGCAACAGCCCTCGGTAGACTTTACTAGGAGCGCGTCGGGGCCGGAAAACTCGCTAAGGTGGAGCATGGCTCGGCGGCGGCGGCGGCGGCGGGGCTCCCGTGGCCTCGCCCGCTGGGCTTGGGGGCGCGCGAATGGCGAGGAGCCGACAGTCGGGGCGCCCGCACCTCACAGACCTAGATGCTCGGACTCCTGGCTCTCACCTCTGGGAAGGGGTTGGGAAGGGGTGGCTGAAGCGCCCTAGCGCTGGGAGGTGGCAGTTCCTCGTCTCTCCAAAGCGCAACCGGGCTCCCCCAACCCGCGGCCCCCCCACTTATATAGCAGCGGCGGCGCTGGCTCAGGGCTTCCGACTCCCCGGGCCACTGCCATTTCGGGAGGCCCCGGCCCTGCCGCCGTGACGTAAATGCCCAAACATGGACACAGGATGTGTGCCGGGGACTCCCGAAAAGGAAAACTCGGGCTGTGACGTCGCTGCCTCAGCCGTCGCCGGGCCCGCGCCGCTGCGTGCGCGCGCACTCCCCGAGCGTGGAGCCCCGTGCGCGCCGGGACCGCGGGCGCGTCGGGCTGGGGCGCTGCGCCGCGTGGGTCTGGACGTCTAGAAAGTGCTCTTCTCTCCTGGAGGTAGACGGCGAAGGACGGCTAAAAAACACCGCGTGACCTTAGGGATTCCATAATTTGGGTTCGAATCCTCTCTCTGTCAACTACTAGCTGTGTCGTTTCATCTCCCCAAACGTCAGTTTCCTCACCTGTGAAATGGAGATACACATATCTACTTTATAAATTTGCTATGTGAAAGTGAAATTGCTCAGTCGTGTCCGACTCTTTGCGACCCCATGGACTGTAGCCTATCAGGCTTCTCAGTCCATGGAATTTTCCAGGCAAGAGTCCTGGAGTGGGTTGCCATTCCCTTCTCCAGTCATTGGATTAGAGCATATGAAATTCTAGGCACAGGGGCACTCAATAAACCGTAGAGATTATTGCCGTAATTCAGTATTTGCTCACGTCCGTGTGTTTTTCACTTACTTAATAGTTTTGTTGGTTTGGGTTAGTTTGTGCTAGGAAAAATAACATTTAAATAAAAAAGAGTCATGTCTTGAGAGAAAATGTCAATTAGCAGAAAATTGTATATTCAAGATTGAAAAGTAAAGGTCTCTCTTTACCCATTTTTTTTAAGAAAAAAACATGCATATGCAAGCACACACACTGTCTTGCAGTAGAATTTTCCCCAACTTGTAACAGCTGAGAGATTGACTCATGTCCAAACATAAAGAGCTTGATCCTTCTTTTGTAAGGCTGTATAGTACTCCACTGCAAGGGCCATCAATTTGTCCCTTATCCATTAGCATATAGAAAGTTTCCAGTCCTTTGCTTGCCATCGTTGTTGTAGTCCTTGAGTGCATAAATGTGAATATATCTGTGGGATAAATTGCAATGAGTATAATTCTAGATCTAAGAGTATGTAAAATTTTTATACAACTGGCAGTTGTCCTCCAGAGAAGTAGGGCCAATTCCTGCTCCCCATTCCCTCACCCACAAGGTTTGAGATGCCTTTATAGTAGTCTTTGTTTTTTTGTTGTTGTTTTTTTTTTTGCCCAGGAGCACACAGAGAATTTATAGGCTATACATGCCTGGAATCAGTTCCTGGAATAATTGGGCTTCTTCTGCAAAACTTAAATATATTTCCTAGTGTTAAGGAGGCTGTGGCTCTTGGCTACCCAAGGCTAGTCAGCTCTAGCAAAGAAGCCTGCCTGCCCTCCTGATCCCCTTTCTCTTCTTCTGTAGTTTTTACTTTGTTTTACTTTCTCATCTTTAAAATTTTTTCATTTTATTTTGTATTATAGTTCACTTAACTCCTTTCTGGACCAAATTAGGAAATTAAGAAAATTAAGTATGTTTTTCTTTACAAAGAGCATCAATTCTTGAGATTCTGGGTGCCAGCTGGTACGGAGGGCAGGTCGGGATCCCCTCTTCCTTAGGAATGGAAACAAAGTCATTTAGGGATGATGGGCCCTAGCATGACTGGCAGTATATCTCCAAGCCCTGCTTGCCCAGCCTCCTTTTTCAAGGGAGAGTGCCAGGAATGCCCAAAACCCACCAAATGCTCAAGTGTTTACCCTGTGTTCATTATGCAAACATTCATTCATTTAACTTCTCAATGTTTGTTCATCCAGTATTTATTCCTCAAGTGCCTACTACGGATCAGAAGGTAGATTTTGGTTTTTATTCTACAAAGACTGTGAGATATATCTCTATCCCCATTCCACAACAGTGCTAAAGTGTGTTCACAGAATACGGCATCATATAATCACCCCCAAAACACATGCTGACACACTTGCATTCATTTTCTCGAGCCTGGAATTCATGTATGTCCAGAATGACCTAACGAATGCCGTAGACATAGTTCCATGTTAGCAGCGCATGTGTTTCCATGTAGGAAATGCAGAAACTCAGCACTTGTCTGTAAGGATTAGGCACACAGGCCACCATTTCTTTTATACTCTATTTCAGACCCTGATTTGAATCCTTATCCAAATGCATTGCCAAAGCCAGGTGAGCCCGTACCAGACACACGGGGCACACATGTCTCCAGTCCTTGCTGGCATCTTGCTGCCTGGGAGGGAGGAGGAGTGGGGAAGTTTGACTAGGCCGGTGTCCAAGGCTCCCCAGGTTGCCCCGTCGGGCCAGATTGGCCAGCCGCAGGTTCTCCATCCCTCTGCTGTTCTTCCCTCTGCCACAGCATTCCTCCTCCTTCTTAGTCATGGATAATTCCCCTACTCCTTTGGCAAGTTCCCAGGCCATTGCTGCTCTTTGCCAAGGGCTGTCGGGCTAAGTCTGTGTTAAGACAAAGGTCCAACTTCCTTTTGTTAGAGGCCAGGCCTGGAGGCAGAGCTGGGAAGGGGAGAGAGTAGGAGAGGAGACAGGGGACACAACCTGTGTTCTGGGTGGGGCTGGCTCGCATCCCCGCCCCTGTGTCCTCACCTTCAGTGCATGCGCACACCCATACTCTCGCACATGGGACCTCTGGAGGGCAGCTGCACCTACCTTTGGCACTTTGAGGAGGAGGAGGGAATATAAAGGGGGAACGAGCATCTTGTAGCCCTTCGCAGCTCAGCCCATCTTACTCCCAAATTTTAACAGCTTAAAAATAGATCATAGGGAATTTCCTGGTGGTCTAGTGGTTAGGATGTGGCACTGAACAAAAGCTCCATGGAATAATGAATTGAAGACCCACTTCAGATGAGGAAACACACTTAAAAACGTTTAACATCTCACTCAAGGCCACACTTCTATTCCGTGGTGGGACTGACAGTCAAGCCCAGGCTAGCCTACTCTGTCAGATAATTTAGGAAAAGATCATTCATTTTACAAAAAGATTAAAATGGCTGTATGTGGAGAATCTTCCTCCAGCTTTTCAAATGTACACACTCCATCTGGCTGGGATCCATCCGTGCAAGAATTCTCTGGAGTGACTGCCATTAGGAACACGGTGGGTCATCTCAGACACGTGCTGAGGAGGATGGCATGCAAGCCTCTAGGGAGCCAGTGTGAAAGGTGGTGGTGGTGATGATGTGTCTGTGACTGTGGGGAAAGCGAGAGGAAACTTCTGGCTTCCATGGGAAAAGGTGATGGAAGGAGCGTTTGCTTTCTAGACAAGCATTGAATAGACACTCACTGAATGAATGAATGAGTGAACAAATTCATTCATCAAATGTTCATTGAATACAGCCCTGTGCCCGGCGCTGCACGGGCCCTTCAGATGCAGATGCTGATGTCTCGGGGGTGAAATTGGAAGCTCTAGATCCAGGGAGGGTGGAGGGAGAAGGATCAGAGAAGTAAGCCTCCCTTTTCTCTCTTCTGGGAAGGGCCCAGACCCTGCCATCATTCTGGTAATGCTACTGTCTCCTCCCCCACTCCCCACCTTGATCTTTCTGCTCTAAATATCATTGTGTTCAAATAATAGTGTATATTTTAAAAGACTCCAAGAAGACAGCTGCCTCAGAGTATTATTCATGAAGAGGCCAGCGCTCAGTCTCCATGGCGACTCCTGGCGCAGAATGCCGAGGAGCAGCTCCACGTCCCACTTCCTGGGGCCGTGGAGATGCAGGCACACAGCGTTTCTCTCTCCTCTCTTCTCTCCTCTAGCCCCTCTCCCTTTCCTTTCTCCTTCTCTCCCATCTCCCCTTCCACTGCCTCTCATTATTCTCCCGAGAGGGTTTATTTAAAAGCAGGGGCAGAGGCAAGATCCAGACACCCGACTGACACAGGGTAAGGCCATTGAGGCTGCAGTGGAGATGAAGTTTGTTTCCAGCTGCAATTTCTGCAGTACCTAGCACCCCTCCCCAAGACCCTGCAGTGCCTCTATGCTTCACTGACCACTTGGCCAGAAGGAGTGCAGTATCTGTCCCTGAGGCAAGTGACCCATCATCAAGGTCCTTCTTTGTACCCCTCCTCTTCCCTGACCATGTTCAGTTGTTGGTTTATGGTTTGGATTCTCAATATCTGGTTTTTTTTTTTTTTTATGACCACAAAAGTAACACAGGCTCATTGGAAAAAGACAAACATTAAAATTTATAATGTGAAAAATGATACATACAATTCTATACCCAGATATATAAAATTAAAAAGTTTCAGGTTGATTCCTTTAGGTTTTCTTCATGCATATTCACTTATCTTCTATCAATTCAGTTGTAGCATTGTTATACTTGTCATTATTTATACCAGTGGTATCATACTATACATACTCTTGTATGACATTGTACGTTGAACAGTTTTTCTTTTTCCCTAATCGTGGTACTGCTGCTGCTGCTAAGTCATGTCAGTCGTGTCCGACTCTTTGTGACCCCATAGACGGCAGCCCACCAGGCTCCCCTGTCCCTGGGATTCTCCAGGCAAGAACACTGGAGTGGGTTGCCATTTCCTTCTCCAGTGCAGGAAAGTGAAAAGTGAAAGTGAAGTTGCTCAGTCGTGTCCGACTCTTCGCAACCCCATGGACTGCAGCCCACCAGGCTCCTCCATCCATGGGATTTCCCAGGCAAGAGTGCTGGAGTGGGTTGCCGTTGCCTTCTCCGAATCATGGTACAAACTAACTTAAAGTCTTATAGGTTATAACCATATATATGTATATGTATATATATATCTCCTTATATTTATATAACCTTATAACCTATAGCAATTAATTGCTCCAGCATATTCCATCATGTCAATATATCTAATTTTTTAACTTGACAGTTTTTTTTCCACTATTATAAAGAATCTGGCTATGCACAGCCCTTTATGTGTACTTGGTGTACTGATAGGGGTAATAACACTACAATATGCTAGTTAACATTTGTATACCACTCACTATGGGCACTATTAATTGGGTATTGAGAGCTTTACATGTACTCACAAGTCCGTGTAAATCCTCACGATGACTTGTTAAGTACTATTAACTATCTCTGCTTCATAAATGGGGAAATCGCAGCATGAGGAGGTTAAGAAATGTACTCAAGTTTACAGGGTTAAGACTAACCTACACTGTAATCATAGAATAGATTCCAAAAAGTAGAATTCCTCAGTGAAAGGTAGAATATTTAAAATTACAGTGTATGTTGTCAAACCTTCCTCTAAAAAGACTGTTCCAATTTGGGGCCAATGAGCAGCATGTGAGAGCCACTGTAAGCATTTTTGGGAAATGTATTCCTGTGATATTTTCATTTACATTGTAAAAATTATTAGTAAGGACAAGAAACTTTCCATAGGACCTTATTATTTCCTCTTCTGTGATCTAGGGGCCTAATGCCTCATCCAAAGACATCTGAGTGGGAGCCTTTCTTGTGCTCCTTACATTCCTACAGCGCGCACTGGAGATGAGGCTGTTCTTGCATGAACTGGTGTGGGGATGTGGGGTCTAGGGGATTTTGCACTGTCCTTATTTTTCTTTTTTTTTTTTTCTAGTTTGAGTCATGGTGGAGGTAGAGAAGAGAATAAGGCAGCTGGAAACCATTCAGGAAAAGCTTCTTAGATTCTCCCAAAGCAGCTTCTAAACTTCTCTCACAGGAGAGAGGGAGGTTATTCTTTCTCTTCTCTTCCATTCTACACTCCTCCTTGGGCAAAATCAGCATTGTACAGAGCCGATCACAGAGGAGGTATGACTAGGGTGGGTTCTAGGAGGGTCAGAGGCAGGGGCATGGACAGAATGACATCTCAATGCTGCTACCCACCCTGCAGTTTGGAATCAACCTCTTTTGTCTCTAAGCCTGTTTCTCCATTCGTGAGCAATAATGGACTTGGATCTTGATATGTGCTTTTATTTGATTAGGTAATGGTGTTCAGAGCATTGGTTTTCAATTCATGAACTGAGAAGGTGAAAAAGAGGCTGAGAGTAGAGTGGGAGGCCTAGAACTCGAGAACAGAAATGGAATCAGAAAGAAAGCTGGTAAACCTCCCCAGCATACCTCTCTTCTCCCTGGCCTCCTCCTGCTTCCTCGCACCTGTGCTTATCTCATTTTTTTCTTTTTTTTTTTTTGAATCACCTCTCCTCCTTCATCCTGTAATAGCGTTCCTTAAACTGACTTGAGTGGATTGGTCAATGCACTGAGATCCAAAATACTCACGCAGTTTATCTACAACTAAGTCCTCTGTGTGTTCCTGAACCCTGTCCACCACTAAGCTAGGTTTCTGCTTGAAAGTGATAGAAATGCAACCTGAATTAGTTTAGACCCCAAAAGGAATTTATCAGTTCACAGAATCCAAAGGAGTGTCAAACAATGACCCTGTAAGGGAACAGAGACACAGCTGATGTCAGGAGCTGGTAGAACCAGGGGCAAAGAGTTTTTCAGATAGTTTCAACTCTTTCTCTTTTCTCTCACTTATGACTGAAAACTTGGCAACTAGCAGATTCTGAATTCTCCATGCCTATCTTCTGTGATTAATGGGTTCTCATTCTCAATTCCAGGTAGGAAACCCTCGGAAAGACCTCTGCTGTCCTACTTAAGATAATGATCTGGCTAAGGGTCAGGGTAGTACAGCTGATGAGACCACTTGAGGCTTGCACTCGGGTCTTGAGAGCCATTACTGGAGAAGGGAAGCCAGTGGGAGCCAGGAACCTCCCAAGAAGCCTCCACCTCAGGCATTGAGGGCAGAAGCTGGGAAGCATTGGGCTCTGCAAATTCTCCAATGCCCCTGGAGCAAGTCACCTAGTCCATCTGTCTGCCAGCTCCAAGGAGCACTGCCCAAAATAAAAATCCGTAATTAGTAATTCCTGCAATTCAGAAAACCAGTGTATTTGTTTCCTAGAATAATCTGGAGCCATACTTGGCTTGGCAACCAGTGGGCCCCGCAGATGCATGCAGTGTGCCACGTGAAGACTCCAGCAAGGACCCTTCCTCAGCCAGGGCATGACGGGGAGGCCCTGGGGCACCGCTGCCCAGGCAGCAGCAAGCAGGGGCCGAGAACAGAACCGGCTTTATCAATTGTATACCGTGGGCTTCTGAAACAGGGAGTTAGGGAACAGAAGGAACGTCAACAGGACTTCTAAATACCAGGCCCCATAAAGGCCAGACTAGGCGCACACAGCCTGCAGGATCATGGGTGATCCCATAATGGAGGAGTGACCTTCAGCCTGCAGGGGGACTGTTTCCAACCCACCTCTGCTGTTAGCTTGCCCTGTGACCCTGAACAAATTCTCAATCTTTCTGTGCTTGCAATTCCTCACCTGTGAAGCGGTAGTATGTTATTTGCTCTACCTACAGTCTGAGGACTGAGAGCTAGAAAAACAAATTAAGCAGCTGAAGCACAAGTACTTACTGTAGCAATGAGAGGTGATGTGAGAAGCAGTATATCTGCTTAAGAAATAGTGCATAACCCCTGCCACCCCCAAATGTGCTCCCTGTTTTCTGGGCACCTCTTTATATGGGGCTGAGACTGGTCACCATGACCTAAATTTTATTTTCAGTATAAAACATCATCTATTTTATTATATCTCATCATTTTTGTGGGTAAGGAATTTGAACAGGGCTTGCATAGCTAATCTATTTTTCTGCTCCACATGGCTTTTTATTTAAAAAAATTTTTTTAAGTTGAAATACAGTTAACTTACAATATTGTGTTATTAATAGTTTCAGGCATACAGCAAAGTGATTCACATACACACACATATATTCTTTTTCAGATTCTTTTACACTAGAGGTTATTATAAGATATTGAATATAATTCTCTTTGCTGAAAGTAGGCCCTTGTTTTTTATCCGTTTTATATATTGTAGTGTATACATGTTAATCCCAAACTCCTAATTTATCTCCCCTCCAATCCCCTTTGGTTACTATTAGTTTGTTTTTTTATGTCTGTGAGTCTGTTTCTGTTTTTTAAATGAGTTCATTTGTATCTCTTTTAGATTCCCCATGTAAGTGATATCATATGACATTTATCTTTTTCTGTCTGAATTACTTCACTAGAGTATGAAAATCTGTAGATTCATCCATGTTACTACAAATAGCATTATTTCATTCATTTTTATGGCTGAATAATATTCCACAGTATATGTGTACCATGGACTCTACACGTGGACATCACCAGATGGCCAACACCGAAATCAGACTGATTATATTCTCTGCAGCCAAAGATGGAGAAGCTCTATACAGTCAGCAAAAACAAGACCAGGAGCTGACTGTGGCTCGGATCATAAACTCCTTATTGCCAAATTCAGTCTTAAACTAAAAAAAGTAGGGAAAACCACTAGACCATTCAGGTATGACCTAAATCAAATCCCTTATGATTATACAATGGAAGTGAAAAATAGATTTAAGGGACTAGATCTGATAGACAGTGTGCCTGATGAACTATGGATGGAAGTTCATGACATTGTGCAGGAGACAGGGATCAAGACCATCCCCATGGAAAAGAAATGCAAAAAAGCAAAATGGCTGTCTGAAGAGGCCTTACAAATAGCTGTGAGGAGAAGCAAAAAGCAAAGGAGAAAAGGAAAGATATTTCCATTTGAATGCAGAGTTCCAAAGAATAGCAAGGACACATAAGAAAGCCTTCCTCAGTGATCAATGCAAAGAAATAGAGGAAAACAACAGAATGGGAAAGACTAGAGATCTCTTCAAGAAAATTAGAGATACCAAGGGAACATTTCATGCACAGATGGGCTCAACAAAGGACAGAAATGGTATGGACCTAACAGAAGCAGAAGATATTAAGAAGAGGTGGCAAGAATATACAGAAGAACTCTACAAAAAAGAGCTTCATGACCAAGATAATCACGATGGTATGATCACTCACCTAGAGCCAGACATCTTGGAATGTGAAGTCAAGTGGGCCTTAGAAAGCATCACTACAAACAGTTAGTGGAGGTGATGGAATTCCAGTTGAGCTCTTTCAAATCCTAAAAGATGATGCTGTGAAAGTGCTGCACTCAATATGCCAGCAAATTTGGAAAATTCAGCAGTGGCCACAGGACTGGAAAAGGTCAGTTTTCACTCCAATCCCAAAGAAAGGCAATGCCAGAGAATGGTCAAACTACCACACAATTGGATTTATCTCACACACTAGTAAAGTAATGCTCAAAATTCTCCAAGCCAGGCTTCAGCAACACATGAACCGTGAACTTCCTGATGTTCAAGCTGGTTTTAGAAAAGGCAGAGGAACCAGAGATCAAATTGCCAACATCCGCTGGATCATGGAAAAGCAAGAGAGTTCCAGAAAAACATCTATTTCTGCTTTATTGACTATGCCAAAGCCTTTGACTGTGTGGATCACAGTAAACCGTGGAAAATTCTGAAGGAGATGGGAATACCAGACCACCTGACCTGCCTCTTGAGAAACCTATATGCAGGTCAGGAAGCAACAGTTAGAATTGGACATGGAACAACAGACTTGTTCCAAAGGAAAAGGAGTATGTCAAGGCTGTATATTGTCACCCTGCTTATTTAACTTATATGCAGAGTACATCATGAGAAACGCTGGACTGGAAGAAACACAAGCTGGAATCAAGATTGCCGGGAGAAATATCAATAACCTCAGCTATGCAGATGACACCACCCTTATGGCAGAAAGTGAAGAGGAACTAAAAGCCTCTTGATGAAAGTGAAAGAGGAGAGTGAAAAAGTTGGCTTAAAGCTCAACATTCAGAAAACGAAGATCATGGCAGCTGGTCCCATCACCTCATGGAAAATAGATGGGGAAACAGCGGAAACAGCGTCAGACTTTATCTTTTTGGGCTCCAAAATCACTGCAGATGGTGATTGCAGCCATGAAATTAAAAGATGCTTACTCCTTGGAAGGAAAGTTATGGCCAACCTAGATGGTATATTCAAAAGCAGGGACGTTGCTTTGCCAATAAAGGTCCGTCTAGTCAAGGCTATGGTTTTTCCAGTGGTCATGTATGGATGTGAAAGTTGGACTGTGAAGAAAGCTGAGCATGGGAGAACTGGAAAAGACCCTGATGCTGGGAGGGATTGGGGGCTGGAGGAGAAGGGGATGACAGAGGATGAGATGGCAGGATGGCATCACCGATTTGGTGAACATGAGTTTGAGTAGACTCCGGGAGTTGGTGATGGACAGGAAGGCCTGGCGTGCTGCGATTCATGGGGTCGCAAAGAGTCGGACACGACTGAGCGGCTGAACTGAACTGAACTGATGTGTGTACCACGTATTCTTTATCGATTCATCTGTCAGTGGACATGTAGGTTGCTTCCAGTCTTGGCTGTTGTAAGTAGTGCTGCTATAACCATTGGGGTGCATGCATCTTTTCAAATTAGATTTTTCTCCATATATGCCCAGGAGTGGGATTGGTGGATCAGATGGTAAGTCTGTTTTTAGTGTTTAAAGAACCTCCATGCTGTTCTCCATAGTAGCTGCATCAATTTACATTCCCATCAACAGTGTAGGAGGGCTCCCTTTCCTCCACACTCTTTCCAGCATTTATTATTTGTGGACTTTTTAATGATGGCTATTCTGATTGATGTGAGGTGATGCTTCATTGTAGTTTTAATTTGCATTTCTCTATTAATTGGTGATATTGAGAATCTTTTCATATAGATGGCTGTTGGCCATCTGTATGTCTTCTTTGGAGAAATGTCTATTTAGGTCTTCTGTCCATTTCTTTTTGTTTTTTGGCCATGCTGTGTGATTCATGGGAATGAACCTGCGCCCCCTACAGTGAAAGCACAGAGTCTTAACCACTGGACAGCCACAGAAGTCCCTTTTCTGTGCACTTTTTGATTGTTTTGTTTGTTGTTTTGGTATTAAGCTGTATGAGCTGTTTGTGTATTTTGGAACTTTATCCCTCGCCCATCACATTGTTTGCAAATATCTTAATATTTTCTCCCAATCCACAAGTTATCTTTTTGTTTTGTTTATGATTTCCTTTGCTGTGTAAAAGCTTTTAAATTTAATTAGGTCCTATTTGTTTATTTATTTTTATTTCCATTACTGTAGGAGACAGATCCCCTCCCCCCAAGAAAACATTGCTGTGAATTACATCAAAAAGTGTTCTGCCTATGGATTCCTATAGGAGTTTTATAGTATCTGATTTTATATTTAGGTCTGTGATCCATCTTGAGTTTACTTTTGTATATGTTGTTAGGGATTGTTCTAACTTTATTATTTTACATGTAGCTGTCCAGTTTTCCTGGCACACCACTTATCGAAGAGCCTGTCTTTTCTCTGTTGTATAGTCTTTCCTCTTTTGTCATAGATTAATTGACTATAAGTGCATGAGTTTATTTCTGGACTTTCTATCCTATTTTGTTGATCAATATGTCTGTTTTTGTGCCATTATCATAACTGTTTTGATGACTGTAGCTTTGTAGTACCCTCTGAAGACCATAACCTGAACTTTATGACTAGCTATTTTCTTCCAATCCTTGCTCTCCTTCACTCATTTATTCATTCATCTAAATATGTATTGCGGACTTAGCTTATCAACACTTCACAAAATCATTACAGAAATGTGTGAAGCATGTGAAACTGGGGGAAGAACAGGGTGGTTTGGTATCACAGAATGAGGCAGGAGACAGTTATCTAGCCAAGAAATTTGGGGGAGGCCTCCTCAGGGAAGTTTCAATTCTAATTGAAACTGGAAATTTGAGTAAAAAGTTAGCAAAGAAAAAAGGAAAGCTTGAGTGGGGAGAATGTTCTAGGCAAAAGGATAGTATGTGAAAAGGCCCGAGTTGAGAAGGAGGAGTAGAGGAGAGAAAAGGAGTCAGGGAATTGAAGGAAAGCCATGATGGCAGGATGGTAGGGTGTAACAGAGGCTGGGAAATGGGGAAGAGAGGTTAGTCTGGAGGGGTGGGCAGCCTCAGGATCATAGAGGACCTTTTAAAGCATGTTTAGCATCTGGACTCTATTCTTCGGGCCATAAGATGCTTTTGAAGAGGGTTAATCTGTGTAGAAGATGCAGGTTTTATTTTCGAAAAATCAGTCTGCCTCCTGTATGGAAGGTGATCTGGAGGGGAGGTCAGTTAGGAAGGCGATTGCTGCAGAAATTCAGGTGAGAGAAGTACATGAGACCTGAACTCTGGTGGCAACAGGAAAGGAGAAACTTCCAGAGTCAACAGTCACTTAGGAGCTAGTCTATTATGGACATATGTGAGTGCTTAGTTACACATGGGGCAGAAGGGAAAGGAAGGAATTAGAGTTGACTCTTGGGTTCTGGATCTGATAGTGAGGTAGTCATTAATTTCAGTGGAGAATCAGCAAGAAAATCAGGGTCCTCCAACCAAACAAACCATGTTTTATTTGTGAAGCTATAATTTACAAGTCCCAATTTATGTACAGTAAAAGGAGCAATTCTTAAGTGTATAGTTTGATGACTTTATGCCCAAATCAAGATATAGAACATTTATATCCCCCAGAAAATTCCCTTGTGCCCCTTTCCAGTCAGGGTAACCACTTTCTTCCAACTCTGTCCCTATAGATCAATTTTCGCCTGTTCTTGAACTTCATATACATGGGCTAATTCAGTACATACTGTTTTGTGTCTGACTTCTTTTGCTCAACACAATGTCAGAGTTATCTACGACATGTTTTGGATGTATCAATAGTTTATTCATTTTTTGTTAATTACTGATTAGTGTGCCTTTGAACATACCACAGTTTGTTTATCCATTCTCCTACTGATAGAAGAAGGTATTTTTTTTGTTGTTTTCTTTTATGTTTATTTGTTTTGAGGAATCCAAAAGTTAAATGATTTAGAAATGAATTAAATATGAAAAGATAGAACAGTTATAAACTCTTATACTCTCCTATATAGCATTAAAATATACAAATAAATGCTATGAATAAAAGATCTCATTTACTTCAGCAAAAAAGAAATTTTGTAAAAATCTAGTAATAAACTCAAGAATGTATAAGATCAAAACTATAAAATTTTCCTGAAGGACATTAAAAAATAGAATAAGTGGGGGCATATGTTTTCTCAGATGGAAAGACTCAATATTATCCATAGGTCAAAGTGTCGGTGTTAGTGGGTTCTCTATGAAGCAGACATGGAAATAGAGTCAGGAGTACATGGGGTTTACTTAGGAGCACCCCACTCCAGTATTCTTGCCTGGAATATCCCATGGATGGAGGAGCCTGGTAGGCTGCAGTTCATGAGGTCGCTAAGAGTCAGACACGACTGAGCGACTTCACTTTCACTTTTCACTTTCACGCGTTGGAGAAGGAAACGGCAACCCACTCCAGTGTTCTTGCCTGGAGAATCCCAGGGACGGGGGAGCCTGGTGGGCTGCCGTCTATGGGGTCACACAGAGAGTCGGACACGACTGAAGCGACTTAGCAGCAGCAACCTAAGTGAGAGAGAAAAGAGAAGCTGGAGAGCCTCAGTTTGCAATGCATATCTGACAGGGTTTCAGTCAACTTGGTGATGAGTTCCAGAGCAAAAAACACCCATTATGAGCATCTTGCTCGGGAAGATGTGGCCAGTTCCCTGATACCCACTCTGTGCTCAGTCACTGGTGGGAGCCTTCCTTGAAAAAGCATGGCCTTGGCTTGAAAGCTGAGGTGAATCTTAAAGGTGCTAACGTCTGGGGGCTCCATTAGATCTGTACTGAACAGCAAGTTCGTTCTTTTATTTTATCTTTTAACCAATTAATTATTTCCTTTTATTTTTAGTGAACTCAATAAGCAGAATCTTACATTTTATACCATGCAAGCATCCCTATAATTTTTAAAATAAGATCTTTTGAGACTTAAAATGAGTTCTTTCAGTAAGACTATTCTGATCTCATAAATGTGGTGCTAAAAGATGAAAATTATAATCAAGAATTTAGAATTATCTATTATACTTTATTCAGAATATGAAAATTTGACTTTCCTTATTTGAGCATAGGCAAATACATTTACGGAGAAGGCAATGGCACCCCACTCCAGTACTCTTGCCTGGAAAATCCCATGTATGGAGGAGCCTAGTGGGCTGCAGTCTATGGGGTCACTAAGAGACACGACTGAGCAACTTCACTTTCACTTTTCACTTTCCTGCATTGGAGAAGGAAATGGCAACCCACTCCAGTGTTCTTGCCTAGAGAATCACAGGGACAGGGGAGCCTGGTGGGCTGCCATCTGTGGGGTCTCACAGAGTCAGACATGACTGAAGTGACTTTAAAAAAATACATTTAAGTATGTGATTGTGTCGTACCCCTGTAAATAATGAGTGGGGAAATTCACTTAATCTGGAAATATGTCAAAACATTAGTCAGCAAGTCCCATCTTGAAGCAAAACCTGAGGGGGCAACTTTATAGCTGCCGCAGTCACTTCTCTCCAAATTAATCTGTAAATTTAATGCAATTCCAATAAAAAATACAAAGAGGACATGATTACATACAGAAAAATCCAAGGCAATGAACAGATGAACTATGAGAAATGAGACTTTACAAAAGTTTCTTGATACAAAGTCAACATATAAAAATCTATTTTTCTATACATTAAGAATGAATTAAGAAATGAAATATAACAGAATAAGAAAACAAAACAGAAGTTTAAAAATTCTATCATTTTCCAAAGACAAACATATGAAGTACCAAAGTATAAATATGACCAAAAAGTAAAATATGAAGAAATTAATAACTTTTTACTGAAAGATATTACAAAGTTTAAATTAAGTGGGGTAACCTATCATTTATTGAAAATGAAGCAATTTTAAGGTAACAGACTTCCCCAAATTCACTGATAGTGAAAGCAAACTAAATATTAATATTATTAAAATATTATTGGCAAGTGATTATGATTATGAGGCATTTATGAAAATGCAAAGAACTAAGAGAACTTAAGATGCATTTTGAAAAGAATAGGATGGGTAGATAATTCTGCTAAATATCAGAACAAATTATAAATCTAGAGTAAATAGTATAGAATTATTGAATTATTGTAAGTAGTAGAGAAATGTATCCCTGAATTTAAAAAATAATGTCAATAAGATGTGGATTATTTTAGGAATTGGGGTGCAATTTAACAAATTAATACTAAAGTATGTTTGGAAGAATATGAGAGAATGATCAAGAAATTTTTTTATTAAATTATGACTAATGCTCTATTAAGTATCAAAACCTATTAAGATAATGTCGTGTTTGAGCAAGGGATACCCAGATAAATCAGTGGAATAATCAAGAAACCAGACTTCCCTTGTGGTGCAGTGGACAAGAATCTGCCTGCCAATGCAGGGGACACAGGTTGGATCCCTGGTCCTGGAAGATCCCACATGCAGGGGGTGGGGGCAACTACTGAGCCTGAGCGCTGCTGCTCCTGAAGCCTGTGTGCCCAGAGTCCGTGCTCCCTAAGAGGAGCCACGTCAGCGAGAAGCCAGAGCACCGCAAGAGTAGCCCCTGCTTAAGGCAACTGGAGAAAGCCCACACGCAGCGACGAAGATGCAGCGCAAGCAAATGCGAATAAGTAAGGAACGCGACAGAGACGTCAGTGCAGTGGCAAAAATTAGATGATTGAATACAGGGCATTGAGAGAACAGGGTAGGCCCATAGAGGAGACGATAGAACACATACTTCATAAGACTTTCAAAAGTAAATTACAGCCGTATTAAACAGTATAACAAACCTGAAGCTATGCAGCAACAAAAGAAAACTGTGTGAGAGGATATTTTTATAATCTTGGCACGAGGAAGGTCTTTGCAAGCATGGAGTAAAACTCAGAAGCCATATTAGAAAAAATTGGCAAGTTTGTCTATGTGAAAATTTTAAATGTTGCTTGACAATGGTCTTATACAATTTAAAACAAAGGACAGTCTTGGAGAAAACAAATCTATCTATTTAATAGCCATGGCTTAATACTTACAAATAAATTTAAAAAGACAATCCAGTAGAAAACTAGCCAGAGGGTATGCCAGGCAACTTGAAGAAGGAGCAGTATAAATGATAAAGAGAAAAAAGATGTTCAACCTCATCGTTAATAAGATAACTGCAAATTAAACAACAAGATGTAAGAGATGAAGGCTTTTACCCTTCAGATAGGCAAAAGATTAAAAAGGTAATAATATTCAGCATTGGCATTAAAAAAAGAATGAGGTGTATCTAAAGAAAGTTATTCATGATAATGCTAATTATTATACAGTCTTTTACCCCTGAGCCACCAGGGAAGCCCCATTATTATACATTTAAGTTTTTACAATATTGTTACATTTAAAAGCAACATAGAACAATACATACATAAAATGGTCTCATTTTTGAAAAACAGTTTATGTGTATGTGTTTCTGGTGTGTGTCTTTGCATAGTCCCACAGGAAGACATTAAAGGATACAGGTCAACCTGTTAAGAGTGTTTAACTCTGGGGAAGAGTTGTGGAGGGATTTCAGCAGTTTACTTTATATAACTCCTTGTTTGAATTTTTAAACATATAAAATAGCTTTAAAAATAAAAACAATAAGAATTCCCTTTGACGCAACAGCTACAAGACCTTCTAGAACTAACACCCCCAAAAGATGTCCTTTTCATTATAGGGGACTGGAATGCAAAAGTAGGAAGTTGAGAAACACCTGGAGTAACAGGCAAATTTGGCCTTGGAGTACAGAATGAAGCAGGGCGAAGGCTAATAGAGTTCTGCCAAGAGAATGCACTGGTCATAGCAAACACCCTCTTCCAACAACACAAGAGAAGACTCTACACATGGACATCACCAGATAGTCAACACTGAAGTCAGATTGATTATATTCTTTGCAGCCAAAGATCGAGAAGCTCTATACAGTCAGCAAAAACAAGACCGGGAGCTGACTGTGGCTCAGGTCATAAACTCCTTATTGCCAAATTCAGACTGAAATTGAAGAAAGTGGAGAAAACCATTACCATTCAGGTATGACCTAAATCAAATCCCTTATGACTATACAGTGGAAGTGAGAAATAGATTTAAGGGACTAGATCTGATAGACAGAGTGCCTGATGAACTATGGATAGAGGTTCGTGACATTGTACAGGAGACAGGAATCAAGACCATCCCCAAGAAAAAGAAATGCAAAAAAGCAAAATGGCTGTCTGAAGAGGCCTTACAAATAGCTGTGAAAAGAAGGGAAGTGAAAAGCAAAGGAGAAAAGGAAAGATGTACCCATTTGAATGCAGAGTTCCAAAGAATAGCAAGGAGAGATAAGAAAGCCTTCCTCAGCGATCAATGCAAAGAAATAGAGGAAAACAACAGAATGGGAAAGACTAGAGATTTCTTCAAGAAAATTAGAGATACCAAGGGAACATTTCATGTGAAGGTGGGCTCAATAAAGGACAGAAATGGTATGGACCTAAGAGAAGCAGAAGATAGTAAGAAGAGGTGGCAAGAATACACAGAACTGTACAAAAAAGAGCTTCACGACCAAGATAATCACGATGATCTGATCACTCACCTAGAGTCAGATATCCTGGAATGTGAAGTCAAGTGGGCCTTAGAAAGCCTCACTACGAACAAAGTTAGTGGAGGTGATGGAATTTCAGTTGAGCTATTTCAAATCCTGAAAGGTGATGCTGTGAAAGTGCTGCACTCAATATGCCAGCAAATTTGGAAGACTCAGCAGTGGCCACAGGACTGGAAAAGGTCAGTTTTCACTCCAATCCCAAAGAAAGGCAATGCCAAAGAATGCTCAAACTACCGCACAATTGCACTCATCTCACATGCTAGTAAAGTAATGCTTAAAATTCTCCAAGCCAGTCTTTAGCAATACGTGAACCGTGAACTTCCAGATGTTCAAGCTGGTTTTAGAAAAGGCAGAGGAAGCAAGGATCAAATTGCCAACATCCGCTGGATCATGGAAAAAGCAAGAGAGTTCCAGAAAAACATCTATTTCTGCTTTATTGACTATGCCAAAGCCTATGACTATGTGGATCACAAGAAACTGTGGAAAATTCTGAGAGAGATGGGAATACCAGACCACCTGACCTGCCTCTTGAGAAACCTGTATGCAGGTCAGGAAGCACCAGTTAGAACTGAACATGGAACAACAGACTGGTTCCAAATAGGAAAAGGAGTATGTCAAGGCTGTATACTGTCACCCTGCTTATTTAACTTATATGCAGAGTACATCATGAGAAACGCTGGGCTGGATGAAACACAAGCTAGAATCAAGATAGCTGGGAGAAATATCAATAACCTCAGACATGCTGATGAAACCACCCTTATGGCAGAAAGTGAAGAAGAACTAAAGAGCCTCTTGATGAAAGTGAAAGAGGAGAGTGAAAAAGTTGGCTTAAAGTTCAGCATTCAGAAAATGAAGATCATGGCATCTGGTCCCATCACTTCATGGGAAATAGATGGGGAAACAGGGGAAACAGTGTCAGACTTTATTTTTCTGGGCTCCAAAATCACTGCAGATGGTGATTGCAGCCATGAAATTAAAAGACGCTTACTCCTTGGAAGGAAAGTTATGACCAACCTAGACAGCATATTCAAAAGCAGGGACATTGCTTTGCCAACAAAGGTCCATCTAGTCAAGGCTATGGTTCTTCCAGTAGTCATGTATGGATGTGAGAGTTGGACTGTGAAGAAAGCTGAGCACCGAAGAATTGATGCATTTGAATTGTGGTGTTGGAGAAGATTCTTGAGAGTCCCTTGGACTGCAAGGAGATCCAACCAGTCCATTCTAAAGGAAATCTGTCCTGGGTGTTCATTGGAAGGACTGATGCAGAAGCTGAAACTCCAATACTTTGGCCACCTGATGTGAAGAACTGACTCATTTGAAAGGATCCTGATGCTGGGAAAGATTGAGGGCAGGAGGAGAAGGGGATGATGGATGATGAGATGACTGGATGGCACCACCGACTCGATGGACATGGGTTTAGGTGTACTCCAGGAGTTGGTGATGGACCGGGAGGCCTGGCATGCTGCGGTTCCTGGGGTCACAAAGAGTCGGACACAACTGAGCAACTGAACTGAACTGAACAACAGCTACACTTTAGAAATCTATTCCAAACAAAACTTCCCATAATATATAAGTACAGAAAGATTACTTACAGCATTGACTGTGATAGAAAAACATTGGAAACAAGCTACATATCCATTCAGAGACGATTGACTAAATGATGACTGTAGTTCATGCCATTAAAAAACATGTAAACTATTAAAAATGAGATAGTGTACTGTTAGAAAGGTGTTTTGGTACATTGTGACAATTTGGTGCATTGTAACTAAGAAGGGAAGTGAACAGTATATATTTTGAGTTCACTACATTTTTGTGAGTTTTAAAAATGGGTGAATATACTTCAGACTGTTAACAGCACTAACCTTTGGAGAGTGGAGCTGAAGGGAGGACATAAGAGAGGCACAGCCGGACGTCTATTAGGAGAGGCCAGGTGCTGTGGGTGCAGCTGGGTGCAGAGGGTTTTGATCTCCCCTGCTTGTAATGTGCTGTCTCCTCAGTGCGTTATTACATCCATTAATTGCATAGACAGTATAAATACAGATCATGAAAAACAAGGCAGTATAGATGGGGAAGAGAAGGAAAAGAAAATGAAATGAAAACAGCTTGAAAAGATAAAAGTTGATGTCATCAACTGGGCAGAAGGCAGATGTGACTGTTTCTGGTTGAACTGCTGCATCCCTATGTCACCTAGCTTCTAAGGACCTCCTTGTATTCTGGAGGCAGGGAAGTTGAACATCACAGTCCTCAGACTCCTTTTCAGCTAGAATTTTGAATGCAAACTGAGTAATACCAAGTAGCTGCGTTGTGTGAGATCTAGAAGACAGGTGTGGGACAGAAGTCATCTTTCTGCCTCTTCCGATTTTTTTTTTCTGCTGCCAAACCAGAGTGCTCCACTCCCTGGCTTCTTCGATGTGGAAAGGTGACTGTGTTGGCCAGTAGGGACTTCTATTCTTTGGATTACATCTACTGTAGTGTGTTTCTGAGCTCAATAATGTTACATTCTGACAGTCGTTTCAGTCCTTTCAAAGATTTTTAAGTCCCCAATATCCTCTAATAAACCTCTTCCTCTTTAAAATACCTGAAGTAATTTCTATTTCCTTGTTTCAGTTATCTTAGTACTACCTGACAAACCACTCAAAACTCAGTGGGCTTTAAAACAGCAACAATTGTTTATTTTGCTCAGAATGTGATTTGGGCAGGATTTGGCAAGGAAAGCTCATTAGAATGGCTCTACTGAAGGCTGACTATCCGTTTTTTAAGCACTAAGTCACTTCAGTTGTGTCTGACTCTGTGGGACCCTATGGACTGTAGCCCACCAAGCTCCTCTGTCTGTAGATGGGATTCTCCAGGCAAGAATACTGGATTGGATTGCCAAGCCCTTCTCCAGGGGAGGTCTCACTTATACAGAGAGCAAATTGGGGCTGGCTGGCAGCTAAGTTGCTTCTTCTGATCCCCATGGGCCTCTCCTCACAGCATAGTGGTTGGGCTTCAAGAATGAGTGTGCGTGTGTGCGTGCAATCATCTTTATCACATACCACACTTAATCACAAGTCCTGGAGCATCACTTCTGCCGTACTCTAGTAGTTGAGACAGTCACAAAGATCGACTTGGGTTCGACCTACTCAGGGTCAAGGAGAGGGAACGTAAGACATCACCTCTTGATGGAAGAGTGACGAAGTTCTAGAAAAGCGTGTGGGATGGAAATATTGTGGCCATTTTTAGGAAGTACAATCTGCCACATTCCTGTTCTGAAACACAATTGATGCAGTTAATAACAAGGTTGCTTTTCTATTTAAACCTGAAGAATAAAAAGTTGGGCTAAAATTAAATTCTATAGAAACTATTGTCTGTAAATAACTAAACAAGTAACATTTAAAGAAATATACAAGAAAAGAAAAGGGGAGATTTTTACAAGATTAGTTTTTAAATAGAAAGGCTAAATATAGAAGCAAATATTTTTCTAGAAAATAAAGTTTCATACATAAGGTGTGAAGGTAGAGGAAAATAACAGAGAGAAGGTAGAAGTAGAAAAGTGAAAAAAAGAAGCAATAAAATAAGAACAAGGATAGAAAAAGAACAATGAAAATGGTCCACATTAAGACAACAAAACATGTTCAAAAGCCCTGCGACTGAAAGCATTAAACCAAATATATCTCTGTTAAAATAAGAAAAAAAGTAGCTAAAGGCCAGTTTAGGGTGGGTTCTGGCCCTAGATGGAAGGAATCCCTCTTCAAAGGCCCTGTGACCTTCATGGCTGCCGCTGGTAACACTGCCATGTGGCTTTGGAGGTCTCATCATTTGGGCTAATCTCTCGCTGAGTCTCTCATTTCTTCTGCATGCTAATTTCAGACTTCTGCCAAGGCAAATTTCCTTGGAGTTTGCTGCCTCGTCCAGGTCTTTCCTTGTCTTTGTGGCCATCACAACTGGGCCATCCTCCTGGTAAGGAGACAGCAGGGTCCCCCAGAGCCACTTCTTGTGGAGGCCAATTCCCCCTGTGCAGGTGAAGGTAGAGAGACCCTGGACTTGGGCTGAACTTGTCATCAGGACCCAGGAGACCAGTATGTCCTCATAGAAGCATGCTGCCAGTACTTGGATTCCCTACTTTCTTGTATTTAATCTGCTATTGCCCTTATGGTTGTTGGGTTTTAATGGTGGTGATTAAAAGAAGATTCAGTCATTGTCAGAAGCACACACCGTCAGTTCCGAATGGGAGAGTCTGAGTTGATTCAATTCCTGGGCAGCGCTTCTATGCCATTTCCTTCGGTTCTTTCATCCTTCTCTCCACTGGGTTGCCATCATTTCCACCACAGCAGATTCCTGTTGTTGAACCCCGAGCCCCCATCACTGTGTAAGACCCATGTTTCCTCCAGGGCTGTTTGGGAAACTCATGTGAGCAGCATTCGCCCAGCTGTTGGGTGCCAGCAGCAAATCCTCCAAAACAGTCCCAAGCAGAGCTGGAGCTGGGTGAGAGTAGAGGTGTGAGAGGAAGCCCAGCAGGCTTCAGTTACGTTGCTGAGTTTTGAGTTGCTCCTTTCCTGAAAGGCTGTGTCAGCCTACCCTGGAAACACTTCCCTGGCAGCTCCCTGTATGAGCTGCGGGCTGCCTGCTGCCAGCACCTCTGCCTCCAACCTCGCCAGCTGCCTGTGGTTCAGCTGCCTTCAAAAGCCTCATGTCTCCTGGGTTATTAGAAGCTAACCTTTCTCCCAAGCAGCAGCAGCATCATCTTTCTTCATTTGGGTGCTGGTTTTGTAGAAGGGGCTGGAGGAGGTAGGAAGGCGGGTGGGAAGAAGAAGGAAATATTGACAATGTGATTGAAAATACTTTGTCTCCTTATTTTAGAAAATTAAAGAATGGTGAGTGTGGTGGTGGGGTTAAACGGGGAGACGAGGCCCCTGCCTGCATCAGCTTTCCTACAGGGCCCCCCATGACCAAGGGCACCGGCTTTTCAATGGCTTCCCGCCCCCGCCAGGGTGGGGTCTGTGCTGGAGGTGGGCTTCTGTGCTTCATCTCTGACATAGAACCAAGAAGCAGTAGTGGACTGGTAGAGAGACAGAGCCCCAACCTGTGGGACTCAGTACGGGTTTTGACCACTTGAATGAATTGGCCCTGGATTAAATGGAATGGATTTTTTAAAAAAATCAGTGAAGATAGAGAGATGGCGAGCAGGTAGGGGGCACTGAGGCTGAATGCCTAGAAACTAATCCTGGCAAACACAGGTGAGGGCTAACTATATGTTGTGCGTGGTGTGTGCTAAGTTGCTTCAGTCATGCCCAGTTCTGTTCAACCTCCTCTGTCTACGCTTTTCTCCAAGAATATTGTAGTGGGTTGCCATGCCCTTCTCTCGGGGCTCTTCTCAACCCAGGGACTGAACCCTCATCTCTTTAAGTCCCCTGCATTGGCAGGCGGGTTCTTCACCACTAGCACCACCTGGGAAGCCCAACTATATGCTGCTGCTGCTGCTGCTGCTGCTGCTGCTGCTGCTGCGTCACTTCAGTCGTGTCCGACTCTGTGCGACCCCATAGATGGCAGCCCACCAGGCTCCCCCGACCCTGGGATTCTCCAGGCAAGAACGCTGGAGTGGGTTGCCATTTCCTCCTCCAATGCATAAAAGTGAAAAATGAAAGGGAAGTCGCTCAGTCGTGTCCAACTCTTCGCGACCCCATGGACCGCAGCCTACCAGGCTCCTCCATCCATGGGATTCTCCAGGCAAGAGTACTGGAGTGGGGTGCCATTGCCTTCTCCGAACTATATGCTGCTGCTGCTGCGTCACTTCAGTCGTGTCTGACTCTGTGCGACCCCATAGACGGCAGCCCACCAGGCTCCGCTATCAATGGGACTCTCCAGGCAAGAACGCTGGAGTGGGTTGCCATTTCCTTCTCCGACGCATGAAAGTGAAAAGTGAAAGTGAAGTTGTTCAGTCGTGTCCGACTCTTCCCAAACCCATGGACTGCAGCCTACCAGGCTCCTCCGCCCATGGTATTTTCCAGGCAAGAGTACTGGAGTGGGGTGCCATTGCCTTCTCCGGAACTATGTGCTAGTACTTGTCAACTCATTTCTTAGAGTCGACACAGCTGCCCCCTCCCAGGTGGTGGGCCCTAGGGCAGATGCAGCCCTTCACCTTTCCCAGTATCTATGTCCAGCCCGTCTATCAGTTTAGCCTTGTTAGTCTCACTCTAGTCCAGAAAAATATCTACTTCTGCTTTATTAACTATGCCAAAGCTTTTGATTGTGTGGACCACAACAAACTCTGGAAAATTCTTCAAGAGAGGAGAATACCAGACCACCTGACCTGCCTCTTGAGAAATCTGTATGCAGGTCAGGAAGCAACAGTTAGAACTGCACATGGAACAACAGACTGGTTCCAAATAGGGAAAGGAGTAGGTCAAGGTTGTATATTGTCACCGTGCTTATTTAACTGATATGCAGAGTACATCATGCGAAATGCCGGGCTGGAGGAAGCACAAGCTGGAATCAAGATTGCCGGGAGAAATATCAATAACCTCAGATATGCAGATGACACCACCCTTATACCAGAAAGCAAAGAAGAATTAAAGAGCCTCTTGATGAAAGTGAAAGAGGAGAGTGAAAAGTTGGCTTAAAACTCAACATTCAGAAAACTGAGATCATGGCATCTGGTCCCATCACTACATAGCAAATAGATGGGGAAACAGTGAAAGGCTTTATTTTCTTGAGCTCCAAAATCACTGCAGATGGTGATTGCAGCCATGAAATTAAAAGACGCTTGCTCCTTGGAAGAAAAATTATGACCAACCTAGACAGCATGTTAAAAAGCAGAGACATTACTTTGCCAAAAAAGGTCCGTCTAGTCAAAGCTATGATTTTTCCAGTGGTCATGTATGGATGTGAGAGTTGGACTATAAAGAAAGCTGAGTGCTGAAGAATTGATGCTTTTGAACTATAGTGTTGGAGAAGACTCTTGAGAGTCCCTTGGACTGCAAGGAGATCAAACCAGTCAATCCTAAGGGAAATCAGTCCTGACTATTCATTGGAAGGACAGATGCTGAAGCTGAAACTCCAATAATTGGGCCACCTGAAGTGAAGAACTGACTCATTTGAAAAGACCCTGATGTTGGGAAAGATCGAAGGCAGGAGGAGAAGGGGATGACAGAGGATGAGATGGTTGGATGCCACCACTGACTCAATGGACATGAGTTTGCATAAACCCCGGGAATTGGCAATGGACAGGGAGGCCTGGCATGCTGCAGTCCATGGGTTCACAAAGAGTCTGACACAACTGAGTGATTGAATCGAACTGAATTGAGTCTCACTCTTAGGGCTTCCCTCATAACTTAGTGGTAAAGAATCTGCCTGCAATTCAGGAGACCTGGGTTTGATTCCTGGGTCAGGAAGATCACCTGGAGAAGGAAATGGCAACCCACTTCAGTATTCTTGCCTGGAGAATCCCATGGACAGAGGAGCCTGGTGGGCTACAGCCCATGGGGTCGCAAGAGTCAGACATGACTTAGCAACTAAAGAGAGAGAGAGTCTCATTCTTAGGGACCCTTGGGCCTTCTAGAAAGCCCAGGAGTGTGATTCAGATTCAGAGACTGCCTTTCCTCATGCTTCTTGTCCTGGCTGCTTCTCACCCACCCTTCCTAAGCCCTCATGTATATGGCATCCCTGTCTCCTTTCTCCAAGCCCTTCACTCATGGACTTCTTCCTGAGGCTCTCCTGCCTTTCCTCTAAGCTTCAGCACAAGGTGACTCGCATTTCCAAACTAGACATTCCCCTGCTCACTGTGCCTTTATCATCCTCCCCCCATCCCTCTCTGCTGCTTTTTTTAAATTGCTGGTCAAATTCTGTGGTTTTGTATAAAATAGTTTTCTGTGTAGACGCCTATCTCCCAGATGAAACTCCAAACCCCTTGAGGGCAGGCGCTGCCCCTTATTCATGTTTGCAGCCCTTGCAGCACCCAGCCTGGGCCTGGCACACCTGAGATGCAATGCATGTTTGACCAGGTGACTTGCCAGAGGGCTGCAGGTGATGCTTGGCCCCACAGTTTCCCATCAAATGCCCTTCACTTTTTGCTTGAATGGAGTGAAAGCACCCTGCTGTATATTCATGCATTCATTTAATAACTGGTGTTCCAGTCTTCCCTAATCACTCCTAAATAGCAAGGTGGTGAGAGTTCCAGGATCTGAGTCCATTCACCTCCCTTTGCTCATCACTGAGACTCACATCATGGCAGTTATTTGTGAGGAAACACTTTTGAAGATATTTAAAGGGATATTTTTACCAAGTGGATTGAGGGAGGTGATAAAGTAGAAGATCTGTCTATTATATTGCCATTTCCTTAGTTAGAAAATCTATGCCCCAACCTCTCTGAGGTCCCCTTCAGAATTTGGAGGTGTGGTGGGAGAGAAATGTTTATAATTCTCACATCAACCACACAATAGGATTATAGAGATGTTTATCCCTTTGTGAATCTAATATTTTCTAAACTTAAAAAAAAAAAACATTTAAAAGATAGGAACATGGAGTTGCTAAAGGCTTAGCGACCCTTCCACCCCACCCCTCATCCTCCTTTAAAAGGTCTTTTTATTTAGATGAGTTTAATAATGTAACAAGCACCATAAATTCACCACTGAAAACTTGGCCCATGACAGTACCCCGCATCTGACTGTGTGGTCCCCCAGCCCATGGCTTCACTTTCCCTCACTCAAGGTGACATTCCATGCTACACTCAAATCAGGTTGGAGTCAGGGACCTGCCTTGTTTTATCACTTTCTCCTCTGTTCTCATTGCCACCAATAGGGCAAGTCTACTTTGGCAATCTTAACATTTCACAATATCCTTAAATGGCCTCACTTGGCAGAGAAAAAAGCTCAGAATAAATGCTACTTCTTGTAGCATAATTTTCTATGTTTAACAGGAGTTCAAATATAGCTGAGATATTATTCATCTTGAAGCTATCACCCACTAATTCGGATATAACTTCTTTTGTCATATTCTAGAAATTCTTCCTTCTAGGATAGGACCAGGGTCGCTGACTAAGAGATCCCCACCCCACACTCCCTGCCCGCCTCCTCTCCAGTACTGATTAGTGTTTTTCCCTCAGCCTCCGCCAGGGCGCATAATGGCTCCTGAGTGACAGTCTCCATCTAGGCTCATACTTAGAATTCAGAGGCTGCGGCATAGAGTGACAGAGATGGCCATTAGTCACTCTCCCCAGCACTGAGCCTGTATCATGTTTCACAGCCGGGTTTGGAGAGGGGATAAAAAGTACGATACATGTTGCAGATCCTTTCTTGGGGAGAGGGGCTCTTAGAATAAAAGTGAATTCTTGGATACAGAATACAAACTGATGGTTAGCAATGGGGAGAGGAAAGGGAAGAAGGGCAAGATGGATGCAGAGGATTCAGAGGTACAAACTACTATATTTAAAATGAACAAGCTGCAAGAATATGTTGTATAACACAGGCAATACAGCCAATATTTTGTAGCTGTAAATGGAGTATAACTTCTGAAAATTGTGAATCACTGCTGTCACCTGAAACTAATATATTATTGTCAACTATATCTCAATAAAAAGTGCATTCTGGGAGTTGATTTGAATTAGCAGGATAAAGCCATTTGTCTCGTAGACATTTTACTCTGGAGAGTCTACAAGACCTAAAGGTAGCTAGACTTGAAGTGTTGTAAGGAGGTTCCATCTGCCACCAAGAGAATGCAGTTTCTAAGACATTGACCACCAGGGACTCAGTCAAAGTAGAATCTAAGCCTGAAGACCATGAGTGAGGATGGGAGTGGGGTGGGGTAGGTGGGAGCAGAGAAGTAGAAAAAGAAGAGGGAGGGGGCTGGGGAAAGGAAGGATTTGGGACTTCAACCTAAGGCTTATTCAGTCTGCACTGAAGGGCTGTATTTTTTGTTTGTTTGTTTTCCTTTCTGGCTTATGGGATCTTAGTTCCCCAACCAGGGATCAAATCTGGGCCCTGGGCAGTGAGAGTGCAGAGTCTTAGCCACTGGGTCTCCAGGGAATTCCCAAGGGCTGTATTAAGTAAAAAGTAAGGACTTGTTTCTCATCCTTCTCTGGGCTTTTGATGTCATCATGTCTGGCTACAGAAAAGACTGTTTTCTTTCTGGTCAAGACATCGCAGGACATGAGAACAGGGTGACATGAGGAAGATCGTAAGCACGGGCAAGTGTTTGGGCTGGCTGTCTGCAAGCCGGAGCTCCGCTGAGATGGTGCGCTAGTGCCTATGGCTTACGATGGGTGCTATGGTGAAGAGCCCTGTAGGTGGTACCCTGCCCACAGCTGCTCCTTGCCTGAGAGCTACCCCCTAATCATAGCTCTATGGCCCAGCAACCAGATCTGCGTTCTCTAAATCTTCCCCAAGGTAGGTGATTAGCCCAGAGGAGGAGACCTGATCCAGGTTGGGCCAGTTGTATTCTACCTTCTGGTAGAATCTGGAATGTGAAACAGACACGCATGGACTGGGAGTCCCTAAAGCCAAGTCACCTCAGTGGTGATAATCTAGAGGGAAATGGATCCTCCAGCCTCAGTCAGGCTCTCAGGCCAGCATCTTGACCTTAACCCCCTGAGACTTTCACCTGAGCCAGAACCACCCACATAAAATGCCACTGAATTCCTGACCCATGGAAACTGTGTGAGATAATAAATTTTTGTTGTTGTTGTTTCAAGCTGCTAAGTTTGGGGGTGATTTGTTATACAACTAAGTACATATTTGTATGTATATATTGGTATATACATCTCTGTGTGTGTTTTCGCTCAGTCCCTTGCAAAGTATCCTATGCTTTGCAACCTCATGGCCTGTAGCCTGCCAGGTTCTTCTGTCCATGGAATTTTCCAGACAAGAATACTGGAGTGGGTTATCATTTTTTACTTCAGAAAATCTTCCCAACCCTGAGATCAAACCCACGTCTCCTGTGTCTTCTAAATTGCTGCCCTGAGCTTGTCCCTCTCAATAAAGCACTACCACATAAGTTTTGCCTTTGTGTTGTTTGCTAGGCAGTGGGGCTCAGAAGGGGCTGAAAGGAAAATGGAAATTAAGGGATTATATGCAGGTGGATTCTCCCAACAGAAATGACTTACTCAAAAGTCATGGCTTTTAGCAAAAGAGTCCCTGTAAAGTCTGAACACCCTGTAGGCAGGGACTCTACCGGGATGTGGGGACTAGAATTTCAATTTCCCATTCGTATCCCAGTGGGAATCAAGAGCACTGCCTCTGCACCAAGCAGTGTGCAATCAGGCTTCTCCTTCTAGTCTACAGCTACCAACATCTGTAACCCTGGGAAATTCACTTAGTTTCTTCGAGCCACAGTTTCATTAGATCACAGATGCTGAGAACTGAAGGCTCATTTTATAAAAAGGTGTATGTAGTGTGAAGAACACTGGACTGAGAACCAGGAGAGGTTGCCAGACCTTCAGGGGCTTAATTTCCACCTCTATAAAATGAGGTGGTACAACAACGTGACCAGCAACAAGGAAGAAATAAAATACTAACCCACACATAACAAAAGGAACACTGAGGTGGCAGGTGTAAATAAACTTCAAGACTTCTCCTCACTCTAAATTGTGTAATTAAAGATTTGAGACTTACTTAGGGTCACAGCATGAAGAAACTGGGGGCTAAAGCTGTTTTTCCAACCCCTAGTCTGAGAGTCCAGTCTTGCTGCTTGAGATCTCACTGTCTTTGACTCTTTAGCTCTGCCTTCCTCTCGACTCTTTGGGTTATGTAGGTTTTGGACCATGTGGGATTTGGCGTTGGACTAAGTATTTCAAGACCTTCTCAAACATATGAGGACATTGTTTATAGCACTGTGTACTTTGGAGAGAGCTTTTAAATATATTATCTGGCCAAGACCTTACAGTCTCCTAAGAACTATATGTTTATATTTACTTTCCAGATAAGAAATTGACTTTTGAAAGAGTTAAAGACTCAAGGTCCCAAGGATTGTGAGTTAGGGGTAGAGCTGGGCAAGAATGCAGGTCACCTGACTTCCAACCAAAGGATGTTTACTCACAAATGTAGAGGATTCTAGAGAGAAGATACAGTGGCTCAATGAGGGGAAGCAGATTATAGAGGGAAGGAGACTTGAGGTGTGGCTCAAAGAAGGAAAGAGGAGGTAGGTTCCCTGCCTGGCTCCTCTTCACTGCTGCCAAGCCAGGCTAATACCTCTGTTTTCTTTCAGTCACTTCTTTATTACTGTAGAAGCCATATGGGCTGATGGTAAGTAATTCAATCAGAAAAGAAGGGTAGCTAGTAACATATCAAACTCCTCTGCTCCAACCCATCAAGAATCCTCTCAGAATGTCTCAGGAGTGTCTGGTTTAGTGTTGCCATCCTTTCCATGGCCCCTGACATAGGTCATGTTCTCTTGAAATGTTGTGAAGATATTGGGGTCCATCCCACATATCCTATACTTCAATTTGGGGTGGGATTTTAGGTCATAGCATGTGCCTCTTATCCATCCTGAGCTTCATTCAGCTATAAATGGAGGTGGGAAACACTTCCACGTACACTTAGCATCACATGTGTGATAGTGCACAAGTAGATGTCACCTGGAATAAACAGGACTTAGTTCTGAAAACCGGGGAAGAGCTTCCTGTTCCCTCTTTTCTAAACTGAAGATAACTGAGAATGCAGAGCCTACACACTTCCCTTCCTCCTACAGGTCCAGGCAGACAAAACAGGATGGTTGACCAGAAGGACAGTCAAGCCTGAGGTAGGGAGTAGAAGAAAGAGGTGAGCCCAGATACTCAACCTGTTACAAAATACAGTCACTCGACGCACCAGTGGACACAAGGCTCAAGAATGCCCTAGGCTTTGGACAACTCCTCCTCCCTCGGGAAGGACTCATAATGTGCTGTTTCCTCCCTTACGGGCAAAAATGGACATATGAGTAAAGTAATAGAAATATCCTTGTTTTACATATAACTGAAATTTCTCCTTTTTGGGAAAAATATGACACTTTTTATTTCAGGCACAATTTAGGGCACAATCAGTTCAGTTCAGTTCAGTCCCTCAGTCATGTCCGACTCTTTGCGACCCCATGAATCGCAGCACACCAGGCCTCTCTGTCCATCACCAACTACCGGAGTTCACTCAAACTCATGTCCATCGAGTCGGTGATGCCATCCAGCCACTGCTTAAATGTACAAATACCCTTTGAACAGAATATATTAATACCTACTGTGTTAGAGATTGGGAATCAGAGATGACACCGGCTCTCAAGGAGCTTACAATTCAGAATGGGAAACAGACACCCACCCAATTTTTGAAATAAGTATAATGATAGCAAGGACAATAGCTAAATGTCCATGGAATAATTACTCTGGATAAGTCATGTTCTATCTTGTTTAGTCTTCATGGCAATCTTAACTAAGGTAATTTTAGTAGTGCCAGATTTCAGATGAGGGAGCTGAGGTTTAAAGAGGTTAAGAGCTTGCCCAAGGCCACACAGATAACAAGAGGCAGAGCCTGGAGTCGCACTGAGTTCTGGCTGACATCTCCATATACGAGCACTTCATCATGTTCTTACAAGAGAGGACAACATGGGCGCTACTGGAACCCAGTGAAAGGCGGTCACCCTGACTGCTGAGGTCAGGAGAGGATCCCAGAGGGCTCACACGCCATTCCGTGAGTGCTTGAGCACCTATCAGGGACTAGCCAGGTAAATGAGGGCAGAAAGAGGGAGCATTAGTAGGTCAAGTCTACACAGGACACCTCAGTGGGAGAGGGAGGGGAGGAGGACGCTGAAAGGGGCAAGAGCAGTGTGGAAAGGGGTGCTATGAAGGCTGAACTTCACAAGTATGTGTCATTAAGCTCATTCACCTCAAGGTTAATCCAGAAATGTTCAGTAATGACCGCTATTGAGGCGGGTTGACAGAAAAATATTTATCCCTGAGGAGAACACAAATGAAAATATCTAAGAGAGCGGGGAGGGGGAGCCATCAGGGCATCAGGAGCCGGATTCTCAACCATCTGGAATCCTACTGAGATTTGGCGGCCCTCTCCGGAGTCTCAGGTATCTTGCCAAAATATTTTTTAAAGGAGGAAAAAACAATAATGTTGCCTGTATAATAATGCACCGGAAACTCCTCACGTTGACATTTACAGATTTCCTGCCAGTGGCCTGGAGAGCGCATAATGGACTGATAGCAAAGGCAGCAAGAGAGAAAGAAGCAGCTGAGTGACGGAGCTGTGCCTCCTTGGGTTTTTTATTATCATTGCTGCCTTTAGCCATATGCTTTTCAAAGGCACTGACAAGCCTGGACCGATTTCAAAGGAATTCCTAAATCCCGATTTCAAAATCATCATCGCATCTCCGAATTGTCAGTGCACTGTACAGGAAACACAAATTTATTTAAGTTCTGAAATGTTTCTCTATAAATGTTGATCAGCCTCTTCTGTCGTTATATGAGATGCCTTGGATGTTGAAATAGATGCTAATAAATTGCCAATCCAGCTTATTGATTGCCAAGTAATGAAAAGCATTTCTCTTCCTTGGAATAGGATGTCTTACCATCTGAGTGGCTTCCAGAAGCTGCATAAAAAAAGGGAATAAGATGGTTTCTTTTTTAGTCTGTCTGGTTGCTCCTTACCACTCCCACCCCCACTGCCACTTTTTAAAACAGAATGAAAACAGATTCAATCTGCTGGGGACGCTGGTATTTAAGTACAGGATGGACGCTATTTGTGCTATAGCTGTCATCCAAGGCTTTTGTCATTCTTTGCCACCACTGGATGTCCTGTGTGCAGAAGTCTCCACTCACTTCAGGTCTTTCTCTATCCATTTTCTTGGTCCCCTTCTCCATGCCAATCTTGCTCCATCTTACAAATAGACCCATTAAACCAGAGGCTGATAAGGTAGGTGGCTGATGAGTCAGGAACAGAGTCTGGGAGAACCCACAACCAAGTGGGACTCTGGAACTCTGCAGTGTTCCTGGCTCCATCTCCAGCCCAAAGAACAGCATGCTGCTTTGCAAGAATGGTGTCATACTAAAGGCTCCGGAGAGCTAGAAGCCACAAGTACACTGGATATTTCAGTAAGATTTGTGTGAACACAGCAAAGAAAAGAGATAAATCCTGTGAAAATACAGAAGTCTTTTACTTTAGAGAAATTCTTGGATGGAGTATGCAGAAATCTGGGATATTTTGGTATATTCCATCCAAAATGAAAGACAAGTTTCTCCACCTTGTGCTTCATCACTAAGAAGAAGACCAATGTTTCAAAGACACCCTTGAATTTTGGGGGCAGCATAATAATATATTTAGCTCTCCATTCCATACCACTAATAGGATAACACAGAATACTCCCTGGGAACCAATACAAAATCATGTTCAGCACCTTGAGATGAAAGCATGGGACTATTAAATTCTTTTCTTGAGCCCGTACTGTGAGCCAGGTATTTTTTTTTTTCCCAAGTACTTTATTCATATAGTCCTCACAGGGCACACAGGTTTCATGGCAGAGTGAGTATTTAGACCCAAGCGTGTGGTTCCCAAGCCCATTGTTCTTAACCATGTTTAAGTCCGTGTTCTCCTGTTTTCATTTTCAGAGCTGCTGGTTAATCTTGGAGACTGCAGTTTCCAAGTGATGCCCATTCCTCATCTGCTGCTGCTGCTGCTGCGTCGCTTCAGTCGTGTCCGACTCTGTGCGACCCCATAGATAGCAGCCCACCAGGCTCCCCCATCCCTGGGATTCTCCAGGCAAGAACACTGGAGTGGGTTGCCATTTCCTTCTCTAATGCATGAAAGTGAAAAGTGAAAGTGAAGTCGCTCAGTCGTGCCGGACTCTTAGCGACCCCATGGACTGCAGCCTTCTAGGCTCCTCCGTCCATGGGATTTTCCAGGCAACAGTACTGGAGTGGGGTGCCATTAGTCTACCATAATTCCAGGATCCTCTGACCTAGGAAATGAATGATAAATTTAACTACTGCCTACACACTCACTTAGAATAGTGAGAGGTAGAAATGAGTAACAGGAAGAAATTGCCATAACTAGTATTTTAAAGAAAGGGAAAAGGAGAAAGTAATTATTCAATCTTCAAGTACTCAAGAAGTAATACAGAAGTATGCAGTTAATTAAAAATATGGTAATCTACACTTATTTGTTCCCCTTTTCTTCACTACCACAACTGGGGAAGTATATAATCTCCAGAATTTGGGTATGAATCCCAAAACTGATACCTTCTAAAACACGATGTTTTTCAGCATTTTTCCTTCAGCATTCTAACTTCAGATAGATCAGTGCTTCTTGTGCGTGTCTCACATGGCCTTGAGCACTTTAAAGCTCTGGTGAGATTCTCTCTTTGGCTGTACTTCCATCCTACCCATGTGAGAACACACTTTGCTCTCAGCCCACAGCTACCTCCTAACTTCTTAAATGGAGGCTCCCCAAAGTCAAAATTTCAAGGCTTATTCTGTAGAACTCTCAAATGTGGTAGAACAAAAATTTCCTATTGTTTTTAAATCTCCCACTGCCTCTAAATATGATGGGGTCTTTTGTTTGCTAAGTCCTAATGACGTCATCATCCTTAGTATAACAAGGATACACATATATACTTATACAGTCTTGAGGATAGAATGTAAATGATGGGAGGGGTATATGTACTTTTTCATTGCAATTTCATTGCAACTGAGATAACTATAGATTCACATGCACTTGAAATAATCCAGAGAAATCCCGTGTACCCCTGACCCCATCTTCCTCAGTGGTAATGTTTTCAAGCTCTAGTAAAATATCACAGCCAGGACATTGCCACTAGTACAATCACCAGTCTTAATCAGCTTTTCTCAGTGGTTTGAATGTGTGTTCCTTCTAATAATTTGGAAGTCAGACATTTTAATTCTAGTTTTTAGTTTTAATTTTAAATAACTATCTTTTAAAAATTGATACATAATTAACATGTAATGTTGTTTTAGTTGTACCACATAATGGTTTGATATATGTATGTATTGCAAAATGATTATATAAATCAGTTTAGTTAACATCCATCACCCACATAGTTACAAAATTGTTTTCCTGTGATGAGAACTTTTTAAGACCTATTCTCTTAGCAGCTTTTAAATATACAGTACAGTGTTGCTAACTGTGGTCACCATGCTCTACATAACATCTGCATGACTTATAACTGAAGTTTATACTTTTTAACTACCTTCACCCATTTTGCTCACCCCACACTGCTAAACCCACCTCTGGCAACCATCAATCTGTTCTCTGTAAATGTGAATTCAGTTTTTAAAATTGCTTTCTATTTTAAATTAATTTTTTTGGCTGCACCACACAGTTTTGGATCTCAGTTCTTCAGCCAGGGATTGAACATGGGCCACAGGAGTGAAAGTCTGGAATCCTAACCACTAGGCCAATTAGGGAACTCCTAATTCAGTCTTTTAAGATTTCACATATGTGTGATCATACAGTATTTGTCCTCTGTCTGACTTTCTGACTCATTTTGCCTTCAAGGTCCATTCATGTTGTAGCATGTGGCAGGATTTATTTTTTGTGGCTGAATAATTTTCCATTTTGTATACCTTTATCCATTTATCCACTAATGGACACTTAGTTTGCTTCCATGTCTCCGTTATTGTAATTAATGTTGCAATGAACATGGAGGAGCAGATAGCTTTTCAACATAATGATGTGACTCCAAATCAGATCAAATTTAGTAAAGGAAAATCCACATTGTTGAGTCATCCCCACCACTAGGACGAATTTGTTCTGGTGCCCATGCTCTGGACTGCATTCTAGGCACCTGCTACCATAGAAACTTTCTGCTTCCCCACTAGTTCCATGAGCTACTACTTTCCTCTCCCAAAGTATTAATTGGAATCTCACTGCCTTTTGCCTTATATTGGTCTGATGACCAACTCCAAATACCCCATATGTCATCAAAGGCCTTTTGCTTGGAACATGCTGTCAGGTAACAAATTCTGTTCCAGTTGGTGTTCTTTGATTATAAGCAATGAAATGACTGGCCAACTTAATTAAAAGAGAAATTTATTGAAAAAGTATAGTTTAGCTCACATAATACATGAACCAGAACTACCCAATCAACACACAGAACTGTGAAAGGCAATAAACTGTTTTTTTTAAGCCATTGACATTTTAAATTTTGTTATTTTTTATCTTTTGGCCATGCCACATGGCATGTGGGATCTTAGTTTTTCTGATCAGGGGACCATGCGCCATGCTGCATTGGAAGCATTGAGTCTTAACCACTGGACCTCCAGGGAAGTCCCTAAACTATTAAATTTTGAGGTGGTTTTTACCCTGCATCAGATAACAAGCATTCACCTTATACAAAATAGTAGAAGAAAAATACATGGAAAATTAAGATGCATAACTCTAAATAGATATTCACATATACATAATTACATATGCATATACATAGTGTGCTGGATAGCGGCATGGCATGCCACTCCAGTGTTCTTGCCCAGAGAATCCCATGGACAGAAGAGCCTGGCAGGCTACAGTCCAGGAGGTCAGAAAGAGTCAGAAACGAATGAGGTAACTGAGCATGCATGCATAACGTGAGCGAAATAAGGTGACTCTTCAGTTCAGTTCGGTTCAGTTCAGTCGCTCAGTCGTGTCCGACTCTTTGTGACCCCATGAATCGCAGCACGCCAGGCCTCCTTGTCCATCACCAACTCCCGGAGTTCACTCAGACTCACATCCAGCAAGCCAGTGATGCCATCCAGCCATCTCATCCTCTGTCGTCCCCTTCTCCTCCTGCCCCTAATCCCTCCCAGCATCAGAGTCTTTCCCAATGAGTCAACTCTTCACATGAGGTGGCCAAAGTACTGGAGTTTCAGCTTTAGCATCATTCCTTCCAAAGAAATCCCAGGGTTGATCTCCTTCAGAATGGATTGGTTGGATCTCCTTGCAGTCCAAAGGAGTCTTCTCCAAGAGTCTTCTCCAACACCACAGTTCAAAAGCATCAATTCTTCGGCGCTCAGCCTTCTTCACAGTCCAACGATTGCAGCCATGAAATTAAAAGACGCTTACTCCTTGGAAGAAAAGTTATGACCAACCTAGATACCATATTCAAAAGCAGAGACATTACTTTGCCGACTAAGGTCCGTCTAGTCATGTTACTCTTAGTATCCTCATTTCTGTAGCTGGGCACGAGTTACCCAGCACTATAATGATTTGATAATGTCTATTTCATGTTACCTTTCAGTGGGCATCTCAGCCAGCTGGATTTTTTACTATTGGGGTGACCCAAATCACCATTTCTGAGGAGTCCTTCCCATAGTTTGCTATAATCTTCCACTGAATTTTATTGCAGCATATGTCATTGTTAGGAAATGTTCCAGACACATTCTTCTCTCATTCAGTGTTGTGGCAGTGTTCCTATTTCTCTTTGATAATGGCATTTCTCTTTGGTAATCTGCAGCCAAACAGTAACCTCCTTTTTGTCCTGTTAATCCAAATTTATAAAGAGCACAAAATTGTCCGGTGCGCTTTGACTTTCAGTTCAGTGGGACCCTTGTTTTGTCTTATGGTGGTAACACTCAATCTTTCGGTGCTAAAACCCCTAAACCAATAGAGCCAAAAATGGAAGGAACAGGAAGCAAACATTTAGATATGTTACCAAAAACTAACACTACAACTTTCAAGACTTTGGCTCTCAGATCCACCTATTCTGTCGGTAGGAGAAAGCACTGTGTATTAGTTACTAATTCAGAGCAAGCATGGCACCCACCCTTTTCCCCTGACTGGTTCAATAACTGAGTCTTAATTGGTCAGTTAACTGTTCTATAAGCTCAGATGTTTCTGAGTGATGAGTACATGATAAGACCACCAATTTCCGTATGATTAAGCCGGTTTCCTTCTTTGCTAGCTAGAAACAATGTTGTGCAGATTACCGTGACCACGAAGAAGGCATCCAGTGATTTCAAGGATGGTGTTTGTAGCAGAGGCATGATAAGTAAGAAAGACAAGTCTATGTTTAAAATAAATGTCTATTCTAGTATGGACACTGCCCTGGCAGGGATCCAACAAAATCAATCTGCCACCAGTTGACTGACTGGTCTGCTCAGGTTATGTTACTCTATTACATGCTCGCCATTGGTTGGTCTGGTTGGTTGGTTTTGTTCTTTATTCCCCTAACTTTATTGAAATATTACTGACATATAACACTGTGTAGGTTTGAGGTGTACAGCATGATGATTTGATACACATATATGCTGTAAAATGATTACCACAATAAAGTTAGTTAACACATTTATCACCTCATAGAATTATCACTTTATATATATAAAACATTGCTTTATCCGTTCATTCATCAGTGATACTTAGGTTATTTCCGTGTCTTGCTATTGTGAATAATGCTGCAATAGAACACTGGGGTGCAGATATCTCTTCAAGACAGTGATTTCATTTCCGTCAAATATATGCCCAGAAGTGGAGTTGCTGGATCATACAGCAGTTCTACTTTTAATTTTTTGAGGCGCCTCCATCTCCATACTGTTTTCCATAGTGGCTATACCAATTTACATTCCCATCAGCAGGCCCAAGGATTCTGTTTATTCCACATTCTTGCTGCACTTGTCATTTCTTGTCTTTTTTATATTTATATACCTATCTTAATTTTCTATTTTTCTAAATAGAGTATTAATTCCACACTATGAGCAATGGTGAAATTAGAATATTTCTACTTCCCATTTCCTCTACTCACCTCTCCTCCCTCCTAAATATGAATTGAAAGTTTTCTTTTTATAGAGTTAAATTTTATAGTTAATATACTTCTCTCACTTGATTTGGTAGCTTTGTAGCCCAAGCTATTAAAGATGAAGAAACACATTTATCCTGCAACGTATTTATACCTCATCCTGCCTTTGTACACCCTTCTCAACAGAACTTTTGTCAGTGAGATCATTTCCAGATCACTCCTAATCTGTCCCTCAGCCACATTCTCTGCACGGGTTTTGCCTTGGTCTGTGGTGACGCACGGGCTTCCCCAGAGGCTCAGTGGTATAGAATCTGCCTGCCAGTGCAGGGAACGCAGGAGACGCGGGTTTGATCCCTGGGTCGGGAAGATGCCTTGTGGTAGAAAATGGCAGCAAACCCACTCTGATATTCTTGCCTGGAAAATTCCATGGACAGAGGAGCTTGGCGGGCTGCAGTTCACAGTGTTGCGGAATTGGACGTGGCTGAGTGACTGAGTGTGCACACCGAGTGATATACATTCAGTATTCTCTGCCAGCTCTTTGGTTCCAGCTTCCTCATCATCTCTTGGGAGACCCAAGTTTACCCTCCTATAGACTCCTTCATTTGAACTGATAGAAATTCTCAGAATTCCTTTATGTGTGAATCTGTTACCTAAGTATTTGAACAGCAGTCTGGCTTGGAATAAGATGTCATGTTTATTTTGCTTGAGGCGTTCCTGATTCTTTCTTGTCTTACAGCGTTAAAAAAGTTGCAGTGAATACAAATAATTAATGAAAATCAAGTTATCTTCAAGGAGAGAGGGAAAAGAGATGAGAAAAGAAGGCTGAAAAAAAGTAAAAGAGGTTATTAAATAATATAAATAAAGAAAAAGATGTCATTAAAAGAAGTAAAAGTTGAACAATACTGTAAAGCAATTATCCTTCAATTAAGTACATAATTTTAAAAAAGAAAGCTGAGTAGCAATCTTTTGTCTGATGAAATAGATTCCTAGATCGAAATAATAATAAGAGACAAACAGCATGATACTGGGAAAAAGAACCACAGGGCAAGGACATATAGCCATCATGAACATGTATGCAGCTACATAGGAAATATATAAAATAACAACTGACAGAACACTGAGAGAAATAGATTATCAGTTATCATCAGTGATTTTAACTACAAGGTGATGGATCAGCAAACAAAAAATTATCAGAGATATAGAAACTCCGAATGCCATTAATATCTAGCTGCTAAATGTATATTGAACTCTACATTAAATAGAATATATTCTTTTTTGGCATATGTGTAATATTTACAAAAATTTACCATATATTAGACAACAAAGTAAACCTTAAAAAATTCCATAAAATCAATATCATACAGACTATTTTCTATAAAGGAACAGATAGTACTAAATGATTTTGTCTTTGCAGGCCAGATGGTGTATGTCTTAACTACTCAACTCTGCAGCTGTAGCACAAAAACAGCCATAGATAAGCGAATTGATGTGTTCCAGTATCTGTTTTTTTAAGGAACTGGATGACTGTAAAGCATGGACTTTAGTTTCCTGACCGCTGGTGTAGGCTAATTTGGACATTCTAGAGAGTAATAATATAATCTGGGGTTTAGTAATCCTGTACATGCATGTGAGCTCAGCTGTGTCCAACTCTTTGCAACCCCATGGACTGTAGCCCACCAGGCTCTTCTGTCCATGGAATTTTCCAAGCAAGAATACTGGAGTGGGTTGTCATTTCCTCCTCCAGACCTTTCCAACCAGGCATCGAACCCACGTATCCTGTGTCTCCTGAATCGGCAGGCAGATTCTTTACTATTGAGCCAACTGTATATCACAAAAAATTCTCACATGGACTCATAAGGCAGCATATCTGGAAATTTCAATCCTCTTTGCAGGGACCTGGGGGAAATCTAAGGTTGATTTCTGGGGAGTTGGATAAGTGAAATGTACTGGACATACCTCAGGGAAGACTGTGTAGCATGTAGAAGAAAGAGACTGGATGTGCTCAAGTGACGCGCGTATATACTAATATTAGAGTGCTAAGTCAAAGACATGAGAAATAGGGGACTTCCTTGGTGGTCCAGCGGTTGCAATGCCATGCTTCCAATGCAGGGATGCAGGGGACACGGGTTCAGTCCCTGGTTGGGGAACTAAGATACCACATGCCATGCAGTGTGACCAATAAATAAATAAACAAATTTTTTTAAAAATGAGAAATAGAATGAGACCTAAAGCATATAATTTTTAAAATTTCAAAAAATTAGGAATATGGATTAACAGATACAAACTATATAAAATAGATAA
The DNA here is from genome assembly GCF_016772045.2 of Ovis aries. Taxonomy (NCBI): domain Eukaryota; kingdom Metazoa; phylum Chordata; class Mammalia; order Artiodactyla; family Bovidae; genus Ovis; species Ovis aries. The sequence continues at coordinate 95,346,840 of NC_056056.1, forward strand.
GCAACAAAGATTTTCTGTATTGCATAGAAAACTGCATTCAATAGCTTATAATAATCGATACTGGAAAATAATCTGAAAAAATATATGTAACTGAATCACTTGAAACTAGCACAATATTGTAAACCAACTATTCTTCAATAAAAAAATACACAAAACGAAAATGTATGTTTTGTGAGACATGTATACAAAATGTATGTTATACATGTGTATAGGTTAAACACTTGTTTGTATTATATATACATTATACAGGCATGTTATATACAAAGTACTTTTAAAAAATTTATTTAATTATCTTAATTGGAGGCTACTTTACAATATTGTGGTGGTTTTTGCCACACATCAACATGAATCAGCAATGAGTGTACATGTGTCCCACCAACTTGAACCTCCCATCCCACCTTCCTCCTCACCCCATCCCTCTGGTTGTCCCAGAGCATAAGCTTTGGATGCTCTGCTTTATGCATTGAATTTGCACTGGTCATCTATTTTACATATGGTAATATACATGTTTCAATGCTATTCTCTCATGTTGTCCCACTCTCGCCTTCTCCCACATAGTCCAAAATCTGTTCTTTACATCTGTGTCTCTTTTGCTGTCCTGCATATAAGGTCATTGTTACCGTCCTCCTAAATTCCATATATATGTGTTAATATACTGTATTGGTGTTTCTCTTTCTAGTTTACTTCACTCTGTATAATAGGCTCCAGTTTCATCCACCTCATTAGAACTGACTCAAATACGTTCTTTTTTTTATAGCTGAGTAATATTCCATTGTGTATATGTACCATAACTTCCTTATATGTTATATATAACATTTCTCTCTATGTATGAAGGATATATTATAATCTTATTAGAATACTTACCTATGTGTGTATATGGGTGGGGATTGGGGACAGATAGGCTTTGGTGAATGAACATTAAAAAAAGAACAAATTAGAAAATACTTTGCCTAGAACAAGCATAATAATGGCCATGAACTGATGAGAATTATTAATTCTGTATCTGAGGTCCAGAATGTTACAGATCAGTTGTAAAGGTAGAGTGTTTTCAGCTACTTACACTCATTTGTCTTTGAATGCATTGCTGTTTCACTGTCTGCCCATTTAGCAATTATAGTTTGATAATTACAATTGGAACAATGTTATAATGTAATTTATCTTTTGATAATGTTTTGCAAATAGCTAGTTTTACAAAAGAATTACTTGTTTATGACTTGTATCTGGTTGAAACTATATAATCAATTGCTCTGTTACATTGCAATCCAGAAAATATTACCCCAAATATGAACAGCCCCATGAACAATATGAAACAAGAATGTTCAAATTTTAAAACTTGGATATACATTTTAAATACCTTACACTTTTATTTGTCAATTATACCTCAATAAAGATTAAAAAAACTTGATAAAAATCTTATCATCAATCTTAAATTGTACTTTTAACATTATTGTATGTATTTGTTTTTGTTGTATTCAATGACAAAAATATATAAGCTACTATTAAAGACCTTGAAATAAACATTACCATCCATAGCAGTTGTTCCTGAGAATTCTTTTAAAAACAGATTTGGCTTGAGAGTTGAACCTATTTGCTATCCCAGTCTAGGGGAAGGGATCTCACATTTACAGAGCAACTACCATAAGCCAAGCACTAAATGTGTCATTTCAATTAATCCTCACAGCAAGTCTCTAAAGCAGGCGATATAATCCCATTTTACAAATGGAGAAAATCAGGTTCAGATAAATCAAGTGATTTTCCTAAGGTCTCATAGCTGGTACGGAGAAGGCAATGGCACCCCACTCCAGTACTCTTGCCTGGAAAATCCCATGGACGGAGGAGCCTGGTAGGCTGCAGTCCATGGGGTCGCTAAGCGTCGGACACGACTGAGCAAAATCACCTTCGCTTTTCACTTTCATGCTTTGGAAAAGGAAACGGCAGCCCACTCCAGTGTTCTTGCCTGGAGAATCCCAGGGACAAGGGAGCCTAGTGGGCTGCCGTCTGTGGGGTCAGACAGAGTCGAACACGACTGAAGCAACTTAGCAGCAGCAGCAGCAGCATAGCTGGTAGGTGGTGATGTTAGAATCCAAACTGAATAAACACAACTTTTACATCAGTATTCAAAGTTTAAAAAAATCATGACAGATTTGAATTGTATCATGGTGATGTACACAACCCATCTCTCCTGCTAGACAAAGCACAAAAAGCCATTACCTAAAACCTTTATCTGAAAATTAAAAAAAAATTTTTTTAATTGAAAATGCAGGCAGATTGTGGAGGAAAGTTAAGAATTAGAGAGGCAGCCACCATGGGGATAAGCTGGCCTTTGCTTCCCCTCTTTTTCGTTCCTGGCCTTGCTCTGCGGCTGAGCCCTGGCTGTGGAAAAGTATAAAGGTACCTATGTCCAACATGTGAGCAGAAATCCAAAGCTTAGGGCCGAAAAAAAACAGAAAACAAAACAGGAAAAGGGGCCCCTACCTGCCTGAGACTGGGGAGTAGAAGCCTATATGAAAGAGACCCAAAGAAAGAAATCCATTAATTCTGCGTATGAACCCATGTACGTCTCAGCACAAGCCCTGAGCTGTGAGCGTGTGGGCAGATGCCACGGTTTTAACCACGTGATCAAATGTCCGGGAATCCAACCACTGAGGAGGACTTGTGCAGAACAAATGCAAACACAGGTGACTCAAGAGCGGAGAGCCAGAGCCGGACTCGGGCCACCTGACCGACTTTCAGAGTCATCTCTGTGTTGCTGCTGAACAGGCCAGAGCCAGGGCAGCGTCACAAAGGCTTACAGAACCGAGCTGAGAGGCTCTAAGCCTCTGCCACAGGAGGTGAGCCAGAAAGGTTGACTGCCTGCTAAAACAGAAACAAGCATTCTTCAGAGGACTTTAGAAGAATCCGGAGTCTAACATGACAGTCACAATTTCAAGCTACAATACAGGGATGGGGGTGTTCAGGATGGAGGGGGCATACATATATGGCCAATTTATACTGATGTATGCCCCAAACCATCACAATATTGTAATTATCCTCCAATTAAAATAAATAGATTTTAAAAATACAGTACAAAGTTCATCAACATAATTAAGAATTAGGAAATATAAATAATTCTTGAGAGAAAATACAGTCAACAGATGCCAACCCCAAGATAACCTGGATGGTCAGATGAAAATGTTTAAAAAGCTATTACAACAAATATATAAGTATAGAAAATAAAATTATAATAATCTATACGTGCATAGGAGAAGGCAATGACACCCCACTCCAGTACTCTTGCCTGGAAAATCCCATGGATGGAGAAGCCTGGTAGGCTGCAGTCCATGGAGTCACTGAGGGTCGGACACGACTGAGCGACTTCACTTTGACTTTTCACTTTCGTGCACTGGAGAAGGAAATGGCAACCCACTCCAGTGTTCTTGCCTGGAGAATCCCAGGGACAGGGGAGCCTGGCGGGCTACCATCTATGGGGTCACACAGATTCGGACACGACTGAAGTGACTTAGCAGCAGCATATATAAAAACAATTATCTAACTATTATAACATGAAGTAAAGAAAAGTACACTATAAGTGAAATAAGTAAATAGAAAAGAAAAGAGAAAGCATAAGAAAGAACCTAATGAAAAGCACACAGCTGAAAAATACAACCCCTGAAATGAGAAACTCACGGGAAGGGCTCAGTAGCAGAATAGAGATGACAGAGGAAAAGACAATGAAATTAAAGCTAAATCAATAGAAATGATTCAATCAGAACAGAGATTGTTCTTGGGACATAGATGGAAAAAAATGAATAGAGCTTCAGGGAATCTGTGAAAAAACGTCAAAAGATCTAATATATGTGTAACTGGAGTTCCAAAAGGGGAAGAAAAAAAGGTTGGTACAGTAAATAACATCTGAAGAAATGATGGTCCCCAATATCCTAAATTTGGTGACAGGTGTAAATTTACAAATTCAAGAAGTTTAGCAAGCCCTAAGCAAGATAAATGTAAAGAAAACCACACTTAAACTTTTTTTTTAAATTTTATTTTCTTAAACATTTTCCTGAGTCTTTTATTTTCCACCTTCATTGTGTCATTGCAGGGTCTTAATTGCAGCATGAGAACTCAATTGCGGCATGTGGGATCTAGTTTCCTGACCAGGGATCCAACAAACCTGGGCCTCCTTCGCTGGGAATGCAACGGTTTAGAAACGAGACCACCAGGAAAGTCCCAGCAGTCTTCCTAATAAAATCGCTTGAAAACAAAGATCGAGGAACATCTTTGAAACTAGCTAGAGAAAACAACACATTACACAGAGGGAGTCATGATATGTTTACAGGTTTTTCATCAGAAAAAACCAGAATCATAGAGCCATAAAAAGGTTCTATAGGAGTGAAAGTGAAATAAAGACATTTTCAGGCAAAGGGAAACTAAGATAATTCATTGCCCTATTTACAATGAGCTCTAAAGAAAGTACTTCAGGTTAAAAGAAATGTTACCAGAGGGAAATTTGGTTCTTCAGAAATGAGGAACCACAAAAATGATAAATAGCTATGTAAAAATAGATGACCACCCTTTTTCCTCTATGGGGGGTGTTTTTCAATAGGTGTAGATATTATACATATGATAACTATATCATGTAGGTCAGTGGCTAGGGGGTTCTAAATGGACCTATATAGCTGCAAGTTTCCTATATTCTATATGAAGTGGTACAAGGTTAACTTTGAACCCTTAAAATGATGAAAGTGGTACATTTTATGTGTATTTTACCACATTTAAAGATTAAACAGTGAGTTATCATATGACCCAGCAACTCCACTTGTAGCTTCTACATACAAAAAATGAAAGTATATATCTGCATAAAACCTGTAAATGAATATTTATAGCAGCACTATGCAGGATAGCTACAAAGTTGAAATAGCCCAAATGTCCGTCAATGGATAAATGGGTAAACAATGTGGTATCTATACATTGGAATATTGTTTGGCAATAAAAAGGAATGAAGTATTGATACATGCTACAACATGGGTGAGCCTTGAAAACATTATGCTAAGTGAAAGCCAATCACAAAAGATCATGCATTGTAGGATTCCATTTATCTGATATGTCCAGAATAGTATTAGCTAATCCATGCACAGCCCAACTAAAAGACATTAATTCATGGGTTCACATCTCTCATTTTAAAAAGACCCTCTCCACTTGAATGCACTTTGACCCTTGTTTCTAGCACCTGGCTTCAACTAAGCCAAGCATTACCAAGCAAGCATAATAGGACAATTGTAGGAGACAGCTGACCCAAGAGTCAGAACAGACATATAAGACCCATCCTACAAGTTCAAATATAGTGTTTCCCAAATGTCTGTCTCTCTATCAAAATTGAAAGTTATTGCTTTATTTATATCTATGTTTTTGCCTCAGTGAAAACTCATTCTAACACTATCGCAAAGTATAACTACTGGGAGCAATTTAACTGATTGTTGGATTTGTTATCAAATTCATTGGTCAATACAAGGCCAATATTAGCCCTTCATAATCCTTGTCACTGACTTTTTGGATGTTCTTACAATCTATAAAATACTTCTTCATCAGCATACACCTCCATGTTCATTTACTACATTCAATTTATATACTAATTTCTGAAGCTTCTATGTATGATGAGAAAGTGATGTTGCAAAACCAAATGGTTCCTGATTTTTAAAACTGCTTTGCAGAGGGAAACTTATGCTATAATTCACAGTGTTGTGCTTTCATATCAGACGACTCCTCTAATATAACCACCTAATGACTCACATGTCAAACAAATTTCTGCATGGAAGGATCCCCTTTTCTAATCTAAATAAAATCTTGACTCAGTTCTGGGGATTCATGGCTTCTGATTTTGTTAGTGTTGTTGGTAATTTTGATTGTGTTCTATATCATTTATAGAAAAATAATCTCTTGTGTTTTGGTGTATATTCAACTAAAATAATGCTGTCCGAATGACTTGAAATTATTGATCATTTCTATAGCTCTGTATAAAAGAATGAGCACGCACAATGCATATACAGGATAAAATTTGAATCCTATTGGACAACCTAGAATTGACTGTCAGTCCTTACCAAGCATTCTACTAGACCTACCCCCTAAAAGAAAAGAAAGAACTAGGCTGTTAAGACCTGGCATAGAGGGATATGATAGAGCCAGGTAAACAACCACCCTGGCAACAGGGGCACCGAATATTTGATTTGCTTTCTATTGAAAGATTAATGATCAAAAGGGAAGAAATGAAATAAAGTTTATATTTTAGGATAGGACAAGAAAAAATAAACATGAAATTATCTCTGTGTGTTTGTTGGGGCCTTCTCCCTCCCTAATGTGCAGTGTGCCTGGATTACACATTAAACAGGGCACCTCAAAGATGGGAGTGTCTGCTCAACAGTAAATATCCATTTTTTTTCTCTCTTCTGATCCTAGCAATGTAACTTCTTAAATGAACAGCATTCTTTCCCAGCTCTGTAGGGGGTTTCTGTGACTTGCTGCTCACTTTGTAGGTGCTTAGCTCGACTATGTATCCTTGGTGAATTTAATGTGAAGTATCAGTGTGTTATTTTGATGTATAGTACGATCCTGTCTCACATGACTATGCCTTCAACTTCTAACAGGCATAACAGTGCTCAGAGCTTTCTGAGAATCTGCTTCTTTGGTTATAATCTTAAATTTGACTTGAATAAAATTTTCTTTTCTCTCTTTTTTTTAATTTTAATTTTTATTTATTTGGCTGTGTTGGGCCTTAGTTGCAGCACATGAGACCTTTCACTGAAGCACATGGGCTCCCTATTTGGGCACACAGGCTCCAGAGTGCGGGCTTCTGTATGACATGCAGGCTTAGTTATTCCGAGGTATATGGGATCTTAGTTCCCTGACCAGGGACTGAATCTTTATACTCTGCATTGCAAGGCAGATTCTTAACCACTCGATCACCAGCAATGCCCTCCTTTTTTCTTCTTTACTTGGTAGCTAATGGAATTTTCGTCAACAATAGGCAAATCTATAGAGAGAAAGTAGATCAATGTTTGTCAGAGGCTGGGGATAGGGGAAAATGAGAAGTGACTGCTAATGAGTACTGGGTTTTGGGACGATGAAAATGCTCTGAAATTAGTGGTGCAAAATTTTGTGAAAATACTAAAATTGACAGAATTTGTACACTTTGAAAAATAAATTTTATGGCCTGTGAATTAGATCTCCATAAAATGCATATTCAGAGAAATGTATCTAGAATGATAGGCACCAAATGTGTGTAATTTTAGGAGATTTGTTACTTTTATATATCACTTATATTTAAAATTGAGGGACATCAATACATTTTTATGAAAATGAGCCCCTGATTTCCAAGAAGTAATGGGGCAAATGAACCCAGATTATAGAGGTCTCAGAAACTAAAGGAAGGCAGTGATTGTTCAGTGGTAAGAGGAGTAGATTTTGGAGAGAAAAATCTTGTGTTCCAGTGGCTGTTATCTGCTGTGCCTATGCCTGCTGAAGAGATGCAAACTTCATTAGCATGATTACAATTAGTAACACAAGTTTATTTTTATGCTGTCTTAAACTGAGTAATTTTCAAATAAAAAGAACTCCTCATGATGCAATTTTACCAAACTCAAAGAGGGTCTGTTGGGACAGAAATTTGCTGATAGAAAAGTCATTTTCAAAGAGCAAGAACAGAAATATCTCTTTTCCATGGTGTGCCATTGATTTAATCATGGAAAGTGTGCTGGCAAACATTATCGCAGCAGGTTAATCCATAATTAGAGCTCTGATTTTCCTCCTGGCTTTCTTCTCATTTGTCAAAGGGACCCAATGAAGGGTGTCTATAAAACCATGATAATGGTTCTAAGCATTTTCAGTGCCAGCACTACTCCAGAGCTTGTGTGTGGGAAGAGGGAAGTTGCATGGGGCTATGGGAGAAAAGCGACTATACAACCAGTAGGCTTGCATCCAAATTCCTCCCTCTCTGAAAGGTTATAACTGATCCCCTATAAACATTTTCTCTGAAGATGTTTTTCTTAGAGGCGCCCATCCGGGATAAAGATTGCCTTAGTCACCAGAGAATTCAGAACAAGATGAAGATAATCTGTAAAACCAAAAGTTTGGGGAACTTCCTCTGCTGAAAGGACAATAAAAGTAATCAGTGGCAGGTCAAAGACAAGTATTTAAACATCTGTCACCATTGGTTTCTGTACGTCTCCAATATCTTGATTTCAGGTATCCCTTTCTTTGACTACTATCTCTTATCCTTCCAGTGTACTTGTTTTCATGAACCCATTCCAGCAATTCTCTTTTTAAAAATTTATGTATTTATTTATGACTGCTTTAGGTCTCAGCTGTGGGATGTGGGATCTTTTGTTGTGACCCAAGGGCTCCAAAGTACGTGGGTTCTGTAGCTGTGGTACATTGCTTTAGTTGCCCTGCTGCATATGGGATCTTAGTCTGAACTCACATGCCCTACATTGGAAGGCAAATTCTTAACCACTGGACCACCGGGGAGTCCCCCAGCAATTCTTAGCCATACTGAGATCATAATCCATTGATTTTTTTTTAAATTTTTACTTTATTTTGCTTTATAATACTGTATTGGTTTTGCCATACATTGACATGAATCCGCCATGGGGGTACATGAGTTCCCAATCCTGAACCCCCCTCCCACCTCCCACCCCATATCATCTCTCTGGATCACCCCCGTGCACCAGCCCCTAGCATGCTGTATCCTGCATCGGACATAGACTGGCGATTCGTTTCTTACATGATAGTATACATGTTTCAGTGCCATTCTCCCAAATCATCCCACTCTCTCCCTCTCCCTCAGAGTCCAAAAGTCCGTTCTATACATTTGTGTCTCTTTTGCTGTCTCACATACAGGGTTATCATTACCATCTTTCTAAATTCCATATATATGTGTTAGTATACTGTATTGGTGTTTTTCTTTCTGGCTTACTTCACTCTGTATATTCGGCTCCAGTTTCATCCATCTCATTAGAACTGATTCAAACGTATTCTTTTTAATGGCTGAGTAATACTCCATTGTGTATATGTACCACAGCTTTCTTATCCATTCATCTGCCGATGGACATCTAGGTTGTTTCCATGTCCTGGCTATTATAATCCATTGATTTTTCACTATCCATCAATCCCTTCACAACCTCATTCAGTTCTTATCCAGCCTGGGCATGTAAGACTCAGGGAAATTATGAACCTAGATGTTTGTTTGCTTTTAGTTGATTCTTTACCGTTTACCTACTTCCTGAAACAGTCTGAGATAGATTGAAATAGGAAAAACACTTAGGACAGAATACAGATTCAGAAAGAGAAATAACATTCTTTAAAATGTCAATCAAGAGAGACTTGGTTATGTAATTAGAAGAGGAAACACCCTTTCTCTCTCACTGTCGGAGAGTAGAGAAAAGATAAGCCTTGGCTAATTTAATTTGACTGATGGTTAAGATAAAGGGCAATTCCAAAGACAGTTCTTTGTGTAGCTAACCAGTTGTTATTAAAAGATACAAAGTTTAATAATGAACCCTGATCTTGGGCCCAGAACACTAAGGATTTAAAGGGAATGAAGAAAGGTTGAGGGAGTAAGATGAATAAGAGGAATTCACAGTGTTTTACATAATTTCATGTACTCTCAGGTAGGGGTCAGTTCAGTTCAGTCAGTTCAGTCGCTCAGTCGTATCCGACTCTTTGTGACCCCATGAATTGCAGCACGCCAGGCCTCCCTGTCCATTACCAACTCCCAGAGTTCATGCAAACTCACGTCCATTGAGTCGGTGATGCCATCCAGCCATCTCATCCTCTGTCGTCCCCTTTTTCTCCTGCCCCCCAATCCCTCCCAGCATCAGAGTCTTTTCCAATGAGTCAACTCTTCGCATGAGGTAGGGGTAGTCATTAAATTTATGTGGTTCTAAGGAAAAATTTTTTCTTCCACAATGTAAACTTAGACTGTGCTATCTTCAAGAAACCCGTATTTGTTTTTGGGAACTAAGTGTGATTTTGTGTGTGTGTGTATTCGATCAACAGTTAATACCTGTTGAATATCAGGAAGACAAAAAGTAATAGCTATAGCCCACTATAGGATGCTAAGGTGGCTCCTTTAATCTCTGCCTCCTGGTGTCCACACTTTCGGTAATCCCCCCACTTTAGTGCAGGCAGGACCTGTGACTTACTTCTAACCAATACAATATGGTAAAGATGATGGGAATATCACACTTGCAATTACATTTGTTGTTGTTTTTCAGTCACTAAGTCGTGTCTGACTCTTTGTGACCCCATGGACTGCAGCATGACAGGCTTCCCTGTTTTTCACTATCTCCTGGATTTTTAAGGAATATCTATACTGTTCTGCCGGAGAGGGCAATGGCACCCCACTCAAGTACTCTTGCCTGGCAAATCCCATGGGCGGAGGACTGGTAAGCTGCAGTCCATGGGGTCGCTAAGAATCAGACATGACGAGCAGCTTTACTTTTACTTTTCACTTTCATGCATTGGAGAAGGAAATGGCAACCCACTCCAGTGTTCTTGCTTGGAGAATCACAGGGACAGGGGAGCCTGGTGGGCTGCCGTCTATGGGGTCGCACAGAGTCAGACATGACTGAAGCGACTTAGCAGCAGCAGCAGCAGCAGCAGCAGGAGCATACTGTTCTCCATAGTGGCTGTATCAATTTACATTCCCATCAACAGTGCAAGAGGTTCTCTTTTCTCCATATCCTCTTCAGCATTTATTGTTTGTTGATTTTTTGATGATGGCCATTCTGACTGGTGTGAGATGATAGCTCATTGTAGTTTTTAAAAATATGATTTGATTTATTCATGGCTGTGCTGGGTCTTCATTGCTGCATGAGCTTTTCTCTAATTGCGGTGAGTGGGGGCTACTCTCTAATTGTGATGTGCAGCCTTTCCGTTGTGGTGGCTTCTCCTCTTGCAAATCATGGGCTCTAGGGTGCACGGGTTTCAGTAGCTGCAGCACGTGGGCTCAGTAGTTGAGGCTCCAGGACTCTAGAGTACAGGCTCAGTAGCTGTGGCGCATGGGCTTAATTGTTCCACTGCACGTGGGATCTTCCTGGATCAGGGATTGAACCCATGTCTCCTGCGTTGGCAGGCAGAGTCTTCACCACTGAACCACCAGGGAGGCCTCCCTTATTGTAACTTTGATTTTCATTTCTCTAATAATGAGGTATGTTACACGTCTTTTCATGTGTTTGTTGGACATCTGTATGTCTTCTTTGTAGAAATGTCTGTTTAGGTCTTCTACCTGTTTTTTTAATTGGGTTGTTTGTGTTTTGGGTATTGAGTTATACAAGATGTTTATATTTGTTGGATATTAATCTCTTATTGGTCTTATCAGTTGCAAATATTTTTTCAGTACGTTGTCTTTTCCTTTGTTGATGGTTTCCTTTGTTGTGCAGAAGCATTTAAGTTTAATTAGGTCCCATTTGTTCATTTTTGCTTTTGTTTCCTTTGCTTTAGGAGACAGATCCAAGAACTTCCCTGGTGATCCAGTGGCTAAGACTCTTCACTCCCAATGAAAGGGGCCTGGGTTTAATCCCTGGCCAGGGAACCAGATTCCACATGCTGAAACTAAAGAGTTTGCATGCTGCAACTAAAAGATCCCACATGCCTTAACAGAGATCAAAAATCTTTTGTGCTGCAACTAAGACCCAGCATAGCCAAGTAATAATAAATGAATAAACATTTAGGATACAGATCCTAAAAACATTGCTGTGAGTTATGTCAGAGAGCATTCTGCCTGTATTTCCCTATAGAAGTTTTATAGAATCCACCCTTACATTTAGATCTCTAGTCAATGCAGAGTTTATTTTTTACATGATGAATGTTAGAGAATGTTCTTTTTTCATTCTTTTACATGTAGTTGTCCAGTTTCCCAGCATCACTTATTAAAGACTGTCTTTTCTCCATTTTATATTCTTACCTCCTTTGTCATAAGTTAATTGACCATAGTTTGGTGGATTTATTTCTGGTCTTTCTGTTCTGTTCCATTGATCTACGTGTCTGCTTTTGTGCCAGTACCACACTGTTTTGATTACTGTAGTTTTGTAGTATAGTCTGAAGTCAGGGAACACAATTCCTCCAGATCTGTTCTTTCTCAAGATTGGCTATTTGGGGTGTTTTGTACTTCCATACAAATTTTAAAAATATTTGTTCTAGTTTTGTGAAAAATGCCATTGGTTTTCTATAGGAATTGCATTGAATCTGTAGATTGTCTTGGATAGTATCGTCATTTGAACAATATAGATTTTCCAAACAAGAACATGGTATATATTTCCATCTGTTTGTTGTCTTCAGTTTCTTTCATCAGTGTCTAATAGTCTTCAGAGTACAGGTCTTTTGCCTCCTTATATCGGTTTATTCCTAGGTATTTAATTCTTTTTGATGTGAAGACAAATAGGATTGTTCTCTTAATCTTTCTTTCTGATTTTTTGTTGTTAATGTATAGAACTGCTACAAATTTCTAAGTGTTAATTTTGTATCCTGCAACTTTACCAAACTCATTGATAAGCTCTAATAATTTCCTGGTAGCATCTTTAGGATATTCTATATGTAGAATCACATCATTTGCAAAAATAAAGTGAAACCAGTCCAAACAGTAATACAGGAAACACTGGGGAGAAAATAATGTTCAACTCTTCAGGTACTTCAGCAGGCACATTGTTGAGCCTGACCAAGCAAGTGTGTTGGAAGAAGAGAGGATCAAGGAATCAACGTGGTTTGCAAGCAAATCTGTAGTGAAGGACCATTAGGAGGAGTCTGTGTACACAGGATACTAAGAGGAGGGGAAGAGAAAATGAGAAAGGGCAGTCACTTGTTTGGATAATTGCCTAGTGTGGGGATACTAGAATTAATAGACAGGAAGATTGGGTGGTGGTCAGAGAGATGCTTGAAATGGAAATTCTTGGAGGCAGCACATGGATTGATAATGATAGTTATTTGGATACTTGTCCTTTGCTTTCCTCACTATCTGAATCCTTGAAATCTTACTTTCATGATTCACACAGACCACAGTCTCTAATTATTTAAGCTTACTCTTGCTCTTATTCCTAAAATAGTGAAATCACATCATTCATGTTTTAAACTTATTTAAATTTGGTTTTACTTCCTGAACGGAAAGTTAGAAAAAGAAAGAACAATTTAAATAGCACAGTTGCTGCAAGACCTTTTCTTTCAATGAGTGTGTGCCAATAAGTGAGGATAAGGTGGGAACTAGGATTCTGCTACTTTGCAGGTTGACCTCATTTCCCTTTTATCTCTTATTGTGGGAGCATCTTGTTGCCTTCACTGTGATTCTAGTGGTCAAAGAACACTCCCTATTTTTGTCAATATGGCCTCTGAACACATACCAACTACTTACATGCTGCTCAACTGAAGACAGAGTTCTAGGCCAGCAGTGACTTGCTGAAAAATAGTATGTCAGGATGTCAGTGCAAACTATGTTTTAAGGCCAGTTTAAGGAACTTCCAAGGGAAAATTTGACCTTATGAAACGTATGTCCTAAGTGCTGCCTTTAGAATCGAATCCCTTCTGTGATGCAACTCTCTATACTACCCTTTTGGTCACAATCTGACAGTAGGTCCCTTGTTTATTCCATTTTTTCCCAAAGAAATCAGCATCCTCATGCCATCACTTGTTTCCTAGTGAATCTATACCCTTTTATCCTTTTTATTTCCCTAGACCTTTTCGACCTTTGGCATGCCAGTGTACTTGACCTATAGAACCACAAACCTCAGTTAATCCAAGCGTTCAATTGCTCAGTTTAGCATTGCTAAAGAAATTTGCACGAGTGCTTTCCAGTCAAGTAGCCAATTTCCAGTGGGTCTTTATACCTGCTCATCAGTTCCTCTCTGTATTCGAAGTTATGCCTCTTTTCATCTCTTTAGCACTTAATTCAGCTTGTTTGCTCTTTCCTCAAATCTCTTCCCCCATTATCTTCCTCTGTGCTAAGGATGTGCCTATTCCATTGGGAAAATTGAGGCCATTAGGCAAAAACTCTTTCGACTTCTTTCCCAACCACCTACAAATTAAACTCTCTCTTGACCTGCCCTGTTTCCTTCCCTCTTACCTCAGGAAAAGTGGTTTCTCCCTCCACATGCTTGGAATCCCTCTCACTTTCTCAGGAACTTACTCACTGACAGCTCTCTCTCTTGTCTCTTCAATCTCTTCTTCACTCACAGTGCTTTCCCTTTAGCACTTGCTCAAGTCAAATCCTCAATATCCTACTAGCCTATAATTTCACAATTTCACAACCAGGGTATTTTAAAAAATTGCCTACAAATATTGTTGTTAATATTTCACTTAAAACCACTGTAGCCATGCTTCTGTCCCCATCACTCCACTGAGACTTTTCTGATGACTGATGACTTCCTGAATGCCAAATCCAATGCATCATTGCCTTTTCTTATCTTATGTAACTTCTCACTTTATTCCTCCTTGAAATTCTCATTACTTGATTTCTATGATACCACACAGTCCTAGTTTTCCTCTACCCTGTCTGAAACAAACTGGAATCAAGATTGCCAGGTTGAGAAATATCAACATTCTCAAATATGCAGATGATACGACCCTAAAGGCAGAAAGTAAAGAGAAACTGAAAGAGCCTCTTGATGAAAGTGAAAGAGGAGAGTGAAAAAGCTGGCTTAAAACTCAACATTAGAAAAACTAAGATCATGGCATCTGGTCCCATCACTTCATGACAAATATATGGGGAAAAATGGACACAGTGACAGACTATTTTCTTGGACTCCAAAATCACTGCAGATGGTAACTGCAGCTATGAAATTAAAAGATGCTTGCTCCTTGGAAGAAAAGCTATGACAAACTTAGACAGTGTATTAAAAAGAAAAGACATCACTTTGCTGAAAAAGATCTGTATAGTCAAAGCTATGGTTTTTCTAGTAGTCATGTATGGATGTGAGAGTTGGACCATAAAGAAGGCTGAGTGCCAAAGAATTGATGTTTTTGAACTTTGGAGCTGGTGAAGACTCTTGAGAGTCGCTTGGACTGCAAGGAGATCAAACCAGTCAATCCTAAAGGAAATCAACCCTGAATATTTATTGGAAGGAATGATGCTGAAGCTCTAGTATTCTGGACACCTGATGCAAAGATGCTAGGAAAGATTGAAGGCAGGAGGAGAACTGGGCAACAGAGGATGAGATGGTTGGATGACATAACTGACTCAGCGGACATGAATTTGAGCAAATTCCAGCAGATGGAGAAGGACAGGGAAGTCTGGCATGCTGCAGCCCATGGGCTTTCAAAGAGTCAGACGATTTAGAGACTGAACAACAACACTCTGGCCATGAGACAATGAACTGCCATTACAAACTAAAAATCTATATGACTAGGATCTATTGTACCAATTCCTTAGGCCAATGGTTCCCAAAGTATGGTCCTGGACCTTAGCATCACCTGGGAACTTGTTAAAAATGCAAATTCTTCCCCAGATTTACTCAATCAGAAACTTGGGAATGGAGTCCAGCAAACGCTTTCAACAAGTCTTCCTAGTCCTTCTGAAACAGGTTCAAGTTTTGAACCATTACCTTAAGCCTCTGACTCCCAGTTTTCCACCCCAATTAAAATGTTTTCATTTATGTATTTATATCTCTCGAGATACTTTCAACTATTAGCTGGAAAGCAATGATTGGAAGATAACCTTAGTCATTTTGGCTTTCCATGATGCCTGTACATTTAGGCAGAACTTTGAAAAATTTTTGGCACCTAATAGTTAGCATCTTGAAAGTCCACAATGAAAAGGAGCAAGAATTTATAGGAAAGGGAAAACCATAATAGGAAAGGCAAATATATAAAAGGATTGAAGATCACTTAAATAAGCCAGTACATAGATTAAAAAACAATTTAAAAAAATTATGTAAAAGTGATTATAACTACAAGTGAGAAGGAAATGGCAACCCACTTCAGTATTCTTGCCTAGGAAATCCCATGGACAGAGGAGCTTGGTGGGCTAAAGTCCATGGGGCCGCAAAAAGTCGGATATGATGGAATGACTTACACTTTTCACTTTCAACAGCAAAAGGATAAGTATGAAGACATAAAATAGGCCCTCAAAATCACAAAATATAAGGGAAAGAAATATAAAAATATAGATCTCTTAAAATGTGTTTGAACTTGTATGACTCTTAGTTTGAATGTCCACAGAACTCTGGATACTACGCTGATGCATTTCCCCAAAGTTATATCTCAGTAGTCATGTGTTCCAGGCAGTCCTCACTGCCTGCTAAGTACTTCTTCTGGAAAAACGTGGGGAAATGGAGGCCTGGCAGTTCAAGATAGAGTTTCCAGGGTCTTGTTCTGTCCAGCCAAGGGGTGGACACACTTACCAAAAAGAGGCCTTTTGCATGGAGTTGGGCCTCTGGTATCACAAAACCAGGGTCTCCTGAGATTACCAGATTCTCCTGATAATTCACTCCTGTGATTTTCACTCTGTATATTTTAATATCAGATTTCCATAGGAAGGAACCCTGGAGTGATGAAGATTTGTACAGCCAAGGTACTTATACAAGGCTCTCTCCTGGATACTTTTATGGGGCTGCCCTCTTCCATGGCCTTTCCCTGATCTTGAAACCTGGCTTTGCCACTTATTAACCAGGTGACCTTGGCCAAGTCATTTAACCTGTTTGAGCTTTAGTTTCTTCATCTGTAAGATAGATATAAAGATACCTATCTCTTAGGGTTGTGAGGATTAATTAATGTTAAGCTTTTAGCACTGCGTCAGGTAATAGTAGGCATTTCATATATGAGATCTAGTATGAGTTGTTTTTTTTAATAAGCCACCTACCATGGTTTATGTCTGGAGATTTTGTGGCTCCGTCGCTTGTAAACAGAAAAAAAAAATCCAAGCACTGAGAAAATATACAGAGAAACAGAATGACTTTAAAATCCAAGTTCCAGCAGGATACTGGGAACAGCATATTAAGTTCAAAGAGATCAAATGAGAGAAACAAGATCGCACAACAGGAAAGCTCTAACTGAAGCCATTTTAGATTTTAATTTAATGATTTGCATAGAGGGTTAATTTTGCTTTTGCCTGATTCAGATACCATGGGGAGAATAAAAGACTACTTTGATAGAATCAGGGAACATATAGAAGAGTATTTTTTTTTAGGCAGTTAATGGCATGCCAACAAAGCTCTGGATAGATTCTGTCTCTCTCTCTTTTAACATTTAAAAAATATAAGTAGAACATCAAGTTTATGATAGAAAAATCAAATGATTCAGAAAGGCAAAAAAGGGAAGAAACCTGTAATTACTACTCAGAGACAACTATTTTTAATATTTGGGAGTGAATCCTTCCGGTTAATTTATTTGAATACACACACACACATACACACACCCAAGAAACATGTGCCATATATATATATTCCACATATATTAAAAAATATATGTACATATTTTAATGGGCTTGCACTGGATACACTATTTTGTAACCTGCTATTTCCACTGAGTAAAGTGTTCTTAAAGTTTTCCATGGTTGTTATTTTAAGTGACAACAAATTATTTAATTTCATGGATGCACCTTAATTTATGTAACTAACTGTAATGAGTCCAGTGACATTATAGACACTGCAATGAGGAACCCTATTGTATATACATATTTTTCATTAATAAAATGTAACTGAGGTATAACATACATACAAAAATGCAGAAATTATATGTGCATAGCTTGATAAATCATCAAAAAAATAAATATACCCAAGAAACTCCCAGCTCAAGAATAAGAACTATAAAAAAATAAAAACTATACCAGCATCCCAGAAGTCCCCTATTGTGTCCTCCTAGTCACTACTCTTTTCTCATTCCCAAATCTTAACCATTAATTTGGTTTCAAGCACCATAGAATGTTATTGCCTGTTTTTGCACTTTGCATATGTGCAATCCTACAATATATATTATTTTGTGTATGGCTCCAATGTTATGAGATTGATTTAGCATTGGTTTGTTCATATTCATCACTCTATATTATTCCATTTCATGAGTGTTCCATTATTTATTTATTTATTTTTTGCCACACCCTCTGGTATGTGGGATCTTAGCTCTCTGACCAGGGATCAATTGAAGTTGGGCCCTCAGGAGTGAAAGCATGCAATCGAAATCACTGGGCTGCCAGGAAACTAACTGTAGACCATAACTGATTGATTAATATTATTGTTAATGGACACTTGAGTTGTTTCCATTCTTATTTATTAAGAAAAATATTGTCCATAAACATTCTTCTGCATGTCTTTTTGAACACAAATGTATACATTTCTGAAGTACAGGAGTAGAACTGCTGAGTCATAGTATATTTTTAAACTTCAGTTTATTTTGACCTTCAAAGGGGTTGCATCCGTTTATTACATGTGAGAGGGCTCACTGCTCTGTATTCTCTCCAACACTATCTTGTCAGTCATTTTAATTTTAACCATGCTGATAAGTGAGGTAATATCTCATTGCTGTAGTATTTTACATGTGGTTGTGCCCTTTTTAATATGTTTATTGACTATTTTGATATTTTCTTTTGTGAAATATGCATTCAAGTCTTTTGATGATTTTTTCCATTTGGTTGCTAACTTTTTAATTCTAAGAATTCTTTCTGTAGTTTGGAAAAGAGCCATTTTTCAGGTTCACGTGTGTTGTGGCCTGAATGTTTTTGTGCCCCACAAATTCACGTTAAGATCCTAGCCCACAGTGTGATGATATTAGGGAGGTGGGGCATGGGGATGTGATTACGTCATAAAGGTAGAACCATCATGAATGGCATTAGTACCTTCATAAAAGAGACCCCAGGGACTTCCCTGGTGGTCCAGTGGTTAAGAATCCACCTTGCAATGCAGTGGACATGTGTTCAATATCTGGTTGGAGAACTAACATTCCACCTGCTGTGGAGCACCTAAGCCCACGTAACATAACTACTAAACCAGTGTGCCACAGCAAAAGATCCTGTGTGCTGCAACTAAGACCTGATGCAGTCAAATAAATGGATTAATTAATTGAAAAAGAGAGGCCCCAGAGAGATCTCTTACCTTTCTCTCACGTGAGCACACAGAAAGGAGCTAAATCTGTGTGCACCACAGAGCAGACCCTCACTAGACACTACATCCGCAGATGTCTTGATCTGGGACTTCCCATTCTCCAGACTGTGAGAAATAAACGTTTATTGTTTGTTACCCAGTCCATGGTATTTTTGTTATAGTAGCTCGAACTGAGCAAGACAAGTGCCATGAATATCTTTGCCAGTATGTAGCTTTTACTTGTGTGCTTTTATGATGTCCTTTGGTGAGCAACAGTCCCTGATCCTAATGGAATCAAATTTTAAACTTTTTCTTCTTAGCTAAGCATTTTGTGTCCTGTTTAAGAAAAATTTGCCCTACCCCAAGGTCATGAAGGATCACAATAAACTGTGGAAAATTCTGAAAGAGACGGGAATACCAGACCACCTGACATGCCTCTTGAGAAACCTATATGCAGGTTGGGAAGCAACAGTTGGAACTGGACATGGAACAACAGACTGGTTCCAAATAGGAAAAGGAGTATGTCAAGGCTGTATATTGTCACCCTGCTTATTTAACTTATATGCAGAGTACATCATGAGAAACGCTGGGCTGAAAGAAGCACAAGCTGGAATCAAGATTGCCGGGAGAAATATCAATAACCTCAGATATGCAGATGACACCACCCTTACGGCAGAAAGTGAAGAACTAAAGAGCCTCTTGATGAAAGTGAAAGAGGAGAGTGATAAAGTTGGCTTAAAGCTCAACATTCAGAAAACTAAGATCATGGCATCTGGTCCCATCACTTCATGGCCAATAGCTGGAGAAACAGTGGAAACAGTGGCTGACTTTATTTTTGCGGGCTCCAAAATCACTGCAGATGGTGACTGCAGCCATGAAATTAAAAGACGCTTACTCCTTGGAAGGAAAGTTATGACCAACCTAGATAGCATATTAAAAAGCAGAGACATTACTTTGCCAACAAAGGTCCATCTAGTCAAGGCTATGGTTTTTCCAGTGGTCATGTATGTATGTGAAAGTTGGACTGTGAAGAAAGCTGAGCGCAGAAGAATTGATGCTTTCGAACTGTGGTGTAGGAGAAGACTCTTAAGAGTCCCTTGGACTACAAGGAGATCCAACCAGTCCATTCTAAAGGAGATCAGTCCTGGGTGTTCTTTGGAAGGACTGATGCTAAAGCTGAAACTCCAGTACTTTGGCCACCTCATGTGAAGAGTTGACTCATTGGAAAAGACTCTGATGCTGGGAGGGATTGGGGGCAGGAGGAGAAGGGGACGACAGAGGATGAGATGGCTGGATGTCATCACCGACTCGACGGACGTGAGTTTGAGTGAACTCCGGGAGTTGGTGATGGACAGGGAGGCCTGGCGTGCTGCAATTCATGGGGTCGCAAAGTGTCAAACACGACTGAGCAACTGAACTGAACTGAAGGTCATGAAGATATTCTCCCAAACTTTCTTCTAAATCTTTATTGTTTCACCTTTTACATTTAGCTCTGCAATCCACCTGCAAATGATTCTTAAGTATGGTGTAAAGTATGGTCAAGTCTGATTTTTTAATAGGTATATTCCATTGATTCAATACCATCTACTGAAAAGACTATGTTTTTCATAACTGCTCTACAGTGTTGGGCTCTTTCTGGATTCTATTCTTCTCCATTGGTTTATTTATCCACTTTTTCACCCAGATCACAGTCCTTTTTTTTTAAGTTTATTTTCTTAATTGAAGGAAAATTGCTTTACAGAATTGTGTTGGTTTCTGCCAAACATCAACATAGTCAGCCATAGGTATACATACATCAAATAGGACCTTCTGAGTTCATGAATTCTTCAGTAGTGTCTAATCTGCTCTTTAACTCAACTATTGAGCTTTTTTTTTCTTTTTTACTTAAAGAAATTAATTTATTTATTTTAATTTGAGGCTAATTACAATATTGTAGTGGTTTTTGCCAAACATCAACATGAATCAGCTGTGGGCGCACATGTGTTTCCTATCCAGAACCCACCTCCCACCTCCCTCTCCATTCCATTCTCCAGGGTCATCCCAGTGCACCAGCCCTGAGCACCCTGTCTCATGCATCAAACCTGGACTGGCGATATGTTTCACATATGATAATATACACATTTAAACGCTACCTTCTCAAATCATCCCACCCTCGTCTTCTGCCACAGAGTCCAAAAGACTGTTCTGTACATCTGTGTCTCTTTTGCTGTCTTCCATATAGAGTCATCAGTACCATCTTTCCAAATTCCATATATATGTGTTAGTATACTGTTTTGGTGTTGTTTTTCTTTCTCACTTACTTCACTCTGTATAATAGGCTCCAGTTTCATCCACCTCATTAGAACTGATTCAAATGCATTTTTTAAATAGCTGAGTAATATTCCATTGTGTATATGTACCACAGCTTTCTTATCCATTCATCTTCCGATGAACATCTAGGTTGCTTCCATGTCCTGGCTATTGTAAATAGTGCTGTGATGAACATTGGAGTACACATATCTCTTTCAATTCTGGTTTCTTTGGAGTGTATGCCCAGCAGTGGGATTGCTGGGTCATATGGCAGTTCTATTTCCAATTTTTAAAGAAATCTCCACACTGTTCTCCATAGTAGCTGTACTAGTTTTCATTCTCACCAACAGTGTAAGAGGGTTCCCTTTTCTCTGCACCCTCTCCATCATTTATTTCTTGTAGACTTTTTGTTAGCAGCCATTCTGAATGTCGTGAGATGGTACCTCATTGTGGTTTTGATTTGTATTTCTCTGATAATGAGTGATGTTGAGCATCTTTTCATGTGTTTGTTAGCCATCTGTGTGTCTTCTTTGGAGAAATGTCTGTTTAGCTCTTTGGCCCATTTTTTTTTTTGATTGAGTCACTTATTTTTGTGGAATTGAGCTGCAGGAGCTGCTTGTATATTTTTGAGATTAATTCTTTGTCAGTTGCTTCATTTGCTATTATTTTCTCCCATTCTGAAGATTGTCTTTACACCTTGCTTATAGTTTCCTTCATTGTGCAAAAGCTTCTAAGTTTAATTAGGTCCCATTTGTTTATTTTTGCTTTTATTTCCATTACTCTGGGAGGTGGGTCATAGAGGATCCTGCTGTGGTTTATGCGAGAGTGTTTTGCCTATGTTTTCCTCTAGGTGTTTTACAGTTTCTGGTCTTATGTTTAGATCTTTTATCCATTTTGAGTTCATTTTTGTGTATGGTGTTAGAAAGTGTTCTAGTTTCATTCTTTTATAAGTGGTTGACCAGTTTTCCAGCACCACTTGTTTTGTTTGTTTGTTTTTTCCAGCACCACTTGTTAAAGAGATTATC
Organism: Ovis aries; assembly: GCF_016772045.2. NCBI lineage: Eukaryota > Metazoa > Chordata > Mammalia > Artiodactyla > Bovidae > Ovis > Ovis aries. The sequence continues at coordinate 95,369,179 of NC_056056.1, forward strand.
TTTTCTCCATTGTATATTCTTGCCTCTTCTGTCAAAGGTGAGGTTCCATAGGTGTGTGGATTTATCTCTGGGCTTTCTATTTTGTTCCACTGATCTATATTTCTGTCTTTGTGCCAGTACCATACTGCCTTGATGACTGTGGCTTCGTAGTAGAGCCTGAAGTCAGGCAGGTTGATCCCTCCAGTTCCATTCTTCTTTCTCAAGAATGCTTTGGCTATTCGAGGTTTTTTGTATTTCTATACAAATTGTGAAATTATTTGTTTTAGTTCTCTGAAAAATACCATTGGTAGCTTGATAGCAATTGCACTGAATCTATAGATTGCTTTGGGTAATATACTTTTTTCACTCTATTGATTCTTTTGATCCATAAACATGGTATATTTCCTCCATCTATCTGTGTCATCTTTGATTTCTTTCATCAACGTTTTATAGTTTTCTATATAAAGGTTTTTTGTTTCTTTAGGTAGATTTATTCCTAAGTATTTTATTCTTTTCGTTGCAATGGTGAATGGAATTATTTCCTTAATTTCTCTTTCTGTTTTCTCATTGTTATTGTATAGGAATGCAAGGGATTTCTGTGTGTTAATTTTACATCCTGCAACTTTACTTTATTCATTGATTAGCTCTAGTAATTTTCTGGTGGAGTCTTTAGGGTTTTCTATGTAGAGGATCATGTCATCTGCAAACAGTGAGTTTTACTTCTTCTTTTCTAATCTGGATTCCTTTTATTTCTTTTTCTGCTCCGATTGCTGTGGCCAAAACTTCCAAAGCTATCTTGAATAGTAGTGATGAGAGTGGGCACCCTTGTCTTGTTCCTGAGTTTAGGGGAAATGCTTTCACTTTTTCACCGTTGAGGATAAGGTTTGCTGTGGTTTTATCATATATGGTTTTTATTATGGTGAAGTATTGCCTGTTTTCTAGAGGGTTTTTTTTTTTATCATAAGTGGATGTTGAAGTTTGTCAAAGGCTTTCTCAGCATATATTGAGATAATCATATGATTTTAATCTTTCAATTTGTTAATGTAGTGTATCACATTGATTGATTTGCAGATGTTAAAGAATACTTGCATCCCTGGGACAAAGCCCCCTTGGTCATGATGTATAATTTTTTAAATATGTTGTTGGATTCTGTCTGCTAGAATTTTGTTACGGATTTTTGCATCTATGTTCACCAGTGATATTGGCCTATAGTTTTCTTTTTTTGTGGCATCTTTGTCTGGTTTTAGTATTAGGGTGATGGTGGCCTCATAGAATGAGTTTGGAAATTTTCCTTCATCTGCAATTTTCTGGGAGAGTTTGAGTAGGATAGGTGTTAGCTCTTCTTTAAATTTTTGGTAGAATTCAGCTGTGAAGCCGTCTGGTCCTGGGCTTTCATTTGCTGGAAGATTTCTGGTTACAGTTTTGATTTCTGTGCTTGTGATGGGTCTGTTAAGATTTTCTATTTCTTCCTGGTTCAGTTTTGGAAAGTTATACTTTTCTAAGAATTTGTCCATTTCTTTCAAATTGTCCATTTTATTGGCATATAGTTGCTGGTAATAGTCTTCTGTGTTGTCTGTTGGGATTTCTCCGTTTTCATTTCTAATTTTGTTGATTTGATCCTTCTCCCATTTTTTCTTGATGAGTCTGTCTAATGGTTTGTCTATTTTATTTATCTTCTCAAAGAACCAGGTTTTAGCTTTGTTGATTTTGCTATGGTCTCCTTTGTTTCTTTTTCGTTTATTTCCGCCCTAATTTTTATTATTTCTTTCCTTCTACTAACCCTGGGGTTCTTCATTTCTTCCTTTTCTAGTTGCTTTAGGTATAGAGTTAGGTTATTTATTTGACTTTTCCCTTGTTTCCTGAGGTAAGCTTGTATTGCTATGAACCTCCTTAGCACTGCTTTTACTGAGTCCCGTAGGTTTTGGGTTGTTGTGTTTTCATTTTCATTCATTTCTATGCATATTTTGATTTCTTCTGTGATTTGTTGGTTATTCAGAAGCGTGTTGTTTAGCCTCCATATGTTCGTATTTTTAATAATTTTTTTCCTGTAGTTGACATCTAATCTTACCGCACAGATCACAGTCTTAATTACTTAGTTTTACAATGTATTCATATATGATTGTGTAGGTCCTTCCACTTTGCCTGTCTCCTTTGGAAACTGTTAATGAGACTATGGAGCAAGAGGAAGTCTTGCTGTTAGAGGATGTAAATTGGTACATGCACTTTGGAAAACAGTTTGGCAATACATGCTGAAGAATCATATATGCTATGACCTAGCAATCCCCTTCCTACGTATATACCCAACAGAAGTGTATGCAGATGTTTACAAGAAAGCAGGTACAAGAATCTTCTTAGCAACATTATTTAGGAGAACAAAAATCTCTGAATAACCCAAATGTGCATGAACGGATAAATGTATTGTGGTATAGTCGTCTATGCAACATACAAATGAATGGCTCCACAGTGAGTGAGCAGGTCCTTCTACCACTCCTATCAGGTGAGCTGTAGTTTTAGCTCAACCTTCTCCATAGCTCCAGTCTTGCTGGAAATTTCCTCTGTTCTTCAAACTTCGAGGGGTAATTGTTTCTCACTGTTGTGAGTCTATAAAAGTACACTAATCCTGTCCACATGTCTGTGTCTAGCTCCATTATGTCTCTTTATTAAGCCATATATAATGAATTATTTTCTCACCAGGCACTGAATGACATACAAACACACAAAAAACTTTTCACATGGATGCATAAATGTGATCATAGACATAATAACATATGTGCTATATATTATTCATGTAATATATGTATAACATGTTGTATAAAGCATACGAACGTTTATACAATTCACTGTTCTAATACAATCTCTGCTTCAAAAAAAAGATGATCAGATTCTAGAACCAAGAGGAATTTTTAAAAAATCAACCTAAACAATCCCAACTTTGAGTAGGTAAACTGTTTTCACCATGTAACCTATGTGCCACTGTGGCTCAGAATAGTTAAAACAGGTGTATTGGTGGCTATTTGAAGACTCAAACCCAGACCCCTGATACTGAGCCAGAGATTCTTCCTACACAGTGGTTCTTAAACTGACTGCACTTTAGAATCACTAGGGAACTTTAAAGCATACTCATGCCTGGGTCTCATTTTCAGAGAACTTAATATAATTGGCCAGGGTGTGACTGGATATAGGAAAGTTAAGTATATATATTTCTATTATGAAATAAAACACCATTGCAGAACACCCCACAAATAAAACATGTGGCTTAATGAATTATTTTAAGGTGGACACCATCTAAACCAAAAAAAGTGAACTTAGGCAAGCATTCCAGGAGCTCTTCCATGCACCCAGCAATTCCACTCCAGTATCTACCTAAGAGAAACCAAAACACACAAAAAATATGTGTGCACACGAAAACTTGTATAGTTTACTCTTCAACAACTGCTGGACTTGGGGTGCCTAATTCTCAGCAGTAGAAAATCCACATATAACTTTGTAGTCTGCCCTCCAGACCTATGGTTCCATATCTGGGGAATTAACCAACCACAAATCAAGTAATACTACAGTATTTATAGGAAAAAAATGTATATCTAAGTGGACTTGAGGGCAGTTCAAACTTGTATGGTTCAAGAGTCAACTATACAATCATTTATAGCAGTGCTTTTCTTTTTAAAAATTAATTTTTCTTGGCGTATAGTTCCTTTACAAGGTTGTGTTAGTTTCTGCTGTACAGCAAAGTGAATCATGTTGTATATACACATATACACTCTTTTTTAGATTTCCTTCACACTTACGTCACCACAGAGCATTGAGCAGCATTCCCTGAGCATTCGTGCATGCTCAGTTGCTCAGTTGTGTCCCACTCTTGACAATCCTATAGAGAGTAGCCCGCCAGGCTCCTCTGTCCATGGAGTTTTCCAGCTAAGAATGCTGGAATGGGTTGCCATTTCCTCCAAGGGATCTTGCTGACTCGCCCGCCTCTCCGGTGTCTCCTGCTTTGCTGTACAGTAGGTTCTCATTGGTTATCTGTTTTACGTATAATAGTGTGTATATGTCGATCCCAATCTCCTAGTTCATCCCACCTTTCCTTCCCCCCTTGGTAACCATGAAGTTTGTTTTCTACATCTGTGGCTCTGTTTTCACTTTGCAAATAAGTTTATCTGTACCATTTGTCTAGGCCCCACACATGAACAATATTATATAATATTTGTCTTCTCTGACTTATTTTACTCTGTATGCCAGTCCATCCATGTCGCTACAAATGACCCACTATTTTCTGGGTCTTTTTTATGACTGAATAATATTCTAGGTTGTAATGGCAGATTTAGGAAGTAACAGGGATTTCTTTGGGGGATAATGAAAAATTCTAAATTTGATTGTGGTGATGGATGCACAACTCTGTATATATTCTAAAAGCCATTAAACTGTACACTTTAAATGGATGAACTATATGGCATATGAATTACAACTCAATAAAGCTGTTTTTAAAAAGTAAAAAATAAAGGAGACACTTCTGTCATATTTACAGTTAGAATGCATATTTATATATAACACTTTATCTTTTAATTTTCATTTATTCATAGTTCTACAGGTAATATACTTTGAATGTTTAATATCTGCTCTTATATCAATGAGTCTCTACTTATTTTGGTGGTCTGAAGCTCTTTCTCTAATAGATTTTTCCAGGATGGGCTCCTGAGAATAATAGTCCCTGGTCTTCACATGTTGATAATAGTTTGTCTATGTCCTTTATATCTGAAAGTTATTTTGAGGTGATATAAAACCCTTGTTTCACACTTTCTTTCCTTGAGTGTCTTATATTACTCCTTTTCTCTCTCTCTTTTTCTCTGGCATAGAGCATTGTTAAAAATATTCTGATAATCTAATTTCTTTTTCCTTCAAAATCACATGCTCTTTATTCTGGATGTTCAGAGAATTTTTATTTTTCTTTACAGTCCAGTAGTTTCTGTTGTGGCATTGCTTGTTCTGGGCCAATAATCTCAACTGTGTGGTATGCTCTTTTACATGTACAGTTTCAAATCTTTTCCATATTCAGAAAAGATTTGTTGTTGTTTGTTTCATTTTTTTATTTATAGGACATAGCTTTTGTTCTATGCCCTTGCATTGGTTTTCTCCGTTAGGAATTCCTATTGCTAAAGGAGTGTGTGTTTGAGCTCCTTTGCTTTTCTCTCTCTTCGTTTCTTTTTGATTATACAAATTTCCTATTTTCACTTTCTATTTCTTTTCAGTATTTCCTTCTTTTCCTTATTCTTTCTTGAGTTCGGTCAGCTCTTTTCTGAGTTTTTCTGATTTATGTAGTTTTTTTGTGTTTTCTATAATTTTCTTAATATTCATTTTGAAACATGTTACACCTTTTGTGAGCATGTCCTTTTGACATGCTTTTGTTGTCTTTTGGGATGTCTTATGCTTCTTATTCCTTTTATTCTTTTAATAATTTTGGGTAGGATTTGACTTTGATACTATTTGGTTTCTAATTTTCACGTGAAATCAGTTTTCCTGAACTTATAAAGAAACAAGGTGGAGTTCAGGAAAGCTTTTCTAATTTCATAGAGCTCCCTCTTCTGTTGCTTTTGTGCAGTATGCAGAAATATGGTGGTTTGCTCTCTGGGATTTTTCTGGTTCTATTCCCCTCCCCCATTTAGATCTAGCATGTCTATTTCCATGCAGTATTTGGAACCTACTTATACTAAAAACTTATTCCTTATTTACCTGAAATGTGAATTTGGCTGGGCAGCCTGTATTTTCATTTGTAAAATCTGGCTGTTCTAGCTGTAACCATTTCTCGTGCATGTTGGCTTTGCTGTCTGGTTGTTCTGCTGCTATGCGGAGATCTGTAGATGCTGAAAGACTTTGCTGGTGCCGCCACTGCCAGCTTCGAGGAATCCATCACGTAGTTTTCAAATGTGATCTCTTTTCTTTTCTTCTTTCTCCCTTGATATTGTCTTCACTTCCCTCACACATATATCCCCTCAGATAACTCATGTTCTAAACTTACTGTCTGTTTTTCTATAGTTTTTATTGCATTCATATAATCATATGCATTATGCATTATATATGGTTTCATTTTAATTTTCTTGGCAGAAACAAGATCCTGTGTACTTTTTTTCATCTTGCCTTTCTGGCAACAATATCCTAAGGACATTGTTTCAAGTCACCTCATAGAACTCTATTTCCTTCTTTTTAATGATAGCATTCAGAAATGTACACGGATTATAATTAATTCAACCATGTTTCTAGTGTTGGGCCTTCACTTCATTTATGGATTTTTATTGCTATAAAAGCATCTATAATAGACACCCTTATATAAGTTATTATATGTGAGTTCTTTTGTTTTCAAGAGGTAGAATCTCAGGAGTATATTTACTGGGCTACAAGTGTTTCTGACTGTTGCAGGAATGAAGATTGGGTCATTCAATATCCATTGCATCCCTCTTCTAGCACATTTTCCCCTAGAAGCAAGGATGGAAAACTAAAACAAAATCCCAGACTCCAGTTAGTTCATCCAAGTTAATATACCTGTGCAGGATAAATTGTTAGAAGTGAGCTATGTGAGAACTGGTTTTGCATATTGTGGTAGAAGCATTTGATTCTTTTGGGGGAGCTTGTTGGAGTTCCTACCTTCTACCTTTCTCCACCCTCAAACTTGTCTATAAAAAGTAGTGGTAGCAGTGGAATTTCCACTGGGACCTTTCATAGTGAGGTTGAGTGTTTCTCCTGGCTGCATTAGCACCCCAAATTTCCTGGAAATTCTTAAGACAATATTATATAACAAACCGCTCTTCATTAAAACACACTAGAGTAGATTCTGTTGGCCAAAGCAAATAATCCTGACCAGTAGCAGCTGTGCCAGGAGACAATTCTATGGCAGTGAAATGGGAAAGTAGGATTGGCCATTCGACCTGGTTGTCTAACATCATAGAATGGGTTGCTAAAATGGTGTATCATACACAGTGTTGAACAATCACTTCAACTATTGTCTGTGGTTATCTGGAGTGAAAAGTACATCTTGAAGACAATACCTCAGTGATGAAAGTGGTTGCTGTGATAGACCATGTCAAGGGCATAGGAATACAAAGATTGCAACTGGGATTGGCTTTTTCAAACCGTGCTTAAAGAAAGCAAATGAAATCTCTGGGTTTTAAGTTCTTGCCTCAAGGCATAGTTGCATCTTCCCCTGGTAGCTCAGTTGGTTAAGAATCTGCCTGCAGTGCAGGAGACCCAGGTTTGATCCCTGGGTTGGGAAGATTCCCTGGAGAAGGAAATGGAAAACTACTCCAGTGTCCTTCCTTGGAAAATCCCATGGACAGAGGAGCCTGATGGGCTGCAGTCCTTGGGGTTTCAAAGAGTTGGGCACGACTGAGTGACTAACACTTTCAGTTACACACTTTCAAGGCATAGTTAGAGAACCAGGGAGTTCTTACATTTGTCCTAAAAGAATCTCTTCATGTAGTCACAAATGGCTGAGTGGTTTAACACAGGCTGAACCTATAGTCTTGTTTAATCTTTTAGGCAAAAGTTAGGGTATCAACCAGGTGGTACTATGAGATTGAAATGGGGAAGCTGGAGGATCTGGCTGATACCAAGTACATTAGACTCTACTGAGCTTCTCTTGATGGCAGAAGGAGCCCTATTCCCTGCTTTTGTCTGATGTGCTGATTTCTGCCCCAGTTGAAAAACCTTTCTTACGACTTTACCTGAGATAGTTTCCTGGCAACTGAATGGAATTCTGCACACACTCCTCCTATCCCCCTCTAATTACATTCAGGCAAATAAGTCATATTGTTCCATGTCCCAGGAGACCAATTAAAAGTCCGAGATTACTTAGCAAGATAATTGCACAATTTTGCTAATTTATTTTGACACAAAATGGATAATACATATGAACACAGAATTCAACAGATTAGGGACATAATTCTACATTGGCCTAAATTTATTTAATTTTAGAAGATTTAACTGCTTGGTTGTTTGATTAAAACCTTGGATGGCCTATGCTGCATGAAGCTGAGATACCAGAAACTCTTCAGTATGACATAGAGAAATCGAAAGACTTTGGTATTTGGTATTATACAGTGGATTTATTAAATGTGGATTTATCATTAACTCATCTAATTAAGAAGGCTGAGCACCGAAGAACTGATGCTTTCGAGTTTTGGTGCTGGAGAAGACTGCTGAGAGTCTCTTGGACAGCAAGGAGATCAAACCATTCAGTCCTAAAGGAAATCAACTCTGAATATTCATTGGAAGGACTGATGCTGAAGCTGAAGCTCCAATACTTTGGCCACCTGATGCTGACTCTTTGAAAAAGACTTGGTGCTGGGAAAGATTGAGGGCAAGAGGAGAAGGGGGCGACAGAGGATGAGATTGTTGGGTGGCATCACTGACTAAATGGGCATAAGTTTGAGCAAACTCAGGGAGATAGTAAAGGAGAGTGAAGCCTGGCGTGCTGCAGTTTATGGGGTTGCAAAGGGTTAGACTTGACTTAATGACTGAACAACAATAACATCACTTAATTAGATCACTCAAGAAGTCTCAGAGGACATTCCCTTCATTATGGTGTAGAAAAATACACTGATATGGAGAGCCCCTTATCTTTAAAAGAAACCATAGTAGCTGTCCTCTGTAAGCTGTGGATGAGATGAGATATTCTGCTATTGAAATGCATTCCTTGATTTCAGTGGAGATAATCGTATCTCAGAATGGCAGAGGCTATAGAGTAGCACGTGACCAGCAGAAAAGGATGAACATGGCTACCATAACACGCAGCAGGGCTAGAGTGGTCGTCAGAACAGTCTGACCCACAGAAAACTTTAATAATGCCTGACGCAGGGTATTCAAGGCCAAAACAGACAGCCCACTAAAGTTCTACTTAAATTGTAATAACAGGAAACAAACAAAACTTTAGGTATATGAAAAGAGTCCTGCCATAAGCCATCGTGGCTTCTTATCCATTTTCCATTTCTGAATCTGTTCAAAGTCCCAGGACCCTTTGAATGAAGGAAAAATCAGGAAGCTTCGTGGAAGGACCATGTGACAACGTAGATACACACAGAGCTCTTTTTCTTAGTCTTCCTAAAAGGGACTCATGCTTCTTTACTGTGGCAACTGTAGCTAGGGAAAGAGAAATACCCAGGCCTCTTGGGAATTATTAGTTACTGGCTCAGAGCCAGAGTTAATCCCTAAGGAACCAGTTACCTTGTAGTCTACCCCCGTCAGGGTGTGGCTTGTGAGAGCTATGTGATCTGGTTTGCTTATCATTCTTCTCACAGTGGTCCAATGGGTCTTCACATCCACCTGTTCTTTCTGTTTTGATGGCAAAATATTTTAATTTTACATAAGGCTATTTCCTGTCACCCTGTAGACACAAGACGGAAAAGAATCTGCACGCATGTGTTCTGGCAGACCAGGAGAATGACGGGTGCGTATACATCCATGTGTATACACACACGTGCATTTTAATGATCAGATCCATACTTTCAGAGGAGAAAATGGCAACCCACTCCAGTGACCAAAACCATCCCAAAGAAAAAGAAATCCAAGAAGGTTGCAAAGCAGTTGTCTGCAGAGACTTGACAAATAACTGAGGAAAGAAGAGAAGCAAAAGGCAAGGGAAAAAAAAGAAAGATATACCCAACTGAATGCAGAGTTCCAGAGAACAGCAAGGAGAGCTAAGAAGGTCTTCTTAAATGAACAATGCAAACAAATAGAGGAAAACAACAGAATGGGAAAGACTAAAGATCTGTTCAAGAAAACTGGAAATACCAAGGGAACATTTCACACAAAGATGAGCATGATAAAGGATAGAAACGGTAAGGACCTAAAAGGAGCAGGAGAGATTATTAAGAAGAGGTGGCAAGAATACACAGAAGAACTATACGAAACAAATCTTGATGACCCAGATAAGCACAATGGTGTGGTGACTCACCTAGAGTTGGGCATTCTGGAATATGAAGTCAAGTGGGCCTTAGGAAGGATTACTATGAGCAAAGCTAGTGGAGGTGGCAGAATTCCAGCTGAGCTATTTAAACTTCTAAAAGATGGTGCTGTTAAATGCTGCACTCAATATGTTAGCAAATTTGGAAAACTCAGCAGTGGTGATAGGACTGGAAAAGGTCAGTTTTCATTCCCATCCTGAAGAAGGGCAATGCCAAAGAATGTTCCAACTATCATACAGTTGCACTCATTTCACATGCTAGCAAGGTTATGCTCAAAATCCTAGGCTTCAGCAGTACATGAACCGAGAATTTCCAGATGTAAAAGCTGGATTTAGAAAGGGCGGAGGAACCAGAGATCATATTGCCAACATTCATTGGATCATGGAGAAAGCAAAGAAATTCCAGAAAACCATCTACTTCTGCTTCACCAGAGTCTTTGACTGTGTGGATCACAACAAACTGGAAAATTCTTAAAGAGATGGGAGTACCAGGCCACCATGCCTGTGTCCTGCAAAATCTGTATGCAGGCCAAGAAGCAACAGTTACAACCAAACATAAACAACTATCTGGTTCAAATTTGGGACAGGAGTACAGTAAGGCTGTATATTGTCACCCTGCTAATTTAACTACTATGCAGAGTGCATCATGCAAAATGCTATGCTGTATGAATCTTAAGCTGGAATTAAGATTTCAGGAGAACTAGCAACAATTTCAGACATGCAGCTGATACCACTCTAAAGGCAGAAACCAAAGAGGAACTAAAGAGCCTCTTAAAGGGAAGGAGGAGAGTGCAGAAGCTGGCTCAACATTCAAAAAACTAAGATCATGGCATCTGGTCCCATCAATTCATGGCAAATAGAAGGAGGAAAGTGAAAACAGTGACAGATTTTGTTTTCTTGGGCTCCAAAATCACTGTGGATGGTGACTACAACCATGAAATTAAAAGACACTTGCTCCTTGGAAGAAAAGCTATGACCAACCTAGACAGCATATTAAAAAGCAGAGACAACACTTTGCTAATAAGGATTCATATAGTCAGAGGTGAGGTTTTTCCAGTAGTCATGTACGGATTTGAGAGCTGGACCGTAAAGAAGACTGAGCACTGAAGAATTGATGTTTTCGAATTCTTGGTGGTGCTGGAGACGACTCCAGAGAGTCCCTTGGACTCCAAGGAGATCAAACTAGTCAATCCTAAAGGAAATCAACCCTGAATATTTATTGAAAGGACTGATGCTGAAGCTGAGCTCCAATACTTTGGCCACCTGATGCAGAGAAATGACTCACTGGAAAAGACCCTGATGTTAGGAAAGACTGAAGGCAAAAGGACATGGGACAGCAGAGAACTAGATATTTAGATAGCATCACTGATTCAATGGACATGAATCTGAGCAAACTCTGGGAGACAGTGGAGGACAGAGGAGCCGGGCACGCTGTGGTTCATGAGGTCGCAAAGAGTCAGACATGACTTAGTGACTGAACAACACCACCACTGAATATTTGCTGTATTTCATATTATCGTTCATTCCATCAATTCTTTTTTTTTTAAATCTGTTTAAAAGTAGTTCATCTAGTTCTCTACTTGCATATTATACCCAACTATTGTTCAACACATACATTTGGCCTCTTGCTTCTGCTACAAACACCATCCTAGAAATTAATGGATGCCTTAAGCTTGGTCATGGTATTCTGCACAATGTTATCTCTAGCCGAGAAAGAAGACAGTGGCCTAGTACTTATAGAAACCGGTGGTCTTATCATGTATCTCATTGGCCAGAAACAGCTGAGCTTATAGAATAGTTAACTGGTCAATTAAAACTCAGTAACTTGGGACTTCCTTGGTGGTCTAGTGGTTAAGAATCTGCTTTGCAGTGCCGGGGGCCAAATCGATCCCTGGTTGGGAAATAAGATCCCAAGTGCCATGGACCAACTAAGCCTGCATGTCACAACTAGAGAGTCCGTGTGACTCAACAAAGATCCCGCGTGCTACAACCAAGACCTGACATAGCTAAGTAAAATTTTTTTTAAAAGGCCTCAGTTAGTGAACCAGCTGGCAAACAACTAGGGCAGTCAAAAGAAAGCGTGTAATACATACACTACGAACTAGCAACTAATATTTAATACTCTCTTTTCTACAGTCAAAATACAGGGATCTGAGAGCCAAAGGTGTGAAAATTGTAGTGTTACTTCTCAAAAGTACATCTAAACTGTTTCCTGTTCGTCCATTTTTGGCTCTATTGGTTTAGTGGTCTTAGTATCCAAGGAATGAGCATTACCGCCATTGGACAAACAAGGGTTCCACTGAATTGAAAGTCAAAACTGTCATCCGACGGTTTTGTGCTCTTTATGCACCTGGATTAACAGGCCAAAAAGGAGGTTACTGTTCGACTGCAGATTACCAAAGGGAAATAATATTATCAAAGAGAACTAGGAACACTGCCACAACACTGAGTGAGAAAATATGTCTGGAACACAAGTAATCCTCTGGAACACTTCCTAACAGTGACATATGCTGCAATAAAAGTCAGTGGAAGATTATAACACCTTTCTGGGAAGGACCCCTCAGAAATGGTCGTTTGGGTCACCCCAAGGGTGAAAAGTGAAGTGAAGTCGCTCAGTCATGTCCGACTCTTTGCGACCCGTGGACTGTAGCCCACCAAGCTCCTCTGTCCATGGGATATTCCAGGCAAGAATACTGGAGTGGGTTGCCATTTCCTTCTCCAAGGGTAAAAAACCCAGCTGGCTGAGATGCGCACTGAAAGGGAATATGAAATGGACATTATAGAATCATTCTAGTGCTGTGTGACTTGTGCTCAGCTACAAGAGTGAGGGTACTAGGAGTCACCTTGTTTTCCTCACTTTATGCATGTGTGTGTGTGTGTGTATGTTAGTTGCTCAGTCAGGTCTGACTCTGCGACCCCATGGACTGTAGCCTGCCAGGCCCTTCTGTCCATGGAATTCTCCAGGCAAGAATACTGGAGTGGGTAGCCATTCCCTTCTCCAGGGGATCTTCCTGACCCAGGGATCAAACCTGGAGATCTGCATTGCAGGCAGATTCTTTTCTGTCTGAGCCACCAGGGAAGCCCTCACATTATACATATGCATATGTAATTACTTATGTGTGAACAAATATCTTTTTAGAGCTATCAATCTTAATTTTCCTTGTATCTTTCTTCTACTATTTTATATAACACAAATGCTTTGTTATCTGATGTTGGGTAACAAACCACCTCAAAGTTTAATGGCTTAAAACAAAACCAATTTATTACCTTCCACAATTCTATGAGTTGACTGGGTTGGTCTGATTCATGTAATATGTGAGCTAGACTATATCTTTTCAATAATTAAGTTGACCAGAGTCATTGCTATTGCTTATATTCAAGAAAGACCAGTTGGAACAGAAATTGTTACTTGAGAGTGTGTTCCAAGCAAAAGGCCCTTCATGAAATATGGTGCATTTGCAATAGATCATCTGACCAAGATAATGCAAGAGGCAGTGAGATTCCAACTGATATTGGGGGAGAGGAAAGTAGTCGCTCATGGGACTCAGTGGAGAAACAGAAAATTTCTATGGTAGCATGTGCCTAGAATGAAGTCCAGAGCATGGGCACCTGAACGAAGTGGTCTTAGCGGTGGAGATGGATACTATTAATAAGTAGGAACTCAACAATATGGACTTCCTCTTCCTAAATTTGATTTGCCTACCACCACTGTTACGCATTTAAATGCTGATAGTAGCATCTGGTTGTGATCCAGTAGTACAGTAACAACCCTCAAGCAGATCAGTGAGTTGAGATGGTAATTTTGTACTTACAAAATTAGGAATAGAAACTTTTTGCATAGTCTATGTTGTCCTCATTGATTTATCATATACTAAAATTATTGTTACATATATATTTACATATATACACAGGGAGACACATGTATAAGTGTATAAAATAAAATTTCTCTCTATATATGCCACATATAAACTTTTAAAATTTCTTTAACTGATTATGAAAATGAAGCTATCAGTGGATTAAGTTAGCCGTCAATGGAAATGACTCATCCTAAGGGAGAGTTTGCCACCAGGAGTCAGCTACAGTTTGGGATCATCTTCCCTCCAGCCACTCAAGCACCTGAGATGCACTCCACTTTCTGCTCACCTAATACCCCCAGGAGCCAGATGAGAGAGGAAATGAAAAGTTCCCCAGTAGCCAGACATCTTTATCAACTTCGGTAAAACCAAACTTATTCTGAAGTTCTATTCAGAAACTTTTGACCAGCTACCTCAATTCAGTATTTCATTCAACAATGCAAAACAGACAAAATTTCTTCTCTCATGGAGCTTGCATCCTGCTGGCAGCAGTGAGTTGGGGTGGTAATAAATAAGACGTCAACAGATTTTGGGTGGTGATAAGCACTAAGAAGAAAAATAAAGCATGGGTAAGGTGTGGGTGTATTGGGTTACTACAGAAGGCCTCTCTGATAAAATGAGCAGAGACTTTGTGGTTGTGTGTTCCAGCTGTGGAATAGCAGGTGCAAGGGCCCTGAAGCGGGTGTGGACTTTGCATACTGTGCAACAGTGAGGAGGCCAGTGTGGCTGGAGTGGTGTAAGCAAAAAAAGGATGGGCAGAAGTTTAGATCTGGAGATATCCAGGTGGGAGCCAGATCATGTAGGCTCTTTCAGGCCCTGGTTAGTACTTTGAATTTTATTTTGAGTGAAGTTGAAAGCCCTTGTAGGGTTTTGAATAGAGACATGAAATACTCAGATTAAAGATTTAACTAGACCACTGTTGTTCCCCTGTAGAGAATGGTCTTTGATGGAAACAAGTTCCATACCTCTAAATTTCTTCATTTTCAGCCACATCTACAAAGCAGAGCTCCTCCCATTTCTTCTTGTGGCAGGGCTTTCCTCTGCATATTTTTGCAGATCTTCTTTAGCCTCTCTTCCTGCTGACTTCCTTCTTCCAAACCTGTCCCACAGTTGTTGAAAATCTTCCTTTGCCCCCACAGCTCCTCACCTCATTCTACCCTAAACTGATACCCAGTTTGTTTCTGTGGACATTGTCCTTGTCACCTCTACAGGGAAGGTTGACCCATGTTCTACTTACAACTTAGCTAGGAGTTGGGGTGTGCCCGCTTCTCCTGCCCTACTGGAAGCTTCTATATCATAAGGTTAAACAGGAAGGGGCATAGACTGCATAGTCAGACTGGACTTGGAGCCGAACTTCACTCCCTCTTACTCGGTTATATTGGGCAAATTGTTTAACTTACTGACTTTGGTTTCCTCATCTGTAAACTACTTTGCCAAATTGTGAAGATTAAAGGAGGCAATGATTGTAAAATACTGGCTTCCCTGGTGCCTCAGAGGTTAAAGCATCTGCCTCCAAATGAGGAACACCCGGTTTCGATCCCTGGGTCGGGAAGATCCCCTGGAGAAGGAAATGGTAATCCACTCTAGTATTCTTGCCTGGAGAATCCCATGGACAGAGGAGCCTGTCCATGGGGCTACAGTCCACAGGGTCGGAAAGAGTCGGACACGACTGAGCAACTTCACTTCATTCATCATAGTGCCTGGTACTCAAAGAACCTTAGATTTCCCTTCCCCCTGTCCCTTGGATGTTCATATTGCCCTCCTTGTCACTCATCTGGGTGGTGTGCAGGGAGAATGTGACATCTGATCAATCTCCTCTCTAATTCCGCTTCTGTTTCCATCCTGCTGCTGCTGCTGCTGCTTAGTCGCTTTAGTCATGTCCAACTCTGTGCAACCCCATAGACGGCAGCCTGCCAGGCTCCCCCATCCCTGGGATTCTCCAGGCAAGAATACTGGAGTGGGTTGCCATTTCCTTCTCCAATGCATGAAAGTGAAAAGTGAAAGTGACGTTGCTCAGTTGTGTCCGACTCTTAGCGACCCCATGGACTGCAGCCCACCATCCATGGGATTTTCCAGGCAAGAGCACTGGAGTGGGGTGCCATTGTCTCCATCCTAGGACGTTTTAATGAGCACATAAGGAGACCCGTTTTAGGAACGCACTATGATACCACACCTGAAGCCTTTTCAACTCCTGTAGCCACACCCTGGACTTCTTAAACACCAATGACTTGGTCTCCAGTCAAAGCCTGCTCTTTCTCCACTCACCCCTTCATGGCATCTCAGCATCATGTGCGCTAAGTGTCCAGGTGCTTCTTCTCCAAGCCTGACAGCTGCATCCTGGGATGCCACCTTCTCCCCATTTGGCTTAGATTTCCTCCTGTGGATCAGTCAGTGAGAGCTTTTGGTTTCAGGCAAAAGAAGCTGGCTCTAGATAGCTGTGACTTCCCTGGTGGCTCAGATGGTAAAGCGCCTGTCTACAATGTGGGAGATCCGGGTTTGATCCCTGGGTCGGGAAGATCCACTGGAGAAGGAAATGGCAACCCACTCCAGTACTATTGCCTGGAAAGTCCCATGGATAGAGGAGCTTGGTAGGCTACAGTCCATGGGGTCGCATAGAGTCGGACACGACTGAGCGACGTTCCTGTTCCTGTTCCTAGATAGCTGCAGCAGAAAAGGAACCTCCTAGAGAGATTGTGTAGGGTTCTTAGAACCAGTGGGAAAGCTGGAAGACAGGTTTAGAAAAGGGATGGTATCATATATTAGGTTTATCATTCAGTAAATATTTATTACTTCTCATCCATCAACCTCCATGGGAGAAGTATGAAGTGGATGGGCCCATGTGATTTGCTTTGGTCAATAAAATACAGAAGGAATGCCCGTGGCCTTAAGAAGGACTGGTATTTCCACTCACCTCTGAGAGCTTCCTACCTCCAGCCTGGAAGGAGAATACTTTGGGCAACCTGCTATTTTCAATGTCTTTCTTTCCTTTGGGTCAGTTTTCTCAGCATACCAATATACTCTCCCATATTAAAAAACTCCAGATTCCCATATTTCTTTTTCTGCCCTAGCTACTACCTCATCAATTTCCTTCCTTTCATGGCCAAATTCCTCCTTTCTATACTCAATATTTCACCTTCCTCACCCCCAATCATTTCTCAACTTCTGGATCTGGAGTTTCCTCTCACCATCCCATCAGAATAACTTCTTGCACAAGTTACCAATAAATGTCCTGATGCCAGTTTCAATAGACACTTTTCAGTCCTTATTTTATCTTTCTGCTGCATTTGATCCTGTTGGTTTCTCCAGTCTTAAAACTCTTTGATGTCTCATTTTCCATGATATAGGTCTTTTTCTGTTTTCTTCCTATCTCCCTGGCAGTTCCTTCTTAATCCGCGTTCTCTTTTTCCTCTTTTGGGGATGTGTATATTTGTACATGTACTTGAGTTATGACTTCCTTTAACATATACAATCCATGTCAGTAGTACACACCTCCCCCTTTCTTGAGTCCTAGATCTGTATATACAACTGCTAACTGAACATCCTTCCTGGATCTCAGGCAACTAAAACTCAATATGCTCATAATTGAACATATGATTTTCCCCTTCAGGCCTGCATCTTCCTACTTCTACACTTGATCTTATCCAAAAGGCCGAGAAATGATGCATCTTCCTACTTCTATCATCAACTCAGTTACCCAAACCAAAATCTGGGCTTTAGCTTTACTGTTTCCTTTCCATCTCTCTTCCCCACATCCAGTCACTAGATACTGTTGATGTTGCTCCTTACGTAGCTTTTACATCTGTTTTCTCCTCTCCTTTTCTACACCACTGTGTTCGCTCAATTATCCTCTAAGGTACTGTTGTAACTTCCTTAGGGGATCTCCTTATTTTATTTTATTTTTTTTTACCAAGGTTTTCTTCACGTCATCAAATGCTTTTATTTCTAAGGATAATGGGTGAAAAGATATAGGGACATATTTGTATAACCCAAAGATGCAACCATTTGTTTAAAGGATGCTGTAGGTGAAGGATGATTTCAGTTTATTCTCTGAAAATCTCAGACTCAGGTTTGTCGTTCAGACTGTCCACTTGGAATATGAAAGCTGCTGGACAGGCTTAAACACTTCAGATGTAGACACTGGGATGGCTTGCCACCAGCTAATAGATCTACCTTCTCACTTACACATAACTTCATACATTTTTGATGAGTCATCTTTGGAGGAAGTAAGCCACTGTATGCAATCACAGCAGAAGGAATCAATGAGAATTCTGCTATACTGACCAGTCCCAGTCTTGGTTCAAACAGTATAGACAGCAACGGCAATTAAAGTGACTTAAAAAAAAATTGTGGTAAAAATCACAGAACACAAAACCTATCCTCTTAAAATTTAAGTACAGTATGTTATGGTTAACTCTATTACAAGAATTACTGAAGTTCCTCAGTTCATAATTTTATTACTGGTTTCATGAAAAATATCCCATGATTGAGTCCAGGGATGTTTTGAAAATGAAATACAAGCAAGACTGGACATTGATTGCAAAGGGGCAAGTCTGGTTAAGTGGCCCTATTGACTGTAAGTCCTCTGAAGGCAGAGAAAGTGTCATTCAGTCTCTGTTACTCTAATATCTGGCAAAGTGATTGGCATTTAGCAGTTGGTCAATAACTGTTTGTTGAGTAAATGCCACTGGAGACTTGGGGCTGATCCAGAGCCACCAATGGGATAAGGCACAGCCTCAGGTCTGACAGGGAGCTGAAGAGGGACGTAATTTGATTAGCTGTGCTATAACCTGACTATCTGGGGGTAATCTTATGTGTACTTTTCCCCAATTTAAAAACAAAAGCTTGAACTTTCAAAGGCTTCGGTTTGAAAAGTGAATCCTTTGATGGGAGAAAGTCAGCTGACCCTGCAATTTGAAGTAGCCCCCTGAGTTTCGTCTTTCCTAGGCAGTAGGCTCGGCTTAATGACACCTGTCACTGCCATACTGGCCTACATGCTTCAAATGTTCTGTCTCAATGGTCACTGGAGACTCTTTCCATGGATTTCCTTTAGCACAGCTCTGGCAAGCTGGAGATTCATAATAGTGTTACAGACTGAAACTTCACCAGCCTCTGGCTCCAGGTAAGTCCAAGTTAATGGTAATCTCCCAGTTCGGTTCTGTTCCCTCTTCAAATAGTCCCTCATCTCCCCTTTGTCCTCAGGTGGGGGTGGTGATATTAAAAGTATTTCATCATCTGGAATGGTGACAATCAAACCAGAAGCTTAGGATATAATAGGCATTAGCCCTTTAGTTTTTCCATCCTAGGAAGATAGGTCTGGGGTAGCAGAAGGTAATGGGAGTGGAGATGAGAAGGGTGCTTGAAGCCCTGGCTAATTACCAGTGAATATGGAAATATCTCAATATTCTAACAACCAATATAGCTGTACCTGTACACATCAGATGAGTATCAGCCTTGCTTCCAGATTTTTTTGGAAGTTGTCAGTCTGTCATTCGTGACTTTCCCAGGAAGCCCAGCTAGCTGTCATGTGATGGGTGCAGGGCATTGTTACCTCCAGCAAGGGAGAGCCTCCCCCATGGTTACACTGCCTTATCTGGGCATGGCTGTAGCTTCTCCTAGGTTGTTCATCTCTGGAAAACTAATTCCCCCACTAGACACTATAACTGTTTCTGCTATTGCCTGATAGACCCCATGGTCTTCAGTGGGCATGAAACTTGCCTTGGGCATTTCTGGATCTCACCACCAAAGTCTGGAAGCCCTCATATCTGATTTTCCAGATATCTATATTAGAATTGATGAGAATGTGGCTTGCTCCTTTTAAATTCCTTTTGTGAGAGGATCACTAAAATAGCATTCATTTATTCATTCACTGGACAAATATTAAGGGCAACTATATAGCAGGCATAATTCTAAGTGTTAAGGTTGTGAAAAATATAGGGTCTCTGCTTTCATGAAGTTTATATTCTAGTGGGTAGAAACAGAAAACAGACAAATATATACAATGTTAGCTAATGACTGATGTATTAACAATAAGGAAAATAAAGCAGAGTGATAAGAGAATGAAGGAGGAGGTGGGGATATAGATGCCATCTTAGATGATCAGAAAAGACCTCTGATGTCTGAGGTCTTTTACTTTTAATAAAGTAAAAGAGTCTGCATAGGGGATATCAGGGGGGATAGCAAATGCAAAGGCCTTGTTGTAGTTTGCATGTGATTTGTGTTTTGTGGTTTTAATGAATCCAATGTTTTTCACTTTTTACTGAATTCTGCCTTTTGCTTTACATTTGAACTCTCCCTAGTAGACAACTTTTTGTTTTTTTCACTTCTGTTTATCCAGAAAAGGAGAAGGAGAAGAATAAAGGAGGTGGAGGTGCGTGAGGCAACAACAATGACTATGGGAGGGGAAGGGAGGGCATGATGCCCTTAACCCTGTTTTGCTGCTTCCTGGCTCCTAGATGAAGGAGTGGGCATGACCTATGAGTGGGCAGGTCTAGTCTAAGCAGACTCAATCTTGTGGGCACATTAGACATGTGTTGTAGGAATCCAGACCATTTATAAATGGCAAATTCCAATGTTTTATGCACTCATTTGCGCAGCCCTGCTATAGGAAGTGTTAGCCGGGAACATGAACTGTCAGTCTCAGCTGTCAAAGCCTTTGTTCAAGGTGTATGAGTAGTTCTCACCTTCCCCATAGGTCTCCAGCTGTCTTTTTCCATTCTTTGGAACCCCGCCTCAATAGATGGCTATCACAGATAATAATGACTTTTTTTTAGTACAATATCAGTATCTAATTTACACTTCACATTTTTAGCTAAAACCCTTTGCCACAATCTCAGCAGGTATGTAAGGTAAACTTATTATGTATCTATGTACTTAATCTATAAACAGTATTTGCACAGCACTCTTCGCCAGAACTGGAGTCACTACAAAGTATTATGGCTGATAAAAGTGTGTGTGTGTATGGTTTCTTTCTTTCCTTTTTTTTTTTTTTAATATTTGTTTATATATTTTTGGCCGCACTGCGTCTTTGTTGCTGCTCAGAGGCTTTCTCTAGCTGTGGCAAGCAGGGGCTACTCTCCGGACTCTAGTTGTGGTGAGCAGGCTTCTCGTTGTCGTGGCTTGTCTTGTTGAAGAGCACAGGCTCCGGGAGCATGGGCTTCAGTAGTTGCCCTGCACAGGCTTAGTTGCCTCTTGGCATGTGGAATCCCCTCGGACCAGAGGTGGAGCCTGAATGCCCCTCATTGGCAGGTGGACTGTCAACCACTGGACTCCAGGGAAGCCACGTGTATGTGGTTTCTGATTTCTCCAAACTTCTCTGTACTATCTCTCCGCTATAAGACCTCAAACATCTGTCTAAGGTGGCTGTGGTGGGAGTTGGAACTAGGACTTAGGAGGCACAGTGTGAACAGAATTGCCACTCTCTTTTTGTGACTAAAGCCCCCTGCTTTTGCATTGAATGCATTCTTATCTAGTTTCTTCTTTCCCAGAGAAACAGAAAGCTCTGAATCTTTATTTGGGCAAAAGTTGAATTCCCTAAAGAGATAACAGCTGGGAAATAGTATGGAGAACCTAGGGAATGGAAGAATCTGAATGATGAGGCTTGGGTTTTAATCTTACCATGGTGGGGGCCAGGTTTCTCTGTGCTTTCAGGGAAAAAGCATTTTTAGCTCCTGTCCTGTCTTCTTATGGCAGCACCAACTTTAACACTGGCTACTACTACTGCTTGGAGAAGGCAATGGCTCCCCACTCCGGTACCCTTGCCTGGAAAATCCCATGGGCAGAGGAACCGGGTGGGCTGCAGTCCATGGGTCGCTGAGTCGGACACGACTGAGCAACGTCACTTTCACTTTTCACTTTCATGCATTTTAGAAGGAAATGGCAACCCACTCCAGTGTTCTTGCCTGGAGAATCCCAGGGATGGGGGAGCCTGGTGGGCTGCCGTCTATGGGGTCGCACAGAGTCGGACACGACTGAGGCGAGTTAGCAGCACTACTGCTGCTAGAAGGAAACATCCACAGAGGTGCTTGCTTAGCCACAGAAGGACTGATGACAGGAGATGGCATGCCTACTTTCTAGCGCAGTGCCTCGAACCTACAAAGCAATCAATCTTTGATCGAGAGATTTGTGCTTCAGAGCACAAACCAGAATTCCAGCAACTGGGAATGCTCCCCACTCATAAGTTTAAAATCAGCATAGAGCTTACGGAGTTTCTTTAGTTTAATATTTCAGCGCTCT
This sequence comes from Ovis aries, assembly GCF_016772045.2. Taxonomy (NCBI): domain Eukaryota; kingdom Metazoa; phylum Chordata; class Mammalia; order Artiodactyla; family Bovidae; genus Ovis; species Ovis aries. The sequence goes on from NC_056056.1 coordinate 95,391,187, forward strand.
CTGGCCAGTGATCCTTGGAAACACATCTATAGTTAGAGCAAAGTTGAATTTATTATTTGTTGCACCAAGGCAGAACACGCATCACGTGAAATTAAAGAGTACCTCAGTAAGAAGATGTAAGGATCTACAGAATTTGGGCTTGTGTCAGTGATTTTGAGGAAGGTTCAGAGAAACAGGGCTTTACTCTGAATCAGACGATGTCAGGACAAGGGAATAATTCTATGACTGAGTACATTAATGAATCTTATCTAGAAGAACGGAGTGAGGCTAGAGCTATAATTGATAAAACAGTAGCAGTCGCCCAAATTAGTTGGAAAAGACAGATGTTTAGTACGTTTATGGTTTGCACAATAACAGCGTTTCTGTCTGTGCTTAGACAAGTGGTCTTGTTTTTTGTCTCCCCTCATCACAGTCATAGAGTGACCTTGTGTGATGCTGGTGTTCTAAGAAATTGATTATGCTCAATAGGATAGTATCATGGCATAGCTTCAACTGACAGGCCAGCTCCTAACAGCATTGAGGCTTAGTTATACTAATAACTAGTCAGACCAGTTTCCTGATCCAGAGGTTTCTTTTCTTAGTGCCCCTTCCCAACAATTTGAATCAGAGGAGAAGTTAGTCCATGGGATGTTAATACATTATATTCAGATTTCTTTTCTTTTTACTATTACTGAGATTCTGTTGAGTCGGAAAATGGGCTATAGTTGGACTAGGGTTAATCTCTCCTCATACTCCTGTTGTAGGATAAGTTATTGAATCATATGCTATGACAATGACTGTGTAGTAACATTTAGTACTCTGGACAGGGTACAGTGAACAACTGCAAACAAAGGCAGTTACCAGAAACAAAATGCTTATTCACATTCGTTGTAAGTCTGGAAGTCAGAGGCCCAGATTATAAAACCCTGGCAGTGAAAACAAAGCCCAGAATAACCCAGCTGATTCTGTTTTAGGTTTTATCTTTTAGCCATGTTCTACTACCCTGAAGGGTACTGATGCAGGAATAAGTATTGCTGAACACAAACTCCCCTGTGGCTAGCTATGAGGAAATCAAGGCCTATATGACTGTCCATAAAAACTCTGGCTGATGTATTCAAATTTAATTGGTTGAGCTTCTAAAGTAGAAGTTCTGTCATTTATAATGTCTGCTAAGGTCATGGGAAATGCCGGGCTGGGTGAATCACAAACTGGGATCAAGATTGTTCAGAGAAATATCAGTAACCCCAGATATCACCCTAATGGCAGAAAGTGAAGAGGAACTAAAGAGCTTCTTGATGAAGGTTAAAGAGAAAAGTAAAAAGCTGGCTTGCTTACAACTCAACATTCAAAAAATGAAGATCATGGCATCTGGTCCCATCACTTTATGGCAAATAAATGGGGAAACAATGTGAACAGTGACAGCTTTTCATTTTCTTGGGCTCCAAAATCACTGTGGACAGTGACTATAGCCATGAAATTAAATGACGCTTGCTGCTTGGAAGAAAAGCTATGACCAACCTAGATAGCATAGTAAAAGGCAGAGACATCACTTTGACGAAAAAAGGTCCATCTAGTCAAAGCTATGGTTTTTCCAGTAGTCACGTATGGATGTGAGAGTTGGACCATAAAGAAGGCTGAATGCTGAAGAATTGATGCTTTTGAATTGTGATACTGGAGAAGACTCCTGAGTTCCTTGGACAGCAAGGAGATCCAACCAGCCAATCCTAAAGGAAATCAGTCCTGAATATTCATTAAAAGGACTGATACTGAAGCTGAAGCTCTAATACTTTGGCCAACTGATGTGAAAAGCTGATTCATTGGAAAAGATGCTGGGAAAGATTGAGGGCAAGAGGAGAAGGGGGCAACAGAGGGTGAGATGGTTGGATGGCATCACTGACTCAATGGATATGAGTCTGCACAAACTCTGAGAGACAGTGAAGGACAGGGAAGCACGGTGTGCTGCAGTTCATGTGTTTGCAAAGAGTTGGACATGACTTTTCAGTCGCCAAGTCTTAATAACAAAGTCAGAGAAAAATGTTTGCAGCATCTTTTTCAGTTGTGTTAATTTTGTTGTGGGAATTTCATTCACTGAGGACATACACAGAGAAAGTCAGGTTTCCCTCCTGGGAGTTCTCCCAAGTTGTCTGTGAGTCTCTGCTTGCCTCATTTGCTTGGTTTCTGGGTATCTTTCTCAGGGAAATATGAGCCACTGGAGGACTGATCACTTTAAGCATCCAAAAACCTCTAACTATTAGATTCAATATACAGGGTAAGTTAGTAGGAGTGTATAAGCCTGACATTCATGTAAGAAGCAGTACTCTAGTAGGGGTACAGACTATACTGGGAGTACAAGTGTTATTAAGTGTATCGGGAGCAAGTCAGTAGTTTGTCCCTCAAGATGGGCAGATTTCTTGGTTAAGTAAAATAGGTTTCTGCAAAGTGGGCTCCAGTATTTCTGAAGAGAACAAACTGACTATTGGCACAAGGATAGCCCCAATATTAGTTGCCATTCCTGAAGAGCTAGCTTTTTCTAATAAGGTTGTAATACCCTCAAAGAAGCCCGACAGTACCTGGGGTTGCAAAGAGCTGGACGTGACTGAATGATCTTCACCCTCAGAGAAACATTTTGTTGAGGTGTGGATCAAGGTCTGATTTTTACAAGACTGAAGTTTGGGATTAATTACATGAGAAAAGCTTAAGAACCAGAAGGGGCCGATAGAAGAAAATCTACACTATGAAGTGCTTAGAAGTGCAGCTACTGAAGTTTGTCAATAGCCAGTTTAATTAAGAGCATAGCTATGGTTTGAGAAATATATACAAGTAGTGCTTTTCTTAAGCAGCAGAAAAGTACAGGGAGTCAAAAGTAAAAAGATGCAGGTAAGGTAGATCATATTGAAAAATCACTTTGTTAGTTGTCAAAGTACAATAATAGGCAAGATTAGTGGTAGGGTGGAGGATGCTGAAGAATCAGAAAATTAATCTTGGTTTGTTGTCACGGGCACAAGCTGTCCACTTCTATAATCAGCAGCTTCTGGAGAATTCCCAAGAATCTTCAGTTTGAGGTCTTCTAATGGAATGGACATCCTGTAGTCAGGAAAAAATGATGCTTTTATTTTTGGCTGGGAGACATGGACCCAAGATCAATGCCTTGGAATTTCACTGCTGGTCCACTTGTCAGCAGTACCTAATAAGGTCTTTCCCATTGAGGTTCAAGGGAAGTTTTCTTCTGATATTTTTTCAGAAAGATCAAATTTCCAGGTTTCAGATCATGCAAAAGTTACTTAGGTGGATGCTTTGGAAATGCAGATTCTACCTATTGTTGCTATAGCAGGAATTATTATGTGGGCCCCTGGAGCAATTAGTCATATCAGATGGTATCAAGGTAGAATTTAGTATTGAAAGTAGTTCCTAAATACAGGAGGCAGCCTATCGTTAATTCAGAAGGAGATACATGTATCCCAGAGAGGTTCCTGTTATTGCTATCAAGGTAAATAGAAGTTCTTTGGGATTTGGAAGTTTGAAGATTTCTGAGAGACTTGATAATTAGTTTTATAATTCCACTAGTTCTCTTAATTTTTCCTGACATTTGTGGATGATAAGGACAGTGGGGTTTCTAGGTGAATGGAAAAGTTTTACAGAATTACTTAATAACAGATTCAACGAAATGTGTGATCCTGTTACTGGAGAGGTTTCTTAAGTCAAAATATAAAATAAAGCAATTTTTTCCCTATCATTAAAGCCATAGCTCTCTAGCAAGAGAAAGCCCGAACCCACCATAAGAAGAATTGTACTTATATGTACTCAAAGTTCATTTAGAGGTGTTCCAAGGAGTCCTGAGGCTTTGGGCCTCCATATCCTATCTTTATAGCTTTCCCAGGATTGTGTCATTGGCAGATAGGACCTTCATTCTTGGCAAAGCCCCTAAATTATGCCACCACTGTCGGTTGTGCCCTGCCCCTTTCCCTCCTGTTACAATACCGTGAAGAATTTTTGCTGGACTTCACTTTAATTGTGTCTGTCTCCTTAGATAATAACAAGGGATCTCAAGATCCTTTAATTGGCCATTCATTTTATAAGCGTTCTCAAGGGATAGGGAAATCTTTGTGTTTTTTTTTAAGCATTTAAAAATCATTGACTAACCCCCAAACATATATATTATCAGTATAAATATTTCTACTTTATTTTTAATTAGCTGTAGGTCTGGGCAAAGGCAATTACTGGACTTACAGAAGACCTGGAATGGCATTGCCAGCCACGTATAAGGTAAGAGACTTTGGCCAAATTATTCTTCTCAGCCTTAGATTTTTCAAATGCAAAATGATTATAACACTTGTCTCACAAATCTGTAAGCATTTACTGTTACTATTCAGTAGTCAACAAATAATACCTACCACTACCCCTTCACATGTAATCTCCCGTAATTATTACAACCATCCTATACAAGGGCCTATTACCCTCATGAGAAACGCTGGGCTGGAAGAAGCACAAGATGGAATCAAGATTGCCGGGAGAAATATCAATAACCTCAGCTATGCAGATGACACCACCCTTACGGCAGAGAGTGAAGAGGAACTAAAAAGCCTCCTGATGAAAATGAAAGAGGAGAGTGAAAAAATTGGCTTAACACTCAACATTCAGAAAACGAAGATCATGGCATCTGGTCCCATCACTTCATGGGACATAGATGGGGAAACAGTGGAAACTGTCAGACTTTATTGTTTTGGTCTCCAAAATCACTGCAGATGGTGACTGCAGCCATGAAATTAAGACACTTATTCCTTGGAAGGAAGGTTATGACCAACCTAGATAGTATATTCAAAAGCAGAGACATTACTTTGCCAACAAAGGTCCGTCCAGCCAAGGCTATGGTTTTTCCAGTGGTCATGTATGGATGTGAAAGTTGGACTGTGAAGAAGGCTGAGCGCCGAAGAATTGATGCTTTTGAACTGTGGTGTTGGAGAAGGCTCTTGAGAGTCCCTTGGACTGCAAGGAGATCTAACCAGCCCTTCCCGAAGGAGATCAGTCCTGGGTGTTCTTTGGAAGGAATGATGCTAAAGCTGAAACTCCAGTACTTTGGCCACCTCATGAGAAGAGTTGACTCATTGGAAAAGACTCTGATGCTGGGAGGGATTGGGGGCAGGAGGAGAAGGGGACGACAGAGGATGAGATGGCTGGATGGCATCACTGACTCGATGGACGTGAATCTGAGTGAACTCCGGGAGTTGGTGATGGACAGGGAGGCCTGGCGTGCTGCGATTCATGGGGTCTCAAAGAGTCGGACACGACTGAGCGACTGAAATGAACTGAACTGAACTGACCCTCATTTCAAAGAGGGTTAGTCTCACTGCTGCTAGAGGCCATGTTAGGATTCAAGCTCCCATCTTTCTGATACGAGAGTCCAGTTCTTACTTAACCCCTCTACTGCCTCTGACACTTTTCCGCTGTTGGGTTCAAGTGCCCATAATACATTGAAAACTTTGAAAAATTTATAATTTGCAGGTTTGATTATTTTTGGTTTGTCCCAGAGTCTGATTGCTCCTCGGGGTAGGGGAAAATTGAGTTTTGGCCCGGCCCAGTCGAGGACTAGATTCTTCCCTATTCCGACAGGAGCCCTGTCTGGGTTTATTGTGAGCTTACAGTACTGTGAGCAAGCCCCCAGCCCGTGACGGGGACTAGGCGTCGGCTTAGCCAGCCCGCAGGTCAGCGCCGCGGGCCTTCCCGCCGGCCCCTTCCGGGCGTCCTTAGCAACGCGCGCTCACTCCCTGCCCCGCCCCGTCCGCCCAACACCCAGCCCCGCAGAAGGCGTCGGCTGTCTTTGCGCCTGCGCGCAGCCAAAACCGCCAGTCGTCTCTTTCCCCTCCCTTCCTTCTCCCCTCCCCGCTCCTCCTCCTCCTCCACCTCATAGAGCGAGGCGCCAATATGGAGCCTGAGGACCTACCGTGGCCCGGCGAGCTCGAGGAGGAGGAGGAGGAGGAGGGGGCGGAGAACTTGGACGAGGACGAGGTGGTGATGGTGGAGGAGATGGAGGAAGAGGAGAGACGGGAGCCGGAGGCGGATTTTAACTACGAGAGCCAGCGTCGGGAGAGTACGGACGACGAGGACGACGAGGAGGCCAAAGCCTGGCTGCAAGCGCAACCCAGCGCCGCTTTGCCTCAGGCGTCTCTCCCGAGGCACCGCTATTCGGAGAGCGAGCTGACCAGCCCCGGGAAGGTGAGCTGGGCCGGGGAGAGGTATGGGCCGCCGTCGGGCAGGGTAACGGGTGGTCCCTGAGCGCTTTGCCTGTTCCCTGCCGTCTGCCTCCTGCTCGCCGCCCGTCACGGTGCCTGACAATAGTACGTGTGCTTTTAATGGCTTGTAGGGGTCTTGTCGCTTCCTGGGCCCCGACTCTTGCCGAGTACTCCAAGTCTCCCGTCCTTTCAGGCAAAGATCTCTCTTGTTACCCCGCCTCAGGCCCCGGGCTTTTTGAATTACACCAGGTGTTCAGAGGAGTCAGTGTTGTGGTTTAAGAAACGCTGTTGGGAGGAGGTGGGGCTTATCCCCTGAGGGAGAGGAAAAGAGCGGTGTAGGAAAGGAGAGAATGGTTGCCCAGGGACTCTCTTGTTGGGGAGACAGAATATCTGCCTGAAGGGCGGGACTCCGCTTGAGAGAACAGTGTGGATTCTGCACGACATTTAGTTCAATCGCTCAGTCGTGTCCGACTCTTTGCGACCCCGTGGATTGCTGCACGCTTGCCTGTCCATCATCAACTCCCGGAGCTTGCTCAAACTCATGTCCGTTGAATCAGTGATGCCATCCAACCATCCCATCCTCTGTCACCCCCTTCTCCTGCATTCAGTCTTTCCCCAGCATCAGGGTCTTTTCTAAGGAGTCAGTACTTCGCATCTGGTGGCCCAAGTATTGGAGCTTCAGCATCAGTCCTTCCAGTGAATATTCAGGACTGATTTCTTTTAGGATTGACTGGTTTGATCACCTTGCCGTCCAAGGGACTCTCAAGGGTCTTCTTCAACACCACAGTTTAAAAGCGTCAATCCTTCGGCCCTCAGCTTTCTTTATAGCCCAACTCTCACATCCATACATGACTCCTGGAAAAATCATAGCTTTGACTAGATGGACCTTTTTTCGTCAAAGTGATGTCTCTGCCTTTTACTATGCTGTCTAGGTTGGTCATAGCTTTTCTTCCAAGGAGCAAACGTCTTTTAATTTCATGGTTGCAGTCACCATCTGCAGTGATTTTGAAACCCAAGAAAATAAAGTCTGTCACTGTTTTCATTGTTTCCCCATTCAGTAGGCTACCTGAATAGTAATCTCTAGCGGCTTCTGGCCAGTTGTGCTTCTTCAGCTTCTTTGTAGCCTTAAAGGGGTCCCTAGCAGGTATGAGGGGCTTAGAGATACAGGAGGTTTATTAGGCTGCAGCTCCCAACAGTCTGGAAAACTAGAAAGAGCTGATTTTTTGGCTGGCTCCTGAAGGTCATTTTGAAAATAACTGCATTTAATTGATTATTTTTCAGGGAGAAAGGAAAGGTATACAATTCGGATATCTAGTCATCAGACATTAAGTTTCTATTCTGTGAGAGGAACATTGTGGGGACAAAAGTCTAGGGTTTATTGTTCAAGACTGCTCCTTAGATAAAGTGTCAGCTGGGTAGAGTGAAACAAGGTGCAACAATTGCAAAGACAGAGAAAAGACTGTATAGACCTGTGCTGTTCAATACAGTAGTCATAGCAATGTCTGACTCTTTACATGTTAATTTGTTAAAATAAAATGAAATTAAAAATTCAGTGCCTCTGTTATACCAACCACTTTTCAAGTGCTCGGTAGCCACGCTTGATTAGTGGCTATGTAATTGGACAGTGCAGATGTAGAATAATTTCATCATTACAGAAAGTTCTACCGGACATTGTTGCTATAGGCTGTTGATCATTAAAGAATAATAGTTGTTTTGCTTGGTAAATATTCCTGTCGGTCCTCAGTTCATTGAGCATGTTGAGCATTCATCATGGGCCACACATTATGCTTTATGCTGTGGAATCTTGATGAACGGAAATATTTGTTGTTTCTTTTTTTTCTAGTGTAGGCACTTTAAAGAGGGAGGCAGACAAAATTCAGTTGGTCGAAGAAAGAAAAGTAAAAATGGCATGTCCTACCGTGCTTTGAAAACATTTAGTAAGGGAATCTGTTTTATCAGTGAAGTTGGGGAAGGCTTCCCTGAGGAAGTTATGGCAAGCTGAGATCTGAAGACAAATCACAATTAACTAGTTAAAGGGAAAAGAAGCTTTCCCGCTGAGGGAAATGCACGTGGAAAGGGACTGTAGGTAAGAGAGTATGGCGTTTTCAAGGAACCAGGAGCCAGTATGGGTTGATTACAGACTTCAAGGCTTTCTGTTCCATGTCAGGGATTTGGAAGCTTTATCCATGGAAGTCATTGAAATGTTTTTAAACAAAGAAATATAGGATAAGATTTGTGTTTCAGGAAGATCACTTTATAGCAGAGTAGAGAACAGCCTTGATAGCTGGGTGGGGTGGGGAGCAGCAATAATAAGGATGTTAATTAATTAGGTCATTTCAGTACTGCTGGGAACTGATGATATTTTGGAAGAGGGACATGGTGGATATTGAAAAGTAGACTGATTCAAGAGGTATTTAAGAAGTAAAATAATCACAGTGGTACACTAATTTTACATTATTATTACACTAACAATGGATTAGATGTGGAACACAAAGGCAAGGAGGTGTCAGGTTATTGGATAAATGGTTGTGCCAAATATTGAAAAATGGCCAAGTTTATGGTAGAAGTGGTGGCCATGGGGTAGGGTGATGAGATGGTTGGGATGGGTGTTAAGATTATGGGTTTGGCTTTGGAGATCAGAGGAGGGATCTGGGCTAGACATTTCAAACTGTAAGTTATCTATATACATATGGACCAGAACTAAAGCTACACTTGTGGATGAGATCTCCTAACTTTAATTTTGTTCTATGACTTCTTGTTTGAATAACTCTTAATATTTAAATTTAATATTCCTTGAAGATTTTAATTAAGCCCCTTTACCTCTTTACAGCCAATGTGACAAGATTATTCTTTTGTTTAACTGTGATCTATCTGTGTAATAGAAGATACTGCTTTTTAGAGCCCAAGTATTTTTTCTGTAGAGGGTTTTTTCCTTTTTGAGAGAAATCAGATATTCTCTTGTTTACCTTGGAGGGTTTATGAAGGTGTGGGTGATGTGCTGTATTAAAGGTAGCTTTAAAATGATATAAAATGTATTAAGATAATTTTTGCTCACTAATATATTAAGATTTATTTACTAATATATTAAGATTTACTGGCATAAATTGGAAAAATGTTTAAAGGAGAGACTTTTATATGTTTCTTGCTAGAAATTTATGAACTATAAGTTTTTGAAGATTGAGTTTGTGGTGTAGTATTTAACTCAGTGTCTTCAAAGGATGGGGCTTCCCAGGTGATTCAGTAGTAAAGAATCCACCTGCCAAGCAGGAGATGTGGGTTCCGTCCTGGGATTGCGACGATCCCGTGAAGAAGGAAATGGCAACCCACTCCAGTATTCTTGCTTGGGAAATTCCATGGACGAGGAGCCTGGTAGGCTACAGTCCACAGGGTTGCAAAGAATCAGACATGATATAGTGACTAAACAGCAGCAGCGTTCAGAGGAAGAGGCCAAATGATGGGAGACATTAATTTCATTCAGGATCGCCTCAAGTTAAATGACAAAATTGTAATATTTGACTCACTCTCATATGTCTCTGACAGTAAGGATGTTCTAGTGGTGATTTGTAAAGTTTGCAAGTCCAGTTAATGACGCTGAGCTAAGGTATGGAACTGTTTTAAGTTCAGTACAAAATGTGACCTGCCTTACAACCAAGTCTTAAAAAAAATATTAATTTATTTTTAGCTGAGCTGGGTCTTTGTTGCTGTGGGAGGGCTTTGTCTAGCTGCGGTGAGTGAGGGCTAATTTTCATTGCGGCGCGCCAGCTTCTCACGGCAATGTGTCGTCTTATCGCAGTGGCTTTTCTTACTGTGGAGCACAGGCTCAGAGTTGGGGGGCTTCAGCAGTTGTGATGCTCTCAGCATATGGGATCTTCCGGGACCAGGAATTGAACCCATGTACCTGGCATTGGCAGGTGGATTCTCAACCACTGGACAACCAGGGAAGTCCCACAACCAAGTCTTTTTAAGATTTCGGGGAAGTGAGTGATTCAGAGCCTTTACTTTGTTGGTCTTATGCCAGTCCTGACCATTCAACATGAACCGTCTCTGCTTTGTAATTCCTAAACCTAAATTTCTGAACTGTGCTAGGGAAAATAATTCAATTCTGTGAATTGGTATCATAGAAGTTCTTGGTCCTCAGCTTTTTTTGTTTTTAGTTTTATCATTTATTTACAATAGTCTTTTCTTCCAACTATATTGAGATATAATTGACATGAAGCACTTATAAGTTTAAGGTACGTAGCATGATTTGACTTACATACGTCATAAAATAATTATCACAAGTCGTCATCTCATATGGCTTAGAAACATAAAGAAATAGAAAATAATCTTTTCCTGGTGATGAGAACTCAGGGTTTACTGTTAGCAGTATTCATATAGAGTGTACAGCAGCGTTAATTGTTTGTCATGTTGTGCATTATATACCTAGTACTTATTTATCTTATTGTTGGAAGTTTGCACCTTTTGACCACTTGGTATCTCCAACTTTTAACTGGATCATCAAGAGATCTTGGAAACATTTTTCTGTTTGCTTTTTCAGATTCTTCTGCATTTTCATCCTCTTGCCTTCATCTAGTGTTCAGCATTCTCCTATCAGCAGGTTATCATTTCTTAGGAGAGACGCTTAGGCCTGAACTCCTTCACCTTCCTAGTCCCCAACTCCAAATTTATCTACAGTGTACCACTCTTAGTCTTTTTTTTTTTTTTTTTTTTGCCTATTAGTACAGATTTTGTTCTTAGTATTAAAACTTTCTTGTGCTTGGGGATGAAAGCTGTCAGTTATAGTGTGTTTCTCTCTTAAGGAAGTGCTGTATTTTATTTTTAGATATTTGATAAATGATAATAGTTTTAAGTTAAATTGTTTTCTTGAAATTTTTTGGTCAAATTTGAAATCAGAATTACGATGTTTTTATGTGAGGTACTGGGAAGATTTTTTAATGTCTTGGAACAGTTTAAATTATACAAGACTCTCTTGCATGTTGGAAAAATAATTTGTGAAGATACTGTGCCTGTGGATTCCTTTCAGGGTTGTAATTTGTATAGACTGTCTCACTTTTTTTGGGTTGAAACTGTTAGTTGCTCAGTTGTGTCTGGCTCTTTGCGGCTCTAGGCTCCTCTGTCCATGGGATTGCTATTCCCTTCTCCAGGGGATCTTTCTGACCCAGGGATCGAACCTGGGTCTCTGGCATTGCAAGCAGATTCATTAACATATTACCTACTGAGTAAACCCCCTTTTTGGGGGGGCAGTTAATTTTGCTAATTTATGATTTTTCTGGAAAATCATTTCAATAAGGATTTTTAGTTAATTATAATGAAGTGTTACATAGTATTCTTTATTTTTTCCATTGCATTTGTGATTATTTCCATTTCTCATTCCTAATTTTATATATTTTATTTTCCTCTTGATCTGAATAACTATGGATATGTTTTGTTAATTTTTTTCATCCAAAGAAACTGCTCTTATATTTAAGTTTAATTCTATTGACTTTTTCACCATTTAGTTTGTTAATTTCAGCTCTCATCTTTTACTGTTTCTCTAGGTTTATTTTGATTTATTTAATTTTACTTCATGTGCTGAATGCTCAACCGGCTTATTTAAAAACATTTTAAACAGTTTTGTTGTGACATAATTTAAATACTGTGCAATTTACCCTGTATTTTATTGCACAGTTCAGTGGTTTTCAGTATGTTAAAAGATATGTGTAGCCACCACCACAATTTTAGAACAATTTTTTCATGACCTCAAAAAGAAACCCTATACACTTTAGCTATCACCCCTCTTGCTTCCATTCCCCTAAGCAACTGTTAATCTACTTTCCCTTTCTGTAGAGTTGCCTGTTCTGGTCATTTAATATAAATGGAATCATGTAATATATGGTACATGCCACATGGATTCCTGGATCTTAGTTCCCCCACTAGGGTTCGAACCCTGGCAGTGAAAGCACTGAGTCCTAGCCAGTGGACCACCAAGGAATTCCAATATGCGGTCTTTTATGACTGGCTTTTTTCACTTAGCATAATGTTTTTAGGAATCCATGTAAATAACATCAATTTTTCATTCCTTTTTATGACTTAATAGCATTCCATTGTATGGATATACTACTTTTGTTTATCCGTATCAGTTGATGGACATCTGAGTTGTTTTCTGCCTGTTGTCTATCTCAAAATAGTTGAAAATTCTCTTTGTGATTTCTTTTTTCTTTTCATTGGTTGTTTAGGAGTCTGTTGCTTAATTTCCATGTTTGTGGATTTCCTTAACTTCTTTCTGTTATAAATTTCTAATTTCATTCCATTTTGGCTGGAGAATACACTTTCAATGATTTAAATTTTTTTAAAAATTTGACGCTTGTGTTTATAACTGAATCACTGTGCTATACAGCAGAAGTTAACACAACATTGTAAATCGCCTGTACGTCAGTAAGATAAATTTTCTAAAAAATTGAGGCTTGCTTTGTAACCTAACATATTGTCTATCCTGGAGATGTTCCGTGTATGCTGAGAAGAATGTATATTCTGCTGCTCTAGGATGGAATATTCTGTAATGTAGTTTGCTTATAGTGTGTGCACATCTTATATTTCCTTGTTGATCTTTTCACAGGTGGCTGTCCTTTTTTTTTAGTTGTTAGCATTATGTTTTGGCTGCGCTGGATCTTTGCGGCAGCCCTTAGGCTTTCTCTAGCTGTGGTGAGCAGGGACTACCCTCTGTTGCGTTGCTCAGGCTTCTCACTGTGGCTTCTCCTGTTGTGGGGCGTGGGCTCTAGGAGTGTGGGCTTCAGAAGTTGTGCTGCATGGCCTTAGTGCCTCTCGGCATGTGGTATTTCCCAGACCAAGGATGGAACCTGTGTCCCCTGCATTGGCAGCTGGATTCTTAACCACTGGACCACTAGGGAAGTCCCAGTAGACTTTATTGGGAGCAGTTCTATGGTTAGCAAAAAGTTCAGAATTCCATGTACCTCTTTTCCTTCCCCTGTTTTCTCTGTTATTAACATCTTGTATTAGGCTGGCATATTTGTTACAATTGGTAAGCCAATATTGATACATTGCTATTAATTATAAGTGTATGTTTTTATTAGAGTCCACTTTTTTGTACATTCTTTGGATTTTGACAAATGTATAATGACATATATCCACTGTTACAGTATCACATAGAATAGTTTCACTGCCTAAAAAAAAAAAGAATCCCTGTGTTTTGCTTATTTGTCCTTTCCCTCCTTCCTCTGGAACCCTGGCACCTGCTGCTGTTTTTATTGTCTTTGTAGTTTGGCATTTTCCAGAAAGTCATGTAGTTAGAGTCATACAGTATGTAGCCTTTTAGAATGGCTTCTTTCACTTGGGAATATGTATTTAAGGTTCTTCCATGTCTTTTCATGGTTTGGGGGCTCGTTTCTTTTTTCCTACCTTGATTTCTTTTTCTTTTCTTAAAAATTGTGGTAAAATATATATACTGTAAAATTTACCGGTTTAAGCATTCTAAAAATATATTTATTTTGGCTGAGCCTCGCAGCTTTCAGGATCTTAGTTCCACAACCAGGGATTGAACTTGGGGCCCTGCAGTGAAAGCACCGAGTCCTGAATACTGGCCCACCAGGGAATTTCCCCATTTTAACCAGTTTTAAGTTTCATTAAGTACATTCACATTGTTTTATAATCTTTACCACCATCTATCTCCAGAACTTTTGCATCTTTACAAACTGAACCTCCAACATCTCTGCCTTATCTGAGTCTGATTCTGATCCTTGCTGTCTCTAACCTGCTTTTGTTTTTGTCTTTTATGTTTTGTAATGTGTGTGTGTGTGGAAAACCAGGCATGTACTGAATGAGTATGGTATGATAGGAACTGAAGTAAAGAGCCTTTTAGTGTGAGATTTCGTTAAGTTTATGTGGTTGGAGCTGATTTTGTGTTTGTTTCTCATAGCAGTAGGTGTCAAAGGCGAAAACTTCCTCTGATGACCTTGTTTTTGTTCCCCGTTTTCTTTGGATTTCTCTAAGGACTTCCTAAATAAGATCTGGATGTGCTGTTCTTTCATTCATATGCCGTATCATCGGGAGCCCCGTTGATGTAGTGGTAAGGTATGGGTGGAGGGGAGGTGCTCTGTAGCCCTGTTATTAGGTCTCACTCTTTCCCTAGGCTGTGAGCTCCACTAGGGTTTCGCATTGGTTTCTCCTTAAATGAAATAAGAAAGCTAGGAGAGGGCTTGGAGTTGACTATTTCCCTTTCCCACATCACTTTGTCTCTGTAAAACCCTAGTCTCTGGAGAACTAGTTTCTTTTATGGGCAGGTCTTAAGGACAGAATGCTCTAGGCTTATTTCAAAATGACTACTTTTCCCTCTTCTCCTGCCAGAGCAAGAGGTTTTCCTCTCATCTTAACTCTGAAACCTGGTGCAGTTCCTGGAAGTAAAACTCCAAAAGTGTGGGAGCCCCTCTAAGACTTCCCCTGGAGTTTTTAAATCTCAGAGTTCTCTATCCTGAGCCTCTAATAATTTGTCAGTTACAATTTAGGCTTTCCTTCCCTGTCCTTGATGGTGTCTGCTCTGGAACTCGGTCCCATTTGTTGTGATTGTCTGTATCTGTTTGTCTGTCTCTAATTTGGGGGACTGTAGTTTGCCCTTAATTTCAATTCTCTGGTGGATGTAAGAAGAGTTGTTGGTTTTCAATTTGTTTAGGTTTTTTTCTTTTTGTAGTGATAGAAGTAATGACTTCCTAACTCCTTGCCTGCTGGACCAGAGCTTTGTCTTAGTTGTTTTTCAAGAGACTGTGGTTTTATTTGTTTGTTTTTACCATGCTCCATAGCTTGGCTTCCCTAGTAGCTCAGTTGTTAAAGAATCCGCCTTCAATGCAGGAGACCCTGGTTAAGTTCCTGAGTCAGGAAGATCTGCTGGAGAAGGGATTGGCTACCCACTCCAGTATTCTTGGGCTTCCCTTGTGGCTCAGCTGGTAAAAGAATCCGCCTGCAATGCTGGAGACCTGGGTTTGATGCCTGGGTTGGGAAGATCCCCTGGAGAAGGAACAGCTGCCCATTCCAGTATTCTGGTCTGGAGAATTCCATGCACTGTATAGTTCATGGGGTCGCAAAGTGACTTTCACAGCTTGTGGGATCTTAGTTCCCCCACAAGGGATTGAACCTGTGCCCTTGGCAGTGAAAGCATGGTGTCCTAACCATTGGACAACCAGGGAATTTCCTCAACAGATCATTTTTTAGAGCAATTGTAGGTTCCAAAAAAAAATTGGACAGTACAGAGACTTCCCATCTACCTCCTGCTCCCACACATGCACAGCATCCTCCACTGTCAATATCCCACATCAGAGTGTAATACATTTGTTACGATGAACCTACATTGACATCCAAAGCCAGAGTTTATATTAGGGCTCACTTTTGGTATTGTACATTCTATGGTTTTTGACAAATGTATCCACCAATATAGTTTCTCCGTGTCTTTTCATGACTTAGTGGCTCATTTCTTTTTAGTTCTGAATAATATTATTGTCTAAATGAACCACAGTTTATTTTATTCATTCATCTACTAAAGGATATTTTAGTTGGACTTCCCTGATGAGTCAGACTGTAATGAATCTACCTGCAATGCAGAAGACCTGGGTTCAAACCCTGGGTCGGGAAGACCCCCTGGAGAAGGGAATGGCTACCCACTGCAGTATTCCTGCCTGGAAAATTCCATGACAGAGGAGCCTGGTGGGCTGCAGTGTGTGAGGCTGCAGAGAATCAGACACGACTGAGAGACTAACCGTCTTTTCAGTCCATTTGGGTCAGTACCAAGCAGTCGGATGACCAGCTGTATGTGTGCTCAGTGGTGTATTTTGGTTAACAGTCCTTATCAGGTTATGTCTTTTAGAAATATCTTCTCCTAGTCTGTGGCTCGTCTTCTCGTTCTCTTGACATTGTCTTTCATGGAACAAAAATTTTTAATTTTGATGAGTCCAGCTTATCAATTATTTCTTTCAAGGGTTGTGCCTTTGGTGTTGTACCGAAAAAGTGATCACCGTAGCCAAGATCGTCTAGGTTTTCTCCAATATTATATTCTAGATGTTTTACAGTTTTTACAGTTTTATATTCTGTGTTTACATCTATGATTCATTTTGAGTTAAATTTTGTGAAAGGTGTAAGATCTGTCTCGATTCACTTTTTGCACGTGTACGTCCAGTTATTCCAGCATCGTTTGTTGAAAAGACTGTCTTTGCTCCATTATGTTGCCTTTGTTCCTTTGTCAAGGATCAGTGGTCTTTATTTTGGTCCATTTCTGGACTTTGTTGTGTTACAGTGATCTGTTTGTCTGGCCTTTCACCAATGCCACATTATCTCGATTGCTGTAGCTTTATACTAAGTCTTTAAGTCAGATAGTGTCTGTGTTGTTTTTTTGGCTTTCTTGGGTCTTTTGACTCTCCATATACCCTCTATTTTTAAAGTTTAAATTACTTTTTTTTCCCCCCATTGGTAGGTTGGTTTCTGCTGTACAACAGTGCAAATCAGCCATAATTATACGTACATCCTCTCCCTCCCTAGCCTCTCTCCCCACCACTCATCCCATCCCTCCACGTGATCACAGAGCACTAGACTGGGCTCCCTGTGCCGCACAACAACTTCTCAGCACCTACCCAGCTTGCACTGGACAATGTGTATATATTGATGCGTTCTGCATTTGTCCCACTCTCTCCCTCCTCCACGGTGTCCATAAGTCCATTCTCTACATCTTTGTCTTCATTCCTTCCCTGCAAATAGCTTCATCAGTATAATTTTTCTAGATTCTGTATATATGCGTTAATTACTATATTTGTTTTTGTCTTTCTGAGTTCACTGTATATAATAACAGGCTCTAGCTTCATCCATCTCATGAGAACTGACTCGAATTCATTCTTCTTGATGACTGGGTAATATTCTGTTGTGTATGTATGTGCCACTGTTTTTTTGTTGATTCCTCTGCTGATGGGCATCCAGCTTGCTTCATGTCCTGGCTCTTGTAAGCGGTGCTGCAGTGAACGCTGGGGTACATGTGTCTTGAGTTTGGTTATGGTTTTCTCAGGGCCCAGTAGTGGGATTGCTGGGTCATGTGATGATTTATTCCTAGTATTTGAAGTAATCTTTATCCTGTTCTCCATAATGGCTGTATCAGTTTGTATTCCCACCAACAGTGTAAGTTCCCTTTTCTCTACATCCTCTCCAATATTTATTGTTTGTAAATTTTTTGATGATGGCCATTCTGACTGGTGTGAGGTGATACTTCATTGAAGTTTTGATTTGCATTTCTCTAATAATTAGTGACGTTGAGCATCTTTTCATCCGTTTATTGGCCATCTGTATGTGTTCTTCGGAGAAATATCTGTGCCCATTTTTTGATGGGGCTGTTTGTTTCCTAATATTGAGCTGTACGAGCTGCTTATATATTCTAGATTAATCCTTTGTCAGTTTCATTTGCAGTGTTCTCCTATTTTGAGGGTTGTCTTTTAATCTTATTTATTGTTTCCTTTGTTGTGCAAAAGCTTTTAAGATTAATTAGGTCTCATTTGTTTTTTTTTTTATTTCCATTACTCTAGGAGGTGGGTCATAGAGGATCTTGTGGTTTATGTCAGGGAATATTCTGCCTGGGTTTTCCCCTAAGAGCTTTATACTTTCTGACCTTACATTTAAGTCTAATCCAGTATGTATTTATTTTTGAGTATGATGTTAGGAAGTCTTCTAGTGTCATTCTTTAGCATGTAGCTGTCCAGTTTCCCCAGAACTACTTGCTGAAGAGGCTGTCTTTTCTCCATTGTATATTCTTGCCTCCTTTGTCAAAGATAAGGTGCCCATAGGTGTGTAAATTTATCTCTGGGCTTTCTGTCTTGTTCCATTGATCTCTATTTGTTTTTGTGCTTGTACCATACTCGTGATGACTGTAGCTTTGTAGTATAGTCTGAAGTCAGGAAGGTTGATTCCTCCAGCTCTGTTTTTCTTTGTTAAGATTGCTTTGGCTATTCGGGGTCTTCTGTCTTTCCATGCAAATCGTAAATTTTTTTGTTCTAGTTCTGTAGAAAAATACCATTGGTAATTTGATAGGGATTGCAGTGAATTTGTAGATTTGTATGTATGTGGGCTTTCCTAGTGGCTCAGACGGTAAAGTGTCTGCCTGCAATGCGGGGGACCCGGGTTTGATCCCTGGGTCGGGAAGATCCCCTGGAGAAGGAAATGGCAATCCACTCCAGCACTCTTGCCTGGAAAATCCCATGGATGGAGGAACCTGATAGGCTACAGTCCATGGGGTCGCGAAGAGTTGGACAAGACTGAGCAACTTCACTTCACTTCACTTGGGTAGTATAGTCATTTTCACAATATTGATTTCTCCAATTCAAGAACATGGTATATCTCTCCATCTATTTGTGACATCTTGGATTTCTTTCATTGGTGTCCTATAGTTTTCTGCATAGGGTCTTTTTTCTTTTAGGTAGGTTTATTCCTAGATATTTTATCCTTTTTACTGCAGTGGTGAATGGGATTGTTTCCTTAACCTTTTTCTGATTTTTCATTGTTAGTGTATAGGAATGCAAAGGATTTGTGTGTATTAATTTTATATCCTGTGACTTTACTCTATTCATTGATTAACTCTAGTAATTTTCTGGCAGAATCTTTAGATTTTTCTTTGTATAGTATCATGTCATTTGCAGACAGCGAAAGTTTTATCTTTATTTTCAATTTGGACCTCTTTTATTTCTTTTTCATCTCTGATTGCTGTGGCTAGGACTTCCAACACTGTGTTGGATAATAGTGATGAGAGTGGGCACCGTTCTCTTGTTCCTAGTCTTAGAGGAAATGCTTTCTGTTTTTCACCATTGAGAATATTTGCTTTGGATTTGTCTTGTATGGCCTTTATTATGTTGATGTAGGTTCCTTCTGTGCTTACTTTCTGAAGAGTTTTTATCATAAATGAGTGTTGAATTTTGTCAGAAGCTTTCTTTGCATCTATTGAGATGATCATATGGTTTTTATCTTTCAGTTTTTTGATATGTGTATCACATTGATTTTTTTGCATATATTGAAGAATCCATGCATCCCTGGGATAAATCCCACTTGGTCATGATGTATGATCCTTTTAATATATTATTGCCTTTTTTTTGCTAAAATTTTGTTGAGGATTTTGATATTGGCCTGGAATTTTCTTTTTTGTGGTGTCTTTGTCTGGTTTTGGTGATGGTGGCCTCCTGGAATGAGTATGGGGTTTTTCCTTCCTCTGCAATTTTCTGGAATAGTTTTAGCAGGATAGGTGTTAGTTCTTCTCTAAACTTAATGAGGGATTTACCTGTGAAGCCATCTGGCCCTGGGCTTTTGTTTGTTGAAGATTTTTGATCACAGTTTTTATTTCAGTGCTTGTAATTGGTCCATTCATGATTTCTGTTTCTTCCTGGTTCAGTTTTGGAAGGTTTTTCTAAGAACTTGCCCATTTCTTCCAGGTTGTCCATTTTATTGGCATATAGTTATTTGTTGACTCTTAAGGTCCTTTGTATTTCTGTGTTGTCTCCTGTAAGTTCTTTTTCATTTCTAATTTTATTGATTTGAGTCCTCTCCCTTTTTTTCCTCGATGAGTCTGGCTAGTGGTTTGTCAATTTTGTTTATCTTCTCAAAGAACTAACTTTTAGTTTTATTGAACTTTGCTATTGTTTCTTTCATTTCTTTTTCATTTATTTCTGCTCTGATCTTTCTAATTTCTTCCCTTCTGCTAACTTCAGGGTTTTTTGTTCTTTTTTTAGTTGCTTTAGGTGTAAAGTCAGGTTGTTGATTTTTGGTGGTTGTTGTTTTTTGAGATAGGCTTGTATTGCTATTAACTTTCCTCTTAGAACTGATTTTGCTGCATCCCACAGGTTTTGGGTCATTGTGTTTTCATTGTCTTTTTGTTTCTAGGTATTTTTTAAAATAACCTTTTTGATGTCTTCAGTGACTTGTTGGTTATTTAGAAGTGTGTTTTTTAGCCTCCATGTATTTGTGATTTTTACAGTTTTCTTTCTTTTCCTGTAATTGATATCAAGTTGCATAGCATTGTGGTCAGAAAATATGCTTGATACAATTTTAGTTTTCTTAAATTTTCCGATGCTTGATTTGTGACCCAAGATGTAATCCATCCTGGAGAATGTTCCATGTTCAGTTGAGAAAACAGTGTATTCTGCTGTTTCAGGATGGAATGTCCTGAAGATATCAGTTAGCTCCATTTGGGCTAGTATGTGATTTAAGGCTTGTGTTTCCTTATAAATTTTCTGTCTGGATGATCTGTCCATTGGTGTAATTGGGGTATTAAAGTTCCTTTGTATTACTATATTACTGTCAGTTTCCCCTTTTGTGGTCATTAGTATTTGCATTATGTATTGAGGTGCTTCTGTGTTGGGTGAATTAGTATTTATAATTGTTATATCTTCTTGAATTGGTCCCTTTTTCATTATGTCGTGTCCTTCCTTATTTTTCGTAACGGTTTTTATTTTAATGTCTATTTTGTCTGATACAAGTATTGCTGCTCCCACTATCTTTTGATTCCCACTTGCATGGAATATCTTTTTCCATCCCTCAAATTTCAGTCTGTATGTGTCCTTAGTTCTGAAGTGGCTCTCCTGTAGGGAGCATATACACAGGTCTTGTTTCTGTATCCATTCAGCCAGTTTGTGTCTTGATTGTAGCATTTAATCCATTTACATTTAAGGTAGTTATATATATGTTCCTAATGCCATTTTCTTAAGTGTCTAGGATTTATTTTTGTGAGTCTGTTTCTTCTCTAGAAGTTCCTTTAGCATTTGTTGTTAAGCTGGTTTGGTGGTGCTAAATTCACTGAACTTTTGCTTGTCTGTAAAGCTTTTGATTTCTTCTTCAAATCTGAATGAGATCCTTGCTGGGTGGAGTACTCTTGGTTGTAAGTTTTTATCCTTCATCACTTTAAATATATCCTGCCACTCTCTCTGGCCTGCAGAGTTTCTGCTGAAAAATCAGCTGTTAACTTTATGGGGATTGCTTTGTATGTTATTTTTTGCTTTTCCATTGCTGCTTCTAGTATTTTTTGAGTTTAATTTTTTTAAGTGTGATTAATATGTATGTTGTTGTGTTTCTCTTTGGGTTTATCCTATATGGGACTGTCTGGGCTTCCTGGACTTGGATGCCTATTTCTTTTCCTATAGTAGGGAAGTTTTCCGCTATAATCTCCTCACATATTTTCTCATACCCTTTGTTTCTCTTCTTCTGGAATGCTAATAATTTGAATTTTGGTGCATTTATTATTGTCCCAGAGGTCTCTGAGACTGTCCTTAATTCTTGTGTTTCTTTTTTCTGCTCCTCAGCAGTTATTTCTGTCATTCTGTCTTCCAGCTCACTTATCCATTCTTCTGCCTCAGTTATTCTACTGTTGATTCCTTTTAGATTATTTTTAATTTCAGTGATTGTGTTGTTCATCTCTGTTTATTTTTATTTCTTCTAGGTCTTTAGTAAATGTGTTAAATGATTCTTGTATTTTTTCCATTTTTGATATTTTGAAATCTCTTTACTGTCATTACTTGAAATTCTTTTTCACATAGGTTGCCTGTTTCCTCTTCATTTATTTGGTCTTGTAGTGTTTAACTTGCTCCTTCATCTGTAACATGTTTTTTTGTTGTTTCTTTGTTTATTGATGGTTGGGACTACGTCCTGTCTCACAAGTTGTTTAGCCTTAGTTTCCAGCAGTGGAGTGTTCAGATAGTTGGGTAGAACTGGGTCTTTGTTTTGAGATGTGGACCTTTGGAAACCTCACTCTTCATTAATATTCCCTGGCACCTGAAGTTTTCTCTGTTACTCTAGCCATTCGGATTCAGCACTCCTGCCTCCTGGGGCTCAGTCCTGAACTGGGATTCCACAAGCCACGGTTGTGGAAAGAAAACTGTAGGCAAGGAAGAAAAAGAAAAAAAAAGGCAAAACAATAACAAAGAATAGAAAATAACCTCAGAAGGGTGAAACTGGACTCTAGTAGCAGAGAAGAAAAAAAATTATATCTATAAAAATAAAAAATAGAAAACAAGAGGGGGCAAAAAAATAATGAAGACTAAAAAATAATAAAATAAATTTAGAAAACTAACAAATAATAGAAAAAACAAGAATATGTATGAAACAACCACTGGAGGGTAAAACTGAACTCTGCTGGTAAACAGTAAAAAAAGTATTGGAAAAAAAACCACCCTCAAAAACAGAAAAAAACTTGAATGTGAAGGGCTGTGCTTAGGTGGGGGATGACTTATGTGGTGTTGTTTGGGTGGAGGTGGGATTTAGCAGGGGGTGGGGTCCTGATTCAGGACCTAAGCCTCCAGAAAAAACCCTAGAGAGGGGGCTCTACCCAAACTGAGAAAGCCTCTGCAGTGCCTCTGTGTAGGGCGTGGCAGGTGGCCTGGACTCCACCCAAGTTTCTGCAGTGCTTCTGGCTTCAGGGTGGGGAGGATAAACCTGGGTCTCCAGGAGGCTCCCTGGGGCCGAGTGGGTAGGGGAACACCAGTTGGATTCCCCTCTCCTCCCCATCCAGAGGGACCCTCCCTTGCTGGCTCTGCTTTGTCTTCCTTCCCTTCTGCATTTGCAGGACCTACATGGGCAGTGGGTGCCCTCGGAGCTGACCCTGGAGGGAGGGGGTCCTGAAAAATAGAGGGGGCCCCCTGGAAGGAGGAGGGAGCCAGAGGGTAGAGAAAGGGGTCCCAACTGGTGGAGGGCCCAGTCTAGAGGGCAGACAGAGCCCCTGGTTGGGGGATGAGGGCCCACAAAGGACAAGGACCCAGAATAGAGGGGGACCCTGAAGGGTGGGGGGCCACCCGGATGGCTGAGGACTTGGCCTGGAAGGAGAAATAAGCCCTGGAGGGAGGAGAAAGGCTGGAGGGGGGCTCCCTGGAAGGTGGAGGGGGGCCTGGAGGTGGTGGTCTTAGGAGGCCCTCCAGGGCTGAGTGGGCAGGGGACACTAGGCAGTTCCCTGCTGCTGGAACCCTGCAGGTGCCTCCCCAAGCTGGGTGGTCTTCTCTCCCTGCAAGAGCCTCCCTCCCCTGTTTTACATCTACAGGACCCATCTAGGTGGATGAGCCCCTGAAGAGCAAAATGGGCTTCCCCCCCCCCCCGTGCATCATGTGGGATCTTAGTTCCCTGACCACATGCCAAGCCCACACTTCCTGCAGTGGAAACACAGAGTCCTACCCACTAGACTGCCAGGGAAGTCCCAGTGGTATTGTGTTTTTAATTTTAAATTCTAATTGTTCATTGCCGGTATGTAGGAAACCCATTGACTTTGCTCTGGTTTTGTTGTTGTTGTTTGTTTTTTTAAGTGTTCAAGTATCACCAAAAAATATCCATCTACTACTTTGGGAAACTGGAGTATTGAATTCTAATTATTGTTGGATTGTTTCTTTTTTCCTTCAGTTCTGTTAGTTTTTCCTTAAGGTATTTTGGAGCTCTGATGTGAAGTGAATGTATATTTTGAATTAGTAGGTTATTCTTGGTGGTTTGACCCTTTTATCATTCTGAAATGTTCCTCTTTATTTTTAGTAACCTTTTTATTTTAATACATTTTTATATTGCAGTAGCCATTCTACATGTTTTATGATTATAAATCTGCTTTTCATCCTTTTACTTTCAACCTGTTTGTATTTTCAGGCTAAAGTGTGTCTCCTGTAGAGAGCATATAGTTGAATCTTGTTTTTCATGTAGTCTAACACAACTGTATATCTTTGATTGGATTGTTTAATTCACTCACATTAAATGCTATTGATATGTTTTGATTTATATCTACTGTTTAATTTTTTGTTTTCTATATATCTCATGTCTTTTTGTTCTTTTAGACCTTCTTATATTGCCATTTTTGGTTTTAAGTAGGTATTTTTCTCTTGTGTTGATTTAATTCTATATGATTTTTAAAGTTATAATTACTGAGTTATTTTGGGGGGCTTACAGTGTACACTGTTAATTTATCAGAATCTGCTTGCGATTCATTAGGACTAAATTCCAGTGAAATATAGAAGGTTTATGCCAATATAACCCCGTTCCTTACCCTGCCCCTTTAATGTTATTACTGTTAAACATACATCTGCATATGTTACAGATACGTTACATACCAAGTGATGTAAGAGTTAATACTTTCTGTAATAGGTTTTTTTGAAGAATCTGGGAGAAGGGAGACTAACAAGCAGATGTTTTGTAGTTAGTGATATGAATTTCTTTTGTCTTCTTTTTTTGTACTCATTTCTTCCTTTTGAGTATCTGGTATTATTTCCTTATTTTAGATCAGTACCTGTTGATCTCCTTTGTGCTGTCATTGTCAAATACGTTTCTGTATGTTTATGTGCCCAACAGTACAATTAGATATATAGTTTCATACAATTGTGTTTTTTTTGAAATAGGAAAGATTTCACTTTATTGTCACATTGAAGTTTAGTACTTTACTTTCCCCCCTTTCCTTCCTTCCTTCCTTTTGCTGTCGGGGCAGCTGTGGCATGCGGGGTCTTTCACTGCAGCACACAGACTCCCTCGTTGTGGCGCACAGGCTCAGTAGTTGTGGCGCACCAGCGTAGTTGCTCTGTGGTGCGTGGGATCCTAGTTCCCAGACGAGGGATTGAACGTATGTCCCCTGCATTGCGAGGTGAATTCCCAGTCATTGGCTCACCAGGGGAGACACTGAATTTTAATACTTCTCTGTACAAGAGCAAAATAAACTGAGTCACGGTCATGAGTTCAGGATTATATATGCTGCATTTTGCCTTGTTCTAATACAGCTGTGGCTCTATGATAAATAGAAATTGGGGCCATAGCTTGTAATCCAAAGCTAGTTTGCATAACTGTCACGAGGGAAAAAAGCATTAAATGCATTTCTGAAATAAGTATTTTCATTTAATTCAGAATGTCAAGACAGCATTAGACATTGGCCTTGTTTCAAAAAAGTTTAAATGCTAAGGTAGCTAAATAACCTTCTTGAAAGGGTTAAACACAGTTGATAAACAAAATGTTTTCCCTCTAATCTCAATCTTACATAAGTGAAAGAGATGAGGGGAAAAGTGTAGACAATTTCTTTAGCGTATATGGCTAAGTACATCCCTCCTTAAACTGTAGTGTCCATTACTGACTTCATTAAATTGAACTGGGCAAATATCAAAAGTTATCCACTTTATAAACCAAAGACAGCAATTTTAGGGTTACGGTAAGTAAAAAAATTTTGAAACACTTGAAAAATGTTTGACATTAGAGAAATCATCTCTTCATTATGAGAAAGAAAGGCATAACAGAAAGTAAAAGACATTTAAACTAAACTGATTTTCAGTCCTCTTTGAATAAGAGAAATAGAAAATAATGGTTGATTACTAAACTTTGTGCTTTAATCAAACTAATTAATTACAGTGATTTTAAATGGCAACTGCCCATCTGACTAGGTGGTGAGCTTGACAGTTTTGAATACTTTTGTAATGAGTATTTTTTAAAACACAAAGACACTAAAATGATCTGGTTTTGCAGTGTTTATCTTAATGCATTCTGCATTTCTTTGCCAATCTTGTAGTTAAGGATCTTGTTCCAATCAATCTTAGTGTGAGTAATTGGGAACCGTTGGTGAAAGTTGTGTATGACATTGTCTGATAATTTTCACTGATGACAGTTTGGTATTCATTCTTTTTAGCCTCTTCAATCTTTATAAATGCATTTGCTGTTTGCACCTCATTAGACACTGTTAGGGAATCTTGTATATCTTTATGACTCATAGCTGAACCTTAACATTTTCATAATAAGGAACCTGAATTCAAGATGCCAGGCACCTGAGTAGTTGAAGGAATAATTGTAAACATCCACTCTGACCTCCAGTGACCGTACCAAAAGTCTTTTGCTTGAAATTAATGGCTTTCTATGCATGCAATAACTGTTTGCTGTCCATCTATTTTTTTTAGCCATATACAGTACTGACACAGAGTCAGACACGATTGAAGTGACTTAGCAGCAGCAGCAGAGAGCAGTTATTACTGAAGTTTGCCATGGTTCAGTTGCATTTTCTGCCTCATACAGTGTTGGATCAGTTGTGTCCTTTTTTAAGTGATCAGGTTTTTTGGTTCCAAAAACTGTCCATTTCCCAAGTTACCATGTTCTGTTTTCAATGCCTGATTTTCATAACCTTCAGTTTTTACTGAGGTAAACTGGTATGCAAGGGCTGCCCCTTCCCTCAGAAGAGTGTCATTGTTAAGCAATAACAGAACGTCATTAAACACCTCGTGAAATTCTCCGGGAGGGGCAGGAATGATGAATTTTGCTGCTATGCATACCTTCTCATCAGACAACTACTCCTCCAGATCTGCTGTTTTCCTTTCGGTGGCAAACTAGGCTGCCCGTGTTGATGGTGGCGGTGACAGCCTGCCTTACCCCTTTTTCCGCCTGGTCTTCCTTGCTGCACATTCTGCCAGTGAAGCTTTTCAGATCGTCAAAGGGAAGAAAGGAGAAGAAATAACGCAGTTACACTGTCTTTTGCAGTTAGCTGTGTAATTGCTTTAATTAATACTCTGTTATTTTGTGTAAATTTCAGCTACTCTCTAGTATCATCCTGAAGCATTTCCCTTAGTATTTCTTGTAAAAGAAATAAAGAAATTTTCTGTTTGGGTTTATCTTGGGATTGAAAATTTTTAAAAAGAATTTTAATTGTGATAAAATACACATAATATCTTAACCATCTTAATCATTTTAAAGTGTATAGTTTGATAATGTTAAATACATTAATCCTATTCTATAACCAGTGTCCAGAACTCTTTTCATTTTGCAAAACTGAAACTCTGCACCATAAACAACTACCCGTTTTCCCTCATCTCAGTTCCTAGCAACCACGTTTCTGCTTTGTTTCTATGAGTTTGATTACTCTAGATACCTCTTTTAAGTGGAACCATACAGTATCTGTCCTTTGTGACTGTCTTATTTTCACTTTCACCCTCAAGATTCATCCATATTGTAGTAGTGACCCGATTACCTTCCTTTTAAGTCTGAATAACATTCCATTGTATGTATGTACAACATTTTGTTTATCCATTATCAGCTGATAAGACACTTGGATTGCTTCTGCCTATTGGCTGTTGTGAGTAGTGCTGCTATGAACATAGGTTTGCAAATATCTCCAGACCTTTCCTTCAGTTCTTTTGGATATATATGCAAAAGTGGGATTGCTAGAACATGGTGGTAGTTCTATTTTTAGTTTTCTGAGGAACCTCCCTACTGTTTTCCATAGTAGTTGTACCATTTTATAGTTTCACCAACACTACACAAGGGTCCCAGTTTCTCCACATCTTTGCCAACATTTGTTATTTTTTCTCTCTCTTTTTTTCTTTTTTTTTGATAGTAGCCATCCTGATGAGTGGGCTTCCCTCATAGCTCAGTTGGTAAAGAACCTGCCTGCAATGCAGGAGACCCTAATTCGATTCCTGGGTCGGGAAGATCCGCTGGAAAAGGGATTGGCTACCCACTTCAGTATTCTTGGGCTTCCCTTGTGGCTCAGCTGGTAAAGAATCTGCCTGCAATGTGGGAGACCTGGCTTCAGTCCCTGGATAGGGAAGATTCCCTGGAGAAGGGAAGGGCTACCCACCCCAGTATTCTGACCTGGAGAATTCCATGAACCCCAGTCCATAGGGTCGCAAAGAGTTGGACACGACTGAGTGACTTTCACTTTCACTATCCTGGTGAATATGAGGTGATGTCTTACTGTTTTGATTAGTGATGTTGAACATCTTTCCCTGTACTTAGTGGCTATTTGTATATATTTGGAGAAATGGCTCTGCAAGTTCTTTGCCTATTTGATAATATGTTAATTGGGTGGTTTTTTGTTTTGTTTTTGAGTTTTACTGCTGCTGCTGCTAAGTTGCTTCAGTCATGTCCAACTCTTTGCGACCCCATGGACTGCAGCCCATCAGGCTCCTCCATCCATGGAATTTTCCAGGCAAGAGTACTGGAGTGGGTTGCCATTGTCTGCTCTGTTTTGAGTTTTAGGAGTTCTTTATATATTATGGCTATTAAGCCCATATCAGATATGTGATTTACAAATATTTCCCCCCATTTTGTGGTTTGCCTTTTTACTCTGTTGGTGGTGTCTTCTGATATACAGAATTTTACAGTTTCCATGAAGTCCAGTTTGTCTGTTGTTTTCTTTTGTTGCTTGTGCCTTTGGTATCATATCCAAGAAATCATTGCCAAACGTACTATTGTACAACTTTTGCTCTGAGTTTTCTTCTAAGAGTTTTGTAGTTTTAGGTCTTTAAGTCTTTGATCCGTTCAGAGTTGACTTTTTTATATGATGTTAGGTGAGTGTGTAACTTCATTTTTTGAATGTGAGCAGCCAGTTTTTCCAGCAGCATTGGTTGAAAAGTGAAAGTGAAGTCGCTCAGTCGTCCCTGACTCTTAGCGACCCCGTGGACTGCAGCCTATCAGGTTCCTCCGTCCGTGAGATTTTCCAGGCAAGAGTACTGGAGTGGGTTGCCGTTGCCTTCTCCGGTTTTGGACAGTACTGCAGCATGAATTCAGACTGAAAACCTGAATCAGTACTGGTTTACAGTTCAAATTCTCAGGGAAGTTCTTTTTAACTCCCTCCCCTCAGTGCCAAGGTTGAGAAGTGGAAGTTTCTTTTCTGTCCTCTTCTGTGGGAAAGTTTATTTCCCTTTTAATTTTATATTTTATATTTGTTGAAAAGGCCATCCTTTTCCCATTAAACGAACTTGATAGTTTTATTGAAAATTATTTGACCATATGTATGTGAGAATTCAATCCCAAAGAAAGGCAATGCCAAAGAATGCTCAAACTACCACACAATTACACTCATCTCACATGCTAGTAAAGTAATGCTCAAAATTCTCCAAGCCAGGCTTCAGAGATCAAATTGCCAACATCCGCTGGATCATGGAAAAAGCAAGAGAGTTCCAGAAAAACACCTATTTCTGCTTCATTGACTATGCCAAAGCCTTTGACTGTGTGGATTACAATAAACTGTGGAAAATTCTGAGAGAGATGGGAATACCAGACCACCTCACCTGCCTCTTGAGAAACCTGTATGCAGGTTAGGAAGCAACAGTTCAAACTGGACATGGAACAAGAGACTGGTTCCAAATAGGAAAGGGAGTACGTCAAGGCTATATATTGTCACCCTGCTTATTTAACTTCTATGCAGAGTACATCATGAGGAACGCTGGACTGGAAGAAACACAAGCTGGAATCAAGATTGCTGGGAGAAATTATCAATAACCTCAGATATGCAGATGACACCACCCTTATGGCAGAAAGTGAAGAGGAACTCAAAAGCCTCTAGATGAAAGTGAAAGTGGAGAGTGAAAAAGCTTAAAGCTCAACATTCAAAGAATGAAGATCATGGCATGCGGTCCCATCACTTCATGGGAAATAGATGGGAAACAGTGGAAACAGTGTCAGACTTTATTTTTTGGGGCTCCAAAATCACTGCAGATGGTGACTGCAGCCATGAAATTAAAAGACGCTTACTCCTTGGAAGAAAAGTTATGACCAACCTAGATAGCATATTCAAAAGCAGAGACATTACTTTGCCAACTAAGGTCCATCTAGTCAAGGCTATGGTTTTTCCTGTGGTCTTGTATGGATGTGAGAGTTGGATTGTGAAGAAAGCTGTGCGCTGAAGAATTGATGCTTTTGAACCGTGGTGTTGGAGAAGACTCTTGAGAGTCCCTTGGACTGCAAGGAGATCCAACCAGTCCATTCTGAAGATCAGCCCTGGGATTTCTTTGGAAGGAATGATGGTAAAGCTGAAACTCCAGTACTTTGGCCACCTCATGCGAAGAGTTGACTCATTGGAGAAGACTCTGATGCTGGGAGGGATTGGGGGCAGGAGGAGAAGGGGACGACAGAGGATGAGATACCTGGATGGCATCACTGACTCGATAGATGTGAGTGTGAATGAACTCTGGGAGTTGGTGATGGACAGGGAGGCCTGGCGTGCTGCGATTCATTGGGTCCCAAAGAGTCTGGCAGGGCTGAGCGACTGAACTGAACTGATGTGAGAATTTATTCTTGGGATCTCTTTCCTCTGACTGATACTCCCAATACTGTGTTGATTAGAAATGGCAAGAGTAGGCATTCTCGCATTGTCCCTGGTCTTAGAGGAAAAATTTTCCGTTTTACACCATTGAGTATGATATGAGTTAGTTGTGGGTCCTCATAAGTGGCCTAAGTCATGTTTGACTGTTTGCAACCCTGTGGACTGTATCCCACCAGGCTCCTCTGTCCATGGGAGTCTCCAGGCAAGAATACTGGAGTGGATTTCATGCCCTCTTCCAGGGGATCTTCCCAATTCAGGGATTGAACCTGTGTCTCCTGTATTGCAGGCAGATTCTTTACCTACTAAGCCACCTTTGGGAAGCCCCATTATATTGATGAGTTTCCTTCTGTTCCTTATTTATTGAGTGCTTTTATCATGCAAGGGTATTGAATATTCAGGTGCTTTTTCTGTATCAGTAAAGGTGATCAGTGGTTTTCTTCATTCTGTCAATGTGAAGTATTGATTGATTTTTATGAGTTGAATCATCCTTGCATTCCATGGTTAATCCCCATGTGATCATGGTGTATACTTCTTTTAATGTGTTGTGAATTCTGTGTGCTAACATTTTTGAGGGTGATTGAAGCGATTTGGTCCTTGGCTTTTCTGTGTTGGCAAGTTTTTGATTACTGATTCAGTCTCCTTGCTAGTTATACATTTCAGATTTTGTATTTTTTCATTGTTCACTCTTAGGAGGTTGTATCTTTCTAGGGATTAATGTGTGTCCTGTTTGTTGGTGTGCAGTTGTTCATAATGGTCTCTTATGATCCTTATTTTGTGGCATTGGTTGTAATATTCCCTCTTGCATTTCTGATTTTATTATTTGAGTCTATTTTTTTTTCTTAGTCTAGCTAAGGAGTTATCAATTTTATCAGTTTTCTGAAAAAAATCACTTTTAGTTTCATGATTTTTTTTCCTTGTTGACCATTTCATTTGTCTGTGCTCCAATTTTTGTTATTTTCAGCTTTAGGTTTTAGTTTTTCTTTTTGTTCCTTGAGGTACAAGTTAGACTGTTACTTGAGATCTTGCCTTTTTTTAAGGCATGCCATTTATAGCTTAAACTTCCTTCTTAGTACTTCTTTAACTGCATCCATAAATTGTTTTGGTATTTTGCATTTTCATTTTTGTCAAGGTATTTTCTGATTTCCTTTATGACTTCTTCTTGTTCAAGAGTGTAGTGTTTAATTTCCACATATTGTAAAATTTCCAGTTTTATCTTAGGCTGTTTATTTCCAGTTTCATTACATTGTGATTGGAAAAGGTACTGTGTATTATTTCAGTCTTCTTGAATTTATTCAGACTAGTTTTATGCCTAGACATGTGTTCTGTCCTGAAGAATGTTCCATATGTAATTGAGAAAATGTATTCTGCTGTTTATGGATGGAGTGTTCTATATATATCTGTTAGGTTTGATTGGTCTGTAGTGTTGTTCAATTTCTGTATTTTCTTATTCTTCTGACTGGTTGTTCTATGCTTTATTGAAAGAACATTATTGTGTTGTTGTGTATGTCCCCCCTCAGTTCTTTCAGCATCTGTCTCATTAATTTAGGAGCTCTGAGGTTTGGTGCAGAAATACACTGTTTCTATCTTCTTGGTGAATTGACCATTTTATCATTATATGACATACCTCTTTGTCTCTTGTAACAGTTTCTCACTTAAAAGTCCATTTTGTCTGAAATTAATACAGCTGCTCCTGTGTTATTTTGGTTATTGTTGCATGAAATATCTTTTTTTATCCTTTTAATTGATACGCATCCTTAGATCTAAAATGTTTCTTTGATAGGTAGCATGTAGTTGGAAGACCACTAAAGACCACAAACTTTTAATATTAAAAGCTAATCAGGGAAGGACTTGGAAAGTGTTTGTTTATACCAGAAGGCATTTAACCTCAGATCAGAGTTGGTGATGACACCTGCTTAGTTTTAAAGCATTCATCTTAAGAATTCTCTTTCAAGTGTTTGGGTTATACCAATACCTGAGGCAACTGTGGGAAAACTGATCAAACATACGGGAATGTATTAGAAATTAATTTCCTTAATGAAGTCTATAAACCATCGGGTAGGTAATAAAAATAAGTTCTGGGAAATGTATTTTTTAGTAAAAACTTTTCCACTGAGCCCACTCACTGGAAAAGACCCTGATGCTGGGAAGGATTGAGGGCAGAAGAAGGAGGCGACAGAGGATGAGATGGTTGGATGCCATCATGGACTCAATGGACATGAGTTTGAGCAAACTCTGGGAGATAGTGAAGGATAGGGAAGCCTGGCATGCTGCAGTCCATGGGGTCACAAAGAGTCAGACACAACTGAGCAAATGAACAACAATTAGAACTTTTAACATTTAATTTTAACTTTTAAGGCTTTTTTAGCTGATAAAAGTGAGAGTGTGTTCTTTTTTCTCACACTGGGTTAGTTTGTCAAAGTGTTGGTTTCATAATATTGTATCATTAGTGTTCTACAAATATCTTAGGGAATTGAACTCTCTTTTTGTAAGCTAATGTGAATCAGCTATTTCCAAAGGCAAGACCCTGTGCTGTACACCCAGCATTATTTAGTTGCAGTGAATAGCCATTATGAGCATTCATTTTGGCATTCTTCTTTCCTGGAGGGCTCAAGGAATACTAACTGTGCCAAAACATTGGCTCTATTTTTATTTATTTAGGGATTTCAAATTGCCAGAATGAATTTGCAAAATGCCTTTCTTTGCTTTTTGTTCTTTATTCCTCAGAAAATGCCGCTGAAGCAAGGTGGGTGTGCCCCATGGTGTTCTACCTTTTGAGAAAAACCTCTTGAAAGAATCTATACCATAGAAATCTCTTTAGTTATTGAATAGATTTTTGAGTTAAGCTTTCCTTTCTCATCAAAAGCACATTGTTGTATGTGCTCTGTAAAAATGTTTTTTTAGCTTAGTAACTGTTTTAATTCTGGGGGAAAAAATTACCTTATTATCTTGAGTTTCCTTCAGAGGTTCTTTGACATTTGTGATTTTGTGACCATGCATCTTTTCTTGACTCATAGCTGCTGGTTTTATTTTTATCAATCTCTTCTTTTTTTATGGATATTATGTCTCTTTTTCAAAAGTCTCTAAGAGTCTGAGGTATTCTCATTTTGAAGGCTTTTGAAGTACCTTTGAAAGTATAGTTTGTAATTTCATTTTTAGCCAAGCGTGTTGCTTTGTTTTGTCCTTTGGTACATTCTTCTCTACCTGGTGTTTTTCTGGTTGTCTCCACCTTGCCCCTTGCATCTCCTTTAAAAGGAGGTTTTAACCCAGAGGGATGTTGTGGGGAGGGAGGTGGGAGGGGGGTTCATGTTTGGAATTGCATGTACACCCGTGGTGGATTCATGTCAATGTATGGCAAAACCAATACAGTATTGTAAAGTAAAATAAAGTAAAATGATTTGAAATCTGAAAAAAATAAAAAATAAAGGAGGTTTTACACTGGAAGCTTTGGGTTCTTACTCTCCAAGAATATTGGGGGAAATCTCAGTAACCCATCCTGAACCAGTAGGTGACTTTGCATGACTGAAGTCATTTTTGTTTGATTGCCTCTGATCTTTTCCATGTGCATTGCTTCAGTTTTTATTGCCTTCTTTCACAAATAGTAGAGCCCTGCTTCAACCTCTGATTATGCAAAATGAGCCCAGCTTTGTCCCCATTTTCCATGCTCTTGGCTGATTTTAGTTCCTGTTATTAGGGTTAATTTCTTAGATGTCTCAAATAGTAAGATTGTGAAATAGGTAACTTGCTTGTTTCTATTTGCTTCTTTAACTTCTACAAGTATGTGTGCGAAGCCACTTCAATAGTGTCCGACTCTTTGCGAGCCTATGGACTATAGCCCACCAGGCTCCCGTGTCCATGAGATTTTCCAGGCAAGAACAGCAGAGTGGGTTGCCATTACCTTCTCCAGGTACAAGCATAGGAGGCTAAAGAACTGGTGTGGTTTGTTGGAATATGTCAGGTCCTTACTGTGTAACCAAAATCACTGTTTCCTTATTTTTTTAAAAAATTAATTAAAAAATAAATAAGTTTGGCTACACTGAGTTTTGTGCATAGGCTTTCCCTAGTTGTGGTGAGTGGGGGCTACTGTCCAGTTAGGTTGCGCAGGCTTCTCTTTGTGGTGGCTTCTCTTGTAGAGCATGGCTCTAGGACGTGCCAGCTTCAGTAGTTGTGACACAGGGGCTCTAGAGCTTGGGCTTAGTAATTGTGGTGCGTGGGCTTAGTTGCCCTCTGGTATGTGGGATCTCCTTGGACCAAGGATCAAACTCATGTCTCCTGCATTGGCAGGTGGATTCTTAACTACTGGACCACCAGGGAGGTTGAAGATAATAAGTTGGACAGTGATTATGAAGTCTAAATGTTATATTTGTGAAAGTGCTTTATAAACTGACAAACATAATTTAAATGTTAAATTTGTTTATTGTTTAGTCATAGGGATTGTGTTATTACTCTGTTTAAATCCACCTTTGATTTTCAGGTTCTTCCACTGACCTGTCATCTATGGCAACAGCCATTATATCAAAATGATAGTGGAACACAGATTTCTGATACTAACGTGGCCTCTTTGGAAAAGATAGCTCCGTGGGGTTCTGGGGATGATCAGGTATGTCTTGTGTAACTGGAAAACTATCTTTCTTTTGATAAACAGCGTGAGAAATTCTGATTTAGCTATGAAGAGTGGAAAGAGGTGAATTAGTTTAATATTCCACTTTTCTAGTAGATCTTTGGCAGCCTTAATTATATAGAACAGCAGTTTACTTTTTTTTGGTCTCAGGATTCCTTTACATTTTTCAAAAGTGTTTTAAAGAGTTTTTATTTATAAGGGTTGTCTATATCAATAACCTCAGATATGCAGATGACACCACCCTTATGGCAGAAAGTGAAGAGGCACTAAAAAGCCTCTTGATAAAAGTGAAAGAGGAGAGTGAAAAAGTTGGCTTAAAGCTCAACATTCAGAAAACGAAGATCATGGCATGCGGTCCCATCACTTCATGGGAAATAGATGGGGAAACAGTGGAAACAGTGTCAGACTATTTTTTTGGGCTCCAGAATCACTGCAGATGGTGATTGCAGCCATGAAATTAAAAGATGCTTACTCCTTGAAAGGAAAGTTATGACCAACCTAGATAGCATATTCAAAAGCAGAGACATTACTTTGCCAACAAAGTCCATCTAGTCAAGGCTATGGTTTTTCCAGTGGTCATGTATGGATGTGAGAGTTGGACTGTGAAGAAGGCTGAGCACCGAAGGATTGATGCTTTTGAACTGTGGTGTTGGAGAAGACTCTTGAGAGTCCCTTGGACTGCAAGGAGATCCAACCAGTCCATCCTAAAGGAAATCAGTCCTGGGTGTTCATTGGAAGGACTGATGCTAAAGCTGAAACTCCAATACTTTAGCCACCTGATGCGAAGAGTTGACTTAACTGGAAAAGACTCTGATGCTGGGAGGGATTGGGGGCAGGAGGAGAAGGGGACGACAGAGGATGAGATGGCTGGATGGCATCACCGACTCGATGGACGTGAGTCGTAAGTGAACTCCGGGAGTTGGTGATGGACAGGGAGGCCTGGGGTGCTGCGATTCATGGGGTCACAGAGTCGGACATGACTGAGCAACTGAACTGAACCTGAACCGAACTGATGTCAAGTTATTAAAATTAAGTCATTCTAAGAATATTTATTTTAAAATAAATCCATTATATATTAACATAAAAATATGTTTTAAAATGAAAAATTACTGTTTTCGAAAGCAAAAAAAATTGGTTGAAAGGATGGTATCGTTTTACATTTTTGCACATCTCTCTAATGTTAGCCTTACTAGAAGACAGTTGTTGTGTTAGGGTTCTCCAGAAAAATAGAACCAATAGGACATAATACATGTGTATTTACAATAGTGTTAGTTGCTCAGTTGTGTCCGACTCTTTGCAACCCCATAGACTGTAGCCCGCCAGGCTCCTCTGTCCACGGAATTCTTTAGACAAGAGTATTGGAGTGGGTAGCCATTTCTTCTTCAGGGGATCTTCCTGACCCAGGGATCAAACCGAGGCCTCCTGCATTGCATTCAGATTCTGTACTGTCTGAGCCACCAGGAAAGCCCACATATATACAGTAGGTATATATGTGTATATATATGTGTGTGTGTATGTATATATGTATGTATGTATACACACATATATATTATATATGTATATACGTGTATGTATATATACACAAATATATATATATACATACATATACACACACACACACATATATATATTTGTGTCTGTGTGTGTATTATAAGGAATTTGTTGCAGGAGTGGAGACCCCTTCTATGGCCCAAAAGTGGGCTCTTGTCTAAATACTTGGATATTAATTATCCAGGGAGACAAAGCAAGAGATTTTGTTGGAAAATCACCCAGGTGGCGAGCAGGAGGGTAAGGGAACCCAAGAGAAGTATGCCATGAGGCTTGCAGCCTCTGGATTTATGGTGATGGGGTTTAGTTTCTGGGCTGATCATTCTGTCTCAGGGTGCTTACTGGTGGTGTGTGCCTCGCTCAGCCAAGAGAAGGATTCTGGGAGGTTGGTAGGATGTTTGGGCTGGTGTCTCCTATCTCCTTTTGACCTTTCCCAAATTCTTCCTGACGGTGGTAGCTTGTTACTTCCGCATTACTTACCAGGATCTCCTATTGTTAAGATAACTCGTGCAAGTGGCTGGCCACTTGCCTGGTCATGGCGCGCAGTTTCAGTCATCATTTCCCTAAGCAGATTTGCTCATGTGATTATGGAGGCTGAGAAATCCCAGGTTCTATAATGTGGGGACCCAGGAGTGCTGATGGTTTAATTCCAGTCTGGACCTAGGAACTGACTGATGGTATATGTTCTAACCCAAGTCTAAAGGCTCAATGACAGGCCAGCAGATGGTGTAAGTTCTGTGCCAAGTCTGATTCCAAAGGCAGAAGACTGATGTCCCAGCTTGAAGACCATCAGACAGAGAGAGCGAATTACCTTTTGTCTAGCCTTTTGTTCTCTTCAGGCCTTTAGTGGATTAGGTGAGGCCTGCCCACATCAGGAAGGGCAGTCTGCTTTACTAAGTCTGTGGATCAAATGTTAATTTCATCTAGACATGCTCTCACAGTGCCCAGATTGTTCAACCAAATATCTGGGCACCTTGTGGCCCAGCCAAGTTAACACATAAAATTAACTGTCATAACTGAACTTTCAGATTTGCTTTCTGCATTTAGTCCATTGGGATATATTGTATCACTTAAATTATATGAAGAAAATCTAACCTTATATAGGTACAGAGTTAGAAAATGGAGGCCCATGTCACTTCCCTGAAAGAATGTCAGTGACTCCTAGGGATCTTTGGAACAAATTTTGGGAACCACTAATCAGGAACATAGTAATAAACTTAGAGGAAATGGAAAAATTGTGAGCAGTTAGGAAAAAGCTCATGTATGTTTGTAGGAGGAAAAAAATACAGTCTTACTCATAATGATTAAATATTTAAAGGTGGTTATGTAATAACTTAGATATCAGATTTCTTCTGGTTCCCTCAGTTTTCTCTGAATTGCAGTTATTATCCATTGAATGCAAGATACAGAGGAAGGAGATTTACTGTCACCAAGCTAAAAGGGTTACGAGAAACCCTAACAAGAAAAAGCACAGTAATTGTGACTGTTAAATGGAAGGGAGATGGTTATTTGTTGAATTGTGTCCCCTCAACTTATGTACCTACACACATGTGAGTTTTTGACTCCTGTTTGATATGTTGGAAAACTTTGATTCTCATCTAGGTCCGGGGCTTTAAATATACCTGTGTACGTAAAGATTGCAAATTTGTATCTCCAGCCTTTACTTCTCCTTCAAAATTTGTTTGTATTTATTTTATTGTCATCCCTTTTCATATCTATCAAAAATATTTAGAGGTTTGAGGGCCTTTTTATATTAACTAAAATGATATAACACTCAGGATCATAGCAAAATAAGCAGAAAGAAAAGAATGGTCAACAGATTTTTTTTTAAGTTTTATTTTATGATGGGAAATTATTGGAGTATGTTTGCATGAAGAAAGCAGTTGTTCAGTAGGAAGGGAAAATTTGTGAAGGAAAGCGGGAAATCACATCTCTAGAAAAAAATGGAATGAGATGGGAAAGCCATTGATAGGTAGAGGGAGTTTAAGTCATAAAATGAAAATCTGGGTTAGGTACTAGGGCTGTAGATCTTGTGATAGGAAAATAAGGGAGCTCCATCTCCTGCTCTTTGCTTACTAAAGTGGGAAATGAGGTCATCAGTTGAAAATGAGTAAGGAGAGTTCAGTAGTTCTGAGGAAAGTATAAATTAATCATTCTGGCCAGCCAGCTTGGCAGGAAATTATAATAGAACTTCCAGGCAGGGCTGAGTGCTTTTGAGGTTTAATGTTATCAATGTAAAGCAAATACTGTATCTTAATGCATATATATGAAATCTGGAAAAACCGGTATAGGTGATCTTACTCAGAGAGCAGAAATAGAGGCACAGACATAGAGAACAAACATGAATACCAAGGAAGAAGGGAGAGTGGTGGGATGAATTGGGGAATTGGGATTGACGCGTATATACTATTGTTGCTAAAGTGAAGTAGCTCAGTCGTGTAAGACTCTTTGCGACCCTGTGGACTGCAGCCTGCCAGGCTCTTCCCTCCATGGGATTCTCCGGGCAAGAGTACTGGAGTGGGTTGCCATTTCCTTCTCCAGAGGATCTTCCCAACCAAGGGATTGAACCCTGGTCCCTGCATTGCAGGCAGACGCTTTAACCTCTGAGCAAGAAGCTCACATTGTTGCTAAGTATAAAGTAAATAAATAATGAGAACCTACTGTGTAGCACAGGGAACTCTACTCAGTGCTTGGTGGAGACCTAAATAGGAAGAAAATCCCCCCAGAAAGATGTGTGTATACATAGTGCTGATTCACTTTGTTGTACAGCAGAAACTAACACAACGCTGTCAATCAACTGTTCACCTGTGCATGTGTGCTCAGTCACGTCTCACTCCTCGTGGCCCCGTGGACTGTAGCCCACCAGGCTCCTCTGTCATGGGATTTCCCAGGCAATAAAACTGGAGTGGGCTTGTCATTCCTCCTCCAGGAATTGAACCCAGGGATTGAACCTGCATCCTTTGTGTCTCCTGCAATGGCAGGTGGGTTTTTTGTTGTTTTTTTTTTAACCACTAGTGCCACCTGGGAAGCGAGGTTTTTAAAATAAAAATAAACTATACTCCAGTAAAAATTAATTTTAAAAAAATGTAAAGGAAATCCAGTCTGAATGTGTGTTTTCTTCAGCAGTGTGTTGTTGCTTGGATTAAGACAAAGAGAGATTCAATTAGAACTCAGCTTTTCCAGGCAGATAGGGTGGTGGGGGGAAAGGGTAAGAAAGTCAGAAAAGTTTCTGAAACAGTGTTGATAAAGATGACTATGAACACTCATACTGTTCATGCTCAAACTGCCGCATGATTGCACTCATCTCACATGCTAGTAAAGTAATGCTCAAAATTCTCCAAGCCAGGCTTCAGCAATATGTGAACCGTGAACTTCCTGGTGTTCAAGCTGGTTTTCGAAAAGGCAGAGGAACCACAGATCAAATTGCCAACATCCGCTGGATCATGGAAAAAGCAAGAGAGTTCCAGAAAAACACCTATTTCTGCTTTATTGACTATGCCAAAGCCTTTGACTGTGTGGATCACAATAAACTGTGGAAAATTCTGGAAGAGATGGGAATACCAGACCACTTGACCTGCCTCTTGAGAAATCTGTATGCAGGTCAGGAAGCAACAGTTAGAACTGGACATGGAACAACAGACTGGTTGCAAATAGGAAAAGGAGTACGTCAAGGCTGTATATTGTCACCCTGCTAATTTAACTTCTATGCAGAGGACATCATGAGAAACACTGGACTAGAAGAAACACAGCTGGAATCAAGATTGCTGGGAGAAATATCAATAACCTCAGATATGCAGATGACACCACCCTTATGGCAGAAAGTGAAGAGGAACTCAAAAGCCTCTTGATGAAAGTGAAAGAGGAGAGTGAAAAAGTTGGCTTAAAGCTCAACATTCAGAGAATGAAGATCATGGCATGCGGTCCCATCACTTCATGGGAAATAGATGGGGAAACAGTGGAAACAGTGTCAGACTTTATGTTTTTTTGGGCTCCAAAATCACTGCAGATGGTGACTGCAGCCATGAAATTAAAAGACGCTTACTCCTTGGAAGAAAAGTTATGGACAACCTAGACAGCATATTCAAAAGCAGAGACATTACTTTGCCAACAAAGGTCCGTCTAGTCAAGGCTATGGTTTTTCCTGTGGTCATTATGGATGTGAGAGTTAGACTGTGAAGAAGGCTGAGCGCCGAAGAATTGATGCTTTTGAACTGTGGTGTTGGAGAAGACTCTTGAGAGTCCCTTGGATTGCAAGGAGATCTAACCAGTCCATTCTGAAGGAGATCAGCCCTGGGATTTCTTTGGAAGGAATGATGCTAAAGCTGAAACTCCAGTACTTTGGCCACCTCATGCGAAGAGTTGACTCATTGGAAAAGACTTTGATGCTGGGAGGCATTGGAGACAGGAGGGAAAGGGGACGACAGAGGATGAGATGGCTGGATGGCATCACTGACTAGATGGATGTGAGTCCGAGTGAACTCCGGGAGTTGGTGATGGACGGGGAGGCCTGGCGTGCTGCGATTCATGGGGTTGCAAAGAGTCGGACACGACTGAGCAACTGAACTGAACTGAACTGTTCATGAGGTTCTCTTAGGCAAGAATCCTGAAGTGGTTTGTCATTCCCTTCTCCAGTGGACCACATTTTGTCAGAAGTCTCCACCATGACCTGTCTGTCTTGGGTAGTTTAATTGAGTTAGACAAGGCTGTGGTCCGTGTGATCAGTTTGGTTAGTTTTTTGTGATTGTGGTTTTTATTCTGTCTGCCTTCTGATGGATAAGGATAAGAGGTTTATGGAAGCTTCCTGAAGAGAGAGACTGAGGGGGAAACTGGGTCTTGTTCTGATGGGCGGGGCCTTGCTCAGCAAATGTTTAATCCAGTTTTCTGTTGATGGAGGACGCTGTGTTCCCTCCCTGTTGTTTGACCTGAGACCAGACTACGGTGGAGGGAATGAAGATAATGGCGGCCTCCTTCAGAAGGTGCGTGCACGCACTGCTGCACTCAGTGCCCCCGACCCTGCAGCAGCCACTGCAGACCCCCACCCCTACTGGACACTCACGGACAAGTCTGGCTCAGTCTCTTGTGGGGTCACTATTCAGTGGTGACTGTGGCTCAGATCATGAACTTAGTATTGTAAAGTTCAGACTTAAATTGAAGAAACTAGGGAAAACCACTCTTGCCTGGAAAATCCCATGGACAGAGGAGCCTGGAAGGCTGAGCGACTTCACTTTCACTTTCATGCATTGGAGAAGAAAATGGCAACCCACTCCAGTGTTCTTGCTTGGAGAATCCCAGGGACGGGGGAGCCTGGTAGGCTGCCGTCTCTGGGGTTGCAGAGAGTTGGACACGACTGAAGCGACTTAGCAGCAGCAGCAGGGAAAACCAC
Source organism: Ovis aries (assembly GCF_016772045.2). Classification (NCBI taxonomy): domain Eukaryota; kingdom Metazoa; phylum Chordata; class Mammalia; order Artiodactyla; family Bovidae; genus Ovis; species Ovis aries. Next base: position 95,432,964 of record NC_056056.1, read on the forward strand.
TAGACCATTCAGGTATGACCTAACTCAAATCCCTTACGATTATACAGTGGAAGTGACAAGTAGATTCAAGGGATTACATCTGATAGAGTGCCTAAAGAACTATGGATGGATGGACAGAGGTTCATGACATTGTCCAGGAGGCAGTGATCAAGACCATCCCCAAGAAAAAGAAGTGCAAAAGGCAAAATGGTTGTCTGAGGAGGCCTTACAAATAGCTGAGAAAAGAAGAAAAGTGAAAGGCAAAGGAGAAAAGGAAAGATATACCCATTTGAATGCAGAGTTCCAAAGAATAGCATGGAGAGATAAGAAAGCCTTCTTCAGGGATCAGTGCAAAGAAATAGAAGAAAACAATAGAATGGAAAAGACTAGAGATCTCTTTAAGAAAAGTAGAGATACCAAGGGAACATTTCATGTGAAGATGGGCTCAATGAAGGACAGAAATGGTATGGACCTAACAGAAGCAGAAAATATTAAGAGGTGACAAGAATACACAGAAAAACTGCAAAAAAGATCTTCACGACCCAGATAATCACGGTGGTGTGATCACTCACACTCACCTAGAGCCAGACATCCTGGAATGTGGTCAAGTGGGCCTTGGGAAGCATCACTATGAACAAAGCTAGTGGAGGTGATGGAATTCCAATTGAGCTATTTCAAATCTTAAAAGATGATGCTGTGAAAGTGCTGCACTCACTATGCCAGCAAATTTGGAAAACTCAGCAGTGGCCGCAGGACTGGAAAAGGTCAGTTTCATTCCAATCCCAAAGAAAGGCAATGCCAAAGAATGCTCAAACTACCACACAATTGCACTCATCTCACATGCTAGCAAAGTAATGGCCAAAATTCTCCAAGCGAATTTTCATCAGTACATGAACCAAGAACTTCAGATATTCAAGCTGGTTTTAGAAAAGGCCGAGGAACCAGAGATCAAATTGCCAACATTGGTTGGATCATTAAAAAAGCAAGAGAAAAAAAAAAAAAAAGCAAGAGAGTTCCAGAAAAACATCTATTTCTGCTTTATTGACTATGCCAAAGCCTTTGACTGTGTGGATCACAACAAACTGTGGAAAATTCTGAGAGAGATGGGAATACCAGACCACCTTACCTGCCTCTGGAGAAATCTGTATGCATGTCAAGAAGCAACAATTAGAACTGGACATGGAATAACAGACTGGTTCCAAATCAGGAAAGGAGTACATCAAGGCTGTAAATTGTCACTGTGCTTATTTAACTTATACGTGGAGTACATCACGTGAAACGCTGGGCTGGATGAAGCACAAGCTGGAATCAAGATTGCCGGGAGAAATATCAATAACCTCAGATATACAGATGATACCACCCTTATGGCAGAAAGTGAAGAGGAACTAAAAGGCCTCTTGATGAAAGTGAAAGAAGAGAGTGAAAAAGTTAGTTTGAAGCTCAACATTCAGAAAACTAAGATCATGGCATCCGGTCCCATCACTTCATGGGAAATAGATAAGGAAACAGTGTCAGACTTTGTTTTTGGGGGGCTCCAAAATCACTGCAGATGGTGATTGCAGCCATGAAATTAAAAGATGCCTTCTCCTTGGAAGACCAACCTAGGTTATGACCAACCTAGACAGCATATTAAAAAGTGGAGACATTACTTTGCCAACAAAGGTCTGTCTAGTCAAGGCTGTTGGGTTTCCAGTAGTCATGTATGGATGCGAGAGTTGAAGTATAAAGATGGGAGAGTATAAAGATGGGAGAGTGTAAAGAAACCCGAGTGCTGAAGAATTGCTGCTTTTGAACTGTGGTGTTAGAGAAGACTCTTGAGAGTCCCTTGGACTGCAAGGAGATCCAACCACTCCATCCTAAATGAGATCAGTCCTGGGCATTCATTCGAAGGATTGATGTTGAAGCTGAAACTCTAATACTTTGGCCACCTGATGGGAAGAACTGACTCATTTGAAAAGACCCTGATGCTGGGAAAGATTGAGGGCAGGAAGAGAAGGGGACGACAGAGGATGAGATGGCTAGATGGCATCACCCACTTGATGGACATGGGTTTGGGTGAACTCTGGGAGTTGGTGATGGACAGGGAGGCTTGGCGTTCTGCAGTCCATGGGGTTGCAAAGAGTTGGACGCGACTGAACTGAACTGACAAACACTTAAGAGTCGTAAAGAGGAAAATGCGGTTAAAAAGTGTTACTCAGTCGTGTCCAACTCCTTGCAACCCCATGCACTATAGCCCACCAGGCTCCTCTGTCCATGAATTTTTCCAGGCAAGAATACTGGTGTGGGTTGCCATTTGCTTCTCCAGGGGATCATCCGGACCTTGGGATCCAACCTGGGTCTCCTGCATTGGAGGCAGATTCTTTACCAGCTGGGCTACCAGGGAAGTGTAAATGTGATAGGATAGTTGTCTCCATAAGGTTGCAAAAATTATTGCAGTTTAGGAGCTAGAGTGATCTGTGGAGGTCAGAGTACGGACAGGAGAGCAAATGAATATATCTTTCATCTGTAGTGAGGAATGAACTATGGGACAAAGCTCAAACCCTGGTCAAAGGGGCTAAGAGTTGAGTTGGAGACCTGAAATTTTATTGTAGTGAAAATCGCAAGATGACTGGAATTCCCTTGCTTTCAAACTTATTCATTGGCTCACTCTTCCCTATTGAATTGAATACTCTCAAAAGAAAAAAAAAACCATTCTCACATTCCTTTTTATTTTTCAAGTATGAAAAATGTATAAAGCATGTTTCCAATAGCAATTTGATGTTACGGATTTGACTAATTTATCTGACATAGATGGGATTGGTATATTTTGGAATGCCAAAGGTCTATTATTTGGTAAGCCATAGATGGATAGTGTTAATATTTTAGAATATTATTCTCCAGTATTATTTCTCTCTGTATATTTATTGTTTTATAGCTGATATTAGGAAGTGGATAGTTGTGTATCCCTTTTTTTTAAAGCTTACTCTTAAGCACATTTGGTTAGAGAATTTTAACTAATGGAAATAATCCTTTAAAGTTTTGTTGAAATTATGAAATCGTCCTAATTATATATTTTTATACGTGGGTCATTTGGGAATTAAAAAAATTTGATTTGGTTAAGGAAGAAAATAATGAATATCAGTACATTATATATCTAAGCCTGTTGATAGCCATTGATATAATGTCATTGTCTTATCTTTTTAAACAGATAGGTTAAAGTAATTCATTGTTTAACAAAAAATTTTGTTTGTATAATTAATGAAAAACTGCAAGTAGAGGAAACATGGTAAAGAGAAAAGCAGAAGTAAGTTAGAAAGTAGAATTGTTACACTGAAGATAGAAAAAATGTATACATTCCTAGCAAATCCAGTCAAGAAAAAAAAAAAAAAGACTTTAATGAAATAGACTTAATACAAACCTATCAAAGCTTATGGAGTTGAACGGGAACTAAGAGGAAATCAAGAATGTTATAATAGTACCAACTATCAAAAAGGTTTCTGGATCTAATGAATTCACTGATGAAGTCTTTTATATTTTTAAGGAAAATAAAATTTCCTTGTATAAAAAAAATACATAGAACAAGGTTAGAGAACAAAAGCATTTAAAAATACTAATGAATCTTAATCAGTGAAAATGTTAAAGGCTGCTATCAAATCTAATTAAAGGTCTCATCTACCATCTGCCTACTACTGTGAAGTAACAACTTCACAGTATGAAGAAATTTATTGCTGTATTTTATCATGTAATTGGGGAAAAATGATGCTCTAATGCTGTTTGATCAAATTTTGTGCCCCTTCCTAATCAGATTAATTTAAAATGAAAATAAAGGAATACTTTAATAGCATGACAGGAAGAATGTTCTTAATTATTAGCTAATACTAAATTTGTTTTTTAAAGAACCAGATTTAAACAGAAAATGCCTATAAAACTGGTTACCATTAGTCTTTAATTCAACTTTAGTTCAATGTTGCTACTTAGTGTGGTTTGTGAATTGGTGCCAGTCCATGAATTGCCTGTTACTGTCAAGAAATAAAAAGAATTGAGAGAAAGTGTTTAGAAACTTTTGTAGAAAGTTGATGTTTTTTAGTCCCAGAAAATGACACTTAGACATGTGTTTTGTATTTTGGGCTTATATACCTTTTCAGTTTCATTTTCCTAGTTTTTTTTTTTAAACTAGTTTGTAAATTAATTTATTTTTTATTTACTTGTTACCTATTAATTTTTATTAGTATTAATAAAATGTTATTCTGTAATGAGTTGGAAGTAGGAAGAACTGACCATAGGTATTTTGAGAGACCTTGTTCTGAATTATGCCACTAGTAAAAACATTTGAAAGAGACAAATGTACCACTCACAACTCATGAAGCCACATGATGTTTTGTACCAAGAAGTCCACTAGAAACTAGTATAGCAAATAAGAGTTAGTAAAGTGGTCATGTGTAGAGAATATTGTAGCTTTAGATTTGGAAATTTTATTTTCAGTTTTATGATATTGTAGGATTTCATCATGAAGAACCTCATTTATTGTTTTAATGATGAGAAGTAATATTAGAGAATAGCAGAAATGCCAGTGGTTCAACACGTTAAAAGATGTGTAATAATGGGAAAAGGTAAAAAATCTTATTGTGGAAAAAAGAGAACAGTTTTGATTTTTAAAAATTTTGATGAAAATGTAAAATAGGAAGCTATATGCTAATGTAAATGGACATGTTAATCTAAATGTTAATATGTTTGGTAACTCAGTTAATGATTTAGCATATTTTCCTTTAAAATTCTTGTTTTAGAGAACAGAATCTTGGCATTGTCTTCCTCAAGAAATGGACTCTTCCTGTACCTTGGATACAGCCCAGACTGGGTTTAATATGAGAGAGAAAGGGACTGAAGTGACCGACTTCACCTCTTTGGAGGAAGGAATATTGACCCAATCAGAAAATCAAGGAAAGGATCCCAACAGAGACCTCTTATGTTCTCCATTGCTAGGTAATACCTCTTTATTTTTAGCTAGTAGTAATACCTCACATTTACAAAATACATATGGGAGACTGCAAATCTTGCATCTAAATCCTTGCGTTGAGCTCTGTAGAACTGTACTCAAACATATTAGCTTATTTCTGGTTTTTCACACTGGCCAGCTGGTCCAGTTATGTTAAATATGCAATTGCTCCTCCTTTTATCATTCCCTGTTGCTCTCAGAAGGTATACAAAGCTTTCTCTCATGGATATGCCTCCTCAGTCCTGACTCTGTGGGATTTTTCTTGGGGTTAACCACATGTGTTATCCTTTGACTGCTTCTCTCAGCAATGGAGGCTTCATGATGTATAAAAACCAAACAGAAAACAAATGTTCCATGCTTACCTAATTAGCTTCTTAGAACTAGTTAAGACATTTATCATTATCCTAAGTTTTTAGATCCATACATTGAGATAAAGAGGTTAAATGACTTGTCTGAGGCAGATCTTCCTATTTTCCTCTGTTTAATATGGAACTAATTTATTAGCTTTTTACAAAAGATAAACTTTTAGTCCTTTTCAAATCATCAGGGTAGGAGGTAGAATTGTACTATCATTACTTTAGATTGTTACACATATATAGCAATGCTTAGACAATATGGTAATTTCAATTTTTTTATGCCTAAATCATAATTCAAATATTATTTTGTTTTTCCTTCTGTTTTCTTCAGATTTTTATTTTCAAAAATTGAAGAAAATGCAACCAGCACAGATTTTACAGTTAACCTTTGTCAAGGGTATGGGATTCAACCATGAAGGTGTCTTAACAGAATTTTGTAGAGGAGCATGAATTAGCAGTTAATTTAACAAGTTCTTTTCAAATGCTATCCAAGTAAAAAGTATCAGTGCCAATATATTCAGTGATGTATATCATCAAAGTCAATTTTAGTTTTATATTTAAAGAAAGATGTTGACAAGAGTTAGAGTTCCCTTGTAAGAGGAGGTAACATTGATGGCATATGAAAGAAGACTTTGCTATAATCAGGTATTTGAAGGGCTGTCATGCTAAAGATGAAGCAACTTATTTTTCATTTATTCGTTTATTTAGCAAATATCTAAGTGCCTACTGTGTGTTATACACAGGAATATATAGAGGAAAGCTATGTTGTCTTTTGGAAAGACAGTGCAATAAAAGGAAAATCATAATACCATAGGATGAGTTGGATCATGGTCCACAGCAGGGGTCTGCAAGCTACTAGTCACAGGCTGAAGCCTGATTTTGTACCGTCTGTGGGCTGAAAAAGGTTTTAGCATCTTTATAGGATTGTGAAAAACAAATGAACAAAAGAATTACATGGGACAGAGACACCATGTGTGATCAACAAAGCCTAAAATATTTACTCGCTAACCTTTTATAGGAAATGTTTGCCAATTCCTAGTCTAGAGATGAAAATCGGAGAAGGCAGTGGCACCCCACTCCAGTACTCTTGCCTGGAAAATCCCATGGACGGAGGAGCCTGGTGGGCTGCAGTCCATGGGGTCACTAAGAGTCGGACACGACTGAGCGACTTCACTTTCACTTTTCACTTTCATGCATTGGAGGAGGAAATGGCAGCCCACTCCAGTGTTCTTGCCTGGAGAATCCCAGGGATGGTGAAACCTGGGGGGCTGCCATCTGTGGGGTCACACAGAGTCAGACACGACTGAAGCGACTTAGCAGCAGCAGCAGAGTTGAAAATGAGACTACAAAACTTGTAGGGAGGCTGTTTTCAACTAGTAGAGCCATTTAATAATGGGACATAGCTAATAATAATAATATAGCTAATAATGTTATATAGCTATATAGCAAAACAAAGTGGGCATTATGTCACAGCAAATAAGTGAAGTTCTCTAATAGAATAGTTTCAACATTGGGTTGGAGATTCTGCTACATGGCTTGAGTTTTATAGCTCCAGTTTCTCATTTACTGTAGATGAAATAGAACATTTTAATAATTAGATCAGATCCTGGGATCTGATGACCAGAGGAAATTTCATCATTGTGACTTTGTTAGGCTTGAATCCAGTCATTGTAGAGTGGATCTCATCAATGGCAAATGCCATGATGATGACTGGGGCCAGAATGGTTAGATATTTCAAAAAAGAGATCCAGGCCAGCAGCAGTTGTCCAAGTGTGAGGAAATGTGGGGTCTTTGTTTAAAAATCTTCACCAAAAAAAAAAAATCTTCACGATTCTTAGAGGAATGAAAGTTTCTGTTATGAAGGTTTAAGACTGAGCTTATAAGCCAGAGCCAAGGAAGAATTGTACCAATTAGTTCTTGGTGGTAAATGTTGTTGTTATCTTTCAGGTTCCCATTTTTGGTTAATCCATTTAATAAATAAATGTATTCTGAGGGCCTACTAAGTGCAGGAGGTACTTTGTAGCAGGTATTTTGCTAAGCACTGAGGATATAGCTCTGAATAAAGCGGACATGGAATTGGTAATCTAAGTGGGAAGCAGACAGACTGAAGATTAGAACAAGAGTGTGACAGTTATGGCAGGAAAGGAATGCAGTATTACAGGCATTGTGAAATCAGGAAGGTATACTGTAGTCACAGTATTACATTCATATTTAAAGAACATTTCAGTTTTAGCAAAACATCACTTATCTAATTAAATTAATATGAAATAGAAAACTATTGGTTTTATAGATTCGTTTCTGCTAGTGTTTACTTTTTTGTTTTTGTAATTGTATAAATACTATAAGGAATAAGGAGTTTATACCTAGTTGTACATATTTAGGGATGTTAGAACTTATTTAAGGTGACAATCAGGTATTCACAAGCATTTTTTTTTTCCTTTAAATTAGCAGTTTTCAAACACTTTGGCCACAGGATTTCCTTGACACACTTTAAAATTACTTTTGTTGATGTGGCTTATTGATGTTTTCCAATATTAGAAATTATTAAAACTGAAAAACTTAAAAATGGGTTTATCAATTCATTCAAAAGTAGCAGCTCCATTGATGTTATAAATTAGCCTGGTTTATTAGAAAAATAACTTTCAAAATCAAAAATATTTAGAAGACTGGTGTTGTTTTACTTAAAAATATGTAATGTCTGACTTATTAGAAGACAAACAGGTTCTGATACCTGCTTCTGCCTTCAGTGTGTTGCTCTATCATGTGATGTAGCTTTTGGGAAATTCCATGGTATCCTTATGAGATAATGAGAGTGAATAAAGCAGATGATACGTTAATATTATTTTGAATATCACTTTGACCCAGGCATCTTCTGGGAGTATCTTAAGGATGCCTAGGAGCCTGTGAACCACATTTTGATGTAAGATGGAAAGAAACAATCATAATTGTTAGGAGCATTTGCTAAAAAATATAGTGTTTAGGTCTAGACTGTACTGTGGCATATAAGCTATTTGAATGTGAACAGATTACTTAGTATTTTTTAAGATTTATAATCATGTTTCCCCATCTGTAAGATGACTATAATATACCTGTACTTCTTCAAGGTTGTTATGAGGATTAAATAAAATATTGATGCTGAGTGCCTGCATCTTGTTGTTGTTCAGTCGCTCAGTTGTGTCTGATTCTTTGTGGTCCCATGGACTGTAGCCTGCCAAGTTCCTCTGTCCATGGTATTTTCCAGGTAAGATTGCTGGAGTGGGTAGCCATTTTCTTCTCCAAACTTGGATCTTAATAAATGGTATTTGCTGCTGCTGTTACATTATCATACTAATGCTTGTAGAAATTTCCAGATGGCAACGTTTAGGTTCTTTAAAATATTATATAAGCCAAGCAGTTAATTATCAGCATTCCCAACATTTTTATATTTGAAACTTTGCAGTCCTACAGGACAATTTTGCTTCTCCTGATTTGCCTTTGCTGACATGTTTGACAGAACGTCAAGAGTTTGGGCCTGATTCCTTATTTCATCAAAGTGAGCTAGATTTTGCACCTCTGAGGTAGGATGATTTATTTTTGTACTTGTATGTAACCTTTTTACTGTTTGTTTTCTTGTTCTAAGTTGTTACTAAATTAATGACTTGTAGTGAGACTTTGGGGTGATGTTCTTTCTCAGTACACACTCTGAAGGTAACAAGGCCTTAAGACAGGGTACATGTTAATTTGGCAGAATAACGTGTGTAAAGATGAGGCAGGGGAGTGTAGTTTATTTAAAAATAATTTCTAATGTATTCTAGCATACTAGGCATATTTTAGTTTAGAAAGCACACTCGATTTTCTTCTTTATATATCTGCTGATTTGCTATCCATCAGCCCACTCCCGTTCCGTAAAAAGCATCCATTTCATGGTCACTTGCTTGTTTGGCATCCCCATTTTTGTCAGCCAATATCGAGTGAACCTAGTTATCTCTCTTTCCTGTGTAGGAGGGGCAAATAGGAAGTGATGAAGTAGCATGATTTTTCTAATAGAGGTATCTAAATTAAGTTATTCCAAATTAATGTCTTTTAGTAATCATGAGAGACAAGTCTCGAATTCTTTAAGTCATATTTGGAATTATCCAAGAATATGTTTTTTTCTTTTAGAAATAAAAAAGACAACGTAAATGAAAAACTATAAATGTTGACAGAGTTACAAACCTCTGCCCTTATGTTGTGTTTTACTTTAAAATCACTTTTATGAAAAGCGTTCTATACACAGTAGTCAGCCAATGATTAAGTTATGTTTTGTTTGAAGAGTAGATCACTTAAGGGGTTAAGAACATAATAACTAGTAAAAGAATTAATGCAAGTTAAATGAATATTAAATTATGGTAGGTAGTAAATTGCATATTTTAAATGGTAAAGTTTGAAATTTTCATTTAAAGAATCATCTTTGGGGCATAGTATTGTTTTGAGAGAAGCCTGAGAAAATATCAGGTCATAGGATGGTAGTTCATCATCTGTCTACAAAAAATTTGCTGTATTCAATCATTAGCCACTCTAAAGGAATTTGAAATTAGAACTTTTTTCAACATACTTTTCAAATAACCTCAAGTTTAGTAACATCAGTTTTGCATTTTTTTCATATTAGTATTTTAAAAAGATAAATGTTTTTAATGTGTTATTTATTTATTTTTAACTATGTTTTCAGGGGAATTCCTGGTAAGTCTGAAGACACTGAATGGTTTTCTCGACCGTCGGAAGTTAGTGAAGCTTTATTCCAGGCAGCCTCAGGAGTAGCTTCAGACTTAGTTAACAGTTGTTTTAGTATATCTCAGCACCCACTTATAGGTAGTACAGCTGTTAAGTCTCAGCACTCTTTGTTAACTCCTGAACAAGGAACTAAAGAAGAGACTGTTTCATCTAACACACTTGATGATCAGAAAACCTGCGAACGCTCTGGTAATTATGATGCTGTTTATTCATATATGTCATGGGAGACACAAGAAGTTATGCAGGAGCCAGCAACCAATTTAGCCGATAAAGATCAAGTTTCTTTTTCAACTGCATCTGATATAAGTGATGAATACATAAATCCTAAAGGAAGTGACAGTTTTGATGCTTCTTACTTATATGCACAGTATGGGAACCAAGGAACTTTACAGCAATCAGAAAAATATTTAGCCAGTAAGGACCATGATGCTTATTCAGATTCATCTGACACAATTGATAGAAATAAAATTCCTAAGGAAAGTGACAATTTCTCTTTTTCAAATATGCCGTGGAGTAAGCAGGGAGCTTCACACCATCCAGAAATATATCTAATCAGTAAGGATCGTGTTTCTTTTCCACATGAAGTTGCTCCTTATTTTAATAATAAAATGCCACATTCTTTCTGGCATTGTTTGTTGGGATCAGGAGGAAGCGAGGTTCCCTTGATGTCTGATAGTCATTATTTTGAGAGTGTTTGTTTAAGGGCTCCTGTTGAGAATGAGGTGAAACAAAAGGTGGAGAGTTATAAAAGCAATGAAGATCTGGGGAAAGGATTATCTCAATGTTGTGAATTAAAGGAGAATAGAAATACTTTAATGTTTTCAGAGGTGCATCCCAGATCTTCAGAAATACAATATGTTGAGAATGTTATAGTTCCTGATAATTCTGTAGAAGTTTCAGAAGCCCATATACTCTCCCGGGGGCTTGATACCTCTACGATGGAGATTTCTGGTGGTCCTCTTCAGACTATTAAATCCAACTCAAATGAGACATCAGAACAACTGTATTTTCAAGAAGAAAGAAACCAAGAGGCAACTTCTGTTTTTGATGGGAAAAATGTTGGTGCTACGAAAAATGTAGCTTTTCAGGCAGTTATTGCCTCTATTGAACCTTCCAAGAAAGAGAGTACAGTAAATGAAATCCAAACTGACATCAACAAATCTTTAACAAATGACAGCCGAGAAAGTGAACCAAAACGTCCAGACCCTTCCCTGTTAAATTACGATGAAAGCCTTTTCCTTGATAAACTTAATCATCCACGCTATCAGTCTACTCCTGCGGTGTTTGAATCAGGAGCTTCAAAACCATTGTATAAAAAAGATGATGGTGATAGCTCCCTGTACTGGCATCACAATTTAAAATCAATTCCCAGTGCTCCTCAGGAAATATTGATTAAGCCACTTTCTGTTAGTCCAGAGCTTAAGTCATCATCTTCTTTAAGTGAAAAATCTCTCAGACAGGCTGTTGGTCTTGGCAAAACATGGTCAACTTTATTTCAGTATGGTATAGACAATGAACAGTTTCTTCCCATTGGGAAGATAAAGTCTGTTTCTGCTCTCGATCTTGCAGAGAGGTTAGGACCTTCAAACATTATTTACCCAATGAAAGTATGGACTTCAGATTCTTTGGTTTCACAAGATTTAAAGCAGCACACCTTTGAAGAAGTTGCAGATTCCTCAAACTGTATTTTGGGTAAGACTGTAAACTCTAGTTACATCATTGAAGGTCCATCTGCAGCTGTAGGAAGCAGCTTTTCAGCAAACTTGGTGGCATGTGATGCAAAGTTACAAGGTGCTTTACCAGTGATCAGTAATGCACCATTAATTGCAGTTGGCCAAAAGACATTGCTGAAAGCTGATATGGGCCGAGGTGAAATGCCTCGGCCTTTGGGAGCCAAGTGCAGTTTTACTATACATACAATTATGCAAAATGACTCCTATTTTATAGAGGGCCTGCAGGGGAAGGCTGAATCTGACATCTGTACCCTGGATGATGATACTGAATGCTGTAGCATAGATGAAAATGCTGTTGTATGCAGTAAAAGACAAGAGGTAAGACAATAAAATGACTATTGGGGAGAGACATGGTCTTTTTCATTATTGTTTTAGGAAATGGTATTGTTTGTTTTTATTTTTACTTTTTACTGTTTCCCAGATATGTGACCAAGGTGACTTGACTGGTGAGTGCGTTGAGCTAACAGGTTTAGAAAATTTGCTTGATGATCTAGAGGTTTGTGACAGCTCCCTGCAGTGGCAATCTACTGTACAGCTACCATCTAAGGAAGACAGCAGTTTTGAAGATTCTGTAAGTCTTTCTATTAGACATTTCTTGTATGGTGGGGAAAGAGATTTTAGTTGAAAAACGGGGATGAGAATAAAGGGCTATTTATATCCTCCAATACCAAATTGTGATGTGTAATCTGGTTTTCATCTGATATCCAGGAGTATGCTGCATTAATTAGAGGTTGGCATAAAAGAAATATTTGTGATTTTCGACCATGAAACTCAATAAGTTCTGTGGTGTTTTGGGAAAAAAGGCCAGCCTTTGGAGCATCCAGGCCCTTCATATTGAAATATCTTAACTCTTTCAAATTGTGCTAGCAAGAACCTCTGGGATGGTATTAAGATTAAAGTCATTTATTGCTGTTGCTGTTGCTAAGTCGCTTCAGTCATGTCTGACTCTGTGCCACCCCATAGATAGCAGCCCACCAGGCTCCCCGTCCCTGGGATTCTCCAGGCAAGAACACTGGAGTAGGTTGCCATTTCCTTCTCCAATGTATGAAAGTGAAAAGTCAAAGTGAAGTTGCTCAGTCGTGTCTGACTCTTAGCTACCTCATGGACTGCAGCCTACCAGGCTCCTCCATCCATGGGATTCTCCAGGCAAGAGGACTGGAGTGGGGTGCCATTGGAGATACTCAATTGTGCTTTTTCCACCCTCTGGCCTTCAGTGTAACAGCCCTTGGAATAGGCCTTGAAATATTCATGTATTTCTGGTTAGAAGCCCCTGAAAGATTTTAATTTCAGACATATCTTAAAGTCAAAATTTTGTTTTATACAAGGCTTGATTTGCTTGGATCCTTGGATCTTCTGATTTTAATGGTTCTCTGGCCCCATTGCCCATCTGGTTTTGTCTGACACTGTTGGCCCCACCCTGAGTCCTTTTACCTGATAATGTATCGTTACATTCTATTAGTCATTAAATATAGTTAGGTTACATATATATGGTGTACTTAATGTTACTTTGCTTTTCCTATTTTCCCATGTATAAGATAAATATGTCATGGGAAAGCTGCTAGTTTGAGTTGCAATTATATTCTGACCTGTAGGTTCGGGTAGTTTTAAAAAGAGAAAATGAACAAAAATATTGTGGTAAGCTTTTCCTTTTATTTCAGTTTATTGAATTTATTTACAGATAGTAGAATTTATTTATAGGTAGTTTTATTTTCTTCAATATTCTAGACATTATTTACTTCTATTTTTCAGTTAATAACAATGGGGATGATAATGATAGCTAAAGTTTTGCGCTCAAATACTATGCTAAGAGGTTTACTTTATATATGATACCTCAATTCATTTAGTCCTTTGGTCAGTCGTATCAGGTAGGATTTTAGAGATACCAAGGGAACATTTCCCTTGATACCAAAGATGGGCCAATAACAAAGATGGGCTCAATAAAGTACAGAAATGGTATGGACTTAACAGAAGCAGAAGATCATGGTGGTGTGATCACTCACACTCACCTAGAGCCAGACATCCTGGAATGTGAAGTCAAGTGGGCCATAGGAAGCATCACTACAAACAAAGCTGGTGGAGGTGATGGAATTCCAATTGAGCTATTTCAAATCTTAAAAGATGATGCTGTGAAAGTGCTGCACTCACTATGCCAGCAAATTTGGAAAACTCAGCAGTGGCCGCAGGACTGGAAAAGTTCAGTTTCATTCCAATCCCAAAGAAAGGCAATGCCAAAGAATGCTCAAACTACTGGACAATTGCACTCATCTCACATGCTAGTAAAGTAATGCTCAAAATTCTCCAAGCCAGGCTGCAACAATATGTGAACCAAGAACTTCCAGATGTTCAAGCTGGTTTTAGAAAAGGCAGAGGAACCAGAGATCAAATTGCCAGTATCAGTTGAATCATGGAAAAAGCAAGAGAGTTCCAGAAAAACATCTATTTCTGCTTTATTGATTATGCCAAAGCCTTTGACTGTGTGGATCACAATAAACTGTGGAAAATTCTGAGAGAGATGGGAATACCAGACCACCTGACCTGCCTCTTGAGAAACCTGTATGCAGGTTAGGAAGCAACAGTTCAAATTGGACACAGAACAACAGACTGGTTCCAAATAGGAAAAGAAGTACGTCAAGGCTGTATATTGTCACCCTGCTTATTTAACTTATTGGCACAGTACATCAATAGAAACGCTGGGCTGGATGAAGCACAAGCTGAAATCAAGATTGCTGGGAGAAATATCAATAACCTCAGATATGCAGATGACACCACCGTTATGGCAGAAAGTGAAGAGGAACTAAAAAGCCTCTTGATGAAAGTGAAAGGAGAGTGAAAAAGTTGGCTTAAAGCTCAACATTCAGAATACTAAGATCATGGCATGCGATCCCATCACTTCATGGGAAATAGATGGAGAAACAGTGTCAGACTTTATTTTGGGGGGCTCCAAAATCACTGCTGATGGTGATTGCAGCCATGAAATTAAAAGGTGCTTACTCCTTGGAAGGAAAGTTACGACCAACCTAAACAGCATATTAAAAAGCAGAGACAGTACTTTGTCAGCAAAGGTCCATCTAGTCAAGGCTATGGTTTTTCCAGTGGTCATGTATGGATGTGAGAGTTGGACTATAAAGAAATTGAGCACCAAATAATTGATGCTTTTGAACTGTGGTGTTGGAGAAGACTCTTGAGAGTCCCTTGGACTGCAAGGAGATCCAGCCAGTCCATCCTAAAGGAGATCAGTCCTGGGTGTTCATTGGAAGGACTGATTTTGAAGCTGAAACTCCAATACTTTGGCCACCTGATGTGAGGAGTGACTCATTTGAAAAGAACCTGATGCTGGGAAAGATTGAAGGCAGGAAGAGAAGGGGACGACAGAGGATGAGATGGCTGGGTGGCATCATCGACTCAATGGACATGGGTTTAGGTGGATTCAGGGAGTTAGTGATGGACAGGGAGGCCTGGTGTGCTGCGATTCATGGCATCGCAAAGAGTTGGACACGACTGAGTGACTGAGTTGAACTGATTATCATTTCCATTTTACAATTAATATTTAGACGGTTAAGAAACTTGCTGATAATCATTTAGCAAGTAGGGGAACTAGTATTTGAAACTATCCTTGTATATATACTTAATGAATATGCCATAAATTGCCTCCCTGTTTAACTGTTCTTCAGTGACATGAAAGCTAAGATTTTGCATTGTTTTGGCAAGAATGAAGGTCAAAGTTAGTTTTAGTAAGAATGAAAAGCAGAATATAAATTTTAAACTTAGAGTTTCTTTTTGTTGTTTTTCTTTCAGTTTTATTGAGATATAAGTTTAAGGGATATAGTGTAATGACTTGACTTACATACATCATGAAATGATTACCGCAGTAAATGTAGTGAACATCCATCATTTCATAAACATTAAAGAAACAGAAAAAATTTTTTTTCCTATTATTAGAACTCTTAGGATTTACTCTTTTAAAACAGCACTGTTAATTATATTTACACTTGAGTTTCTAATTTTTTTTGCTAAAACTACTTTTGTAACTTATGTCAACTTTTCATATAGATAAAGTATATTTGAAGCCGTGAGGATATATATTTATTTAGTTAATAGTGATGTGCTGAGATTAACTCTGACACAATTCCAGATGTTATTTGGCCTTAACTGTAACTTTAAGTGTATTTTTTTTTAGTCCAGGGAGGATGCTGTTTTCTATGTTGTCTTTGATTCTTAGGTCTCTACTATATTCTGGGACTTACATAATGCTAAATATTAGAGAAGCAGTGAGCCAGACCTGGCAGTCATCTTTCTGCATGGCTCACCTTGCTCTCAGGAGGTTTGCCTGCTGTTTAGTTTCTGCCTTATTGTCATCTGTGTCTCAGAAGAGTCGTTCACACTTGCTTGTCTCACTTTGGTACCCATCCATCGTTCTCTGAATGATTATTTGGGTATCCATTTACATATGATGCAGGTTGGGGCTATGAAGAGAGTGTGGAGAATTGGAGTCAAAACCCTGTTCAGTTACTTTGTTAGCCTTGTACCTTGGTCAAATGATTTTGGAGGATTATTCTCCTTCCTTGTCTACGTAAAGAAATAAGCGGTATTAATCAACCTGAAACATTGTTCTATTGAATGGGGTAAGGTATGTAGCATGTATATAGTGCCTGGCTGTTAGTTCCCTTTATTTTAGTGAAATTAGATCAGGCTATTACCACGGGTTTCCTACTCTAATTTGTTCTTTTATTCTTTCTCTCGCCTTGTTCCTGGAAGCATATTACATTCTTCTATCCTCTATAATAAAATACTGTTTTAGTATCCCTTATTTTGGCCATATAACTCTTAACTATTATTTAAGGTTGACTCCTTAGATCTCTTTCCTTTTTGTCTTGTTGGTTCCCTATCCATCCCATGGGCTTCCCTGGTAGCTCAGATGGTAAAGAATCTGCCCACAGTGCAGGAAACTGGGTTTGATTGCTGGGTCGGGAAAATCCCCTGGAGAAGGAAATGGCAACCCACTCCATTATTCTTACCTGGAGAATCCCGTGGACTGAGGAGCCTGGTGTGCCCCAATTCATGGAGTCGCAAAGAGTCTGACACAACTGAATGACTAACACCAAATTTCAAAGAATGTGTTTCCACTTAAGATTTTCCGTGTGGATGATTATTATCTCCATTTTTAGACCCTAGTACTTCTCCTGCATAGACCCATATACTGTCTTGTATGACATTTTCTTGTGAATATTCCTATCATCTCAAATTTACCTTGCCTAAATCAGAATAACTTATCTTTTGACTAAAGTCAGAGTGACTTACAGATTTTCTGTTCTTCTAGAGATGTTAACGTTTCTTGGTTTCTTTATTGTCATTGGTTCTGTCTTCATTGTTCATTATAAACTAGGAGAGAAACCAATCTTAATTTTTTTTCCCTCCTAACTCCCCTAATTTTTAGTGATATATATCTGTTGATCTCTTAAATATGTCTCATCTTTTTCATTCTACATTTATTACTTACTCTAATATCTGTATATTTTGAAGCTTTGAAATTTTATTAAAGGTAAAATTGGAATAGAAATCATTTTCCCTATATTTAGAAGCTTTGGGGGAAACTGCTCTTAAACACGGTGTGCACACACAAGTATTCATCTATTTCGTATGTGATATGTACAGTTGACCTTGAACAGGGTGGGAATTAGGGCCACTGACCCTTTGTGAAGCTGAAAATCCATAGTTGGCCTCCTGTATCCCCAATTACACCAAATCTAGGATTCTTCCACATCCACAGATTCATCCAATCTTGGATCATGTGTAGTACTGTAGTATTTACTGTTGAAAAAAAAAATCCATGTATAAGTGGACTAGTACAGTTAAGACCATGCTGTTCAAGGGTCAACTGAACATTAGTGAGCTGCATGTCTCCTTCAGCAGTAGGAGAGTTGTAAACTAAGAACTTTGTGTTATGTTTAGAACAGGGTTTTTCCACATTATTGGTTTGCTGCTGCTGCTGCTAAGTCACTTCAGTCGTGTCTGACTCTGTGCGAACCCATAGACAGCAGCCCACCAGGCTCCCCCATCCCTGGGACTCTCCAGGCAAGAACACTGGAGTGGGTTGCCATTTCGTTCTCCAATGCATGAAAGTGAAAAGTGAAAGGGAAGTCCCTCAGTCGTGTCTGACTCTTAGCGACCCCATGGACGGCAGCCCACCAGGCTCCTCCCTCCATGGTATTTTCCAGGCAAGAGTACTGGAGTGGGGTGCCATTGCCTTCTCCACATTATTGGTTTGGGGTTGGCTAATTCTTTGTTGTGTGGGGGTGTTCTTTGCATTTTAGGATGTTCAGTAACATCCCTGGCCTCTATTTGCTGAATGTCTGTAGCATTACCTCCACTAAAGTTAGGACAGAGAAAAATGTCTCCAGGCCTTGCCACATATTCCTTGGTGGGGGGAGGTGAGGGAGTGCAAAATCTTCCCCAGTTGAGAACCATGGGTCTAGAGAAACGATGTAGGCAGTAGAAGTAGAATTATTTATTTTCACATTCTGCCAGCTTCATAAGAGTGTTTGTTACTACACAATGAAAAAGCTTTCATAAAGAGGATAGAAAAATTTCAGACTCTGTCCTGGGAGAGCAGCACTGGAATAATATTTTAGGAAAATAAACCTACAAGTGGCATGTTGTTTTTATTGAGAGTATATGTCTACTCATATATGAATATAAGTCAGTATGCTATGAATTTGATGAAGAGTTGTATATATTTGTGTGCCAACATCACTAATAATAGTTTCTAATTTCTTTTTTAGCAAGGACTTGCTGGAAAGCCATGAAACTTCAGAAACTTCCTTTTCAGCGTTTAACTTTTATTTCATCCATTTATATTTCCTACTACTTTTGTTTCAAGAAATTTGAGGACTTATGTTTTTTGGTAACTGATCACAGATCCAGTTCTTTGGTGCTTTTATTTTTCTTCTAAACATTTGTGAATTTCTTGAAAATATTTCTGTTCTTATCTCTTTCCTTACCCTAGCATATCTTTCCTACTTAAGGAAAAAAAAAACCCCCTTGAACTTCTCAAGACTATTATAATAGTTCAGATCCTGCAGTGTTCATACAGTTATTGTAAGGATCAAACTTCTGAGTACTAGAACACTATTATATCTCCTCTCTGTAATATTCTGTGCAGGTTGACTTGAAAACCCTCAGAATAATTTGTAGAGCCATCTTGGAATTAACCAAATAAGATATGACCTATATATGAATTCAGGAGAGTTAAGAGTATGATCTTAAGGAACCTGGTATAACTGTTTAGCATTCATTTTCATAAAAAGCGAGGTTTATTTTTTAGTAGATGAAGTCTAAAGTTAATCTTCCTCTTTTTCATAGGTATGTCCTTCCAATACGGACATTAATGAATCTTTTTCATCTGTGTTGCCTCCATTCGTTCCTCGTGAGCCAGCTAGAGATTTGGAATATCACTCTTCAAATCTCAGAATGTTGAGGGTATCTCCTGACACCGCGTCAAGGACTGTCAGACATTTAACAGGTTCGTAGAGAAGGATATATTGTCTTTATTACTAGCTTGTTAGGCCTAATTTTTAACTTTTGAACTGCAATGATGTTAACTTTGGATTAGGTATATTTATAAATCCTCAGGTATTTTATTAGATGAACCATTTGATTTTTCATTGAGTTCTTCATGACAATGTTTCTAACTGAATTACATGGAGGAGTCTGATATTAAAGTCAGTTTGTTTCTATATTCCTTTATGTGGCTTGAAGGAAGAAGGAAACTGAATGAACACAGGAGCAGATACAAGTTTATAGAGAGGAGACTGAGAAATTAATTTTGAGGTAGAAAGCAAGACTGTCTGCAGAGGGAGGTAGAGAGTTGTGGAGGTGGGTGAGGGGACTTGAGAAGAATGGCTTGGTGAAGGCTTAGAATTTATGTTAAAGTGAGTAGGTGATGGAACTGACCAGGGTTAAAAGGATGGATTGGCAGGTAGTTCGAAGAGCTGAGGTTGATGACTATCCTGGACATTTTCATGTAAGTGAAATCATACAGTATGAGATCTTTTGTGGCCAGCTTCTTTTTACTGGGTACATTTTCAACATTCATCCATGTTATAGCATATATCAGAACCATTTTTATTGCCAAATAGTAGTTCATAGTGTAGCTATATCACATTTTGTTTGCCTTTTCATCAGTTGATGGACATTTGGGCTGTTTCCACTTTATGATCATTAAGAATAATGCTGCTATATGAACATTCATACACAGGGCTTTGTGTATTTATTTTTATTTCTCTTTGGTGTGTATTCATGAGTGGGAATTTCTGGTTCAAGGTAACAATGTTTAAAATTTTGAATATCTGCTAAACTGTTTTCCAGAGAATGAGCACTATATTACCTTCCCAACAGCATTATGAGGGTTCTGATTTCTTTACATCCTCAGTGACACTTGCATTTCTGTCTTTTTTACTATAGCCCTCCTGGTAGGTATGAAGTAGTATCTGTGGTTTTGTTTTTTGTTTCCCTATTCCAATCCCAAAGAAAGGCAATGCCAAAGAATGCTCAAACTACCGCACAATTGCACTCATCTCACACGCTAGTAAAGTAATGCTCAAAATTCTCCAAGCCAGGCTTCAGCAGTATGTGAACCGTGAACTTCCAGATGTTCATGCTGGTTTTAGAAAAGGCAGAGGAACCAGAGATCAAATTGCCAGCATCGGTTGGATCATCAAAAAAGCAAGAGAGTTCCAGAAAAACATCTATTTCTGCTTTATTGACTATGCCAAAGCCTTTGACTGTGTGGACCGCAACAAACTGTGGAAAATTCTGGAAGAGATGGGAATACCAGACCACCTGACCTGCCTCTTGAGAAACCTGTATGCAGGTCAGGAAGCAACAGTTCGAACTGGACATGGAACAACAGACTGGTTCCAAATAGGAAAAGGAGTACATCAAGTCTGTATACTATCACCCTGCTTATTTAACTTATTTGCACAGTACATCATGAGAAACACTGGGCTGGAAGAAGCACAAGCTGGAATCAAGATTGCCGGGAGAAATATCACTAACCTCAGATATGCAGATGACACCACCCTTATGGCAGAAAGTGAAGAAGAACTAAAAAGCCTCTTGATGAAAGTGAAAGAGGAGAGTGAAAAAGTTGGCTTAAAGCTCAACATTCAGAAAACGAAGATCATGGCATCTGGTTCCATCACTTCATGGGAAATAGATGGGGAAACAGTGTCAGACTTTATTTTTGGGGGGCTCGAAAATCACTGCAGATGGTGACTGCAGCCATGAAATTAAGACGCTTACTCCTTGGAAGAAAAGTTATGACCAACCTAGATAGTATATTGAAAAGCAGAGATATTACTCTGCCAACAAAGGTCCGTTTAGTCAAGGCTATGGTTTTTCCACTGGTCATGTATAGATGTGAGAGTTGGACACACTCTTACATCCATACATGTGAAGAATCGATGCTTTTGAACTGTGGTGTAGGAGAAGACTCTTAAGAGTCCCTTGGACTGCAAGGAGATCCAACCACTCCATCCTAAAGGAGATCAATCCTGGGTGTTCATTGGAAGGACTGATGCTGAAGCTGAAACCAATCCTTTGGCCACCTCATGCGAAGAGTTGACTCACTGGAAAAGACTCTGATGGTGGGAGGGATTGGGGGCAGGAGGAGAAGGGGACGACAGAGGATGAGATGGCTGGATGGTATCATCGACTCATGGACATGAGTTTGGGTGAACTCCGGGAATTGATCATGGACAGGGAGGCCTGGCATGCTGTGATTCATGGGGTCGCAAAGAGTCGGACACGACTGAGTGAGTGAACTGAACTGAACTGAATGGCTAATGATGTTGAACATCTTTTGTTGTGTTTATTGGACAGTTATATATCTTCTTTGGAGAAATGTCTGTTAAAATCCTCACTCACTTTTTAATTGGTGTATTAACTTTTTGTTACTGCATTTTAGGAGTTCTTTGTATATTCTGGATACAGGTCCCTTATTAGATATGTTATTTGCAAAAATTCTCCCGCTCTTGTTATCGGTTCACTTACTTGATGGTATTGACTTCACAGAATTTTTAATTTTGACAAGATAAATTTTTATTTTATGTTTTTCTTTTTTGAAGTTAGTTTTAAGTAGTGGTAAAATACTGATAATGTTTCATCTTAGCTATTTTTACATATGTAGTTCATTGGCATTAAATACATTCACATTGTCATGTAAACAATGTCATGCATTCACAAAGCTCTTTCATCTTGTGAAACTGGAACTCTGTATCTAAATATTAAAGGATAACTCCCCATTCCCTCCTACTTCCCCATCAACCATGGTTCTACTTTTCACCTCTGCTGTGAATTTGAGTACTCGAGGTACCTCATATAAGTGTTTGTCTGTGACTGATTCATTTCACTTAGAATAATGTTTTTTAAGTTTTATTCATGGTATAGCAGGTGTCAGATTTCTTCGAATTTGTAGATTTTGGGGGAATATTGCCATATTAATAATATTGCATATTTTGATCTGTGGATGTGGGATTTCTTTTTGTTTATTTAGGTCTTCATTTCTTCCAACGTTTTGTAGTTTTCAGCATACAACTCTTGTATGTCCTTGTTAAATTAATTTCAAGTATTTAAATCTTTTTGATGTTACTATATATGGAAATGTTTTCTTAATTTCATTTTTGGAATAGTCACTGCTAGTGTATAGAAATAAAGTTTAATTTTGTATGTTCATCTTGTAGCTGGCAACCTTGCTGACCTACCTCTTTGTTATTCCTAATAATTTTTTGTGTGGTTTTCTTTTTTGTATACAAGCCAGTGTCATCTGCAAATAGAGATGTCTTCTTCCTTTCTAGAATGTATTCTTTTTTGTATATTTCCCCAGTTGCCTTGACAAGAACCTTCAGTACAGTGTTGCCTATAAGTGGCAAGAGCAGTCTTCTGCAGGTCTTTGTGGGAACGTCTTTTACTATGTGAGCTGAGGGGTTTTTGTAGATGCCCTTTATCAGGTTGGGGAAATTGTTTTTTATTTGTAGTTTCTAGAGTGCATTTATCAGAGAAGGCAATGGCACCCCACTCCAGTACTCTTGCCGGGAAAATCCCGTGTATGGAGGAGCCTAGTAGGCTGCAGTCCATGGGGTTGCAAAGGGTCGGACATGACTGAGCGACTTTACTTTTCACTTTCATGCATTGGAGAAGGAAATGGCAACCTACTCCAGTGTTCTTGCCTGGAGAATCCCAGGGATGGGGGAGCCTGGTGGGGTCTACAGAGTCTATGGGATCGCAGAGTCGGACATGACTGAAGCAACTTAGCAGCAGCAGCAGCGGCAGCAGAGTGCATTTATCACGTAAAGGGTGTTAGATTTTGTCAGACGCTTTTTCTGTATTTTTAAAACGGTGGTTGTATGTATGATTTTTGTCCTTTAGTATTATGAAGCATTATTAATTAATTTTCAGATGTTGAGTCAACCTTGCTTTCTTGGTTATAAATGCTACTTGGTTATGGTGTATAATCCTTGTGTGTGCTGTTGGATTCATTTTACCAGTGATTTTTGGGGGGGGGAATTTTGTGATTCATGATAGTTATTGATGTGTAAATTTCTTGCCCCCCCCCCTTTTTTTTTTGGTTAGGTTTTGGTACAAAAGTAACACTAGTGTCATAAATTGAGTTAGAAGTAATTTGAGTTTTCTTTGTCTTTCTCTTTTTGTGAGTCCCTGTTGTAGATCTTTTTGAAGAAATTTTGATTTCCCCTTTTTCTAATCTCTATTTTTTCTACTTCTTAAAGCTTTTTGCATTTTAATTTCTTTTTATTTCCTTTCTTTCATTTGCTTCAGTTTTAGTTTGTGCTTTTTATTGTTTCTTATGATGAAAGGTTAAGTTATTGATTTGAGATTTGTCTTTTTAATATAGGTATTTATGTTGATAGATTTCTAAAGCCTGACTGCACGCATTAACTTTTGGTTTGTTGTGTTTTTGTTTTAATTCATCCAACCTGTTTCCTAATATAATTGTAGGAGTTCTTTTAAACTTTGTTGAGGCATGTTTTATGTCCTGTGGTATAGTTTATCCTGTAGAATGTATGATTTGCACTTGAGAAGAATGTGCATTCTGTTGTTGTTAGGTGGTGTGTTCTATACATGTGTCTTAGTTCCAGTGGGTTGATAGTGTTCAAGTCTTCTGTATCCTTGTTGATCTTCTGCTAATTTTCTCCATTTTTGAAAGTAGGGTATTGAAATCTCCAACTATTATTGTTTATTTCTCCCTTTTCTGTCAGAATTGCTTCATATGTTTTGATATTAAGTGAATCTATGTTTCTAATTGTTATATAGTCCTGATGAATTGGGCGTTTGGTTGTTATACGTTGCCCCTCTTTAATTCTAGAAGCAATTTTGGTTTGTTTTGTTTTAAAGTCTATTTTGTCTTATATCAGTGCTGACATCCCACTTCTTGTGGTTGCTGCTTGAATGTCATCTTTACTCATCCCTTTACTTTTAGTCTACTTATTTTTTGAAGCTCAGGTTGATGTCTTATAAGTAACTTACAGTTGTATCTTTATTTCTTAATTCCAGAATGATAGTCTTTGCCTTTTAATGTGATTGTTTAATCCCTTCACATTTAATGTAATTATTGATAAGATTGGGTTTATATTTGCTGATTTAGTTTTTGTTTTCCATCTATCTCATGTCTTTTTTTTTTCTTTCCTCTTTTATTGGCTTTCATTGCATTAAGTGAATATTTTCCAGTATTTTAACTTCTTTAATAGTTTTCTAGCTAATTAACAATATTATTAGTGGTTGTTCTAGGACTTAGAAAATTTATTTTAACTTACCAGAATATGCCCCAAATTTATACTAACTGAATTCTAGTGTGATAAAGAGGTGTTTCTGCTATATAGATCTGTTCACTCCCTGTATTTGCTATTCTTTTGGTATATAATATACCTATATGTTACAAACCAAGGAGTACATTATTACATTGTCATAATTATTCATATAATTTTATGGCTTTTAAAAAAGCTTAGAGAGCACAAACGTGTTTTTTAGGGCTTATTGCATTTGTATTTGAAGTTACCGTTTTCTATTTCTTATTTGTTCCTGTGGACTTGTTATCATCCAGTGTCATTTCCTTGCTGTACTCTTTGTTCTCATGTACCTCCTTTTGTTGTTGTCAAATATGTCACATTTCTGTGTGTTACAGCTCCAATAATACGATTAGATATTTTTATGTAAACGTCCTTTTAAAATTTGTTGGAAGAAAGGAAAATATGCAAGTATCCCGTTTTTTTCTAATTACCTAATATAATTATCTTTACTAGCACTATTTGTTTTGTTATGTAAATTCAAATTACTGTTTGGTATCACTTGCTTTCAACCTGAAGGACTTTCTTTTGTATTTCTTGTAAGATGGTCCTGCTACCAACAGTTGCTCTCAGTTTGTATATGTCTGGAAATATTTGTATATGTTTGGAAGAGTTTTGCTGGATTTTGAATTCTTAGTTGACAGATATTTTCTTTCAGTACTTTGAATATGTCTTTCCTCTGTATTCTACCTTTATTTATTGTTTCTGATGAGAAATCAACTGTTACTCTTATTAATGTTCCATGTATGTGACTTGGTTTTTCTTACTGTTTTCAGAGTATCCTCTTTCAACATTTTGATTATGATGTGTCTGTTTATCTTACATTGAGTTCACTTGGATTGTTAGATATATAGGGTGTTTTTCATCAAATTTGGGAAGTTTTCAAACATTATTTCCTTTGAGTATTTTTTTTCCCTTTTCTGCCTCAGATAATCCCCCATTACACATGTGTCAGTGTGCTTAGTCTTGTTTAATAGCTCTCTGAGCCTTTGTTCATGTTCTTTTATTCTTTTGGGGGGCTGTCCTTCATCCTGCATAGTCTCTGTTATCATCACGTTCACTGATTC
Organism: Ovis aries; assembly: GCF_016772045.2. Classification (NCBI taxonomy): domain Eukaryota; kingdom Metazoa; phylum Chordata; class Mammalia; order Artiodactyla; family Bovidae; genus Ovis; species Ovis aries. Next base: position 95,458,677 of record NC_056056.1, read on the forward strand.
CTCTGTCTGTCCCTATTTACCGTTGAGCCTCTAGGAAGTTTTTCATTTCAGTAATACTTTTCAGCCCCAAATGGAAGTTGAACTTCCATTTGGTTCATTTATAATAAGTACTATAACCTTACTTTATATTTATGAGACATTGCCATTACCTTCTTTTAGTTTTTAAGCATGATTTTCTTTTCTTCTTTGAGCATATTTATAATAACTGCCTTGAAATCTTTGCTGGCCAAATCCAACCTGTGGGTCTCTTTAAAGGCAGTTTCTATTGGTTACTTATTTTTTTTCTATGAATAGTTCACTTTTTCTTTGTATGTCTCAATGTTTTTATAAACTGGACATTTTAGATAATATATTGTTGTAGCCCTGGATGCTAATTGCTTCTCTGGTGCTGAGAATATTTGTTATTGTTTTGCTCGTCTGATTATTAAAATTTTTCTTAAAAGATGTATTTATTTATATTTGGTTGTGCTGGGTTTTTGTGGGTGCATGGGGGCTTACCTGTAGTTGTGGTGTACAGGCTTCTCATTGCAGTGGCTTCCTTCTGTAGCTGCGGCGCACTGCCTCTGGGACATGTGGGCTCAGTAGTTGTAATGCAAGGGCTCAGTACTTGTGGAGACTGGGCTCAGTTGCCATGTGACATGTGGAATCTTCCCAGACTAGGGATTCAACCTGTGTCCCCTGCATTGGCAGGTGGATTCTTAACAACTGGACCACCAGGGAAGTCCTGTCTAGTAATTTAAATAAATCTAATGTTTCTCTGGCATTATGGACCTTCCGAATTCACTGGAAACCAGAGGCTTTGGTATGTGTAGAGCCTCCCTTACTGTGATCTCCATCCATTCTCCCCTCCTCTGCCTATGGTTTTAACTCAGTTCTCTTTTACTGTCTCCTGTTTTCATCTTCTTGTTCAGTTCAGTTCAGTTGCTCAGTTGTGTCCATCTCTTGGTGACCCCATGCTCTGCAGCATGCCAGGCTTCCCTGTCCCTCACCAACTCCTGGAGCTTGCTCAAACTCATGTCCATCCAGTTGATGATGCCATCCAACCATCTCATCCTCTGTCATCTTTTTCTCCTCCTGCCTTCACTTTTTCCCAGCATCAGGGTCTTTTCCAGTGAGTCAGTACTTCCCATCAGGTGGCCAAACTGTTGGAGCTTCAGCTTCAGTATCAGTCCTTCCAGTGAATATTCAGGACTGATTTCCTTTAGGATTGACTGGTTTGATCTTGCAGTCCAAGGGACTCTCAAGCATCTTCTCCAATGCCACAGTTCAAAAGCATCAATTCTTCGGCCCTCAGCTTTTTTTATGGTCCAGCTCTCACATCCATACATGACTACTGGAAAAACCATAGCTTTGACTAGACAGACTTTTGTCGGCAAAGTAATATCTCATGCTGTCTAGGCTGGTCATAGCTTTTCTTCCAAGGAGCAAGCGTCTTTTAATTTCATGGTTGCAGTCATTATCTGCAGTGATTTTGGAGCCCCCCAAAATAAAGTCTGCCACTGTTTCCAGTGTTTCCCCAACTATTTTCCATGAAGTGATGGGACTGGATCTTAGTTTTTTGAACATTGAATTTTAAACCAGCTTTTTCACTCGCCTCTTTCATCAAGAGGCTCTTTAGTTCTTTGCTTTCTGCCAAAGGGTTGTGTCATCTGTATATCTGAAATTATTGTTATTTCTCCCAGCAGTCTTGATTCCAGCTTGTGCTTTATCCAGCCCAGCATTTCACATGATGTACTCTGCATATAAGTTAAATAAGCAGCGTGGCAATATACGTACTTGTTGTACTCCTTTCCCAATTTTGGACCAGTCTGTTGTTCCATGTCTGGTTCTAACTGTTGCTTCTTGACCTGCATACAGATTTCTTAGGAGGCAGGTAAGGTGGTCTGGTATTCCCATCTCTTGAAGAATTTCTCACAGTTTGTTGTGATCCACACAGTCAAAGGCTTTGGTGTAGTCAATAAAGTAGAAATAGATGTTTTTCTGGAACTTTCTTGCTTTTTTGATGATCCAGCGGATGTTGGCAATTCAATCTCTGGTTCCTCTGCCTTTTCTAAAACCAGGTTGAACATCTGGAAGTTCTTGGTTCAAGTACTATTGAAGCCTGGCTTAGAGAATTTCGGGCATTAATTTGCTAGCGTGTGAGATGAGTGCAATTGTGTGGTAGTTTGAACATTCTTTGGCATTGCCTTTCTTTGGGGTTGGAATGAAAGCTGACCTTTTCCAGTCCTGTGGCTTCTGCTGAGTTTTCCAAATTTGCTGGCAGATTGAGTGCAGCGATTTGAAATAGCTCAACTGGAATTCCATCATCTCCACTAGCTTTGTTTGTAGTGATAATTCCTAAAGGCACACTTGACCTTGAGGAAGTCCCTAAGTACAGACTGTCTTTCCATTTCTTTGGGTCTTCCATTACTTTCAACTGTGTCTTATTTATAGTTTTCAACATACAGATCTTTCACCTCCTTGGTTAAATTTATTCCTAGGTATTTTATTCTTTTTGATGCAATTGTAAGTGTGATTGTTTTCTTAATTTTGTTTTCTGATCATTCATATTTACTGCATAGAAATGTAACTTTTTTTGTATAGTGATTTTGTATCTCACAACTTTACTGAATTCTTTTTTTTTGTTGTTGGAGTCTTTAGGGTTTTCTGTATATAGCATCATGTTACCTGCAGTAGAGACAGCTTTTCTTCTTTTCTGACTTGGATACCTTTTATTTCTTTTTCTTGCCTAATTACTCCACTAGGACTTCCCAAACTAAGCTGAGTAAAAGTGATGAGAATGAGCATCCTTGTCTTCTTCCCAATGTTAGAGGAGAAGTATTTAGGTTTTCACCCTTGAATGTGATCTTATATAACCTTTATGTTGAGGTGCATTCCTTGTATATCCCTTTTGTTGAGAATTCTTATTATAAGTGGGTAGTAAATCTTGTCAAATGCTTTTTCTGTGTATATTGAGATCATATAATTTATCCTTCATTTTGTTAACAAAGTGTATTTCACTGATTGATTTGTTAATGTTCCCTGGAATAATTTCCACTTGATTATGGTATAGCACCCCTTTCATGTATTGTTGAATTTGGTTTGCTCATATTTTGCGGAGGATTTTTAGGTCTAAATTTATCAAGTCTTCAATTTAGATCTAAATTTATCAGGCCTGTAATTTTCTTTTTATGTAATGTCCTGGTCTGATTTTGGTATTAGGGTAATGATAGGTTAGTGAAGTGAGCTTGGAAGTGTTCTCTCTTCTACTTTTTAGAAAAATTTGGTAAGTGTTGGTTTTAATTCTCTGAATGTTTCATAGAATTCAGTTCTATAAATTCTGGACCTGGACTTTTATTTGTTGGGATACTTTTGAGTACTGATTCAATCTCCTTACTAGTCTGTTCAGATTTCTTGTTTCATGATTGAGACTTGGTAGATTGTATTGATATGTTTCTAGAAATTTATCCATTTCTTCTGGGTTGTCAAATTTGTTAGTCCATAATTGTTCCTAGCAGTCTCTTATCCTTATTATTTCTGTGCTATTATTTGTAACATCTTTTTCATTTCTTAGTTTATTTGTGTCCCTTTTTTCTCTTCGGAATCTAGCTGAAGGACTATCAGTTTATCTTTTTAAAGAACAAGTCCTTAGTTTCATTGATCTTTTACACTGTCTTTTTAGTCTCTATTTTATTTATTTCCAGACTGATCTTTGTTATTTCCTTCCTTTCTAACTTGGAGCTTTATTTTTCTTTTTCTAGGTCTTTGAGTTGTAAAGTTCAGATGTTTATTTGCTGTTTTTCTTGTTTCTTGACGTGGTTATTTGTTGCTATAACCTTCTCTCTGAACTTTTTGTTGTATCCTCTTAAGTTTTAGTATGGCATATTTCCATTTTCATTTGTCTGCAGGTATGTATTTTTTAATTCCTTTTTGATTTTTTTCTTTGACCCATTGGTTGTTCATTTTGTCAGTCTGTGTTGATTTATTAATTTTCTAGCTGTTTTTTTCCTCACAAAGATTTCTGTAACCCATATTCCTTCTCAAGTTACTGTGTAGCTTATATTCGTTTTTAGTTTTCTTGACGAGTTATTACTTGGTACTTTAGTTCTTTGCAATCATTAGTCATTAACTCAACCTGTTTCATCATATATTCAGCTACTTTTTTTGTTTTAAAACTCATTAATGGTTTTAGAATGGCTATTTGTTTTAGTGAAAGGAGTTCAGAATTAAGAGTTAGAATTAAAGGGTTAAAGGGCCTGGCAATTAAGGTACAACTATTCAAAATGTAGTCTGAGGGTCAGTAGTATTGTGCATTATCAGGGAGCTTGTTAGAACTGCAGGATTTCAGCTTTCATCCCAGACCCACTTAGTGAGAATCTGCAACTTAACAAGATCTTCTCAATGAAAAGCACTGTTGCTTCATCATCTTTGAAACTTACTTTCCCTCTGTGTAAGGTATAGATCATGTTTGCTGTATATATTAATCATCTATCACCGTCTGTCATACCAAGTTTTAATAATTTATTGTCTGCTTTCTTCTGGTAGAATGTAAACTCTGAGGCAGAATTGGAATGCAAGCTTTGTTTGCTGCTCTATTTCCTATATCTAGAACAGTGGCTAGAACAGAGTAAACATTCATTTTTTTGAATCACCAAGTGAATGTCAAATTTTGTTACTTTTATTGCAGTTATTTATTTTTTACCGTTACTCAGAACTACTTCATTTAGAATTACTGTCTTAGATAATACAGTATCAGAATTTGCCTGTAATGCAGGAGACCCCAGTTTGATTCCTGGGTCTGAAGATCTCCTGGAGAAGGGATAGGCTACCCACTCCAGCAATGTTGGGCTTCCCTGGTGACTTAGACGGGAAGGAATCCACCTGCAATGCCAGAGACCTGGGTTTGATCCCTGGGTTGGGAAGATTTCCTGGAGGAGAGCATGGCAACCCACTCCAGTATTCTTGCCTGGAGAATCCCCTTACAGAGGAGCCTGGTGGGCTACAGTTCCTGGGGTCACAAAGAATCAGACGTGACTAAATGACTAAGCACAGCACATTAGATAATACAAATATAGCATGTTTCCATTGTTGCAGAAAGTTCTTTTGGATGGTACTGCTTACCCTTTTATTCCTTCCACTCATCCTGAATCTGTTTCTGCAGTATTGATCAGATCAGTCAACAATTCCCCATGTCATATAGAATTAATTTCAAACTTTTTAGTGTAACCTTTGGAGTCTTTAGAGTTTCATGTAGTTAGAAATACATATTTTATTCACAGTGTGTTTATTAGGAGAATCATTTAAATCCATTGCATGTATAGCCTCCATCTGGGCTATATTGCTCTGCCCTCATATGACTTAGGTGAAAGGGAATTTTTGAAAATAAGTTGATTTTCCTTTACTATCCCATGGAATAAAATATTTTGTCTTTGATTGAGAAGTCTTTTTTTTTTCTGACAACATACATGACACAGTAACAGGCTAACTTATTAGCTTATAAGTAGCATGAAATCAAATGCCATAGTAGATATGATTTGTTCATCATAATGAATATTCTTTAAAATCTAAATTTTAAGCTCCACATAATATTTCATAAAATATATATGCTGCTATTTTTAAAAAATTACTCTCATTGAATATTTATTTCCACATTAGTTTGTTGTTATAAATCACTTTGTAATTAACATCTTTATCTGTAAATCTTTATTTCTACTGATGGTGAGTTATTCCTTTTGGAGTCCTTTCTGGTAGCGTAAAGTCTGGTAGAAGAAAAGCTTGCCTGATTTCTTTTAATGCATAAAAGGAATACATTTTAATTCTATATATATAAGTGTGTGTGTGTATTTATAATATTAAAAATATTAACAAATCCTTTTTTCTTTAGGGGATACTTCTAAAGGAGGCACAGCTGAAATTCCTCAGTCCACCTTTAAACCAGGCATCACTACCTTTCCTGAAGATTCAGACACTGTATCTCTGTTATCCTTGTCCCCTGAGGACTTTCCTCAATTGGCTGGAAGGTCTCCTCAAGTGAAGAATATTGGTGGATATACTGATACTCTCAACCAGCAGACTTTAGTGGACAGTCGTCTGACTGAAGAGACTTTAAAAATTTCAGCTATTCCTGGCCTAGCTGACCAGAAGACTGGAATAGCAGCAGTGTCCTCTAGTTTGTACTCACAAAGAGAGAAGCCAAATATCTTCTACCCACAAGCCTTGCCAGACAGTCATCTAACTGAAGAGGCTCTAAAAGCTGGAGCTGTTCCTGGACTTGGTGACCAGAAGACAGGTCTGTCTACGGTTCCTCCAAGTTCCTACTTGCTTGGAGAGAAGCACAGTATTTTCTACCCACAGGCATTGCCAGACAGTCATCAAACTGAAGAGTCTCTGAATGTTTCAGTTCTTCCTGGACTAGTTGATCAAAAGACTGGAAAACCAATAGTACCTGCTAGTTCTTACTCAGTTGGAGAGGAGCCTGGTATTTTCTACCATCAGGTCTTACCAGACAGTCAGCTACCTGAAGAAGCTCTGAAAGTTTTGGCTTCTCCTATACCGGTTGATCAAAAGAGTGGATTGCCTACTCTATCCTCTACTTACTCATATGGAGAGAAGCCTCATATTTTCTATCAACAGACATTGCCAGATAGTCATCCAACTGAGCAGACTCTGAAAGTTTCAGCTGCTCCTGGATTGGCTGAGCAGAAGACTGGGGTTCCTACTGTAACCTCTCCTTCTTACTCAAATAAAGAGAAGCCCAGTATTTTCTACCAACCAGAATTGCCAAACAGACGTCTAATTCAGGAGGCTCATCAAGTTTCAGCTGCTCCTGGATTGGCTGAGCAGAAGACTGGGGTTCCTACTGTAACCTCTCCTTCTTACTCAAATAAAGAGAAGCCCAGTATTTTCTACCAACCAGAATTGCCAAACAGACGTCTAATTCAGGAGGCTCATCAAGTTTCAGCTGCTCCTGGATTGGTTGAGCAGAAGGCTGGGATATCGATAGTACCCTCTACTTCCTATTCACAGAGAGAGAAGCCTAATGTTGTGTACCAACAAGAGTTGCCAGACAGTCATCTAATTCAAGAAGTTCAGCAAGTTTCAGCTGTTCCTGGATTGGCTGAGCAGAAGACTGGGATTCCTGCAATACCCTCTGCTTCCTATTCACATAGAGAGAAGCCCAGTATTGTGTATCAGCAAGAATTGTCAGACAGTCAGCTAATTGAACAGTCTCAAAAAGTTTCATCTGTTCCTGGACTGGCTGAGCAGAAGACTGGGATTCCTACAGTACCCTCTGCTTCCTATTCACATAGAGAGAAGTCCAGTATTTTCTACCAACAAGAGTTGCCAGACAGTCATCTAATTCAAGAGGTTCAGCAAGTTTCAACTGCTGCTGGACCCCTTGAGCAGAAGACTGGGATTCCTACTGTGCCTTCTACTTCCTATTCACATAGAGAGAAGTCCAGTATTTTCTACCAACAAGAGTTGCCAGACAGTCATCTAATTCAAGAGGTTCAGCAAGTTTCAGCTGCTGCTGGACCCTTTGAGCAGAAGACTGGGATTCCTACTGTGCCTTCTACTTCCTATTCACATAGAGAGAAACCTCATATTTTCTACCAGCAAGAGTTGCCAGAGAGTCATGTAACTGAACAGGCTCAGAAAGTTTCATCTGTTCCTGGATTGGCTGAGCAGAAGACTGGGATATCAACAGTAGCCTCTGCTTCCTATTCACATAGAGAGAAGCCCAGTATTTTGTACCAGCAAGAGTTGCCAGACGTTCATGTAATTCACGAAGTTCCAGAAGTTTCATCTGTTCCTGGATTGGCTGAGCAGAAGGCTAGGATTCCTGTCATACCCTCTACTTCTTACTCACATAGAGAGAAACCCAGTATTTTGTACCAACAAGAATTGCCAGACAGTCATCTAACTGAACAAGTTCAGAAAGCTTCAGCTGCTCCTGGACCTGCTGAGCAGAAGATCGGGATTCCTATAATAACTTCTGCTTCTTATTTACATAGAGAGAAGCCCGTTATTTTCTACCAACAGGATTTGCCAGACAGTCATCTAACTAAAGAGGCTCAGAAAGTTCCAGCTGTTTCTGGACTAGCTCACCAGAAGAGTGGAATACCGATAGTGCCCCCTGCTTTCTACTCACATGGAGGGAAGACCAGTCTTTTCTATCAGCAGGAGTTGCCAGACAGTCATCTAAGTGATCAGACTCAGAATATTTCAGCTATTCCTGGACCAGTAGACCAGAACACTGGCATACAGACAGCACCCTCTACTTCCTACTCATACAGGGAGAAGCCCATTACTTTTTACCAGCAGGAGTTGCCAGGCAGGCTTCTAACTGAAGAGGTTCTAAAAGTTTCGGCTCTTCCTAGAACTGACCAGAACACTGGGATAATAACAGGGTCCTCTCGGTCTTACTTATTTGGAGAGAAGCCAAGTGGTCTTTTCTATCAGCAGGTGTTACCAGATGGTAGTCTAACTGAAGAAGCTCTGAAAGTTTCACCTGCATCAAGGCCAAGTGACCAGAAGACTGGGGTCCTCTTACTGCCTGCTAGTTCCTACTCACATAGAGAGAAGCCTGGTATTTTCTACCCGCAGGCCTCACCCAGCAGTCACTTATTTGAAGAGACTCTGAAAGATTCAACTGTTCTTGGACCAGCTGACCAGAAGGCTGGGACATCAGAACCTTCTGGTTCCTATTCACATAGAGAGGAATCCAGTATTTTCTACCAACAGGAGTTGCCAGATAGCCATATAACTGGAGAGGCTCTGAAAATTTCAGGTGTTTCTGGAACAGGTGACCAGAAAACTGGGATACCTATAGTAACCTCTCCTTCCTACTCACAGAAAGAGAAGCCCATTGTTTTCTACCAGCAGATCTCACCAGATTCATACCTTCCTGAAGAGGCTCTGAATGTTTCAAATACTCCTTCACAGGCTGACCAGAAGACTGGGATACCCATAGTAACCTCTCCTTCCTTCTCATATAACGAAAAACCCATTATTTTCTACCAGCAGGCCTTGCCTGACAGTCAACTGACTGTGGAGGCTCTGAAGGTTTCAGATGTTACTGGACCATCTGACCAGAAGACTGGGATACCTACAGTACCACCTAGTTCCTATTCATATGGAGAGAAGCCCGTCATTTCTTACCAGCAAGAGTCACCAGATCTTACTCAGGTGGCTTTGAAAGTTTTTGAGGTTCCTGGACCAGCTGACCAGAAGATTGGGATACCACCAGTAACCTCTACTTCTTACTCATATGGAGAAAAGCCCATCATTTCTTACCAGCAAGAGTTGCCAGATGCTAATGAAAATGCTTTAAAAGGTTTAGGGGTTCCTAGACAAGCAGACCAGACCATTGGTGTGCGAATTGTGCCCCCTGCTTCCTATTCACATAGAGAGAGTCCCATCTTTTCTTACCAGCAGGAGTTACCAGATCTTACTGAGGAAGCTTTGAAAGTTTTTGCTCTTCCTGGACCACCTGATCAGAATGCTGAGATACCAATAGGACCTTCTAGTTCTTACTCACATAAAGAGAAACTCAAGATTTTACCAGACAGTCAAAAGACTGAGTTACCATTAACCCCCTCTGGTTCCTACTCACATAGAGAGAAGCCCAAGACTTCAACTGTAATTGGGCCAGCTGACCAGAAGGCTCCATTATTGACAGGTTTCCCTAATTCTTATCCTCAGAGAGTAAAGCCTAGTATTTTCTTGCAACAGCAGTTGGCAGATAGACATCAAAGTGGAGATATTCTGAAGATTTCACCTGTTGCTGAGCCAACTGATGTGAATTCTCGGATACCAATACCTCTTTCTAGTTCCCATTCACACAGAGAGAAATCTAATATTTTCTACCCACAGGAACTGCCAGATAAACATCTAAGGGAAGATTCACTGAAGGTTTCAACAGTTCCTGGACCAGCTGACAAAAAAACTGTGTTACCAGTGGTTCCTCCTAGTTCCTTTTCACATAGAGAGAAACCAGCTATATTGTACCATCAGGATTTCCCAGAAAGACATCTAACTGAAGATAACCTGAAGTTCTCAAGCAGTCTTGGGCAAGCTGATCAGATGACTGGGTTATCAACAGGTCCCCCTGGTACTTACTCACATAGTGAGAAGCACAAACTTGTTTCACATCATGTTCAAAGGCTAACAGATAATTTGGATTCTTCTCACACCAGTGTTATCTCAAATAATATGACTTTAAATTCTCAGGCTGATGGTAGAGTTGTAATAAATAAGCCAGAATCTTCTGGTTTTGAAGATGCTGGCTCTGAGGAAATGCGGGATACAGAAAACAGTTCCAAAACTCTTAAAGAGATTCAGACACTTTTAATGGAAGCAGAAAATATAGCGCTAAGACGATACAATTTTCCTACTCCCCTTGTCCCTTTCAGAAATGTTAGTGATATTTCATTTATACAATCTAAGAAGATGGTTTGCTTCAAAGAACCCCTCACAACTGATGAATCCAATGGTGATTTGTCTCAGAGACAGCCATTCACAGAAGAAAGCCCAAGCAACAAGTGTATACAGAAGGATATTAGCACACAGACGAATCTGAAATGCCAGAGAGGCATTGAAAATTGGGAGTTTATTAGTTCAACTACAGTTAGAAGTCCTTTACAGGAAGCAGAAGGCAAAGCCAGAGTGGCATTTGATGAAACCCTTAAACAATATAGGGCAGCCAGATCTGTAATGAGATCTGAACCTGAAGAGTATAGTAGGTCCATTGGGAATAAGATTGTTATCCCTATGATGACTATCATTAAAAGTGATTCAAGTAGTGATGCAAGTTCTTGCTCATGGGACAGTAATTCCTTGGAGTCAGTTTCTGATGTGCTTCTAAATTTCTTTCCATATTCTTCACCCAAGACAAGCATGACAGATAGCAGAGAGGAAGAGGGGGTGTTAGAGAGTGATGATGGTGGTCGAAGCAGTGTAGATTCACTGGCTGCACATGTGAAAAACCTTCTGAAATGTGAATCCTCACTGAACCATGCTAAACAGATACTCAAAAATGCAGAGGAAGAGGAATCTCGGGTACGAGCACGAGGTAGGAAAAGATAATTTTTTATAAAGGCAGGTCAAACTCAAACATTTTTTAATTTGCTTAAAGTTAAATACTTGACTCTCTAGATAATTTTCTTGTAGAACTGTTCTTGTAGAACTGTTAAAATGATTGCATTATCTACTGGCATCCCAGAATAAACTCATTTAACCAATAATGAAGTCACAGTATTAATAGTGCTAGTTTGAGGTCTTGAGGAACTGTAAGTTCTGGTGTCTGAAGAAAAGTAAGAAAATCTGGGTTTCCAAACTCCTAAAGCTCGAATGTTTTCCTAATCTTTTCATTGTACTGTCCTCATTGTGGAGGCAATAAAATACTCATTAGAGTATTTGACTTAGAGAATAAGTCATTGTGTTTCATAAAACTTATATATATTTTCTATCCCCTTCTCTAATGAGATTCTTAAAGCAGATCTTAGATAGACATTAGGAAAAACTGAATGAAAGTATTTAACACTAAAACTTGGGTTAGAGTTAAATTCCGTTAATCTCTAAATTGTAGAATTACATTAAAAAAGAAAAAAAATCTTTGCGATAACATGGCAAATAAATATATTTTGGAAGGCAACTTTTAAGCAATTCAGGCCTACCTGGAAATCTCTTGAGGTCAGCTTCCTATACCATTCTTTTGATCATTTGTGTTTATTTTGATTCTCCAGAAACTCCCAGGTTTTATTTATTATTTTAAAATATTAACAACTGTGGAAGTGGCAAAGACTGTAGCAGGAGCTAATAGGGGAGACAAAGGGACTCTTTTTTGATTGGCAGGAAGATTAAGATGAAATTAGCTAAATACTATATTTCAAGTGGCCTCACTGGAGAAATGTCTGTAGAATATGTTTTTATTTGTTTTTAAATCTGACTTTTCAGTGAAATTATCTCTCTCAGGAACTTCGAATAGTTTATTATGAAATGGAGAGCACATACTGTTTACTAAGCACTGTGGTAGGCGTTAAATTGGCTATATTGATGATGATCTCTGCTCTTGTAATCTCTGATAGTTTTGCACTGTATTATCTCGAATGCTTTTATCTTTTCTCTCCAGCCTGGAATCTGAAGTATAATATGGCTCATGAATATGGCTACTCCATTTCAGAATTAAATGAAGATGACAGGAGGAAAGTAGAAGAGATCAAAGCAAAGTTGTTTGGTCAAGGGAGAACAACTGACTTGTCCAAGGTATACAAGAAATCTAAAAATTAAGAGATAAAATGTGACAGAAAGGGTGTGTAATTTGAATCTCTTACCTGGGCATTGATGACTCCTGCTGAGTCACTGATAGTCTTTGGCTAAAGGGCTGGGACTCTTAAGTCGTCAAAAGTTAAGATTTAAGAATTTGATTCTACAGATTTTGTCTGCTATTATGAATAGTAATGGGACATATCTCTCTTGCAGGGTTATGCTATGGCTTACATGAGATAATGCCTATAAAATGCTGGGGTGTGTGATATCTAGGTAGTACTCAATAATTGACAACTGTTACTATTTTAACTTTTAATTTTATATTGAAGTATAGCCAGTTAACAATGTTGTTTATATGTGTCCATTTCCCCCCAAATCCCTCCCATCCAGGCTGCCACATAAGATTGAGCAGAGTTCCCTGTGCTATACAGTAGGACCTGTTGGTTATCTATTTTAAATCTATAACTGCTATTATTCTATAAAAATTGATATAGCTATCAGATATGTACACTTAATGACTTAATTCATACAGTGTCTTAGAAGATTGTCAGTGATATAGCATAATTATTTGGCTTATCAGTTTTGGAAAGGTTATCAGTTTTTGAAACTATGAATTAGATTGGATTTTAGTTTTACATGTTGATATATTCCCTCTATGTTGTACATTTCATCCCCATGACTCATTTATTTTGTACATCTTAGCCTTCCTCACCTATTTTGCTCTTCCTTCCTGTCTGCCTCCCCTCTGGCAACCACTTGTTTGTTCTGTGCCGGGAGCCAGTGTGAGGAATCCCGCCCGTGACAAGGTCATGAGGAAGGAAGCTGACATATGCAAGGCGTGCTCAGACTTCAGGGACCCCTCTGGAAATTCCTAAGCATGTACCCCAACAAAAATCTGCCAGCTTTTGTGCTCTGCTTTTCCACTCTTCTGACATTTTCTGGAAAAAGTCAATTCAGGGCTTTAGTCTTCTGCATTTGAAAGAGTGTCTCAATCCAAAAAACCCTCTGATGGCTTTCTAGCCTGCCTGCAGGACTCGTACAGCTGTGCGTGTGATTGTTTGAGGCCTCCTGACCGCAGGAGGCACAGGAAGCTTAAAACATCCTAGGAATGTAGGAGCTTCCGAGGAGTCAAAATCTTTAGAATAGGACTGATTAAAGGTTTCATTTGTTGAATCAATATTTGCTGCCAAATTTTCACATCCTTTAGTTGTAGATATAGTTAAAATAACAAGTAGTAGACCTTGTGTTAGCAACATTAGATCTTTGAGTTAAGTACCCTCTTTGTTGTGTCCCACTGCACCTTTGTTCTATAGAGATGTAACTTTAATGCTAATGCTTTAAGGAGATGTAGATTAAAGAAAAACACTTCAGGGGAAACAAGATTAACATTCATTAAGGAAGAGAGCCAAAAGTGTTAACAAGCCTCTTGGCCAGAAGATAATGTAAATCACCTGAGACCTTTTGTATACCAAATGATGTATAGAAAGAACCTGAGCTGCGAACGCTACATAATCTTGTGTTACCCATTGATCTCTGTGTTTTATCAAAAGTATAAAAGGCCTTCTGAACAATAAAGGATGGGGCCAGCTCCAGGGGCCAGCTTCCCGGGGCCAGGGACCGGGGGCCCGGGGCCAGCTTCTTGGACCAGCTTCTCTAACTAGTCTCCCAGCCTGGTTTCTTGGCACTCTGGCTCCCCCCGTGTCTCTCTCTCTTTCTTCTTCTCTCTCTTTCCCTCTCTCTGCTCTTTACTTTAATTTCGGGCTGAATTTCCACCTGGAGCGCGGAGGCTCTCCACGTCTACTTACTTGCCCCGGCTGTTAAGACCCGCGAGAAAGGGAGCTTAAGGCGAGGCGCCCTTAGATATTCAAGCGGGCGCCGGTGGCCCAACGTAGATGGTGCAAATTCCTTGTCTGGAATTTTATTGGCCTTCCGCGTAAACCAAGCTATTCAGCCCTCTTCTTCCACTTAATCTTCTTACTACACTATAGTTTCTTAATCTAATCTTTCATTAATAAATAAACAAGTCTTTCCACGCCGACGCCGTCCACCCTTCGAATTCCCTGGATCCACCGGGGCTGGACCCCGGCAGTTCTGTCCATGAGACTATTTCTGTTTTATTACGTCTGTCCGTTTATGTTTTAGATTCCCCATGTAATTGAAATCATACAGTATTAGTCTATCTTTGACTTATTTTACTTACTGTAGTACCCTGTAAGTCCATCCATATTGTTTAAAATGGCAAGGTTTCATTCTTTTTTATGGTATATTAACCATGTGGTGTATATGTATGTATACTTAGATTACTTCCATATCTTGACTGTTAGAAATAATGATGAAATGGATATAGGAGTGCATATATCTTTTTGAATTAGTGCTTCATTTTCTTTGGAAAAATATACATAAGTTAATTGATGGATCATGTGATGGTTATATTTTTAATTTTGTGAGGAACCTCCATACTGTCTTCCATAGTGGCTGCACCAATTTACATTCTCAACAACAGTGTGCAAGTGTTCCTTTTTCTTCATATCCTCCTCAACACGTCTTATATGTTGTCCTTTTCATAACCATTCTAACAAGTATGAGTTGATATTTTAGTGACTTTGTAAAATTTACATTTCCCTGATGATTAGTGATGTTGAGCATTGTTTTGTGTGTCTGTTAGCCATCTATGTGTCTTTTTTTTTTTTTTTAATGAAAATGTCATTCATAACCTTTGCCCATTTTTTCACTGGGTTGTCTGAATTTTTTATTTGAGTTGTATGAATTCTTTGTATATGTTGGGTATTAATCCCTTGTTAGATACATTGATTGTTTGCAGATATCTTCTATTCAGTTGGCTGCCTTTTTTGTTTCATTGGTAGTTCCCTTTGCTGTGTGGTAGCTTTTTAGTTTGATGTAATGCATTTGCTTATCTTTGCTTTTGTTTCCCTTCAGTTCAGTTCAGTCAGTTCAGTCACTCAGTCGTGTCTAACTCTTTGCGACCCCATGAATCGCAGCATGCCAGGCCTCCCTGTCCATCACCAACTCCCTGAGTTCACTCAAACTCACATCCATTGAGTCGGTGATGCCATCCAGCTCTCCCATCCTCTGTCGTCCCCTTCTCCTCCTGCCCCCCAATCCCTCCCAGCATCAGGGTCTTCTCCAGTGAGTCAACTCTTGGCATGAGGTGGAGAATTGGAGTTTCAGCTTTAGCATCAGTCCTTCCAAAGAACACTCAGGACTGATCTCCTTTAGAATGGACTGGTTGGATCTCCTTGCAGTCCAAGGGACTCTCAAGAGTCTTTTTCAACACCACAGTTCAAAAGCATCAATTCTTTGGCGCTCAGCTTTCTTCACAGTTCAACTCTGATTGTACCTTTCTAAGAATTTGTCCATTTCTTCCAGGTTGTCCATTTTATTTGTATACAGTCGCTGGTAAAAGTCTCTCATGATCCTTTGTATATCTGTGGTGTCATTTGTAGCTTATCCTTTTTCATCTCTAATTTTATTGATTGGAGTCGTTTCTGTTTTTTAATTGATGAGTCTAGTAAAGGTTAATCGATTTTGTTTATCTTTTCAAAGAACTAGCTTTTAGCTTCATGTATCTTTGCTGTTGTTTCCTTTGTCTCCGTTTCATTTATTTCTGCTCTGATCTCTATGATTTCTTTCCTGCTACTACTTTTATGTATTGTTTCTTCTTTCTCTAGTTGTTTCAGGTGTGAGGTTAGGTTATTTCAGATTTTTTGTTTTTTTAAGATAAGTTTGTATTGCTATAAAGTTCCCTTTTAAAACTCCTTTTGCTGCATTGCACAGATTTTGGGTTGCAGTGCTTTCATTTTCACTTGTCTCTAGGTATTTTTTGAGTTCCTCTTTTAAAAAAAGTCATTTATTTTGATGGACTGGGTCTTTGTTGCTGAGTGCAGGCTTTCACTAATTGCAGCGAGCGAGGGCCACTCTTCATTGCAGTGTGATGGCTTCTCGTCGGAGAGCAGTAGTTGCAGCACGTGGGCTCAGTGGTTCCCGCTTGCGGGCTCTAGAGTGCAGACTCACTAATTGTGGCTCACGGGCTTAGTTGCTGTGCAGCATGTGGTATCTTCCTGGACCAGGGATCAAACCCATGTCCCTTGCATTGGCAGACGGATTCATAACAACTGGACTACCAGGGATGCCGTTGAGTTCCTCTTTGATTTCTTCAGTGATCCATTGGCTGCTTATTAGCAAGTTGTTTAGTCTCCACCTGTTTGTGTTGTTTTGTAATTTTTTTTTCTTGTAGTTTATTTTTAATCTCAGTTTTGGTTGGAAAAGATGCTTGATATAACTTCAGTCCTCCTAAATTTACCCACGGCTCCCTTTGTGGCGCAGATCGTGATTGTTACTGGGGCTATTCTGTGTGGACATAGAGGAATGTTTATTCTGCTTCTTTTGGATGGAATGCTCTATAATTATCAATTAAATCCATCTGATTTCATGTATCATTTAAGGCTTGTGTTTCCTTCTTGATTTCTCTCTGGATGGTTTGTGCATTGATGAAAGTGGAGTGTTACAAAGTCTCACACTATTGTTGTGTTACTATTGATTTCTCCCTGTATGGCTGTTAATATTTGCCATACATATTGAGGTGCTGCTGTGTTGGATGCATATATATTTATAATGGTTATATCTTAATTCTTGCATTGGTCCCTTGATGACTATATAGTGACCTTTGTTTTAGTAGTCCTTGTTTTAAAGTCTGTTTTGTCTGATAAGACCATTGCAACTCTACCCTTCTTTAGATTTCCATTAGCCTGGAATACATTTTTCCTTCCTCTCACTTTCAGTGTGTACATATCCCTACATCTGAAGTGAGGTCTCTTTTAAAAAAAAAAAAGTTTATTTATTTTTGGCTGTGCTGGGCCTTTGTTACTGCACACAGACTTTGTCTAGTTGTAGAGAATGGGGGCCACTCTCATTGCAGAGCATAGGCTTCAGTAGTTGTGGCGCACGGGCTTAGTTGCTCCTTGGCATGTGGGATGTTCCTGGATAAGGGGTTGAACCTGTGTCCCCTACATCGGCAGGCGAATTCTTATCTAATGTGCCAGCAAGGAAGTCCCTGAAGTGGGTTTCTTATAGACAGCTTTTCAGTTCAGTTCAGTCACTCAGTCATGTCCAACTCTTTGTGACCCCATGAATCACAGCACGCCAGGCCTCCCTGTCCATCACCAACTCCCAGAGTTCACTCAAATTCATGTCCATCGAGTCAGTGATGCCATCCAGCCATCTCATCCTCTGTTGTCCCCTTCTCCTCCTTCCCCCAATCCCTCCCAGCATCAGGGTCTTTTCCATTGAGTCAACTCTTCTCATGAGGTGGCCAAAGTATTGGAGTTTCAGCTTCAGCATCATTCCTTCCAATGAACACCCAGGACTGATCCCCTTTAGGATGGTCTGTTTGGACCTCCTTGCAGTCCAAGGGACTCTCAAGAGTCTTCTCCAACACCACACTTCAAAAGCATCAATTCTTCACAGTCCAACTCTCACATCTATACATGACTAGTGGAAAAACCATAGCCTTGACTAGATGGACCTTTGTTGGCAAAGTAATGTCTCTGCTTTTGAATATGGTATCTAGGTTGGTCATAATTTTCCTTCCAAGGAGTAAGCGTCTTTTAATTTCATGGCTGCAATCACCATCAGCAGTGATTTTGGAGCCCAAAAACATAAAGTCTGACACTGTTTCCAACTGTTTCCCCATCTATTTCCCATGAAGTGATGGGACCAGATGCCATATCTTCATTTTCTGAATGTTGAGCTTTAAGCCAACTTTTCACTTTCCTCTTTCACTTTTATCAAGAGGCTTTTTAGTTCCTCTTCACTTTCTGCTATAAGGGTGGTGTCATCTGCGTATCTGAGGTTATTGATATTTCTCCCAGCAATCTTGATTCCAGCTTGTGCTTCTTCCAGCCCAGCGTTTCTCATGATGTACTCTGCATAGAAGTTAAATAAACAGGCTGACAACATACAGCCTTGATGTACTCCTTTTCCCATTTGGAACCAGTCTGTTGTTCCATGTCCAGTTCTAACTGTTACTACCTGACCTGTATACAGGTTTCTCAAGAGGCAGGTCAGGTAGTCTAGTATTCCCATCTCTTTCAGAATTTTCCACAGTTTATTGTGATCCACATAGTCAAAGGCTTTGGCATAGTCAATAAAGCAGAAATAGATGTTTTTCTGGCACTCGCTCGCTTTTTCCATGACCCAGCGGATGTTGGCAATTTGATCTCTGGTTCCTCTGCCTTTTCTAAAACCAGCTTGAACATCTGAAGTTCACGGTTCACGTATTGCTGAAGCCTGGCTTGGAGAATTTTAAGCATTACTTTATTAGCGTGTGAGATGAGTGCAATTGTGTGGTAGTTTGAGCATTCTTTGGCATTGCCTTTCTTTGGGATTGGAATGAAAACTGACCTTTTCCAGTCCTGTGGCCACTGCTGAGTTTTCCAAATTTGCTGGCATAATGAGTGCAGCGATTTGAAATAGCTCAACTGGAATTCCATCACCTCCACTAGCTTTGTTCATAGTGATGCTTCCTAAGGCCCACTTGACTTCACATTCCAGAATGTCTGGCTCTAGGTGAGTGATCACACCTTCGTGATTATCTGGGTCGTGAAGCTCTTTATAGGGGTCTTATTTTTGTATCTATTCAGGCAGTCTGTGTCTTTTGGTTGAAGCATTTAATCCATTTACATTTGATATATTTATTGGTATATATATTCCTATCGCCATGTTGTTAAGTGTTTTGGGTTTGTTTTTGGAGGTCATTTTTCTCCCCTTCCTCTTTTGTTCCTGTCTCTTGTTTGAGCACCGTCTTTAGTGTTATGCTTGGGTTGCTCTTTCTTTTCTGTGTATCTGTTGTCATTTTTGTCTTTGCTGTTCACCATAAGGTTTTGGTATAGCTGTCTGTATGATGTACAGGGTTGTTTTAAGTTTCTGGTCTTTCCCCTGCTAGAGAAGTTCCTTTAGCACTTATTGCAAAGCTGGTCTAGTGGTTAATTCTCTTAGCTTTTGCTTCTCTGTAAAGCTTTTGATTTCTCCATTAAGTCTGTGTGATAGCCTCACTGGGTAGAGCATTCTTAGTTGCAGGTTCTTCCTTTTCATCACTTTAAATATATTGTGCCACTTTGATCACTTAAATGTATATATTGATTTTAATATATATTAAACTCTGGCCTGCAGAGTGTCAGCTGATGATGGTAATTCTCCTGTATTTGTTGTTATTCCCTTGTTGCTTTAAGCATTTTTTCTCTGTCTTTTCAGCTATTATCTCTTCAAATATCTTCTCAGCACCTTTCTCTTCTCCTTCTGGGACTCCTATAAATGAACATTGGTGCATTTAATGTTATCCCAGAGGTCCCTTTGACTGCCTTCATTTCTTTTCATTTTTTCTTTTTTTCTTTATTCTTTTCTGAGGAGTGATTTCCACTGTTCTGTCGTCCAGGTCACATATCCGTTTTTCTGCTTCACACTCTCTGCTATTGATTCCTTATAGTGTATTTTTATTTCGATTATTGTATTGTTCATCTCTGTTTGTTCTTCAGTTTTTCAGGTCTTTGTTAAACATTTCTTGCATCTTCTTAGTCTTTGCGTCCATTGTTTTCCTGAAATCTTGGATGCTCTGCACCATCATTATTCTGAATTCTTTTTCTGGTAGGCTGGCCGTTTCCACTTAGTTGTTTTTCTGAGCTATCATCCTGTTCCTTCATCTGGGACAAATTCCTCTGCCTTCTCTTTTTTACTAAGTTTTTATTGTTGCAGTTTGTGTTCCATAGGCTGCAGGATTATAGTTTTTACTTGTGCTATCTGCCCTCTGGTGGATGCCTGTCATGATTTTAGTTGAGCATCTATGTGATTACATTTTCTCTCATTTCTTAGCATATATGTTATAGGAAAAACATATAAAAAATTTTTTTTGTAATTGTCCTAGAATTTGTAAAATATATTTGTACCCAGTTCAGGTATACTTTCAAATAACACTACAGCATTCCACGGGTAGTATGAGTACTTTCCAATAACAGAACAGCCCCAATGCTTTTGTTTTATTTCTTGTAACATTGCTACCATTTTTCCTCCCATCTCCAAAAGAATTTTAAAGTTTAGTTAATTTTTTACAGTAGTATATAATGAAGTTCAGTTCAGTTGCTGAGTCATGTCTGACTCAGATATTATGAAGACAAAAAATAAATAGGCATTTGACTGGATTCAGCCCACAGCACACCATGCATAGTTTGAGCTACAGTGTAGTAGAGTATAGTATCTCATAGATATACCTTCATTTACTTGTTTTCTTATTTCTGGGCATTTATTTTTTAATTTATTAGAAAAAATTTTGGGAATTCTAGTTAACTTAGAATATTGTGTTAATTTGAGGTGTACTGCAAAATAATTCATATATCTTCATTATACGTTCCCATTATGGAATCTTTTTCAGACTCTTTCCTATTATAGGTTATTATAAGATACTGAATATAATTCCCTGTACTCTGCAGCAAACCCTTGTTTTTTATGTACTTTCTATATAGTGATGTGCTGATCCCATACTCTTACTTTATCCCTCCTCTCCTCCTTTCCCCTTCGGTAACTGTAAGCTTGTTTTCTGTGTCTTTGAGTCTGTTTCTGTTTCGTATGTTCATTTCTATCATTTCTTAGATTTAACATGTAAGTTGTACCATACTCTGTTTGTCTTTCTCGTCTGACTTACTTCACTTAGTATGGTAGTCTTTGGGTTTATTCATATTGCTGAAAAGGACAATATTTCATTCTTTCTGGTGGTCAAGTAATATTCCTCTGTGTGTGTGTGTGTGCTTGCCACATCTTTATCCATTCATCTGTCTGTGGACACTTAGGTTGCTTCCATGTATTGTAAATAGTGCTGCTATGAAGACTGAGGTTTATATGTCTTTTTGAATTAGAGTCTTCATCTTTCTGGACATATACCTGAGTGAGAGGTTGTTGGATCATGTGGGAACTCTGTTTTTAAAGGAAAGTCCTTGCTGTTCTCCACAGTGGCCGCACTGATTTAAATTCTCACTACCAGTAGAGAA
This sequence comes from Ovis aries, assembly GCF_016772045.2. Taxonomy (NCBI): domain Eukaryota; kingdom Metazoa; phylum Chordata; class Mammalia; order Artiodactyla; family Bovidae; genus Ovis; species Ovis aries. Next base: position 95,479,979 of record NC_056056.1, read on the forward strand.
GGGTTCCCTTTTCTCTCCATCTTCTGCAGTATTTACTGTTCGTAAAATTTTTGGTGATGGCCATTCTGACTGTTGTGAGGTCATTGTAGTTTTGATTTGCATTTCTCTAATTAGGATGTTGAGTATATTTTCATATGCCTCTGGCCATATATATGCCTTTGTAGAAATGTCTGTTTAGGTCTTCTCCTAGTTTTTTTGATTGGTTTGTTTTTTTGATACTGATTTTTATTACCTGTATGTTTTAGAAATGCAGATATTTTCTCTCAGTCCATAGGTTGTTTTCATTTTGGTTATTGTCTCTTTGCTGTGGAAAAGCTTATAAATTTGATTAGGCCCTATTTGTTTAAATTTGCTTTTATTTCTTTTGTCTCCCAAGCCTGATCTAAGAAAATGTTGCTGTGTTTCTGTTTTTGTTTTCAGGGAATGTTCTCTTCCAGAAGTTAAGCCTGTAAGTCGTTTTGGGTTTATTTTTGGTGTGATAGACTGTTCTGACTTTATTGATTAACATGAGCCTGTCCCTCTTTCCCAACACTACTTGCTGAAAAGACTGTCTTTTCTCCATTGTAGCTTTTAACCTCCTCTTTTGAAGGCTAATTGAGTGTAGGTTTCTGGGTTTTTTTCTGGGCTCTCTATTCTGTTCTGTTGATCTGTATGTCTGGTTTTGTCCCAATACCCCACTTGTTTGATTTCTGATGCTTATTTTCTTTGATTCAGTTTGGAATAGGATTCCGTTTTTACTTTCTCTCTCTAGCATTTCCTAGTAAGTGTAAAATAATGCAGCAGATTTGTGTGTGTGTGTGTGTGTGTGTGTGTGTGTGTGTGTGTGTGTGTGTGTGTATAAATCTTATATTCTGCTGACTTGCTGAGTTCATTTATTAGTTCTAGTAGTTTTTTTTGTGGAATCTTTAGGGTATTCTATATAGACTATCATGTCATCTGCTGTCATCTAGTGACAATTTTACCTCTTACTTTTCAATTTGGAAACCTTTTATTTTTTTTTTCTTGTCTGATTGCTATATCTAGGATTTCTAATACTGTGTTGAATAGAAGTGGTAAGAGTAGGCATCCTTGTTTTGTTTCAGAATTTAGCAAGAAGGCTTTCAGGTTTTCACCGTTGAGCGTTATGCTGACTGTGGGTTTGTCATAATTGGCTTTTATTATGTTGATGTATGTTCCTTTTATACTCACTTTGGTGAAAGTGTTTATCATAAATGGATGTTGAATTTTTTGTTTTTTTTTTTTCAATTTTTGAGTTTTTTGCTAAACCTTCTGTTTAGCATGAGGTTTTAGTCTTTTCTTTTGTTGATATGGTATATCACATAGTTTGATTTGCATATGTTGAACTATCCTTGTGACCCTGGTATTAATCCAACTTGGTCATGATGTATGATCCTTTTTATGCTGTTAATTTGGTTTGCTGATACTTTGTTGAGGATTTTTACATCTATATTTATAAAGGATATTGGCCTATATTTTTCTTTTTTGGTAGTGTGTTTGTTTCGTTTTGATATTAGGGTGATGGTGGTAGTTTCATAGAATGATTTCGGGAGTCTTCCTTCCCCTTTAATCTTTTGGAAGAATTTCAGTAGTGTAGGTTTAAGTTCTTTTCTTCTTTGTTGTTTGGTAGAATTCCCCAGTGAGATCATTTGTTCCTTACTTTTGTTTTGTAGGGAATTTTTTTTGTCTTCCCAGTTAAAGATTCTACTTCACTTCTAGTGACTGTTCTGTTCAGATTATCTGTTTTTTCTTAATTCAGTTTTGGCAGGCTCTATATCCAGTAACTTGTCCATTTCTTCTAGGTTTTCCATCTTGTTGTCTTAAAGTATTATAGTTGTTCATAGTGTATTTTTTTGATTTTTGTATTTCTGTGATGCTTCCCCCCCCCATCTTTTATTTTTCATTTTATTTTGTCCTCTTTTGTTCTTGGTGAGCCTTTCTAGAGGTTTTTTGATTTTATCATTTGAAAAACCCAGCTGTTGCTTTTATTATTCTTTTTTAATCTTTATTTTTTTCCTCTCTGATCTTTATTGTTTTCTTGCTTTGACGACTTTAGGTTTTGACTGTTCTTTTTCTGATTTCTGTATTGGTTTATCTGAGATTTTCCTTGTTTCTGAATGGGGCCTGCATTACTGTAAACACCCCTCTTCAGACTGCTTTCGCTGCATCCTGTAGATTTCATGTAGTTATACTTTGCTGTCATTTGCCTCAAGGTGTTTTTTATTTCCTTTTTGATTTCATTGTGGACTCAATTAAAGATTTTTTGCAGCCTATTGTTTAGGCTCTGTGTAGTAGTTTTTATCATCTGTTTTTCTTTCTGTGGTTGATTTCTAGTTTCATGCCATTGTGGTTTAAAAAGATGCAGAAGAAATTTGTTGAGTAAGCTATTGAGACCAATTAAGGATGAGGAAAATAAGTTGTGTTATTTTTTTTTTAATCCTTTAGTTGTTTCCTCTTTGACGATCTTACTATTTTTATGTAGATCTCAGTTTCTGAACTATATTTTCTCTTCTTGAGTACTTCTGTTAAGTTATTATATGGCAGTCCTACAGGTAACAAATTCCCTTGATTTTTGTTTTTCTGAGAATGTATTTCTTTATCAATTTGAAGGATAATTTCATAGGGAGAGTTTACAATTCTAAGCTGGTGCAGTTTTTCTCTTAACATTTTTAATATTTCAGTCTATTTTCTTGTTTACGTGGTTTTGTGGGAAAGTTGGAAGTAATTCTCTGCTTCTCTTTAGATTTTTCTCTCTCTGGCTTCTTTCAGGATTTTTTCTTTTTCTTTGATTTTCTGTACTTTGAAAATGTTACATTATGCTTAGGCATAGTGATTTTTTTCTTCACATTTACTCTGCCTGATGTTCTTTGAACTTCATGAATCTGCAGTTTGGTGTCTGACATCAATTTAGGGGAAATTCTTAGTCATTGTTGCTTCAGTGGTTTTCTCCTGTCCTTTTCTTTGTCCAGCATTTTCACTCTCATCTGTTAAACCTTTTGTAGTTTTCCTAGGTTTCTTTGAGATTCTGTCTTCCTTTTCCTGTTCAGTCTATGTTCTCCTTGTTTTGTATTTTCAGAGGTTTTTGTTGAGATATCCTTTTTTTAAAATTATTTATTTTAATTGGAGGATTATTACTTTCTAATATTGTGATGGTTTTTGCCATACCTCAGCATGAGTTAGCCACAGATGCACATGTGTCCCCCCATCTGAACCCCCTCCCACCTCCCTCCCCCACCCCGTATCTCTGGGTTAGCCCGGAGCACTGGCTTTTACTTCACTGGTCATGTTCTACATATGGTAATATATGTGTTTCAGTGCGAAGTCTCAGGTTTCTTGTCTTGAATCCTATGCAATCTAATAATTCCATCAAAGGCATTTTTCATTTCTGCTACAGTGTTTTTGATCTCTAGCATCTGTTTTTTATTCTTTCTTCAGATTTTCATCTTTCTGCTTATATTGTCCCTTTATTCTTGATGAATGTTTTCCACTTTATTCATTAGAGCCTTTAGCATATTAATCATAGTTGTTTTAAGTTTCTGATCTCATAATCTCAGTATCTTTGCCATATCTGCGTTTGTTGCTTGCTCTGTCTCTTGTGATTTTCTTTTGCTTTGTAAGTATGTTCTTTTGTGGGGCGTATAAATTCTATATTAAATTAAGAATACTTACATTATAACTGGATGAATTAGTAGGCAAAAGCCATTCACATGGGGTTGACATACAGCTCTGTTAGCACCTGAGCTTTCACTTTGAGGAAGTGTAAACACTCGGTCATTTTGATTGAAGAAACAATGGCACTACACTCTATGACAATGTAAAGTCACGTTTGTTTTTACAGATCGCAGAAAGGGGGATGGGGTGTCCCATAGCCTAGGAAAGGCAGTCCTCTGTCCCAGGTCACAAGTGAGCAGAAGAGCACATATTAGTTGAAAAGCGTTTTGGGGGAGATTTTGCTACCTTTTTGTGAATTCAACTCTATGTGGTTATTTTGAAAGGAGCTCTGAGAAAAAGGAAGCAGGAACTTGTCACAGGAGTCCTAAGCTCAGGTCCTTATCTGTCCAGGCTCTGGGTGTGAGCAGGGTTGTCATACTGTAAAATGCTTATGTAGCAACTCAGAATAGCTGTTTTCTCATCACAATTGACCCTGTGATGCCTAGGCATTAGTCTTTAGGGAAAATCATGGGCACTGTCTAGATGGTGGAGATATTAAAAGCTGCTGGCAGGATTTTGGTCACCCAGCACATGAAACATCTAAGCAAAGCAAAATGCCACTCAGCAATATAAATAGACAAATGGTGGTTTGAAATCCTGTCTGTAACCATCTCCTCCCATTTTGAGGGTTCAGCCCAGAAAATAAAGCTCATGGATAAGATTAAGGTAGGTATTGGATTTAAAACTTGGGTGGGATTATGAAATACTTGTGCCTGTTGGGATATCATTTGTAAATGTCTAAGTTTGTCCAGAATTATTAATATACGTGCAACAAGAGGTACCCTTTGCAGGTTCCCCTTCCTTGGCCAATAGTAACCTAAAGCTAAATGGTTGTCCGAAACCATCTACACTAAAGAATTGTACTGTTACTGCATTAAGGCTGGGCTTTGGTGTAACAGCCCAGTGTTTTTAGACAGGGGAGTTGAAAGTTTGGTGTTTGCCTTAATAATTTAATTTAATAATTTGTTGTTGCTTGCCTGTTGTGGTGGTGCCTAACTCAGTTCCCATGAAGGATAGTAGCAGACCTATTCCCAAGATAATGGGGATGAGTACTGAACGTTTTTGACATGAAGTGGTTTAAAAAGAGACATTTTGAGGACCCTATCCAGTGATTTGTAAGGATAGTCCCAGGGAGACTTAACTGTCTTGGTGTGAACAGGCAGGACTTAGCAGGGAGCTGGCAAGGAGGCAGATACATTGGTGGCTGAGGAAGGGAGAAGCGCATATATGAGGAACCATGTATATGTTTGCTCCTGGACACTGAACCCACTGTGGACACCAACAGTTATACTGGGTATATCCACATAAGTAGGGCTTCCCCTGGGGAGGCTGCACGATGAGACTCAAGACCATGGGAATTGTGCTCTTTGGGGGTGAGAGGTATAGGTCGTAGTCAACCATGTGGTGTCACAGGTGGAGTGTGTTAGTGCATGGACAGACATGGTGGATTATATAGTGCATGTGGGGCTCCTGCTCTTTGCGTACTGTATTGCAGAGTGCTGCATGGGAGCAGTGGATCACCATAGAGAGGAGCTGGGTAAGCCATGGAGATGCATGAGATGGTTTCCATTGGGAAAATGGGGGCAGGGTCAAGAAATTAGCTAAGTAGGCCACTGACTCAGGAAAGAAGCCTTTGTTGAGTTTGATAACATTTTCAGCAATTACAGCAGCTCAAGAGAAAAAAAAAAGCACTGGTTTCTGCCCATTGTATAAAAATATTAAGACTGTGGGAGGATGAGAAGATTGAATGAGAAGATTATGAAACCCTGAGTGGTTCCATAACCAGTGGGAAAAGATTCCCTTGTGTTGTGTAGGGAGATGACCCTGTGGCTGCAGTTCTGGAGAGTGTGTATGTAGGGGAGTGATTAGGGAGTCCTATGGTGATTGTAGCATCTATACCCAGGGACGAGTCCTTTCAACAGAATTCAATTTACTAGCCCTCAATTAGGTCACATAATGTGGATCAATCTAATAATGTGTGGTGAGGGTAAGCAATTATATGAAGCATTTAATCAGACATTTAAAAGGTTTAGAGACTTGGCATATACCTTAACCTATCAAAATTTAAAGGTGTAGTGGAGAGCAGTCTGCAGTCAAAGTGCCACCTCAGATCTCAGCAGCAAGTGTAGTTAGCAAGGAGAACTTGGGGTAACTCTACAGAATGCCACGAAAATGGGTCATCAGCTGGGAATTTAGATAACTAGGCATTCAGTTTGGCAACCAAGTTCTGGGAAGTGCTTGCCATCATCAGCCGCCCTGCTTTCTGGGTGTCCCCTCTTCCATAGTGGAAAATTGTGGAGGCCATATTCATGATGAAGTTGTGTCCCATGCTGTCATCTGCTGAGACGTCGTCATCTCAGATCATCATGTTTGGCCTTATCATGGAGTTGGGCGTTATCAAGTGCTATTGCATTGAAGGGAGCCATTCTAGAGTAGGTCGCTCCCGTCAGTGAGGAAGGGAATTGAAGGCCCATAGGGTCTAACAGGGTTGCAGAGAGTTGGGATATTCTGATTAAGGTTTGCTTGCACTTTTGGGAGTGTCTGTTGCTAACTCAAATTCTCGGTAAATTCTGAGGGTCTCTGGGGGTGAATCTCGCAAAAGATTAAGTGGTGCCCTTCTTCAAGGCATAGGAGGTCACCATTCTAAATAATAAAGATTAGAGGCACGTGTGTACCCTTGGTTTAAAGAAAATTTAGTTATATGCTTCTGACCATTTAGTCTTGTATTAACCAGAGATGGGTTTGAACTGTATAATCCTATCAGCCAGTTAGGGGTGAAATTAGGGCAGTGTGAGGCTGGTGGCCTTGAAGCATTTGTGCTTTGGTGCCATTTAAGATAGAGTGCTTGAATCACTCAGTTAGTATACCTGGTGGCATTTTAGGCCCAGCCCTTCTTGGGCTGACTTCCAACTTATGCCATCCCTCCATCCTGGGGTTCAGTTGTGAGTGAATGCTGTGGTCTTCCAGTAACTTTCTGGTGTTGTCTCCTGGGGTGGTAGAGAAAGCCCCATGACTCACATGGCATGAAAGTCACAGAATAGGGACAACAATAGCAGGCATATGCATTTTATAGTTTTGTGCTTGCCCTCTGAGTGCCCCATGTGATAATTGGTTGTTGGGCTGTTGTGAGTCAGTATCTCATTGGTGGCTTCCTCCAAAGTGAGATAGGGCCAGGTGTGACTGTATCACCATGATATCATCTTCTGATGTTGCTGATGTCAACCTGAGTGCCTCTTCTCCCCTTTTAGATTTTCACCCACACCGTCCTTTCACTGGATCCAGGGTTAATTACTTCTACTTCCTAGTGGAAGGTATGGTTAGGAGAAATGAACTGTCCACTGAAGGCACGCACTGTACATTGAAATCTCAGTTCAAATATTCATATCAAGTTACTTGGTTAAGTGTAGTCCAGCAGCCTCCTAGTGGGTCTGTGTTCCTCCAATGGGCCAGGACTCTCTCTGACCAAGGGGTTTTATAGCTAAAGTACCCATCAGGTCCCAGGTGAGTATTAGAAGGCAAGATGACTGACATTTTAAAATCTGTAAGGGGACTAGGGAAATGTAATTTATATTGTCCTGTGAAATAAAAGCATCAGATTTCCTTCTGATAGCAATCTGTCATCTTTGGTGACTTATACTTTTTTTTTCTTTTTTTAGGTATATGTTTTAACTGGGTTTCCCTGGTGGTTCAGTAGTAAAGAATCCACCTGCCAGTGCAGGAGATGTGGGTTTTATCCCTGGGTCAGGACTATCCTCTGGAGAAGGAAATGGCAACCCACTCCAGTATTCTTGCCTGGAGAATCCCATGGACAGAGGAGCCTGAGGGGATACTGTTCATGGAGTCGCAAAGAGTTGGACACGAATGAGCAACTAAACAACGACAATCTGCTTTAGGATGGACTGGTTGGGTCTCCTTGTAGTCCAAGGGACTCTCAAGAGTCTTCTCCAACACCACAGTTCAAAAGCATCAATTCTTTGGTGCTCAGCTTTCTTTATAGTCCAGCTCTCACATCCATGCATGACTACTGGGAAAACCATAGCTTTGACTAGATGGACCTTTGTTGGCAAAGTAATGTCTCTGCTTTTCAATATGCTATCTAGGTTGGTTATAACTTTCCTTATGGCCGCTATCAAAATGCCAGACAGGGATTGGAGAATATGTGAAAAAACTGAAGCCCTTGTGCATTGTTGGAGGAAATATAAAATTGTGCAGCCACTATAGTAAACAGTGCAGAGGTTTTTAAAAAAGTTAAAAAGAGAATCACTATATGATCCGCATCCCTACTTTGGTTAGATACCTAAAAGAATTGAAATTAGGATCCCAAAGAGAGATCTGCACTCCCATGTTCTTTGCAAGATTTTGCAGTAGTTAAGATACAGAAATAACCTATATGTTTATTGATGGATAAACAGTAAACATATAGTGGAATGGGTAGCCTTTCCCTTCTCCAGGGGATCTTCCAAACCTAGGGATCGAACCCAGGTCTCCCACATTGAAGGCAGATTCTTTATGGTCTGAGCCACCAGGGAAGCAGTATATTGATGGATAAATAAAATGGTAAATACATAGCCATTAAAAAGAAGGATATCCTGCCATATGCATCAGCATGAATTAATGTGGAAGACATTATGCTAAGTGAAATAAGCCAGGTACAGAAGGATAACTGCATGATTCTGCATATGAGATTTCCAAAACGGCCAAACTCATAAAAACAGAGTAGAATGTTAGTTGTCAGGGCTGTGGGGAATAATAAGTGGGAAATTGGTGTTCAGTGGGCATATAGTTTCAATTATATGAAATAAATCCTAGAGAAATACCTACTCTGCAATATGGTGCTTATAGTTAATAATACTCCTTTTTGCACTTAAAAAAGAGATGTACTCTGTCAACAGGGCGTGTCTTATGTAAGTGTTCTTAACATAATATATATTTTATATTTAAAAAAGAATCTAATGTGGCAAATAGATGAAAAATATTTAAAATAAATATTAATATTTAGTATTCAGTATCAGTAATGTATCATGAGCAAGTAGAGCTTAAGCCAGCAAAGCAGATAGTTCAGTCTTAGGAAATTTATAAACATGTTTTACATAGCAGGAAAACTAGTTATTTCATTGTGTTCCAAAAAGATACTTGGGAATAAAATTAAAAGTAAAAATCTGTTCCCAGTTAAAAATATTTCTCTAGAGTAGGCCAGTAATGCCTCAATATGATAAAAAAAAAATATGTATTTGAAATTAGCAGTCACATAATCAAAGATCATATACTCTTTTTTTATACATATAAAACATTGGTAAGTGATGTTGCCATAAATGATCAAGTAGGGAACTCCAAGGCTCCATTTCTGCACAAAAATAACAAGCTAGCAAAATCTGTCAAAACCAATTTTTGTAGATCTCTGGAATCTAGTCAGAACTTAAAAAACTAGGGAATGATTACTGAAGTAAAGAGCTATTGTTCTGTAGGAGAACACTGACTGAGGCTTCTTCAATCGCCTGCCTAACCATCCCCCAGTCTACAGTAGCTTTGAAGATGACAGATCACACTCCTAATGTGGGTTAACATTTGCAGAGGGTGCAATACAAACCTTACTCTTAAAAAATGGTTATGAGGTGTTTCAGCCTGTCTTACAACTCCCTGAAGGACCAGTGTGGCGGCTTTCACTCAGCCAAGAGCTTTTCTGAGGATGAAACAACTTCCCTGCCAGTGTTTGGCCGGAGTATTGACTGTAGCAGACTGGGTCTAGGGATAACAGGATAAACAATAGGAACATTGTAAAACTTGGGGAGAAAGCAGTTGAAAAAGGAGACACATGGGGAATAGGATTTTTTAAAGGTCCTGCTTATACTGGGGAGTTGAGGCCATGTGCTTGCCCAGAGCTGGACTTATTTTCAGAAAAGGCCCAAGAAGACCTTAAGCTTTCATCTCTGGCTAAACTTTCAGACTTGCATTGTACCAGCTATAAATGAAAGTACAGAGGTGGCTAACTGTTGGAACACTTCAACATAGAGAAAGTCAGAACAGACTGGGGAAAGTTGTTTTCTATTTTCTTTTTGGCTCCATATATTTATGGAAACTCTGTCAAGATAACAGCTCACAGTTAAGCAGAGCTAACAAGACTTCAGTGCCACACACAAAGAATGTACAAAACAATTACCCACAACAAGCAGCAACACCAAACTCCAGCTGTGGGGGAGAATCTGGTATCCAGAGTTGCCACACTATATTTGATATGTCCAGTTGTCAACAAATCATGACATGCTTAAAGAAACAGAATATGGCTGTTGTCAGGGGGGAAATACAGTTTACAGTAACACTATGCAGGGATTAATTCCCATATAACTTTATTCAGTTCTCCATTTCTGTGATTTTTTTTTTAACCCCATCTGTTGATTCAACCACAGACCATGATGTACTATAGTGTTGATATTTATTGTTGCAAAATAATCATAAGTGGACCCTCACAGTTCAAATCCAAGTTGTTCAAAAGTCAACAGTAATTAATAAAAACTGTCCCTGAGGAAGCCCAGGAATTATAAAAAAAGATTTTAAAGGTGCTCAAAGAGCTAAAGAAGCTATGGTCAACAACTGAAGACAACCAAGAAAAAGCTATTTCACCAAAGAGAGATGTCAAAAAAGGGATAACAATTATAAAAAGGATCCAAATTGAAATTCTGGAGCTGAAAATATAATAACTGAAAGGGAAAATCCACTAGCATGTTTTAGTAGCAATTTGAGCAGGCAAACAGAGAATCAGTGAATTTGAAAATACATCAGTTGAGATTGGCAACTTTGAAAACCCAGAAAGAGAAAAGAATGAAAAAAAAAATTCCTAGAGCTGTGAGATACCACTAGCATACCAACATGTTTATAATTGAAGTCCCAGGGGGAGAGAAAAGATAAAAGGCACAGAAATAATATTTAATGAAGTAATTGTTGAAAACTTTTCCAAATTTGATAGAAAACATACATCTAAGAAGCTTAATTAACTTTGAGCAGGGTAAACAGAAAAAGTTCCCCACGCTGAGACACAGTACAGTTGCTCCTTGAAATATACGGAGGTTAGGGAGTCTGACCTGGCTCCATTCAGCTGAAAATTCACACGTAGTTTCACAGTTGTCCTTCTGCATCCAGGGGTTTAAGCAGATGCAGATTGTTTAGTGCTATTGTTTTTGTTCCGTCTTGTCTGACTTTTTGTGACCCCGTGGACTGCAGCATGCCAGATTCCTTCATCCTCCGCCATCCTCCACGTTGTCTCAGAATTTGCTCAGATTCATGTCCGTTGAGTCAGTGGCTTCTCTTGTTACCGAGCACTGGCTCTAGGGTGTGCTCCAGAGCATCAGTTCAGTTGCCCTGAAGCAGGTGGAATTTTCCTGAATCAGTGACCAAACCAGTGTCCCCTGCACTGGGAGGCATATTCTTAAACACTGCGCTACCAAGAGAGTCCAGTTTTATTTTAAATACTTTGTTTGTTTGTCTGTCTGTCTGTACCATGTGGCTTGTGGGATTTCAGTTCCCTGAACAGGATTTGAACCTTGGCCCTTGGCAGTGAGACCACAGAGTCCTAACCACTGGACTGTGAGGAAATTTCCTCAGGGGCGTTTTGCATGAAATAGTAATCCATGTTTCATTTGTTTGTAGAAAGTAAATTTTTTACTTTTAGTGGTAGATGACTGTGTTTGTGTGGCTGTGTGTGTGTATATATGTGTATGTTTGTGTTTAGTTTTGTTTGTTTTATGTGACAGGGAAGAGCTATTATTTTCTTTCTGGTTTGTTACATGAGGTCTATGATTTGTGATGTTAAACTGAACAATAGGAGAATAATCTGATAAAACTCAAATAGCTCTGTTAGGTAGAAATTTTAATTGAGAAATAGTCTCTGGAAATTCATAAAGGACATATATTAGCTAAACTGTACTTTTTAGCTTTGTATTAGGGTATAACCAATTAATAATGTTGTGATAGTTTGAGGTGAACAGCACAGGGACTCAGCCTTACGTGTACATGAATCTATTCTTCCTCAACTCCCCTCCTTCTCAGTTGCCACATAACACTGAGCAGAGTTCCATGTGCTATATAGTAGGTCCTTGTTGGTTTTCCATTTTAAATGTAGCAGTGAGTACATGTCCATCCCAAACTCCCTAACTATCCTTTCCCCTCATCCTTCCCCACCCAGCAACCATGTGGTGTATATGCATGTGTGTATATATATACACACACATATACATATAATAGAGTCTTACTCAGCCATTAAAAAGAATGAAATAATGCTATTTGCAGCAACATGGTTGGACCTAGATATTATCATACCGAGTGAAGTAAGTCAGACAAAGAAATATCATATGACATCCCCTATATGTGGAATCTAAAAAGAAATAATACAAGTGAACTTACAAAACAGAGGCTCACAGAGAATAAACTACTTTTTAACAGCTTTATCTCACTATAATATATACACAGTAATATAATAATCACTCACTTAAAATATATAATTCAGTGGTTTTTTTATTTATTTACAGAATTATCCAATAGCTAAATTTTAGAACTTTTTTTTTTAACCATTCTACCCCCATTCCTCTATTGCTAGAACCAATAATCTACTATCTTTCCTTATGGATTTGCCTGTTCTGGATATTTCATATAAATGGAGTCCTGTAATACACGATCTTTTGTGACTGCTTTCTTTTACTTAGCATAACAGTTGTGAGATTCATGCATGTTGCATAGTAGCGTGAATTAGTACTTAAGTACTTTTAATTGCCAAATAATATACCACTGTATAGATATATTTTATTTATCCATTCAATAGTTGCTAGACATTTGGTACCACTTTTGGCCATTGTGAATGGTGCTGGTATAAACATAAGTGAAGAGATTTTGATTGGACATTTTTTTTAAAATTTATTTAATTGGAGGCTAATTACTTTACAGTATTGTAGTGGTTTTTGCCATACATTGACATGAATCAGCCATGGGTGTACATGTGTTCCCCATCCTGAACCCACGTCCCTCCCCATCCCATCCCTCTGGGTCATCCCAGTGCACCAACCCTGAGCACCCTGTCTCATGCATAGACCCTGGACTGGCAATCTGTTTCACACATGGTAACACACATGTTTCAATGCTCTTCTCTCAGATCATCCCACCCTCGCCTTCTCCCACAGAGTCCAAAAGACTGTTCTATACATCTGTGTCTCTTTTGCTGTTTTGCATGTAGGGTTATCGGTACCATCTTTCTAAATTCCATATATATAAGTTAGTATGCTGTATTGGTGTTTTTCTTTCTGACTGTCTTCACTCTGTATGATAGGCTGTAGTTTCATCCACCTCATTAGAACTGATTCAAATGCGTTCTTTTTAATGGCTGAGTAATATTCCATTGTGTATATGTACCACAGCTTTCTTATCCATTCATCTGCTGATGGACATCTATGTTGCTTCCATGTCCTGTCTATTATAAACAGTGCTGCAGTGAACATTGGGGTACACGTGTCTCACCTCTTGGCTATATACCTAGGAGTAGAATTGCCAGGACATGTGGTAACTCTGTTTAACATCTTAAGAAACTAATACAGTGTTTTACAAAGTAACCGTACTATTTTACATTCCTGCCAGCAGTATATGAGTGTTCTAGTTTCTCTGTATCCTTTTAAACTATTTTCTGTCTCTTTGATTATAGTTATTCTGATGAGTATGAAGTGGTATCATCATGTTTTTTATTTTCCTAATAATGATATTGAACATCTTTTCATGTGCCTGTCATTTGTTTATCTTCTTTGCAGAAACATCTCTATTCAGATCTTTTGACCATTCTAAAATTTAATTATCTTTACTGTTGAGTTCCCTCTTCACTGTGGGCTTTCTTCATAGCTCAGTTGGTAAATCATCCGCCTGCAATGCAGGAGACACCAGTTCGATTCCTGGGTTGAGAAGATACCCTGGAGAAGGAAATGGCAACCCACTCCAGTGTTCTTGCCTAGAGAATCCCATGGACAGAGGATCCTGGCAGGCTACAGTCCATGGGGTAGCAAGAGTCGGACACGGCCTGGCGACTAAACCTATCAGACGTGTTGTTTGCACGTATTTTCTCTCATTCTGTATGCTGTCATTTCACTTTCTTGGTTGTGACCTTCAAAGCACAAGTTTTTCTATTTTGACAAAGTCTGACTGAATTCTCTTTTATTGCTTGTGATTTTGGTGTCATATTAAGAAATCATGGCGTAACTGAGAGTCACAAAGGTTTAAAATGATCTTCGAAGAGATTTAGTTTTAATTCTTATGTCTAGGTCCATGATCCCCCTTTGAAGCAATTTTAAATTATTTTTCTTCTTAAAAATTGTGCTGAAATATACATAACAAAATTTACCATCTTAACCATTTTTAACTGTGCATTTGACTGTATTTAACTGTATTAACATTGTTGTCAAACAGTCCTCAGAGCTCTTCTTCTTATAAAACTGAAACTCTATATTCACTGAACCATAATCCCCTATTCCCTTCTCCCTTTTTCTCCAGCCCCTGGCAGTCCCCATTATAATTTGTCTCTGAATTTCACTCCTTTAGGTAGCTCCATAAAAGTGGGATTATATAGTGTTTTTCTTTCTCTGACAGTTGTGTCCTCAGAATTCATCTGTTTTGTAGCATGTGTCACAGTATCTCTCCTTTTTAGGCCGAATAGTATCTCATTGTATGTATGCACCACACTTGTTTATCCATTCACCCATCTGTGGACACTTGAGCTGTTTCCATCTTTTGGCTCTTGTGAATAGAGCTGCTATGAATATGAAAATACAAAAATATCCCCTTGAGAGCCTTCTTTTAAGTATTTCAGTAGAGACCCAGAAGTGGAATTGCTAGATCCTGTGGTCACTCTACTTTTATGTTTTTGTGGAACTGCCATACAGTTTTCTTTAGTAGCCATTTTATATTAACATCATCAATGCACAAAGATTTAAATTTTTTTGCATTCTCACCAACACTTACTATTTTCTAGGTTTTTTTTTTCTTTCATAATGGCCATGTTGCAGATACAAAGTGATACATTATTGGGCTTTTGCTTTGCATTTTGCTGATGATTATTGATTTGAATGTCTTTTCATGGACTTGTTGGCCAGTTATATATCTTCTTTGGAGAAATGTCTATTCAAGACCTGTACCCATTTTTGAATTGTGTTGTTTTTTTGTTTGTTTAAGTTGTAAGAATTCTTTATATATTCTAGGTATATGTGTTAGTAGCTCAGTCATGTCTGACTCTGGGACCCCACAGACGGTAACCTGCTAGGCTTCTCTGTCCATAGGATTCTCCAGGCAAGAATACTGGAGTGGATTGCCATTCCCTTCTCCAGAGGTTCTTCACTACCCAGGTATCAAACCCAGGTCCTCTGCACTGCAGGCAGATTCTTTATCATTCGAGCTACAGGGAAATCCCAGTATTCTGCACAGTAACCCATCATCATACACACAGTTCTTTCCTCTTTCTGTAGGCTGCCTTTTAGCTCTCTTTATTGTGCACTTTGATACAGTTTTAAATTCTGATTTAAAACTCTTTTGAGTTTTTACTTTTCCTACTAAAGTAAATCAAAAGAGTTAATTTGAGTTTCTGTGCAGTACTTTGCCATTGAATGTTGTGATTGATTTAAACTAAAATTTGTACATTTCTTTGTTGTTAAAACTAAAATATGAATACTTACATATGAAAGATTCAAATTGTACCTCTCAATCTTAATCTAAATGTTTAAAAAATTAAGATTTTTCTCTTTAAAAAAGCAACAAAAGTATTAACATTAGTTTTCTTTGAGGAGAAGGATCTTTCAACTGATAATGTGAAAGAAAGTGTTAGTCACTCAGTCGTGTCCAACTCTTTGCGACCCCATGAACAGTAACCTGCCAGGTTCCTCTGTCCATGGGATTCTCCAGGCAAGAATACTGGAGTGGGTTGCCTTCCTTTCTCCAGAGGATCTTCCTGACCCAGGGATTGAACCCAGATCTCCCACATTGCAGGCAGATTCTTTACCATCTGAGCCACCTGGGAAGCCTTCACTTAAAATTGCACCAATGTGTTTTTAATTTGGGGTGTATTTCTTCAAATTAATTTTTGTTGGCATATAGTTGACTTACTATGTTGTGTTAGTTTCTTGCTTTACAGCAAAGTGAATCAGTCATTCATATTTATGTATCCACTCTTTTTTAGATTTCCTTCCCATTTAGGTCACTACAGAGCACTGAGTGGAGTTCCCTGTGCTATACAGTAGGTTCTCATTAGTTATCTGTTTTATACATAGTAGTATGTTTGTGTCAGTCCCAATCTCCCAGTTCATCCCACCACCCATTTACCCCCTTGGGCTCCAAAATCACTGCAGATGATGACTGCAGCCATGAAATTAAAAGACGCTTGCTCCTTGGAAGAGAAGTTATGACCAACCTAGAAGGCATATTAAAAAGCAGAGACATTACTTTGCCAACAAAAGTCCGTCTAGTCAAAGCTACGGTTTTTCCAGTGGTCATGTATGGATGTGGGAGTTGGACTATAAAGAAAGCTGAGTGCCAGAGAGTTGATGCTTTTGAACTGTGGTGTTGGAAAAGACTCTTGAGAGTCCCTTGGACTGCAAGGAGATCAACCAGTCCATCCTAAAGGAAATCAGTCCTGAATATTCATTGGAAGGACTGATGTTGAAGCTGAAACTCCAGTACTTTGGCCACCTGATGTGAAGAATTAACTCATTGGAAAAGACCCTGATGCTGGGAAAAATTAAAGGCGGGAGGAGAAGGGGACAACAGGATGAGATGGTTGGATGGTATCACCAACTCAATGGACATGTGTTTGAGTAGACCCCAGGAGTTGATGGACAAGGATGCCTGGCATGCTGCAGTCCACGGGCTCGCAAAGAGTCGGACATGACTGAGCAACTGAACTGAACCATAACTTTGTTCCCTATGTCTGTGACTGTTTCTGAGTGTGAGTAAACAGTTTTGAGTTTATTTTTGTGTATAGTTTTAGGGAATATTCTGATTCAGTGCCAACCCTGTCAGATTATCAAGGGCATTTTTCAGAGAATTAGAACAAAACTTTTTACACTTTATATGGCATCACAAAAAAATCCTGAATAGTAAAAGCAATCTTGAGAAAGAACAATGGACCTGGAGAAACCTGGCTCCCTTCAGACTATACTACAAAGCTACAGTAAGCTATAGGTAAAGGCTCAAGACCAGAAATATAGATTCGTGGAACAGGTTAGAAAGTCTAGAAACAAACCCATGCACCTGTGGCCATTTATTGTAGTCTGTGACAAAAGAGACAAGAATATACGATGGAGAAAAGACAGTGCCTTCAATAAGTGGTGCTGGGCAAACTGGACAACTGCTCGCATGTATTTTTACTTTTGTTGCCTGTCCACTTAGAGGCATTATTTGTTTATTTTAGCAAATTAATGGATTTATAAAGAACTAGAAAACACTTAAGAAAAAGTTAGGTTATTGGCAACCCAGTCCAACACTCTTGCCTGGAAAATTCCATGGACAGAGCAGCCTGGTAGGCTACATACAGATCATGGGATCTCAAGGAGTTGTACATGGCCAAGAAATTTCTCTTCTCATGAATCAGGCTGCTTGCCACTTCTTTAAAACAAACAAACAAAAAAGGTTCGGTTATGCTGATATCTCCTATTTTATATACCAAAGTATCAAAACTTTAAATATAAAAATAATCCATATATTTAGTAGCTGAAATGGCATTTATTTATATATGGAGTACATATTCGTTATTTTACACATAGATATTTAGTTGTCCTAGCACTGTTTGTTTAAAAGACTTTTTTCCCCATGAATTTTCTAGCCTACTTGTCAGTTCATCATAAATGTTAGTATTTATTTCTGAACTATCAGTTCTGTTCTCTTACTCAGTACCACTCAGTTTTGATTACTGTAGCTGTGTGGTTAAGTTTTGAAATGAGAATGTGAGCCCTCCAACTTTGTTCACCATTTTCCAAATGGTTTGGCTACAGTGTCTCCTTTGAATTTCTAAATGAACTTTAGGATCAATTTTTACAAAGAAAAAAAGCCAGCTGACATTTTGTTGGGAATTCCTTTGAATCTATAGATCAGTATGGGAAGTATTGCCATCTTAACAATATTAAAGTCTTCCAATTCATTGGGCCAGTTTTCCATTTATTTTGATCTCTTATAATTGGTTTCAGTAGTGTTCTGTGGTATAGTCTTCATTTATTTGATAAATATATTTATTCTTAAGTATTTTATTTTTATGCTGTTGCAGATGGAGTTGTTTTGTTTCATTTTTGGATTGTTCACTGTGTGTTGAAATGCAGTTGACTATTGTCTGTTAAACTCATGTCCTAAATTTTAAGGAGCTTGTTTATTAGTTCTCGTTGGTTTTCTTATGGTTTCCTTGGTATTTTCTGTGTAGAAGATCATGTCATCTGCAAACAGAGATGGTTTTACTTCTTCCTCTCCATTCTTGATTTCTTTAATTGGTTTCCAGATTGCTTTGGCTAGACCCTTTAGTATGATAAGAGGAAGTATGTACATACTATGTTGTTCTTATCCTAAGGGAAAAGCATCTGATCTTTTACCATTTACTATAATGTTAGCTGTGCATCTTTTGTAAATGCTGTTCATCTGGTTGAGAAAGTCCCTTTCATTTATTGTTTGCTGAATGATTTTATCATTAAAGAAGGTTGTGAGGGAAACAGTAGCCTTTTGAGTGGCCAGTGTGCTGTGCCAGGTCTTAGCTATGGCATGCAGGATATTTAGTTGCAGCATATGGGATCAGTTCCCTGACCAGGGATTGAATCTGGGTCCCCCACATTGGAAGTGCATTTATTTTAGCCATTTTCTGTTAGGTATATCTTAACCACTGGATCACCAGGGAAGTCCACATTTAAGAGCCTATCCCATATCAAGGGATACATTATTGGGACGTAATATAAGTTCTTATGGCTATATCTGGAGAAGATTGTATGAAAATAAGTAAAATTGATTTGCCCAGTACCAAAGCTATAACAAAATTTTAAACGGAAAAGTTACTATAGAAAGCTGTTTATAATTATTATAAAGCTTGGAGGAGATGATGGATGGTTGTGGGGTTTGGAGTATTCTAAAAAATTATAAGACACGGATTGTTGGGAAGAAAGAAGAAATGTCTTGTGGGATGAATATAAATCTAATCATGCCCAGTTTTAAGAAGCTGGACTAAGTTTATGCTTCTCAAATTGGAGCATTTGTTTCCCAATGATATGTGTGGCAGTGTCAGGAAGTAAGAAGCCATTGAATTAAAATCACATTTTAAAAATGTTTTATCCAGTGGTATTTAGTTTATTGACTTTTTAAAAAATTTAAACATTTTATTTTGAAATAATCATAGGTTCACATAAAGTAGTAAATAATACAGAAGAATTGCCTTTACCCTTTACCCAGTTTCCAAAAATGAAGATGTCTTGCAAATATGTGATAATATATTACAACCAGGATAATAACATTGATACAGTCCCGATACTTAATGTTTTCACCAACCCAAGGGTCCCTTTTGTTTCCCTGTAATAACTATATCCACTCCTATCTTAGTCCCACTCCTTTCTTAACCCCTGGCAACCATTAATCTAGTTTCTGTTTCCATAATTTTGTCCTTTTAAGAATGTCATATAAAAGAAATCATATTGTATGCAATCTTTTAGTATTGGCTTTTTCTCAGCATAATTCTCTGAACAATATTCAATGTCAATAGTCTGTTCATTTTTTTACTGGTGTGTAGTATTCCATGGTATGAATGTACCACAGTTTGTTTAAATATATGCCGATTGAATGAGGTAACTTGGTTGTTTTCCAGTTGTTGGCTATTACAAATAAAGCTGCTATGAACATTCCTGTGTAGGTTTTTGATGAACATCAGTCTTTATTGCTTTGCTGGGTCATATGGTAGTTGTATAATTTTTTGACTGTCTCTAATACCACATTGGCCTGGATGTTGGGATCCTGCATTAGAGTTTGCCAGGGATGGAACTTTAGGCTTCTCACTTGGCCTTTGCTGGTGTGGGTATGGGTGAGGCCATAGTTTTTTTCTGTGATGTTTGGCTGGAAGAGAGCAGTTATTGTCTAAAAGTTTTCTGTCTTGCTGAACTTCACCTTTACTTGTTTTTTAACTAATGAGAGCAGGTTTTTGTTAGAGCTCTTTGTATTCTTCTGTGCTCTTTGTTCATGGTTGTTGTCTTTAACTCGAAATCTGGGATATTTGAAGTAAAAAGAAAACCCAGGGATCACTCCCCAGTTATTCTCTGATCCCAAAGTCCCTAGCCAGTCTGCCTTTTTTCTCTTTACTTTTCAGATTCTTCTTAAGTTTGTTCTGTATATGATGTCCAGGATTTTTAGTTGTACTTCGCAGGAGGAATAGGGAAAAATACATCTCCATTATGTGAGAAATGGCAATGCAATTTAAAATATTCTTATATGAAATCACATGTGGCACTAAAATTAAATAGAATGCCAGGTTATCATTTTATATGCAAAACAGAAATCTCAAAGAAGTATTAAATATTTATAGTATCTTTAGGACTGATCCTGTATTTTAGTAAGAAGTACTAATTCTTTCTTCCTGTCTTCATTGGTAAATATTAGGCTGTAGGCCATGTTTCTGTAGCAGAGAGACCCAAATACAACGGCTGAGATAAGGTAGAATTGTATTTCTCTTTCAGGTCCAGGGTAAGAAAGTAACTTTGCTTCTTGAAATCTTCTGAGGAACCAAGCTAGGTGGGCAGTTGAGCCACCATTATGTGTGGCCTCCCAGGGTTGTTCTAGACCTCACCATTTTCATTTGGCAAGAGCAATGGTAATGGGTTGTAGCACAGCAGAAACTAACAACATGGTAAAGTGGTTACACTCCAGTTAAGAAAAGAAAGAGTAGTAGTGATGATAATGATTGAAGGCGGCAGTAGGAGAACATGAAGGCCAAGAGCTTGATTTTTTTAAGGATGAGAGCCTGAAGTCGTATGGACTGCTTTTGCTTACCTCCCATTGGCTTGTACCTAGTCACATGATCCTATCTGCCTGCAAGAGAGTCTCTGCTTGGTAGTCATGTGACCTGCAGAATTTGGGTAAGGGACCCCTGTTATTAAAACTAAAAAGGTGAGCAGAAGTCTTTGCTTTTGTAACTTAAGTGAAAACTTTTAGAAGAAATTAACTGTGTGATTTTAATTATCATGAGCCGTTTTATCCTATAGTTAACTATCTTTTTCTTGTTGTGTTTTTATAATTATTCAGACTACTTCAAGTAAGAACTTGTTTATATCTTCTAGGATTTACAGAGTCCACGGGGAATAGGATGCAAGCCAGAAGCTGTTTGTAGTCACATTATTATTGAGAGCCATGAAAAAGGATGTTTCAGAACTCTAACAGCTGAACGACCCCGATTGGACAGCCACCCTTGTGTTTTTAGATCTGCTGAACCCTCAGAAATAGTCAGAGGACAATGGAGCCCATCATCATGGAGAACTAGGCACATCAACCTTTCCAAGTCACTGGACCAGAACAACTCCCAATTCAAAGTTTGGAATTCCTTGCAGTTACAAAGTCATTCCCCATTTCAAAACTTTATCAGTGATGACTTGGAAATTAGCAAGGGCCTTCGAATGCCATTTCATGAAAAGCTGGACCCTTGGCTGTCAGAATTAGTAGAACCTGCTTGTATGCCACCTGAAGAAATGGATTGTCATTCTTCATCACAAATGCTGCCCCCAGAACCCATGAAAAAGTTTACTACCTCCATTACTTTCTCATCTCACCGACATTCTAAATGCTTTTCAGATTCCTCTTTTCTTAAGGTTGGTGTTACTGAAGGTAGCCAGGGTTCTGGAGCATCTGTGGGGGTAGTTAATTCTCATTTCACTGAAGAGCAGAATCCTCCTAGAGATCTAAAACAGAGAACCTCTTCCCCGTCATCACTTAAAATCATTAGTCAGTCACCAGATAAAGCTGTGACTATTTTAGCAGAAAATAGTAGCCAAAGCCAAAAATTATCTGTTGAACATTCTTATCAAGAAGAAAAACCCTTAGAAAAATCAGATTTTAAAAGCAGTCATCCTAAGCCCAGTGCCAGTGCAAATGATAGTAATTTCAAAGAAGTTCACTTTTCTGATAATCATACTCTCATTAGCATGGGCAGACCAAATTCCACAGTAGAAGTAAAAGAGAAGAATGTAACTATTACTGCAGGTCTTCCTTCACACATTTTTCTTGAACAAGAGGTCTTTGAACAAAGCACAGCCCCACATGCAGATCAGCATGTGAGAAAACACCATTCTCCCCCTCCTCAACATCAGGATTATGTAGCTCCAAATCTTCCATGTCGTATTTTTCTTGAAAAGCGAGGACTCTTTAAACAGAGCAAGGCCCCACATGTAGATCAGTTAAGAGAAAACCACTCTCCCCTTCCTCAGAGTCAGGATTATATAGCTTCAGACCTTCCTTCTTCAATTTTTCTTGAGCAGCGTCAACTCTTTGAACAAAGCAAGGTCCCAAATGTAGATCACCACCTGAAAAAACTCCATTCCCCCCTTCCTCAAAGTCAGGATTCTGTAGTAGAAAAGAATAATGAACATAAGCCTAAATTACACATTTCTGATACAATAGATGTTGAAGCCAAATTCAGTGATGTGGTCTCCCCATCAGCCCCAAATCAATGTACAGTAGCAACATCTGCATCTTCTCCACCTTCAAATAGAAAAGCACTTTCTTGTATTCGTATAACTCTTTCTCCCAAGACTCCTTCCAAGTTGGATAGTGGAAACTTAGATAAAAGATTGCATTCATTGGATCCTGCCACTAAAACAAGGATGAATAGTGAGTTTAACTCTGACCTACAAACTATATCTTCAAGATCATTGGAACCAACCTCCAAATTATTGATCAGTAAACCTGTAGCACAGAATCAAGAATCTTTAGGTTTTCTAGGACCTAAATCTTCATCGGACTTTCAAGTCGTACAATCTCCTCTTCCAGATAGTAATGTTATTACTCAGGACTTGAAAACCATACCTTATCAGAATAGCCAGATAGTAACATCAAGGCAAACACAAGTGAACAGTTCAGATTTGGAAGAATATTCCAATCCAGAAGGGACTCCGGTATCTGCAGATCGGTGAGTCTCATTGTGATGACAAGCAAGCTGATGAAATTTATGATAAAGGGTTTAAAATACTTAAGCAAGTTTTAGTTCTTGGGAGAGAGGCAGATAATTTCTCTTAGGGGAGGTTGTTACCTGCCTAATCTAGAAATCTTTCAAGGAATGAACACCTAAGTAAGAGAAAACATCTGAATGTAATATAATGTATTTATACTCTCAAAAGGACTTCTGGAAAACAACTTGACATCAAGTATTTTAAAACATTACTCAGAAGAATCTTTGATCACCGAGTGGTACAATTTAGTGATTCCTTATTTATTACATTGGAAATATGCTGAAGACCAGGCTTTGGAAGGGGATGCATGATGTATGTGCTCCCTCTCCTCCTCTCTCTCTGTTTCTGTTTCATGTTTCCTCTCTAAATGAATATCAAAGCAGTAATTTCTTTGTGAAAATTCCTGGCAGACGTCACTTAACCAAGTTATCAAGGTTAATATCACGAGTAGTGTATGTCAAGATAATGTGGTCCCTAATGTGACATCTTATTTCACAATGATTGTAGGAATGAAAACCCAGTTTAGGGATAAATGCATGAGATCTATACTGTTGAGGCTGATTTTAAGACTATCATTCATTCTCTTTTACGTTAATGAGTCCTTTACTATATGGCTGAACACTTACCCTCTGTGTGTACTGTTTCCACGTTATGGTAGAGAAGGTAATAGATCATAGTGGTGAGCCTTGAAAAGAAGAGAAAAAATGTTTAATCACCATCCACGTGTGGTAGTCATGGCAGTGAGGGACTTACATATGCTACCTGACTTAGTGCTTGTTAACCCTGTGAGGTAGGTGGTGGTGTCCGTATTTGCCCTCTGGAAAACTGAGACACTGACACTGCTGCTTTTTCAGCAAGCAGCAGTTGTTTCAAAGAAGGCAGTCTGTTCAGTGGAAGCAAGTGCTGCTTCGCCACGTTACCATGTCTCCCAAATCCTGAGCCGTACTTAACCTATCCTATCAACTGTGCTCTTGGACAAGTCATTTAATATCTTTGGCACTCATATATGGATGATTGGTGGGAAGAAATAGTTGGAAAGCTTGGAGGTCCATTATAGCTCTGAAAGTTAGTGACCGAGAATTGGATTGGGGCAGATAAAAACAAGGTCAATCTCTGATTTCCATAGTATTATAAATAGATCCTTTTTGGGTGTGAAAAGTGTTTAGAAACTAAAAGATTGGCAAGTTTGCATATAATACTTAAACTCTAAGTGATAAAGTGTCAAGTTATTGGAGCTGAATTCTTTGAATGAGAAAGAAAATTATAGCTTATTATAAATATGAACTAATAACAATGCTGTTTGTTCCAGAATGTACTAAATGCTAGGCACTGTAGTCAATGTTTATATCATTTTATACTTAGTATAATCATCATAGGTAGGTTTTATTATCTCAACTTATAGGTTTTACAAACCTTAGATTAAATGATTTGCCCTAGATTACCCTGGTGGCTCAGACGGCTGGTAAAGCGTCTGTCTACAATGCGGGAGACCCAGGTTCGATTCCTGGGTTGGGAAGATCCCCTGGAGAAGGAAATGGCAATCCACTCCAGTACTATTGCCTGGAAAATCCCATGGACAGAGGAGCCTAGTAGGCTACAGTCCATGGGGTCGCAAAGAGTTGGACACGACTGAGCGACTTCACTCTCATATGACCATTCACTGTTAAAAATAACATTTGAACCTAGTCTGTCTGACTCCAGAATCTGTAAATAATATACACACTCATCTGTATATGTGTGTATATATACATAAAATGTTTAAGAATATTAAACTTTATTTTGAGATTAAATTTAGACTTAGAGGAGCTGCAAAAATAGTAGAGTTCCTGTGTTATCTATTATGTAGAAGCTTAAAACAGTAAATACTACCCCAAGTTTCTGTGGGTCAGAGATCCAGGCATGGCTTAGCTAGGTGCTTCTGGCTTCGGGTCTCTCATGGGGTTCAAACAAGGTATTGGCTGCAGCTGTGGTCCCATCCCAAGACTTGACTAAGACCAATGTCCTTTTAAGGTCACTCACATTGTTATTGGCCAGAAACGGCTTCTTCCTTCCTTAAGGCAGCTGTGACAATTACGCTTTTCTCAAGTGAGCAAGTGAGAGTTCAGATGTGCCCAAGACAAAACACAGTCTTTACTTTGTAGTAACCTAACCTTGGAAGTGAATCTCATCACCTCTGCCACATTCTAATACTAGAAAGACATGAATCAGTATTTCTGGCCAGCCCTCACGGGTTAGGGATTACTCAAATGCATGAATACCAGGAAGCAGAGATCACCTGGGGGATTTTTGTTTGTTTGTTTTTGGCCATGCCATGTGACATGGGGGATTTTAGTTTCCAAACTACCCCCTGCATTGGAAGCATGGAGTCTTAACCACTGAACCGCCAGGGAAGTTCCGTTGGGGGAATATTTTAGAGGTTGGCAATATACCCTTTGCTAAACCTCCCCTTATGTTAACATCTTATCCTAACATCATAACCATAAAACATTTACCAAAACTAAGAAATTCTCCATCATACAAAATTATAATTAAATGTATAGACCAATTTGGATTTCTCATTATTCCAAAAATGAACCTTTTCTGTCTCAGATCCATCCCACCATCTCACCTTGCATTTAGCTGTTCTTTCTAGTTAACCTCCTCCAGTTGTTCTGGCTCCTTAATCTCCTGGAGAAACTGAAGGCAGTTTCTCAGACTTCCTTATTTTTCACGATCTTTGAAGAGAATTAGTTATTTTGGTTTCAGGTTGGCTTTGTCTGATGTTGTCTCAAGATTAAATTGAGGTTATCCATTTTCAGTGCGTTTCATCAGGAAGCCCATTAAGTTGATATACAACTACTGATGATGTTAACCTTGGTTACTTGACAAAGATGGTATCTGCCAAGATTCTCCACTGTAAAGAGAGAATCTTGGTAGGTAAATCATTTCCTTCATTCCTTCTCCATTTACTAATCAGAACTCTTCTGTAAGCAAGAGCTGTTATTCCTCCCATTTATTTTTTCCTTTAGTTTTCCATGTACATTAATCTGGACTCAGGGGCATTTATTTCATCCTTTGGATTATAATCCCATACTACTAAATTGATTCAGTTTTAGCAGTTGAAAACATGATTGGCTACTGTACCCTGTCACAGCCCTGAAATCAATCATTTCCCCAAAGAATACTTATTTCTTTTTTGGAGTATAGGATTTTCCCCCTAGCTTTGTTGAGATAAAATTGATATGCAACCTTGTTTAAAGTTTACAGTGTGTTGATTTGATACGCTTATATTGCAGAATAATTACCATGATAAGTGTTGGCTAACACTTGCATCACATCACATAATTATCATTACTTTTTTTGTGGTGAGAAAATTTAAGATATACTCTAAAATAACTTTTAACTATATTAATACATTATTTTTAACTGTCATCACAGTACTGTGCATAGATCCCCAAAACTTGCTCATCTTCTAACTGGAAGTTTGTACTCTTGGACCAGTATCTCCCCAGTTCTCCTGCCCTCCAGCTTCTGGTAGACAGCATTCGACTCTGTGTCCTCTTGTTTAGGTTCTATGTGTAAGTGATCCATGGTATTTCTCTTTCCCTGTCTGGTGTATTTCGCTTGGCAAAATGCTGCAGAAGTCCATCAGTGTAGGTTGCCTTTTCATTTTGTTGACTGTTTTGCTGTACAGAAAATTTGGGGTTTGATGTAGTCCTGCATACTGACTTCTGCTTGTGTAGCTTGTGCTGTTGGTGTTACATCCAAAAAACCACTGGCAAGACCTATGCCAAGGAGTTTTTCCCTGTGCTTTTACTAGGAGCTTATGTTTTCAGCTCTTATGTTTAAAACTTTAACCCATTTCAAGTTAATTTGTTAGTACTAAAATAGGAGTCCAGTGTCATTTTTTGGGCATGTGATTATCTAGTTTTCCCAGCACCTTCTGTTGAAGAGACTGTTTTTCCTCTACTGAGTATTCTTGGCTCCCTTGTAAAATACTAGTTGAATGCACGTGTAGGGGTTTATTTACGGGTTCTCTGTTCTGTTCCACTGATCTTTGTGGCTGTTTTTGTGCCAGTACCATACTGTTTAGGTTATTGTAGCTTTGTGTTATAGATTGGAATAAGGAAGTGTGGTGCCTCCAGTTTTGTTCTTTCTCAAAATTGCTTGGGCAATTCAGGGTCTTTTGTGACTCTATACAGATTTTAGAATTGTTTTTCTTCTGTCTATGAAAAATGGCATTGGAATTTTGGTAGGGATTGCATTAAATGTATATTGATGGCTTTGAGGAATATAGATGTTTAAACAATATTTTTCTGGTTCATGAACACATTTCATGTGTCTTCCCATTTGTTTGTGTCTTCCTCAGTTTCCTTCATCAAAGTTAGTTTTCAGTGGACAGATCTTTTACATCCTTGGTTAAATTTATTTCTAGGTATTTATTGATTTGTTACTATTGTGAATGGGATTTTCTTCAGTTCTTTTCAGATATTTTGTTGTTAGTGTACAACTGATTTTTCTGTGTTGATTTTGCATCCTGTGACTTTACTGAATTCATTGATTATTCGTAACTTTTTTTTTCCTGAAGTCTCTAGGATTTCTGTTAGATGTTAGATCATATCATGTGCAAAGAAAGGCCGCTTACTTCTTCCTTAGTGATTGGATGCCTTTTATTTCCTTTTCTTGCCTAATCGTTCTGGTTAGGACTTGCAGTGCTGTGTTGAGTAAAAGTGCTAGCAGTGGGCACTCTTATCTTGTTCCTGATACTAGAGGGAAAGCTTCATCCTTTCACCACTGAGTTTGATGTTAGCTGAGAGTTTGTCATACATCACCTTTATTATGTTGAGGGATGTTTCTTCTATACCCAGTTTGTTGAGAGTTTTTATCAAGAAAGATGTACTTTGTCAAATGCTTTTTCTGCATCTACTGAAATAATCATATTATTTTAATCTTTTATTCTATTAAAGTGGCATGTTTATTGATTTTTATATGTTGAACTATCCTTATGCCTCAGGAATAAATCCCAGTTGATCTTGGTGTATAATTCTAATGTGCTGTTTAATTCAGTTTGCTAATATTTTGTTGAGAAGTTTTGTCTGTATTCATCAGATAATTGGTTTGTAGTTTTCTATATCTTCACCTAGCTTTGGGTCATCAGGGTAATGCTGGCCTTGTAAAATGAGTTTGCAAATGGTCCTCTCTCTTCAATTTTTGGACAAGTTTCAGAAGGATTGGTATTATTTCTTTCTGAAACATTTGGTAGAATTCACCACTTAAAACCATCTATTGGGAAGATTTGATTACTGATTTTTTTTCCTTACTCCATTGGTCTGTTTATATTTTCTATTTCTTCATGAATCAGTCTTGGTAAACTGGATGTATTTTATGGATAGCGGAAATTACCCATTTCTGCTAGGTTATCCAATTTGTTGGCATATAACTGTTCATAATAATCTCTTATGATCCTGTGTATCAGTTGTCATGTCTTCTCTTTCATTTCTGATTGAGTCCCTCTTCCTTATTGTAGCTAAAGGTTCGTCATTTTTGTCTATCATCAAAAACTAGGTTCTTAATCTTGATGTTTTCTGTTTTTCTGGCCTCTGATCCTTTTTTTTTTTTTTTCTTTGATTTTTCTTTCTTCTACTTTGATCTTTCTTATTTCCTTTCTTTGTGTGCTTTGGGCTGGTCCATTCTTCTAATTCCTTGAGATGTGAGATTATTTGAGGCCTTTCTTTTTTCTTAATGAAGGCATTTATCATTATAAATGTCCTTAGAACTGCTTTTGTCTCATAGGTTTTGGTATGTTTTGTTCACAGTTTCATTTGTTTCAAGATTTTTTTTGCTTTGTGTTGTGATTTTTTTAAGACGTACTAGGATGACACTGCTTCTTTCCCTGGTGAGTGAATAAAGCTAAAGATTGTAGGCATTAACTCACACATGTGTCTACATCTATAGTCATTTTATCTTGATTGTAATGTGTGTATGTATTTATGTGTGTGTATTTTTTTTTAAATCACAGGTCAGTGTTGATACCTCCAACTAGTCTAGAACCATGCTGTTGATTCTAGCTTTTTTCTTTTATTTATAAACTTTTTTCTCCAATGGTGATAAACATGGCTCTCATTATCTACAGTATATTTACCCCAGTATATGTAGTTTCAGAATTCTTATCCCATACCCAGGTGAGAAACAAATTCTCCAACTATGTACAGGGTTTTTTTTTTTTTGTGGGGGGGGGGGCCTTCCCTGGTGGCTCAGAGGTTAAAGAGTCTACTTGCAATGTGGGAGACCTGAGTTCGATCCCTGGATTGGGAAAGATCCCTTGGAGAAGGAAATGGCAACCCTCTCCAGTATTCTTGCCTGGAGAATCCCACGGACAGAGGAGCCTGGTGGGCTACAGTCCATGGGGTCGCAAAGATTCGGACATGACTGAGCAAGCGACTTGACGACTTAACGAGGTTTTTTATTTGTAGTATTCAGTCCAGACATCGTTGCTGTTTCCCAGGTTAGTTATTTTCTTCCCTGTATGCTTTAGCATGATGATATGATTCATTTATAATACTGTTAGATTCATTTCTTACATCTTATATTCCATCTTGCCCCAATAACTTGGTTAATTTTTTAAAAATTTATATACTATCAAATTCATTTTTTGTGGTTAAAAGGTTAGTTCTGTCAGTTTTGATTAATCCACATCACAGTTCCATATGAAGCATTTCTCTCAGTCCAAGTTTTGCCTTTCCAGAGTGTCACGTAAATGAAATCATAAAATACAGAATAGCCTTTTAGGTTTGGCATCTTTTACAAAGTGTATTTAAGATTTGTCCATCTTGTTTTGTGAATCAGTATTTTTTTACTTTTTAATTACTTTTTTACTTTTTACAAGCATAAAGCAGTAAAAAGTTAAAAAAAAAAAACAAACCACAGTTTATCTATGTACGTTGACTCCTTAAAGGATATTTGGGTTGTTTCCAGTTTTAGCTGATTATAGTTAGAACTGCTAAAAAAATAAGGATATATATATATATATATATATATATATGTATGTATATATAGTTAGAGCTGCTGAGTCATGTGGTATGTGTGTGTATTTAACTTCACAAGAACTGTTTAGAACTAAACTATGCTAAGCTGATTTCCAGAGTGGCTATACCTTTGTATTCCCACTAGCAATGTACAAATGTTTCAGTTACTCTCCATCCTCACCAACTTGTGGTACTGTCCGTATTTGTTAGCAATTATCATAGATGCTTTCCTTTATGTGTTTCACCCTGAGCTCCCCTTTTCAGGTCCTCGGAACAGAAAGCACGGCTTAACTTAGCCCTTTCTTTCGAGTGACTGTGTCAGTGCCAAGCGGTTCAGTACAGAGAAAAAAATCACAGATTTGCCTTACCCTCTTGAGACCACACCTCCTCTAGCGGAAGAGGAGGGTTTCCCTCTGTCAGAGTTTTAAACTCCTTGTTACTGCTGGTGTTGCTGCCACCATGTAATCACTTGAGTGCTTGAGATTACTAGAAAGAAAAGAAAAGGGGATTTTCACACTATTTCCAGTTCCACTTCTCATGCCTGAATAGAAGGCTTCTTCTTGGAGGTCTTTCTGTCTGTGCTAATGTCCACTTCTAAGTGTCAGACTCTGGTACTTCAGATGTACCAGTAAATCAAATTGCCAGCTCCTATTATTTCTCAAAAGTCTTCTAATAACTGCTCCATGTAGTCTGTCTCAGTTTTATAGCTTCACTTAGTAGAAGAGACAGAATGGGTTATGATTGATTATCCAAAACTGGAACTGATGATCATTTTTTGTTCTCAGTAACAGCATATGCAAATTCCATTGCCAACACTTGGTATTTCCAGTTATTTTTTATTTTGGCCATTCTAAATGTGGATGTGAAATGATACATTATTGTGGTTTTAGTTTGTTTTTCCCTGATGACACATGATGTTGAGTATTGTTTCTGTGTTTCTTGGCCATTTTTATATCTTTATGAAGTATCTGTTCACTCTTATCCATTGGATTGTGTCATGATTTTAAGAATTTTTAATATATTCAAGATAATAGATCCTCTGTATTATAAATATTTTCTCACAGAATGAGGTTTGATTTTCATTTTCTTCCTGGTGGCTTCATGAAGAAAAAGTTTTAAGTTTATGAAATCAAGTTTGTTAACTTTTCTTTTTCTATACTGCATAAGTTGCAAGTGTACAATATATGATTCACCATTTTAAAGGTTATACTTCATTTATTATAGTTACTATAAAATATTAACCATATTCCTTGTGTTGTACATTATATCCTTGTAGCTTATTTTATGCATAATAGTTTGTACCACTTTACCCTCTACTCCTGTATTGCCCTTCCCCTCCCCACTGGTAACTACTAGACTGTTTTCTGTATCTGTTAGTCTGTTTCTTTTTTGTTATAATCTCTAGTTTGTTGTATTTTTTAGATTCCGCATATAATTGATATCATATGACATTTTATCTCTGTCTCTTATTTCACTTAATATCGTAGCCTCCAGTCCATCCAAGTTGTTGAAAGTGCCAAAATTTTGTTCTTTTTTATGGCTGAGTATTTTATTGTATATATAAATGTATATACAGTATCCTCTTTATCCATTCATCTGTTGATGGACAGCCATTTTCTCTTGTATGGTTGGTACTTTTTTGTGTCTTGTCTAGGAATGATGCCTACGCCAGTGTTATGAAATTTTCTCCTATATTTTCTTCTGGAAATGAAAATAGTTCTAGCTTTATTTTTTTATGTCTTTCATCTGTATCAAATTAATTTCTGTATGTACTGTAGTTTACATAATTCAGGACCATTTTCTTTTACTGGATATTCCAGCACCC
The DNA here is from genome assembly GCF_016772045.2 of Ovis aries. NCBI lineage: Eukaryota > Metazoa > Chordata > Mammalia > Artiodactyla > Bovidae > Ovis > Ovis aries. The sequence continues at coordinate 95,511,697 of NC_056056.1, forward strand.
TCATTTATTTCCTTATTGAAGTAGTTGGCACCTCTGTCAAAAATCAATTGACCTTTTATATGGGGGTTTATTTTTAAGTTTCTACTCTGTTCCTTTGAACTATTTATCTGTCTTTGCAGCCATACCATGATGTTTTTGTTATTGTAGCTTTATATTGTCTTGAAATCAGATTATGTCCTCTAAGCTTATTTTACTTTCAACATTATTTTTTTCTATTTTAGATTCTGTGCAGTTCCATATAAATTTTAGAATAGTCTTCTCAGTTTCTTCTAAAATCCTCCTGGGATTTTGTTCAATGTTGCATTGAATCTATAGTCATTTTGAGAATGACATCTTAGTAATACTGGAGTCCCCTCCAAGCATGAACATGTTCTCCCCTTCCTCCCTCCCTGCCACTGGCTTGGTATCTCTCAGTAAGATGTAATTTTTATTGCGTAGGCTTTCACATTTTTCATTAAGTTTATTCCTCAGCATTTTATGTTTTATGATAATTTTGTATATGGTATTTTAGATTTTGTATTTTCTAGTTATTTGTTGCTTGTATATACAAATGCTGTTAATCCAATTTGTTGGTGCCAACCAGTTAATTTTAATTTTAATTTCTTACTAATTGGGTCAAAGCCTTTTTACTTAGAGATAATTTAGGCTGAGCTTTCCAAATTTGGTGGCATATTGAGTGCAATACTTTAACAATATCATCTTTCTGGATTTGAAATAGCTTACCTGGAATTCCATCACCTCCACTAACTTTGTTCATAGAAATACTTCCTAAGGCCCAGTTGACTTCAAACTGCAGGATGTCTGGCTGTAGGTGAATGACCACACCATTGTGGTTATCCAGGTCATTAAGACCTTTTTTTTTTACAGTTCTGTGTATTCTTGCCACCTCTTCTTAATATCTTTCACTTCTGTTAGGTCCATACTGTTTCTGTCCTTTATTGTGCCCATCTTTGCATAAAATGTTCCTTTGTATCTCTAATTTTCTTGAAGGAGGTCTCTAGTCTTTCTCATCCTGTTTTTTCCCTCTATTTCTTTGCATTGTTCACTGAAGAAGACTTTCTTATCTCTCCTTGCTATTCTTTGAAACTCTGCATTCAGATGGGTATATCTTTCCCTTTCTCCTTTGCTCCTCTTCTTTTCTCAGCTATTTGTAAGGCCTCCTCAGACAACCATTTTGCCTTACTGCGTTTTCTTGGAGATGGTTTTGGTCGCCACCTACGTGCAATGTTACGAACCCCCATTATAGTTCTTCAGGCATTCTGTCCATCAGATCTAATCCCTTGAATCTGTTTGTCACTTCCACTGTGGGAAGGAAAGGGAAGGGATCCCTGTACATAAGGGATTTGATTTAGATTATACGTAAATGGCCTAATGGTTTTCCCTACTTCTGTTTAAGGCCGAATTTTGCCAAAGGAGCTCATGATCCGAGCCACAGTCATCTCCTGGTCTTGGATTTGTCACTTGAAATTTCTTTCTCTCAAACATTAGTTATTTCGCTTCCTATCTTATGTAGGTTCAAAAACTGGCGAATTTGAACTGGCTTGTTCAAAAACAAGCCCCTTTATCTAGTGGGATTTCTGTTTCATTAGTTCTTTGACTGTGCAGGAAATTTCACTCAGCTTTCTTGACTCAGTCCCCCATCAGCTTGACTTTGTTTTCTGCTAGATTTCACTCCATTGTGCCAGCAAATGAGTTCACCAAAAGCTCTGGTAATTCCTCTTTCCAGAAGAGTATGTCTTCCTACACCAAATCCCCCTGCCTTAGATCTCTAAATGTCCCTTTCTAGCATATTAGTTGATATTGTTTCTTGATTGCTTCTGTAGCTCTGTGATATTTTTAAACTATAATGTTTATATAATTTATTCAATTTTGTTTACTTGTTGCAACAGGAATGATTTTCTGTGGCTACCTAGTGCAGATGTATTATAGAGATATGGATTTGGTCCCAGACCATTACAATAAAGTGAATATGTTAGTAAAGCAAGTCACGTGGATTTTTTCATTTCCCAGTGCATGTAAAAGTTTTGTTTACACTATACTGTCGTCTACTAAGTGTGCAGCAGCATTATGTATAAATGATGTACATATGTTAATTACAAGCAGACCTTAAAAATGCTAGCCATCATCTGAACCTTCAGAAAGGTGTAATCTTTTTGCAATAGTAACATTAGAGATCACTGATCATGGATCATGTAGCAAGTATAATAATGAAAATGTCTGAAATATTGTGAGAATTACCAAATTGTGACATAGAGCCAGAAAGTAAGCAAATGTTGTTGGCAAAATGGCACCAATAGACTTACCTGACACAAGGTTGCCACAGTTTTTCCTATTGTTAACCTCTTTACCATAGTATATTTTTAAAAATTAAAAAGCCAACATTTTTATATTACTATTAACTATATATTACTATTACTAGTAACTAAAATTCAATTTGTTTAAAAGAATGCAATATCTGCAAAGTATAATAAAGTTAAGTGCAATAGAATGAGGTGTACCTGTATATCATAACTGGAAGTGGAAATCCTATTCAGACCACCTTTAATTTCTCTCTGTGATGTATCAATAGTTTTCTGTTTAGTGTTCTTATATCTTTTTTATACTTAGGTATTTGATGTTTTGATGATAATGTATATTGCATTTCTTTTGGTTTTTAATTGTATAACTTTTCAGATACCAAAGAATATAGGGGAATTCTTAAAAGTTTGTTCTCTTATCTGGTAACTCTCCTGAAAAGTTAACATGTTTTATAAGTTATCTATAGATTGTTTTAGATTTTCTGTATCCCTAATTATATCAAATATTAAAAGTGACAGTATTATTTCTTCCTTTCTTATCCTTATATGTCTGATTTCTTTTTCCTGCCTTACTGCTAATGCCATTTAAGACTTTTACTAACATACTGAATAGAGAAGGTAACAGTTAGCATCCTTATTTTGTTCCTATGGTGGACATTCTTCACATTTCACTATAAATAGGATCATGGCTCTAAAGTTTTTTGTAGTTTCCGTTTGCTACAAGTTTTTAATCATACGTAATTATTGAATTTCATCAAATGTTTTATCTGACTATATTGATAGGATCATGCAAATTTTCTTCTTTTGATGTAGTAAATTATATTGGTTGATATTTGAATGTTAACTTACCTTGCACTTCTGGAGTAAACCAGCTTGGTAGGAATTCATTCACACGCACACAGACATTCACTCACTCACTGTACATTTGGTTGTCTAACATTTTAGGATTTTTGCTTCTATATACATAAGGGAGATGTCCTTTTAATTAGTGGCGAGTAGACAAAGGATAGGGATTTAAAAGCTCCTCTGGTTTTGTGATACAGCTGTTACATCAATATGATACAATACAGTATTACTCCTTTTTTCTTTTTCTGACTGTGCTGGGTCTTTGTTTCTGTGTGGGGCCTTTCTCATTCGGTGCTTGGGCTTGTCATTGTGGTGACTTCTTCTGTGGGCTCTAGAGTACAGGCTCAATAGCTGTGGCATGGGCCCAGTCACCCCACTCTTTGCAGAATCCTCCCAGTTCAAGGATTGAACACATGTCCCCTGAAGTGGCAGGAGGATTCTTAACCACTGGCCCACCAGGGAAATCCAATATTACTACATTTTAAAAAAATAAATATTTTTTATTTTCAGATAATTTAAAATCTGGAGAAAAGATACAAACATAACACAGTTAACTCCTCTCCCAGTTTTTCCTACTGTTAGTTAACCTCTTTACCATAGTATATTTTTAAAAATTAAGAAGCCAGCATTTATATATTACTATTAACTAAACTTAAGACTCTCTAGGTCTCACTGGTGTTCCCATTGGCGACCTTTCCCTGTCCCCGATATACTGGACCCTATCCAGTGTATCTCACTGTATTTAGCTAGTCGTCAGGTCTCCTTGGTCCTCTCTGGTCTATGACAGTTCCTCATCCCTTCCATGTTTTTCATGATTTTGACAGTCTTGAGGGATATTGGTCTGGCATTTTATGGAGTTTTTCTCAATCTGAATTTGGCTGATGTTTTTCTCATGATTAGACTGGAGTTCTGGGATTTGGCAAAGAATACCATAGGTGAATGCTCGCCACATCGTAACAGAGAATATGTAATGTCCACATGGTATCACTGGTGATGCGAACCATCATCACTTGGATAACATGGTGTTTGCCAGGTTTCTCCACTGTGAAGTTACTTTTTCTGCCGTTTTTGCTCTCTTCTTTGGAACTCAGTGAACTCAGGACTGAACTTAAGATTAAGCTTCACCTCCTTGAGGAGGAGCTTAATGGCAAGAGGGGCTTACCTACATATGGGGGTTTTCTATTAGCATGATTTGTCTTCTCCCTTCTATTATTTAGTTGTTTATACAGTCATTTACTGTTTATACAGTCATATACTCCATTATGTCTTAATATGTATTCTTTATAATCTTTATACATAATTGCAACCTTAAAAACCTCTAGTTCCCCCACTGACATATAAATTTTTTGAGGAAAGGTATTATTTCTTGTTTTTTTTTTTTTGTACACTCTATTTGTTTAGCATACTCCCCTAATTTATAGTGTACTTCCAGTAATTTTATTTTTGAATGGATATATTTTCACTTCAACTGAAAAGGACCTTGTCCTTATTAAATAGCATTGCGAATTGAAAATAAAAGTCAGTTTTAAAATAAATGTGATCACATTGTAATAAGTATCTAAAAAAGCAAAGTGTACTCCAGAAATAACTTCACCATTGAAGTCTGGTATGTCTCCACAAAATATTGAAGCGATGTTTGGAAAGAAATAACAATTTGTGATAAGCCAAGAATATGACCTGCTGTGCCCTTTCTCTTGTTTTTCAGATCACCAGAGGAGATTAAGACCCTGTTTTCTCCCTCCTCTGGAAAATTATCATCTGACGCAGTCACTCAGATAACAACAGAAAGTCCAGGTAAAGCCACGTTTTCATCTGAAATTTTTGTTAATGCTGAAGATCATGGACGTGAAATTCCAGAGCTCAGCACACAGAAGTTGGGCAATGTTCCTGTCAAGTTTGCTTCATCATCTTCAGTTCAACAGATTACTGTTCCTCATGGTACAGATGGTAAGAGAATATGATTGGATTTTAGGTCATATTACAAACTTTCGTCTGTAATTAAGAAATTTCTTGATTGAGTCCTTTTAGTTAAAAAACCTGATTTTAATTTTAATCATTAGGCTGTACGTGATTATATCGTTTGTTTTTCATAGCTATAAGGAGAATATTGTTTATTATGTTTTTATTTCTATTCCATTGGAGTTAACAACCTATGTGAAGCACATGCTACTTGTGGTTGACATATTTTCATCTCATAATACTTGTCATAAGCCTGCAAGTAGTTCATGAAAGCTGAAATAACTGTAGAGGTTCAGTTTAAGAGAGGCAGGCAAATGATTTGGCTTTTTTTTCCTAAACTATCATTTCGTATATGTTAAACAGATTTTGCAAACACAATACCAGTCTATTTCTTGCTCGTGAAACATTGACCAGGGACCCAGGTTGGCTATGACTCTGCTGTCTTTAAAACATGGAATGGTGGATTCACCATCATAGTCAACTGCAAGGGAAGGAAGATGTGGAGGTGCACATGTGGGAGGCTCTTACATGCTGGTCCTAGAGGTGGCCCAGATCACTTTCCACTGACTAGGGTCAGTTTAAGTGTGCTTTCCAGGATGAAGAAGAAATGAGATTTGGTGAACAGCTAGCAATCTCTACCATAGGGTCTACATTTAGGGTGTTTGTATGCTATCTTGACAGTGATATTTTGATAGTGCTTATACTATGGAACATTCAAAATTATAGCAAGCTGTTTTCTTTTTCAGACCAGTAACTGGAAAATTAATTTCCTATTCTTCCTCTAAATAAAAGTGGAAGCTTTAAATTACTAATTTTAAACTATCCAGTAACTTGTACAAATCTATTCAAAATAAATTTTAAGTTTTCCTACTTGTGCAAAAAGTTTATGGGTCTGTAGATAAAGATGGGATATGCTTTAAATGTATAAAGAAAATTGCTTTGTTCTGAATTTAAATTGCACTGAATTTAATTTGAACGAATACATTTATATGTTGAGATAGTTAATATTTTTCATATATTTTTATTGTAATATAAAAATATACCCCAAAAATGTATAGTCTAATAAATCTTTAATGTATCAGTTACCTATTGCCACCATTATACCACGTAAGAACCTCAAAAATCTCAGAGGTTTATAGCAAACATTTGCTTCTCTCATTCATGGGCTTACTAGTCAGTTGAAGTTTGGCATCAGGTTGCAAAAATACTTTGGGTCTGTTCTACATGCCTTGTTCTGAAAGCCAGGCTACTCTTGGCTGTGTTCTCATGTTGGTGGCAGAAGCACAAGAGAGGATATCCAACTATGAAATTGTATTTTATACCTCTTCTGACATCAAATGGATCAGTCTATATAGAGGCCCCAGTTTATGTAGTTTTACCTTTACGTACAGGTACTTGGGAGAAAAGACTACTTTAAAAGGTAAATATTGTTTGGTTTACCAATAAAAGATTAACTCTGTGAATTTAAAAGTAAAATTTTCAAAAATATTTTAAAATATACAGAATAATAAGTTAAATTTATGATTGGGTGTCCACTGCTCTGAATTAAATTAAGGGTAATATGCTGTATGTCTACATTTAATTCCATTTTCAAGTTTTTTGAAGAAGTAAATTTTACAGTTGAGCTTTATTCTTTACCATTCTCCAGTCCTTTTTTTCTCTTCCAGGAACAATTATGATTTGCTGTACAGTGGCTTCTTCCCCCATAGAAAGGCAGTTCACACTTTTAAGACTTCTACATCCATACATATAAACTTGTTGACAATTCAAAAACTCACCTATCTCTCTCAGAATTCTCCATCTTCACATGATAGCCATTCTTGCTCTAGGTCCACTGTAATTCTGCCCAAATGTTATTGTCCATTTTCTCTGAACTTTGAACTAAATTTACATACACTGACAGAAGAAGAAAGCTAATAAATCAATATTCTAACAATGATGACTACAGCGTGTCCAAATAGAAGTGAAGGCTACAGCCCATTTTTTCTATTATTTAAATTCTTCCATCCTCTGTACATCTCTTTTTTTTCCCCTTGAATTCAGCCAGGTTCTCATTAGCTGGGTTTTTGCTTGTTGCAGTGGTACAAGTATTCTTAAGTAGGCTAAAACTTTACTAGCCCTGTACATATAAGTTTAAAATAATTTTTTGTTAATTTCTATGATCAAGCTTGGTAAAGTGGTCCCCTTGTTATTAGCCAGACTCCTATTGACTGTCTTTTTTTTAAGGTAACCTTATTTCTCCTTGATAGTTAAGGTCAGTCATAGTTTAGTCAACATTGTCACCCCCTATTGCCTGCTTATGTCACTATTTCAGTGACATAAAGAATGTAAAATGACTAGATGGCTCCTGTCTCTTGATAGAATTGCCCCTCCTTTATTTCTAATATCTTCCATCTAACAAAGCACAGTCACAGAGATGGAAAGGAAAGATTTTAAAGGCTTCTACCTTTTCTCCTGAATGCATGCATTCTGTCTGTGGGATAGAAGTGTCAGAACCATGTATGGTTCTGAGCATGTGCCATATTCTGTAAGCTAGCGTTCCAGCCTCACAAAGCGATACCCACCAGCTTGTGCCGCAGTGGTTTCAGTGAACTGTTCACTCACTTTTTTTTTTCTTTTTTTGTGAGTTTACCATAGTTGTGGGTGATCAGACTTGTGATGAGAACAATGAATTCCTTTAGGCATCAGCCTCTGGTCTCATTCCTTCACTCTGAAGTCAGTTCCTTGGTTGAAAGCAGGGTACTAGTAATATGGATTTCGTATCAAATCATCAGAATGATGGAGTGGTAATTCCAAGTAACATATAAAAGTTATTGTGTCCAGAGTGAGGGAGTTCTCATTCCTGGGGCTATCAGACTATCTCGAATATCACTTCTTGGCCTTTTGGCTAAGATCAAGTGATTCTTATGAACTAGACATGTGTAACTAGGAGTCCATCTAGAGGTGATGACAGGAGACAAGGGAAAATCATGGTCTGTAAGGATAAACTGAAGAAGCTGGTCTGTTTGATCAGAGGTGATAGCTGTCTACAAAATTCTGTTCAGATATGTGATTAGTTCAGTTCAGTTCAATTCAGTCGCTCAGTCATGTCCGACTCTTTGCGACCCCATGAATTGCAGCACGCCAGGCCTCCCTGTCCATCACCAACTCCCGGAGTTCACTCAGACTCAGTCCATCGAGTCCGTGATGCCATCCAGCCATCTCATCCTCTGTCGTCCCCTTCTCCTCCTGCCCCCAATCCCTCCCAGCATCAGAGTCTTTTCCAATGAGTCAGCTCTTCGCATGAGGTAGTCAAAGTACTGGAGTTTCAGCTTTAGCATCATTCCTTCCAAAGAAATCCCAGGGTTGATCTCCTTCAGAATGGACTGGTTGGATCTCCTTGCAGTCCAAGGGACTCTCAAGAGTCTTCTCCAACACCACAGTTCAAATGCATCAATTCTTTGGCGCTCAGCCTTCTTCACAGTCCAGCTCTCACATCCATACATGACCACAGGAAAAACCATAGCCTTGACTAGACGGACCTTAGTCGGCAAAGTAATGTCCCTGCTTTTGAATATGCTATCTAGGTTGGTCATAACTTTCCTTGCAAGGAGTAAGCGTCTTTTAATTTCATGGCTGCAGTCACCATCTGCAGTGATTTCGGAGCCCCAAAAAATAGTCTGTCACTGTTTCCACTGTTTTCCCATCTATTTGCCATGAAGTGATGGGACCAGAGACCATGATCTTCGTTTTCTGAATGTTGAGCTTTAAGCCAACTTTTTCACTCTCCTTTTCACTTTCATCAAGATGTGATACAACCCCATAATATATTCAGAAGTAACCTGAACAAGAGTTTTGTACAACCTTTGTGTAGGGATGGGGCTTCCCTGATAGTTCAACTGGTAAACAGTCCACCTGCAATGCAGGAGACCCCGGGTTGATTCCTGGGTCAGGAATATCCACTGGAGAAGGGATTGGCTACCACTCCAGTATTCTTGGGCTTCCCTTGTGGGTCAGTTGGTAAAGAATCCACCTGCAATGCTGGGGACCTGGGTTTGATCCCTGGGTTGGGAAGATCACCTGGAGAAGGAGAAGGCTACCCACTCCAGGATTCTGGCCTGGAGAATTCCATGGATTCTATTTCATGGACTATTCTGTATAGTCCATGGAGTCGCAAAGAGTCGGACACGACTGAGCAACTTTCACTTTCACGTTCACTTTCACTGTGTAGGGATAGAAAAGAAAGGACCAGTAGACTAAAAGAAGGGATGAAATACTTCTGAATAGTAAAACTGAATATTGTAAAGATGTCATTTATTCCGAAATGAATTTATACTCTTAACATACTGCTGCTGATGCTAAGTCACTTCAACCGTGTCTGACTCTGTGCGACCCCATAGATGGCAGCCCACCAGGCTCTGCTGTCCCTGGGGTTCTCCAGGCAAGAATACTGGAGTGGGTTGCCTTCTACTCAAATTCTAGCAAAATTGTTGTTTTGTACTTGTTTAATTGATCTTAAATTTTATCATGGAGAATAACAAAGAAAATTCTGAAAAAGAAGAGTAAGAGGATAAATTTTAGCAGTAGCTGATGGAGTGTTTTAATGAGATACCTAGAAGTTGCACACATTATTCTCACACTTGACTTATGCACCCAGACTTAGTCATATGTCCATACATGGCTGCAGGGAAGATTGGGAAATATAATGTACAGATGGACAGTATGTACCCAAGCCTAACATTAAGATCCTGTTACAGAGGGACTTCCCAGGTGTGGCAGTGGTAAAGAATCTGCCTACAGTGCAGGCGATGGTGGGGGGAGTGGAGGGTGTGGGTTCAGTCCCTGGATCAGGAAGATTCTGGGGGAAGGAAGTGGCAACCCACTCCAGTATGCTTGCCTGGACAATCCCATGGACATAGGAGCTTGATGGGCTACAAAGTATTGGATGTGACTGACCACACATGCACGCTGTTACAGAGGACTTCCATGGTGGTCCAGTGGTGGAGAGTTTACCTGCTAATACAGGGGACATGAGCCTCTTGATGAAAGTGAAAGAGGAGAGTGAAAAAGTTGGCTTAAAGCTCAACATTCAGAAAACGAAGATCATGGCATCCGATCCCATCACTTCATGGCAAATAGACAGTGGCTGACTATTTTTCTGGGCTCCAAAATCACAGCAGATGGTGATTGCAGCCATGAAATTAAAAGACACTCCTTGGAAGGAAAATTATGGCCAACCTAAACGGCATATTAAAAAGCAGAGACATTCCTTTGTCAACAAGGGTCCATCTAGTCAAGGCTACGGTTTTTCCAGTGGTCATGTATGGATGTGAGAGTTGGACTATAAAGAAAGCTGAGCACCAAAGAATTGATGCTTTTGAACTGTGGTGTTGGAGAAGACTCTTGAGAGTCCCTTGGACTGCAAGGAGATCCAACCAGTCCATCCTAAAGGAGATCAGTCCTGGGTGTTCACTGGAAGGACTGATGTTGAAGCTGAAACTCCAGTACTTTGGCCACCTCATGCGAAGAGTTGACTCATTGGAAAAGACCCTGATGCTGGGAGGGATTGGGGGCAGGAGGAGAAGGGGACAACAGAGGATGAGATGGCTGGATGGCATCACCGACTCGATGGACATGGGTTTGGGTGAACTCCAGGAGTTGGTGATGGACAGGGAGGCCTGGCGTGCTGCGGTTTATGGTGTCGCAAAGAGTCTGGCATGACTGAGTGACTGAACTGAACTGAACTGAACAGGGACATGGGTCTGATCCCCAGTCTGGGAAGATCCCACACGTCTCGGGGCATCTAAGCCCATGAGCCGCAACTACTGAGTCCAGGTGCCTAGAGCCCATGCACCGCGACAGAAATGTAGCCTCCACTCACTGCAGCTAGAGAAAGCCTGCGAGTAGCAACAAAGACCCGGCACAGCCATTAATTAACTGATTAATTTTTTAAAAAGATGCTGTTATAAAATGAATGTTTGTACCACATCATGAAAGAAAAGTATACAGAAAAAGACTTCATCCTCTATAATAATCAAATTATTATACTGTCACAGACATTTTAGAAAGAATTTTAGAAGTTTATAATAAAACAACTTTATAAATGACATAATTTTTAACTCTGAAATCAGAAAATCTATGTGATACGGGACAGCAGGGGAGAATAGGTATGCTATAAACAGGAAGTCTTTTTTCACAGAATTCTCAATTATTGAAAATTTAGTTTACCCCTAATTTTTAACATTAGGAGAAGGATTAAATATACTTAATTTGTAGTATAATGATTTTTTTAAAATGTGAAGCTGTGAAATAAAATGAAAATTGTATTAATGTAAAGTGGAAAAGCTGAAGTCCAAGTTATATATACTGTACACAACTATGTAAACAAATACCGAGGACAGACATGTAGGAAATACATTAAAATGTTAATAATAGCTATCTCTGATAGTAGAACGTTGTCTTTTTTACTTTTGTGTGTTGAGAATTTATACTTTTATAATAGAAAACTTTCAGTTTGAAAATCTGCCACATGTAATAGAATTAGATTTATTTCCTACGACTCTAGAGGCAGAACCTCCAAAGTTGAGTTGTAGGGGTTAAGAGTGACCAGGTTTGGGTTCAGTATAAGGTAAACTGTTTCTTAGAGAAATATATTTGAATAGATTGCTATATATTGGAATAGATGCTAAAGCCACTCTATTTAAACTGCATGCTGCTGCAGTTTCTCCAGTACTTCCTATCTTTCTCAGCATCTTCTAATTTTTATATCACTAATAATTTATTAAAATACTAGATGGTTTACTTATTTAGTGTGCTAATTGTTTACTGTTTATCTCCTTCTAGAATGCTAGTTCATGAATATATCCCAAGAATCTTGAAAGGTCCTTAATATTTACTCAGTTAGTTAATAAATGTTTTCTTAATAATTATTCTGATCTTTATCTCCTTAGGCCAGCCTTTACTATTGCCATATAAGCCTTCTGGTAGTTCAAAGATGTACTATGTTCCACAATTAACACAGATCCCTTCATCTACGGATTCCAAATCAGACACCACCATTGAGAGCTCACACTCAGGTATGACATATGAAAGCTCATTGCTATTGAGTTTTTAAGTGAAATATGGAACTATTTTTGATCAGTCTCTGGTTCAGATAGGTGTCAGATATATTGTGTACACTCAAACGTTTAATAAATATTTCAAGAAAATTGCGTGAACAGTTACACGTTTTGGTTAGTGGATTCCATCTAGGACAAAGGTTTCCAAGTTTTCTCTGTTCAACCATGACCTTAGTTTTTGGTTGGGTGATCTTTTTCCCCATCATCATGTGGATATGAATCATCAGCAGCATAGAATTACAAGAAGTATTTTTTTCAAATACTAAGCTATTGTGTAATTAGCACATAAAAATACTGTTTTGAACTTGCAACTTAATAAGCAAAAATACTAGGGTTTTTTTTTTGGTTTTGTGTTTGAAAGAAAATATTTTACTGTGTTCATAAATACACATAATTACTTACTGATGAGATATGTACAGCTATTGGGCACTGTAAACTTTCTCAAACCATGAGATGAAATGGGACGTAACCACTCTTGCTAACTATTTTTGTTACAGAAACAGTCAAAAACCCAACTCTGCAAAGAGACAACAGAGTTGAAAGGAATGTAGCAGTATCTCATGGTGAAACATTTAGGTGCTAGTTTTGTAGTGTACGTGCTGTGTGTGCTGAGCCTTGTGACCCTATGGACTGTACCCTGCCAGGCTCCTCTGTCTGTGGGATTTGGTTGTTTGTAGTGTACACCAGATATTAAGTATCACTATTTCCCTAGGATTTTAAAATATCCCACAGCACTTCTTTGAGATCACCACAAGAGAACTGTAGATTTAGAAAGTGAATAGCACCCCATGGAACAGCTCAATAAACATTTTCTGTGGAAAATTATAAGATACAGATACTGAGTTGGTAGGATGTGGGGTTTTGATTGTTGGGATAACATATTAATTGGTCCACAGGAGATGATTTGATTCAGTGTAAATATGAATTGTTCATGATTGGTCAGTAGACATCTTTATGTGTGTAGAAATTAAAAAGAAAGTAGTTGTCCCTGGTGTTAAACAGATTCGATTTTAAGAAAACCAAACTAATGGTAACTGAGGTAAACCCCTGTTACTGCTGCTTTTGACTTCCCAATGTGATGCCAGTGTTAGGATTGATTGTTAAGCCTATAACCAAGATCCGGAAAGAATTTTTCTCTACCTGCATGGCTATAAGACACTTAATGGCTACCAGAAATAAAATAAGCTCACTTAATTGATTGTAGGTAGGACATCTTTGGTCTCAGTCTCACTTTCAGCCCTCTAGTTCAGAAGATAGAAATGTACCAATAGAAATCTGATCATAAGTGTTCAGTATTTTTGAGGTCTCCTGTGTACTTCTGTTCATTTACATCCCTAGCACTTCCCTCTGGAGACATTAACTTTGAGAAAAACGGGACTGTGGTGGGAAGAGAAAATGACTCAGGAATGGTACATTGTATCATGAGAAATATTGTCCCCATCAATAAAGTACTGAATTCATCAGTTAGACAAGAGGAGATCTGTTAGTATATACTTGAGGTTGTCATTCTTTCATGTTCTTCCATCTGTTCTGAGAGTGGATGGAATTAACAATAGAAAATAATATTTCCTTACACCAGTAGAGCTACTAGTGAAAGCCTTGAAATTGTTTTTATAGCTATTGTCTAAAGAGTATATTGTGTTTCCATAGATATATGGAAGATCCAACTAGAGTTTGGGGCCGAGGGCAAGTCATAAACCACTGCAGATATTTGGGCCGAAAAATTTCTCAGTTGAGAATGAGTAAACTGTTGAACTCATAAAATCCTTTTAAAAACAAAAACACAAGGCAAAGGTAATCTCACAAAAAAAGAGATTTGCTGTTGCTGTTCAGTCGCTCAGTTGTGTTTGACTCTGTGACCCCATGGGACCCCGTAGACTGCTGCATGCCATGCTTCCCTGTCCTTCACCATGTTCCAGAGCTTGCTGAAACTCATGTCCGTTGCATCAGTGATGCCATCCAACCATCTTTCCCAGCATCAGGGTCTTTTCTAATGAGTCAGCTCTTCACATCAGGTGGCCAAAGTATTAGAGCTTCAGCTTCAGCATCAGTTCTTCTCATGAATATTCTGAGTTGATTACTTTAGGATTGACTGGTTTGATCTACTTGCAGTTCAGGAACTCTCAAGAGTCTTCTCCAATGCCATAGTTCAAAAGCATCAACCTTCTTTATGGTCCAACTCTCACATCCATACATGAACACTGGAAAAACCATAGCCTTGACTAGATGGACTTTGTTGGCAAAGGAATGTCTCTGTTTTTTAATATGCTGTCTAGGTTGGTCATAGCTTTTTTTCCGAGGAGTAAGTGTCTTTTAATTTCATGGCTGCAGTCACCTTCTGCAGTGATTTTGGAGCCCAAGAAAATAAAGTCTATCACTGTTTCCATTGTTTCCCCATCTGTTTGCCATAAAGTGATGGGAACGGATGCCATAATCTTAAGTTTTTTGAATGTTGAGTTTTAAGCTAGCTTTTCACTCTCCTCTTTCACTTTCATCAAAAGTCTCTTTAGTTCCTCTTCACTTTTTGCCGTTAGAGTGGTATCACTTGTGTATCTGAGATTATTGATACTTCTCCTGGCAATGCTGATTCCAGCTTGTGCTACATCCAGCCCAGCATTTCACATGATGTACTCTGCAGTGGTTAAATAAGTTAAACAAGCAGGGTGACAATATTCCCTGAAATGAAAGAAAGAGATAGATAGAGAAATACGCTCTTTGGGACTAGTGACACTGTAAAATAGTAACAAGGTTCCAGTTACATTTGAGAGTAAGTTCTGTGAAGATAGGTACCATGTCTGTTTTTAAAGACATTTATACCTCATATCAATATAAAGTATAGATGTTATTTTTATATTCATTTAGAGACATTTAAATAATGTATATACTACTAATACTTAACTGTCAATAAAAGCAAAAAGCCATGGGGAGAGAACAGGCTGGAATTTTTAAAAGAAGATGAGAAGTTATAGCCAAAAAATGGCAGAGAAAATTATAGCAGAAAAAAAAATGGCAGCATGAAAAATTTTGCCCTGTGATAAAAACAACAGAGTTTTGGCAAAACTTTATAAAAAGCTTTTCCAAAACTCTGGAAATAAACCAAAGTCTTGTAGCCTTTGCAGTAAGCATTTATTGAAGAAAAATGTCTGAACCTTGATAAGAATAGTAAGCTTGTGGCATTTTAATTTACTCTATTCTCATCCCCACACTCAGCTAAATGAGAATCTTGAAAAATATCAGCCTATAGTTCCAGGACTAGAGGGGGTAGAACAGAGCTAGTCCTCTTTCAAGACTCCACTCAAAAGGCTTGTGTTTATTTGACGTTACTCAGAGCTGTCCAGTGTGTATGAGCCTCCTTTAAAGGAAAAACTGAAGATGAGATGTCTACAGATATTTTGAAAACACTGACATACTCCTAGGACTCTAGAAGACTTACACATGTGCACAGCCTGAGTGCATGCTCAGGAAAGACGTGAGACTTTTAACCATTGCCTGCCCTTAAGGCTGTGGACAAGAAGAAAGGAAAGGCTAAGGGAGAAGTTTTAACTTCCTACCCTCAGTATTGAAGGCTCTGTGCACGTAATCCCTCGGCAAAGACAGAGATTCATTGTTTATAGATGTTTAAGGATATCTGTATCTTAGCTTATCACTAAGCTAGTTGAGTAGGAACTTCAGTAGAGTTTATAGAATTAGTTTAGAAAAGTTACTTAAAAAAAATAGCATAAGTCACAGTATGTTCAAAGAACTAAGTGAAACCATGTCTGAAGAACTAACTGGGGCGTCTCTGGTGGCTGAGTGGTAAAGAATCCACCTGCCAGTGCAGGAGACAAGGATTTGATCTCTGATCTGGGAAGATCTCACGTGCTGCAGAATAATTAAGCCCCTGCCCCTGAGCCACATCTACTGAGCCTGTGCTCTAGAGCCCATGAGCCACAACCTGCTGAGGCCACGTGCTGCTATTTAAGCCTGCATGCCCTTAGAGCCCGTGCTCAGCAACAAGAGAAGCCACTGCAATGAGAAGCCCATGCACTCCAACTAGAGAGTACCCCTTGCTCGCCACAGCTGGAGAAAAGCCCACACAGCAAGGAGGGCCCAGCACAGCCACAAATAAACAAGCAAAATTTAAAAAAGGTATAAGAACAGTGTTTTACCAAATAGAGAATATCAGTAAAAGAGACAGAAATTACGAAAATCACCAAACAGAGATTCTGCAGTTGAGAAGTATAATAACTATGATGAAAAATTCACTAGAGAAAACTCAATATCAGATTTGAACAGGCAGAAGAATGAATCAGTGACTTGGTGAAGATAGGTCAGTTGAGATTATCCAGTGTGAGAAACAATTAAAAAAAAGAATGAAGAGAGGTCAACAGAATCTCAGAGTCCTATGGATTACCCTCAAGCAGTCTGTTATACACATAATGAGAGGAAGAGAGAGAAAAAGACTGAAAAGTATTTGGAGAGAGAATGGCCCCAAACTGGCCAATTTAAGGACTCCTGTTAATCTGTGCATCCAAAAAACTCAAGGAAGTCCAAGTAATGTAAACTCAAAGAGATCCATGTCTAAATATATCATAAGCCATCAAAAGACAAAGAATGTTAAAGCAGTAGCATGAGTTATGTACAAAGTCTCTTCAATAAGACTAATAGCTGATTTCTCATCAGAAGCCATATAGACCAGAAGGCATTACAATGACATATTCAAAGGCTGAGGGAAAAAAACCTGCCTACCAAGTACTCTGTACCCAGCAAAACTTCAAAAATAAAGAAGAAATTAAGACATTCTCAGATACTCAAAAAATTGAGACTACATGGCTAACAAACTGACTCACAGAAAATACTAAAGAGATTTTTCAAGATGAAATAATAAATAACCTAAATAGTAACTCAAATCCAAAAAATAGAGTAATAATGAAAAAATAGAGTAATAATGAAAATGGAGTAATAATGAAAAAATAGAGTAGTAATGAAAATAGAGTAATGATGAAAAAATAGAATAACAAAAGTAACTACATAAGTTTATACAAAGACAGTAGAAAGGTATTTTTATTTGTAGTTCCTTTTTCCTCCTATATGACATAAAAGACAAATGCAAAACAATAGTTATAAATTGGACACAAAATGTGTAATGCTATAACTTGTGAAAATAGCATAAAGGGGGAGGGGACAGTTACAAAGGAGAAAAGTTTATATATACTATTAAAATTGGTATTAATTTAAATAGGTTGTTGATATATATTAACATGTGAATGTTAATTCCGGGGACAATCACTAAGAAAATAACTTTATATATAGCAAAAGTCATCATAGGAATTAAAATGATATACTAATAAATAGCTATTTGACACAAAAGGGGCATAGTACAACTGAAGAGCAAAAAAAAAGCATAAAACATTGAAAACAGTAGGAAAATAGCAGACTTAAATCCTACAGTTTTAGTAACTACATTAAATGTAAGTGGATTATACTTTGATAGGCAGAGATTGACAGATTGGCTAAAAAGACATAATTTAACTGTATGCTGTCTACAGAAGCCTCACTTTATTTTTTTTTATTAAAGTATAGTTTATTTACAATATTATATTAGTCTCAAGTGTATAGCAAAATGATTCAGTTTTACCTATATATATTTCTTCAGACTATTTTCCATTATAGTTATTATAAGATACTGAGTATAGTTCCCTGTGCTATACAGTAGATCCTTGTTTTTTTATCTTTATGTATAGTAGTGTGTATCTGTTAATCGCAAACTCCTAATTTACCCCCGTCCCCAGCTTTCCCTTTGATAACCATAAGTTTGTTTTTTTATATCTATGAGTCTATTTTTGTTTTATAAATTAGTTTGTCTGTGTCACTGTTTTTAGATTCCACATATAAGTGATATCATATCATGTTTGTCTTTCTCTGAAAAAGACTCTGTTTTGATAATTCGCTGGTAGTTCAGTGGTTAAGACTCAGCACTTTCACTGCCGTGTACCCAGGTTCAATCCTTACTCAGGGAACTGAGATCCCACAAACCATGCAGTGAGGCCAAAAAAAAGAGACTCAACTTGAGATCCAAAGATAAATTAGTTGAAAGTTAAAGGATGGAATAGACTATGACTCTGTAAATAATAGCAAAGGAGGGCTAGAGTGTCTATTAGGAGACAAAATAAACTTCAGAAATTGTTATTAATGACAAAGAATGTCATTTTATAATGATAAAAGAGTGAATCCATCAAGAAAATATAACAATTATAAAATGTATATGCACCTAACAGCAGAGTACCAAATACATAAATCAAAACTAACAGAACTGGAAAAAAAACCACATTATTAAAGGGAGAAATATTTCAAGCCAATAGCAGAAGGTCATATATTGTATAATTCATTTACATGAAATTCCCAGAATAAGCAAATCCATATATTCAGAAAGTAGATTGGTGCATGCCAAGGGAATGGTAGGGGATGGGAAAATAGGGCGTAACTGCTACCATATGGAAGATTTCTTTGTGGGGGACAAAAATGTTCTAGAATTAGATATCAGTATTGGTTGTGAAAGTACTAAGAACTACTGAATTGTACACTTATTCTAATTGGTGAATTTTCTGTTTTGTCTCAGTTTAGATAAAAGGGGGGCAGCAACGGTATAAAGGAAAAGACTGTAAAGCTATAAAGATTTGGTAGCAGGCGTAAAATATATTGTTCAGGCAGGAAAGGATGGAATTAGCATGGTGGAAGTTAAATTAGTGATGCAGACAAATCTGAGAAAGTCTCTAAAATTACAGAGGAGAAAGAAGAAAGTGAAAATGCTGTGAGGGACTGTCTGGTGGTACGGTGGTTAAGAATCTGCCTGCCAGTGCAGTGGACGTGGATTTGATCCCTGGCCTGGGAAGATTCCACGTGCTGCTGGAGCAGCTAAGCCCATGTGGCACAGCTGCTGAAGCCTGCACACCCTCGAGCTGGCAGGTTGCACCTGCTGGAGCCCGTGTGCCTGGAGCCTGTGCTCTGTGACAAGAGAAGCCCGCGCAGTGCAAGGAAGGGTGGCCCCCACTTGCTGCAGCTAGAGAAAGCCAGCCGACAGCCGCGAAGACCCAGCACGCCCAGCAGCAAATAAGAAGATGCTGCAAAAGATGAGGAGAGACACAAGAAACAGAGCTGAGTCAACCAAACTGAGAATTTCACCTGTAGCTGAGGAAAAAGGTAATATTCAAAGGCTTAACTGAGGAAAACATCCCTCTCCTAAAAAAGGGAACACTGAATGCAGATTGAAAGTTATCATAAAAACCCAGGCAAAAATCAGTAGAAAGAGACTGAGATACATACCAGAAAAAGATTTTTGAGTATTAAAATAAAAGGGAAAAAAATCCTATAAATATACAGTTGAAAAAAGAGAACAAAATTAAATCTGATATCAGGCTTATTTGAAGTGCTAAATGTAAAAATAATGGAACCAAGTCTGTGTTTACTGGGAAAATTATATAATTCAAGGATTAATAAACCCAGTGCATATTGATTAAGCAGTATAACAGTGAAAAGACATTTTCACATGTATACAAGAGCTAGAAAGTATATTCGACCTCTGTGCCTTCTTGAAAAATTTACTTGAAGACTCATCCAGCTGAAGAGATGAATCAAAATGGAGAATTCATTACAGAGAAATGAAGCTGAAAATGACTGGTGGTGAACTTTGAAGGCAGTTTAACACAACACTCATCTAAATAGAAAATTTAGTTATACAGTGAGGGGAAAATGTCAGAAGTTAATTTTAGAATGAAAGGCACAGAAAGAATAAACAATTGTATTTTTTGTCTTTAAGAGACTAAAGAGGTTTCATTTTATTCATGACTTGGTTTTCCTATAACTAATGATGCTAAAAGCACAGCCAAAAAAAGAAAAACTAAATTGGACTTTAATAACCTAACTTTCGCTACCCCAGAAAAATTATCAGCATAGTAAAAAGTTTGCTAACAAGAGCTGAGAAAAAAATTTGCAGTTCTTATATATCTGATAAGAGATTAACATCGTTAATGTCTGAAGAACTCTTACAGCTCAACAACAAAAAAAAGTCTCATTTTTAAATGAGCACAGCATCTAAAGAGACATTTCTCCAGGAAAGATATACAGATGGCCAAAAAGAACGTGAAAAGATGTTTTACATCATTAGTTATAAAGGAGATGCAAGTGAAAACTATGAAGAGATACCCAGTCGGATGGCTGTTATGAAATAAAAAAGAACAAGGATTGCAGGAATATGGAAAATTGAAACTCTTTGGGTATTGCTAACGGTAATGGTAATGGTATAGCAACTATGGAAAACTGTATAGTGGTTCCTCAAAACATTAAACATAGAATTACTGTGTGATCTAACAATTATGCTTCTAAGTATGACCCAGTATTCCTGACAGATACTTTATCAGTGCTACATTTACAGGGTTCTGCAAAATAATCATGTCCCCTCTGCTTATGCTCAAGTGGGGAGGTAGATGTGAACAAATAGGTACAAATAAGTGCATAAATTACAAATGATGCATTAAGAAAATAAGGGTTCTAAGAGAATAAGAGGATCCAGTTTAATTTTAGGAGCTCATGAAGACCTTGCTAAAGAGATCTAGAACATATAGGTAAATTAGGCAGACAGAGTAAGGAGTGAAAGTGCTCTGGCCAGAAGGAACAATATGGGCAGAGCTCCAGCTGGGAAGTTTGATGCATTTGGCAAATGAGAAGAAGGCAGTGTGGGTAGAGCAGAGCTGTGACTAGAGTTGGTTAAAGATAGGTAGGCTCAAGATGAGGCAGTGTTGTGTAAACTATATTAAGGCATTAGAACTTTCTTCCAGTTGGCAATTGCGGTTTGATTTACATTTGTAATTTTTTCATGCTGCTACGTGGAAGATGGCTTATGAATGAAAAGTAGGGAGTCAAAAAGTGGAAATGAGGATACTGGTTACCTAAAGGCTGTTGCAGTAGTCAGTATCAGAAAGGGTAGCATCTAGGATTAGAGTGATGATGATAGAGATGGAGAGAAATGGAAACATTCAACTTATTTTTTAGGAAATAGTTCCTCCTGGACTTGGTAATAAAATATGGAGAGTGAGGGAGAGGAGGCTAAAAAAGAGAATGCTTTCTAGTTTTCTAGAATAAGCAACTGGGTAAAAAAAAAAGCTGACATTTACTGAGATGGAGAAGCCTGAGGAAGAAGCAGATTTGGGAAAGATGGTCAATACCTGCTTTGGACATGTTAAAAATGAGGCTTCTGCATCCATGTGGAGATGTTAAATCTGCAGTTGAGTTTAGACAGAGTTGGTTTACAGATGTGTTTGTATGCAAGTGCACTACATAGAATATGGCACATCATAAACATAGGCTATTTTTTATGAAAACATCCAGGTGGGTGTAAAGTTTCCAAATCTCCTGTTAGAGTTCTGGGCTCTCTTTCTGTCCCAAACACTAATGTGTACTTATTTTGATACATTTTACAGCTGAACACAGATGCAGGAAAATAAGTATGCATACTCTCAATGGCATATATATATTGTGTGGCTGCACTCTCTTTCAACTGCCTCTTGGTTCCAATGAGGTTCATTCTCTTTTATATATACCTAATGGCACCCCACTCCTGTACTCTTGCCTGGAAAATCCCATGGACGGAGGAGCCTGGTAGGCTGCAGTCAATGGGGTCACACAGAGTCGGACACGACTGAGCGACTTGACTTTCACTTTTCACTTTCATGCATTGGAGGAGGAAATGGCAACCCACTCCAGTGTTCATGCCTGGAGGATCCCAGGGACGGGGGAGCCTGGTGGGCTGCCATCTATGGGGTCGTACGGAGTCGGGGACACGACTGAAGCGACTTAGCAGCAACTGCCCTCAGGAACTGTATTCTTCCCCACCTCTGAAGCTGACATAATCACCTCTCTTGGAGAATAAAGG
Source organism: Ovis aries (assembly GCF_016772045.2). NCBI lineage: Eukaryota > Metazoa > Chordata > Mammalia > Artiodactyla > Bovidae > Ovis > Ovis aries. The sequence goes on from NC_056056.1 coordinate 95,533,803, forward strand.
GAAGTTGTGAAAAAAAACCTCATGTACAGTTGTTTGTGTTGTTCCATAATACATAAAAGCTTTTTTCTTTTTTTAATGAGGAAAGGAAGTCTTTTTCTAATTTTGCCACCAAATTCTTGGCTTTCTGTGCATTGATGCCCAACAGCAGTATAGACAGTTTTGGAGGAGGAGAGAGATGGCTTTATTCTTTTCATTGTTCAGCAAAGGGGAAAAGACAGCAGGCTAGTGTCTTAAGAACTATGCCCCTTTTCTTTGGGTAATAGGGAGAGAATCAAAATTAAGGTCTTGCATTTTAAAAAATGTATCTGTTTGCTTTTGGCTACATCTTAGATGCGCTGTGTGGGCTTCTCTCTAGTTGTAGCCTGTGGGCTCAGTAGTTTGCAGCCCAAGGGACCAGTTGCCTCAAGATACACCACTTCCCCATGGCTCAGACAGTAAAGAATCTGCCTGCAATGCAGGAGACCTGAGTTTGATCCCTGGGTGGGGAAGAGTCCCTGGAGAAGTGAATGGCCACACACTCCAGTATTTGTGCCTAGGGAATTTCATGGACAGAGGAGCTTGGTGGGCTGAAGTCCATGGGGTCACAGGGTCAAACTTGACTGAGTGACTTACACTTTCACTTTCATGTGGGATCTTAGTTACTGGACCACATCACCTACATTGGAAGGTGACTTCCTAACCACTGGACCACCGGGGATGTCCCTTGTATTTTTTTTTTTTTCCTTTGCAAAATTTCAAAAAAGGCCACAGCTGGCATCAGGCAGCTTAGCGACTGGGCCTGCCTCTCCCTCCAGTTATTGATCCTAACCTTTTTGGAATGCAGAATGCTACTGAGTGTAGGGGGAGAAGAATGCCAGGTGCAGAGTACAATTCATATGGAGTCAGAGAGTAGTTAGCTTTGTTTGGCTTTGTGAAGGAGAAGTCTAGCTGCACGTGTTAGCAGTGACAGTAAAGAATAAGCCGAGATCGCTCAACTCTTTCAGGCCTGTTTACGTTGTTTCCCCAGCCTGTTCACTGTTTCCTTATTTTCCTTGTTTATCAGAAAACTCCTATTTTTATTTAAGAAAAGTGTCATTTCTATTTTTGCTACAACAGTTTCTCCCCCAAATGCTGTAGAGGCTAGTTGTGTCCTAAGTACTAGAATCTGAAGCTCAGAAGAAAGGTTCCAGCTAGAGATATATATTTGTTGGTCATCAGCATACAGTTCTATACATTGGTGATTGGTGAGTTCATCCAGGAAGAGAAGAGAACCCAGTTCTGACCCCTTCAGGAACTCTAACATTGAGAGTTTGAGTTGAAGAAAGGACAATGAGGATTTACCTGAAGGATAGGGAGCGAATGAAAGTGATGCCACAGAAGTAAAGAAAAGCTCAATGGGCATACAACCCAGAGGGCTTAATAGGATTCTTGCAGTCTGTCCTCATGACATATTTATACTGTACTAATGGACTGATATTTGTGGTGGTGGTGATTTAATCACTAAGTCACATCTGATTCTTTTGCATCCCCAGGGACTGTGGCCCATGAGGCTCTTCTGTCCATGAGATTTCCCAGGCAAGAATACTAGAGTAGATTGCCATTTCCTTCTCCAGGGAATTGCCCCACCCAGGGATTGAACCTGCATCTCTTGCTTGTCAGGCAGATTCTTTACCACTGAACCACCTGAACTGATAACTTGGTTTTTTGGCCATATACCTTTTCGGTGCTTACAAAATGCATGAGATATGGAGTATCAGATAAGAAGGAAAAAAAATGTTTTTGTAGAAGATAATTCTGTAGTTACTACAAACTCTTATATATCCAGATATGTTCTTTTGCCTCTTCTTTGTGACATGGGTAAACTTCTTATCAGTTCCTATATTAGTGGATTTAATGATGAAATGTATTTTAAAAGAAAAAAAAATCTTACGTTCAAATCTTACATTTATCACATAAAGTTTTCCTTATAATATTTTATATTATTTCAGATTAACCTTCGTAAAATGTGACTGATTGTATTTCCCTTTATTATTACCCCCTTTAGTTTGGGATTCTATGCCCAGCTGAATTTTGTCCCAATTACTTTTTAATATCTCCCACGACTCTCTTTAATGTCTGACTACAAAAGTGTCTGATTTTCTTATTTACTGTTTTCCTTGTCTTTGCTAATACCATAACCTCTGCCTAAAATGCTTTTGTCTCTTCCTTCCTCTCCATATTTCAGAAAGTCCCTACTTGCAATCTGTTTCTCCTCGTCTGAAGAGATTTCTGAGCTAGAATTTGATCTTCCTTCTGAACTGATATTCTGCTTTATATGTCTCCTCTTATGTCATTTGCTTCTCCACTCTATTGTTGCAATATTGTACATTTCTGACAGCTTCAGTTTGACTGACGTCTCCTTCTAATTACCCTATAACATTCCCATGGTAGTGCCTATTTTATAGAAGTGGTTTAAGAGGTAATTTTTTTTGTTTTTCTTTAAATTCATATCTGTACTTATGTTAACTGTACTACTTTCCCATTTTTCTGTAGGATCCAATGATGCCATTGCTCCAGATTTCCCGGCTCAGGTGCTAGGCACAAGGGATGATGACCTGGCAGACACTGTTAACATTAAACATAAAGAGGGCATCTACAGTAAGAGGGCGGTAACTAAGGCATCCTTGTCAATGGGGAAAAAACCCTTTCAGAAAGATAATGCAGGTGACTGGAGTGGCTTTGTGTATTTTGTGGCCTTTTTTTTTTTCTGTATTCATCCTAAGTGGGAGTATTGTCCTTTCTTTTTTTCTACTTCATTAATGCGAACTTTTCTCCTAGGTGTTTCATTGGGTATGTACAAGAAGGAAAATATAAAATCTTTTTAAATCCTTCAAATTTTTGAAAACAATAAACTTTAGTTTCACTATGGAAACTATATTGCAGCTTTTAAAATGAAATTATATCCAATTAAATGTTTTAAAGACTAAAATCCATAGAAAGTCTTGATAAAATGCTTCATGAATTTATCTCTCAGATGGTATAAAAATCTCATCAATTGGATTCTGCAGGAAAGTCTGTGGCTTACATGTTGTTTTGAAATTTTTAAAATTTTGCTGCCAGCATTTAAAAATAAGATTTTGGGCTTCCTTTGAAAAGTCAGGCTATCTGGTTGCACTCAGCTTGTGTTCCTTCTTGGCAATAATCAGTGAACCCTGAGGCATGACTGTCCTCTGCAGAAAGGATGTACATTCTTCTGTTTGCATCCGTCCGCATGAGCCTCAGACTCACGAAGACTCAGTCTGCTTCATGCATCAATCTTGGGTCTTCATTCTTATTCCCAGATGAAGGCCCCAGTGTTTTATAAAAGCTTTTAATCTTTAGGAATCTCCTTGATGTTTTTTCCCCTTTGCATCACTGATATTGTGCTTCTTTAATTGATACACAGTAGTATTTATTAAATGAAAATTCCAGGAGCCACTGAAAACTCTACATGTATACTTACACATGTTACTTTGTTACATTTACAGTTTTTTATTCATGTTCATAGCTCTTAGCCAGATAGGAGCTACTAATCTGGGGGCAGTATTCAAACAAGGGCTGCTGGCTCTATGTTCTAGTTTTGGCATAGTGTTAATGATTTCCTGTGATGGTGTTAGTGCTTTTATGAGGAAACCAAATGAAAGGCTGCTTGCTAAAGTGCAGACATTCTTCCATATAACTTTTTGTTGCACTCAAAAGCATTTTGAGGTCTTTTGAAATGAGATAAGCTCATCTGCCAGTTAGCACTGAGACTGCCAAGTAAATGAAAAGTTTTTCAAAATGTAGTTCATAAATGAAAACTCTCATATGCTAGCTATATACTAGTGGCAGTTTGGTTCATATAGGTAACCCTGTGATCCCACTGTTAGACACTTATGAAGAAGCTGGATATGCAAAAATTGACAGGAAGCAAAAAGTAACAGACTAAGGGAACTCCATTAGAAGTCTGCATAATGAACTTACTAACTGTAACTTACCTCGAGGTTGCATTTGGTAAGGATGTTGTGTTTGAAATAAAGTTGGGCTTTGTTACCTGAGGGACCCCTGTAACTTCCCACTTCTTATAGGGATCATCTGTTACTATTATTGCTGGTCTACTTCAGACTTAACATCCTAAGGGAAAGCCCTCCTGATTAACCGTGGGAGAAGCCCAGCCTTAGAACCTCTCACTTTAAAGGGTTAAGAAGAATAGGGAGAAGATACCTACTGGAGAAAACTTTTGTATACCAGCTAAGTGAACCCATTAAATATATCAGAAATAAAAATCTCAGAATGATTGGAATATAAAAGTAAGAAAATCTGATAGGAAATAGAACATAAAAAGAAGGGAAAAGAAGAAAACAAAAAGAAAATTCAAGATTGACTCCAAAGGGTCATCATCAAAAAACAGGTGTTCCCTACAGAAGATAGAGAAGGTGAAAAAGAAGAAATCAAAGGACTAGTATAGGAATAGATCCCAAAAGTGAAAGATACGAATTTTCATATTAATAGGAACTATTATGTACATAAAAATCCACATCAAAGCACATGACTGTTTGAAATTTTGATACACTGGCAAGAGGAGATTCTAAAAGCTTCCAAAGAGAAAACCATATAAAGAAATGATATTAGACTGATGTTAAACTTTTTAAAAATAATACATGCACTATTGATATTACCTATAAAATAGATAATTAATGAGAATCTACTGTATAGCACAGGGAACTCTATTCAGTGGTCTGTGGTGACCTAAATGAGAAGGAAATCCCAAAATGGGGGATATATGTATACGTATAGCTTGTTCATTTTGCTGTACAGTAGAAACTTACTGTAAAGGGACTATACTCTGATTAAAAAAAGAAAAGTAATACATGGGACTAGAAACTAAAGGAATAATGCCTTGAAATTCTGAGGGAAAGTTATTTCATTGAAATTAAAGGTCTAATTTTTTTAAAGGGAAGCACAGAATGAAGGAAATGAGGTCAGCCTAGCAGAGTGGGAAGGGAATTGCCGCTGCAGCAGTGGTGCAGAAGACCTAGGTCCAGCTCAGAGGACTGCAAGGAAAGAGTCAGGTTCATCGACTGCCTTACATAGTTGGCTGTATTTGGAAGAGATTTTCGATTCTGTTTTCATTTATAAGGATAAAGAAGGGAATGGCATAGAGAAACTTAGCAAATGTAAAACCAGGCAATTGTTAACTCCTCAGGAAAAGCAAGACATTGTGAAAGAAAAGAAATATGATTACAGTATTCTAGTTGGTTTGACTGTAAATAACAGAAATATAACACCATCACATATGAACTGAATATTAATTATATCAAGACTCTTATTTACATAATGTATAAACACTGAACATTAGTATAGGGTTAAAACTTCAAAAGATAGAATGAGGGAATACGGCTGTGACAGGAAAGGTTTCTACAAGGTAAATCCCTATTGATCATAGAAGAAAATAAAAAATTTTCTGGAACTAAAAAGGATACAACAATATGAAACATGTTATTTGGAAACAAGGCTAGTGATACTGGAAGAAATGACTAAATGAATTGGTGGTATTTGAAAACTTGATTTCTATTACAAGCTTAATGGAACTATTCGACTTTCTGATATTTTGATTAGATTACTGTTTATTTTGTGTTACCTCCCAAAACATCTAAAAGAGATGGAAAAAGGTATATTTGGCAAATACTAACCAAAGAAAAGGTAGTGAGCAGAGTTAATATTGACAAAATAAAATTCTAGGCCAAAAAATAATATATATATTTTATTATATATAGTATATAGTATATATTATATATAGTATATATATATACACTCCTAGGAGTAGGAATACTCCTACTAATAATATATATTAATTATAATATATAATATGTAATATAGAATTATATAAATATGTAATATAATTATGAAATTATATATAATTATGAATTGTGTGTGTATATATATATATATGCCTGTATCTGTATATAAGAGCAGGAAATGGCAACTCTAGTATTCTTGCCTGGAGAATCCCACTGACAGAGGAACCTGGCAGCTACAGTCCATGGGGTCACAAAGAGTCAGACATGACCGGCGACTGAATACGCACACACGCATGCACACACGAGTTTCCCTTGCAATAAAAAAGGCTCAAATATACCAAGAGGCAAGGTAAAATTTGAGCTTATTTTCATGTACTCAAACTTGTATGCAGGAAAAATGACAGGAAGATATAGGTAAGCCCAACAATTCATATCCATCAGATACTGAGAGATGCTGGAAGGAGGATTAAAGTGTATGTGCTTGGTTGAGGAGCCAGTTGGCAAAGCTGCCATCTGTGAGATTTAAGACTGTAGACCTCTGGAATCCCACTGAGGTAGAACCATACGGCAGCACCATGGAAGCCTTCATGGGTTCAGATAGCTGGTGCCCCTCTGGCAGGCGGCTGCCCATATCCCCGGGGGTGTGGTGTGGCATGCCTAGCTTGGTTTTGGACAGTGCAGTGCAGCCAGAAAGGCAGCCACCCCCTCACCTGTCAGGTACTAAACCATTCATAGATAACCTGCTTCTGAGTGGGGGTTTCCTAAGAAGCAGAGAAGCATCCTTCTTGAGTTCTGTTTAATGTCAGCCCTCCACACAAGGGTTTTAATAATAAAAAGGGAAAAAAATAAAAACAAAAAAAAGTTAGAGAAGATTTAAACAATGGAATTTTAAAATTTGATTTATTGAGAACTTTGCATTTTTTTAAAGAACAGGTGAAACACTTAGAAAAATTGATGAAACTGTTGCTTTTAAAGAATTGATGTTCAAACAGAACAGCTTCTTTGACTACTGTAGCCAAATTAGAAATCAACAATAAAAAGTTGTAATAACAACTAAAATCTGTGTGTTATGGGTTGAGTAGTATTCCCCCAAAATTCATGTTCACTGAGACCTTCAGTATGTAATGTTATTTGCAGATGTAATTAGTTAAAGATCTTTAGGTTAAATCATCCTGGGTTTAGAGTGGACCTTAAATCCAGTGATCCGTGTATTTATTGAATAGGAGAGGGGGCCAAAAGCAAAGACTGGAGTTATGCTGCCTTAAGCCAGGGAGTACTAGGGATCATTAGAAGCTGGAAGAGACCAGGAAGAATTCTCCCAGATAACCTTTTGAGAGAGCATGTTCCTGCTGGCACTTGAGTCCAGATCTGTGGGAGAATAAATGTCTTTTGTTTTAAGCCACTCAGTTGATAATACTTTACTGTGGTAGCCCTAGGAAACTAATATACATAATATATTAATATTATATACATATACCAATACAATAACCATGTATTTGAAAATTTAAAACTGTAATTCTAAGTAACTCAGAAGTTAAAGTAATACTGGAAGTTGAAATATATTTAAAACTGTGATATCAAAATGTATAGAAGATAGCCAAAGTGATACTTAGGGTAAAGTTATACCCTTAAATATAAATAATAAAAAATTGAAATGGGAGAACAAACCTATAGGGTTTACACTACCAAGAAATCAAAACTTATTATAAAGCTGTAGTAATCAAGACGGTGTGATGTTGGCCCAAGGATAAACAGACTGACCAGAGCAGAGAAGACTCCAGAAACAGATTCACATATATATGGACACCTGATTGATGATAAAGCTACCACTGCAGTACTGTGGGGGGAAAGATGATGTTTTTAGTAAAATGATGTTACGTAAATTGGATACGGGGTGGGGGGAACACTGACCCCCCCCCCCACTTCACTGCTTGTCAAAATCAATTCCATATACTTCATAGATTTAAATATGAAAGGCATAGGTAGATGAAATAGATCAGTTTTCTGCAAGAAAATACAGAGGCGTATGTCTTCATAATCTTGGAATGGGAAAAGATTTATTAAATTGAATCCCCAGCCCCCCAAAATAGTAACTGTAAAAGAAAATATTGACAAATATATCACATGAAATTAAGGTATTCTATTAATTAACCACCAAATGAGAGAGTAAAAGGCAAGCCACAGAGTGGGGAAGATATTTTCAATACATATCTCACAAAGGACTTCTATCTAAATATAAAATGAACTGATAAAAATCAATGTGAAAAAGGTGGGCAATCCAAATTTTGAAAAAGACAAAAGTACTCAAACAGGTACTTTATAAAAGAGAAGGTCAAATAGCCAATGAACATATGCAAAAATATTCAACTTGATTCATCAGCAGGGATTTGCAAATTAGGATCACAATAAGATCTCTCTGCATATCCATTAGAATGGCTGAAATGAAAAAGTCAGTACTGTGCTGGTAAGAATATAAAACAAGCGGTATTTATTCACTACTGGTGAGAATGTAAATTTTGAGAGTGACCTTGGAAAGCAATTTGCCATTATCTACTAAGTTACACAGAGCAAATTGAGCAATTCTGATCTTAATTATGTACTCCACCGAAGAGGATGTGCGTGAGCACCAGGAGACATACGTGAATATTCTTTACAGCAGTTCTTGTAATAGCTTCAAACTGGAAATTACCAAATGCCTAGTAGTATGGATGAATTGTATTAACATTGTTGAATACTAACCAGAAAGACTAAGTAAAGGACAAATATATTTTAACACTTAATGGATCTTAAAAATACAACATGAGAGAAGAAAACAAGACATAAGGCTATGTGCTCTTTTTTCTATTTACAGAAAGTTCAGAAATATAAGTAGTCCGTTGCATTTAAAATGGGCTGTTAATTATCAGCCTGGGGGAGATTGGAAGAAAGAATGAGGAGAGCATATATACTTCTAGCCAGGTGTTTTTTAAAACCCTGGTACGTGTTCACTTTTTTTTAACAGTTCACTGAATTCTCTGTGCAATATCTGGTATATGTCTTCTGAGACATAATGCAAAAGGTATTTTTAAGATACATTTTTTAAAAACAAAAAATAAGTACTTAGAAATGACTCTAACAAAGGACATAGAAAATGATTAAGCTTCATTGAATTACAGTAAGGAACCCTAAGTAAATTCAGTGCATCACTACTCAAAATTCCAGTAGAGTTTTTCCTGGGACTTGACAGGCTGATTCCAAGTGTTTTTTGAAAATCAAGAAGTATATTTAAAGAATAAGGTAGGGAACTTGCCATACCAGGTATCAAAAGACTTACTGTGTGCATGTGTGGTGGGTGGGTGTGTGTGTGTGTGTGTGTGTGTGTGTGTGTGTGTGTGTAAAACATATTTAAGACCTAATATGTAGTAATAAACAAAAGTGGAACAATGTGTTGACCAGAAACACACCCATGAATGTGGAAACTTAATATATGCCACAGATGACATATCCTGGAGAGGGGGCGAACTAGTCAGTAGCGTTTTGGCCACTGATTATAGATGTAAGAAAAAATAAAATCTGATAGATCCCTGTGTGCTCTGTGCTTAGTCACTCATTGGTGTCCAGCTCTTTGCGACCCTGTGGACTGTAACCAGCCAGGTTCCTCTATCCATGGGGATTTTCCAGACAAGAATACTGGAGTGGGTTGCCGTGCCCTCCTCCAGGGGATCTTCCCAACCCAGGGATCAAACAAACCCAGGTCTCCCACAGTGCAGGCAGATTCTTCACCATCTGAGCCACCAGGGAAGCCCCTACTGCAAACTAAGCAAAAGCATAGTCCAAGTGATGTTAAATGTAAAAAGGGAAACTTGAGGCTTTTAGAATTGAGATGACTGTGTTCTGACCGTGAAATACTGGTTTATTAAATGAGACCTGCAAAGCACAGACCATGAAAGAAAAATAAAATAAATACGATATTATTAAAAAATTTTGTACACCAAAACACATCATAACAAAGACAAGACACAGTCTGAGAGAATATTTGCAGTTCATACAACCTACAAAGAAATTCTACAACAATGTTCATTATAATGCTTTTTAATATTAAAAAAAATAGAAATAGCCTACAGTTTATCAACAGATAACTTGATACATTAATTGAATAGAATTCTGTGTAACATTAAGAATGAATGAATTAGAGTCATTATGAGTAAATCCTCCAATCATAATTTGGAGTGTAAAAGACAAGTTACTTAAAGGTACTCAGAGTATTATACCCTTTATATAAAGTTTAAAGAAGGACACACAAAACAATCCAATACATTAAATTCAAAAACATCCTTGAAATTGGCAGATTCTAAATTGAGCTTAAGGTTGCTGCTGGAAATGGTATTGAGCCTTCACATAGAGTATCTTTATCACTATATCTGTAATGTTTTATTTTTTAAGCTTTATGATAGACGCATTGATGTCCATTATGGTGTTTTTAGTAATCTCTGTTACCTTTCTGTTGCTTTGTTGAAAAATATCTGTTCTTAGAGATAGAAAATGAATCTCTTGTCAATCCATTGTTTAAAATATATATATATATATATATATATATATATATAAACCATTATTAACTGCTTGGTAACTGCATCCTAGTTGTATTGGTGATTTTTAATTTATTTACCAACATAATTTTGCACTTAAGTTTTCTCATACACTTTAAAAACTCATACACAAAAAAACTCACTTTAAAAGACCAATTAAGTAGATAAATCTCAAGCAAATATGACTAAGAAAAAGGAAATAGAAAGTATTAGACAAATTTAACTTCAGGAGACTTTTAAAAATTACATAAGTACTGTATATAATCTAGGTGATATGAATTTTTTCTAGTATTATATGAAATGTCAGAATTTGCCCCCTAAGTGACAAAAACTTTGAACAGGCCAAAGAACTTGAAAGGTGGTTCAGATCTACTTTTCTACTTTGAAAGATACCTGATCTGGACACCCCTCCCCCCGCCTTTTTTTTTCCTTACTGTTGCATCAAATCAGCAAAGAGCAGATTTTATTTAAAATGATTGTACACAGAAAATAGGGAAAGGTTTCCAAACTCCCCAAAGCTGTCATGTGTTATGAAGTCCTCAGAACTGCCCCAGCTTTTACATGGTTGAGCCTATGAGATGCTTTTTTCCTCTAGTGTATAACGAGGTTTTGTTTTTTGGGGGAGGGTGGTGTATTACTTTCTGGTGTTACCTTTTCCTTCTCCAGATGCTCAAGTTCTCATCACTGGGGATGAGGACCTCTCAGACAAAAACCAAGAAAAGGAGATCTACACTAAAAAGGCAGTGACCAAGATTGCTTACTCTGAAGAAAAAGAATCCTTGCAGAAAGATGCCACAGGTAGAGGAACTGAATTATCTGCCTTTTATTTTCTTCTGCCCTTCTAAAATGAATATATCAATAAATAGAAAAGTATTATCCAGTTGTCTTCAACCCTCCTCCATCTTGTTCATATCTGAAATAGAATATTAGCTGCAACTTTTGGTATGCACTGGCAGGTGAAATTAACGTTTTTAAAGCTCTTTGAAATATTTTTGGAGAACTTTGTGTATATTGTACACAAATTAATCTGATTGCCATAAATTCACATAATGGATTTTTAAAAACACTAGTGATAAAAATATTTGGTGCCATGAGATGCTAGCTCTTTAATAACATTGTCATACACAGGCTTTTGTTCTTCAAGAATTTAGCTTGTTTACTTCCTAACTACCTACTTAGTTAAAACACTTCAGTAGGACTGTACTAGTTAAAAATGGCTATTCAAGTGTGTTTAAGTTAGGATTAGCTTTAGCTCTCAGAGATCAAAACAGAACAAAAAAGACATTGGCTTAAAGAAGATAGAATACCAGGTAACAAAGCTCTTTCTCTCCTGTTGCTTCAACGTTTTAGCCTCCATTCTGATACTGTAGCCGTCAGACCCATATTCCAGCCAGTAGAAAGGAAAACGGGAGAAGAAAAAAGTATATTTCTTCCTTTAAATACTTCTCAAAATTTAAATGTATCATTCCCCTCCCATCCTGTTAGCCAGTTATTCACATGGTCACACCAACCTGTGATGCCAGGGAGGCTGGGAAATATAATTTCTATTCTCGTAAACATATGCCCAGCTAAGTCAGGTTCTATTTTAGAGGCAGAAGAAAATCAGTTTCAGAAGACAGCTGGTAGTTTCTGCCACAGTTATAAATATTGAAACATACTTTGGAGTATAATTAGCCACTTCTCTTTTTTGTGTGTATTGCTTCTTTTTCAGAACTTATATGTATTCTGGGCAAAACTTCAAAAATTTACCCCGTTTTTTGCTGTAGCTAAATCAGTGCTTCAGAAGTTTTGATCATGTTAATCTCCACATCAAAAAGTTTTCATTGCCCTTAAAAATTAAAAATAAACCTCTTTAGCCTAGTCTTTCAGAATAGTAGAATTGGCTCCCAAACAACTTTTCAGTGCTTACAAATTCTATAATCAAATAAATTATATAATTGTTCTGTTTCTTAGATGTTGAGTTGCTTTGCTGATTCCATTTTTTTCATATGTAGTCACCTTTCCCCAAGATGTCTTTCTCTTTCATTCTCAGTGTTTACCCATCTTAACTGTCATCTCACGCCAGTGAAAGTTGCTCAGTCGTGTCCAACTCTTTGCGACCCCATGGACTTGTCCATGGAATTCTCTAGGTCAGAATACTGGAGTGGGTAGCCTTTCCCTTCTCTAGGGGATCTTCCCAACCCAGGGTAGCTGCTTGAAAGGTATTTTAAAGTAAGTTTTGTCAACTTATAGTCTTCTTTTTCCTGTCTTAGGTTCCAGTACTGCTGCTGCTTCACAGCACTCAACTCAACTACAAGACACAAAGACTGACATTAAACAGAAAGAGGAGATCCATAGTAAGAGGAAGGTTACTAAGGAAGCCTGGTCAGAAGAAAAGAAATCCTTACAGATAGATATTGCAGGTAATGAGATTGGGTGGCGGGGTGGGAGCTATAAGAGAGAGAGAGCATGTGTGCCCCCAGGCACCAATGTCCACATGTTTCCACTTAATTCTGGTGAGCATTGTTCAGTCACTAAGTCATGTCTTACTTTGCAGCCTTGTGGACTACAGCACGCCAAGCACCCCTGTCCTTCACCGTCTCCTGGAGTTTGCTTGAATCATGTCCATTTATTTGGTGATGCTATCTAACCATCACACTCTCTGCTGCCCCCTTCTCCTTTTGCCTTCAGTCTTTCCCAGTATCAGGGTCCTTTCCAGTGAGTTGGCTCTGCATATCAGGTGGCCATAGTATTGGAGTTTCAGCTTTAGCATCAGTGCTTTAGTAAATATTCAGGGTTGCTTTTCTTTAGGGTTGACTGGGTTGATCTTCTTGCAGTTCAAGGGACTCTCAAGTTCTCCAGCATTACAGTTCGAAAGCATCAATTCTTCAGTGCTCCGCCTTCTTTATGGTCCAGGTCTCACATCCGTGTATGTATGTTAGTTGCTCAGTCATGCCCGACTCTTTGTGACCCCAGATTCTTCTGTCCATAGAATTCCTCAGGCAAGAGTAGGGGAGTGGGTTGCTATTCCCTTCTCCAGGGTATCTTCCTGGGATCGAACTGGGTCTCTGCATCACAAATAAGTTCTTTACCATCTAAACCACAAAGGAAGCCCCACATCCATACATGACTATTGGAAAAACCATAGCTTTGACTAGAAGGACATTTGTGGCCAAAGCAATGTCTCTGGGTTTTAATATGCTGTCTGGGATTGTCATAGCTTTTCTTCCAAGGAGCAAGTGTCTTCACTCAACTCTTTCACCTTCATCAAGAGACTCTTTAGTTCTTCTTCACTTTCTGCCATTAGAGTGGTATCATCTGCGTGGAGGGAGGTGTGAAGATATTTCACAAAAAAGGAATTTTCCTGGGCTGTAAAACATGTAAAGAGTTGCCATTTTTGAAAATATTATCCATTTAATTACTGATGATAAAAATGAATTCTCAGGTTTCTTTGCTGAAGAGGTTAATAATACCTCTCTATCAGTTTCATAAGAGAAAAAATTAGAGATAAAGCATATCTTATAATATTCCACACATAGCAGGCAATGATAGATAGCAGCTGGTGTTATAATCCCAATAACCAGAGTGCCCTCCTCAACGTCATACAGCCAGTTTGTGGCAGAATCCAACCCAGAATCTGGGTCTTTTGAGCCCGAGTCTCTTGAAGTATTACCCTGCCAGTCTGGGCACTAGGCACACGGCATGAATCCTTTATACAGGCAGTGAATTTTCTGAATCTTTATATAAACCATTCTTTTTTTTTTTTTTAATGGCAAGGAAAGTTTGCTTTCTTTTGGAGGCTAGCAGACCAGGGGGAGGGTGGATGAGACTTATGTCCAAAGGCTGACTCCCCCACTGACAACCAGTGGGTAAGAGCTTTTAAAGGCAAGTTTCAGGGTGTATACAGGGAAAGGGGACTACATGCAGAAACTGCAGTCAGCTCTGACAGTCGTCTTGGAATTGGTCATGCAGTGGTTTGATCAGTATCATCTTGACTGTTTTAAGTATAGTTAATCTTCAGTTCCAGGGTCAGTTTGTTCCCATTTCTTTGAGGCTGTTCTCAGAATTGTGGCAGCTTATTTCACGGATACAGTCTGGCCATCATGTAGTTAACTTCTCCCACCTTCCCATCTCTGTGGAAAGGGAGGCTAAGCTGACGGCCTTGTAGTCCAGGAAAGGCTTGGGGACTGCCCACTCTTGCCTAACTGCATCCCTGACCTATATAAACTGTTATTTCCTTCAGTCTTTGCTTTGTATATAAAGAATTAAATGTGAATACTATTTCTAAATGGAATGCAGATATTTTGAAAGTACTTCAGAATCTTTTTTTTTTCCTTCTTTTCAGAATCCAAATGTCATTCGGAATTTGAAAATACTACCCATTCTGTATTCAGGTCAGCTAAGTTTTACTTTCATCATCCAGTGCACCTATCAAGTGATCAAGATTTTTGCCATGAATCCTTAGGAAGAAGTGTTTTCATGAAGCATTCTTGGAAAGATTTCTTTCAACATCATCCAGACAAACAAAGAGAATACACTTGTCTTCCTTCCCCTTGTCAACATATGGAAAAGACTAAGACAGATTATACCAGAATACAGAGCCTCAGTATCAATGTAAACTTGGAAAACAAGGAATTGAAGCATGCTTCTAAAAGTCAGGCTAGAGATTTTCCAAAATCTGACAAACAAATTAATGATCTAAAAAGGGATCCTAAGGCCACCCCAGAGCTAACAACCGAGCACACTGTGAGTTTGAATGAACTCTGGAACAGATATCAGGAACGGCAGAAGCAACAGAAACCTGAGTTCAGTGCCAAGAAGGAACTTTCCTTGGTGGAGCGACTTGATCGTTTGGCTAAACTTCTTCAGCATCCCATCACACATTCTCTTCAGCCCTCAGAAAGTACACAGGATGACAGCAGAGGGGAACAAGATGTTAAGGAATGGGGTGATAAACAGCAGCAGCAGAAAAACAAGCTTCAGAAAAAGAAACAGTATAAAAGCCTGGAGAAATGCCATAAAAACACAGGTGATCTTAAAAAAAATAAGATTCTTTCTACTCATCAAGCTGGGAGGTCCAATCAGATTAAAATTGAACAGTTTAAGTTTGATAAATACATTCTGAGAAAACAGCCAGGTTTTCATTATATAAATAACACTTCTTCAGATTCTAGACAGTCAGAGGATAGTGAGCTGCTCACAGATACGGCCACCAACATCCTTTCTACCACCACTTCTCCTGTGGAATCAGATATATTGACCCAAACAGATAAGGAAATGACTTTGCAAGAGAGGAGCAGCTCAATTTCCACCATTGACACTGCCCGATTGATCCATGCTTTTGGCCATGAAAGAGTTTGTTTGTCACCCAGGCGAATTAAATTATACAGCAGTATCACCGACCATCAGAGGAGATACCTTGAGAAGCGGAGCAAGAAAAACAAGAAAGCATTGAATACAGGTTATCCCCAAATTACTTCAGAGCACACCAGAAGGAAACACATCCAGGTACATGGCTACAAATTCCATCTGGCAATGTGACTGCCTTTTTCATGGACTTCTTTAGTTCAGCTTTGCACACAGGTGAAAAAAAGCCAATTGCCCTTTCCTCCTTATAATATTTCTTACCAACTGGAAAAGAGTGAGAAAGTGTAGCACAGTGCTATTGTGAGTTGTCATTCTTTTCATCAACATTCATTTACAAATTACCCTTTGGATGAAAGGCTTTGCTGCTAAATGCTTCAGAATCTGCAGAGTATACCCTTGGTACAGTGAAACTTCAAGTTTAGAATGACCTTCATTCTGAACAATATTGCCTACTTCTTTTTTGCCTGTTGATTTTGTTTATTCATTCCTCCCTATCTTTTAAGAAATGTTGAGGTTCTTTTAAGCACACATGTACATACACACATACATATATAAGTAATATGATTTATTTAAGTAGATGAAGAGTTGGAATGATAGAAAGTTAGATTGAAGCCAGGGTGGAGTGAGCTACAACATGATTTTTAAAACAAATGAGTGAATAATTAAGAGTAATGGGAAGACAGGTTGATACCTTATGGATGTGGTTCCTAAAAGTGAGTCACAAATTTTGCTTTATGTTTTCTACCAGTTAATATTGGTAGAATTTTGTGATCAATTACATAACTCTAGTAGAAAAAATTTTCAAGAGCAGTACAGATATCTCTGGTTTTAAAGACTTAAGAGAAATTTCATCTGTCCTCAAGAAGGCATTGTGGTGTAACAAAATCCTCAACGGATTCCTTACAATATGTTCTCAGTAACAATAGTCATATGAGGCTAATATGGCCTTAATGTAGAGAATTCCATAAAGGCAGATTTTACAGGGTCAGTAAATGCAGACCATCACTTTAACCCAAGATAAAATTTATTTGGAGACGTGCTCTCCAAATAAGGGTACTTGCAAAATGGTTCATTGGAATATGAACCTTTTAAAGTTTATGTTTTGTCTATGTTTTACAATATATAAATACAGCAATAATACATAATTTATAAGTATCTAATAATTTCTGCTCAGAAATATTTAATCAGTAGAACCCAATGATTAAAACAATTTGGAGACCACTAGTCTAGTGGGAAGAAGGCACAAAACATTCAGACATTTACCATAAATATTATTTCTCATAATTGAGTTTTTGGTAGGTACTTGCATGTATAAATACTTACATGTATAAATAGTACAGTAAGATTTTTTTTTTTTAAGTAAGCAAAGAATAGGGAAAGACACGATTGAGGCATTTTGTTCCATAGAGGAGATAGGGGGAAAGGATGCAGATAGAGCATTTTGGAGGGGGGTGGGGGGGAGTGTAGTAAAATATATAGCATGAAGTCTACAGTTTTATCATTTTAAAGTGTACAATTCCATGCTACCAAATATATTCACAGTGTTTTACAACTATCACCATGTCTCATCCCAGAACTTTTCATCACCCTGGGATAAACCTCATTAAGCAGTCACTCTTTTCTCATTCCTACCAGTCCCTGACAGCCACAGAACTCTACTTTGTGTTTCTGAACTTTCCTACTCAGATTATTTCATTTAATTGGAATCACATCATATGTGATCTTTGTGTCAGGCTTCTTTGACTTTAGGATAATCTGAGGTTTCTCCATGTCCTAGCATCTGTCAGTAGTTCATTGCTTTTTATGGCTGAATAATAATATTTGTTTAGACATTTTATTTATCTATTCATCCATTCATGGACATTTGAGTTGTTTCTACCTTTTGGCTATTGTGAATAGACCTAACATGAACATTTGTGTACAAGTTTTTAAACACCTACATACAGTTCTTTTGGGTATATATGTAGGAGTTGGAAATAATACTGGGTCATATGGTACTGGGTTGTCCAAAAAGTTCATTCAGGTTTCTCCATAAGAGGTTATGGAAAAACTTGAACTTTCTGGCCAACCCAATAATTTTAAGCTTATTCAGAAACCTTCAAACTCTTTTCCACAGTGGCTACCTCATTTGACATACCCACCAACAGTTTCTAAGGGTTCCAGCTTCTCCACATTCACCAACAGTCTACCTTTTTTTTTTGCTATCCCAGAAGGTACAAAGTTGTATCTCATACTGACGGTCATTTTCATTGTGGTTTGCTTTGCCTTTCCCTTTCCATAACGACTAATGATGTTAAAGTACCTTTTTATGTGCTCGTTGATCATGTCTACATCTTCCTTAGAAAAACATCTATTCAGGTCTTTGTCCGCTTTTAAATTGTTTGTCCTTTATATTTTGAGTTGTGAGAGTTCTTTATATATTCTGGATTGTGGAATCTTACCAGATGTGTAATCTGCAAATGTGTGTTCTGCTCACTCACTGCTCTTTGCTGCATGGCATTGTACATTCAATGGAGCCCCAGGGTGCCTGTCTTTTCTTCTGTTGCTTGTGCTTTTGGTGTCATATCTAAGAAGCCGTTGCCAAATCCAGAGTCATGAGGATTTGTTCATTTATTTTTTTCAAGAATTTTATACTTTTAGTTCTTTCACTTGCATCTTGGATGGTATGAGGTAGGGGTCAAACAGACTTCCCTGGTGGCTCAACTAGTAAAGAATCCGCCTGCAATGCAGGAGACCCTGATTAGACTCTTGGGTCAGGCAGTTCCCCTGGAGAAGGGATAGGCTACCCACTCCAGTATTCTTGGGCTTTCCTGGCAGCTGAGATGGTAAAGAATCTGCCTGCATTGCAGGATACCTGGGTTTGATCCCTAGGTTGGGAAGATCCTCTGCAGGAGGGCATGGCAACCCACTCCAGTATCCTTGCCTGGAGAATCTCCAGTAACAGAGGAGCCTGGCGGGCTATGGTCCATAGGATTGCAAAGAGTCGGACATGACTGAGCAGCTAAGCACAGCACAGCACAGAAGTCAAACATCATCTTTTCCACATAGGTATCCAGTTGTCCCAGCACCAGGTGTTGAGACTGTTCTTTCCTTAATGAATGGTCCTGACACAACTGACCACAGGTGTGAGGGTTTATTTCTAGGCTCTCAATTCTGTTCCTTTGATCTACACGCATATCTATATGTCATTACTACACTGACTTGATTACTGTAGTTTTGGTAGTAAGTTTTGGGGTTTTTAAAAAATATTTATCTGTTTGTTTTTATTGGGCTGCCTTGGGTCTCAGTTGTGGGAAGCAGGGTCTTCGTTGCGTCATGCAGCGTCCTTTGTTGTAGAGCACAGGCATCAGTAGTTTTGATGCTTAAGTTGCTTCACAGCAGTAGAATCTTTGTTCCCTGACCAGGGATTGAACCCACATCCCCTGTATTGGAAGGCTGATTCTCAACCACTAGACTACCAGTAAATTTTAAAATTGAGAAGTGTTAGCCTTACAACTTTTTTTTTTTAAAGACACTTTTGGCCAGTCGGGGTCTTATGTCTCCATATGAGTTTTAAGATCAGCTTTTTTATTTCTGCTGAAAATGTCATTGGGATTTTGATATAAATTGCATTTAATAGGTGATTTGCTTTAGGGCTTAATGCCATCCTAATGATATTGTCTTCCAGTCCGTGAATACAGAATGTCTTTTGATTTCTTTAGATCTTTAATGTCTTCCAGCAGTGTTTTGTAGTTGTCAGTGTACAAGTGTTATGATGTTTTTCTTCCAGTTTGATTGAGATATAATTGGCATATCTGTTTGAGTACAGCATAATGACTTATCTTTTATTTGTTGTTCTTCAGTCGCTAAGTCATGTCTAACTCTTTGTGATCCTGTGGACTGCAACAGGCCAGGCTCCTCTGTCTTCCACTGTCTCCTGGAGTTTGCTCATATTCCCATCCATTGAGTCGGTGATTCTGTCTAATCATCTCATCCTCTGCTCTCCTCTCGCCTTCAGTCTTTCCCAACATCAGGGTCTTTTCCAGTGAGTCAGCTCTACGCATCAAGCAGCAAAAGAATTGGAGCTTCAGCACCAGTCCTTCCAGTGAATATCCAGGTTTCCTTTGGATTGACTGATTTGATCTCCTTGTGGTCCAAGGAACTCTCAAGAATCTTCTCCAACACCACAGTTCAAAAGCATCAATTCTTTGGCACTCAACCTTTATCGCCCAATTCTCACATCCATACATGACTACTGAAAAAACCATAGCTTTGACTATGGACCTTTGTAGGCAAAGTGATGGCTCTGTTTTATAATACACTGTCTAGGTTCGTCATAGCTTTTCTTCCAAGGAGCAATTGTCTTTTAATTTCATGGCTGCAGTCACCATCCGCAGTGATTTTGGAGCCAAGAAAAGAAAATCTGTCACTGTTTCCATTTTTTCCCCTTCTATTTGCCGTGAAGTAATGGAATCATAAGCCATGATTGTAGTTATTTGAATGTTGAGTTTTAAGCCAGCTTTTTAACTCTCCTCTTTCACCTTCATCAAGAGGCTCTTTAGTTCCTCTTCGCTTTCTGCCATTAGGGTGTTCTCATCTGCACATCTAAGGTTGTTATTACTTCTGGCAATTTTGATTCCAGCTTGTGATTCATTCACCCTGGCATTTCACATGATGTATACATCATGAAATGATTATCACAGTATGTTTAGTGAACATCCATCATCTCCTATAGATACAAAATTAAAGAAATAAAAAATATTTTCCTTGTGATAAGAATTCTTATGCTTCCATATCTTGGCTATTCTAAATAATACTTCAGTGAATGTAGTAGTGGATTTATCTCTTCAGATTAGTGTTTTTGTTTTCTTTTGAAAAATATGCATAAGTTAATTCTTGGGTCATGTGGTAGTTCTATTTTTAATTTTGCGGGGAACCTCCATGTTCTCCGTAATGGCTGCCCCCATTTCCATCCCCACCAGTAGTGCATGAGCATCCTGTTTCCTCTGCATCCTTTTCCACGTTGTTATTTGCTGTATTTTGCTAACTGTCATTCTGACATGTGTTAGATGATATCCCATTATACTTCTGCTTTTTACTTTACTGATGATTAGTGATGTTGAGCATCTTTTCATGTGCTTCTTGGCCATCTGCATGTCTTCTTTGCAAAAATGTCTATTCAGATCCTTTGCCTATTTTGAAAATCAGGTTGTTTAGTTTTTTTATGTTGAGTTGTCTGAGTTCTTTGTATATTTTCATTTCTCACCCCTTCTCCAATAAATTGCTTGCAGTTATCTTCTCCCGTTCAGTAGATGGCCTTTTCTTTTTCTTGATGGTTCCCTTTACTGTGGAAAAGCTCTTAGTTTGATGTAGTCCCATTTGTTTATTTTTGGTTTTGTTTCCCACGCCTGAGAGGATACATCCAGAAAAAAGTACTGAGACCAACCAGTGTCACATAGCTTCCTGCCTGTGTTTCCTTCAGGAAGGTTTGTCTTTTTTTGGTTGTAGTTTCAGTTCCTACATTTGTCTTTAATCCGTTTTGAATTTATTTTTGTGCATGGTATAGTTCAGTGATATTAAATGTGATATTAAATACATACCACTTATGCTCCTCCCCTAGCAACCACTATTCTACCTTCTGTGTCTTAAGAATTTGACTACACTAGTTACCTCATGTAAGTGGAATACAGTATTTATCCTTACGTAGCAAGTTTATTTCCCTTAGCATTTCCTCAAGGATCATCAGTGTTGTACCATCTGACTAGTGTATGTGTATACGACATTTTGTTTATGCATCCATCAGTAGATACTTGTGTTGCTTCTACCATTAGACTGTTGTGAATATGATGCTGTGAACATGGGTGTACTGATAGCCGTTCGAGACCCTGCTTCCAGTTTCTGTGGACATACATCCAGAAGGGGAGTGGCTCAGTTACGTGGCAGTTCTGTTTGTAACTGAGGACTGCTGTACTGTTTTCCATAGTATCTATACCATTTTACAGCCCCACTAACAAGACAGACGGTTCCACTTTCTCCACATCTTTGCCAACACTTGTTATTTTCTGTTTCTTTAATAGAGGCATCCTAATATGTATGAAGTGATATCTTACAGTTCTGCTTTGCATTTCTTTCATGATTACTGATATTGAACATCTTTTTACATGCTTCTTGACCATTCACGTACCATCTTTGGAAAAATGTCTGTCCAAATACTTTGTCCATTCTTGAATCATGTTGTTTATTTTTTGGTCATTGAGTTGTTGAAGTTCTTTATATATGCTGAGTATTAACCTTTTATCACATATTATAAATTTTTCTCCCAACTGGTTAGTTGCCTTTTCACCTTTTTTGATTGTGTTCTTTGATACACAGAAATTTTTAATATTGATGCAGTGCCAATTGTTGACTTTTGCTTCCTATACTTTTGAAATCATTACCAAGTCCAGTGCCATGAAACTTTCCCCTAACGTGTTCTTCCAAGAATTTTATGGTTTTAGGTGTTTATTTTGTTTTGAGGTAATTTTAGTATATGCTGTAAAGTAAGGTTCCAACTTCATTCTTTTTAAGAGAGTGTGGATATCCAGTTTTCCCAGCACTATTTGTTAAGAAAATTATTCTTTTCCCATTGAGTGATCTTGGCCCCTTGTCAAGGGTCAGAGATCCTTTGATCATAGATCCTGGGACCATATGGCACAAAGGTTTATTTCTGTCTGTCTATTCTAGTCCATTGATGTACTTGTCTTTATGCCAGTATTTCACTGTTGTATTACTGTTTTGAAATCGGGAAGTATGGATCCTCCAACTTTGTTGTTCTTTTCCAAAATTGTCTTGGTTCTTCAGTGTTTCTTATCACTTTTAGTGATTTCTTACAGTTTTCAGTTTTTTTCATTGGTATATGATTTCTTTGAGTGTTTTTTTTTTTTTTTTTTTGCTAATTTAGCAGCCGTGTAACTAACAAATTTGCTTAAGCTACTGTCTCAAATGTATCACTGTCAGAAATGAAGTTAGTATCTATTGACTCCACTATTATACGAAGAATTAAGAAGTTGGTTGTGCTTGCCCTACTTCTCCCCACATACAGCACACTTCCCCCAATGTACCAATATTTATTTTGTGAATTTTATGTTTATTCTCGAAGTGTTATTCCTGTATTGATTGGCTTTATTTTCAAGAAGTATAACATTTTTCTTTCATATTATAAGCAAAATCACTGTATGTTTTTTAAAAGCATCAGTATTGGTCACAAGTCTTTTCAATATAACTGAGTTTATTAATTTAAATAATTATATTGTTTGGATAGATTTTTCAATAGTTTTTCAGCAGTCTGCATCTCTTCAGTTCTAGCAAATCTGAGATTATCATTCTGTCACCTTTGTATAGGAATAACAGCTTGTTTGGGTATAAAACTTTTCACAGCTTTTTAGAATATTTATTGATTTGGCTGTCTCAGGTCTTAGTTGCAGCATACGGATCTTCATTGTGCAGTGTGGGGTCTTTCACTGAGGCACATGGACTCTAGATGTGGCGTTCAGGCTTAGTTGCTATGTGGCATATGGGATCTTAGTTCCCTCCCAGGAATCGAACCCACCTCCTTTGTGTTGCAAGGCGGATTCTTAACCACTGGACCACCAGGGAAGTCCCAGTAATAATCTTTAATTCAGAGCTTAGTTAATTTTGTTCCCCCTTTTCTGGGTGCGTATGTGTAGTATATCTGTGCCAGATGCAGCCATGATATTTTTTTCCCTATGTTGGATCCTGGATTTTCAAAATTCGTCAGGTTTTTAAAATTTGTTTTCTTACTTTCCCAGGGTGTGTCTCATTTTTGGTCAAAAAATAAAATTTACATGCCTCACAGTTCATTCCTTTTTTAATTATTTCCCTTTTTCTCTCTGCTGGTCTTTGTTGCTGCACAGGCTTTTGTCTAGTTGTGGCGAGTTGGGGTTACTCTCCAGTTGCTGTGCACGGGCTTCTCTTTGATAGCCTCACTTGTTGAGCACAGGCTCTCGGGCTCATGGGTTTCGGTAATTGCAGCACGTGGGCTCAGTTTGTGTGTCTCCTGGGCTGTAGAGCACAGGAGTCTGTAATTATGGTGCACAGGCTTAGTTGCCCTGAGGCCTGTGGGATCTTCCTGGACCAGGGATCGAACCAGTGTCCCTGCATTGGCAGGCAGACTCTTCACCACTGAGCCACCAGGGAAGCCCTACAATTCATTCTTTTAAAGTGCAGCCATCACCCCTAATTCCAGAACATTCTTCTCATACCAGAAAGAAACTCCATGCCCGTTAACAGTCGTTTCCTAGCCTCCGCTTAATTTTTTCAGGGTTCATTTTGTAGCATGAGTCAGTTGTTGTTTATTATGGCCAAACAGTATTTCATATGCATGTACAACATGTTTACTCATGAGTTGTTGGACGTTTGGATTGTTTCTGCTCTTTTGGCCATGATGAAAAATGCTGCAGTGAGCATTAATGTACAGATTTTTGTGTCAACATGTTTCCTCCATTTTCTTAGGTGTGTATATACCTAGGAGTACAATTGCTAAATCATGTTGTAACTCTGTTTAGGCTTCTGAGTAACTGCCAAAGTGTTTTCGAAAGTGGCTGCACCATTTTGCATCTGCGTCTAGTGGCTGCACCTAGATCATATTCCAGTTTTTCTACATCTTCATCAACACTTGTTTTCTGTCGTTTGGTAATAGCCGTCTTACGGGTGTGAAGCGTTATGTCACTGTGATTTTAGTTTGCATTTGCCTAACAGCTACTGATATTGAGCAATTTGCACATGCCGGATGGCCATTTGTTTGTCTTCTTTAGAGAAATATCTGTGCAGATCCTTGGCCCATTCTAAAATTGAGTCACTTGTCATTTTATTACTATTTCTCTGTCTATTCTGAATACAAGTCCCTTATGTTTTCCACGCATGCCCTTACATTCTGCGACTTGCTTTTCACTTTCTTGATGGTATTATTTGTGGTACAAAAGTTTTCATTTTGACAAAACCATTCAATTTATCTTTTATTTCTTTTGTTCCTTATTCTTTTCATATATCTAAAACTGTCATCTAACCCATGGTTACAAAATATTTACTCTCTTTTGTTTCTTCTAAAAGTTTCATAATTTTAGTTCTTTTAGTTTGATGAACATTTTTTAGTTAATTTTTGTACATGGTGTTGAGGCAGTACAATTTCATTCTTTTGCCTGTAGATATCCAGTTGTCTTAATACCATTTGCTGCAAAGACTATTCTTTCCTCCACTGAACTGTCTGGGCACCCTTGGCAAAAACCAATTAATCATAAAGGAAAAAAATTTTTTTTAATTTTTTTAATGATAAAGTTATAAATGTAAGGGTTTATTTCTGGACACTGAACCTATGTCTCTCTCTATTCCACTACAACACTGTCTAATTAGTGTGAATCCTCCAACTTTGTTTTTTTCCTTTTCAAGCTTATTATTTTTAGGTCATACGAATTTTCAGATCAGCTTGTCAGTTTCTGCCCAAAAGAAGAAACTAGACAACTTGAATCCTGGGGAGGGATTGCATTGAAACTGTAGAAGAATTTAGGGAATCTTGTTACTCTAATGATATTAAATCTTCTAATCCATGAACATAGGATGTCTTTCCACTTACTTAGGTCATCTTTAATTTCTTTCAGTGATGTTTGTAGTTTCCACCTCTTTGTAGTTTGGTACTTCTTTTGTTAAAAGTATATTGAGTACTTTATTCTTTATTCTTTTTAATAACATAACTAGTTTTCTGAAGTTCAATTTGGGACTATTCCTTGTTAGTGTAGACTAACAAGTGTAGCAAGAGAAGAGCTGACTCATTGGGAAAGACCTTGATGCTGGGAAAGACTGAGGGCAGGAGGAGAAGGGGACAATGGAGGATGAGATGGCTGGATGGCATCACCAACTAAATGGACATGAGTTTGAGCAAGCTCCGGGAGTTGGTGATGGACAGGGAAGCCTGGCATGCTGCAGTCCATGGGGTTGCACAGAGTCTAACATGACTGAGCAGCTGAACTGAACTGTACAGGAATGTACTGATTTTTTTCATATTTATCTTGGTCATTGCAACTTTGTTGAACTTGTTTATAAGTTTGAGTATGTTTAAGTTGTGTGTGTTCGTTGGTGTTTTCTATGTAGAATAATGTGTCCTCTGCAAATAGAGATTGTTTTCCATCTTCCTTTCCAATATGTCATTAATCTGTTTTTGTTGCCTAGTTGCCCTTGCTAGAACCTCCAGTACTGTCTTGAATAGAAGTGGTAAGAATGAGTATCCTTGTCTTATCCCTGATTTTAGGGAGAAATCTTTCTGGTCCACATTAAGGATGATGTTTACTCTGAGATTTTTTATAAATGCTCTTTGTCAGACTGAGGAATTCTCTTTTATTCCTATTTTGTTTAGTGTTTTGTTGTTGTTGTTGTTGTTTTACTTTTGGGCCATACTACAGAGCATGCCTGATCTTAGTTCCGCAGCTAGTCTAATCTGTACCTCCTGCAGTAAAAGGGCAGAGTCTCAACCACTGGACCACCAGGCAAGTCCCTGTTAATGGTTTTATTATGGAAGGGTTTTGGGTTTTGCCATGTGGTTTTTCTATGTATAATGAAAGGACCATATGTTTTCTTTCTTTATTAACGTGTGTATTGCATTGACTGATAATCATATAGGAAACCAACCTTGCCTTCCCCAGATAAATCCCTTTTGGTTTTGATGTATAATTCCTCTGTGTTGCTGGATTCAGTTTCCTAGTATTTTGTTGAAGATTTTCCTTCTATATTGATAAGGGGTACTGGTCTGTAGTTTTATTATATCTTCGCCTTTCTTTCTGAAGGTAATACTGTCCTCATAGGATGAATTGGGAAGTGATCCTCCTTGTGTTTTCTTCCTTTTGGCTGTGCTGGGTCTTCAGTGCCACGCAGGGTTTCTCTAGCTGTGGCAAGCCGGGGCTGCTCTCGCTGCAGTAGCTTCTCTTATTGCAGAGCACAAGCCCTGGAGTGTGTGTCCTTCAGTAGTTGGGGCACGGGGGAGTTTTGGTTCCCGGGCTTTAGTACACAGGCTCAATAGTTGTGACACACAGGCTTAGTAGCTCCACAACATGTGAGATGTTCCTGGATCAGGAATCAAACCCATGTCTCCTGCATTAGCAGGCAGCTTCTTTACTGCTGAGTCACCAAGGAAGCTTCTTGTTTTGAAGTTGTTGTTTTTTAAGTTTGTGAGTGCTTATTGTTAATTCTGCTTTAAATGTTTTTTTAGACTTTACCAGTGAAATAGGCTTGGGCTTTTCTTTGGTGGGTGTTTTGACTACTGACTCAGTCTCTTTCCTTATTGTAGTTCTGTTCAGATTTTCTGTTTTTGCTTGAGTCCGTTTTGGTAGGTTATTTTTCTAAGAAATTATCTGTTTCATCGAGGTTATCTAATTTGTTGACATGTAATTGTTCATAATATTCCCTTATGGTCCTTTTTAATTTCTGTGTGATTGATAGTAATACTCCCTGGTTCATTCTTAATTTATAATGATTTACATGTTCCCTTTTTTTCCCCTTGGTGAGTCTAGCTAAAATTTATCTAGTTTTTTGGATCTTTTCAAAGAACAAACTTTTGATTTCATTTTCTCTCTTTTTTTTTATTCTCTGATTCATATATTTTCTTTTTTTTTTTTTTTTTAAGATTCATTTATGGCTGTGCTGGGTCTTTGCTGCTGTATGCAGGATTTCTCCAGTTACAGCTAGTGAGAGCTACTTTCTAGCTGTGATGCGCAGGCTTCTCATTGCAGTGGTTTCTCTTGTTGTGGAGCACGGGCGCTAGGCATGTGGCAGTCATTAGTTATGGCTCCCGGGCTCTAGAGCACAGGCCCAGTAGCTGTGGCGTCTTAGTGTCTCCACTGCATGTGGCATCTTCCCAAACCAGGGTTTGAACCCATGACTCCTGCATTGGCAGGCAGATTCTTTACCGCTGAGCCAGCAGGGAGGCCCGTGATTCATACATGTTCATTCTAATCTACATAATTTCCTTCATTTTGCCTCCTTTGGATTTTATTTGCTCTTCTTTTTCTAGGTTCTTAAGACTGAAGATGAGGTTATCAATTTGAAATCTTTCTTCTTTTAATATATGCACTTAGAGGTACAAATTTCTATAAGCTCTGCCTTCACTGCATCCCATAAGTTTGGTTACATTTTGCTTTCATTTTCATTCATCTCAAAGTGTTTTCTAATTGCCCTTGTGATTTTGTCTTTGAACATTGGCAATTAAGAGTGTGTTGTTTAATTTCTATTATTTCTAAAATTTTCAGAGTTCCTTTTTGGTTTCTAATTTCATTCCATTGTGGCCAGAGAACATATTAATACTGTGTTACAAATCACAGTAAATATAAATGTTTTGTGACTATTTTGACCTAGCATATGGTTTCTTCTGGAGAACATTACATATGCCCTCAGGAAGAATGCATACTCTGCTTCCGTTGGTTGGAGTATTATGTATATGTCTTAGATCTACTTGATTTATAGTGTTATTCAAGCCTTCAATTTCCTTACTGGCCAGTCAAATTTTTCTATCCATTTTGAAAGTGTTATATTGCAGTCTCTAGCTATTACTGTTGAATTATCTTTGTCTTCCTGTATTTCTGTCCCTTTTGCTTTATGTATTCTGGATATTAATTTTTTTTCTGGTACTAAGCTCTGTATCCTTTGTACATTCAGATTTAATTTCAGCAAAAACTTGTATCCTAGGATGTTTTTTCCTTTCCTCTCAACCTGTTTTCTGTCTTACAAGTGAGTGTGGGGCCAGTGCCACATGTGTAATCCTCTTCTTGCATTCTGATTATTTTCATTCCCTTCATCTTTTTCTCTACATTTCAGGAGACCATTTAAAACTGTACTCTGCTCCACTGGCTAAGTTTTCTTTAAATCAAATTTGTTTTATTTTGCATAGATTAATTCTGCAATGATACAATGACATAATTACTGTCTTCATTTTTTTCCTTTGGTGCCTGGCGTTGGTTTTCCAACATATGGCATATATTCATTAACTTTTTATTGAATTGTGTTAATTTTGTCAACAACCTGTTAATCGCCCCCTGTTTTGCCAGCTTATCTTGGATCTATTTCATTAAGCCCATGATCTTTTTAAATTTTCTCTGAGCGAAAATGCAGATTCTTTTCCTTTTATTTATTTATTTCTGATTGCACTGGGTCCTTGTTGCTGGGCACCGACGCTGTAGTTGCTGGGCACCGACACTGTAGCTGCAGCAAGTGGGAGCCTACTCTGTGTTGTGGCACACTGGCTCATTGTGGTGGCTTCTCTCGCGTGGAGCACAGTCTCTAGACGCAGGGGCTCAGTAGTTGTGAACTGTGGTCTGGAGAGCACGTGGGCTCAGTAATTGCGGCACTCTGGCTTAGTTGCTCTGCAGCATGTGGAATCTTCCCGGATCAGGGATCGAACCCATGTCCCCTGCATTGGCAGGCGGATTCTTATCCACTGTACCACAAGGGAAGTGTCCCCAGTTCTTTATTGACTAAAATGGGTAAACCTTCTGGCAAAGTAAATTCTTCCCCCCTCTTTTGTTCTTCCTTTCTTCCACTTTAATGCTACAGAATGTTTTCATATTATCTTCTCTTTTTTTCAGATTACCTTTGTCTCTAAACAGTTCTGTGAAAACCATTTATTTAATCCCACGTAATGTGGTTAAATTCTTTCTGATTGGCTTATTACCTGTTTACAAGATACTGAGTCCCCTTCCTAGGACATGAACCTGAAGGTTGATTGTATATGGCTTGTTTTTTTTGTTTGTTTGTTTTTTTTGCCTTTCAGAGTTTGGGAAAGGCAGAAAGATAGTCATTGATTTTAGGACTCTGGACAGCTTTAGCAGGTGATATTTTTCTCTGCCATTATTTTGGAACATAAACTGATGGCCACTTTTCTGAGTGTGGAGGTGAGAAAATACCTGGTTCTATAGGACATGCCCTTGAGTTTTGCTCTTATACTACTGTAAAGTCAGCTGGGAGCTGCTTTCATAGCATTGTTGCATGGGCAGTGATATAGCAGAGGCCTTATTTTTTTTTCTAGCAAACTTTAGTAATGAAACTAAAGACTTAATTTTAGACTTAAGAGGTTATTTTCCTATCCCTTTTTCTGATTTCTTCCTGGCCAAAGAGGGTATACAGTAAACCATTCTGGCTAGGACAGAAGAACCTGTTTTTCCACTGGGAACGTGTCTCCCCTTGGAAGACATGTTCTTTTTCCTGGGCCACTTTCTATAATCAGTCCCTTTTCTGAGATACCAGTGGGATATTTTTAATTCAGGTGACTCACCTTTACCCTTCTGTATGATCCTTTGTGTAGGAGGAGTTTTGTGGTGGCATGAGTTGAGTCTGTTCCCTAGGCTCTGAATACTTTTTTCACTTTTTGATGGTTTTTGTTTGTGTATTTCAGTTGTGAAAGAGGTTCATTAAGCCTGTCTCTGTGCTATCATATTTTCCAAAATCCATTATCTGTTTCCTTAGGTTTTTTTTTCTCTCTCTCTCTCTCTCTTTCATATTCTCTTCTTTTTCTGTAGGCTCTTTCTCAACTAAAACTGTGCTTATCATAGACTGTAGTAGAGGACTTGCCTGTCATGATAGCTTTTATTGATGCTTCATCTACCTTACATCTTTCTCTTCTCTTTGGTAACAACTATTTTTGTCAAAAAAGATATTATTTTTTTACTTTTAAATATAAAAGTAAAAAGATAACTAAATATATCTTTATATATATACTATATATAATATTTACTCTTTATATATATAAAGAGTTTAATACATAAAACATAAAGACCTTGGAAATCACCCATAATTCTCACCATCCTGAAATAGTCATGATTAACATTTTCATAAATAAGCTTCCAGGTCTATATTTTATGTTGCACACACCTACTGCTTACCCTGGATCTGCTTGATCGGCATTCTAATGAAGCTAAATATCAAGTGAAGAAACCTCCGTGACAGCATAAAATGAGACCTTTATTACTGTCCAATTAAATTTTTATCACTGTTTCTTACATTTTTATAAAACCGGCTGATTTCATATTAGTCTTCACAATCATTTTCATATATGGAAACAATGGTCCAAAAAAAATGAAATCATACTATGTATATTTTGAAACTCTACACTGAATATAGACATCTTTCTATGCCAGTAAATAAAGATTTATTAGTCATTTTTAATAGCTTTATGAGTTCCATTGTTTAAATACAATAGTTAGGTTTAAGGGTTTTTTTGCACTTTATCATAATTTTTACTTTGGTGGGTAGTCTTGGTACATCTTTATGAATTTTTCTTTCCTAG
Organism: Ovis aries; assembly: GCF_016772045.2. Taxonomy (NCBI): domain Eukaryota; kingdom Metazoa; phylum Chordata; class Mammalia; order Artiodactyla; family Bovidae; genus Ovis; species Ovis aries. The sequence continues at coordinate 95,564,789 of NC_056056.1, forward strand.
AGATACATTTCTAAATAAAGAATTTCTGGGTTACCAAGTACGTACATGAAAAATGTTTAATCCATACTACTAAATTATCCTCTTGAAATGTTGATTCAATACCTGCCAGTAGCATTCTTATTAATATTTGCCATATAGGCCAGAAATATGGTATCTATCCTGACTGATATTTCTTTGATCACACCTACTGAGTTTTTATTTTCTTTTCTATATTTCTCTTTGAATTGCCTATCTTATCTTTAAACTAGGTGTCCTTAGATATGCTAATGCTTTTTTTTCCCTGAACATGTGTATCCAGGACATGTTACATGTGAGGGTTTAAGAGTCAGTAGAAGGAAATAACTGCAAGTGCCTGCTTGTTCTGCCCTCCTCCTTTGGTTACACCTGTTCTTTCTGTGACTCGCTCTCTGTGCCTGTCTTTGATGTGTCTGTGCAGGCTCTCCCCACACTCTGTAATTCATGCTGCAGTGTCTCTGCACCCTGTCTTCTTCGGTGTTCTTTCTCTCTGCCTCTGTGCACCCACATTCTGTTCCCTTGTGCTCTCCCACCCCACTTCATGCTGTCTGTTGTCTCACCGTCTCTGCTGTGTGTCTTGTGAAAGCTACTCCTTTCCTTCTCTCTGTTTCAGGTTCTCGCTGTGCTTGCCTGCTCTCTCCCTGTTTTTTCTTTCTTTTCCCCTCTCTCACTGTCTGGTTGTATGCTGGGGTCAAAGAAAAGGAATAGTTTACTACTGTCAGTACAAAGAGGTCACATTCAGTTTTTGTTTATGAAGAAAAAGCTAAAGATGAGTGATTTTTCTGTATTTTTCACCTCTCATTATTTCCAGTTGCCCATGTTACCAGCAGTCGGGCAAATGAACAACATTAACTACCAAGGAGACATCCATGAGAGAATAAAATGATAGCATTAGTAGTGTTTAAATGTTTACTGGTGTTTTTTAAATTTTTATAAAACAGGCTAATATCATATCACTCTTCATAGTTGCACATATATGGAGAGAAACAACAGTCAAAGGCAGTATCTTTGAACCCAAGGATAAATTTCATTATGTGTTAAGAGATAAAAAGCAAGCTATAACATACACATGTATTTATATAGCTGGAACAAAAATATTAGCAGGTTATTTTAAGATTATGGGTTTATACATTTTTTTCTTTTTAATTTTTCATGTTCTTTTCAAACAAGAATCAAGCATTTTCTAATATGAAACCATAAAAAAAAATTTGTGGCCCTAACTAAAAAGTGACCTCAGCCAGACTGAGCAAACAAACAAAACATTAGTTAAGAGCTGGAAAACAGAATTCTTAAGCTTCTCATTGTGTTCTAGTTTCTGCCAATAATGCCTATTTGAATTCCAATCTAGACATCATAAATCCTTCAAGAAGCAGAGTAAAAGAATAGAATTAGAAAAGTACTATACACAGGTTTTATGCCAAAATAAAACAAATTTTTAACTTCAGCTGCTAAGGATTGGGTTAATATACTCCTAGGTTCATGGCGTCTCTTTTAAAAACTTGGTTCCCACATCCCATCCTCATTCTCTCCTATATGCAACTGGCCTTGTTAGGTAAATATCTTTTGACTTAGAAGAGTTCTTACAAAATATACATTCTGTAGTTGTGTATATTCAGCTTGTATAAAACGTATATCATTATTTTTGTGATTTTCACTAAGCATTGTATTTTTCAGACGCGTCTACATTGCTATTCATACATCTAATTCAGGTTTCTGATCATTGCACAGCCCTCCACTGAGTGCATCTACCAGTGTACCTTTCCCTGTAATTAACACCCATGTTGTTGTCGGCTCTCAACAGTGCCAGGCACCAGCAGTGCACATCCTTGTTCATATTGCCTTAGGGACCTTGTGAGGCTATCTTTGGCACATAAATCCAGAAGTGGAATCCTTGGATCATAAATTATATGTATACATAATTTTCTGCATTAGTACCAAATTACTTTCTAGTCTGTATTTCCACATGCAGTGCATGAAAATTCCTTTATTTTGATTTTTCGATCGATTATTTATAGTTTTGCCAGATTAGAAATACAAGTTTCTATACCATTGAAAGGTTAGGGGGTTTTTGGTGATTTTTAATTAAATGTTACTTTTTGTGAGAGTCTACCTTATCTCCACTCTGTAGTTTCCAAGGGAAGAAAGTCCGTCAGAGGCTGCCGAAATTAGCTGTGCTTGCCACCAGAATGCATTCATACGCTCATCCAAACATGATTATGATATGGAATGTGACAAAGTACAGGATGGAATGTTCTAATTGTTTTTTATCAGATTCTGGTATATAGCAGGTAAAATAGCAGTATTTAATAGCAGTATTAACAGTGCTGATTTAAGACATCTATATAAAACTTTATTCCTAAAACACAGCTTTCACATTTGTTCCAAATGCCTGTGGAATACTTACAAAGATTAACTGTACACTTAGGCAAAATGTTGATAAATCCCCAAAGTAGATTACTAACTAAACTTATATTCTCTAACCACAGTGCAGTAAGGTTGGTATTTAATGGCTGTAATTTTTTAAGGAAACATTTTAAAACATTCTAAACTTTGGGGCTATAGGATAACTAAAAATTGAGATTGTAGAATTTTTTTTTCATTAATGAGAGTAAAGTAAGTGAAAGTCGCTCAGTCGTGTCTGACTCTCTGCGACCCTGTAGACTATACAGTCCATGGAATTCTCCAGGCCTGAATACTGGAATGGGTAGCCTTTCCCTTCTCCAGGGGATCTTCCCGCCCCAGGGATCGAACCCAAGTCTCCTGCATTGCAGGCGGATTCTTTACCAGTTGAGCTATCGAGGAAGCCCAATGAAAGTAAAAGCAATATCCAAATCTTACAGGATGTGACTAAACCTATATTTAGAGGAAAATATAGAGCCTTTAATATTTTAGTTGAGCAAATTCAACTAGGAAGTAAAGTAAGCATTCTAAAAATCAGTCCCCCAGATTGATCAATATAACCAAGATCTGGCTCTTAAAAAAAAAAAAATCTGTAGTTATTGTGACCATAGGAAGAGGGTCAATGTTAATTGGAAGGTTGGAAGGATATAACTCCAGTCAAAGATGTGGTTTTCTTAAAGAAAATTACTATGTGCAACTTCAGGCTGATATATTTTAAAACCGAAATTAGATGGATGATTTTCTAAGAAAATATCTAAGTAGATCATTAACAACAAATTTAAAAGACCATCAGTAAATCTGTAGACCTTCCCACCCCTAACTATGTGTCGTCCAGAAATTTTGTACAAACATATGTGCCCACCAAAAGTATGAGGGAATGTTTCTTCATTCCTTTGCCAGGTTTGAGTAGTATCGGTCCTTTTAATGTGTGTTAATCTGCTGTGTGAAAAAACTCATTGCTTTAAATTAGATTTTTAAATATTGGATTTCAGAGGTTGCTCGTTACATTTCTTATTTTGAGAATTAACTTCTTATATACTTTGCACATTTTTCTCTGAAGAATTTTTATTAATTGTTGAGCATTAATTATATCATATTAATGAAGGGAATGGTAACCCACTGCAGTATTCTTACCTGGAAAATTCCATGGACAGAGGAGCCTGGCAGGCTACCTACGGTCCATAGGGTCGCAAAGAATCGAACATGACTGAGCATGCACTATCTAAAACCATCTAATGGTGTGATAGCGTTGTTGTATACTCAACTTTATTTATTTGTCACATGCTAAGGAAGGTCTCTCCATCCTCAAGATTATAAGAAAGTACTCTCCTTGGTTTATTGTTGTTTTATCATGTTTAGGGTAGAGGACAAGGAACTTAAATCCTTAATCCACATGGAATTTATTTTGGCTTGTCTAGGTGTAATTTTGTTGCCTAATGTTTAGCTAATTGTCAGGTTTTAAAATAAGATAGTGATATTCACAAGTTAATTTATGAGAAAAATTAATATTGTTTTTAAGCTGAGCTTTGATCAGTTGGACTTGGTAATTAATAGCCATGGTTCTTTTGAAATTTCTGCCCAAAGCAACTAAAATCCTATGTGATAAGGTAATCAAAATGGAGCGATAAGAAGAGGAAACTAATTTTGACTTATGAAATATGGAGTTTTATTTTTTTAACTTGAAGTTGGATTAGAGCATCCAAGTGAAAATGTCTAAAACCATAGTTATACATGACCTCATGAGTGAAGTAAAGAGTTGAGAGCCATCCATGTAAATGTGATCATAATCCTTATAAACACTATAGCCAAGAGGAAGAGTTGAGAGAATGCAGAGAAGAAAAAGAGTGAGAGGACCACTTCCAGACCATAATTTTTGAGACTCATGTCATCTAGCTCTAGCACCCTCTATAAAATTTTAATGATCATTTTCTAACCTTCTAGTTTTTCCCATATTGAGGACTTCAGCTCTTGGTTTTCTTTCTTCTCTACCCAAACCCAACCATTATCTGGAAAACTTTACTATCCTGTTAGAGATTTTTTAACCTCATTTCTAATGACAAGTACTGCTGTTACCTTTTAACTATATAGTCTCATGGCCTTACTTCGAATTTTGGCATTATCCAAATTCATTACATCTCTGCAATCTTTATTCATTTTTGTATGAAAAAAAATTTTCTGAGGACCTTTCTGCAGGCACAATACATTTTAGGGGGCAGGATATTTTATAGTTATCATCTACCATACTTACAGAAATAATTGACCAGTTCTGATTTTCTAATGGTGAATAATAGTGCTCACCTGAGTTCTGCTTAAGATTTAATCTTGCCTCTCAGAATTAAATCTATGTCAAAATGTTATTTTGAGGGCACACACTCTGTGTCATCTTTTACTGGTTAATAAGTTTTAGTATTGAATCTACAGTTGCCAGTTTGAGCTGCACATATCTAAAAACTTTTCACAAAAACTGTCTTTGGGTGCTATTGACTGTATTTCTGATTTTGACTCTGCTTTATCAATGTGTATCCTTGGTACTAAACTTGAGTAGTTATAAATGAATTAGCATAAATCCATTACTCTGAAAGAAAAGTCTCTCTCAGCAGGTACCTTGCTGGCAGAAGGTCAACGAAAACCATCTTCATACATGAAGAATAGCCATATAAGGTCGTGTGAGAAAACATAGACTTTTTCCTACATTTGATATGTTTTCCTAAACTCAGTTTCCACCTGAAAAACAATTATTTGAAAACCTTTTTTTTCTGGGTCTGATGGTGTGTCTGATCAATGAATATGGGAATGAATTTCACCTAGATTTTAATTAAGAAGTACAACAAAAAACCTGAAACATCTGTGAGATGGTGGCAGTTACTTTTTTCCCAGTTGTAATCAGGCATCAACAGGTGAGTTTACTCTCACAATAATAGAAATTAAAACAGAAGAAGCCAGCCAGTATGTATCTCCTTTCAACTCTGCAACAGAAAGCTTAAAAACCATGGTAGCTGGTAATGTCAGTTAACTTGTAGTCACTTAAATCTTTATGTGTAAGCCCAACTGCAGAGAACTGAGTGGGCTGAGTCACCTCCAGGCCATGAGCAATGCTGAGATCACTATGCTGCTGCTATGTCGCTTCAGTCGTGTCCGACTCTGTGCGACTCCATAGACGGCAGCCCATGAGGCTCCCCTGTCCCTGGGATTCTCCAGGCAAGAACACTGGAGTGGGTTGCCATTTCCTTCTCCAATGCATGAAAGTGAAAAGTGAAAGTGAAGTTGCTCAGTCCTGTCTGACTCTTAGCGACCCCATGGACTGCGGCCTACCAGGCTCCTCCATCCATGGGATTTTCCAGCCATTGCCTTCTCCGTGAGATCACTATAGGAGATGCCTAAGAGTCTCCCTTGGACTGAGGAAGGTGGGTTATTGTGGGTTACCAACAGCATCTGTAAATGAATTCAGCAAAAATTACCTTCTATCCTGTGTTGGGCCCTCAGCACAGATTGTCAGACACAGTGCACGGCTGTGAATTGTGATTATTGTTTGAGGAAGTCAACGTGGCATGAGTGCATCACTGTGACAGTTTGCACGTAGCTCTAGCCATAGTGTGTATACAGTGCTGCCATGTGAGCAATATCCAGTGCCCACATTTTTGTTAGGACTGTTCAGTATTGTATGAAGACACTGTTGGTACCTTGCTTTGTTCTTGTATCCCTGATTCAGTAACAGGAGATATAAGACCACCAAGCATGAGCAGCAATTTTTCTCCAAATAAAGACTTCATAATCTGCTTGTATTTCAGTTTGCATACACAAATACACACATTTTATAGCTTTCTTGAGATGTTTCACACACCATAAAATTCACCTATTTTAAGTGTACAGTTCAGTGGGTTTTAGTATATTCACAGTGCTGTGCAACCATCATCCCAATTTTAAGGTGTTTTCAATACCTACTGTAAACACCCTATACACATTAGCAGTCATTTCTTCCAACTTCCTGTCCCTTCCCTGGCTATGTTGCTAATCTGCTTTTTTTTCTCTCTCTCTAGAGTTCTTTATTCTAAACATTTCATGTAAATGGACATAATATGTGATCTTTTGTGACTGGCTTCTTTCACTTAATATTTTCAAAGTTCATCTACGGTGTAGCATGTATTCATTCCTTTGTGTGACCAAATAATATTCCATTATATGAATATGCATATTTCACTTAACTATTCATTAGTTAATGGACATTTAGATTTCTTCCACTGTGGGGCTACTATTAACAGCTGCTGTGAACATCCATATACAAGTTTTTATGTGGACATAGCTTATATTTCTTTGGGGCATATGCCTATGAGTGGATAGACTCTGGATCATATGGTAAGTCTATTTTTATCCCTCTGAGGGACTACCAGATTATTATGCAAAATATTGTTACCATTTTTGCATTCTAAGCATCAATATGTGAAGGTTCTCATTTCTCCATATCCTTGAAAACACTTGTTTTTGTCTGGCGTTTTGATTTTCACCATGATACAGACTTAACTAGATATATCTTGTTGCGCGAGAATTTATTTTTAGACTATTATCTATTTTTAAATGTTTACCTTTTTACAGGCAGGAATGAACTTAATCAGATTTAAAGTGGAAGCAGAAACACGCATACCAAGACTCCTCATTTAATCAGATGTAAACGTGTTCTTTCACACCCAGTGGTGCATACCATGCCCAGTCGTGTACTTTGGAGTGCAGGAGGTCCTCAGACTCATTCTTGGAAAGGACCATCAACACTTTGCTGCCTCTGCCCCATGAGGTGCTCCAGCCTCTGCTTCAACAGCTCCACCACTCACTCACTGCTCATTGGCATCTCATTTCATTTGTCTAGGCACTAGTTGGCAAAGGTTTTGAAAATTTAAAAAGATCCAAAATCTGCCTGTGTTAGATTTCCTGGCTCTGTTCCCAGTTCTGCTCTCTGAAGGCACAGGAAAGAGATCTAATCTACTTCTCAGGCCCCCACTTCCTTCCCCAAAGTATTTTCTCTCAGGTCTTCACTCACTGAAGCAGTTCTCACAGGTCATCCTTTCTACTCCACTTTCCTAAGTTGGCAGCTTCTGGGTCTGTCCTGTTTATAAACATGTCCCTTTGAATTACATAGGCTGTGCCTCAGATAGTGACGGCAGATTTATCATCCTCCTTTCTGTAAACTAAACTGCTAAAACATCTGCCTGCAATGCGGGAGACCCGAGTTCGATCCCTGGATTGGGAAGATCCCATGGAGAAGGAAATGGCAACCCACTCCAGTACTCTTGCCTGGAAAATCCCACGGATGGAGGAGCCTGGTAGGCTACAGTCCATGGGGTCACAGAGTCGGACACGACTGAGCAACTTCACTTTTCACTTTCTGTAAACTAGAACATTTCTATGGCCTAACATGTTTTACTCCTGTTGAACTCATCAAAGCCATTAAACCTTTATTGCCACACTTCCTTATTTTTGTTTCATTTATTCTCATTTTTTAAACATAATACAATCACATGGTACAAAATTTAAAATATATTAAGTATTTGATAAAGTATCTTCCCTCTCCTGTTCCCCAGGCCCCCATCTTTTCAGAGGTACTCAGTATTACTAGTTCTCACATATCTTTAGAGATTTTTAAACAGCTTTATTGAAGTAAGTTTACAGAGCTGTGCAGTCATCACCACAATTCAGCTTTAGAACACTTCTGTCACCCAGAAAAGTCTCATACCTGTTTATAACCAATTCACATTCCCAGCACAAGACAAACTCCCATATTCCTTTTTTCTGCGTATTTCATATAAATGGAGTTACATAATAGCTACTCTTTTGTATCTAGCTTCTTACGGATATTTTCAAGATTCGCCCTTATAGTATGTACCAGTACTCCTTTTCATTGCTGATTAGTATTGTGTCGCTCTACCACATTTTGTCTATCGGATTGCCAGTTGTTGGACATTTGGATTGTTTGATTGGGGGCCGGGGGATAATATGAATAAGACTGCTACGAATATTTGTGTAGAAGTTTTTGTGTAGACACAAAAAATTTTGTGTCTCATTTTGTGTGGACTCATTTCTTTTGAGTATATACCTAGGAGTGGAATTGCTGGGTCATAGGTAAGTTTATGTTTAGTTTTTAAGAAAATTCCAAAGTGTTTTCCAAAGCAGCTGTATCATTTTGCATTCTCAACAGCAGTGTGTGAAGGTTGCAGTTTCTCCACTTCCCTGTCAACACCTAGTACTGCACATCTTTTTGGTTATCGCCATCCTAGTGGGTGCAAAGTGGCATCTCACTGTGACTTTAGTTTGTTTCCCTCATGACTGATAGTGTTGAAATCTTTTCATATGTTTATTGGCCACTCTTACATCTTCTCTGGTAAAGTATCTATTCAAATCTTTTGTCCATTCCACATATATGAAATACCTCACAACTTATTTAGACCTTTAATTTCTCCCACCAGTGTTTTATAGTTTTCATTGTACAAGCCTTGCACTTCTGTTGTTCATTTTATTTGCTGATATTTCATTCTTGTTGATGCTACTGTGAATGGAGTTTGTTTCCTTAATTTTATTTTCAGATTGCACCTTGTTAGAATATAGAAATACAATTGATTTTTTATCTTCTTGACCTTATATTCCACAATCTGGCTAAACTTTTTTATTTAATACTTTGTAGATTTCTTATTTTCTACAGATAGCATCATGTCATCTGCAAATAAAAAGTTTTATTTCTTCCTTTCCAATCTGGGTTCTTTTCTTTCACAGGTATTTTATACATAAAAAGCAAGTAACTGTATATATTGCATATATTTTCTCCCCTTTTTTCAAAAGTGGCAGCAAAGTTTGCTTTTTGTATTTGATAATTTATATTGAAAGTCCATTTTAGTGTGTAAATTATTCTCCCCTTTTTTTAAAAACAGCTGCAGAAAAATTATAGTGTGTTACCAGTCTGTCAAATCTTCCTCACCACACTTTCATACATATTGGTTTACCATAATCTTTGTCTCCTAATTTTATATTAGCTTTTTACATTTTTTGCATCTAAATCATTTGTTCTTTGTAACACTTCCATAATTGCAGGAATGCAGCTGTTCCCTTTTCTAGATGGGGAAAGTGGCAACTGAGACTATGGCTTGCTCAAGAAGAGACAGCTAGTAAAGGGAAGATCTGAGACAGGTTTAGGTATTTGGACTCCAGACTCACGGCTTTTTCTACTGTATCAGAGTTATTGCCATTCTTCCTGCCTGATGCATAAGGCTTTACAATTATCCCTTGTTTGATTTGGCCTGTCATTCCTGTTATTAGGGATCCTGACAGCCCTTTAGTCCCTTCCAGCTGTTTTATATGGGAAAGCTGATTCCATCAGCTTATCCTTCAGCCCCTATAACTCCATCTTGCCCTCAAGTATGCTATGAGAAGTTTTGTTGTTTTATCCAAATCTAGTTCTCTGCTATATATTCTGGTCTACCAGTTAAATGACCATGTCTACTAGGGAAAAAAAGGCTAACCTGGCAGGGTTTTGTTCTGCCTGCTTTAGTGAACCTTGGCTAAAATTTGCTGATCTTTTTTTTAATCTGCATATGCTTGCAGATAATCAAATTTGTGATCCATTCTAGAATTTTACAGGTCATCATTTTTAAAGCCTGCAGTTTGCTATGCTTCTCTTTTTAAAAGTTAATTTCCTGTCTCCAGACATTTAACATAGTTCCTCTGCTGCAGGATCTGTTGCAAGTTCCCTGAAGGTCCTGAAATATAGTTTATCTAGCTCAGGGAAGGAGATGCTCTGTTTCAATTTACTCTACCAAACGTCCTTAATCAGACAAGCACCTGGCATTTATTCAAAATGTAGATACCCAGACCCCTCACTTAAAACCTCCAGTTCGTTGTTCTGGGTTAGGACCCTTCCTCAGGAGTGTTCTGATGAACCAGTTTAAGAAATACCATTTTATATCAAATTTTTTTACTATATTTTGGTAATCTTTTGGTTATTCACAAACATTCCACCATCAGCTCCCTTCATTGCTCTGAATATAACTAAAAAACCTTTGGGGCTCAAATATTTAAGTGCTTTTTGCAATATTCCTGACATTCAGGAATTCTTATAGGGCCTTTAAGTTTTTTGGCATTTATTCTTGAATAAACACCTAAGTCAGATCTTACTGGAAAGCACTCTGCAGTTCACCACTCAGCCTCTTTAGTTATCCTCTGCCCTCTTTCTTATCAGTTTTGTGGTAGCGTCACTTCAGAATTTCTTTCTCAAGACACACCAGGCTAATCTTTGTCTAGCACCCTCTTCAGAGTGTTTTCAAGTCCTGGGAACACACCGAGTCTTGTCTTAGCTTCTTGAAACAGCTTGAGTCCTTATCTACAGCATCCACCTGTCTATTGCAAAATACGGAGTAGCATGTTCACATGGCTGCAAGCTTGCTGGCAATGTCATCTCAACCATTTGAACTGGGTTAGAAAGGGCTCTTGGTGACTTGTGTATTTTCTCATTCTGTAGGTAATGCATTTGACAGCAAGTAATGGTAACAGGATCTCTTGTTTTTCCAGGTGACAGACCATGTCTCTTCTGACTCTGTTTCATCTTCTACCAGTAGTTTCTGGAGCTCGAACTCTACCCTTTGCAACAAGCAAAATGCACATATGTTAAATAAGGGCGTACAAGCAGGTAAATTAAACATTTTCATTGGAATATTAATATAAGTAGCTCTTAAACCTGTGATAAGACACACCTCACTCACAATAAAAGAAATGAAGATTAAAAATGTACTCAAGTATATTCTCTGGTGGTCCAGTGGTTAAGAATCTGCCTTGCAGTGCAAGGAACATGGGTTTGATATCTGGCCGGGCATCTAAGATCCCACATGGTTCAGGGCAGCTATTGAGCTGGCGCACCACAATTAAAACCTGGCACAGCCAAAAAGAAAAAAGTAAATTTTTTTAATTAACAAAAAATATTTACTCAAATGCCATTTGTCACCTATCAGATAGACAAAAATTTAAGTTTGAAAGCAGGTTTGTGGGCAGGCATGTAAGGAAATAGGTACATTCTAGGAGGTGTATAAGTTGGGAGTACAACCCTTATGACTAACAACTTGGCAGTTCCTATCAAAATTACTTTGACCCAGCACTTTTACTTTTGGAGTTTAGCCTATAGATATATGGTGCAAATGTGTAAAATGACAAATGGTTAATGACAGAATTAACCTCTGAAGTATTGACTTATTATAAGCATTAAAGTAAAATAACTTAGGTGTCCATCAGTAGCTAAATTGTTAAATAAATTATTATATATCCATATAATGAAGTCTTTGGAGAAGGAAATGGCAACCCCCTCCAGTACTCTCGTCTGGAGAATCCCATGGACCAAGGAACCTGGTGGGCTACAGTCCATGGGGTTGCAAAAGAGTCGGACACAACTGAGTGACTAACACACATAATGAAGTCCTATCTAGTATGAAGAAGCTTTTGCTACTAATGTGTCAAGATCCCCAAGATACATAATTAAAAAGAAAAGTACAGAATAGTATATAGCATGCTACTACATGGATTTGAAAAATGAAGAGAATTGCTGGAATGTGTGCAAAAATTCTCTGGAATCACAGGATTATAAACTTAATGGAGAACGGGAATGGGAAGGAGGCTTTTCACTTTATGACTTCCTATATCTTTTGATTTTATAAAACAGAAGTAATCCTTCCCCTTGATTATCTTTCCCTTCAAGTCATGTTTTTACATCTGTTAACCTCTTCCTTACCTTGGTGACTGCGTTTACTGTCCTTCTTACTTGGGATCAGAACTGAAATCTTTTTCCCAATAAATCCATATTAGTAGTTCTTTCCCTCTAATATCTAAACTGACAGAAGTGAACTCCTCCCACACACAAACATCTCCATCTCTCTACCCTCATCTTCCTTCTCTTCTCTCTCTCAAAGCCTTTTATCCCACCCAAGAGGAGTCAGTAGCCTGCGGTTTTAAAACCTTAAAATTTTTTTCATTTACTGAAGTAGAATTAGAAAAAAACTAACTCTAGTGGTAATAGTTTAGGCAGCAGTGAAACTACAATTCTTTATGCAGACATCATAATAAGAAAAAGATGTATATCACTTATCATAGTTTAGGATTCTTTCTGATGGCAATAAGAGAAAATACAACTCAAATTTGTTCTTAAAAATGAGATATCTCACATATTTGAAATTACAGTAAAACTTTGAAGACACTTGATATAGTGAATCAAATAATGTGATTCCAAAACTGTTTATATCAACTCTGCTTGCATTGTCTTTTTGCTTATATTCATTCAGAGCACTGTCTTCAACAAATATTTTTACATGATGATACTTGTTTAAAATGTGTCTTGATGATTGTTTTGAATATTTTACCAGATTTATTTATTTATGTATTTTTTCTTTTGGCCACGTTGCACAGCATGTGGGATCTTAGTTCCTTGACCAGGAATCAAACCCATGCCCACTGTAGTGGAAGCATTGAGCCCTAACCACTGGCCCACTTGGGATTTCCCTATTTTACCAGATGTAGTTGTGAAGATTGTAGATCTCAATTCTTTTTCATTGCAGAATAGAAAATAAATGACTAATTTTTTTTTAAGTTTTCATTTACTGACTTAAATGCACCTGCCGACCAAATCTCAAGGCTTTTCTCAGAGAGGTCTGTGATCTTTACCCTCAGGTAACTTGGAGATTGTGAGTGGTGTCAGAAAAAACACTCGAGATGTTGGAATGACTTTCCCAACTCCAAGTTCTAGTGAGGCTAGAATGGAAGAGGACAGTGATGTGACTTCTTGGTCAGAAGAAAAAATAGAAGAGAAGAGGCTCCTTACCAGTTATCTTGTGGACAAAAAGTTAAAGAAGAACAAGAAGAGCTGCTGTGAAGGTCAGTTTCTAAGTGCTGCTTTCTTAGTAGAAAAGCTTGTGAATTTCTCTTCTCTTGCCATGCTAGGATTCTTCATTTCTAGACAACTTAATGTTGACCACCCAGCACCACCTTGGCACATTTTCAAAGTACAGTCATCTCTCTATATCTGGAGGGGCTTGGATTGAGAACTCCTCCTGAATACGAAAGGCTGTGGATGCTGAAGTCTTTTATATAAAATGACCTAGCACTGTCCCCCAAATGCAAGGATTCTGCATGCCTGTATACAGAGGGCTGACTGTATTTAATGCTGCAGTTAGAGTCTATATACCTGCAGTAAGCGGACTCTAGAGCATTTTGCTGGCCCCTGACAGCTGATTCCCTGAGAGCCTATATTATGTATATGTTTCTGATGAGAAAAATGAAAAATCTTATTTCTTTCTTAAAAATATCTCCTATAGGAGTTTCATGGTTTGTTCCTGTGGAAAATATGAAGTCTGGTCCTAAGAAGGAAAACATGCCCAAGCTTCATGGCCCTGGTGTCTCCTGGTTTGCACCAATAACCAACACCAAACCTTGGAGGGAGCCACTGCGGGAACAGAACTGGCAGGGACGGCACATGGACAGCCACAGTTCACCAGCTGGCCCAGGCAAAGAGCTGCTGAAGCCATTTGTGAGGGCAACCCTCCAGGTACAGTGAGACTGAATTAATTTTAGCTGTATGTTGAAGGAGGAAGAAAGGGTAAATCTGTGACTTCGCATGCTAAAGTGTAGTCATGTGACCCTTGTTTCTGGCACCGCCACAGTTCATCTGTTCTCACACTCATTAATCAAAGGCTGCCTTACTCTTAGTATTATAAATCACATATCACCCTCAGTATCTGAGAGGGGCAAGGCAATAGAAGGGAAGTGTTGTGTAGCTCCTCATTGGGTTTTGTAGATAGATAGCTGCACGGGGAGTGTAGTAGAGGCCTGATGTTTGCATCAGTCTTATGTTTGTTCCTCCATTTATATAACTCCTATTTCTACTTAGCACGGGGTCTGAAAGGCACCAAGTCTCTTTTTTATAACTACTTGGGAGCCAAAGAAAATGTTATTTAATGATGTATTTCTTTGAAGGGAAATTTAAAATTGCACAGTGAGCCAAACTTGATCCCATCCACATTGGGGAGAGTTGTAATTGCCATAATCTTAGTTCTTGATTTATTCCAAAGGCATTTCTTTGATCCCTCTGATTTTCCTACTGGAACTCTCCTACTCAGGGAGTTGTTAGATCATCCTTCAGCTCTAGGTATTTTCTATAAGTTACAAACAGGCTTTCCAAACCTGCTGGGCAGGTACTGTTTTTCTAGGCCCTTGGAGAAAAGAATGCGTCATTAATATGAGGTTGGAGGGCTTTTTCTTCTCCTCAGGAATCACTTCAGCTTCACAGACCGGACTTCATCTCCCGCTCTGGGGAACGGATAAAGCGCCTGAAGTTAATAGTCCAGGAGAGGAAGCTGCAGAATATGTTACAGACTGAGCGGGAGGCACTGTTCAACGCCGTGCAGGAATGGCAGGGCTACCGGGACCCCATGTACCTGCTCCATAAGAGAGGTATACTCTGCCTGTTCGCTTTCCTATTACACGGTACAGAGGGCAAGGTCTGCTTCATGCAAGGCAGCACTGCTCAATGCCAGGCCAGTTACAGTTCAGAGAGTGACTTCTTGCTTGTTGAGACTCAGATCTCCTTAGATAACAGAACCTGCCTAATTACGCTCTCAGCACTTCCATGATCCAGAAAAACGCAGTTTATCTTGCCCTGTCACTACATCTTAGAAATGAGAGTGTGCAGTGAGAATGGGCACTTGGCTTGCAGAATCTTAGTTCCCTAACCACGGATTAAACCCAGGTCCTCAGCAGTGAAAATGTGGAGTCCTAACTACTGTACCACCAGGGAATTCCTGAGAATGATGTTTTTGAAAACCAGCTCTGTCACCATGGACAAGATAGTTCCAAAAGTATAGTGTTTTGATGGGGCTTGCTTCCCTCAAAGGGTAATAATAATAATAAATACTTACATAGCTTGGGTAATAATAATAATAAATACTTATATAGCTCTTGTGTTTTGCTCAGACATTATTCTTATTTAATGCTTATAACACTTCTCTGGGGTGGATGCTGTTAATATCCCTGTTTCACAAATGAGAAAACTGAGGCAAAGAGACATTAAGTACCTTGCCCAAACAGATTTGAACCCCTGTGGGCTGGTGCTAGACTCTGTGCTCGTAACAATTATGCTAGATGTAATATCACAGTAAAATAATATGCGAAAGCTGTGAAAACTATAAAGTACTTCCTAGCGCTTTAATCACTGCCTTACCGGTAAACAGGTCAGTGCTTCAGTTCACGCTGCTTAGTCTGTGCCACAGCGTTGTGTCTTCAGGCGCCTTAGGCTGCTGTCAAGTCATCATCGTCTAACCCTGGCTTTGGCCGTTGCTCACCAGCCTGCACTGCCAGCTCAGGGTAGGGGCACAAAGCCCTAGCTGCTCCCTCTCACAGTTCTTGAGCAACACACTGTTCCTTCTTAAGACACAATCCTCTGTTACCAATCCCCTAAGGGTCAGGATCCCCTCAATGGATCCTTTGCCCAGAGTCACAGTTGACAATTGAATGAGACCAGGTTCAGCATAGCAGAACATTAGCTGATCACGGA
Organism: Ovis aries; assembly: GCF_016772045.2. Taxonomy (NCBI): domain Eukaryota; kingdom Metazoa; phylum Chordata; class Mammalia; order Artiodactyla; family Bovidae; genus Ovis; species Ovis aries. The sequence goes on from NC_056056.1 coordinate 95,580,765, forward strand.
ATGGAGAAAGGAGAGCTCATGTTTTTGTTTGTTTTTTTCCTTTAAAGATTTTTTTGATGTGAACCACTTTTAAGATCTTTATTGAATTCATTACAGTGTTGCTTCTGTTTTATGTTTTGGTTTTTTGGCCGAGAGGCACGTGGGATCTTAGCTCCCCGACCGGAGATTGAACTATCACCCCTGCACTGGAAGGTGAAGTCTTAACCACTGGGCTGCCAGGGAAGTCCCAGTAGAGCTCATGTTCTAAAGAGGAGCAGAGTAAGGGAATTGAAGGAGGCAGGAGGAGGCAGATAGGTTGATTAGGGCTTGAGGAAAGGGGCGGAGATTTTCAGGGGCAGCCAGGGCATGCACAAGCCTCCATGGTCTTTTGCACATGGTAAAGATTGTGCCTCAGTTCAGTTCAGTCGCTCCATCATGTCCAACTCTTTGCAACTCCATGAACTGCAGCATGCCAGGCCTCCGTGTCCATCATCAACTCCCACAGCCTTCCCACACTCATGTCCATTGAGTCGGTGATGCCATCCAGCCATCTCATCCTCTGTCGTCCCCTTCTCCTCCTGTCCTCAATCTTTCCCAGCATCAGGGTCTTTTCAAATGAGTCAGCTCTTCACATGAGGTGGCCAAAGTATTGGAGTTTCAGCTTTAGCATCAGTCCTTCCAATGAACACCCGGGACTGACCTGCATTAGGATGCACTGGTTGGATCTCCTTGCAGTCCAAGGGACTCTCAAGAGTCTTCTCCAACACCACAGTTCAAAAGCATCAATTCTTTGGCGCTCAGCTTTATAGTCCAACTCTCACATCCATACATGACCACTGGAAAAACCATAGCCTTGACCTTTGTTGGCAAAGTAATGTCTCTGCTTTTTAATATGCTGTCTAGGTTGGTCATAACTTTTTTCCTTCCAAGGAGTAAGCATCTTTTAATTTCATGGCTGCAATCACCATCTGCAGTGATTTTGGAGCCTAAAAAAATAGTCTGACACTGTTTCCACTGTTTTCCCATCTATTTCCCATGAAGTGATGGGACCAGATGCCATGATCTTCGTTCTCTGAATGTTGAGCTTTAAGCCAACTTTTTCCCTCTCCTCTTTCACTTTCATCAAGAGGCTTTTAGTTCTTCTTCACTTTCTGCCATAAGGGTAGTGTCATCTGCATGGCGGAGGTTATTGATATTTCTCCCGGCAATCTTGATTCCAGCTTGTGCTTCCTCCAGCCCAGTGTTTCTCATAATGTACTCTGCATAGAAGTTAAATAAGCAGGGTGACAATATACAGCCTTGACGTACTCCTTTTCCTATTTGGAACCAGTCTGTTGTTCCATGTCCAGTTCTAACTGTTACTTCCTGACCTGCATACAGATTTCTCAAGAGGCAGGTCAGGTGGTCTGGTATTCACATCTCTTCCAGAATTTTCCAGTTTATTGTGATCCACACAGTCAAAGGCTTTGGCATAGTCAGTAAAGCAGAAGTAGATGTTTTTCTGGAACTCTCTTTTTCGATGGTCCAGTAGATGTTTGCAATTTGATCTCTGGTTCCTCTGCCTTTTCTAAAACCAGCTTGAACATCTGGGAGTTCATGGTTCACATATTGCTTGGAGAATTTTGAGCATTACTTTACTAGCATGTGAGATGAGTCAATTGTGCGGTCGTTTGAGCATTCTTTGGCATTGCCTTTCTTTGGAATTGGAATGAAAACTGACCTTTTCCAGTCCTGTGGCCACTGCTGAATTTTCCAAGTTTGCTGGCATATTGAGTGCAGCACTTTCACAGCATCATCTTTCAGGATTTGAAATAGCTCAACTGGAATTCTATCACCTCCACTATCTTTGTTTGTAGTGATGCTTCCTAAAGCCCACTTGACTTCGCACTCCAGGATGTCTGGCTCTAGGTGAATGATCACACCATCGTGATTATCTGGGTCATGAAGATCTTTTTTGTACAGTTCTTCTGTGTATTCTTGCCACCTCTTCTTAATATCTTCTGCTTCTGTCAGTTAGTTCCATACCATTTCTGTACTTTATTGAGCCCATCTTTGCATGAAATGTTCCCTTAGTATCTCTACTTTTCTTGAAGAGATCTCTAGTCTTTCCCACTCTATTGTTTTCCTCTATTTCTTTGCATTGATCGCTGAGGAAGGCTTTCTTATCTTTCCTTGCTATTCTTTGGAACTTTGTGCCCAGCAGAGTACACATGCCCCCTTTGGACAGAGACCTTAGCATGTTAATGAAGCAAAAGTCACTTTTGGACACTTTCAGATTGCATCCACGCAGGCTCGTTCTTGTGGTCAAGTCAGAACCAGTTTGGGGCAGTTGACCACTATATATCTCTCAAACATGTATCTCTCAAAGTACAGCTGCAAAACATCTCTGCCAAATGCCAGGTACTTTTGAAATGAACACAGAGATAAATCTGGTCAAATGTCCAGCTCTCAGGATCTGGTATGGAAACATAAGTCACAGGTCCACAGTTTTTAGGAGCTGGTATGGTGATACCACTTGATATTCAACCATAAAAAAGAATCAAATTTTGCCATTTGGAACAGCATGGAGTAATCTGGAGGTTGTTATGCTTAGTGAATTAAGTCAGACAAAGACAAATACTGTATTATATCACTTATATATGGAATCTAAAAAATACAACAAACTAAAGAATATAAGAAAAAAGAAACAGATTCACAGATATTAAGAACAAACCAGTGGTTACACTAGTGAGGAAAGGGAAGAGGAGAGGGTCAAGATAGGGACTGGGGATTCAGACATAAGTAAGCTACAAGAAGGTATTGTATAGCACAGAGGATAAAGCCAATATTTTATAACTATAAATGGGGTATAGTTTTTAAAAATTGTGAATAACTATGTTGTACACCTTAAACTTACATAATATTGTAAATCAACTTCACTTCAAAGAAAAAATGGCACAATCCACTAAAAAAAATCTCTTCTCTTGCTTAGGCTTCCTGGCAGCCCAAAAGAAAAGGCCTATTGGAAAGAAGGAAATGATTCAGAGGTCTAAACGGTAAGGCCAAAAGAATAAGTAACTATAAAAGTATAAATCAGGCCACCAAATGGTCAGGAGCTGTAGCTTGTCCCAGAATAAAAGCATTATGCTCTAGTTACAACATTATGACCAAATTAGCTATAAAAACAGTTTCTCACTTATGGTTCTAAAATGGAAATGAAAATTAGCAGATCATGGTATGGATGCCTCATATATAAAAAATACAAAGAGTTGCCATGAATTTTTATGCTTTACTCAGGCTTGGTTTTGTTAGAAACTTAAATATAAATAAAAATATTTTGAAATAAAGGTAAATACTTTGGGGCTCTGTTTCTAGGCAATCCTTTTTCTAGGAATTGTATCCAATATAATAAGAGATAAGGAAATAATCTCAGAGATATAACACATTAGGCTTGCATCTAAATAAAGTTTGAAACTTGAAATAAAGTTTCAGAATCATATGTACACTGCCAACATTTGTAGTCTTTAAGAAAAAAGTATTTGTGCTTACATAGATGCATATAGTGGGTTGGCCAAAATTCAATATTTTCCAGAAGATGGCTCTAGCAGCACTTACTTGTCTTTAACTTCTTTCAAAACAGTCTTGTTAGGTTGTATTGTGATAGCTGTCTGTCATATCAGAATGCATTTTAAAACTTACCAAAATTGGTGAATTTTTGTGTATCCATTTTAATATTGAAGATGGAAGAAAAAGAGCAAATTTTCAGTATATTATACTTTATTATTTCAAGAGCGATAAAAACACAGCTGAAGGGCAAAAAAAGATTTGTGCAATATATGGAGAAGGTGCTGTGACTTTTCAAATGTATCAAAAGTGGTTTACAAAGTTTCATTTTGTGCTGGAGATTTCTTGCTGGAAGTTCCACAGGTGATGAGGTTGATCAGTTGAAGTTGATAGCGATCAAATTGAGACATTGAGAACAATCAACGTTATACCTGCCAGAGACAGCCAATGTACTCAGTATATCCAAATCAAATATTGAGTCTCTAAAAACCATTTGCACCAATTTGGTTATGTTAATCACTTTGATGTTTAGGTTCCACATAAGTTTAAGCGAAAAAAACCTCCTTGACCATATTTCTGCATGTGATTCTCTATTAAACATAACAAAAGCATTCTGTTTTTTAAAACAAATTGTGATGGGTGATCAAAAGTGGATACTGTACAATAATATGGAAAGGAAGTGATCATGGGGCAAGCAAAATGAACCACCAACCACACCAAAGTTGATCTTCATCCAAAGAAGGTGATGTTGTATATATGGTGGGATTGGAAGGGAGTCCTTGACTGTGAGCTGCTTCTCGAAAACCAAACAATTAATTTCAACAAGTGCTGCTCCCAATTAGACCAATTGAAAGTAACACTCAAGGAAAAGTGAGTCAGACATTCTGTTGAATCAGTCAACACGAAACACATAATCTTTCATCAGGATAACACAAGACTGCGTGTTTTTTTGTTGACCAAGAAAAAACTGTGACAGTTTGGCTGGGAAGTTTTAATTCCTCTGCCGTGTTCACCAGACATTGCACCTTCAGATTTACATTTATTCTGGTCTTCATAAAATTAATGGAAAATTTTTCAATTCCCTGGAAGACTGTGAAAGGCACCTGAAACAGTTCTTTGCTCAAAAAGATAAAAAGTTTTAGGAGGATGGGATTATGAAGTTGCCTGGAAAATGGCAGAAGGTAGTGGAACAAAACTGAATACACTGGTCAACAAAGTTCTTAGTGAGAATGAAAAACAGGTCTTTTATTCTCGCTTTAAAACTGAAGGAACTTTTTGGCCAATGCAATACTTTTTTCCCCAAATGGTTGATCATACTATATACAGAAGTTTGTAGTTTGTTTTATTTTGCTTAACACTATATTGTGAGTATTGTGAATGTTTTCCCATATCATAAAAGCTATTTGAAACATTTTGTGCTTTGTAATAATTTTATTATAGTCCATAATTTGTTTTCTTTTTGGAAACTTAGATTATTTCCAATTAAAGTGTATATATCAAATGCATCTTTGATCCTGTTCCTCAAAACATGGTTCTTTAAAATCAGTGGCATCCAATCCGTGATGGACAGAGCCCAATATTTTCACTTGACTACGAGACCTTCCCCCCATCTGTTTCCCCTGCACTCTCTCCATGAAACCTTGACTCCATTCTTACCAATACTCCCTTCTCCTCCCATCTCCTTTCTACTCTTAACTTCTTCAAGACCCACCTCAAACTTATTCTTTTTGGTCTTCATTGACCTCCTTCTGTCAGAATAAGTTTTTTTTCATTTCCTATAACTCTGTGTAGCATTTTGTAGATATGACCCGTTGTACTTTTTTTGCATTATTTTTCATCTTTAGAAGTATGGTAGTAATATGTAGTCATTATCTTCTATTGAAACCATACATTTTTGCATACAGAGTGCCAAGAAGTTCATCTGCACCCTTTATTCCACTCCTTTCTCAGAAGTGACCACTATCAGCAGAATTTTATGTGATTTTGTGTATCCGTATCTCTCTCCAGATCTTGAACATAGGCCAGGGTTCTTTATGTCCAAGTGTCTAACAGGGAGCTGGGCCCACAGCAGGCCCACAGGCTGTCTGAGGGACTGAGTGCCTGGAGAGCGATAGGGCTTAGGAGATGTGGGCAGAAGTGACTGTGTGCCTCTGTGGCCAGTGACCTCACTGCTTCTGTCTTCCCACCGGTACCATTTCCAAGGATTTATGAACAGCTTCCCGAAGTACAGAAAAAGAGAGACGAAGAAAAGAGGAGATCAGAATATAAGTCATACCGGCTGCGAGCCCAGCTGTATAAAAAGGTCAGTCGGTCCTAGAGCAGGATTGATGAGGTTTACCGGGGGAAAGGGAAATCGAGGCGTGTTTGAATTAACCGTATTTGGAGACTGAACTTAAGCTAGTAAGTACAGTGTACCACCACTGAAATTTAGAGGACAAAAGCACCTGTAACTAGATTTCAAATCTGAAAATCTAAAAAGGCAAATCTAAAAACGGCTCCTTTCAGGGCCTTCACTAGAGGTCCAGTGTGTTTGAGACTCCGTGCTCCCACTGTAGGGCACAGGTTCAATCCCTGGTTGGGAGCTAAGATCACACATGCTGCATGGTGTGGCCAAAAAAAAAAAAAAAAGTTTTTTTGATTTTTTAAAATTATTCAATAGATAAATAAGTCACCTTCCAGACACATTTGGAGTGAAACCAAATTTCATACTTAGGTGTCAGTTTAGATGCCATGCTGGAAATCCCCACATCCTTCAGAATTGTTGGGCTTTCATTTGAGTCCCAAATGGTAGTTTTATGTCACTTATAGGTAAATCATGTACCATTAGAACTTTTCAGATAAACTGGAAAATGTCCACGTGTAGCATACAAGTTGCTAGTTTGGGGACTCGTGGCCTTGACGCCACCGCCATTTCCTACCCATAGCCCTAGTAGAATCAATGGTGCTACAAGTCCCAGAACCTCACAGGCCAGGGGACTTGCTGCCAATGAATTCCTTGAGAAAGCAGGTGGACCTGAAGGTCTAGGTCCTTCAGCTGTTCTCATTTCTTTCCCAGCCCCCTTGTTTCACCCTCAGAGGACTCTGAAAGTCAGGAACCAAGAGACGAGTTCATAGGAGACCCACGTGGGACTGGAGAGTTGCTCCTGGAGCGTGCACCGCGGCTCGGGCTGGCATCCTCAAGTGGGGAGGCGTGGGCGCCGCTGCACCACTGGGTGGTGTGTCAGCGTCCCGAGGCCAGGCTTCTCCCTGTGCTTGTGTGTTTGTGAACTGACGGGCAGATTAGTCTGTTAGGGTTATATTAATGTAATGTTTCTGTGTAGACCACAACAGACTGTCGATCGTCTTTCCTAAACATTTGAGGAAGTGTTTGTTTTTACTATAATTACCATATTTTCTGAAGCTGGGAAAGATAAGGTTTGGGAGAACCACACTGATCTCTTCAGAAGCTCGTCTAGGGTGAGGAGCGGCTGTCTGCCTCTGATGGCAAGAATATCTAACTTCTTTCCTCCCTTTCTTTTCTTCCACAGAAAGTGACCAATCAACTCTTGGGGAGAAAAGTTCCTTGGGACTGAAATAAAGAGTATTTTCCTCAGCACCTTGGAATTATATTTTATCAGCTTGGAGGAACACAATGCTTACTTTTATGAGTCTGGTTTAATAAAACTTGTTGTCCATGTGTACTGTAGAAGTAGTTACCTTCTAAGAGTCTTGGGTAGAATGCTGACTAAGATTATAAATGGTTTAGGGGCAGTGCTTTCTCCACAGTGGCCTTACCTACAAGGATGTTTGTTACAATGATACTACCTTAATTCTAGCCAAGAGTAAGTCCCTTTTTGTATGTGCTTTTATAGAAAATAAATAACTTCTGATTGACTCATAGTAAAGCAAGCAGCAGCAGGTTTTTTATTTTCCATCTGGAGAGGTACACAGTGTTTCCCAGGGGTGTGTGGGGGACTTCAGTCTAAAAGTGCCAGTCAAGGGAAATGGGCTGTTAGATCAAATGTGGTCTTTCTTTAGAAATGCCAGGTAATGTAGTGAGAGCCCTTTTGTTGATTCTGTGGAGACAGTGTCTGCTTCGGTAGCCATGGAGTGGGTCCAGAGCCTCTGGGCAGACGCAGGCACCTTGAGTCCAGAGCCACATCCTAGCTTCACGCAACTTCTCTCAGGGCCGCTAGCCTTTAGTGGACACGACTCAGGAGACAACAGTAAATGTATTTAAATCATGACCTGGTCCTGGCCGGTGAGATGCAGGTAGTAGCACCTCTAGGTCTAGCCGTCCCTGGCTGCCTTCTCCCCTTCAGCAGAGACCTTGGGGACCATAACAGATCGATGGCATCGTTGGCCCCAGTCCTTCTCACGTGAGTTCTTCTCACACGCCTTCTCCACGCCCTCTTCATATGATTTTGCATTTCCATTCACTGAAAGTGGGGAGGGTCCCTGGCATGACACCTGGACACCAAAGGGGCGACCCAGCCTAAACTGCTGACCCACAGATTCGTGAGCCAGAGAAAAAGGGTTATTATTGTTTCATGGTAGCTTAACATGCAGCAGTCTGTTGGCATTAGGTAAATGAAACAGTAGCACTCCCAAAAGCCTGAACAGAGCAGAACCACCCCACCACCAGCGCCTGCACAGACACGCAATAAGCTTTTACCCTGCCGTCACACTGAGACCTCAGGGGCTGCCTATTTCTGCAGCAGAGCCGATTCCTCTTGACTAATCCGCTGCTAAACAGATCGCAGGCCCCCTCCCTGCTCCAGTGCCTGAGAGACCTGAGCAGAGGGGAGGCAGTAGGTGAATTGAATTTGAGAGAAAGAAATTAGCCTCCAGCTTGTGAATAAGAAAAACTGGCTCGTCTTCTGGAAGCCAAGGCGCTGGTAAAGGGCCAGGGCAGAATGCTGCAGTATGCTGGTGGTGAGGACCACTTCACCATAGCCCTGGTCTCGTGCAAACGTGAGCACAGTCCTGACCAGGGCTTTGGCTATCCCTTGACCTCGGTGCTCAGGGGTCACACATAGGTGAAGCAGCTCCAATTGTGTCTTCTGCAGGGTGGGCTTCTTAACAGGCAGTGCTCCCACTATGCCCACCACCTGCCCCTTCGACTCAGCCACCCAGAAGCAGGAGCCGCTCTCACTGAGGTAAGATTTAGTGATGTCAGACATGTCTGTGTGCAAAGACATGACTACACACTGCTTCCAGGGGTATTCGGCAAGGAACCTCAGGGCAGCAAGGAGGGCGAGGCTGGACACGAAGGCCAGGACCCAGGAGCCAGAGACTAGGATTAGGGCGAGGGGTCCCCCAAGCAAGAGCACAAGGGTTTGGGGCAGCTTCAGGATGTGGCAGAAGGTGGTAGGAATGTGCTCGGCCATCGCCTCAGAGAACAAGTCTGTGACCCATTTGCGGTCATTTTCCTGGTATTTGCGGATGTGATAAGGAGCCATAGGAGACTTCTGATTCTCTGGATCCCAAAGTTCAAGAGAGACCTAGGTGTCCCCTTATGCTTGCCCAGCAGCCCTGGGGAAGAAAGAGGAAACCATGTGAGTGGCCCACTTACCAGAACCAGGAAGGCCCTGCGCAAAGATGTGTCTCTCTGCTTCTACCCAAGAGGAAGTAGGCCACAGCCACTGGGAGAAGGCGTAGAGTCCGAAAGACCTGCATTTGATCGTGGCTTCATGCATGACCTTGGGCATGTTATATAATCTCTAAGAATCTGCCTTCTGAAGTCGTTCAGAGGATTTAATGAAATAACACCCTCCCCGTCTTTCCCCATTCCCTAGCCCTCGTCTCAGTTTCTCCGTACATTGGTGCTCCATGCTGCAGCCACCCATGTGTCCTTTTGGTCCCTCTCTCAGGGCCCATACACTGGTGGAAGCCTGTGTTTCCAAGTACAAAGACTTGGAAACAGCAAATGTTCCTTCCCCCTTGATTGCAGGTTCTCAGGCTGCTGAGGTGGCATAAGAGCGTAGCTCCAAAAGTGGTCCAGCCTTGAAGGCCGGGGCGAGTCCGGAGCTCAGGCCACACCTGAGAGCACTGTCCTTCCACCCATGTCCTCTCACCTGCTGTCACAAGAGCCTGGAGTGTCCAGGGCAGCCTCTGCCTGGCCTCTGTCCTCAGTATCCGACTGGCATCCAGGAGAGACTGTGCAGGGCCTGTTATACTTCTGGGGCACAAGCCTGGATGGCACCTCATTGGCTGGCTTCTGAATATTTGTTAATCATAAAGCCCAAGCTCAAGGGGCTGGGCCATGATGAGCAGGAAGCCCATTCTTGGGGAATTAGGCTGGAGGGGTCACACAGGGTTTGGAACAGCTCAGGGGTCCTCACCCTTGTGGCTGGCCTACACCCCCCCAGCATGGCAGTTCACCTGGCACCTTGGTGCCCTCTGATGTCCATGCTTGGCCCCACCGCACAGCTGCTGTGACCCTGGAGCATTAGCTCCTCACCCTGTGCCCTGTCATCACAGGCCAGAGTCCAGTTCCACTGGCTCAGTACACAAGGTCCTTCAGAGCTGGGTGAGGGCAGCGGGGCATATCATCCAGTTTACGAAGTTTGGGCTCTGTTCGAAGAACATCAGGAGCCCACTGCTGTTCTTTTAGCTGGGGCGTAACAACCAGAGGTAGCAGTGAGTTGTGTGATGTGTGTGTGATTCTGGTGACCTGTGGAAAATGGACTGAAAGGGCCTGGAATGGAAGTCTATATCCCCCTGCCCCCCAGAGGCTAGTGCAGTGGTCCAAGCAGAAGGGCCTCTGGATACAGATACGCAGGTGCTCACTTTACAAGATCACCTTGTCAAGGAAGGCTTGTGGGAACTAAAATCCACGAGCTCTGGCACAGAGCTGAGTCTGACCAAAGGAAAAGGCATCTTTTTCTTATTTTGCTCAAAGGTGTCACTGCCCACTGAACTGTGTGTCCAGCAGGTTGTCAGATTGAAGGGGGTGCCTTGTTCTTTGTTCACAAAGGAGCCATCTAGGCTAGTGGGGATCCTACAAGAGAAAGCAGCAACTTGGACCAGAATGGGGCCATGGAGGTCAACTGGCCCCCTTGGAAATATCTTTTGGGAACAGAAATGACAATGCTAATTTGAGGATGAAGAAGGGGTCAGAGGTGATAGCTAGGTTTCTGGCAAGAGCAACTAGGAGGATGCTCCAGAGACAAGACTTGTGAAAGAGATCACCACAGAGGTGCCATTTTTAACATTTCAATGTTAAGCAAAATTTGAACAAGGAACCAAAAGAGAATAGAAGGCTCCAAAGTATAGCTGAGTAACCCTAATGAGTCTGTAATGTTAACCAATCAGAAACCTAATGGTCAAGCTGAGGGGCCAGATGTTCTGTCTGTCCCTCCCCTCTCTTTCCTGTATTCTCACCAACTTCTGTGCCTTCCTCAACCCAGTGACCTTGGTTTACATTTAGGCTTTTTAACCTTCCTCATAGTCATGAATGATGATCATGAGGATTTACTGATATGAAAAATAATTGTCAAAATATAATTGTCAAGCTATAAAAGATTATAAAACTATGTTTTCATTCATTTTTGAAAAATATAACAGTAATAATTTATATTCACAAGCATGCAGAAAGAAATGTCTTGAATGGTTACACCAAACATTGGCAGCATTTATCTCTGGATAGAGGAATTATGGGTAATTCTCTGTGTAAGAGATACAAGTTGGAAGTCTCAGCAGATTACAGGTTCTTGACCCTGCTTTCAACTGATGAAACTGAGGCTTGAGAATCTACCTGTCTCTGCCTCAGCCAACTCCTTTTTAAAAAAAATTTATTGAATGACAGTTGATTTATAGTGTGTTAATTGCTGCTGCATAGCAAAGTGACTCAGTTATATATATACATTCTTTTTCATATTCTGCATTATGGTTTATCACAGGATATTGAATATAGTTCCCTGTACTATACAGCAGGACCTTGTTTATCCATTCTGTGTATAATAATTTGCATCTGCTAATTCCAAATTCCCACTCCCTCCCTCTCCCACACAGCAACCACAAGTCTGATTCTGCTTCTGTCCTGTGGACGAGTTCACTGTGTCCTCTTTTAGATTCCACATACAAGCGGTCTTGTATGGTATTTGTATCTGTCCTTCTCTGTCTTCACTTGGCATGATGTTCCCTAGGTCCATTTACACTGCTGCACATGAACTTCAGCCAACTCTTGAGAGTCAGTCTAAACAGACCCATCGAAGATTGTGAATTCCTGAAGGAAAGGCAGGTTTGTTATTCTCTTATTTTTAATTAACCATTCAAATTTGTACAACTCAGTGGCTCTTAGTACATTCAGAATGTTGTATAATCACCACTTCTGTCTTGTTCTGAAGCATTTTCATCACCCCAAAATGAAACCCCTTAGTCAGTCACTCCATTTCCACCTCTTGCACCCCTGGCAACCACTAGCCTGCTGTCTCTTTGGATTTACCTATTCTGGATGTTTCATTTAAATGGAATCACACAATATATGAACTTTTATGTTTGCTTTCTTTCACTTTGGTTCTCAAAGTTCACCTGTCCTAGCAGGTATCAGTACTTCATTGCTTTTTATGGCTGAAAATGTTCCATGGAAAGGACAGACCGCATTTGTTTACCCAGCCAACCTGCTGTCCTAAGTGTTACTTGCCCACCCGCAGTGAGTCTTGTTTTACTTCATGCCTCAGTATTATGCCTGGCACATGCAGACAGCTGCTATTTGCGGAGATATTAGATGCCTGGCACTGTGAGAAAGCACTTTTCCTGTGCTGTACTATTTGACATTCACAACCATCTAAGAGCTAAGGCTCATATTGCTTCCATTTTACAAATGTGAAACCGAGGCTTACAAACCTGAGAGATCCTACCCAGGAGAGTGGCACCCAAGCCTTGGCAGTTTTGACTCGAAGGCCTGAACATTTTGCTTTTTCAGTACCACGTGCTGACCCCAAAAGGCAGGTATCTGACAAGTGTTTGAGTTATTAATTAGTATAAAGCACTGTATGCCAACAAAAACAGCTGTCTGCTGGGATGCAAGATTCACCTCTAAGCCTCATCATGCCCCTATGTTCAGGTCATACTTGACCCAGATCCAGTATGTGACTAAGGCTCAGGTCCAGTTCAGTGCTACCTCCTCCATCAAGATTTCTGACTCCTGACAACCAGATGGATCTTGTATCTGCTCCCTCCCTTTGAAGACTTTGCACTTCTCATCCAGCACTTACATTGCTGTTAATTTGTTACTTGCTAAAAACTGTTAACTTATTAACAGTTAAACAGTTACTAGTAACCTGATAGATTATTTTATTTTTCTATTATCTGTAGGAACCTGATTATAATAGGTAGTTATCTTTTTGAAATCACTGTTATTCCGAGAGTTGTGGGACTTGAGGGCAGCATGTCAATGAAATCCCATGCTTGCATTTATGAAAAACACTTGCCTCTTAGACCAGCTAAGCCCAGAAATGGGTCAATGAAATGGAAGTTAGACAATCAAGTGGTGTCATGTTTTGGAGTCTCAGAAAGAGGAGGAAAATGTCCTGGAAAGAACATCATCTCCCCTGATCTCTCATCAGGGTTCCCAGTAAGCCAGCCTCAGGTCAGTGCCCTGGATGCCACTGAGCACTCATAACATGAGTGAGAGGAAGTAACAGCAAATTGTTTCAAGAGGAAAGAAAGTGGTCCGATAGGTCACTCCTTGGCAAGATGTTCAGAAATACTGGAACAATGATTCCAGCTCTATAGAAATACTTCTAAACTTTTAGCAAAAGGGAGGTGTTATCAGGCCCCAACGCTCAAACTAGGATAACCCAAGCTCATTTTATACAGATCACCAAAGGGCCTAATTATGAAGGTGTGGGTGGGTAAAGGGGAGCCAGGTATGTTAATGCTCAAGAGGCCTGAAGTGAGGCAGGAGGGTGGGGGGACAGGAACCTGAACCAGAAGTTGAGTAGCAAGGACCACCCTGAGAGGTCCAAGGCCAAAGCCAGCCTAGGGATCCTTGCAGCGAGGAGCCAGGAAAATAAATACCTTTGGCCTCATTCTCCTGCTGGCCTCCCCACTCCACACACTGGCCGAAGCCAAGGGAAAGGGAGGACCTCTTGCTGTGTACACGGTAAGTCAGCCTCCAGGGCAGAGAGAAGAGTGGAGAAGGATGAAGAGTGAGCTGGAGGGAACAATGGCAGATAACTGGCACAGAGGATTATGAAAACAGTACAAACTTGGCTCATTCTGAGACCAATCACCTAGAGAGTTGTGCTCTACTCAGTTTTGTAACACGGAGTGCAGATAGCACAGCAGTCAGCAAAACAAAACCGGGTGCAGAGAAGCAGCCGCAACCCTAGCACAGGTTCCAGGTTTCCAGACAAGCAGAAAGGTCGTCAAAGGAAAAAGCGAAAAGGAGAACTGCAGCAGGTGGCCTGAAAAAGCCTGTGAGCCCCAGGGCTCCTTCTAAAAAGGAGGCGCAGTGCTTAGGAGCATTCTTGTAGTTTTCCCGAGCGTGAGGTGGGGAGAGGGGCAGGGGATTAAAGATTCTGCCACTACAGTGGCAGCTTTCCTTGCTCCCAGGACTGGGGAGATGGGGAGCAACGACTGCCTGGGTGACAGAGCCCCCTTCCCTCACATTATCCTAGCGACAGCTGGCTGTTTGCCTTAGTATCCCTTGTTAACCCTGTAACCCTTGACCAAGGAGCCAGATGAGGGCAGCCAGGCAAACTGCATCCCTTCTCTTCCAGCATCAAAGGCCCTATAATCACTGGTTGCTTTTGCTGGGGGAGTGTTTAGGCTCTGAAGCAAACTGGTTAATTTAAGAAGAAAGAGAACATTATTCCTAAATTGGCCCAACATTTTTAAGAAAAAAAGCTTGTGGACCTTATGTAAACTTTTTTCCCAGGAAATGGCATTACTTCTTTTTCCTTCTTCACCCAAAGGCTCATAGAGTTTAAAAAAAAATCTATATAGTTACAGGTATAAATCCTTTCAAAACTCTTGATAACAAATAAACATAGTTCAGCTTCACCAGTAGTCTGACATTTTGAAATGGTGAAAATGTTGAGAAGTTTAAAGGCACTGTTGGTGAGTCTGCTGAGATTGGCACACTTATGCACTGCTATTACAACTGCGAAGTGGCACTTTTCTGGTATTAAAAATTCATGTCCTCTTCCCCAGTAATTGCACTGCAGGGAAGCTATCCTACAGAAAAAGATGTGTACAGAGATTTGCTTGCAAAAGCAAAATGAAAAATTGAAAGCAGTGCTAATATATAAAAATAGAACTACATTATGTGAAGTTTCACTTTTACAAAGAACATGTTCGATAGTTACGGCTGTGTGGAGTCGTTAGGAGCATCGAATTGGGTCACGTGGAGTTTTAATCCTGGCTACAGGCACTTTGAGCTGTAGGGCAGCTTTGGCTTCTCCCTAGGCTTCAGGAGAAAAGATGCCTCCATAATGGAGAAGTCTGGGGTACCACCTTAACAGAGCGACCAAACTGTACCACCAGTGACGAGGCCAAGTGACGGTATGTGCCTCCCAGTGATGTAAAACTGGAAGGACACAAAGTCTACGTATCATTCTCCAAAATATTTAAACTGATTCAAATCACGAACAAACTCATTCCGAAATTCTGAAAGACATCTGGGGCACTCCTCAAAAAATGTCAACATCACCTTTAAAAAAAAAATTGTTCTAGATTAAAGGAGCCTTTAAAAGAGACATGACTGTTGATATAAGACAGAAACCAACAAAATTCTGTAAAGCAATTCTCCTTCAGTTAGAAAATAATTGAGAGAGACATGACAACTAAATACAACAGAGGGTGAAGTGCCCCAAGGTCTGCAATTTACTTTCAAGTATTTCAGAAAAGAAGTGTTTGCCCATGCATAGACAAGACTAAGAACAAGCAAAGTTAGCAAAACATTAACATACAGCCTGTAACCTACTCTATCTTGACTGACACAACCATATTTTAAGATAAAATATGAAAAAAAAAACAAACCATTTATAAAACATGATTTTTAGCTGTACGACCTTGCGCACATTATTATTTGTACAACCTTTTAACGGGAGTAATCTACTTCATATGATGTTGTGATAATTAAATGAATTCTTGCATACAAAAACTTGGAACCAGGAAGCTTGGAACGGGTGATGCTGGAGTAGCCAGAATTAAGTGCAAGAGTATGAGCTGATGGATATAAAGTCATTTAGATAAGAACCTCGTATATTGTAGACATTCAATAAATGTTTGCAATTATTCCAATTATATAAAAATAAAATATATTTGGACAGAAACAGAAGACAATAACAACAATCACCGTGATTATCTTTTAAAATATGAAAAGGTAGGACCAGGAGTGGTTTTTTTTCCCTTTGTTACTATTCTGTGTTTTAAAACTTTATACAACACAACATAACAGATTTTATGATCTAGGAAAAACAATGAATGTTTTTTATAAAAGCTGAAAAATTTTTAATATTTCTGTCATTTCACAAAACATCTTTCGTTGACATTCTACAAATGATACCATCCAATAATGTTCCAATACTTTCTTCTTGTGAAGATAGTTTATATACCTATAAGCATAAAAGACAGATTATGACATGCTGACATATTCATGCACTACTAATTTTCATTATACAAAAATGTATATGTGACCTAATTTATTACTCAATTATTGGGATAATAGGATGGAATCACAATGTGATTAAGGTATGCAAAGTAAACAGCAACTCATCACTTATGTCAAAAGTTTCAACTGCAGTTATAGTGATAACTCTCTAAACATCAAAACATTTGTACCAATTTTAAAAGCACACATCTAGACATTAACTTCATACTATATTTTATATTTCAAATGTAAGCTTGATATCTAAAGTTATCCTTTTTAAAAGAATATCTTTACCAACTAAGTTTCTAATTATATCTTACATAAATCTGCATTTCTTTGCATGTCTTATCATTTTTCAAGTAATTTTTAACTATATTAACCTTTCTTAAAAGTGAAAACAATATAGAAGCATTGGTGATAAGGAAACAGTATTATTCCACATCTATCATGCTCTTTCTAAAAATACAGGTGTACAAACCTTTTTGACTTCTGTAATATTTGTTATTTCAGGGAGATTTTCCAGGGGAACCTGGTGACCTTCTACCTGAGATATTAGGTGTTCTTGATTTATTTGTTTTTCACCCTCCTCAATATAAGCAATCAGAATTGAAGTATCATTTGCTGAGATACCAAATTTTTTCAAGGCCTCTGAAATCTAAGGGGTGAAAAAGACAATAAAATCAGTAGCTCAACATGTGAAACCTCTCCCCATTTGCAGCCTTTCCTGGTCAGATTCTTATTTTTCATAGCCTAGTGGTTCTCTCTGCCTACAGTTTCGCAGTGTCCCTCCCTCATCTCTACCACCCCTGCCTCTAGAGTACTCCCCGCTCGAAGCTGCACCTCATTCCCACAGAATCCAGCCTGGACTTAACTGGATGGACCCAGTGACTCGGCACGCGCTCCTGCCCTCCAGCCAGCGGGGCTGTCTGGGCTCCCGTCCTTTCCTACTTTTCTCGCCTGTGCCTGCACTTTGTCCTCTACCTGGGCTGCCAGCATCTTTCAAGGGTCCAGTTCAAAGGTCACTCCTTTAGCACTTTCCTCCTTTATAGCATGAATTGCTTCTCTGTTCCCACAGATTTGCATTATTATTCCACTATATCAATTATCTTAGGACGTTTGAACCTTGTCTTGTTCATCTTCCTTGCTTGGGAACACTTCTGACCCCAGACTGGAACAGGGGCAAGCTTAACACATGCTTATGAACTGCAGTCTCCTGAGTTATTTCAGTGATCTCAAAGAGACAATCACCCAGTAATTTTCCCCAAGATACTGGGGAATCCCATTACTACCCATTTTATAAATTTTTCAAACATCTGCATTTTAAACCATGCCACACGTTTCCTAATCTTTCTCTCCATGTCAGTACTTGACTGTGTTTAGTAGTTAGTACTTAGTGAGTTCAATCGCTCAGTCGTGTCCAACTCTTTGTGACCCCATGAGTAATAATTAAACTTCGTCAGCAAAATTAGTTGGTTTTTTAAAAAATAAGCCCAGGTGGAATGTTTTTAACTCAAAAACTTTGATTACTATCAATCTCTCAAACACAAACTCTTCCTATGTACTGCATGTATGAGCATGTGTTAAGAGCTAGTCTAGGTATCCGGCAGATTTCTGGTCTATGGAAAAGGCATGGTTCTATCCTCAAAGAGTTTATAGGGAGAATAAAAGATGTGCATGGTAACACACAAATACCCATGCCTAATTTTTATCATGAGATTTAAATAGCATTTTCCTAACTCTGTATGTCAGGAAGGACAAATAAAACTATCCTCAATTACTTTAGCTAAATTTCATGAGTGACTCCAACGCTTACTTGTCTCGTAGGCGGCAATGCTAAACCTCAACTCTGTCCAGCACTCACTCTTCACTGTTATTTTGGTTTGTTACCAGCAACAGGCTCCAACCCAACACTGAGTCACACACAGGCTACCATGACAAGATCAAAAGATATAAATAAAGTATACATTCCATATTAATTACATTGTTATTTGGGGAAAGATTGAAAATAACTTCAGTAGATAGAGTTCTTGTCTTCATTTTCCCCAGTTTGTAGAGGTGAACTGCTTTGTTTGCGGCCACAATTATCTGAAATGGATCGACAATCTACCAAAGAGAACAGGAAGAATTACACACAAAGAATCTGGAGCACTCTGAAGAACAATGCCCTGTACCCTCGAGTATCAGGCTGTTTTACTTCATCACAATTTCTATATTTTCAAAATTGTCAAAATCTTAAGGGCCTAGGTGTTTAGAAAAATCACAGAATTCTACAGCTGCAGGCAATTAAGATACAAAGAGTTTTAAAACAACTTATTGAGGACTATTATTATGGGAAAGGCCATATTCTCAACATTTAAACTTTATTTTCTATTCTACTCAAACCTACCCTATTTGATATCTTTTATTATTTTTCATGTGCAATAAATGAGGAAACCAAGGCAAAGAATGGGTTGGAATTTCAGTTCTGCCACTTACCACCAAGGGAACCTGGGCAAATTCCTTAGCATTTTATCTTTTAGAAGCAGATAATCATCTCACTACTTCATAGAGTTGTTGTGAAGATTAAGTGAGTTAGCAGTAATATAAAGAACTTACCAAATAAGCACTGAATAAAGGCTACCACATGCTCAAAGTCATAATAAATGGCATAACTGGGACTTAAGTCCTGGTGATTCTACCACTGTGCAATGCCTCCTTTACAGAGGCTTTCTAGGTCACACAAGATGGGTATCTAGGCATCTGCCATCATATCAGAGGGAAACCACCTTTCACGTCAGGACGGGGCTCAGCACTTGGCTTCTGCTGCTGCTAAGTCATGTCCGACTCTGTGTGACCCCACAGATGGCAGCCCACCAGGCTCCCCCGTCCCTGGGATTCTCCAGGCAAGAACACTGGAGTGGGTTGCCATTTTTAAAGTGAAAGTGAAGTCGCTCATTCCTGTCTGACCCTCAGTGACCCCATGGACTGGAGCCTTCCAGACTCCTCCGTCCATGGGATTTTCCAGGCAAGAGTACTGGAGTGGGGTGCCATTGCCTTCTCCCACTTGGTTTCTATTCACTGTTAAACTGAAGGCTGGCCAAATCTGAATCCACTCTACAGGTTAGACAAGTCCTTTTACATGAAGATAACAATTTTGGGCTAACCCATAACATCATGAAAAATCACTCATTGCCATGAGTACTTACCACTGTAGGATTTATTAATGAGCCATCAATGGCACCTTCCATGGCCTTTTTTCTCAAGCCTGCAGCATTTTTTACATCTTTAAATAACAGAAGGGTCACCCTGTATTCAGGAAATAGGTCCAGCTGATGTGTTAACTGCATTTCATAGATAAGCAGGATGCTACTGCACAAGACCAAAAGACCAAAAGTTAACAACTGTAAGTCACTAACAAATATCCTTGCTCACAATTAAAGTATTACAACTTTAATAGTAAGATGTAGAACTGTTAAACTTGAAAAATCCACCCCAAAACATCTGGCAGCCTGATGACAGACTGTCTTCCTAACCCTGCTAAGCTGTTCTAGCTTCCTTCCTGGGAAACGATCAAGGGCAACACCAGGTCCCCTAGTTGTACAGAAAAGGCAGGCTCTGGATGAGGGGGAGATTCTCAACAACTAGGAGCAGGGCACCAAACACTTTTTAGACCACAGGGTACTTACAGCATTAAGGAAACCTCACTCCAACTTAGTCTTTTTAGCTTTCTAATCTCACCATTTTATTTATATTTTGACAGAATCTAGACATAAATATAAGGCAGAAAACAATCTTATAGAAGAAAGTATGACACAACTCAGATATTCATTACATACATGGGAATTTAAGCCTAGAGGGTACAATTCTTAAATAGTAACACCCTTTATAGACATAAATTTAACAAGAAAAGGACAGGGTATATACAAAAACATAAAAGCAGCATAAACAACAAATAACTGGAGAGACATAATCTATCTTTGAATGAAAATACTAAGCACTGCAAAAATATAATCTTTAAAACAATTTCAATTAAAGTCTCAGAGATATTTAGATGAAGCAATTTTATATAGGGTCACTTTATCCTTTTATCTAGGAGGTTTTATTTCCACCGTTTTTCTGAAGGAATAAATTGGCAATCTGAAGATTTATGTAATAAGATGTTTTTATCATCCTGAGTAAAAGGTTGAAAACCTACCTAACTAGTAACAGGCCCAACTACAGTGGCTTTACTGACCAACCACTAAAAACTGTAGTCTTGAAGAGTAGCTAAGGATGTGTAAATATAGTAATAAATAACATTAAGTACTTAACATCTGATTGGAAAATAAAACAAAATGTTCATAATATGTGGGTTTTTTAAAATGGACACAAAAAGAAAACTACTGGAAAAAACAACAAAATATTATCTTTGACTTGCTGGAATTACATCTGATTTTTTCTGTTACAATCTGGAAAAATAAAATTGTGAATAGTGTCTTGGCACAGCAGGGCCACACAATCTTTATTATCATGATAATATCCAATGGAAAAAATATATATACATAAAATGTATACCCAATTCTACCAAAAAAAAAAAAAAATTGATTCAGAAAACAAAAACAAAGGAAGCACACCAAAATACGGCCATCTTGGGTAGCAGAATTACAGACAATTTTGTTTTCTAGAAAAAATATTTTTGCATGTTCTGAATTTTCTACAGTGAGCACACAAAAGATAATGAGTACATACAACCAGGGAGGAAACAATTTTTTTGTGTTTTTTGTTTTTACAGTAGGGGGAAAAGGGGGCCTATCAAATGTCAAAAATGGTTTTGGTTTGTTTTATATAATTCACTCACTTAGGTCAGAAACTTCGAACCATCGCTGGATACTTACCTTCCACTCAAATCCCATATCTTATGCAAAACTCTTGTCAATTTTTAAGTATCATCTTGAAGGGTCCAATTCTCTCCCATACCTACTCTGCCACTGCCGTTGGCCACCTTCTCTCCTCAACAGCGGTGACCTCCTAGAAGTCGCCTCACAATTCCTTCCCTCCTATCATCCAACTTCCACCCGGGAGTCAAAGTGATCTTTTCAAAACGTACACCAAATCCTGCCCTGCTATCAAGTCCCTTTATGTCACGGAGTCCCAGACTATGATCTGAGACCTTCCTCCCTCTTCCGCTTCCTAGCGCAGCCCTGCAGACAGCGCTCATTTCCCCTCAGCCGCACTGGCCCTTCCAGCTTGTCACCACCCCCAGTCCCTACCCAGCACGCCCCCTCGGACAGGCGGTTACTCTGAATTAATCCTCCCTCCCTTCGACTGGCCAGTAAGAGCCCATTTGCCGGCGCCCCCAGGACTAGTCTCCTATTCTCCGAGCTCCTCTGTTACAACTTTGGTGAGTCTGAGGCTCATCAGAATGCTGTATCGTCCGCCCTCGAAGGGAGGCTGAGCCGATCACTGCCGGGCTGCATCCCAGGACCCGACCTTAGCAAACGCTCGATAAACGAGGGCGCCGAAAATCACAGGTATCATCTGGAAAATCACTGGTCTCCAGTCCCCGCCCGCCCCGGCCAGCGATGTGGCGCCAGGTACTCACCGTCGCGTCCCCGTCCGTCTCGTAAGATCTTCCCCACGGAAACAAAGCGCTCAACTTCCGGGAGATCTGCCGCAGCTGCGTTCCTTCCTCGCCCTACCCGACCCTGCAGTGTCATTTCAGGTCGGGGTCGGAGGGAGGTTCTCAGCTACCTCCTTACACAGAGTGTTTCGCCGGCGTGAGTCGCGTCCGCTGACCCGAAGGGGAGCAGGGGCTCGGTGCGCCACTTCCTATGAGAGTGGCGGCAAGGCTCCTCCGACCGGGCCGGAAGCTTGAGTGCGGGTCTTGGCCGCGTCCTTAAGCCGCTTGGCCTTGAACGAGACATCCTGTTTCATCCTATGCGAAGAAAATTAATGGTTCCGATGAGCTCTACATATGTCTCCGCTGCTCGAGATTCTACAGTTCTTTTTCGAGGCAAGCAGGACTCAGTTTTTTCTTGTTCTGGACGAGGTCCAGTTGGCCAGGATCTCCTGGAGCCGAAAGCGCTCGGCGATCTGCCTAGGGTATTTGAGAGAGGTGTCAGTACAACCTCTTCCCCCAGCAGGCTCCCGTTTGCCATCCCTGAGTGTATCAGCCTCCGAAAGAGGAGGTCATCCGCTAAATGGGTGTTTTTCTTCCATGTTATTCTAATATGTTATTCTTCCATGTTTTTTATGCTTGGGGGCTCATCTAGGTCAATACTTTTCTTTAAACAAAAAGGTAAATAATAAATAGGATAGATATGTGCTATGGAGAAAAAAAACTAGAGAATAGGGGGTAATGTCAGGCCGTGAGTATTACCGTTTAAAATAGGATGGTTAAGAAAGATCTCACCAAAAAGGGCCATTTGTGACTGGGGGAGGTTTGGAGGCAGGTTCTGTGTGTATCTGAAGAGCAGCAATTCCAGAGAGAACAGAGAGAGTTAAAAGACTCAGAACAGATATGGCCTCATTTAAGAAAGAGCAAAGAGAACCGTGTGGCTTGAGCCCAGTGGGAATATATATGAAATTATTCTGAGGAAAGACTGGTATCCAGATTATATAACCAACTCCAATTCGAAAATAGTAAGAGACACAACCTGATTAAGGATAGATGGCACAATTGAACACATTTTAGGAAAGATACATGAAAGGCCAATAAAAACATGAAAAGATGCTCATCATTAGTCATCAGGGAAATAGACACAAATTAAAAACATAATGAGTTATTACTACATACCCATAAGAATGCTAAAATTTGAAAGACCTTAAAATTTTTAAATATCAAGTGTTGTCAAACATCCAGAACTGGAACCTTCACATATTGCTAGTCGGAGTATAAAATAAAAATAGTGTAACCACTTTGGAAAAGAGTTTGGCAGTTTCTTAAAAAATTAAATGCATGGCCCCAGTGTTAAAGAATCCACCTGCCAGTGCAGGGATGCAAGACTGCTGGTCTGATCCCTGGGTCAGGAGAATCCCCTGGAGGAGGGCATGGCAACCCACTCCAGTGTTCTTGCCTAGAGAATCCCATGGACAGAGGAGCTGGGCAGGCTACAGTCTATGGGGTTAAAAAGAGTCAGACACGGTTGAAACAACTGAGCACACTCCCTTGCACGTGCGTACTTAACCATTCGCAGCAGTTCCACTCCTTGATATTTAACCAGGAGCAGTGACAACATGTCCACCCACAGGCTTGAACATAAATGTTCATAGCAACTCTACTCATGATGGCCCCAAACTGGGAACAACCCAGTGCCCAATAATACATGAATGGATAAACAAATCATGGTAAATTCATGTCATGAAATACTATTCAGTAATAAAAGGAATGAACATACTTGCAACATGAATCAATCAAAAACATGCTCAGCAAAAAAAGCAAAGTAAAATTGTTACTGTATGTTTCCATTTCTACAAAACTATAGGGATTGCAAATATAGCAAATTTATTCTAGAGTGAAAGCAAATTAGTGGTTGTTAGGGACGGGGAAGTGGGAGACACTGGGAAAAAAAAAAAAAACCAAGAGAACATTTGTGATGAAGCCAATGTTCTATGTCCTGATGTCATGTTAATTACAAGGGAACCTGCATTAAAATGCATCAAATTATGTCATTTTAGAAAGTACATTTTGTAAAATTTCTCAGTAAAGTTGATTTAAAAAGACAAAGTTGTCCAGTTCAAAGTGACTTGTCTGTGATCACCAAAAGCTAGAAACAACCCAAACCCTTGTTAAGTGAATAAACAAACTGTATATCCATACAATGGAACACAACTTGGCAGTTAAAAGGAAATCAACTATTGCTACATACAATAACATTGACAAATTTCAAAATTATGCTGAAAAAAAGTCAGACATAAAAATAGTGTATCCTGTGATTCCATCATTTACATAGAACAGATCCTACTGTATAGCACAAAAAACTGTATTCAATATTCTGTGATAAACCCATAATGGAAAAGAATATTAAAAGGAATAGAATATATATTCAGTATATATGTATAGCTGATTCACTTTGCTGTACAGCAGAAACTAACACAACATTGTAAGTCAACCATACTTTAATAAAAAAAAAAGTTTAAATAAAACGGAAAGTAAATTTGCTGAATTGCTTCATAAGGAAATAGAAAAATGCCTTGTGTCAGGCTGTTGAAAATGTTCTCTCTTGAACATAACCTCTAGCAGATGGAAAGAGGGCTCTTTAATGTTTCCATTTTCTTTGATGTTATTAATATTCCCTTATAATCTGTGTATGTGGTCACAGTTGGTCTCTTGAAGTAGTTCTACTTTACCCCCGATTTCTGAAGTCATTAATGTCAATATAGTAGCAACCACTACCACCTACCTGTGGAGAAGGAAATGGCAACCCACTTCAGTATTCTTGCCTGGGAAATCCCATGGACAGAGGCGCCTTTGGTAGGCTATGGTCCATGGGGTCGCAAAGAGTCAGACATGACTTAGTGACTAAATAACAATTCTACTGGGGGTATATAAGAATAGAGTGGTGAGGGTGAGGAACAGGCTTCACAGGGAGCCAAAAAGACAGGTTGTTTGGTGTATGTGTTCACTCAGCAGGTTGGTTCTTCTCTGGAAGGCTTGGTAGGAAAAGCCATTCCACAAGCATTCCACACAAGGGAGAATGGAGGGGGAATTCACCTGCCAGGCTCCCTTCTCTCTTCTGCATTTCATTATTTAAGGCTCCTCACATGGGAGTCAGCTGCTCTACTTCTGTGCATCATCTCACCCTCCCATGGCAGCTTATAAAGCCAGAGCTCGTGGCCTGACGCGCAGCATTTCCTCCAACTCCAAAGTGGAGGGATGGCTGATAGAGAGGGCTTCACAGGGGGGCTGTAAGGGCCATGCAGGCCCAGAGTTTAACCTGGGCTCCAGTCAGCTTAGGGAGTGCTAGGTTTGCCTGCAAAGGCAAAACTGGGGAGCATGGGCCAGGTGGCAGATGGCACTTTCAGGAAGGAGGAGGAGACCTTTCTTGGAATCTGTATTTCACATAACAGGATATAAATGAAATAAATGCTAAATAGTCCTACAAAGTAACTTGTAGCTACAGGAGTAATTCAGTAGGTGGGTAAGGTTGGGAGAGATGGCTTTACTGAGGAGATGGGGCTTTGAGAATGATTTGCCCATAGAGGCTTCAGGAGAGCTGTTATAGCCAAGAAACAATCTGAAAGACAGAGACACCGTGGCATAAATGTGTATGTGCTCAAGAACTGCTGGCACAGTGAAGAATGGAGTGGAGCATGGCAGAGGCTTTGAAAAGTCAGCTGGGAGTCAGCTCACACAAGGTCTTGCCAAGGAGTCGGAAATGGATTCTCAAGGCCATAAGCCACTCAAAATTTCCAAGAGTGGGATAACATTCATGAGTTTGTTTTAGGATATAATTCTGGGGCAGCTGTTAGAATTACACTAGAAAGGTGGTTCAAAGAGGATTCTAGGTAGGGCTTTCTCCATAGTAGGAGTGTCTGTAGTTGACTGTATGGGTCCAGATCATGACTTAAGGCACTGAGTGGCCTACAATTCTGGAATGTAATGCCTAAAAATCAAGCTTACCAGACTGATGTTAAATCCAAAACTCATTTAATTGACAAAGTCTCATTATACTGTGCCAGGAACCAGCGTGAGGAACTTGGCCTGTGGCAAAGTTCATGAGGAGGGAGGCTCGGCATACGCAAAGGAGGGATTGAGCCTCAGGAGACCTCCTGTTCCCAAACATCTACCCCCCAAACCAGAGTCTGCCTACTTTACTGTTTTATGCTCTCACCTACATCTCTGACTTTACGGGGGCTGTCCCCCACCACCTCTCTCGGAGAAGGAGTCAACTTGCAGCTCCAGTCAATAAAAATTCCTGGGCGTGACAAGAATGTTTCAACTTACAAACTCCTCTGAAGTTTCTCTAGCCTGCCTGAACAGGTTCGTCCGGCCACATGTGATTGTTTACAGCCTCCCAACCGTGAGAGGCACGAGATACTTTAAACTTTCTAAATACAGATTCTTTTGAGAAGTTAGAAATTATTAGTATAGTGGGTTGGTTAGAAATTATACTGGTGAAGGGTTTTCATTTGTTGGGCCAATATTTGCTGCTAAGTCTCCATATTCCTTGCCCTTATACACATTAATGAATATAACTAGCATATAAGAGAAATAAGTATTAACCTTTGATATTAATCATGTTAAACCTTCAGTTCAGTTCAGTCGCTCAGTCGTGTCCGACTCTTTGCGACCCCATGAATCGCAGCATGCCAGGCCTCTCTGTCCATCACCATCTCCCGGAGTCCACTCAGACTCACGACCATTGAGTCAGTGATGCCATCCAGCCATCTCATCCTCTGTCATCCCCTTCTCCTCCTGTCCCCAATCCCTCCCAGCATCAGAGTCTTTTCAACGAGTCAACTCTTTGCATGAGTACTGGAGTTTCAGCTTTAGCATCATTCCTTCCAAAAGAACACCCAGGGCTGATCTCCTTCAGAATGGACTGGCTGGATCTCCTTGCAGTCCAAGGGACTCTCAAGAGTCTTCTCCAACACCACAGTTCAAAAGCATCAATTCTTTGGCGCTCAGCCTTCTTCACAGTCCAACTCTCACATCCATACATGACCACTGGAAAAACCATAGCCTTGACTAGACAGACCTTAGTCGGCAAAATAATGTCTCTGCTTTTGAATATGCTATCTAGGTTGGTCATAACTTTCCTTCCAAGGAGGCTAAGTAAATTCCTTTCTTGATTATAACCCCCTGTACCCTCACCCTATAGGAATGAAACTTTATCTGGTACCTTCGGAGGGTGGCGCCAGGTTTAAGAAAAAATCACCCTGGGAAAAATAAGTTTTCTGGTTGACTGACCATTATCAGAAAGGGCCATAAAATGTCAGCAGGCCTCATGGCCAGAAGATGATGTAAAGCCCCTAAGACCTTTGTATACATTTATATGAAGCACCTGATTTTGACAAGGGTCAGGTCTGCTGATCCCACGTGACTCTGTATTCTATCTCTATGTGTAACAAAAAGTATATAAGCAAACCTGAAAATAAAGAAAACGGATCAGTTTCTGGAAAGACTGATTCCCCCGTGTCGTTCTTTCTTTCCCCTTCTGGCTGAATTCCCATCTGGAGCATGGATGCTCGCCAAGCCTGCTAATTTTGCCCTGGCTTCTAAGACCCACTCAAGAGGGAGCCCAAGGCGGGGCACCCTCTGCTATTCAAGTGGGCGCCGGTGGCCTACGTAGGTGTGCAAACCTCTTTTCTCAAGGTTTTATTGGTATTCCACATAAACCAGGTTATTCAGCCTCTTTTTCTCCACTAATTTTCCTACTACACTATTCTTTTCTAATCTCTCTTTATATTTCTAATTATATAGCTTTTTCCTAGGACGCCGACTCCATCTCCCCTTCAAATTACCCTGGATCCACCGGGGCTGGACCCCAGCAACACTGGCTAGATTGAACTCATGTCTGTATCTCTACTCACCACCCAAACCCCACCGAAACAGATAAACTCCCAAAGATTAAAAACTCACAAGAGAAGGGGAGGAAGGATGAATGGTAGATGACAGAGTACAGTAAAACTTTCAAAGATATTAACTATCAGAATAGAGACAAACAGGGTTTCCACGGTGGCTCAGTGGTAAAAAACCCACCTGCCAATGCAAGAGTGACCCCTCGTCCAGGAAGATCGCACAAACCTCGGAACAACTAAGCCTATGCACCACAACTGTTGAGCCTGCGCTCTGGAGGCCCACTCTGGAGCCCAGGAGCCCTAGAGTCTGTCCTCCACAAGAGAAGCCACCTCAGTGAGAAGCTGTGCACTGCAACTCGAGAGGAGCCCCACACGCTGCAACTAAAGGAAAGCCTGTGTAGCAGCGAAGACCCAGCACAGCCAGAAATAAAAAAGAAAATTTTTAAGGGCTTAAACAAAAATGGAGAAAAATAAAACCTGATTCTGTGCAGCAAGGGGAAGCTAAACAAAAATTAACAAGGTGAGTGACCGCCTTATTACAAGTCTACCATACATGAGCAGTTTCCAGCAGCTCTGAGTGCTCAAATCTTAAGTACTAAACAACAGGCAAAGATCACCAGATATTCCAAGATCACATCTAACAAGAGAAAGGCATCAACAAACAGGAGAAAACCAAAACCAAAAACAGCTGATCCAGAGCACAGAAGAAACTTAAAAACTGATAACTTTATAAAGAGAGAAAAGATAATGCATTCATTAAAAAAAAAAAGAATGAAATGCCAGGGAAAGATAGCCATTCAGAAAAGAAGAGCTAGCTATTGGAAATTAAAAACATATAGCAGAAAAAACAGATCTAAATATGTAGCAAAAAACCAATAGAAGGGTAGAAATAAAGCTGAGAAAAATTTTGATTAAAAAAAAAGATTAAAAATGGAAAATAGACAAAAATACAATTAACTTAAGAGGTACATTTCAGAAAATCAAATAGTCAACTAATAGAAGTTCCCCCAAAAGAAAACAGAGAAGGTAGTGCTCACTTCGGCAGCACATATACTAAAACTGGAACAATATAGAGATTAGCATGGTCCCTGCACAAGGATGACATGCAAATTGGGGAAGCGCTAAAAGATATAGAGGAAGTGAAAAAACTTTCCCAGAACTGATGCACAGAGCCTGCTAGACTGGAATGCCTCATTTGCATTATGAATTTTAAAAACACCCACACCAGGGACTTCCCTGGTGGTCCAGTGGTTAAGAATCCACCTTTCAATGCCAGGAGACATGGGTTCCATCTCTTATCTGGGAAGATGCCACATGCTGTGGAGCAACTCAGCCTGTGAGGCACAACCAGCTGAGCCCCCGCTCTAGACCCTTCAAGCTGAAACTCCTGAAGCCCATGTGCCCTAGAGCCTGTGATCAGCAACAAGAGGAGCCTGCACACAGCAAGAGCAGCCCCCCCCCGCTTGCTGCAACTAGAGAACGCCCTCACGCAGCAACGAAGACCCAGCGCAGCCAAAAAAATTACCCACAGCAAGCCATATCATGGTATTTCAGGACACTTGAGATAAAGATCCTAAAGCTTTCAGGAACAAAAATTACAGGTCACAAATACAAGTTCTGGGATCAGAATTGTTACTGTTATTCAGTTGCCAAATTGTGTCCCACTCTTTGTGACCCCATGGACTGCAGCACAGAAATCAGAATAGCTCAGAGTTTTAAACAGCAACAATGAACTATGGAAAAATAATGAATAAATGCATTTTCAACTGTACACCTACAAATGTATAGTGTATCAACTTATCAATGCAGTGAAAGAATAAACCCATTTCAGACATGCAAAAGCCTCAAAAAGTTTGCATCCCATGAATCCTTGTGAAACCATGGAAGAAAATGCTCCACCGCACAGGGAAGTAAACCATGAAGCAGCAGCTGTGGATCCAGGAAACAGAAGGGGCACAGAGGAAATGACCAGAGCGAAGGCAAAGAGAAACCCCAGGGCAAGAGCTGTGCCCCTGGTGTAGAGAACCACCACCGTGGACCTGTCATAGGTTGAGTTGTGTCCCTGCAAAAGCTGTATGTTGATGTCATCCTAACCACCTGGTCTTCAGAATGTGACTGTACTTGGAAGATGAGGTCTTTAAAAAGTGAAGTTTAAATGAGTTCATTAGGGGGGGCACAATCCAGGGTGACTGGTTTCCATAAAAGAAAAGGAAACCTTGACATAGATACAGAGGGAAGACCATGTATAGACAAATGACCAAGATGGTCATTTACAAGCCAAGGAGAGAGGCCTCAGAAGAAACCAGCCCTGCTGATACCTTGATCATGGACTTCTGGCCTCCAGAACTGTGAGAAAATAAACATCCAGTGTTTAAGACACCTAGTCCGTGATTTTTTTTTTTTTTATGCCAGCCCTGGCAAACAGTGTCCAACCTAGACCAAGTCAAGAACAAATCCAATCAACCCAAGAAAGATTTCAAACAAAAAAAAGAGTCTGATGTGTCTTCCCTATCCACATTAGGTCCACAGGAAAAGACACAAAAATGTAGGGGCAAAAGTGGCGTAAGAATAACCATGGCACACCCTGGTTCAGAGGTGAACACTTACCTAGAAAATAACATAAACTTAGGATATTAATTTAACAGAAAGCTGGAAAATAACTATACTAAAAATATGCGGGGAACAGAAGTGTGTATGTGGAAAAATGTTATGAAAGAGCTAAAAAACACTCATCTTCTACAGTAGGAAATCAACAGAAAGTACTAGGAACTGAAAAATCAAGAAGTGGTCATATAAGCCTAGTATTTAAATAACAGGTAAATATTAGATAATAATGCAAAAATACATAGAGTGTTGCCCTTGGGGAGTGACAATCAGGGGGTGGGGCAGTGTGCTAATGGGAAGACTGCTCTTTTTCATGAAAATCTCAGTAGAGCTATTTGAATTTTAAACTATGTACGTGTGTTTTTCTTATATGTGGTTTTTGACGTGATGAAAATAAAAAATGTAAAAGCTTACTTAAACAGACGATGACACAGCTTTAAAAGAGGAAGTTGCCGGTCCCTTTAGCCAGAGGACTTTCAGTGGTGCGATGTGAGCAGAAGCCAAAACCACAGTGTGCTGAGGAATGAATGAGACACGAGAGGAGCGTGGTTCTCAACAAGCTGTGTCGACAGCTGAGATGAGACAGGGACAGAGAGGACAGGACCCAAGACGGCTTCCCAGGTGGCGCTGCTTCCCTGACGCCTGTGCCGGCAGCGTCCTCCTCGGAAACCGCTGGCCAGGAGCTCCATGGAACAGTAGGCTCGCTGGAGCCCCATGCCTGTCCCTAGTTGTTCTCTTTCTGCCTCACCGGTTGTCCTGCTCCAATTTCTTTCCAAGTGAGAGTTCATGACATATGCGAGGAAACAATTCCACAAGCGCAGACTTTTAGCAAGAACAACTCTTGTATCTCTGTTAAATCTGGTGGGTAGAAAAAATTTTTTCCAAGCCACCATTTAGATGAAGGGTAGCAGCCTGACTAGGTTCATCAGACATAGACCAGGGAGGAGGCGAGTTAGAGCACCTCCTTAGCATCAGGTTCCACAGGATGTTCACTTATGAAACACAAAAGGGCAAACAAGCATCACCGGCAGTATCATTCTACGACACAACACTCCAAAATCAGAGGCTTACAAAATGAAGCCAATTCGCCCAAGTATTCATCAAGTATCTACCAAGGCTTATGATGTCATGACAGTTACACCCTTTCTTGAGCAAACAAAGGTTTCTGGCTTCCTCTGCAACAGAAAATAATTACTACCTCCCAAGTGATCCATCTGTGTGTAAACCAGCTAAAGAGATAACTTAGAAAAAGTCAAGGTCAGGCACCATCCCATGGTGAGAGGATAGTAGAAAAAGACTGCAGCAGGTTACATTCAATAGAAAAGCAACAACTTCGGGGGCCATGCAAGTCTCCATGGATATCGCAGGCTTTAAATCTCCTATCTCATTCAGTTCATCAAGCAACCTTTACAGTCTATAAAAGTCTTCAAGTTTTCTGAGTAGCTCTACCCAATTGATGACAGTTACCCTGTCAGGTAAATTACTCAGCATTAAGTATTTAGGTTTTTCAATTGGTCTTTTCTGCTCAACTGACAATCAGTCTCAGAGTTTATCCATTCCTGTGTTAGATGGCCTATCTGAAAATTTAGTGAAAGGAAGCTGACAATAAAACAACAGGCTGCCAATGAAAGAAGTGTCTAATGATAAAAATACTACAACTAATTACAAATAGTGATTAGGTTCTAAAGAAATTATCTCCTAGGTAGATTTTAACAAAAATATTGAACAGTTAGGGGGAGAAAAAAGATACCCTAGTGATTTGGTCAATAATAGAATATGACAAAAACATGTTTCTGCACACACACACATACACACAGACACACTAACACCACAAGTTTAGTCAGAAAAAATACACAGAAAACGAAGGTAGAATTTTTCATTAATTTACAAGGGATAGTCTTTATTACCTTTATCAGTTCTAAAATATTATCTTCCTTTAAAAAAAATTTAAGGGTGGAATGACAGATCATTTCCTTCATTGCTGTAAATACTGCAAATTTGTCAGCAGCAGTAAGTATCAATATAATTTTTCCTTAAGCTTGAACATGTAAGGGAGCAATAAAATAGATTATAAACCTCATTTGACCTGATCTTACAAAAAGTCACTTGCTGATTTGAGTCCTGCTCTGTCTCCAGACAGATTTCCAGGGTAGGCGTGTGTCACTTGGTCCATCTATAACAGGCTGAATAGGGTACTCTGTAGTAACTGCCAGGAGAAAACCTTCTGTTCGGGCCTCCTTGACTGGCATTTGGCTTTACATTCCAAGAGTATCTCCTCTGGAAATAGTCCTCTCCAGGGGGACCAGGAGGAGGGACATGGCATCTCCGGTAAATGTTCTGATTCTGTGAAAATTTTCTTAAAATGAAAGTAATAAAACATTATTAGTTTTAATAACTATATATAACAAGCTTTATAAAATTATACATAGACACTCTGGTTCTACTATTTTCAACCTGTGTGATTTTAGCAGATAAAACTGCTTAACCTTTGGCTCTCTCAGGGCTTTATAAAATATAGTATTATTAAAAACCCTCCATCTTCATGACTGTTTTGAAGGTAAATTAAAACAACGTATTTCTATTACCCACCACAACGACTCGGCACACTGTAGGTCCCCAGAAGTCTTTACCACCTTTCCCTGTAGAGATAAATGCTCATACTATTCTAATCAGATATATTCTCTCCAAGTGTGGCAGGGTTGACATGAAACAGAATGAGCTATTTATGTTTGAAAACAGAAACCTGCTTTCACCGTATAAGTCAATACATATATAAATTAATTACAAAATGTAGAAATTCTAACCATGGCACATGCAGCAAACTTGGAAAATTAAAATTTAATTGTCCCAAAATTAACACTGGTAAATCTAATATAATCATATAAAAGAAAAGTTGGAGATCTGAGAAAAGTAAACACCCCACAACCCCTCAACCCCAATTAATCTAATTAAACTGGTTAATATTTTCTTTCGGTCTTTTCCTCTTACATCTTTTTTTGACTATTGAATCATAACCTATTATTTTCACTTATTATAAGTGAGCTCTCACTTTTAATGACTTTATAAAATATCACAGTATGGATACATCATTTACTTAGCTATTCTTAACTGTTAGAAATGCAAGCTGCTATCAATTTTTCCACTACTGTAAATGACGGCGGGATTAACATTTCAGAACATATATGACTCTATCCTAAGCACTTAGTTTAGAGTGTGATGCACAGTAGGAACTCAGAGAAATGTGTTGAATGATTAATTGCATATATATTTCTCCATATTTTGAAGTTTTTTCTGTAGTTTCAAGGTTAGT
The DNA here is from genome assembly GCF_016772045.2 of Ovis aries. Classification (NCBI taxonomy): domain Eukaryota; kingdom Metazoa; phylum Chordata; class Mammalia; order Artiodactyla; family Bovidae; genus Ovis; species Ovis aries. The sequence continues at coordinate 95,614,265 of NC_056056.1, forward strand.
AGGTATGAGCATTTTTATGGCTATTACAGTTATGTTTCAAAAGGGCTATACCTATTTTCAGAGTCCCTGGCAACACAAGCAATAATCTTTGAAATGTTTACATCTTCTAAAAATGTGAACATCTTTTGAAAGTGGAAAGTTCACAATGTGCTAAATTAACTTATGTAATAATCAGTAACAATCCCAAGGTATATATTATTAAAGTTCTATTTATAATATTATTAAAATTTCCATCCAACAGATAAGAGAACAGGAATTTAGAGATCTTACTGAGATCATACAGAGAGTGTACAGCAGAGGTAGGCTGCAAACCCAGGCTCAGCCTGACAATCACCACCCTGGACTACCTTGTCAAAAACTGTTGCCAAATTAATAGGCGAAGAAGAATACTGTGCTATTTTAATTGTCCTGAGGTTTTCCTGCTTCTCAAGTAAAAAAAATGTGTGTGATTTATGCTTCAATTCCTCTGCAGATTTCTCTACTGCCATTGTACTATTTTCCGTATAATTTGCATTTATTATGCTGTGCTAAGTCAGTTCAGTAGTGTCTGACTCTTTGCACCTATGAACCATAGCCCCAGGCTCCTCTGTCCATGGGATTCTCCAGGCAAGAATACTGGAGTGGGTTGCTGTGCACTCCTCCAGGGGATCTTCCCAACCCAGAGATCAAACTCAAGCCTTTTATGTCTCCTGCACAGCAGGCGGATTCTTTACCCCTAGTGCCACGTGGGAAGCCCTAATTTTTGTTTACTCTTAAAGAAAACAACCTTCCTTATTCTGAAAACTGTACCACTATTAATGGAGCCCAAGAATACAAGGAGACTTCCCAGATGGCACAGTGCTAAAGAATCCACATGCTAATATGGAAGACGTGTGTTCGATCTCTGGGTCAGGAAGATCCTCTGGAGGAGGAAATGGGAACCCACTCCAATATTCTTGCCTGGAGAATCCCATGACAGAGGAGCCTGGCGGGCTACAGTCCATGGGGTCACAAAGAGTGGGACGTGACTGAGCGACTAACACACACAGACAAATATGCAAGATCCTTTTTGGCACGCACATCAAATTATTGCCTTAAACTAAGTTTAAGGATCAATGAAAACTTCTAAGACCTTATCCCAACTGCCTCTGAAAAATCACCTATTCCCATTCTATACTTGATTTTCCAGCCCTAAATGCAAAATATGGAGAAAACAACTCCTCCTTGGTTGACACTGACCGGCAAGAAAATACAAGTTCTTCGTATTATCATACTGTGTTTGCACCAATTTATAATATTAGCTCCTATTTCAATTCTAGACAAAGGGAAAGCAGAGATACCTTTCTGACTGCTGTAAATCTTGAGTCCAGGTATAGAAATGCCGAGGTTCTGGGTAACCCTGGGTCTGATGGATGTTATAGTTAGGTCTTCGGTTAACAGACTTAGCAGCTGTGAAAACTGGCTCCATCATACGTGTTGAATCTTCAAAACTTCTTGTTCTAGATACACTGGAATCCCAATTCCTCAAACAGAATGTTTCCACAAAATATTATTGGTGTCCAAATTTGGTATCAGTTCAGTGACTATATTTTGGCCCATGAAAAAAACAATCCCACCTGACCCCCACACTCCTATTTGTTTAGGCTTCCTACAGCAAGTTAATGAGCTACAAGAAGAATGGATATGTGCAATTTACATGATACAAAAATAGATCTTTCTAACCACAAATATCAGGTATAAAATGCAACTTACTTTCTGATGGGACCGTTCCGAAGGTCTTCAATGTAGTTTTGCCTTTCTAAGCAATGTCCACGGCATCTATTGAATACTGAGGAGAAGAAGAACTATTAGAAATAAGTATACAAAAAGCAAATCACTCCCAGAGAAAGCAGATCAAAGAGGAAGTCCACTTACTGATTATTCAGGTTGTCATAGCTCATTATTTCCAGATACATCCCTTTATAAACTTTTGCTAAAAGGTTATCTTATGTCAGAACAAATGAATCACAAACTTTTCTCTTTTACCAAAATTTGAGAAATTTACCTACATTTCTACTTTCAAATTTTTTTAAGAGAAAACAGTGACAGCTCTCATACTTACATTCAATTGCATCATCTGGCCTCATGCCTTCTACATCAATCAAATACCTAACAGACAACAAAATTCAAGTCATTTGTAAGTAAAAAGGAAAAAAAATCATTTGTGCAAAAAAAAAAAAGGTCCAATTTCACTTTACAAATATACATATAAAAGTCCTAAGAAACTATCAGCACATCTAATCAGTTCTTAAAGAATGATATACGAAAAGGCTTTATTCCAAGGATGCAACGATGACCTAGCTTTAGAAAATCTATTAATTATTTACTTACACTAATACAACAATTAATCAATGAAAGAGAATAAAATACAGGATCAAACTGGCAAATATTAAAAAGGTATCTAAGATACAACAGTCAGTTTTGATCAGAATGCTTTGCACACTAACAACAGGAGACTTAGTATGACAGAGTACTCACCAGGAACCAACAAGTTAACAGACAAATTAGGAAAAGTATTAACATCATATCTTAAAAAAACACTATTAACCAACTGTAGGAACCAGAAACTTATGAATCGCCATCACTGACAGTTATTTCTTCCTCACCTTCATCCTCAACCTACCACCAAGGCCTAAACAATGATACTGCCTAAATATCTCTAGAATATGTTCACATCTTTCCACCAAAATGACCACCAAATCCTGGTCCAAGCCACCATTATGCCCAGTTTCTACTAACGTCTCCTAATTTGTTTCCTTGCTCTTTATCCCTGCAGTGTATTCCCCACTCAGTAGCCAAATGAGAGGCTGAAAATACAAACTTAATTACACTCACCTTCAACAAAAACAGTTCAATAATTTTCTAATAATCCTAACGTCTAAAACGTTAAACACAAACCTGCATGACTGAGCTCCTACCCACACTTCCAGCTCCATTTTAATGACACGCTTCCCCCACACCCCTGCCTTCCTGGCCAGTTCCTCCAACAGAGCACATGCTTTTCTCTTACAGGGTCTTTCTTATCTCTTATCCATAGAAATCTCTTCCCAATGTCTCTATCTGGTTAACACCTACTTCTCCATCAGGTATCAGCTCAAACATCCCTAAAGAAACTTTCTCAAAGGAGAAATATTGTATGAAGGTTGGAACTTTTATGGGCTGGAGACGGGCTGGAAGCTGAGTCCATTGCCAACAGCCAATGATTTAATCAATCATGCCTATGTAATAATAACCTCAATAAAAGCCCAAAAGCGGTAGGGGGAGAAACTTCTAATCTCCATGATGAGGTCAAATCCTCCCTAAAATATGTTCTTGTGGTACCATGTCCCTTTCCTTGGCATTTGTCAGAGTTGTAACTCTCTGGCCTGTCAGAATTCACAAAGGGTAGGTAAAGTCTCTCTGCTCACACAATTTCCCAAGGCTTTTTGCTAATACCCAGCACAGTGCTTAAAAACAACAGATGCTCAATATTTTAAATATCTTCTGAATGAACAAACAAAAATTGGTACAGTCACAAAAAGCGTAAGGGCATAAACTCTTTAATTCAGAAGTCTCATTCTGAGTTGTTATCTGAGACAAAACGGAATGTTCATTACTTCAATGTTTTATAATATCAAAAACTTCTGACTTTCTCTTCATCAGTAAGCAAAGGAACGACGCAGTCTTTAAAAGAGAACAAAGTCTCCAAATATTTTCATAGGAAGATGTCTACCATATATTAAATTATAAACCAGAACCTCTAAATATTACACCATGAAATCACATGTAGAGTCAGTCCTCTGTATCCACAGGTTTCATTCCTGTGGATATGGAGGGCTGACCATCCTACATCAGTTTACACAGGGGACCTGAGCATCTGAGGATTTTGCTATCCATGGGATAGCCTGAAACCCATCCCCTGCAGATATCAAGGGACAATTATATGTGCTTCTATTTGTGCTTTTTAAGTTAAAAAAAAAATGTGCTAAATTATTACTGGTGGTACTCTCTTAAGTCGAGGGCAAGAGTGCCTCTACTTCATGCATTTCTTTAACTGACTTCATTTTCTGCATTCAGCTTACATTACTATTGTAAACAAAAAATTTAAACATGGTCTGCCTCTTGGGGTTGGCAACTCACCTGCAAATGAGGTAGCCAGTCCTGTTTAAACCATGGGTACAGTGGACGCCAATAAGTCTGTCTATAAAACAGAGAATACGGAATTAAATAAATGGAGTAGCTACCTAAAGACAAGTTATACAACTTTCTGAAGAGTAGCATTTATTGGTTACCACAATACCACCACTATCCTAAAATGGAAAAACTCTGAAGAAAAATATGTTTTAGCAGGCAGATACTATAAAGAATTAATATAGTCAAAATTCATTGCCTCTGGGAAATTTTGCATAGCCTCCAATCATACGCAATAGTATGGACTGGAGCATGCGCATCATGAACTGATTTGACTACAGAAAAAGGGAGTGGGGAAAAAAACAAAATGAAACAGACTACCAAAAGAATGAAATCTGTTTTTGGGTGAAACAAATGGAAAGCCTTCACCATTAATGCTCAATAGTATTTATGAAAAGAACAAACGGCTTCTTGGCTTCCCAAAGTGCTTTAGTTCCTACCCTCATTCGCTGCTCCACACACACCATGGGTCTATATGCCTGTGGCGTTCTCGGGAACATAGCACTGTTCTTATATCACAATGAAAAAGTAAGGCTTGAGATGGTAAGCCCGAGCTGCACTGCAGGCAAACAGAACAAAGACTAGAATCGAGTCTCGGATTTTTCCAACTATGCCACAGTATCTCTTAGTTTAGCACTTAAAAAAAAAAAAAATATATATATATATATATATATATGTGTGTGTATATATATATATATATATATATGAGAGAGTAAATAGAAAACAGCACGTCTGATTGCTGCAAAAGGCGTGTTTGTGACTAGGCGGTATGTGGCATTCGTCATCTCTGGCCTGGATTACTACTGCCCAACTTCTAACCCCTTCTATTTCAACTGACCTGCCACATGGAAGATGTTATCTTCTAAAATATAAACCTGGCTGAATTGCTGTTAATTAAAAGTCTTCATTTAGCACAGAATAAAGCCCAAATTTTTAGCAAAGAATTTAGAACTCTTTATAAACAAGTATCAATCTGTCTCTCCAACTGAATTATAAATTCAAACTATCAATCTGTTTCTCCAACTGAATTAGAAGTTCAGACTTTGACCTGTGTCATCCACCTCCCTCCTGCCCCCTGCCAGCCTCTCTGCTCCCATTTTCTACTTCTCTGACTTCACTCACTGCCGCTGTTCAGCCACACTGGCCTTGCTATTCCTTAACCCTGCCAAGCATGGCTGTGCCTCAAGGAATTTGCACCTACTCGTCCCTCTGCTTTAGAACACTCCCCCCCACCCCTTCCCCTCAGACAGCCAATGGCTTGTTCCTCGCTTCCTTTAAGGCTCTGATCAACTGACATCTTAATAGAGAGGGCCTCCCTGGTCACCTTCCACACTCCCTCACTTCTTTATCTTATTTTCTTATTTTCCAGAGCACTTACCACCCACTGCCTGACACTCCATATGTTTCTTATTTCTCTCTCCCCCAACTAGAATGTAAAGTGCATAAGGGCAAGGACTCTTCTGTTCCTACTTGCTAGAACAGTGCCTTCAACTCAGATGGTTATACGATATTTTTGTTGAAAATGAACGTATGAATCCTCTGTCCTTCCTTACTACCTCTAGTCACACCAGAGGCTGCCCCTCACTGCACAAGTTCAAGTCCTGCGCCCTTTGTACCTGTTCCCAATACCTGGTCTGTCCTTTCCTCATTCTGGCAAGATCCTCTTCCCCCAAGCCCAGCTCAGATGCTGTCTCCTCAGCTTCTTCTGTGGCACCTGATTCTTTTTATTTCTGTTTATTTGTTTTTGGTCTCACCACGCAGCACGTGGGATCTTAGTTTCTGGACCAGGGATCAAACCTGCGACCCCTGCACGTGAAGCATGGAGTCTTAACCACTGATGGCTGGGGAAGTCCCTGCACCTGGTTCTTTTATTATAATTAACCCACTGTCTTATAGTTACTACATGCTTATCTTCCTAGATAACGATAAGTCTCTACTAGTCTGCTAGTCTAGACTGTAAAGACTGCTAGTCACCTCTGTTTCCCCATGCCCTAACAACAGACCGAATAGGCTCTCAGTGTTTACTAAACCAATTTATTTTCTGAGTCTCTACCAACTTGAGGGAATAGAGAGTGTAGCCTCTCCCTCTTTATCAGTGAGCCTGGCATCTGTGGGAGGGATTTATAGCAGAGGAAACCACAAGGGTTCATAAGCGAGATCCAGACGTGAGAGAGCGTGGTGAAGCTAGCCCATTGCTGGCAGAGACCCACAGAGGGGTCGCATGCTGTCGTGTGGGTCAGCGGCATTCCAAAGACAAGAGATCACGCAGTCTTAAAACATGGCAAACACCATGTTCCCTTTGATACCTTTCAACCAATAAACAGGACAAAAGAACATTTTTATTATATATCGCCCATTCAAAGTTTTTAAAAAGAGGTAAGTAAGCTAGTTCAGTTTGTACTTCTCACAACAATCACCTTCCAAACTAAATTGACCCCCCAGCAAAAAACCCTAAAACTAAATTGCTTGAGACCATAAAAAGGAAAAATGCCTCTGTTAGCACCACCTTAATGTTATCAAACAAACAGGCCTAATGTCAGAACTATTAAAAATATTAAAATTCTCCAACCCCACTTGAAATGCATACCAAAATTCAGGTAAAGAGAAAAAAACTAAAACAAAAAACAAAACACTCACCGTTATCTTTATTTTCTTTCAAAAACCCATTAACAGCAGTTTTGAATTTGAAAATAGTGTCATCATCAGGAACCTGATGTCCGACTGTATAAATTTTTAAATAAGGAATATTTTCTGGTAATTCCTAGAAGGCAAAACCATGGAATGGATATAATTTCATTTGTAAGGAAAGAACAAAAGATTAATTAGAGAAAGCAAAATATAAACAAAGACATTATATTAATCTAAGTATGTCAGTCACTCTGATAAGGGACTTTTTTCCCCCCCAAAGCTGTTTTAACCATGATTCTCGTTAAACTACAGAAAGGACAGTTACTAGGGATGCAAAAGCTAATCAATATGAATGAAGGCGCATATAACTCAAAGTGATAAATAGTTCTACCTAGTATCTTACATTTCCAGAGCATAAAGCAGCTGTGATTGATTGAAGTAGAATAGTACAGTAGAGTCAAAAGAACTTGGAAGTGGAAAATAGAGCAAATTTCATGCACTGTTGAGAACTGGTATTCTTGGGGTGGGAGAAAGTAGATTATCAATAAAAGACAGAATAGGCTAAGTGAAAATTCTGTAGTTCGGAACTTATATGGAAAGTAGCAGTATGAACCTATGATATGCGTGTGAGCGTGCTACGTCGCTTCAGTCGTGTCTGACTCTTTGTGACCCCATGCACTGTACCTGCCGGGCTCCTCTGTCTGTGGGATTCTCCAGGCAAGAATACTGGCGTGGGCTGCCACACCCTCCTCCCCCAGATCTTCCCGACCCAGGGACTGAACCCTCATCTCTTACGTCTCCTGCATCAGCAGGGGGGTTCTTTACCACTAACACCACCTGGAAAGCCTTCAACCGTGATATATTTCGTATTAAAAACAAACAAACACATTTCCTATCTCGAACCACTGAAAAAGCCTAGGAACAACTGATTCCACTGGCCAAAGACAGGCCCTCAGTTAGAACAACTTAACGGAGTCCAACGTTCTTGTTTAGTTACTAAGTCGTGTCCGACTCTTTGTGACCCCATGGACTGCAGCCTGCCAGGCTCCTCTGTCCTTGGGGTTTCCCAGGCAAGAATACTAGAGTGGGTTGCCATTTCCTTCTCCAGGGGATGTTCCCAACTCAGGGATTTAACCTGAGTCTCCTGCATTGGCAGGTGGATTCTTTACCACTAAGCCACCAGGGAAGCCCAATGCAGTCCATAGTGATACAAATAAAGTTGGTCACCACTGGAGGATATTTGTCAATCAACTCATTATTTTGAACACTTGTAAGTAAAAGGAGAAAATCATGTCTCTATAGCTGGGCAACCAAATAGCTTATGCAGGGAATCTTCTCCTGATAGAAATACACCCAGTTAATAAATGAAAAAGGAACTATAGAATTAACCATTTTTTGAAGCTCCAACTGAGTTAATGGATGTAGGAATCAATCATCAGTGACTGTTAATATCATAAAAAGAGACAACCATATGTCTCCACCGAAGACCTATATCCATCATCACTTATGATGATCAACACCTGTTCATTCTCATCTATGAAACTGCTTTACCAAAAGAAAACATTCAAGCTTCATTCAGATCAAGCCTCTAGGTCCAACTACCAATTTACAGGAAACAAAAGGACTGAAGAATATGTTTAACAACACATTAACAAATGAGATCATCAAAATCTAGATGGAATAATTAAACCAGTTATCTTTAAAAAATAAAATTCAAGGAGAAAAAAAAGTGAGAGAGACATGGAAGAAGAACCCACAAAAAAATAAATAAAGATAAAATTAGAGACCTAACAATAAGACCACACCAAGTAACATGTGGACCATATTTGGATCCAATTCAGAATTCTTAAAAACAGCTTTTTATGACATTTAGGAGACAACTGCAAATTTCAGCACTGACTGGATATTTAATAATATTAAAGAATGATACTAAGGAATAAAAGTCCTAAATTTTAAATATATATATAACAAAAAATACTTATGTGTAATTAAATGTTACCTAGGATCTGCTACACAATGAAACAGAGTGAAACTGGCAGAGGTATAAATGAAGCATGATAGACATCAGTTGATAAATATTATAGCGAGATGATTTCATGGACTTCTCAACATACAAAGAACACTCAGTATTTTGTATACTTCTGTATATGTTTAAATTTGCAATAGTTGTTTATGACACTGTAGGAAACAGTTTGACAGTTTCACAAAAGTTAAACACAGAACTAACATATAATCCAACAACTCTGCTCCGACCTACACTGCACATCCAAAAGAACAGAGAGCTACAATTTGAACAAATATATGTACATTAATGTTCACAGCAGCATGGTTCACAATAGCTACAATGTGGAAACAAGCCAAGCGTCAATCAACAGAAGAGTAACAAAATATGGTATATACACACAATAGGATTTATGAAGTCTTAAAAAGGAATGGCATTTTGTCACATGCTGTAACAATGATAAACCTTGAAAATATTATGCTTTATGAAACAGGCCAGATATAGGACAGATCTTGTAGATGCCAGTTACATGAGGTACGGTGAAGAGGCAAATTCATAGAGACAGAAAGCAGAATAGAGGTTCCTAAGGGCTGGTGGGAGGGAAAATGGGGTTGGTAGTGTTTAACAATTACAGTTTCTGTTGAGGATGATGAAAATATTTTGAGTGTAGACACTGGTGATGGCTACATAACACTCTGACTGTATTTAATGCCACTGAATTGTATACTTATAAATGGTTAAAATAAATATTATTTATGTATATTTAACCACAATTAAAAAAGAGGAACAACTAAGTTCAAATTTCAACTCTTCCTTTTCTGAATCTGTTTCATTTCTGTAAAACTAGTAAGTGTAATATCCTCTGAGCCAAGTGCAGAGGTAGCGCAGCAGAAGATATTAGTACTACCACCACTTCAACAGCAAAGGATTGTTATGAAGATTAATTAAGACAATGGATATGAAAGAACTTTTTAAATGGCAAAATGCTATACAAGTATTAACAAACATTAGGTGTTACTGTTTCCCAAGGCCATGGAACAGATCAGAAGAAGAATAATTCTTTTGCACTGATGTGTCCTACAAGGGCCAAGAGAATTTACAGGTTTCTGTATTATATCAAAAGATATTAGGAAAAGAAAGCATAAAACTTAAGAGAACAACTGCCTTTTACTGTGACGCTTAAACATGTTTAAGCAACTGCTTAAACAAAGACAGACATAATGAGTATACGTTCTTTCCTTTCAGGCTTACTATTCTTACTAACAGTTTACTTCATTTTCAAACTATACAACAGGGAAGCTTACAGAATTCTTAAGCAGATCCAGAGCCTATTGCCAAATGGTATAATTCAATTCATGTCTTCAATCTCATTTTCTTAATCTCATTGCAGAGAGAAATCAGAAATATGTACTTAAAGAAACCACCAACTTTCCTTTTTGAACTATTACTCATGAAAGAAGGCCAGGATTCACCTTAGTATAAGATGATAAATATCGAATTACTAAAAATTATTACAGCTCCAGAAAAAAGGTCCATTTAAAGTGCAAGTTCCATTTACCTCTGGCTTATAATAGCGGCGAGTATATGTTAAGTCAATAATCAGTCCAAGTTCTTCATTCTGTTCTTGGATTTTGTTAAAAAGATCCAAGGGGGAAAAACATTCTTCTGGGGCAAGATGCTTTTCAAAACTCTGTCAGAGAGAATGAAATTTAAAAAAAAAACATGTGCTTAAAATCCATTCTTACATTATTCATCTACTCAAGCCCTGTGATGCTAACATGAGATTCAAAGCAAAGTTTCCTCCTCTGGAATTTACAAGCTATATTACAATCCTTTCTTCCAGAGAGATTAGAGGGAAGCATTTCTATATATTTATTTCTGTTTTGCTTCTTTCATGCTGGTCTCCTAACCAGACTGGAAACTCCCAGAAGGCAGGGACCACATCAGTTTTGCCTACCACTGTACTGCCAACTCCAAGCAGAGTGCCTATAAATAGAAACATATAAATAAATACTTCTTGAATACATATATGAAGGATGGCTTTCATTGCTTGTATGCACTTGGCTTATTTACCTACTCTTTCATATTGATCTGTTTGGTTATTCAAGTCCCAGCAACACATTTTCTTTGAAATATATTACTAGCCTAGTTTTATAGCAGTTTTAGAGTCAGAGCAAAACTGAGCAGCAAGTACACAGTTCCCATTTATACCGTCTGTCCTTCATCCCATATAGCCTTCTCCATGATCAACATTCCATACTAGTGTGCTTCATTTCTTAGAATTCATGGACCAACACTGACACATCATTACCAAAGTCCACAGCCTTTTGCATTCATGGTGCAAGTAACTATTTTTTTTATTTCTGGTACAGTCTTGCCCAAATATATACATACAGAGATATATGTCGTTGTTGTTGTTGTCGAGTTGGTTAAGTCATGTCTGACTCTTTTGCAACCCAATGGACTGTAGCCTGCCAGGCTCCTCTGCCCATGGGATTTCCAAGGTAAGAATACTGAAATGGGTTGCCATTTCTTTCTCTGGGGGATCTTTCCAACCCAGGGATCAAACTTGTGTCTCTTGCTTGGCAGGCAAATTCTTTACCACTGAGCCCCCACGGAAGTCCCAAGGTACATATTACTTTATTATAGATTACTTTATTTACTCTTTACTTATAGTTAAGGCATTACGTTGATTTTTCCCTATGAAATTAGGTTGTATTTATCTATGAATTCATTTTAGGATAGTAAAGGGGGTAGTGAAAAGTATAAAAAGGAAAAAAAAGAAGTATAAAAAAGGAAAATGGAGTACAACAGGGTTGAGAACTAGGGTTCTATCTGATGAATACAGATTTTGAAAAAATACTGTATCAACTTTTGCATACCTTTTTCAAAGGAACTTTGAAAGCAATGAAACGAGTCCCAGGCATCCTCTGTCCAACTGGGAGGTAGTCTTTCCACCTATCAATACATTTTTTGTTAGGCAAATTTTATATTAGTCTGTCTCCCAGCACAGGATGAATGCACTTTCAAAGTGGAAATGAAAGTCCTCTACAGTAGATTCCTCTTCTTTCAGCTTTGCATTTTATTCAAATTCACCTAGTAATAACCTTTACTTCCCTAGTTCCAGTTTTTCGCTGGTGAACGCAGATAAAAAGTAACAAAACAGTGCAAAGGTCTTAACAAGGTATATCTAAAATCAGAGATGGCCAGAACTTCTGACTCCCTAATAAAAACGGCCTGCTGTTGAATATTAAGGTATCATTAATACAAGCAGGTTGACTGAAATAGTTTAAACACAATACTTTCACTTCCCAGTTTATTCTAAGTCCTCATGTAACTGATGCCATCAAATTCAGTTCAGTTCAGTTCAGTCACTCAGTCGTGTCCGACTCTTTGCGACCCCACGAATCGCAGCACGCCAGGCCTCCCTGTCCATCACTAACTCCCGGAGTTCACTCAGACTTAGGGAACTTCAAATCCGTATTTTAAAAGAAAACTTGATATTAAAGGGATTGTGAAGGTCACAAAATGCTAGGAATCACAGTGAAAAGTAATATTTGAACTGATTTCTGTAAGATGAGTTGGAACTAAGGTTAACTCAGTGTATCTGAAGCACAGAAAGTGAGCGCAAAAGTTCAGTATTAGGATGAAGAAGACGTGACAGATTCAAAAGAAATTCAGGAGATAAAATGGAGTTGATTTAATAGGATATGCAGCGGAAGAAACGAAAGTCTCAGGGAATAAATGGGTTTACTGTATATATGAGTAAAGTCTCAAAATTAATTTGAATGTATAGAGCTAGATCTCTCAAATGACACCAGTTCTGAAGCAAGACTATGCTCTTTACGATTCCCGGAGACAACACAAATAACGCACAACAGTTTCTTTGGAAAATTCGGCGGTATTGTTTTGTTTTGTTCCCCCCCCCCCCACTGAAACTCAGTTCCTGTATTTTCTGTGCCAAAAACAACACAGCTTCAAGAACTGGAAGTGAAAACTGTAAATGCTAGTCACTTAGTTGTGTCCGACTCTGTGACTATTCTCCACGCAAAAATACAGGAGTGGGTTGTCATCCCCTTCTCCAAGGGTATCTTCTCAGAGATCCAACTCGGGACTCCTGCATTGCAGGCGGATTCTTTAACCCGTCTGAGTCACCAGGGAAGACCTGAGGAATTGAAAGGGAGTCTATTTTGGTAATTACGCTGTGTCCCCAACACCGACAGTCTCACCTTAAAAAAGCAGTCCTTTGGCATTTTACCTGAAAAGCAATGACCAGAGCCTCGCTTTTGAAACAATGGGGAGAAATCAGAACATCACACACCGTCCCTTTCTGCTACTCTGAACGCAGCCGTGAGAGGGTCAATGCCGACTAGCACAAGGCGGACGGTCCAAGCCGGCCGGAGTATACAGGACAGGCGGAGAGCACAAGAGATGAAGACCAGGCCCAGGGGCTCTGAGCTGAAAGGGCAACTCCCAAGGACCAAGGCGTGTATTACCTTTCGGGGATGTGGTTTCCGCCCTTCTTCTTGGCTGACGAATGTCCAGAAAAGACGCGATCCTGGTCCCAGTGACCACCGGCATGATGCCACTGGCTCATGTGACCCCCAAGATGCCGCGCACGCAACGCCAAGAGTGCAAAAGCCGCCAGCCCAGAGACCCAGTGCCGGCACGAACCCAAACCGGAAACGCCTAAGAAGCAACCCACGCAGCGCCAGGATTTCCTTCTATTGCGCATGCGCCACCGCCTGCCTAGATGACGTCATCACGACGGCTGACTGAGAGACTCGATCCGTAAACAGGACTCTGGCTGCGATGGCCTCCTTACCCAGAGGCGGGTTGCACAGGTCCATGATTTCGTGTGTGCACCCTTCAGAATTCCAATAGTGCGGGACATGGAGAGTTTTCCCACTCTCCCAGTGCTTTGTGTGGCGCTTTCGGCTATTTTCCAAGTGCTTACATTCACACTTGTGTATACGTATTTGTGTCTAATGGCTCATATAAGCCCATGATACCGCTTTAATGGCAGATAGCGAAAAGGAACTAAAGAGCCTCTTGATGAGGGTGAAAGAGGAGAGTGAAAAAGCTTGCTTAACAGTCGCATCACTTCGTGGCAAATAGAAGGGAAAGGTGAAAGCAGTGACAGATTTCTTCTTGGACTCTGAAATCACTGCACATGGTGACCGCAGCCATGAAATTAGAAGAGGATTGCTTCTCGGCAAGAAAGCTGTGACAAACCTAGACAGTGTAATAAAAAACAAAGGCAACGCCTTGCTGACAAAGGTCCATATAGTCAAGGCTATGGTCTTTCCAGTAGTCAGGTATGGATGTGAGTGCTGGACCATGAAGGAGGCAGAGCACCAAAGAATTGATGTTTTCGAGCTGTGGTGCTGGAGAAGATTCTTGAGAGTCCCCTGGACAGCTAGGCGATCAAACCAGTCAATCTTAAAGAAAATCAACCCTGACTACTCATTGGAAGGACTGGTGCTGAAAGTGAAGCTTCAATACTTTGGGCACCCAATGCTAACAGCCAATTCATCGGAAAAGACCCTGATGCTGGGAAAGATTGAATGCAGTATACGGGAATGGAAGATAAAGGACCCCGGGATATTTGGAGCACCAGACATCTAAGTGTTTGACACTAACAAAATATAACAGTATCTGGCAAGGCCATGCAAGGGTTTGAGGGATTTCAGTATTTAATTAAATCCAAATGTGACAATAAGGTGAATTAAGAAGAGCCTCGGGTAGATGAACTGGATATGTTACACCGAGACATCTCAGTTAACCTAATGGGTTCAAAATGCAGGAAGTGAGTCTATGGGACAAGACAATACATACCCTAACTATAAAAATAAAGCTTTGTAGTATAGTCTGAAGTCAGGAAGGGTGATTCCTCTAGCTCCATTCTGCTTAAGATTTCTTTGATTATTCAGCGTCTTTTGTGTTGCCACACAAATTGTGAAATTTTTTGTTCTAGTTTTGTGAAAAATGCCATTGGTAATTTGATAAGGATTGCATTGAATCTGTAGATTGCTTTGGGAAGTATAGTTTTTTCACAATATTGATTCTTCCAGTTCAGGAAAATAATAGATCTCTCCATCTGTTTATGTCATCTTTGATTTCTTTCATCAATATCTTATAGTTATCTGTATGCAACATTTTTGTCTCCTTAGGTAGGTTTATTCCTAGATATTTTATTATTTTTGTTGTAATCGTCAATGAGATTGACGTCTTAATTTCTCTTTCTGATTTTTCAATGTTAGTGTATAGGAATGGAAGTAATATCTGTGTACTGATTTGTGTCCTGCATCTTTACAAAATTCACTGACTAGCTCTAGTTCTGATAGTATCTTTAGGACTTTCTATGTATAGTGTCATGTCATCTGCAAACAGTAAGAGTTTTAATTCTTTCACTATGGGTTCCTTTTATTTTTTAATCTTCTCTGATGCCATGGCTAGGACTTCCAAAAGTATGCTGAATAATAGTGGTAAAAGCTATAGTCTTCAAGACAGTATGGTGAAAGTGAAAGTGAAGTCGCTCACTCGTGTCCGATTCTTTGCAACCCCATGAACTGTAACCTACCAGGCTCCTCCATCCATGCAGTGTTCCAGGCAAGAAGACTGGAGTGGGTTGCCATTTCCTTCTCCAAGACAGTATGGTACTGACACAAAAACAGAAATATAGACCAATGGAAAAAGACAGAAAGCCCAGAGGTAAACCCACACACCTATGGGCACCTTATCTTTGACAAAGGAGGCACGAATATACAATGGAATAAAAGATAGTCTCTTCAATAAGTGCTGCTGGGAAAACTGGAAAGCTACACGTAAAAAAGTGAAATTAGAACACTTTCTAATACCATACACAAAGATAAACTCAAAATGGACTAAACACCTAAATGTAAGACCAGAAACTATAAAACCCTTAGAGGAAAACATAAGTAGAATACTCTTTGACATAAATCACAGCAAGATCCTCTATGACCCACCTCCTAGAGTAATGGAAATAAAAACACAAATAAACAAATGGGACCTAATTAAACTTAAAACTTTTTGCATAGCAAAGGAAACCATAAGCAAGATTAAAATACAAAGCTCAGAATGGGAGAAAATAATTGCAAATGAAACAACTGACAAAGGATTAATCTCCAAAATATACAAGCAGCTCAGGCACCTCAATATCAGAAAAACAAATAGCCCAATAAAAAATGGGCAGAAGATCTAAACATGCATGTCTCTAAAGAGGACATACAGATCACTAATAACACGTGAAAAATGCTCAACATTGCTCATTATTAGATAAGTGCAAATCAAAACTAAAATAAAGTATCACTTTATTACTGTCAGAATTGACATCACCAAAAAAATCTACAAACAATAAATGCTGGAGAGGATGTTGAGAAAAAGGAACCCTCTTGCATTGCTGGTGGGGATGTAAGTTGATATAGCCACTGTGGAGAACAGTAAGGAGATTAAAAAAAAAAAAATAAAACCATTATATGACCCAGAAATCCCACTACTGGGCATATACCTTGAGCAAACCACAATTCTAAAAGACACATGTACCCCAATGTTCTTAGCAGTACTATTTACAATAGCCAGTGCCGGGGTCCAGCCCCGGTGGATCCAGGGTGATCCGAAGGTGGGGGGACGGAGTCGGCGTCTTTGGAAAAATACATATTTAATTATAGATATATAGAGAGATTAGAAACAGATAGTGTAGTAGGAGATAGATAGTGTAGAAAAGGAGGCTGAATAACTCGGATTACGTGGAATAGCATCCATGCTCCAGATGGGAATTCAGCCAGAAAAACGGGAGCAAGAAAGAAGCGACATGGGGGAATCAGTCTTTCCGGAAACTGATCCCATTTTCTTTATTTTTAGGTTTGCTTATATAACTTTTGTTACATATAGGGATGAATACAGAGTCACGTGGGGGTCAGCAGTCCTGACCTTTATCAAAATCAGGTGCTTCATGTAAATGTATAAAAAAAGGTACATCATCTTCTGGCCATGAGTGAGACCTGCTGACATTTTATGATCCTTTCTTTCTGATAACCAAAAACTTATTTCTTCCAAGGGTGTTTTTTCTTAAACCAGGCACCACCCTCCAAGTAAAGTTACATTCCTATAGGGTGAGGGTGTAGTGAGTTACAATCAAGAAAGGAATTTATTTAACCCAAGGTTAACATGATTAGTCTTAAAGGTTAATACTTATTTCTTCCTATATGCTTAAAGGTCAATACTTATTTCTTCTATATGCTAGTTATATTCATTATAAGGGCAGGGAATATGGAAATTTAGCAGCAAACATCAGCCCAACAAATGAAAATCCTTTCACCAATGCTCCCCTTAAGATTTATTTAGTCTTAAGATAGTGATAAAGTTATATTTTTACATAGCAAGGACACAGTGATTTGTAACAAAGTACAGTGATCTATTACAAAAGAGAAGATCCATTAACTCAAAAAGTCTAGTATTGATAACATCAAAAACTACTATATTTCCTTTGCTATATTCCAAATACATTGATTTATATATTCCCAGGTGCCTAAGGATATGGAGGCCTGGCGGCAATCATTGACTCAACAAGAAGAAAAAGCCCTATGCTAATTAAGACTCTCAAAATACTCCAAGACTCTCTGTGCTGTTTATGGTTAAGAGGTAGTAAACAATCATGTGGCAGGAGTATGGATAATCCTGTCACACAAGCTAGTCTGTCAGCAGAGAGGTTTGACCTGAGACGTCCTTGTTCCACCCAGAGCAGGGAATTAGCAGCAATTATTGACACAACAAATGAAAAACCCTTCACCAATATAATTCCTAACCAACCCATTATACTAATAATTTCCAACTCCCCAAAAGAAGTTGCCTTTAGTAAGTCTAAAACATGTCGTGCCTCTCAGGTTGGGAAGCTGTAAACAATCACATGTGGCCGGACGAACCTATACAGGCGGGCTAGATAACCTTCAGAGGAATCCATAAGCTGAAACATTCTTGTCATGCCCAGGAATTTTTATTGAGTTGGAGCTGCACGTTTACTCCTTCTCCGAGAGAAACGGTTATGGAGGAGAGCCCCCCCGTAAAGTCAGAGGTGTAGGTGAGAGCATAAAACAGACTCTGGTTTTGGGGTAGATGCTTGGGAACAGGGGGTTTCCTGAGGCTTGATCACACCTTTGCGTATGCCAAGCCTCCTTCCTCATGACCTTTGCCATGGGCGGAGCTCCTCACGCTGGCCCCCGAAAAGCCAGGACATGGAAGCAACCTAGATGTTCATCAACAGATGAATGGATAAAGAAACTGTGGTACATCTATACAATGAAATATTACTCAACCATAAAAGAAGCAGGAGCTGGAGGAAGGAGGAAGGGCAGTACAGAGGCGGGCTCCGGGAGCCAGCTGTGCTGCGGCCTCTTCGACATGTCGGCGCACCAGCAGGGCACGGAGCTCGACCTTAGCTGGATCTCCAAAATACAAGTGAATAAACCAGCAGTGCTAAGACGTGCAGAACAAATCCAGGCTCGTAGACCCGTGAAAAAGGAGTGGCAGGCTGCATGGCTCCTGAAGGCTGTTACCTGTATAGATCTTACCACACTCTCAGGTGATGACACAGCTTCCAACGTTCAAAGGCTGTGTTATAAAGCCAAGTATCCAATCCGGGAAGACCTCTTAAAAGCTTTAAATATGCATGATAAAGGCATCACTACAGCTGCCGTTTGTGTTTATCCTGCCCGCGTGTGTGATGCAGTGAAAGCTCTAAAGGCTGCAGGCTGTGACATCCCAGTGGCATCAGTGGCCACTGGCTTTCCAGCTGGACAGACTCATTTGAAAACACGATTAGAAGAGATCAGATTGGCTGTGGAAGATGGAGCTACGGAAATTGATGTGGTGATTAACAGGACGTTGGTGCTAACAGGCCAGTGGAAAGCCCTGTATGATGAGATTCGTCAGTTTCGCAAGGCCTGTGGGGAGGCTCACCTCAAAACCATCTTAGCCACGGGAGAACTTGGATCTCTCACCAACGTCTATAAAGCCAGTATGATAGCCATGATGGCAGGATCAGATTTTATTAAGACCTCTACAGGAAAAGAAACAGTAAATGCTACCTTTCCAGTAGCTATAGTTATGCTTCGGGCCATTAGAGATTTCTTCTGGAAAACTGGAAACAAGGTAGGCTTTAAACCGGCCGGAGGCATCCGCAGCGCGAAGGACTCCCTTGTGTGGCTCTCTCTCATAAAGGAGGAGCTGGGAGATGAGTGGATGAAGCCTGAACTCTTTCGAATAGGTGCCAGCACTCTACTTGCCGACATCGAGAGGCAGATTTACCATCATGTGACTGGAAGATACGCAGCCTACCATGACCTCCCCATGTCTTAGATCATCAACAAATTCCAAAACCGTCCTTTGCAACAATGTGTAAAAATTATCTTTCTATGTGATTGCTAAAGTTATTTAATGAAAAGATGGGGGGATAGATAACTTTTTTTCCCCTCCCTTAAAATTTCCATTGAATTTAGCTTAAAGAATGAATGGAAAAAAACCAACTAATCTACACATAGTCCCCATTTCAGGCTTATCTGAAATGATCTGAATTACTAGATCTCCAGGGTTAATTTTACAAAGGTTTTCTCTTAAGAACTCGGAGTAAAATGTTAATGATAGCTTTGATAATGTTAAATTCTAACGGAGCAAATATTGACTTGCCCAAGAACCACTATGTGGCCAAAGAAAATGAAGCGCCCCGAACTTCTCTTGCTCTTCCAAACCACTTCAGGACTAATTTCCTAATCACTCAGCACGAGTTTCCTGCCATGATAATTTGTCTTTAATTTTCACAACAGATATGCTCTTTTACTAACTGTTTTGCTAATGAAATACCTGTCATTTTATATGAAACTATGGATATCATTGAATATTTTTAATGAAAAAAGTCCTATCGTTTATTAAAAAAACTTTAAATTGTAGTAAAAAAAAAAAAGAAAGAAATATTACTCAACCATAAAAAAGAATGAATTTGTCAGTTCTCATGAGGTGCATGAAGCTAGTGCCTATTATACAAGTGAAGTAAGTCAGAAGGAGAAAAATAACTATCATGTATTAACATATACATATGGAATCTAGAAAAATAGTACTGATGAACATCTTTGTAGGGTAATAATACAGGCTCAGATGTACAGAACAGACTTGTGGACACATTGGGTGAAGGAGAGGGTGGGGTGAATTAAGAGCACAGCATTGAAACATGTACATTACCAAAGGTGAAATAGATAGCCAGTGGGATTTGCTGTATGATGCAGGGAGCTTGACCCCATGCTGTGTGACAACCTAGAGGGGTGACATGGGATGGAAGGTGGAAGGGAGGTTCAAGAGGGAGGGGACATATGTATAGCTATGGCTGATCCATACTGATGTAGGGCAGAAACCAACACAACATTGTAAAGCAATTATATTCCAATTAAAAATAAATAAATTTTAAAAATAAAAAAAAAAGACCTAAGGTCAGGGAAGGGTTGATGTTCCAAAGTGTTGAACTCCTTAATTTCTTCTTCCTACATGTAAGATTCTCTTAGAGGATAAGATGATGCTGAGATTGCAAGCTAAACTTAAATGACTGGAACTAGGGAAACCAAATAAGTTACTTAGGTTTGGTGGAATCAGGAAAAGCCCAACTCATAGTTTCCCTAAGTAGAACTGAATATTGGGACTGAACATTTTAATATGTAAACATTTTACTGCTACCAAAATTGGTCTTACTGCATTTCCCTCTATCACACCATCCACCCAAACCTGCAGTAGTCATGTGAAAGTGAAGTCACTCAGTCATGTCCGACTCTTTGCGACCGCATGGACTGTAGCCTACCAGGCTCCTCTGTCCATGGGATTTTCCAGGCAGTAGTCATGAGTCCCTTGATATCCATGGGAATATAGAGAAAGAGAGACTTGTTTGGCTTGCAGGTATTTAGTATATATTGTTAGCCTCACATCACATACTAGAATCATGGAAATAGGCCATCTGAAGTATGAAGCTTAGGGGGAAAAACCTTGATATACACTTAAAAGCCTAAGCCACATCTGTACACCACACCGTTCACAATTTCTTGTCAGTTAAGTATCATCCCCCATATATTTCATAAAAGGGAAGACAAGCTTATAGATTAACTATGTGTCTTCAGAGATCCCATCTATGAGAAACCTCGGTATTAGCAAAGTCCCCAGATAGATTGCTCTTTGCACCCCTGAAAGCTTACTACCAAGGAAAATGAATAGAACCATAGATTCCCTCCTTCAAATCAGTTTACCCCACATGTAAGTCATTAGCAACTCAGCCATAACTCACATCAAAATCACAAGAGTGGTTAGTGGGAAAGGCACTAATGGGGCGGGGGAGGGTGGGAAGCAGAGGCACTCCAGACCAAGTCAGGCTGACAGCAGATAGTGGTTCCTTCCACTTGGGTGCACAGTGCAACTCAACAAAATGCCTTTTTCACAGACGCTGTTTACAGCTTTTCCACAAAATCCATCAGGCCAAGTTAGTTCATGATGCTTCAGAACAAACACGCAGTATGCCTTATAACGCTGGATCCCTTAGAAAATATGACAAAAAAAGAACCATGTAGGCAAAACCAGAGCATTTAAAAACAGTCTGTATTCTATAAACACACCAGTGAACAATATAAATAAGGTAATATGACATAAAATGGAAAATACCTGTAAGATTATTCTTTCTAGTGTACAGAATTCGTGGCAGTTGCTGCACTATCTAGCTACATAAATAGATCCGTATCTAAAATTGTTGGTTCTGTTAATACAAAGTGAGGCCAAAGTGTGTCCACTTGCTTCTCACAGAACTTGAAAAACCTACATGACTCTCTTTTAACCTGTGCCCTTTCACCTTACCAGCACCCCGCCCCCAGCCTATTTTCCACAAATGTCCTCTTCTATCTCTAATTCTCCTGTTCATTTTGTCTGGCCTCACATCCAAGCATGCAAGAGAGAATCCTAGAGGCTCAAGATTCTAGAGTGGCTGTTTGCCAAGGGGAGGAGGCTACAGCAACTGCCACCTTGGATATACTTATGTGGGAAGGAAAAGGGACAGTATCCAGAATGCCTCTCATATATAAAAGCGCTGGATGGCAGGATGCCTGTGTGGGCCAAGGAACCAGAGGTAGTAAATTATGGTCAAAAGAATTGCAACCAAAGGCTGCAAGAGAAAAGGTCTGCAACCAGCTGTGTGTCCTAGCTCTCTGGTATTTGCTTCCATTGGGCTGAGTCTATTTTGTGAAGCATCAAGCACTGAAAAGAAGACTCCGATGCTGGAAGTTGACAGGAAGCAACAAGCAAGACGGTAAGAATGCAAGATCAAGAGTTGTCCCAGAAACAAGGCCTAAAACAACACCAACAACAAAAATGGAGGGCGGAAGAGAAAAGCAAGTCCAACCTGGCCCAGCCCAAGAAAAGGAGGAGTCAAGGAGACGAAACTAAAAGAGAAGAGCCTTGGACCCATCATTCTCCACAAGGTGCACTCAACCAGCTTCGCCCTACTCTTTAACGAAGTTATGGAAAGAGCTTCTTAATCCCTTCCTTTGCTCCTTAAAAGCTACTGCAAGTTCACTAATGTAATAGACTGATAGGATTTCAGAACAACTATAATAGTTCAAACTGGATGGCTCTTTCCTTCTTCTCTAAGGTTATTAATTAACCAAGACATATGTAACTGTAAGTGCATAACATAAAATATAATGCTACGTAGAATATAAGTAACTATGTTAATTATATTAATGAGCATCTATAAGAAATGTTGCAATGATTTCCTTCATGGAAGAGCTTGAGGGAAGTAAATCTGTCTTGGAGGGCTTCACCTCCCCGGAGCTCAAAGATTTAGGTGTTTCCTACACCTTTTTTTCTGCATCCAATCCTGTCTTCTTATTGGTGATCTGACCTCCCTATTGGCTGTATCATACCTTTAAACTGCCCACTTTGTGACATCATTCTCCCACCAAATCTACTGCCACCTGGTAGAATCTTGGGGTTTCCATGGAGTTGTCTGTAAATAAATTTGGATCATCGCAAGTGACCAGTGACCAGTGACCAGTGACCTTTGTACTGGACACACTTGTACTGTACACTTGGCTGCAATCATCCCAGACATCCTCTTATATCATCTCCTCCTCCCTTGTATCTGCAGTTAATTTTTCCTCTTCTTCTCTGACCATGTCAGGTATGGAAAGAAACTTTGTAAAGTTTTTCATTAGATTTTTTTTTTCTGCCTGTAAATTTAGTAGTAGATTCAAAATGAATAATGAAGGAAAGTATTGAACTAGAAATCTGGAGACCTAATTTCAGTTTTGACTTGGACATTTACTATCTCTGTGACTTTGGACACTTTGGACAAGTCACTGTCTCACAAGATCTGTTTTTTCCTCATCTAATGTTACATCCAATGTTACATTAGGATGCTACATTGGTCTATCTCTCTGGTCCTTTACTTTTCAATATTGAATCTCAAAGGGGACCCGTGTAGAACATGAAATCAGAGACTTCTCAAGAGTGTTTCAACAGAAACAGAGAAAAGCCAGGTGGTGTAGAAAATTAGCAATATAAACTGAGTTGTTTTGTCCATAATGGTCACCCTCAGTTAATATTTCAGTCTTAGTGTTTCAAATTTAGTGCTGCTCAAGAAGTAATATTCACTTGTTTTTGGAGTTTTCTACCTAAATGAGTCGAAAAGAGAAAACAGGGAGAAAGGATGGAGAGCACTGGGCTAATGGGAGGCGTGTAGTCAAACACAAGGAAGTTTAGGACTGTCTTCATCAGCAGAGGCCAATGGGAACCAAGAGGAAGGAGCAAATACAAGAATGAGGAGAGAAAGCAAGGAGGAGGTCTCAGGGAAACAGTAGTTTGGGATGGAATGTTGACAGGATCCAAAGATTTTAAATTAAAGCAGAAACAGCACAGAGAACAGTCGGCTTAGAGCAGGGCAAAATACCGTTGATTTTTACAAATGCTTCTATTAATAGACTGGGAAGGAAAGTAAGGCCAGAATAAGGTATCACCAGGAAAAACAGCTTATCAGAAAAGTCATACTCAGTATTTTTCTTTTATTGCCTCTCTCAACACAGATGGCACTTGACAATTTTGAATATAAATATTTTAGAAATATGTTTTAGAAATGATACTTCCTATAAACAAGAAACAAAAGTGATTATCTAGGGGGCTGATTTTCAGTGTTTCATTCATTCTGACTTTGAAACTATTAGACATTTTACCAATTAAAAATAACATTTTAAAATGACATTTTCTAACTTAAATCAGAAGGACTAATTCTTTTGTATGATAGCAGGTTCTAAGTCAAGGTTGCTTTTCATCTTTACAATTATTTCCTTCCTAACGCAGAGAGCACGTTGATCAACAGCCATCATCCATTTTTAGAGCTTGGCTACCTAAGCAGAAAAAGAAAAAGGCAAACTCTGTATCTCTAATTCCACATATAGAGAATTACCTGGTGGTCCAGTGGTTAGGACTTGGTGCTTTCACTGCCAGACTGCACAGTGCTGCTAGGGGAAAAAAAAAAATCTGCATTTATCTAAAATATTGTTGTGGAGTCCTTTGGATTTTCCTACATTTAAAATCTTTTTAAACTGGATATTAGTGAAGATGGTTCTTTCAGGTTTTGGAATATCATCCTTCTGGATGTTGAAGATGATTATAATCTAAGTTCTAGGATAAATATGAAAACCATCTTGATACTTTTTAAGTTTTCTTTTCTGCTTGTGACATAGTTATATTCATTGAAATATATATTTTTACTAGACTTAGTACCTGTTACTTGCTGCATAAAAATATGAATGAGCCTAATAATGAAATTCTTTTATACATTATTTTATTGTCTACTTTGTACTTTTTTTTTACTGAAATAATTGTCTACATATATTGGGCTACCTATACATTCACATTTATTGTATTCTGTAGCTTGCTCTGCATTTTTTACAGGTATATCTTCTCTGCCTGTATGTATTGGCTAGGAATTAATTCAAAGTCACCTTTTTGTGTCTTTTCATTAATAGTATTTACCGAGATAAAGTGAGCAATACTCACTCATAATATTGTATATATGATACAGAACTTCATTTATCATGAAACTTATTATGCTTTAACACTTGCCACATACTGAAGTTTTCATATCTATATTATGCATATACATTAACTAATATGTTTTTCATGACTTTTCTATGTCTTTCTAGAACTTATTAAATCTTCCTCCATATGAAGCATATGTAATGTATCATTTATTCATGATACATTATTATTATTTATTATGTAATGTATTAATGATTCATGTTTACTTATTACTGCTATTATTATTTTTGTTGTGATAACCACTCTACAGATAAGTATCCTGAAACTCAGAGAGTTAAATAACTTTTTTCATTCAAAAGCCAGTTCAGAAATTCACTTTCAGATAATCATTCTGAGGTGGGATGAGAAGTCCGGCTTGAAGAGGGTAAAGACGACCCTTTAAATTCATCATTGGACTCTGGGTAACAGTGAGGGAAATGTGCACGCAAAGTGAGACACTAACGACTACAATAGTAATAGCTCTACCGTTTCCAAATGGACAAAATAATGCCTACATTATAAGCTGAATTTCTCCTGGTTTCTGGCCGTATCATGCTCAGATCGGCATCCTGGCAAGCAAGTCAGGATACTTAGATTCTGAAACCTGATAATGATACTAACATAACGAGAGAACTTGAACAAGTCAGTCTGAAATCCCTTAGCCTCAGTTTCCTTATTCATGAAATGAAACTATAAGAACAGAAGTTCTCTAAGGACCTCCTAGCTCTAAAATGCTTCAGTTCTAGGAAACAGCATGCAAGTCAATACTAGTGCAGGCTTAAGGGAAAGATAGGGCCGGAAGAAGGATATTTCCTGCCTGGAGAACAATGTCTGGATCACATCACTTGGGTCTTCTGCACAATGTATGCCCAAGACGGGGGCACAGGGAGTCAACATAAGGAAGTGTCAAACTGCTCCAACCCTTACAGCCATCATAACTGCCTGATTTTTGGTTTTTCAGGAAGTATTGATATTAGAGGCATCTGATAGCAAGAACCTTAAAATAAGGCTGTTCCTCAAACACAGTGAGAATTTATCAATCTCACTCATCTTTTTCCTACCCTCTTGTTCTTACAGAAAATTTCCAAAATCCATCTGTACCTGGAACCCAGAATTCTCTGCAGCTCTCTCTTCCTGCGGTGAGCAATGCAGCTTCCCTCACAGAAAGTGCCTGCAACTTCTCCAGGGTCTCTGCTCCAGCCCTCAGTTCAGCATGGCTATTTCCAGCAGGCTCTGACACTTCTTTCCAGCCACTCATGAGTAGTGCCTACCTTTACCAACATTCCAGCACAACTATGTTATCTGGAGTCACTGGCCAGAGCCAGCTCTCCACTTCAGCTGCTTCCTGTCCGGGTATTTTTGAGTGGGACATCACAGGAAGCACTGAAAGGAAGTCTTCTTCACTTGGAGACTTCACTGTGACAGTCATTGACCAAGACACAGCTGTTTCCTCCATGTCTATGGCAGCCCAGTATGACAAAACATTAGACATCAATAGCATGGTCCCTCTACAGCCATCTCTTTCTGCCAGCCTTGTTCAGGGAACACCATCTCAGATTCCAAATCAGGGACACAGCCTGTCACTTCCCCACCAGGGAGGAGGCCAGGTATACTACTATCACCAAGGCACACTGGGGCCTTTACTATCTGAAGAACTTGGCCCCTGCCTGCAGTCCTATAGCTCTGTGTCATATGCAGGAAGCAGGACCTCTGCCCAACCAGAAATGGTCATGGTGCTAAAGGAGATTCAGCCCACAAATATCCTACCACCAGCTTCTACCTCTGGAATCTACTACTCTGTGTCTACTCAGCCCATCACAGACACAGGTTGTCAAGGTGAGTACAAACAGCAAGAAAGTAGAATGAGCTCAGCATTCAAAAAATGGGGTCAAATCTACAGCTGGGAAGTGGTGTATAGACAGATAGAATTTAGATCCTGGGACTTTAATAACCACTACCTTTGCTCAGTGCTCTCTGTTTTTAGACTGTATATGAGAACATCTAATGCAGGTGGCAGGTTGCACACTGTAAAGGTCATTTATGCTACATGTAAGAGAACCATAATTCAGTCCAGTTGCTCAGTTGTGTCCGACTCTTTGCAGCCCCATAGACTGCAGCACACCAGGCCTCCCTGTCCATCACCAGCTCCTGGAGCTCACTCAAACTCATGTCCATTGAGTTGGTGATGCCATCCAGCCATCTCATCCTCTGTCATCCCCTTCTCCTCCTGCCCTCAATCTTTCCCAGCATCAGGGTCTTTTCAAATGAGTCAGCTCTTTGCATCAGGTGGCCAAAGTATTGGAGCTTCAGCTTCAACATTAGCCCTTCCAATGAATATTCAGGACTGATTTCCTTTAGGATGGACTGGTTGGATCTCCTTGCAGTTCAAGGGACTCTCGAGAGTCTTCTCCAACACCACAAGCACGTACCCAAAGGTACCACGTTTTTCACTGCTCTAGTTGATCAGTCCCCCCCCCGCCCCCGTACTACCACGCTGTCACCCCCTTCCCTGATCTATTGCTATAGTCTTCTTGGGAGGTGTTTCAGAACTCTTATTATGATAGTGCCAGTTTAACTGTCCCTCACTTCCTTACTTTACACCAAGATTTAAGCCCTTGTGGTCTGAGATCCTGTCTGGAGCAGGCAGGCTGAAGATTCTTTGTTTATATATTTTATCAGGAAGAGCTCTACTCCCTCTCATAGTTCATGGTGTGAAGTGTTTTTAGTCTTTCAGGAAAGCGGGGAGAATTGAAAGGACTCTACATGAGAATGCTAGGCTTTGTAAGACATGCTATATTTTTAAAATATGACTCATTTTAATTTGGCTTATAAGATCCCTATGGAATACAAAGAAAGCCAAAAATCAGTGACATCAAATGATCACCAGTAAGAATTAGAACAGTCACCTCTTAGCTCCTAGCATAAGACAGTGTCCACTGTCCTTAAAACCAGGTAGTAGAAATGCCTTGCCCATCATTGAAAGGTACATGATTACTGTGCTGGTGTCTGGGGGTGGAGGGAGCATCTCAGTCACCAGGGACTGACTTCTTCCTTGATTCCTCTGTAGTGATGGAGACTTCCCTGAGGATGGAAAATTCCCTGGGATCGCAACCTCCAAGCCAGACATTTTGTCTGTCAGAAACTTCAAAATTGCCTAGGTCCTGCATTAGCAGAAATATCCAGATACTTGAGAGTAATCCACCACTTGAACTTGGGGACATTTCAGTGATAGCTCCAGTCCAGAGTGCCAGTAATCTCCTGGCACTGCCTCCAGTTCCAAGCCAGGAACAAACAGAGAATAAGAATTTGGATGATATTAAAACTAAGTTTTCAAAGCCTCTGGATGATGCTTACCAGATCCCAATAGAAAACCAAGAACCTCCACTAGTCCCTTTAGAAATCTCTGATATTCACGAGCTCCTGGCCAGCATTGATCCCCTCAGCCAAGAGGAGCAACTTGTTTCTGAAAATGTGAATCTGGGAAAGAATAGCCTGAGTTTTGAGGACTTAGGGACACTTGAAAATGGGTTTGAATCCAGCAGTGGCTTTGCAGACATTGCTACACTGGTAGAGGATATTCACCTTCCCCAGTTCTTTCATTCTTTGAAAGACCTTGATCAATCTGAAGCTCCAAAGTTGATCATAGCCAAAGATACCAGCGCTGTTAAGGTGAATCAGGTGCAGGAAAAGCCAAATGTCATAAAGGCGCCCTCTGATCAACCCAGGAAGAACAAACATAAAGCCTCTGAGTCTGTCAGTGATGCTCCCAAGGCCAAAATCCAGCCAAAGAACCCAGAGTGCCTGTTAGGGGGAGAAGTGATTATATGCAATGCTGCAGTCAGTGACAAGGCTCCTGTGAACACAGCCAGACAGCCGAACAGCAAAGCTCAGAAAGCTGCATCGGGCAGGATCAACAAAACTAAGAGCCATGGGCAGGAAAAGACCAAGAGAACCAGAGAAAACAAGAAGGCTGAAGAGAATAAGCCATCAGGGAACAAAGTCAAGGCAGAGGAAAAGCCAAGCATTCCCAAGATGAAGCGAAAGAAAAATCAACCTGACTTTAGCCAAGAGAACTTTAAAAAGCCTCGAAGCTGCCTAGGCATGCACATGCTGGAGTCTGTGCAGGTTTTTCATGCACTGGGGAAGAAGAGTGATAAGAAAACTGGACTCAATTCCTCTCGGGTCCTGGGAAATTCAAGCAACCCCAAAGACCCCCAGCCATCCCCTGCTATCAAGTCATGGCTCAATACCCCATGTGAGGGTAAAGGTCCTGAGAAAACTCAAGCCAAAGCCCAGAAACCAGATGACAGTGCTGCAAAAGAGAGTCTATCTCCTTCGCAGTATGAGCTGCCTCCTCCTGGGAAGGTCAAGTTAGTACCTTTGCCTTTTCCTACCTTGGACAAGCCTCAGGCTCGACCTGTTCCTCGGAGGCCACAGTCTCTGGCCTCATATCGGCCTGCTGTGGCTTATCCTGCCTGCCCTGGTTCTACTAACTCAGCTCAGCCTGCTGCAGTCAATGCATCCCGGCCAGCTCCTTCATCTTTGCCAGGTCCTGTCAAACCAGCTCAGACAACTGTGACCAATCCAACCCGACCGGGTTTGACCAAACCTACCCGGCCTAGCGTCCCTCAGCCTGCAGCTCCTCGGCCTGTACCCTACAGAACTTCATCTTGCACTTCTCTCCAGCGGGAGTCTGTACCACCTGCTGTGACCAAGCACCAGTCCCCACCCAAGCCTCAGACCCAATTTCTACTCCAAGACTTCTGCTTCCAACCCATTCCTTGGAGGAAACCCAACGTTCCTGAGCCCGTAATGTCAAAGCCGATCACAAAAGAGCAGCGGCCAGAGCGGGAGGCCATGAAGAGGCAGGCTCAACTAGAGCGTGAGAATGCTGCTAAATACACCTCTTTGGGGAAAGTGCAATATTTCATTGAGAGGGAAAAAGAGATGGAAATTGCTCGATACTATGGGTATGCCATGTAAGAGCTGCTAGGATTGTTGGTGCCACCTGGGGTACCAGTTGTTTTTCCATATATAGATAGATATAAATTTCTCTATTTATTCTGATATATTTTAAAAACTTAAAACTGAACAAATATAATAGAATTAGTAGACAAATAATAAAGAAGACTTTTGAATTTGAGATGATGTTAACTGTGCCTTTTTTTTTTTTTGGTTGGGGCAGGAATCAAAGTCTGCACAGGAAAGGAAGGACTGAATGTTGAATGAGAGACGGAGGGAAAAGGTGTGAAACCTGAGGACAGAGGAAGGAACTTGGCCCAGGGCTAGGAAGGCCAAGAGCTTTTATGGCTTTATAAAAGGAAGCAGAAGTGGGGGAAACGGTAGAAGTAAAACGTAGGATCTGAGGTTAGGGCTGAAAGAACAAAATTTGAGTAGAGTTGAAGATAACAGAAGATGAGTCTAGTTTGACAAGGAGAGACCAAAAAACTCTCTCCCTGAGACTGGCCTTATGTCTCACCACCACCAGATAGGTATTTCAAGAGGTTCAGGACACCCCTCTGAAAGGTCTGCGTTACCTAAGTGTGAGGACAGAGGGGAACTGGGAAGTCTACCAGGTGAGTGGCAAGGGCTCAGAGTTATCTTGGCAGCTGGCAAGCGGGCGGGGGCCAAGGGAACTGCTGCAGCAGGAGGCTCAGGAACAGGGCCTGGGATAGAAAGCACCATTTACTCAACACCTAGGCACCAGGGCAGCAATACACTGTTGAGTGAACCCTGGCAACAACAGGCAAGGCCAGTACTCCTGTGCCCCTGCACTTAGTGAGGTTCAGCAACGGGCTGAGGTCACATCGCATGCGGAGGGACAAGGCCTCAGTCTGAGGCCAAAGGCCCCTCAAAGTTCTCAGTATTTGGAAGTTCCGGTAGGCCGCCAACCTGGCTTTTAGAGCATAGCATCCGGAGGTTTCTGGTAGAAGAGATCAAACTTCTGCAGGGGCCGAAACGTTAACTTGAGGGGCTTCCTCCATTGACCTGTGCGCGTGCTGCCTTCTCTAAATAACGCCATCAAAACATCGCCATCAACTGAAGCGCACGAGAAAAATCCTCTGCAAGTGTCCATTTTCAACAGGGAGAGCGGTAGGCACATGCGCAGTAGGTCGCTGCTCCGCAGCCACAGGTTGCAGGTATCCTGCAGTCCAGAGGTTCCTTGGGAGGCAGCTCAAGGGAGTGAAGATGAGGAGGTGGGGCGGCAGGGGTGGAGGGTGAGTAGTGGGGGTGGGCGTGGCAGAGCCGGGGGCTGGGGTTAATGCGGGCCAGGGGTTGGGGGGAGTGACAGAGGGTGGGCCTGAAAAGGAGGGAGAAATGGAAGCAGAGGATAGTGACTATAGGAAAATTGGCAGTTTTCATTTGTAAATTATTTTATTGAGATATGATTCACACATCTTAAAATTCGCCTTCTGAAACTCCAACTTCAGTGCCATTTAGAACATTCACGAGCCTATGCATGCAATCCTCACCATTTTCATCACCCGGAAAAGAAACCCCCTTAACCATCAGCAGGCCCTCCTCATCCCCTCCTCCTTCAGCCCCTGCAATTTACTTTGTGTCTCTATGTTTTTGCCCTTTT
The DNA here is from genome assembly GCF_016772045.2 of Ovis aries. Lineage (NCBI taxonomy): Eukaryota > Metazoa > Chordata > Mammalia > Artiodactyla > Bovidae > Ovis > Ovis aries. Next base: position 95,645,782 of record NC_056056.1, read on the forward strand.
CTGGACACTGCATGTACATGAAATAATGTAAATGTGACCGATGTGTCTGGCTTCTCTCAGTGTAATGTTTTCAAGTTCATCCATGTTGTAGCTTGTGTCAGGGTGTCATTCCTTTTTAAGACTGTGTAATCCAACATAAAAATCCTTTCATCCATTGGTGAACATTTGGGTGGTTTCCACAAATAATTTCCATTTATGGAGAGTTTATCTTGTGCCAGGCAGTACCAGGATAAGTTATTGACCCTATTTTACAGATACGGAGGTTTGGAGAGTGGGAAGAATTTGCCCAAGATTAAGAGCTAGCAATTGGGGGAGCTGGGGTTAGAACTCACGCAGACTTCACACGACAAAACGTTTGAAAAGGTACACAACATATTCAATGATTCACCCTATTCCCTAAGTTCTGCAGCCACACATTTCCCTCCTCAGAGATTTGCTTCCAGAGAAATATTTATACCCCAACATGTATGTATCACAATTTATTGACTAATCTGTCTCACAGATTTGAGATGTCACCTTTATGGTAAAACAGATTCTTCTACATATTTATATTACTCTTTATAGATTGTCTTCTTTTTTGCCTTTTTAAAATATTTCCCATTTCTCTAGAATTCTTTGCATCTTATTTTAAAAATTGTTCTCCTTTTTTGGGTTTCTTGGTGACTCAGTGGTAAAGAATATGCCTGCCAGAGCAGGAGACATGGGTTTGATCCCTGGTCCAGGAGAATCCCTCAGGCTATGAAGCAGCTAAGCCCATGTGCCCTAACTATTGAGCCTGTACTCTACAACGAGAGAAGCCACCACAGTGAGAAGCCTGCACCCTGCACCAAAAAGTTAGACCCGGCTTACCACAACTAAAGAACAGCTCGTGCAGCAACAATAAACAAATAAATCAAATTATAAAATTTTTCTCCTTTTCTTGTTTCTATTAAGAAATTATATACACTTGTATTATTTTAAACAGACTTCATTTATGAATTTATTTCTTTTATTTTGAGTTCTGTCCTGTTCTGTTATCTTACCTACTTCTAATTTATACTGCATCTTTTATTATGGTAAAACATACATAAAATTATTTCAACCATTTTTAAGTATACAATTCAGTGACATTAAATGAATTCATGATGTTGTGTAACCATCACCACTGTCCAAATTCAAAATAATTATATCAAAACATTGAGCAGGACCTCAAAAAGATGGGCCCAGCAGAATAGTTTTTGAATCTCCCCAAACCCTTTCATGGAAATAGATCCACCAAATACCCACGGGTGGCATTTATCAGCATTTACTATTTCTGGAACTTTTTCACCATCCTCAACAGAAACTCTGTAACCATTAAATAGTAACTTCCCATTCCCTTCACGATCCACGTTCTTTCATTTTTTGCATCATTTTTCCTACTGTCTTTTCACCCACTTTGAAATGATAGGCTACAGTTTTGATCTGTTTTGTGGCCCTATCTTTTCCAACTTGCTTTTATTGTCTGAAGAGATGACATTCTGCTCCTTATTCTCTCTTTCCTTACACTGCTTTTGTATGGGATTTAATCCCAATCCTTTTCTGCTATTTGCTTTTAGGTGAAACCAGTTTTAAAACACTTCGAAAGGGAGATGTGAGGCCACCTGGAACTAGGTTCTTCTTGGCGGTTCCATCAATATTTCACCTGTTCTGGAATAACAATAACTTTTGCAGGAGGCATAAACCAGTGGGCTTTATCATTAGACACCATTCAGAGAAGGACCCCATGAACGCTTAGCAAAAATGGTTTAGTTAAATGATTTTACCTAAGATGATCACACACCAGCCCCAGGAAACTCAGGGACCCCAGACAAGGTGTAATGGCATCCTTCCTTCTCTCTGCCTTAGCTCTCAAGGGTTGGTCACCGACATGTTATAAGCAATCATTATTTGGTTTCTATTCATAACTACTATCAGAAGACATAGTATCTGTGGGCCTAATCACACTGCCCTGATACAATATTCTTCTTCATTTTGGCTTCTTGCCCATCAGCAGGAACCTGGTTTATTTTTGTTCTCCTTTTACCACGGCCTGGTAATTTTTGTGAATGACTCAATCTCACCAGAGAATGAGGGGGTTTCTAGTTTCTCAACAACTGCTACCCATGGGCATGTGGTTTTGGCTGCTCTATTTCCATGAGAGGGTTTTGATGTTGTTGCTCAGTCACTAGGTCATGTCCGACTCTTTGTGACCCCTGAACTGCAGCACTCCAGGCTTCCCTGTCCTTCACTATCTCCTGGAGTTTGCTCAAACTCATGTCCACTGAGTCAGTGATGTCATTCAACCATCTTATCCTCTGTCACCCCCTTCTCCTCTTGCCTTCAATCTTTCCCAGCATCAGGGTCTTTTCCAATGAGTCAACTCTGCATAAGGTGGCCAAGGTATTGGAGCTTCAGCTTCAGCACCCAGTCCTTGCAATGAATATTCAGGGTTGATTTCCTTTAAAATTGATTGGTTTGATCTTCTTGCTGTCCAAGGGACTCTCAAGAGTCTTCTCAAACACTACAGTTTAAAAGCATCAATTCTTTGGCGCTCAACCTTCCTGATGGTCCACTTCTCACATCTATACGTGGCTAGTGGAGAAGCCATAGTTTTGACTTATATAGACCTTTGCTGGGGATGTCTCTGCTTTTTAATATGCTGTCTAGGTTTGTCATAGCTTTTTTCCCAAGGAGCAAGCATCTTTTAATTTCGTGGCTGCAGTCACCATCCACAGTGATTGTGGAGCCCAAGAAAATGAAATCTGACACTGTTCCCACTATTTCCCCATCTATTTGTCAAGAAGTGATGTGACTGGATGCCATGATTTTGAATGTTGAGTTTTAAGCTAGCTTTTTCACTCTCCTCTTTCACCTTCCTTAAGAGGCTCTTTAGTTCTTCACTTTCTGTCATTAAAGTGGTATCAGCTGCATGTCTCAGGCTGTTGATATTTCTCCTGGCAATCTTGATTCCAGCTTGTGAATCATCCAGCCCAGCACTTCGCATGATGTGCTCTGCACATAATTTAAATAAGCAGGGTGATAATGCAGCCTTTATGTACTCCTTTCCCAATTATGAACCAGTCCATTGTTCCATGTCCAATTCTAACTTGCTTCTTATCCTGCATACAGGAGGCAGGTAAGGTGGTCTTGTATTCCCATCTCTTTAAGAATATTCCACAGTTTGTTGTGATCCACACAGTCAAAAGCTTCAGCGTAGTCAATGAAGCAGAAGTAGGCATTTTGGGGGCATTCCTTTGCTTTTTCTATGATCCAGCAGATGTTGGCAATTTGATTTCTGGTTCATCTGCCTTTTCTAAATCCAGCTTGTACATCTGGAAGTTCTCAGTTCATGTACTGCTGAAGCCTAGCTTGAAGGATTTTGAGCATAATCTTGCTAGTATGTGAAATGAGTGAATTTGTATGGTAATTTGAACATTCTTTGGCATTACTTTTCTTTGGGACTGGAATGAAAACTGACTTTTTCCAGTCCTGTGGCCACTGGTGAGTTTTCCAAATTTGCTGGCATATTGCGTGCAGCACTTTAACAGCATCATCTTTTAGGATTTGAAATAGCTCAGTGGAATTCCATCCCCTCCACTAGCTTTGTTTATAGTAATGCTTTGTAAGGCCTGCTTGACTTCACATTCCAGGATGTCTGGCTTTAGGTGAATGACTACACTATGGCGATTATCTGGGTCAGGAAGATCTTTTTTATATAGTTCTTCTGTGTATTCTTGCCACCTCTTCTTAATCTCTTCTGCTTCTGTAAGGTCCTTGCCATTATTGTCCTTTATTTTGCTTATGTTTGCATGAAATATTCCCTTGGTATCTCCAATTTTCATAAAGAGATCTCTAGTCTTTCCCATTCTATTGTTTTCCTCTCTTTCTCTGCAGTGTTCACTTAAGAAGGCTTTCTTATCTCTCTTTGATATTCTCTGGAACTCGTCATTCAGATGGGTATATCTTTCCCTTTCTCCTTTGCCTTTTCCTTCTCTTTATTATTTCTGTATTTTTTTCCTTCTCTCTTTTTTCAGCTGTTTGTAAGACCTCTTGAGACTACCACTTTGCTTTCCTAAATTTCTTTTTCTTGGGGATGGTTTTGGTCATCATCTCCTGTACCATGTTACAAACTTCCATCTGTAGTTCTTCAGGCACTCTGACTACCAGATCCAGTCACTTGAATCTACTTGAGACCCTCACTGTATAATCATAAGGGATTTGATTTAGGTAATACCTGAATCGCCTGGTGTGGTTTCCCTACTTTCTTCAATTTGAGCCTGAATTTTGCAATAAGAAGTTCATTATCTGAGCCACAGTCAGCTTCAGGTCTTGTTTTTTGCTGTCTGTATAGAGCTTCTTCATCTTAGGCTGCAAAGAATATAATCAATCTGATTTCAGTATTGACCATCTGGTGATGTCTATGTGTAGAGTCATCTCTTGTATTGTTGGAACAGGGTATTTGCTATGACCAGAAGGAAATGGCAACCCACTCCAGGACTCGTGCCTAGAAAATTCCATGGATGGAGGAGCCTGGTGGGCTACAGTCCATGGGGTTACAAAGAGTTGGACATGACTGAGTGACTTCACGACTTCACGAGTGCATTCTCTTGGCCAAACACTTTAGCCTTTGCCCTGCTTCAGTTTGACTCCAAGGCCAAACTTAGCTGTTACTCCAGGTATCTCTTGACTTCCTACTTTTGCATGCCAGTCTCCTATGATGAAAAGGACATATTTTTTTTGTGTTAGTTCTAGGTGGTCTTGTAGGTCTTCATAAACTTGGATTATTGTGATGTCGAATGGTTTGCCTTCGTGAAATGAGATCATTCTGTCATTTTTGAGACTGCAACCAAGTACTGCGTTTCAGACTCTTTTTTGACTATGAGGGCTACTTCATTCCTTCTCAGGGATTCTTGCCCACAGGAATAGGGATATTGGTCATCTGAATTAAATTCACCCATTCCCATCCATTTTAGTTCACTGATTCCTAAAATGTCCTTGTTCACTCTTGCCATCTCCTGTTTGACTACATCCAGTCTGGCAGATCTGCTTTCCAGAGGGGAGGGTTTGATGAGATTCAAAAGCTACACCACGGCCTCCATCTTTCTGAAGTTCTGCTCCATCATTTGATGCAATTATTTGAAATTTGGGGATCATATAATTTTTAGTTCCCCAAGCAGAGACCTATTTGCTCTACATTAGGACTCTGGGTCAGGTGAAGCTTTCTGAGTCTTCTCTAAGTTTCATCTAAATATTTGCTCAGCCCATGTTTTGAGTAGGAAGTCAGAACACAACAGCCTAAATGGCTCATGGGTTGGGGGGCATTTGGCCACCATGAAAGGAAGAATAAACTGCGGACAGGGGGAGAGTCTGGAGCCGGGTCCTGGTCAGGAGTGTGTATCTTTTTTTCCCCCTTCCTTCTTTTCCTTCTCTCTTATTATTGACTTTTCTAAACATGTACAAAATGGAACCTCCAACCTGCCCTCTTACCAAGCAAAAATATTGGTTTATGCACAGTTTTCTTCATCTCAGTTCATGGTAATGCCATTTCTCCAATTGCACAGCCCAGAGGCCTTCAGAACCGCTTGACTCCTCTTTGTTGTTCCCAACTGCACATCAGCAAATTCCGTCTTCTTTACCTTCAAATTGTATCTAGAACTTGTCCACTTCTAACCTCTTTCCTTGCTGCCCGGATTACTGGGAGAGACATTTAACTCAGAAGCTTCCCAAACTTTCTAGATTCACAGAGCCCTTGCTGTCTCACCTATAGGCTCAAAGAAATACTTAACAATCTAACTTATTAAGTAGCTGGGTGGCAACAATTAATAAGTACTTATGTTTGTAGTAGGCTGGAAAATGGCCACCCAAAGAGATCAGGTCCTAATTTCTCAAGCCTATAAATATTATTACCTTATTTAGAAAAAGATTTTTACATATGTGGTCAGATTAAGGATCCAGAGATGGGGAAGTTACCCTGGATTATCAGGGTAGGCCCTAAATACAGTCATTATGTGTCCTTACAAAATGGGGGCAGAAAGAGATTTGATAGAGACAGAAGATGAAAAGGCAAAGACGAGTTTTGCAGGCACCAGCCAAGCAATGCCAGCAGCCACCAGAGGGTGGCAGAAGCAAGGAATGAAATCTCCCTCAAGAGACACCTTCATTTTGTCCCAGTGGTACTGATTTCAGAATTCTGGCCTCCAGAACTATTAAATTTCTGCTTTTTTAAGCCAATAATTGTGGTGATTTGTTAGAGAAGTCACAGGAAAACTGTTCCATTGTATAATAATACAATGTTCCAATAACTAGGCAGACATTTGGAAAATAATACAGATAAAATTTAAAAAAAAAATATATATATATATATTTTACTCTGAAATAACCACAGTTATTTGCTAATGGAATGTGGGGGACTGTTGGGCACTATGCAACATCTCAAACTCTGGAATCAGATTGAATGCTGCCAGTCTCATGTCCTGCTCCACACTGATTTTCAAATAGTACTTGTCTTTTATTACAGCTACTGCCAGAATCCCAGGTTTATATGTCAGCATTGAAAGGAATACGGCAAAACCTAATGTTGAAACTGTGAACTACTTACCAGATAGAAGTCACGTGGTCTCTAATAGATGTCAAATATTGCTGTGAATCCTTCAAAAATTTTAAATATCCTGCTACAGCCTGGTGAATTTGTATCGTATCCTGGGAGGGCCCCAGTGTATGTTGTGAACCACAATACTGACTGACTTCTCTCTTCCTACCCTTTCCTGCCTAAAACTTGTCAACTCAGTCACCATAATGATTCTTGAAAAACACTAGATCCTGTCCTGTTTGAATCCTCCCATGTTCTCATTTTTGTTAGAGTCAAGGCCAGTGGCCCTGCAATGGCCTATGAGGCCCTACCTACACCAGGAGTCAGCAACTAAAGAGCCAGACAGTAAATACGTTAGTCTTTATGGGCCAGATTGCCTTTGTCTCTGCTGTTCAACTCTTCAGTGGTAGCATGAAAGCCGTCATAGAAACCATGTAAGTGAATGGACACAGCTGTGTTCCAGTAAAAGTTCCTTTACAAAACAGTAGCTTGCTGACCCCTGCAGTACACGATCTACTGCTATGCTCCCGGTCACTCATTCCACTTCCAACAAAGCCATTCAGTTCGGTTCAGTTCAGTCGCTCAGTCGTGTCCGACTCATTGTGACCCCATGAATCGCAGCACGCCAGGCCTCCCTGTCCATCACCAACTCCTGGAGTTCACTCAGACTCACGTTCATCGAGTCAGTGATGCCATCCAGACATCTCATCCTCGGTCGTCCCCTTCTCCTCCTGCCCCCAGTCCCTCCCAGCATCAAAGTCTTTTCAATGAGTCAACTCTTCGCATGAGGTGGCCAAAGTACTGGAGTTTCAGCTTTAGCATCATTCCTTCCAAAGAAATCCCAAGGCTGATCTCCTTGCAGTCCAAGGGACTCTCAAGAGTCTTCTCCAACACCACAGTTCAAAAGCATCAGTTCTTTGGCGCTCAGCCTTCTTCACAGTCCAACTCTCACATCCATACATGACCACTGCAAAAACCATAACCTTGACTAGACGGACCTTAGTCGGCAAAGTAATGTCTCTGCTTTTGAATATGCTATCTAGGTTGGTCATAACTTTCCTTCCAAGGAGTAAGCACCTTTTAATTTCATGGCTGCAGTCACCATCTGCAGTGATTTTGGAGCCCCAAAAAATAAAGTCTGACACTGTTTCCACTGTTTCCCCATCTATTTCTCATGAAGTGATGGGACCAGATGCCATGATCTTTGTTTTCTGAATGTTGAGTTTTAAGCCAACTTTTTCACTCTCCTTTTCACTTTCATCAAGAGGCTTTTAGTTCCTCTTCACTTTCTGCCATAAGGGTGGTGTCATCTGCATATCTGAGGTTATTGATATTTCTCCCAGCAATCTTGATTCCAGCTTGTGTTTCTTCCAGCCCAGCGTTTCTCATGATGTACTCTGCATAGAAGTTAAATAAGCAGGGTGACAATATACAGCCTTGATGTACTCCTTTTCCTATTTGGAACCAGACTGTTGTTCCATGTCCAGTTCTAACTGTTGCTTCCTGACCTGCATACAGATTTCTCAAGAGGCAGGTTAGGTGGTCTGGTATTCCCATCTCTCTCAGAATTTTCCACAATTTATTGTGATCCACACAGTCAAAGGCTTTGGCATAGTCAATAAAGCAGAAATAGATGTTTTTCTGGAACTCTCTTGCTTTCTCCATGATCCAGCGGATGTTGGCAATTTGATCGCTGGTTCCTCTGCCTTTTCTAAAACCAGCTTGAACATCAGGAAGTTCACGGTTCATGTATTGCTGAAGCCTGGCTTGGAGAATTTTGAGTGTGTGAGATGAGTGCAATTGTGTGGTAGTTTGAGCATTCTTTGGCATTGCCTTTCTTTGGGATTGGAATGAAAACTGACCTTTTCCAGTCCTGCGGCCACTGCTGAGTTTTCCAAATTTGCTGGCATACTGAGTGCAGCACTTTCACAGCATCATCTTTCAGGATTTGAAATAGCTCCACTGGAATTCCATCACCTCCACTAGCTTTGTTCGTAGTGATGCTTTCTAAGGCCCTCTTGACTTCACATTCCAGGATGTCTGGCTCTAGATGAGTGATCACACCATTGTGATTATCCAGGTCATGAAGATCTTTTTTGTACAGTTCTTCTGTGTATTCTTGCCACCTCTTCTTAATATCTTCTGCTTCTGTTAGTTCCATACCATTTCTGTCCTTTATCTAGCCCATCTTTGCATGAACTCAGCCATTGCCGGTCCTTAAATACACCAGCCATCTCCTGGCTCAGGGCCTTTGTACTTGCTGTTCCTTCCAAGTCTTTACTCAGATCTTTCCAATGTGGGTTTACCTGACTACACTGTCTGAAACTGCAATTGCACCCCCTGCAGTTCTCCTTTCCTTCAATCTGATTCCTTTCACCCAAACCCACTTTTCCCATTGTATTTAGAATCTTCTAACAGGTAACTTACTTGTTTGTAATACATCACTCCCTCACCCATCATTAGAATATCAGATCCTTGAGGGCAGCATTATTTAATTTTTTTGCCTGCTTGTTTGCTAATATATGTCCAATCCCTTGAATAGTGTTTGGCACATAGTAGGTAGTCAGTAAACAGGTGTTCATTGAATAAATAAATGAATGTTTTTCAAGGAGTATAAATACAGTGGCATGCAATTCTTTATCTTGCATTCAAAGTTATAGTGGTTGCTCATGTGCCAATATTTTTCCAAATAAATATGTAAATCAAATATAAAATGATAAAATCCCTCAGCCCAAATTGTACAACTCAAATAGTCCTAAAACTTCTTATCTCTTTTAAGTGAAAAGTGAAAGTGAAGTCGCTCAGTCATGTCCGACTTTTGGGACCCCATAGACTGTAGCCTACCAGGCTCCTCCCTCCATGGGATTCTCCAGGCAAGAGTACTGGAGTGGGCTGCCATTTCCTTCTCCAGGGGATCTCCTCGACCCAGGGATCAAACCCGGGTCTCCCACATTCCAGGCAGACGCTTTAACCTCTAAGCCACCAGGGAAGCCCTATCTCTTTAACTCTTGCTGAAATTTCAACCTTGAGAATGACACTTTTACCTAAAACAAAAGGCTCTGAGTTATTAGGAAATAAATCATATAACTCATGGCTAACTAGCAGGTAACAAATTAAGAAAATATACCAAATAAAACTGACCGCATATGTGCAAATTTAAGCATAGTTGTAATAATATACACACATTTAAAACCTTACAAGCATGCATAAAAGCTCATTTTCCTGACTAGATATGTTTCTTGACGACAGGAGATACCATTCTCCAAAACTAACAATAGGTGGAGCCCCAAACCTCAGGTTCATCTTTATGTTACTGGTTTTTCTGTAGGCTTCTCAACGAACCTCCTCATAATGTACTTCCAAACTCCAGCTGAAAAAGAACATAATTTCCATGCATTCGTAGTATACAAATGTAAAAGATCCCAGTGTACTTGTTGTAATTCCCTTCTTGTAAAGAGCTCTTTTCACGTCTCTTCTTCTCAAATTCTTGCTTTTGGAATTCAAATTTGTGATTTTATATTCCCAATGGGTTCACAGAAAAAGTTTTAACAATGAATAATTTGTCTTAAGTACACATTCCATTTCTGCTTTCTGAGCATCCTCTTTCCCTAGCAATGTTAAAGATAAACTGTTTTGGTGTCTCAATACATGGAAATCACCTAGCAACCGCTTGAGAAACGTACTCATTTTTGTTTTCCTTCTGATGGCTCTCAGCTTTAATCTATGAGGGCCTTAAAAGAATAAGAGCTGAGTTTTTCTTTTTCATTATTGTAAACCCATGGCCTGACACTGATCTATGAGAATGATAGGTACTTAATAAAAAATTGCTCAATAAATGAAGGCATCTAGCCTTGGACTCTTTCTGCTCTTGGTTCTAACTGTCTTGTAGAGAAGATTTGGTCCCAAGAACATAATGGCCACTATTTTCATTGTTCATCTCAGTTATCACCATGATTATTACCCATCCCAGTAATCCTTTTTTGGGACAGTTAGACAGCATTTATTTCAACAACATTTGAGCATCCAATGATCTTCACTGAGTATCATCTGGGGTCCCAAGCTGTCCTAGGCACTAGGAATTGAGCTGTGAGCATCAAAAGAAGTTTTCAACACCACCACCCCACCCCTTCCCACCTCCAGGGGAATCCTAGCACCGACTTGCATATTTATGGTTGTGAATGGAAAAAATCTGATAAGCGCTTTCAGCCATAAGTCTAAAAAGCCAATGCCCGTGCAAAATCACTCCAGGGAAATTTAAGAAAAATATACATAACTGAGAATGGGAGAAATTAGAGATCTGGATGCTGGCCTAGTGGAGGAGGCTATACCTGTGCAGGGGTTTAAGCTAGATCTTGAAGTGTCATGTCATCACACTAACAAACTTACAGACAGTCTTTCAAAATTTGGGGTTTAAAGTATGTATAGAGAGTTTAACCCTTTATTTTATATTGGCGCATAGCCGACTGACAATGTGGTGGTAGTCTCAGGTGGCTAGCAAAGGGCCTCAGCCGCATATGCACACATATCTAGTCTCCCTGAAATTCCCCTCCCATCCAGGCTGCCACATAACATTGAGTAGAGTTCCCTGTGCTCTATGGTAGGTCCTTGTTGGTTACCCACTTTGAATATAGAAGTGTGTACATGTCAATCCCGAAACTCCCTAACTATCCCTTCCCCAGTTCTTCCTCCCTGGCAACCGTATATTCATTCTCAAAGTCTGTGAGTCTATTTCTGTTTGGTAAATAAGTTCATTTGTATAATTTCTTTTTAGATTCCACACATAAGGGATGTCACATGATATTTCTCCTTCTCTGTCTGACCTACTTCACTCAGTATGACAATCAAGAGCTAAACTTTTAAACCACAGCATAAAGCTTTGGAGTGGTGATAGTGTCCTGAGACAGAAGGACTAGTAGGCTTGCAGAACTTTTTGGAAAGAGGCTGTGCATGCATTCATACATATACACATCCACAAATAGGATGCGTCACTCTGTGTTTGGTGTAAATAAACACCATGCCCTGGTCGTAGGGTAGGAACTGTGTCATACAGATATTTGTGTCCCCATTGCTTTGCACAGTGACCCTTAGAGATTAAACACTCCTTTTCAATACATTTTTTTTGGTGTTGTGACATTAAAAAGTTAGTCTTTTAGGCAAAAAATAATTGTCTAATACTTCAGGCCAACAATTTTGTCTAGAATGTAACACAAACAAATGGAAATTTTCAGGAGTTTCTTTTCTCTGATTTAGAAAACCTGGTAAGTTTAGCCAGGTTTTCAGATCAGCAATCCCTCTTTGAATACTGGATTAATGTCAGTGTGTTAGAGTGTCTATCTGGCAGGAAAACCCTACTCAAAATGAAAATAGTAGTTCTTTCATAAGATTCAAAATTGTAAGTTAATGAGATAATGAGGCAAAAGATGTTTTTTATTATAGCAACTATTTTTAGAATTTAAGGAAGTTGTGAGTACTCTTCCAGACAGCAACAGAACAAAATCATTCAATTACTGGGTAATACAATCAGACTCCAAAGCAAATAGGTTTCTACTTCAGTTTTAAATAGTTTAGTCCTTGTTAAGCACACCCATTTATGAAATAGTATGTGTAGACAAATAGAAGAGTTCTTGACAATTTTGTGGTGGTTAAAGCAAGCAGATTCATCGATATTATATAGTGGTCATCAACAACTCAATTGACACAAGTTTGAGCAAACTCCAGGAGACAGTGAAGGACACAGCAGCCTGGCATGCTGTAGCCCATGGGGCCACAAAGAATTGGACATGACTGAGCAACTAAACAACAATATAGTGGTAAAGAACAAATATATATTGATATAATATTTCTAGATAATCAAATATTAAACATACTGGGCTTTAGTCTATTAACATATTTTTAAATTTATTTTTAATTGAAGGATAATTGCTTTACAATATTTTGTTGGTTTCTGCCATACATGAATAAGAATTAGTCTACTAATATTTTTAAAAGTTTATAAAGCTGAATACTATACCTTGAAGCAAGGGATAAATTCAAATGTCATTTTTAACAAAATTCAGACTGGATATTGAAACAGCTTTAAACATTAAAACTCCAACAGCCAAGATCTAATATTGCTAATCTAAAACAAATGTACACCTGTTTTTTGCAATGGTAACCACAAATTTTATGATCACAACAGAGTCAGGTAACCTATGAAAACCTAGAAATTTCTAGTGAAATGCTGAAGTCTTTTCTTAACAAAGCTTTGAAAGTCCTATAGTCTGAAAAGGAAATGGTTACAAAATAAGTGCTTTTCAAATTTACAAATAAAATTTTATTGTAATATATGCTAAAAAAAAAAAATTAGGGACTTCCCTGGTGGACCAGTGGTTAAGACTCCATGCTTCCAAGCAGGGAGCATGTGTTCAACCAGTATCCCACAGTCTGTGCTGCACGGCTAGGAAAAAAAAAAAGTTAATGCCCCCAAATTTTAATGGCTTAACCAGTATGCAAAAAAGAACTCGAGGGGCTTAAGCGGTGTGCTAAAGTTTGCAAAATGAAGTGTACTTTTAGATCCTACTAGTGGAAACCACTAGAATGACTGCTCAGTTCCCCAAATACTCTTCCTCTGAAAATCTTGTCACTGACCAGGATGAACCCTAACAGCCACTGAGTCCAACGTGGCCTATCTTTCTGGCCACAAAGGTTTAAAACAGAACTCGACATGACCTTTCTGAATGTGACAATAAACAAAATTGAGGTGAAATGAGCTAAGATTTGAGTAATTTCTAAAAAAATAAGTGAGTGGAAATTCAGGGAAAGCAAATTTCCACATAGAGAAGACCCAAGGATGTGTATTTAGCATAAAAAATTCAAGACATAGCTCATCTGGTTTTTCAGTGACTTCGTAATATAAACAGGGTATTAATAATCTGGTGGGGTAGGTTTCAACATGCAATCAATCTTGATAAAGCTCATAGAATTTTCTGCAGAAAACTGGGATACCCTAGTTTTCAGGACTGACATAAATATATAACACGTGCTTCCCAGGTGGCGCTAGTAGTAAAGAACCTGCCTGCCAATGCAAGAGACATGAGATGCAGGTTTGATCCCTAAGTCAGGAAGATCCCCTGGAGGAGGGCATGACAACCCATTCCAGTATTCTTGCCTGGGGAATCCCAAGGACACAGGAGCCTGGCAGGCTCCAGTCCATAGGGTCGCACAGAGTTGGACAGGACTGAAACGACTTAGCACGCACGCACAAACATATAACTCATCTGCACAAACGCGGAGGACATAAAGGCATGCGGTAAGCATGAAGGTTACCAGTCTAATTTCAATACATGTATGATTTATGCAACAGATTTTATCTGATTTCATACTTCTTAAGCTTTTCCAAGGGATGTTGTATTACAACGTGTGTAGCCTTTCACTGTGTCTGTACTAACCTAAAATAAAAGTTAGCTTGGTCATTGGGTCCTTTGCTCGTTTTCTCTTCTTTGCTGGTTGATTTTCCTTTACCAAAATGGCCCCGCTCTCTCCTCATTGGTGTTTTCTTCTCCTGCAGGTGGCAGCTCTAGCTCCGCCCACCAGTCGCCGCTCGGGTCCTAAGTTTTTGAGAATTTAACTCACAGACCAGAGGGAGGGGGCGGGGCGGGGCGGGGCGGATGCCGGACGTGACGTTTTCGGAAGCGCCGAGAGTCGTCCGCGGGGGACAGGTGGGGAAGGGTCCCAGCTGTGTGGTGGGGCCCGGGCGCTGAGCGTGATCGGAGTCTGACGGCGAGCGGCCACCGTGAGTGTGGGGCCTGCAGCCTTCTCCTCCCTGCGCCCCCTGCCCGGCCTGTCGCGCGCGAGGCCCCTGACGGCTCCGGTCCCCTCCTACCGCTCGCGATAGACGCGAAAGCCTTGAATAATTTTGCCCGATGTTGACAACTTGGCTTGAGTGCCTTCGAGAAGGCCTCGAGTAGTTGTCAGTGGATCCTTCTCCGCTGTAAACGCCCCCATCGCTCATTCCTGGTACTTCCTTTCGCCTCCCGGTCATCTTCCCCCGTTTCGGTTTTTTCCGCCACTTTCCCCCTTATTTGCGGACGCTGCGTCTCCTCTTTGGAGTGTTGGTCAGCCTTGTCGTGTGGGGCAGCACTTGCTGGCCTTGGGAAGAGGTTCCATTCTCGACCAAAAGATCCTCTCCGGAGAGGTGATAAAGAGCAACAAGCCTCTCCTGCCTCAGTTAGCTTTGATGGGCTCTGCAGTGAGTTTACTAATTAGGCAACTTGGGGAGCTTTTAGATTTGCTAGTGGCTTCTTGAGCCCCTGAAAAGACTCCCACAGGAGGTGGACTGCCTCTACATCCCTGGTAGTCCCCACAACTTTTGTACCCTTAGGGTGTTTGAGAAAAAGCTTGGTGGAGGAAGTGTGACCTAAAGATAGAATTGACCTGGAGAAAATCATCTTTGAGGGAGTGCTTGGAATGGAAAACAACAGTGGGTAGACAAATGAAACACATATGAGGATTTCTGGGCAGATAAGAATCCTGACTGAAGCAAAAGGTCTCTGTTGGCAATGAGTAAGGTTTAAAAGGACCGAATGGGGCCAGTTGACACAGGGCCTTGAATTCCAAAATCTGCTATAGCTTGTGTGTTCTACAGCATGCTGGTTGTGCTGTGTCGCTTCAGTCATGTCCGACTTTGTGACCCTGTAAACTATGGCCCACCAGGCTCGTTTGTTCATGGGATTCTCCAGGCAAGAATACTGGAGTGTGCTGTAATACAGGGGGTGTGCTGTAATTCAGTATGCATCAAATACCCAGAATCTTCCTGGAAGTGATGTAGAGTGATATCTGATTGGAAGAAAGAATCTGATTCTAACAGCAGCAGTATCAGGAAAGACTCTAGAATGACTGCAATCTGAGACCCAGGGAGGGGAGACTCCCAGGCGGTTTTTGTTATTTTTGGTTTGGGTTTTGCCTTTCAAGTTACCTTTTTGTCCTTTTGTTATTCAAGGAGTACTTAGTCTTCAAAGATAGATTTGAATAAACTGTTTTCTAGATCTGAATTCCTTACCTTGAAATGATGATGTTGTACATTGACTGGACTAGTGATTTTATGAGCAGAGTCAGGATTATAAATATTCATCCCCACACCATTTCCCCTCACTAACCTTGTGCTAAAGTGCGAAAAGTTGTAGACAAAGTCCGTTACTCTCAGGTTAAATGATCAACTTAAAGTCAGTTAACAATCATCAGGAAATGTCATTGAGTATTCTCTGTCAGGTACTGGGGTGGGTGGAAGTGGGTAGCTGGGAGGAGAGATAATGGAAAAAATACAAGATACTGTTCCTTTTTTTATGGTGCTGAGGTCAGGGCCACCTAATGACAGGGAATGATTAGCATGAAAAGAGGACTGAAGCTCTTGTGGCTCATTATAGTTACACTCTTTGTACCACCTAATCATGCCACAGGCATTACAGGTTTCTGAGTCTGTCAGCCCTTTCATCCTTGTGAAATGGGCTTCCTGGAGGGTCTCAGGCTTCTTGTGGCGAAGAGACCTTAGTTAATATGGGCAACAGCATGTGGTGTTTTTCTCTTAATTTCTTTGTAAGGTGGAGGTTTGTTGAGATAAACACCTGTGCCGAGGTGACGGGGGCCTTGGTATTGATGCCATCTTTTACTTGTTTCAGGACGTCTTGGTCCTCATGTCTGACCATGGAGACGTGAGCCTCCCACCCGAAGACCGGGTTAGGGCTCTGTCCCACAGGGGCAGCGCCGTGGAGATAAATGAAGACATTCCACCCCGCCGGTACTTCCGCTCCGGAGTGGAGATTATCCGAATGGCATCTGTTTACTGCGAGGAAGGCAACATTGAATATGCCTTCATCCTCTATAACAAGTATATCACGTAAGACACCTCCAGTTTCCTTTTTCTTTTCTGGTGACTGATGCCTCACTCATGGTGCTCTTGTGCTCATTTATTTCTGCTCAGAATTGCTAAAACCAGAGGACTTTACAACATCCTTATCATTAATCATTTTTGCTTGCAGCTCCGACATATTAGCTGTTCTTGACATTCAAAGACATGGGTACTGCAAGTGTTGTTTTCGTGACTCAGTAATTTCATGAGTAAGAAACCTAGCTCTTTGGGCTGTGCCCACATGGCCCAGCTGTTAGGCAAGAGAGTTGGTGTTTAAACTATACATGTTTTGTATCGATGAAGGTTTTTTCCTGTCCCTTCGCTATGAAGGCAGCCAATCAGAGGATTATCGCTGAGGTTTAGCAGAGCCAAAATTCCTCACCTCTACCTATTTTGTAGCAAATTGATTGTCTCCGGAAAGAGTTTTTTCGTAACCTTTATCATAATCGTGTAAATCATTAAATAAGTATTGACCACCTACGGTTTGTATAGCTCATCATAAGACCTTTCCCTTGAGTTGCTTAGCCTCTTGCAGCTTTGAAGATTTCAGTTAACAGGAACAATTGCTAAAGTCCCAGTGACATTGGAAAAGATGTGTAATTTAGGAAGGGAATAATAATGTTAAAAGATCTCATTTCTAGTCTTGTTCTTTCATAATATTAGGACCTTAAGGTAACAATAATTACAGTGTATTTGTGTAGCTCTTCAACAGTTCACAGAGTATTTCACCTGCATTCATGTCATTTGATCTTTACAGTTCTGTGTGCGCTGTGTAGGGCGCATCATCCTTCCATTCTGCATATGAGGAAACACCCTCCAGGTTCAGTGGTAGGCTTTAGTCCACAATTTGCAGTGGCAAAACCTAGATTTTCCAACTCTTAATTCAGGATTCATTCTACAACATAAGTCCTATTCTTTTTGTTTTCTTTTTGGTACTGTTTCTTGAATTGAAGGTAGTCTTTTGAGATTATAGTCTGGTGACACATTAATTTGGGGTTATTCTTTATTGTTTTTTGAATAGGTAACGTGCATGTAGTGCAGAATTCAGAAGGCACAAAAGCGTATATATATTTCTAATCCTCTTTTCCCCCAAACCTTTAGTTCCCCTCCCCACAGGCAGTCACTCTGATTAGTTTCTTGTATGTTCTTCCAGAGGTGATGGGTGCATATTAATTATATGATACTAAGTTTTTGATCACATACTGCTCTAAAGCAGCGTTTGTCAACTTTGGTGTTAGTGACATTTTGCGTTGAACAATACTTTGTTGCACAGGAGTAGCCTGTGCATTGTAGTGTGTTTAGCAGCATCTTTGGTCTTTCTATTCACTAGATGCCAGTAGAGCCCCTTACCCCCAAGTTGTGACAACCCAGAATGTCTCCAGATATCACTAATGCTCTCTGAGAGGGAAAACTGCCCCAGTTGAGAGCCAGTACTCTAAAGAAAACTAGGTGTAAGAGTGGATTCCCTAGAATTCATATTGTAATTTTAGGATGGAACAAAGGGAGTGCTGTGGTTTCATAAAGTTTCATAGAGTTATAATTATCTTTCTCCCTCTCTTTGCTATTAGGAATTTTTCATTCCTAGGCACTATGGGCACAAAATTTATTTTCCTGAGATATTTCTTTGG
Source organism: Ovis aries (assembly GCF_016772045.2). Taxonomy (NCBI): domain Eukaryota; kingdom Metazoa; phylum Chordata; class Mammalia; order Artiodactyla; family Bovidae; genus Ovis; species Ovis aries. The sequence goes on from NC_056056.1 coordinate 95,663,882, forward strand.
CTATTGTCCTCCTCTTCATTTACTCTGCTGCTGCTAGAACTAGTATATTTCCAGTGATCTTGTAGACAGCTCTCTCAGAATGAGGGGCACAGTTCCTTTGGGAAATTATAGTTGAGTAAGTGCAGTAGAATCATGGAATCACTGTACCAGGTGTTTTCTGAAGGGCCTTCTGGGTCTTGTTGTTCCACATAGAAAGTGCTTTGAGGGTGAGGATCATATTCATTCAGCAAATATATATTGTGTATATCTGCTATCTACTTGACAGTGCAGTAAGTCCTACGTACATAGTAAGTAAAATGGCCCTTGCCCTTATTCTCATTATGGGAGAAGACAGCATACAGGTAAGCAAAGAAATATATGGTAACAAAATAGAGAAAACGCTTTGGAAGCAACAGAGAAAGTGCTGTGATAGAAAATAACCATGGATATCTAATTAAATAGAGTAACATCTATCTGAGAATGTACAATTTAAACTGAGACTTAAAGGGTGCCATAGAGTTGGTCATTCTAAAAGCATAAAGCAGAGTGTTTAAAACAGATAGTACTGTGTATTCAGAAGCTCTCAGGTAGGAAAGACTTTAGTGTGTTCTGAGGATTAAAGATCATTGTGTTTGGAGTGTAGCAAATGAAGAGAGAGAATGACCTTAGATGAAGTTGGAGAGGCAAGTGGGGCCAAATCACAGAGGATCTTATTGGCCACAGTAAGTTTACATTTTATCTTGAGAGTAATAGAAAGCCACTGAAAAGTTTTAAGTGAGGTTGTGACCTAATCTTACTTACGTTTTAGAAATATAAATTTTGGCTGCCATATGGTAGCTGGTGGAGGGAGTGTTAAGAGAAGGCAGTGATATTACTTAGGAAACTTTTAACAGCAGTTCAAGAGAGAGGCTGGTGGCTTGAAAGAACATGGTAGCCTGGAAAAGAGTAGATGGATTTTGTTTTCTGGAGATAAAGTCCATGAGACTTACTCATAATTTTGGAAAGAAGATGGTATCAAGGTTGACCTCAGTTTCTGCCTTGAGTAACTTAGGATTTGCTGGTCCATTTATTGAGATGGGGGAGAGTGGTGTCAAAGGGGGTCATTGGGTAGTGGGAAGACAAAGAGTTCAGGTCTGGGTTTTTAACACGTTAAGGTGTTAAGTTTAAGTTATCTATGAGATATCCAAGTAGTGATGTCCAGTAGGAGGTGGAGTGTAGCAGTCTGAACTCAGAAGAGAGGTCTCTGTTGGAGCAACAAGCTTAGGAGTCCTCAGCATATAGTTGGTCCTGAACCCATAAGGATGCTGAGACTGTCTAGTGCAGTGTTTCTTAATCTAGGGTCCAGGAACCCACAGGGATTCGTTGATAGAATTCAGTGTCCATGCACTTGGTTGGGAAAGACTTTTCTTATTTTTTACTAATGTGTAGCTGAAATTTAGCATTTCCTTTAATTTTGAATATAGGCTCAAACCACAGTATTATTAATATTTGTAGTTTTGTCACCAACAGAAATCAAGATATTTTCATATTATGATAGTCCAGTAGGTCTCAAAATAACATTTATACTCATCACTACTTCAGAATTCTAGTACAGTTCTTAAACCCACAACTAGATCTTGTTTTTTAATGCACTAACAATGCATCAATAAGTAAGCACATGTCATCATTTTTTAATATTTTGAAAACTGTTACAGTATAATGGAGCTTTTTGTAATCTTTCATTATTTATATGACATCTTTAAAAAATTATTTTGAGAAGAGTCCATAGGCTTCATTAGAGGCCAGAAGGATCCGTGGTGTGTTAAAGGAAACTAGACTTTGATTATGAGACTGTAGACTGAGAAGGAAAGGAGTTTAGGAGAGAGCCCCAAGGTTGGTTAGTGGAGGGAAGGCCAGTAGAAGAAACTTGGAAGGAAGTTTTGAGAGATAGGAGGAAATCCATCACTTTGTCGTGGGAGCCAAAAGAAGTAAGTAATTGCAGGACAGTGGGCAGCGGTGTCAGGTGGGCAGGGGTTTGGTTTGATGTCACGAGTTTCACTGAAGTGGGTTGAAAGGTGAATGGGCGATAAGAGTACAGTTCTGAGATTGGCCTGATAGTAGATGTTTTTGGCATCACAAGCAAGTTGGTCTCTGTCACAACCTCTGCTTTGTAGTGTGAAAACAAGTCATAGATAACACATGAATGAATGAGTGAGGCTGTGTTACAATGAAATTTTATTTTCAAAAACAGATGGCAAGCTAGATTTGACCACTGGCCATAGTTTGCCAAGCCCTAGCATAGACAGCTCTTTGGAGAAGTTGGACCAGAAGTAAAGTGGAAAATTGAAATAATTGAAGGGGGACAAAGAGTACCTGAATGTGTTTGTGTCTGTTTTCAGGTGGGAGATGCTAGAGCATATTTTTTGGAAAGGATACTGTGGAGTAGGAGAGGCTAATGGTACAGAAAAGAGATTGAGCATAGAAATAAACTCCTAAATAGGCCAGAAGGAGTAGGCATAGGATTAATAGTACCCAGAAACTTCAGTTGATTTTTTTTCTGTGCCTTGTTATTACATTGAGTGATATGAGTATCAGTGTTAACAAGACTGATAAAGGGAGCCTGTCCCTGTATGTGGTATTCTGCTTATAGGACCATTTAATGTGATGAACTTGGCCTAGAGGAGAGTCAAGTGAGAGGAGGGGAGAATGTATTACTTAACTTGTTAGATTTGGGTTTTAATTTGATACTTCGTTGGATTGGCTTGACCTGAATCAATAAAGGTAGCTACATTTATTTTTCTTGCAGATATCTTCAAGACCCTAACTCTTGATTCTGTGAGCTGACAAGTCCTAGGAGTTGCAAAAAAACGTTCTAGCTCAGTATTCTCGCTCTGTTTTTCTACCACTTTACTTGGTATGTTCCCGTCAGTTAACAGGAGCTCACTTTGGCAATTATTACACTGAGGAGGAGAGAGGAGGGTAGGCCTCTATTTCACCACTCCTCTGCTTCGCCCCCCACTACTGAGTCATTGTTCTAGACCTTTTGTGGATACTTTAATTCAAGATTTTAAAGGGTATATTTGTTCTTTTCCCTCAATCAGTTTAGGCATCTTAATGATCTCAAGCACATTCCCCTCCTCAGAGGTTTTCCTTACTGTAGGAATGCTTTTCCTTTTGCAGACCCCAGTATAGAAGAAGGATCCTCAACATATTAAATCAGTACATATTTTCATGGTGAGCACAGACAGTAATCCAGGCAGTGGATTCTTTCACAGCTTTTTATGGTCATTGACTAGGCTACATCGAAAAGAGTTACAGAGGACTTAGGCAGTCCTGTCTGCTGTGTGAGCCTCTTAGCACACAAACCTGCTTTCTGAAAATGGTCTGTCACCTGTGTTGAAAGTGTTTACCACCAGGATTGGGGCTTATGGACTGAAGAGGGTTTTCCTCTGTGATCACCCTCGCTTTGCTGACTAACTTTTCAGATTGGAAGAAGTTAGAGCCCTTAATGCATCCACGTTCTAGAATTTCTTTTTGACTTTTTAAATTATTTTTACACAAAATTAATACTTTTTCATGATTAAAACAGTTTGTTTTCAAACCATACAGCAAGGGAAATATTAAAGTGAAAAGAAAATCCCCATCCACCAGAGGTAATCACTGTTCTGTTTCTTGTGTGTTTATTAAGAAAATATCCCCATGCAAGCACCTGGGCTCATGTCTTTATCCTTTTTCCTTGGTGCCTGAATGAGATCATACAACATAGTCTTCTCTACAGCTTGCTTTCTTAACAGTCGTATCTTTACATATCAGGACACTGATCCATCATCTCATTCTGCTTCAGGGCTGTTTCTTCTACCTGGAGCAGTCTTATCCTGGATATCTTCATGGCTCGCTCTACCGGTCCTTACTTAAATGTCACCTTCTCAGTGATGCCTTCCTTAGCTGCGCTACCTAAAATCTCAATCCCTTGCCTGTCACTTATTCCCCTTCCCTATTAGTGACTTTTCCCCAGCACTGATTATCTGTATACTCTTTGGTTTATTGTCTGTTCCCCCTCGTCATGTATACTCTGTGGTGGGGAGGAATTTGTGACTGTGACATTCACTGCCAAGTCCCAGCCTTTATAATTATGCCTGACCCCGTCATAGATGCTCAATAAATGTTTTTTTGAGTGAAAGAGTGATTGATAATGTTGTTTTACCACATTTGGGTCCACCATAATTTATTAAGTAATCCCCTACTGATGCCCATTTAGGGTTTCAGTTTGCCTTTCTTTTGTGAACAATGCTATATTGAATAATCTCATTCATATATTTTTGTATTATTGTAGGATAAATTCATAGAGATGGAATTGTGAGTTTAAATGATATACACATTTTAAATTTTGAATACTTGTCTCCTACACCCCTTCCCCCCGTAAGGAAAAAGGTATTATCAAATTCCAGTCCTGCCCAGGAGTGTGTATGGACACCTATTTCTCTGTGCCTTTACCTACACTGGTTGTAATCCAGCTTTAAGCCTTTGCCAGTCTGATAGATGAGAAATGATAGCTCATCTTAATTTGAATTTCTTTCATTTATAAGTAAAGTTGAGTACCATTTTATTTAATTATCTACCTGTTTTATTTACTTTTATGCATATCTTTCCTTTTGTTCTTTTGGATTGTTTTGCTTGTGTTTTGCCCGTGTATCTTTGCTTGCTTTTGTACAACTCCTCTCTCTAGACTGCAACCAGATATAACCCAGAGAACAGTATACCTCTGGGCCACAGCTATTCTCTGCCTGGAAAATTTCTAACCTTGATGTTAACATCTTCCTCTCTTTTTCTTACTCACATCTTTATTTATTATGATAGTAAAAACAATAGTATATATAGCAGATGTTGGCTATGTGCTAGGCACTGTGCTCAGCACTTTATTTATTTTTAAACTCTGTTTGGTGTCATAGCAACCATTTCAGGTAGTACTAGTTTGTCTCTGTGTATATAATTTATAGAGAGAGAGCAGCTGACGGATGGTGCTGGAGGTCACACAGCTGGTAGATAAATGGTTAAAACCTGGATTTGAACCTAAACAGGGTGGCTCCAGAGCCTGCCCTCCTAACCATTAAGCTTTCTTGCCTCCAGTGTGGGCAGTGGGTTGTGTTATTCATTCTGTTTTCAGGAGACCCTTGTGCCCATATGTCCCCATTCAGAAGATTGACTGCAGTTACTGAAATATGAGAAGGGTGTTCATGTTCAGGTCTGGAAGTTTTATAAACTCATTTTATTTATTTACTTTGGCTGTGCTGGGTCTTCGCTGCTATGCACAGGCTACTCTCTAGTTGCGGGCAGTCTTCTCATTGCAGTGGTTTCTCTTGTTGGAAAGCACAAGCTCGGTAGTTGTGGTTCATAGGCTTAGTAGCTCCACAGCGTGTGGGATCTTAGACCAGGGATCAAACCTATGGCCCCTGCATTGACAGGCGGATTCCTAACTACCACCAGGGAAATCCTTTATGAACTAGTTTTCATTACATGGTTCAAAATCAAAATAATGTTTTAAAAGTATATAGATTTTTCACTCCCACTCTTGCCTCATGCACTCTATTTCCCCTGCCCTCTGCTTTTGTTAGTTTCTGTATCTGCTTCCTGTGTTACTATATATACTTATAAGCAGAATCTGGAATCAGCCTGCTGGCACTGAATTCTGAGCCCGCCACTTCTGGCTGTGACAAGTTGCTGAACTTCTGTTTGTTTTCACCATTCCCAAGTAGACATCATAAATGTTAGAGCTCATGAATTGATTCAGTTTATTTTTCCCACTGAGCTTTACAGTCAAGGACAAGAACTGAAAGAGGAAATCTAGCACTTAGGCCTCTCTAAGCAGTTTTCATCGGAGACCATAATGCACGTATTAAACGTGATGCGCATGTGCACGTGTTACACATGACGCATGTAATGTTCCCATATAACACATCACTCTCTGGGCATCCCAGTGCTTAACGTGGTGCGAGGATGATTCTTCGACAAAGGAACATGAATCCCAAAGAAAATAAGCCGGCCTCAAAGATCACACAGAGCTAGGAGTAGTAACAGAACGTGGGTTTTCTCTTAGCCTCCTGCCTTTGGCTGCCAGACTGTTCACTGAAGAATGCTTTGTGACAGAGGGCTTTTCCTTTGGAAGCCTGTTACTGTCACAACCAGAAAAGAATTTCTTCGGAGGCGTATTTTTGGGCACAGGCTAGGATTTTCTCCTCTCCATAGTTTTTGTTGTAGGCGTCTGGTGCTGCTGCACGCCTGAGTTGGGACAAGAGCAATTCTGTGGCTCCTTAGGGGGCTGAGGGTGAAGGGGGAGGTGGCCTGTTCCCCGTGAGTACCTGGAAACCTGTCAGATAGCCGCCACAGGGTAAGGGAGTTGCACTGCTTCAGAGTCTTTTGGGTATTTGCATGTCTTGTTTGCATCACCATCAATCTGTTCTGTCCCCTTAGGCTCTTTATTGAGAAACTACCAAAGCATCGAGATTACAAATCGGCTGTCATTCCTGAAAAAAAAGACACAGTAAAGGTGGGTCTTCACTTTCACTCTTGCCCATCTAAAAGCTTCAGAGAGCCACAGACTAACTTCCAGATATAAGTGGCAGAGTCTATCATCTGAATGTCAAATCCTGCAAATAGGAGATAAGGCCATTTCAGTAGATCAGTTATGAAATACCAGGTACGGTATGGCAGGGGTAATTTTTATTACATTATTTAAATGTTTTTGGAAGTGCTGTTGCCATTGCCAACTTGACTTAAGTCTTTTTACTTTTCTGCTTAATTGGTGACCATTGTCCTAACTCTCAGATTTTGATTTTGTATCCCAGAAATTAAAGGAGATTGCATTTCCCAAAGCAGAAGAACTGAAGGCAGAACTGTTAAAACGATATACCAAAGAATATTTAGAATATAATGAAGAAAAAGTGAGTATGGATTAGCAAAAAAAGGAAATTATTTTGGTTTCTTAGGCTGTGTTCTAGGAATCTAGTAGGTATTCCAGCAGATCTTTTGATTTCATTGTGATATTTTATATTTTTGGCAAAATCCAGAAAAAAGTGTTGAGGCTGAGAATTTGAATATAGATTAACCCCTTTATCTAAGAGGATGACTTGAGGGACAGAAAATCTATTGCTTGTCTGTTATGTCTAGAGCTAGAACCTAAGAACAAAGAAAGTTCTCACTAAAGTACAGCGTTTTTAGATCAGAGAATTTGGGGATTTGATTCACATTTGATTATATCCAAAACAGATTATACCTGTTTATAATAATCAAATTTTTCAAGCTGTTAATATTTTCAGATGACTTCTTTTTAGGAAGAGTCAGTTAGAGCATATGAGAAGCTCTGAGACAGTGTCCCTGGTGTGTGCCAGGTGGGAACACACGCTGCAGGCACTTGCGCACTCTTTGTACACGCTGCTGAACTCTATTCTGGACTCTGATGTTGAAAATCAGCTGAGAGGAAACAGCTGTATATTTCTAAGGTACCTAGTGAGTGAAAATCTTCATGAAGGAAACTGTTACTTGATGTTTCTTAATAGTTCAAAATGTCACTCTGTATTTTACTAATCACCAGAAGAATTTCAGAGGCTTCATTCAGGGTTAAAATTCAATACAGACCCCCTACATGGCGTTTATAAGTTTGGATCTAGTTCCTTTTCACAGCCCTACTTGGGATACAGAATGTATACGTGGCACACCTAGGGACTAAAATTGTATATGATATGCATGTGCGGCAATATGCTGCATTAAGATTTTGGTAGAGAAGAAAATACGTTAGTTAGAGTTATTGGGAAAGGGTGCTGAGAGGATAAGGACTTTAATGTCCTTAAAGGATAGGTGTATGGTGCTTAGATCCATTAGGGGTAACTGTTCTGTGGGTGTAGAGGCACTGAGGGAAGCCTGAATTCTGTGTTTGGAAATCAGGCCAGAACATTTGGGAGCAGTCTCCCTGCTAAAAAGCTTTGTCCTCCTAAGGTGTGAAGTTACTTGAGTGTGAAGCGTTATTGTTAACTGCTAGTTGTGCTTTGTAGAAGAAGGAAGCGGAAGAATTTGCCCGAAATGTGGCCATGCAGGAAGAGCTGGAAAAGGAAAGACAGAGGGTGGCACAGCAGAAGCAGCAGCAGCTGGAGCAGGAGCAGTTCCACGCCTTCGAGGAGATGATCCGGAACCAGGAGCTAGAAAAGGAGCGCCTGAAGATTGTGCGGGAGTTTGGGAAGGTGGACCCTGGCCTGGGTGGCCCACTGGTGCCCGACTTGGAGAAGCCCTCCCTAGATGTATTCCCCACGGTGCCTGCTGTATCCACACAGCCTTCAGACTGTAATGCAGCTGTGAGGCTTGCCAAGCCACCGGTAGTGGACAGATCCTTGAAACCTGGAGCACTGAACAACTTGGAAGGTAGTGAATTCATTCGCTCGAATCCTCTTCCGTCTCAGCTGCAGCCAAATAGGGTGTCATTCCAAGAGATTCAGCGGACAGCTACCTCCGTGATCCCACTCATTAGGCTCTGGTCACAGAAATCCATTTGATCAATATTATCATACTGTGCTCTGTGACAGCTGTATTAAAAAGTGGACTTTGCTTAAGCCATATAATTCACCTGGGCTAGGTTGATTTCCTGAAGAGCTAATAAAATTCTTGAAAGTCAGACTCACTCTCAGCTTTTAAGGGTTATATAGAGATTTGAAATGTTCACTGAACTAGAGACCAGTGTTAACCTTTTGTAAAGGAAATTTGAGATTTACAGTAACACTTAAAAATTCAACAACTGACTAAAAAATAAAAGCTACTGAACTGTGTTTGCCTTGCAAATATTCCTAATTGGTAAGGAGTTTAGTCAAGGTAAATATTCTGTGTAGTCAGTGGTAATTCAGTCTAGCCATAAAACTATTAAGTCTTTCCTCACCTCACCAATGAATGGTTACCCAAGAAAATAACAGTAGCAGCAAAATGATGCGTATGCCTTGACGATTAGAATAGATCTTTTAGGAATCATCTTTCAAGTAGTCATGTAAGGAATTCAGCTTTGCAGAAGATCTACTTAAAAGGACAAGGTAAGAGTGGGCAAGAGGTGTTAGACTCTGAAGCTTTCAGGATTTCTCCCCATGTGCTTGGCAGGGTTGCCTCTCACTATTATTCCTGAATAGCTCAGAAACTTAAGTAGTAGTTTCTCTTTGCCTTCACTTGAATGATTAAAGCCTCTTCTCTTTTCTTGAAACAACATACTCCCAGTGGCTGTGGTCAGAGGTTGGAGAAGAGCCTTTGCAGCCCTTTCTCTTCTGCCATTAGGATGAGATCCCCACTTACTGCCTGCAGTTGTGGGGACCCCACTGATTTGGCATTGTTCTCCTAGGGCTGCCAGCTCTGAGGTCTGCTTGGGGAGGCTGTGCCCCACGGTCTTAGATTTTTTTCTCTCTCCCTTACAGCTCCTACAATTGATGGATTGCGCCACGTGGTGGTGCCTGGGAAGCTCTGCCCACAGTTTCTCCAGTTGGCCAGTGCCAACACTGCCCGGGGAGTGGAGACATGTGGGATTCTCTGTGGAAAACTGGTAAAAAAAAAAAATGCTTTCTAGAGCTTAGACTGTTTCTTCACCCTTGGCCTCCTATGACTCTCAGATAGATATCCAGGGTCAGTTACTCTTTGTAGAGACCCCTCTGCTGAAGGAGCCATGGGCAGCAAAATGCAGTGTCACCTTGAATTCAGTGGCCCTGGATTTGATTAATTTTCAGAGTCCCTTGAATTTAACTGAGTATTTTAATGCTGGTAATAAGAAATGCTTAATTCTAAACTTGGTAGGAAGATCCCTTATTCAGCTTTTGAACACCTGCTTTGTGGTAAATCATCAGAATATGAAATATGTAAGGCAGATAGCATCTGTCCACAAAAAGTACCCAAGCACTTTAGAGAGATGGGAGATAAACACCAAAAGATAGTTTGTTGACTAGCATGTACAATAAAAGCACTAGGAATTATGGGGAAAGAGGGATCATTAAATGGAGGTGCTTAAAGAACTGATTACTAACTGCTAAATAAATAAATGAGTAAAGTGGAATAGACTTAAACTGAGCCTTAAAGGTGGGCAAGGGCTTAGAGAAATAGTAAAAGGAAACTACTCTAGACATGAATAAAGGAAGAGAAATAGTACTATACCCAGAGCTTCTTAAGATTCATGAGTAGACCTGTTTGGCTGCAGCAGGAAATTCCCACAGGGCTGTGGGCATCTTGGCCTTGCAGAGGGCCCCAGGCAGTGTACTTGGGCAGTAAGAGTTGTGAGCAAGACTGACATGAGGGACTCAGCTCATGAAGAAGCCTCAGGCGGGGAGAAGGGCCTTTGCTTGTATGGAAATTTAACTTTCCGCTGCTGTGACAGAGAGGGTTGCCTACCTACGGGGGAATTGTGACGAGCTGTTTTCTAATTTGACAGATGAGGAACGAATTTACCATTACCCATGTTCTCATCCCCAAGCAAAGTGCTGGGTCTGATTATTGCAACACCGAGAGTGAAGAAGAGCTTTTCCTCATACAGGATCAGCAGGGGCTCATCACACTGGGCTGGATTCATGTAAGCAGTGCTGAGCCCTCCGGGGGTTCATCTCACATGATGTTACAGACGCACTACTTGTTCTTTTCTTGAAGAAGAGTGAGTTGTATCCAGACTGTTTAGATGGTTGTATTTCCGTCTGTTGGGTACAGACTTGACTTCCTTAGCATACTTAACTGCTTGCACTCCAGTGTTGATTTCTGGGGCTTTTTGTTTCTAAAAGATGTTGTGATTTATTATATTTTTAAGAGATGTATATATTTATTTTTGACTGTGCTGGGTCCTCATCGCTGCACACAAGCATGGGCTTCTCCCTGTGGTGGCTTCTCTGTGGAGCCTGGGCACTGGGTACATGGGCTTCTGTAGTAGCAGCACTCAAGCTCAGTAGTGGTGGCACACAGGCTTAGTTGCCCTACAGGTCTTCCCAGATCTGGGATCGAACCCATCTCCCCTGCATTGGCAGGCACATTCTTCCACTGGGCCACCAGGGAAGCCCAGGACTTTTTAATTAAAATAATTTTTTAATAGAAATGAAATTCTTCCTCCAAAGTCCCAATTTCCCTGTGACCATGAATGTTGATAGGATGCTAGCTGAGAGTGTATGTGAGCCTTGACCATAGAGGTTATGCCTTACTTCATATGAATGATGTTCCTGAAAGGTGTACAAGTCAAAGTATTTAAAATGAATCAAGGAAGTTAATACAGATACTTGCATTTCATCTTTCTTAAAACAACCTATGAAAGAAAGTGAAAATGTTAGTTGCTCAGTCGTGTCTGACTCTTTGTAACTCCACGGACTGTAGCCTGCCAGGTTCCTCTGTCCATGGAATTCTTCAGGCGCAAATACTGGAGTGGGTAGCCATTCCCTTCTCCAGGGGATCTTCTCGACCCAGGGATTGAACCCAGGTCTCCTGCATTGCAGACAGATTCTTTACCACTTGAGCCTCCAGGGAAGCCCAGAACAACCTATATGTAAACCTTTATGTAAATCAGAGGGGCTATCAAAATAGAAAATGTTTAAGTATCTGCGTATCTTAACAGCCTTCTAGTAATATTCAGGTAAAATATAATTCTATCCCTAAAGATTACATTTTAATTTTTCTTTTTATTCTTTTTCAACCCCTCATTCTCATAGACCAAGCTGTTTTTTACATTGTGTAACAGGGTTCCACACAAACAAGGCAGCTTATTTCTGGATTTGGGAAGGTTGCACATACTTGTATATTGGCATTGGGGAAATACTGACTTGTGAGGCAGTCCCATGTGCCTCTGTCCTTTTGTAAATGCTTGCTATTGTGTATCCCCCATTATAGATACATGGGGGATAGAAAACCTGTGTCTTATCCACCAGGGGATACAATTTGAGTAAGATATGGTTTTAGTCTAATAGAGGAGATTGACATATAGTCAAGTCGTTAACTCCTTATGTGAAGCAGAATGTGCCTGGTGCCTTAAGAGATGCCCTGTAGAATTTAGAGGAGGGAAGGATCACAGCAGGGGGCCCAAGGGAGGGTTGCATATGGAGGGGACAGCAGTGAAATAGGCAGACTGGAATCCTGGAGCATTGAGTGGTCCAGTTTTCTGGGGCTTAAAGTTCATATCAGGAAACAGTGATAGGTAAGTTTTCACATAACACATTAGGAGTGGTATTTTGGGTGGACAGGCAGGATAGTTCTGCTTCTTAGTGAGTAGGATGAGGCAGGGAGCTCATTTAAGAGGTTAATGTGATGATTAAAATGTAATAATGAAGAGAACCAGGGTGATGGCAGTGCATTTGGGAAAAAAAGAGACAAATGTAGGATTTCAGAGGATGTGGGGAATGAGTCAGGATGATGAGTAAATGTGATGACTTAGAAATTTCAGGCCTGACTCATGGGAGTGGCAGTGATCAATCATCTCATAAGGAAAAACAGAGGTTCCAGCAAGAGAACTTACTTGGAAGTGGGGCAAATGTTGTCTTCAGTTCTGAGTATATTGAATTTAAGACACTGGTAAGACGTTGGGCTTCCCTGGTGGCTCAGGTGGGAAAGAATCTGCCTGCAGTGTGGGAGACCTGGGTTTGATCCCTGAGTCGGGAAGGTCCCCTGGAGAAGGGCATGGCAACCCACTCCTGTATTCTTGCCGGGAGAACCCCATGGACAGAGGAGCCTGGAGGGCTACAGTCCATGGGGTCACAGAGTCGGACACGACTGACTTTGACTTTTTTCTTTTTCAAGACATTATGTCAGTAGAGGTAGTTATCAGGCAATTTGAACTTGGAAACAAGGTCAAGGTGGGAAAGAGAACCAGGAGACCTCTATGTAGAGCTAACCTTGGAGACTTTGGAACTGGGGGAGGATGGAGAACTAGAAGAAATTAACTTGCAGCTGAAGGCCAGGCCACCTAGGGGAGCATAGGGAGTAGTTAGCCATGAAGCACAGAGATGTCAGAGAAAGGTGAGGTAGTGTTGAGGCATAGGTGCCAAAGGAGGAGGAATGTCTCAGAAAGAAACTTCAGGATGTTCACTGTGTCACATGCTGCAGAGAGCTCCAGAATGATGAATACTTGTATGAGCTGATTGGACTTGCTGAGTCATTGATGACCTCAGTTTAGTGGGTTTTAAGCAGTGGTGGGGATAGATTTAAAAGGTTTAAGAAGTAATGGGTATTGAGGTTGTGGTGATAGTGAAGTGTACACTGATTTTTTGGAGAGGTTAGCACTAACTAGAGGAAAGGAAAGAGATTGAATAGTGGCTTAAGGAACAGCCAGGGTGAGAGAAACTTTGCTTGATTTATGGTTTAGTGTGTGAAAATGTGTTGTTTTTATTTTTATTTTCTTGAAACTTTATATTTGAAATATGTATAAAAAAGTATTATATAAACTAAATGTATACTTTAATGAATCATTAAACAGAAATATATGTGTACACATTACCTAGGTTAAGAAATAGAGCATTGCCAGAAACTTACTCCTCCCCCATGCTCCTGCCCAGTCACCCTTCCTCTCTGGTACAGGTAATCCCTCTCTTGGTTTCTTTTGAAATTCTTTGCTTGCTTTATAGCTTTGCTACCTTATGTGTGTCCCTAAACTCAATAGTTTACTTTTTCCTGGGTTTGAACTTTACATGGGTGCGTGTGTGCTCAGGCACGTCCAGTTCTTTGTGACCCCATGGACTGTAACCCACCAGACTCTTCTGTCCATGGGCTTCTCCTAGCAAGAATACTGGAGTGGTTTGCCATTTCCTCCTCCAGGGATCTTCCTGAACCTATGCGCCACCAGGGAAGCCCTTGTTGAACTTTTCTTAAATAGAATTATATAACATGTATTCTTTTGTATTCAGCTTCTTTTGCTCAGTATCTTTAAGGTTCATCTGCATTCTTATGTATAGTTGTCTGAGCATGTTTTTAAGCCCAGTGAGTGGGTGAACTATAGTGGAACCTGTGAATGAGAGGTAAAAGGACAGGAGAGACAAGATAATGTGGAGGTAGGAAGGAATTAAGTCAAAAGTACAAAGAGGGTGTCAGCTTCATATTAGGGAGGAAACACTCCTCTACAACAGAAATGAAGGAAGAAAGTTACAGAGAGATTTTCAAGGTTATAATTGGAGATGTTGAGGGAACTCATTTTAGACGATCTTTCAGGGTTGAAATCTAGGTCCATTGCCCCCAGCAGGAGGAGACAGGAGAGTTTAAGAACTGGCCAAGATGAGACAAAGTTGGGAATCATTACTGTTTAGACTTTAGGTACATCTTAGCCACAAGTGAGTAAAAGTATTTTTAATATCAGTGAGGGCCTAGCTAGGAAGAGATTTAGAACTTAAATTGATAGTATTCCAGCTTTTTTTCCATGATATTCCTGTACCATTTCTTCCTAACTTGGGATTAAAAGCAAACCAAAACAGACGGTAATGTTTGCTCAGATCTTAAAGTTGGCAAGAGGAGAATACAAGGTCCATTCTTCTGTACCATGCCAGCTGTGAATCAGGTTCCTGGTCAGAATCTTTGCATTTTTCCGGCTGTGCTGGGCCTTCGTTGGTGTGCAGGCTCTTCTCTAGATGTGGCGAGCAGGGGCTGCGCGCTGGCTGCGGTGCGTGGCTTCTCCCTGCGGTGGCTTCGCCTGTAGCTGCGGCACGTGGGCTCAGTAGTTTCGGCTGCCAGGCCCCAGAGCGCAGGCTCAGTAGTTTTGGTGCATGTGCTTAGTTGCATGTGGGATCTTCCCAGAACAGTGATTGAACCCGCTACTCCGGCATTGGCAGGCAGATTCTTTACCACTGAGCCACCAAGAAGCCCCCCTTGTCAGAAACTTTGTATGGTCGTGTTTATCGCCAACTATTGTGTAACCCCCAGCTCAGTATTCAAGGCACTCCTTCACCTTGTCTCAGCCCTACCTTAGCTGGACACTGCTCATCTGAACACCCAGGCTGCCCTCAGCATTCACTTTTCTCACTCATTTCTGTTCCTTTGGTATATTCTTTTTGTTTTTTTCATAAAAATGCCTTCCTCTGTCTCCGGCATGTGGGCACAGTGGGCATAACTTTTTTTCAAGAAACTCAACTGTGAAGGGAAGGAGAGAAGGCATAGTAGTTAGAGGGGAGCACAGGTTCAAACAAGATTTTTTGGTTTACAGTTATTTATATATATATATATATATATATATTTGTTTTTATTTATTTCTTTGACTGTGTTGGGTCTTAGTTGCAGCATGTGGGATCTACTTCCCTGACTGGGGGTCGAACCCCTGGCCCCCTGCATTGGGAGCATGGAGCCTTAGCCACTGGACCACCAGGGAAGTCCCCTACAGTTATTTATTGAGGCCCTGCTATATGTCTTTATATCATCTTTCTGGCTAACCCAACTTTAGATTGGAGACCTTCATCAACTTGTGTAGACCTTGTTTGTTCTCAGTTAAAATTTCAAGCTCTAACCATGGGATGAAAGGTGTTGACACAGGCCGTATGTTCCTAAAAGCCTGTGGGATCGTATTCTCACTGGTAGAAACTGTTTCTCCCCTGTGATCAGAGAAATCCTTCCCTGCCCCGTGCAGACGTGTGTATGGATTTGCTGTCAGTACTCAGCTGACTTGTTCCTGTGTTGTAGACTTCTTCCACAGTGAGCTGGTCACAGCGTTTTGTGCAGTCATGCTTCTCGGATGAGGCTATGCATAAGAATTATTTAATGAGCTTTAAAAAAAACATTTTTTTTCCTTCTCAGGATGGATATTTCCAGGGTGGGGTGCAGGAACTTGTGCTTTTGACAAGTTCCCTTAGGAGCTTCATTTTTGCACAACAGAGTTAAAAACACTGGTCAAGTGTACATATTTATTTTCTGTGCTTTTAAGTCAGTAAAGATTGGTGTTCTTTTTGAGTCATATTTGGTCTTTCCTTTTTCCATTCTTGTTATCTAACATCATACCCCCTCTGAGATAAGTCATTATATAGTGTTCATTTGTATACAAAGACTGTTCAATAAAACATTAAATAACTGGGGAATTTCAGTGGTTAGGACTTGGCGCTTTCAGTGCCATGGCCCAGATTCCCTCCCTAGTTGAGGAACTAAAATCCCATATGCCATGCGGCATGGCCGAAAAAACAAAATTAAAAAACTGAAAACAAATGAGATAAACTAAATGAAATTTGTATGGTGCTTTAACTGATTACTTTCAAATGTCAACATCGTGGTCTTTTTCTCAGATAAGACAGGGTCCTTGTGATTAACCACCCTCTGAAATCCCAGTCACCCTCTGCCTCTCTTATCCTTGAATGATATGCTTTAACCACAGGACAGCTTTGGCCACTTTTGCCTATGGAGCCCCTGACTTGTGCCTGACTTTTAAACCCCTTTGTCAGGAAGAAGAATCATTCATCTGTGGTTTGTTAAGTCCTTGACTTCTACCAGGTTGAAGTACTGGGTAGCACATACCGTCTATTCCAGTATGGGTGACTTTCCATTGTGTCAAGAGAGCTTGTGAGGAGCCAGATAGATCTTGATGGTCAATTAGAAATTATGAGTCTGCACATACTCATGTTAAATTACATTTGTTTACAATGCAGGGAAGGAAGTTCATTCCTTATTGGGAACTTCAGGCATATTCCTCATGGCTGCTAATGACTTTATACTTAAGGAGATCATGGCAAGTTATTGAGAATTATTTGGCTCTGCCTTCCTTCATGGGGCAGAGGGGCTTCCCTGGTGGCTCAGATGGTAAAGAATCTGCCTACAGTGTGGGAGATCCAGGTTCGATCCCTGGGTCAGGAAGATCCCTTGGAGAAGGGCATGGCAACCCATTCCAGTATTCTTGCCTGGAGCATTCCATGGACAGAGGAGCCTGGCAGGCTGCAGTCCATGGGGTTGCAAAGAGTTGGGCATGACTGAGCAGCTAACATTTCACTTTCTCCATGGGCTAGGCTTGCCTGTGTATTCTCACTGAGACTTTTTTTTCCCTCTTCTCAGACTCACCCCACGCAGACAGCCTTCCTCTCCAGTGTCGACCTACACACTCACTGCTCGTACCAGATGATGTTGCCAGAGTCGATAGCCATCGTTTGTTCCCCCAAATTCCAGGAGTGAGTACACGGGGTCTGGTTCCAGGGAGAAGCTTCAGAGGAAATGTTCTGCATTCTAAAGACCTTGTTCTCTATCTAATATATAGATTGTGGTATTTGACTGGCTTTTCTAAAGGTCTTCCTTTTCAGTCCTATAGCCTGATAAACCTATTCTGCTTGTTTACACAAGTATCCAAGCAATAACGTAGGTGCTTTTATAAGAAAAAGATGTTAGAAATTTGAAGTGTTTGACTTGAATCAGTAGGAATTTCAAGAAATTGATGTCAGATTAGAGAATTTCAGTATCTAACAGATTATCTCTGAAAATTAACTTTTTCATTTTAAACCCTGTTATTTACTATGAATTCTTCCGGTAAAACTGATGTGGTGGCAGTGATGAATCACTCTCTGATTCATTCACCAGAGAAGAGAGCTGTGGGCCAGCAGACTTTTGAAGGTGTCTCAAAATGAGTTCTGCCCTGCCCAATGTGTGTGTGATTGAGGGGGTCACCTTTGCTTGATTCTGGACCTGCTTTTTCTTATTTCAGAACTGGATTCTTTAGACTCACTGACCATGGACTAGAGGAGATTTCTTCCTGTCGCCAGAAAGGATTTCATCCCCACAGCAAGGATCCACCCCTCTTCTGTGTATGTATCCCTGTAGAGGAAGCTGGAGCTACGCTTTAACCAGGGAGCACAGTCAGAGCTGATGCCACACAGTGTCCTTCACGACCCACACAGACGATCAGCCTTGTCACTAATTTTCTAAATCTTCCTACAAAGACATATGTGGGAGGCAGTGTGGAACAGGAAGAGGTTTGAGTCTTAGCTCCGCTACTTAAGGGTTGTGATCAAGTTATTTAACCTTCCTGGGCCTCAACTTTCTCACCTATAAATGGAGATGATGATGATGACGATGATGATATATACTTTTACAGGGTTGTTGACAGGATTAAATGGAAGTACCAAGTGCAGTAGCTTGCTTACTAAACATTAGGTTTTTTTCCTTCATCATCATCAGTTGCTAAGCGTGCATTTCAATGAGAGATTTGAATTCAAAAGAAAAAAGCCATTTAACATAGGTAAAGTATATTTAATTTTGGAATTTTGCTTTTAATTTGATTTTAGGTCATAGAGATTTTTACGACCTTCTTAGAAAGTTTTTCCCCCAAGTGGTAAATGTTGTGGGTTTTTGGTAAATTCACAGTGGTAAAAAGCTGTGGATAAAAAGCTGTAGTTGCTGAAAAGTATGTTGCAGTTTTCTCCTCAAATCTAATGAGATAGTACTGCCTCACTCCATGCCGGCCATGGAGTACCATTATTTCTTTTGGGTGCACTGAAAAGAAACCAATGTGGAAAAGGGACTCCAGAGCCTTGTCACTCTAGTGACAAGTAGAAGAGGTAAAGAGACTAGGGATGTTTAGGAGAGAACCCCAGGGAGCATCTGAGAACTGACTGTAAGTATTAGAAGAGCTGTTGTATAAAAAGGTCCCAGATATTTCATATGACTCCCAGAACCAAAACTTGAGACCCTGTGAAAGTGCCAGTTTTCGGCTGAGTATGAGAAAGAAATTTCTGACAGATTTGCTCACAAATAGGGAAGTCTGCCTTGGAATGTAATAAGTGTCTTGGTACCAGGATGTTGAAACAGAGACTGCACAATCCCCCAGAAATGCCTAGGCTTTCGGTTAGGATGACCCCTTGCGCATACAAAGAGGGAATATTCCCCTTGTGGGAATAGGTGTACTTTTATTATCTGGTTGACATAATGACCCAGCATACTGCAATTAATCCAGCAGTTATTTTAAATAAATGTATATTTTGTAAATGATGCTAGAATATACATACATTTGAAGAATAAATGGAGATATATAGGTCCATATTGATTCAGACTACAGGCTATTGATTCTGGATTGGTGGAAATAATAATTCCCAGACCCCTTACCATAGTTGCCGCTTAAGTAACAGTCTGGTTGCCTGCCTGGGAACCACTAGCCAGAATGAGCATTTCAAGTATTTAAGCATTTAAAAGATGGCTTTTCTGAATTCTCCAGGACTTCCCATTTCTTTCTGTTTTGCTATTGCAGAGCTGCAACCATGTGACTGTTGTGGACAGAGCTGTGACCGTCACAGACCTTCGATGAGAGTTTGACTCAGATGCCTCCCAAGAATTGTAAAACCATATCAGTGTACTGTAGCCCCTTAATTTAAACTTTCCAGAAAGCTCTGGAAGCTTTTTAAAACAATAGGAAGTACCACCCAGGGGAGAACTGATTTTCTATTTCTGGTTTGAAAAGAAATGATCAAGTATGTCTTTAGGCACATCTGGAAAATAGCATGGTCATGCTAAAGCAACTTTTCAGTCTGCCTGCAGCTAAAAAATCAAGGTGAGAAACTGTGATGAAGACTCACATGTGCTTTGTTAAAGATTCACCAATTGTTAACACTGTTACCCTGTCACCTATCCTTCTAGTTTCTTTGCCAACTTGTTTATTGTTTACCTTTGGACTAATTAAGAGCATCTATGCAGAAGTTTGGAAGCCATTTAAAAAATCTTTGGGTTTTCCTGCGGTTTATGGCAAGATTAATGAAGCTTATTATAAGGCTGAAGGTCAGCTTCCTATGTCTGACCAGATGGTGAGGCTCAAAAACCCTAAAGAATGATTTTGTCAGAAATTATTGTTATTTAACAAATATTTCAGGATATTTTTTCTTCTACAATAAAATAACAATTAACTTATATATATATATATGTATATGGTGTGTGTGTGTGTGTGTGTGTGTGTGTGTGTGTGTGCTCTAGAATGATCTGTTGGATCAAGCATTGTCTAGACAGACAATGCTTACTAAATGTTAACTAAAAGGTCTAGTTATTTGGGGAAAAGGTGAGGGAAAAATAGAACTTTGAGATGTGTCAACATTGCAAGTATGTCCCAGTTTACTTTAAATCGTTCAGTCCTTTCATTCTGCCTCTTGCCGTCTTCCAGAGGTGTGAAGTCATCTTTGTTCTTTTGGTGCTGTCTCAAGTGGGTCATCCATTCACTTCCTCCTTATGACCTAAAATCTTTCAGCTGAGGGTAATAGTGCCTTTGTTTGGAGTACCAGGTTACACTCCAGATAAATGGTTATATTCCCATGCCAACACACCCCACTGGCTTTATTGTGTTGGTTATTCCTTTCTGACTTAAGCAACATCTAGGGAGATGTTTGAAGCTGTAGCTGATTCTATATTTTTCCTGTGAGCTGAGCCTAATGCTCTAAGGTGTTCTAGAAATTAATGGTATTGTTTGTGTCCCCTCAGAGGGCAGAAGAAGAAATACTTTGGGTAGGAGAATGATTTCTTTTTGTATCAAAATTCTGTGGGGAAAAAAACTTTATAACTGTATGAAGTTTTGCTTCATTTAAAAATTTTGTGTCCTGAATATATTCCTTCTTTATTACTTAGGTTTGTGGCCCTTGAACTTTTCCCCTGAAAGAGACAAGTGTCTATATTCATGTTCTCATAGGTTCTTAACTCCAAAGATACTAGAAGTTCTCTTTTCTGCAGTTTCAGAGTAGGTGGGAATGTGGGGCTGGATGGGTCTGGGCAAGGGAGAGTATCTCTCTGGCCAGTACCCTCCTTTCCCTGCTGCAGCCCCACAGGCAGCCTGGTCCGCCTTGTCCTTACAGTGCCACACTTGCCTGGCTCTGTACTTTCTAGGCAGTGCACGCCTTCTTTGCATTCTCAAGGCTACTGTTAGTTTATGACCTTATTACCCCTTACTTGAACTATTTCAGTGGGCTTCTTACCAGATGGTTTCTGGTGTTTCTTTTTTTATTTTTTTGGTGGCACTATTTCTTTGTTATTGTGCACAGGCTTTCTCTAGTTGCTGCAAATGGGGGGCTACTCTTCACTGCAGTGTGCGGGCTTCTCATCGCAATGGTGTCTCTTTCTGAGGAGCACTGGCTGTAGGCACGTGGGCCTCAGTAGTTCCAGCACGTGAACTCAGTAGTTGTGGCACATAGGCTAGTTGCTCCATGGCACGTGGAATCTTCCTGGAGCAGGGATCGGACCTGTGTCCCCTGCATTGGCAAGGGGATTCTTAGCCACTGTACCACCAGAGAAGTCTTATTAGTGTTTCTTGACTCTAGTCTCTTCTGCCCAATACAGTCAGGAGAAGTTTCCCACGTTACAGCCATCCTCATGTTTCCTCACTTGCTCAAAAACCTACAGTAGCTTTCTGTTGCTTAACATCTAAAGTTAGCCTTCATTCCAGACTTTCCATATGGTCACATAAAGTTCTTACCCTTGGGCACACACTAGTTACCTGGGAAGCTTTTTAAAAAGTACTGATACTCATGCTTCACACCCCACCAATGAGATCCAGATCTCTGGAGTGAGACCTCAGACATTGTTTTTGTTTTTGTCTTTTAAGCTGGTAGGATTCTCAAGGACAGCCAGGGTTGAAAGCCACTGCACTAGTCATTTATACCTAAGAGTTTTGAGCTCTCGTCAGTCTCTGTACATCGTAGACATTCGATGAATATCCAGGGTTGATCTCCTTGGGGATTGACTGGTTTGATCTCCTTGCTGTCCAAGGGACTCTCAAGAGTCTTCTCCAGCACCACAATTTGAAAGCATCAGTTCTTTGGTGCTCAGCCTTCTTTATGGTCCAATTCTCACATCTGTACGTGGCTACTGGAAAAACCATAGCTTTGACTATACAGACCTTTGTTGGCAAAGTGATGTCTCTTCTTTTTAATATTCTGTCTAGATTTGTCATAGGTTTTCTTCCAAGGAGCAAGCTTACTTTCACATACTCCTAATTAAATACCAAACCAGAGAGGAAGAAAAAAGCCCCTTAAACCTTACAATGCTCTCTTGGGTTCCAGGCACTTTATGTGGGAAGCATTCCCTAGTGTGGCTGGTATCATGATGGATATGTGTTGCCTGAGAGGCGAGGGTTTCAACTTTGACTTGGCACCTCAGAATTTAAAGTCATAATGCCTATCCCCTTTGATTGCTGTTCACTTCTTCTGGGTTTCAGTTACTCCAGTGGAAGAAATTCTTTCATGTGGGGGAGAGTGCGGGCTCAGTAGTTGCAGCCGTCAGTAGCTGCTCTGTGGTATATGGAATCCTCTTAGACCAGGGATTAAACCCATGTCTGCTGTATTGGCAAGTGGATTCTCAACCACTGGACCACCAGGGTAGTCCCCAAGGCTCATTTCTTTTTGTGAGGAGCTTTGGTTGGGGCACTGAGAAAACCTGTTTGGAACCCTGGAACATTATCCTTTGGGGAGGAAGTGCTAGACTAAACATGACATATTTTGATTCTAGGCCCCAGTGTTCACATACCAGCAAGTCACCTAACTTCCCAAACGTCTTTAAAATCTATAAATTGGGGTCAGTCTAATATACCTTCCTCACATGATAAAATGAACTCCATATGTAACTATGAGAGTTGTAGAGATGCTGTGAAGTCTTAACGTACTTACTCTTTGTATCCCTGGAAGACTTAGAGTTGAGGTGCCCTTGCCTCTACCTGGGAGACCACTGCCTGCTTCAACTTCCTGGTAGAGGACTCCTCAGACAGATTCACGTTGTTTCTCACTAACTGGGCTTCAGCTCCGATTCTTTTCTGGTCTGCTCTGATGTTCTGAACTGAAAAAACTGAAACCCTCAAGAACCAGGAGAAATACTCCAAATTTCTACTCATTTTCCCTAAGACTCAGAGCAGAGCCAGGACCTAAAGAGATGGCACCATATCTTTTCTCTTGTTTCCACCCCCACTCTTTTTTAAAGCTCATTTTTTATTGGAGGCTAATTGCTTTGATTTGTTGGTTTCTGCTGTACAACAACGTGAATCAACTGTAAGTATACAGTGTCTCCTCCCTCTTGAACCTCCCTCCTACCTCCCCCACCACCCCATCCCTCGAGGTTGTCACAGAGCCCTGAGCTGAGCTCCCTGTCTTATACATCAGCTTCCTGCTAACTCTCTGTTTTACACGTGGTATTGCCTCTGTGTCAGTGTTCCTGAGTTCGTCTCCCCCTCTCCTTCCCCCACTATACCCACAAGTCCGTTGTCTGCATTTTTATTCCTACTCTGTGAATCGGTTCATCAGTACCATTTTTCTAGATTCCATACGTATGCGTTAATATATGATACTTGTTTTTCTCTTTCTGACTTACCTGTGTAACAGGCTCTAGGTTCATCCATCTCACTACCGCTGACTCAAATTCATTCCTTTTTATAGCTGCGTAATATTCCATTGTGTGTGTATACCACAACTCCTTTATCACTCCTCTGTTGATGGACATCTAGGTTGCCACCATGTCCTGGCTACTGTAAATAGCACTGCAGTGAACACTGGGGTACATGTGTCTTGGAATTATGGCCTCCTCAGGAGAAGGCAATGGCACCCCACTGCAGTACCCTTGCCTGGGAAATCCCATGGACAGAGGAGCCTGGTAGGCTACAGTCCATGGGGTCGCGAAGAGTTGGACACGTGTTCTTGCCTGGAGAATCCCAGGGACTGCGGAGCCTGGTGAGCTGCTGTCTGTGGGGTCGCACAGAGTCGGACGCGCCTGAAGCGACTTAGCAGCAGCAGCAGGGTGTAAGCCCAGTAGTGGGATTGCTGGGTCATATGGCAGTTTTATTCCCAGTTTTTTAAGGACTCTCCGTACTGTTCTCCATAATGGCTCTATCAGTTTATATTCCCACTAACAGTGCAAGAGGGTTCCCTTTTCTCCACATCTTCTCCAGCATTTATCGTCAGCAGATTTTTTGATGATGGCCATTCTGACCAGTGTAAGGTTATACTTCCTTGTAGTTTTGATGTGCATTTATTTAATAATAAGCAGTGTTGAGCATCTTTTCATGTGCTTGTTGGCCATCTGTATGTCTTCTTTGGAGAAATGTCTGTTTAGGTCTTCTACCCATTTTTTGATTGGGTGGTTTGTTTTTCTGATGTTGAGCTGCATGAGCTGCTTGTATATTTTCGAGATTAATCCTTTGTCAGTTGTTTCATTTGCAATTATTTTCTTCCATTCTGAGTGTTGTCTTTTCATCTTATTTACAGTTTCCTTTGCTCTGTGAAAGCTTTTAAGTTTAATCAGGTCCCATTTGTTTATTTTTGTTTTTATTTCCATTACTCTAGAATGTAGGTCAAAGAGGATCTTGTGATTTATTTCAAAGCGTGTTCTGCCTATGTTTTCTTCTAAGAGTTTTATAGTTTCTGGTCTTACAGTGTTACAAAGTGTTCTGATTTCATTCTTTTGTATGTAGCTGTCTTGTTTTCCCAGAACCACTTATTGAAGAGCTTGTCTTTTCTCCACTGCATATTCTTGCCTCCTTTGTCAAAGATAAGCTGCCCGTAGGTGTGTGGGCTTATCTCTGGGCTTTTTATCTTGTTCCATTGAGCTATATTTCTTTTTGTGCCGGTACCATACTGTCTTAATTACTGTGTGCTTTAGTTGCTCTGTTGTGTCCGACTCTTTGCGACCCCATGGACTGTGGCCCACCAGGCTCCTCTGTCCATGGGATTTTCCAGGCAAGAATACTGAAGTGGGTAGCCATTCCCTTCTCCAGGGGATCTTCCTGACCCAGGACTTGAACCCAGGTCTCCTGCACTGCAGTTGGATTCTTTACCAATTGAGTCACGAGGGATGCTCCCATCTTGATGACTATAGCTTTGTATTAATAGTATAGCCTGAAGTCAGGAAGGTTGATTCCTCCAGCTCTGTTTTTCTTTCTCAAGATTACTTTGGCTATTTGGGGTCTTTTGTGTTTCCATACACATTGTAAAATTTTTCATTCTGGTTCTGTGAAAATACCATTGGCAATTTGATAGGATTTGCATTGAATCTGTAGACTGCTTTAGGTAGTGTTGACAATATTGATTCTTCCAATCCAAGAACATGATGTATCTCTCCGCCTGTTTGTGTCGTTTTTTTTCTTTCATCAGCGTCTTTTGGTTTTCTGCATATAGATCTTTGGTTTCTTTAGGTATGTTTATTCCTAGGTATTTTATTATTTTTGTTGCAGTGGTGAATGGGGTTATTTCCTTAATTTCCTTTTAGGATTTTTTGTTGTTAGTGTATAGGAATGCAAGGGATTTCTGTGTATTAATTTTGTATCCTTCAATTTTACTTAATTCACTGATTAGATCTAGTAATTTTCTGGTGGCATCTTTAGGGTTTTCTGTTTATAGTATCATGTCATGTGCAGAGTTTTATTTTTTCTTCCACCCCACTTTTGTTTGAACCTCCTACTTTTGTTGTTCCAACTACTTCTTGAGGTGAAAGAACAGGAGGAGAACTTTGACCCTCTTCACAGATGTCTTTATTTCTTAATCCAAGGTTGAATTTTTTGTTAACCTTTGCCTACTTGTGTCAGAAGTGGACCTTACGCTTGTAAGATACATGCAGTATCTAAATAACCATGGACTCTTGTGTCCTTGTTAATTAAACCTGCTTCCCTGAGGGTTTGATTCAAGTTCTGCCTTTTCCAGTGTCCACTCGAACTGGTAAATTCATTCTTAGGGCTTCCTTCTCTGAGCTCCAGTGGCACTTCAGCCTGTTACCCACAGTTTGGTATGTGATTTTTTTTGCTATTCTGCAGTGTTTTTTAATTGTCTTTTGTGAGTCAAGTCGCTGAACTGTCATGTAAACTCATGTCATGCTTGCTTTCTAACACTGTGTTGAGTGCCTTTTAGTCAACACAGTACTTCCTTTCTTTCGCTGAGCCCTTCCTTGAAATAGCAGCCTTGGTGTTGGACCACGTGCTGGAAAGCCAGCTGGACCCATGCCCTGACCTCCACCTGTGGGAAGCCGTGTTAAGGCCTTGACTCAGACGTGTATCCTGGGCCTGTCCCACCACCCCAGTGTCACCTCATGCCAAAGATCTGAACAT
Organism: Ovis aries; assembly: GCF_016772045.2. Classification (NCBI taxonomy): domain Eukaryota; kingdom Metazoa; phylum Chordata; class Mammalia; order Artiodactyla; family Bovidae; genus Ovis; species Ovis aries. The sequence continues at coordinate 95,689,806 of NC_056056.1, forward strand.
AGGCACGAGCTGCCAGCAGCTGTGCTCTTCCTCCAGCGGCCAGGACGGCTGCTTGTGCTGCCCAAAAGGCAGGCAGGGGAAGATGTGCCCGCACTGAAGGCTGAAAGGGGGAGGTCAGAGAGGGAAGAGGAAACAGAGAGAGTCTGGTGGCAAGTAATTACTGTCTTGTCACAGAAACAAAGGAAAGCAACAGCTTAAACAAGGAGGAGGTGAGTGGCACCAAAAGGCTCAGGGGAGGTTTTTAGGCTAATGACCAAGGGACCCAAGGTCCATGAGATCTGGCAGCCGGCAGAGGTCTTCTCTGACAACCCCATATAAAACGCCTCCACTCCATTACACTGTCTCCTTCTTTACTGTCTGCATAGCACTGTCATTAGCTTAAATCATCTTATATATAGTATATATTATATATAATAATAATGTATAATATATAATTAATATATAATATATCTACTATATATATGTATATAGTATACTCTGAAAACAGCAATTTTTGTTCACTCTTCTAGTCTCAGCTCCCATAACAGTTCCTGACACTGGATAAGATAGGAATAAATGCACAGACTTACCCAAAGTCACCCAACCAATAAATGGGAAAGCTTTGGCTTTTTCAGGAACAGCACATTAAATGTGCACACAGTTTGAATAATGACTTTAAAGATTATGCAATTTAAAAATTAATAAGTTAATCATAGAAGATTACCTCTTAGAAGGTAAAAGAAGGAAAGCATATGAAAAAATAAAAACTGCATATATAGAGATCAAACCCAGGTCTCCCACATTGCAGGCAGATTCTTTACCAGCTAAGCCACAAGGGAAGCCCATAAGAAAGTCTTCTGTATAACTAAGCTTCTCAGTGAATAATCTTATCAGTGAAACAGATGATTTTCTAGTAAAAAAATTTATAGATATGCATGAAACTAAAATTTATCTCAAGTGCAACTTAAAAGACCAGTAGTCGATGAAGAAATGGGAAAACGTGTACAATGTTATCTCCAGAAGCTTTTATGAATGAGTTCTTTCAACCTTTCAAGCGAAGGAGAATTCCCATGCCCTTTTTTATTTTGGTAAAATATCGCAAAAGAGTAGCAATGTTTGTCCACTAAAAGATGTATATAATTCCAGCTTTCTAGTATAGGCAATAGCCAGTTGTGATTGGGGAAAAAGATTCTTAATCACCTTAGAAACCAAAACTATGAAATAACTTGGAACAAGATAAACAGGAAATGTTCAGTTTCTTTCTTTATTATAAAGAAAACTAAGCTGTACAGAGGGACATGAAGAAAATAAATGGAAAGACAAATATTCTATATTCTCTGAGCGGAATATTTAATGCTTTAAGGATGTTAATTCTTTAATCCATAAAATTAAATGCAAGTCTACAAAAATTTTAACTTGAAAGAATCTCTCTAAAATTAATCTGGAATAAGGGAATAACCATTTTTTAATTGAAAGGTGAAGAATGTTGGGGAAATTTTATTACTAGGTAATTCTTATTATAAACGTAAGTTAAAATAATAGTGTACTGGTGGAAGACTAGATTAAGAATAGCAAACTTTATTGTTTAAAGAGAAAAGACAATGCGTGCATGGCATGGACCGTGTCTTGTTGGAATTGTGCTTTGGTATATGATGCTATTTGGCTTTTTCTGTGATGCTTTTTTTTTTTTTTTTTTCCAAGGCAAAGTGAGGTGAAATGAGGTACAGAGGAATAGGGAAGCTAACTCCAGAGAATGACTGAGAAATATCCAAGAATAGTCGTACTTCCTTTAGTCTAGGTGATGTTTCCACTTCTTTCAGCCACTAAAACCCATTACTTTTTTGTCCAACACAAGTAACATCCTATATTCTCACTCAGACCCAGGGGAAAAACAGAAATAACCCTTGGACCACTGTGGGAGTTCTTTTTTGGAGTTGCCAAAAGCCACAGAACTGCAAATGAGTGGTGTCAAACTTCCAAACCCACACTCAACCACAATGCAATACCACCTTCCTAAGATATACATAGATATATGCATTCATTAAAACTATGAGAAAGAAACACACCAAAATATTAATAGTATTTTTCTGTAGGTGATAGAATTATGGCATAATTGCTCTCTTTTTTCCCCTCCATACTTTTTTGAATTTTCCAAATATTCTACAGAGAACATGCATTGTTTTTATAATTGGACAGAAAGAACAATGCTTACTATTTTCAGAAACCAAAGCTCCACTGCCCTTTCAATGTGGGAATCCAGCCAAGACCTTATTCTTGGACAGCACCAGTGAAAGGGCCTTAGGAATGCTCGTGGGCACAGCAGCAGAGGATGTCATATATGGAAACCTTCCATGAGGGTGACATCACACTGGAACCTAGTCAAAATAAACCTCGCTGCAAGGGCTGGCAGAGATCTTTGGATAAAACCTGGAGAGTGGAAAGCCCAAGAAAGAATAGACCTAAAGAAGACAACCTCTGGGCTTTAGCCTCAACAACTCCTGTGTATCTGTTTGGGCTTATTAGCAGATTTTCCTCTCTGCTAAGTTTCTAGGGAAGGATTACTTTTCCCCAACTCACCGTCCTCCAAAAAAGAATTCCCACAGTGGCTCAAGGGTTATTTCTGTTTTTCTTCCTGGCCTGAGTGAAAATACAGGATGTTACTTGTGTTGGACCAATAGTAATGGATTATTGATAGGTGAAAGAGGTGGAAATATCACCTAAGGGAAGTAAGATTTTTCTTGGCTATTCCTCAGTCATTCTCCGTAGTTAACTTATCTACCCATCTGTCTCCTCTTTTCATCTCTCTGTGCCTTAAAAAAAAAATCACATCAAAACACAATTGCATCAAGATATGGTTCATGCCATCTACAGCATTGATCCCTTCGTCACCATGAATAGCTCTTCACTTCCCTGCACGCCATACTTAAACATCTGTGTCTAGGACTTCTTTTATCCAGCTTAGTGTTCTAGACCTTCCAATGGCCCGGGAGTTTTCAATTGTTTTAATTGAACCACGGCAGACTCAGGATAAGTTTACCCAAATCTTTCAGTTCCCAGTCCCAGTGTCGCTCTGTAAGCACGAGGCTTCTGATACAGCCCTTGGAGCTTCAACACAGCCTTGAAGAGACCATATAATGACAGAGAATCCTGGGTTGGTTTGAATTCTTTTCACTGCACTGACAGAAAACTCAATTCAAACTTGTGTTCAGGCACAGTTGAATCCAGTGCCCATTGTTATCAAAGACTCATTTTGTTTTCTTCTCTTAGCTCTTGCATACTCAGTATTCATTGATTTAATTAGGTTTTTCCAGTATGGGAACTTTGTCAGCTATAGGTTTGTTCCTACTGTCTTGGTAAATCCAGCAAGAAAAAGAGAAGCTGTGTCCAACAATTCCAACAAGTTCTGGAATTGAGTCATAGGGTCATGACTTCATCCTTGAATCAGTCACTGTGTCCAAGAGGATGGAATGCTCTGATTGGCCTGGCCTGGGTCATATATCTATACCCCATCTGAACTAGGTGCATGGGAATGGGGGAACATTCATTCTCCAAAGAAAAATCATGATGGCATTAAGGGAAGAGTGGATGCTGGCCAGGAAAAGGCTACAGCGTCTACACTAAGTGCCTAGAAGGAGAAGCTAGGGCACCATCACTGTGGACACAATGACCAAGGTGAGCAAGCTAATAAAATGCAAATGGAAACACCAAGTGCTCTTGCCTTTAGATAATAGCAGCTTGACTATGGGGTAGTAACCATTTCACTCCCCAAAAGATGGGTCATTTAATTTGCAGTTATTGAGCATCTACTGTGTGCAGAGCACTCTTAAAAATACACAGGAAGTAAATGTTATACTCTGTCTTCAGGGAGGAAAATAATGGAGTAAATTAAAGAAACTATGTTCTTTAGTTGCTCAGTCACATACGACTCTTTTGTGACCTCGTGGACACGGGACCCCAGGGTCCTCTGTCCACAGCATTTCCCAGGCTGTGGAGTGGGTTGCCATTTCCTTCTCCAGGAGATCTTCCCACGCAGGGATTGAACCCACATCTTCTGCACTGGCAGGTGGATTCTTTACTAATGAGCCACCTGGGAAGCACTAAAGAAACTATACTCCCATGAAATAAATTTCTGCACAATTGGTCAGTGTATACAGAAAGGGCACCAATTCTTTGCCTGAGTATTGACAGAACCCAAGTTAGGGAGAGATGAATGTTTTCGTCATTTATAGTCCACTTTTATAATTTAATTTATACTCTATGTAAATTGTTTTGTATTCTACTTTTCAGCAAATATTTACTACTAAGTGCCAAACCCCCATGCTAGACTCTGAACCCAGTAGAAAGGCTTTCCAGGATATGTAAAATACTACAAAGGAAAAATAAGTTGAAGGTAGAGGCAAAGGATCAGAGAATACAAGCATACAACAAAGTAGACACAGTAATAGAGCAAAAAAGTGAAATGATCACTTACATTCCCATGGATAGGCCACATGAGGTGTGATGTCGTAAATAATAGAAACATTTGTGTAATAAACCCAAACAGCACATAGAGGATTATTTTTATTCATATAAAAGATGGCATCTCGCTAAAGCACAATGTGTTGTAAAAGTAATTCTATTGGAAAAATGGGGAATGGAGGCAGGCAGGATATATGGTTCAGCTCAGATACCTAGTTGTCTTTTAATCTGGCTTAACCTAGGAATGTATTTTGTCATATTTGAAGGCTCAGATGGACTGCATAGACTTTAAACAACTCCAAGTTTCTCTGGTGACATTTTAATAAATATTTAGTGACAGTGAACTTGGAATTGTAATCTTTGGCAAGTATCTGGAATTTAGCTGCCATTCTTTATTGGTGGCTAAGTAAGGTCTGAGACTCTGACTTCAAATGACTTTTGCTTTAACACAGCTCGCCATGGTGGAGTAAGAGAGCTCTTGGCCCACTAAATACATAGATTCCCACTTTACAGTTGAAAAGGGACTTGGAGTAACCACAAAGATATTTTGGACAGCGAATTTGGGGAATCAAATTTTGAACAACGTGGTTGTCTCCTCATTTATGAACTTGGGAATAACATGGGACTACCTTCCTAGGTAATAACTTTATTGTTCGAGATTTTGATCCGTAGCCCTTCTATGTCCTTAGCTAATAGACTGTTGTATATATAGACCATTCTTTGTCCAGGAAAAAAAGCCATCTCACCACAGTAAAAAAGAATACCTCCTTTTCTTTTTTTATCGCAAGGGGCTGCGCAACTAACTCATCTAAAGATAGTATCAGGTTTTTGTTTTTGTGTTTTAATGAGTGGAAAAGTACTGGTGTCAGAACTCAGCCTGGATCAGCCCTCAGGAAAGTTGTTCCCCCAACTCTGGCCCATGAAGTGGAATAGCAGTGCCAGATCAATTTGTCCATGGCCCAGACTGAGGAAAGGTCAATGAAAGCTGCAGTCAATTTCATATTATTCTTGCCACTGTAGGGCAAACATCGTAGCAGTGACCTGTGGTGGCATTGTTGTTTGAAGACCATCTGCTCTTTATGTCAAATGCTGATCTGAGAATCCTGGAATTTCACGAATTGTTAACAAGGTGGCAAAGAATTTAGGTAGAATGACCAGTTTTAAAAAATAGACTTAATTTGAGTTAAGGGAAGCACAAGTTATCCTTAGTTAAGGAAAATAAGCTAGAACTAAATCCAAAGAGTAAAATAATAAACAGTAAGCGCAATTCATACATAAAGATGGGGATTAGAACCCATCATTCAGAAGGAACATTAAAAATTCAAGAGGCAAAAAGTCCCCATGGATGCTTTACTTAGCTCAAGTGTTAAAATTGGGCAGTGATGGACCATAACTGGGCTCTCGTCAGAGACTGACCTCATATTTATAACAATGGGGGCTGTTGACCCCCATTTATAACAATGGGGGTCAGAGAGCTGGAGGAAGTGAACTTCCTAGGTGTTATTCTGCATCTGGTCCGACACAAACACACTTTCCAAGATGACCACTCGCAAACCTTTTCTAGAGTCTACCCTCATTGCCATATTCCGTACTCACCACAAGATAGTAGATTTTCCCAGTTTTATTGAGATATAATTGATGTACAGTCCTGTATAAGTTTAAGGTGTATAATGTAATGACTTGACATATGTGCATGAAATGATGACCGCAATAGATTAAGTGAACATCCATCATCTCACGTAACTACAGCATTACAGGGAAAGAAAAAGGCAGCCAAAATAACTCACTTGGGAGAGTGTAAAGACTGAAGAAATGGAAAAAAAATTTTTTTTCCTTGTGATGAGGTCTTAGGAGTTACTTGGGAGAGCTGTTGCTCTTAACAACTTTCATTTGTAACATAGCTCAGTTCAGTTCAGTCGCTCAGTCGTGTCCGACTCTGCGACCCCATGAATCGCGGCACGCCAGGCCTTCCTATCCATCACCAACTCTCGGAGTTCACTCAGACTCAAGTCCGTCGAGTTGGTGATGCCATCCAGCCATCTCATCCTCTGTCATCCCCTTCTCTTCCTGCCCCCAATCTCTCCCAGTATCAGAGTCTTTTGCAATGAGTCAACTCTTCGCATGAGGTGGCCAAAGTATTGGAGTTTCAGCTTTAGCATCATTCCTTCCAAAGAACACCCAGGGCTGATCTCCTTCAGAATGGACTGGTTGGATCTCCTTGCAGTCCAAGGGACTCTCAAGAGTCTTCTCCAACACCACAGTTCAAAGACATCAATTCTTCGGCGCTCAGCCTTCTTCACAGTCCAACTCTCACATCCATACATGACCACTGGAAAAACCATAGCCTTGACTAGATGGACCTTTGTTGACAAAGTAATGTCTCTGCTTTTGAATATGCTATCTAGGTTGCTCATAACTTTTCTTCCAAGGAGTAAGCGTCTTTTAATTTCATGGCTGCAATCACCATCTGCAGTGATTTTAGAGCCCAAAAGAATAAAGTCTGACACTGTTTCCTCTGTTTCCCATCTATTTCCCATGAAGTGATGGGACCAGATGCCATGATCTTCGTTTTCTGAATGTTGAGCTTTAAGCCAACTTTTTCGCTCTCCTCTTTCACTTTCATCAAGAGGCTTTTAGTTCCTCTTCACTTTCTGCCATAAGGGTGTTGTCATCTGCATATCTGAGGTTATTGATATTTCTCCCGCCAATCTTGATTCCATCTTGTGCTTCTTCCAGCCCAGCATTTCTCATGATGTACTCTGCATAGAAGTTAAATAAGCAGGATGACAGTATACAGCCTTGACGTACTCCTTTTCCTATTTGGAACCAGTCTGTTGTTCCATGTCTAGTCCTAACTGTTGCTTCCTGACCTGCATATAGGTTTCTGAAGAGGCAGGTCAGGTGGTCTGGTATTCCCATCTCTCAGAATTTTCCACAGTTTATTGTGATCCACACAGTCAAAGGCTTTGGCATAGTCAATAAAACAGAAATAGATGTTTTTCTGGAACTCTCTTGCTTTTTCGATGATCCAGCAGATGTAACATAGAACAGTGTTAATTATCTTTCTCATGTTGTACATTACTTCTGTAGTATTTATTTATCTTATAACTGAAAGTCTGTACCTTTTGATCGCCTTCATTCAAATCCCACCCTCCCCCACCTCTGGTAACCATACATCTGAACTCTTTTCCTGTGAGCTTGTTCTGTTGTTTACTTTTGAAGAAGAATTGATCTCCAACGCTATGTTAGTTCCTGGTGTACATCATAGTGATTCGATATTTCTCTACATTTCAAAATGACCACCATGGTAAATCTAGTTGTCGTCTATCATCATACAAAGGTATTACGTATTATTGACTATATTTCCCACACTGTACATTTCATACGCGTAACATTTATTTTGTAACTGAAAGTTTGTATCTCTTCCTCTTCCTCAACCCATTTTTCTCCTCCCCTCCAAAGTAAAATATTTTTAAGACAGTGAAAAATGTGTCCTAAACCTTAATTTTTATGAGGTCCTAAGTAGCCTCTTACTATTTTGGTTTTTCACAGTTGCTTCATTTGACGTAATAAAAGTTACTTTGGCTACTCAGGAACATTTTGAAAATTAAGGCTGACTCTAAATTATGTGCATTATGTTGTTACGGGAGACCTCCCTTTCAGAACACTACTAGTTCTCAGCTAATACCTAATTGCAAATATATACTTTTTCCCCTCAGCACTAGGGGAGAGTGAAATGCTGAGGTTAAGAGCAGGCTTCAAAGCTAGACTGACCTGGGGTGGATTCCTGGCTTCCTCACTTGCTTATTATATCACTTCAGTAAGTGCCTTACAGCTTCAAAGTTCTCACAATGTAGAAAATACCATGTTTAGATAAGGGAATACATACACAGGGCCTAGTACAATTTGTAAACCACAATCAATAAATGGCAGCTATCGATAACAGCAATAATAATAATAGTGTTGTCCAAGGCCAGTAGTTTGCGCCAAATCATCCTTTGGGGGCTCTGGTCTTTCAGGGGAACATCCTTGCCTTCTTCGAGAGATGGGCAGAGGATCCTAACAGCCCAGGCTCAATGCTGTCCCTATATGCTGAGGCCTATCCCAGGGAAACCACTGCCCCAATCCCAAAATGAAATGGCCTGGCAGGTGTCTGTCATTTCAAAGCCACCCTTCTGAGTGGGCTCGCCTGAAGTGTTAGGTAGAGCTTTACTTTTAAAGAACCATCCAGCAAGGAGGCTACTAACTCTACTTTTAAAGCCTTCCAATCGTCCTTCCCCCAACCCTCCCCTCTAGTTTCTCTTGTCTTCTAGGCTCAAACTAGTGACCTGGGGCACCATACTGCTAGAACTTGCCTGGAAGGAGTGGGAGAGGGAACTGCCTAATAATAAGTAAGGGAAGGAACGGATCCCAGGGCACCTTCCAGTTCAGCCCCAAGGCTCAGGACACCTAGAAAGTGGAGAAGTGGTGAGGTCTGTTTCTAGCTCCTCCAGACTTGGGGTCGTCCCTGAGAGCGGGCAGGTAAAGGGTATGTGTCTTTTTACTTAGTTGGCTGGTAGGTTTCAGAGTTCTTTCTTTGGCTCTCACGTCTCCATTTAGCACTGTCTTTCTCATAGTGATTGCATGTGGGGTTTTCAGCATGCTGTGTGCAAACTGCCACCACCACCCCCACCCCCCACCCCCGCCCCCAACACCTAAATAGCACCCTTCCTTGATGTGGGGAATCTGGGCTAGTTCAAACGCTTTCACTCGCCCTTAGCCCCACTCTAGGGATACATTCTCCAGGGGACCACCCACAGTCTTTCTCTTGCTTAAATATTGGCAAGAAGGCCAACCACTTTCCCTGTGCCCATTGCACCTGTAAGAACATCCCAGATGGGGGTGTCCAGTCTTCTCCATAGACTTCCCCACTGTCTGACCTGTCTCATCACCTTCCCGCAAACCCCACTCAGGTGGACTCAGAGAAGATCAGTACAGCCTCTGCACCAGCAGACCACCAAGAGGAGAATTATTGTGGGCACTGGACCTTCTGGGGCTTCCCTGGTAGCTCAGTTGGTAAAGAATCCACCTGCAATGCAGGAGACCCCAGTTTGATTCCTGGGTCGGAAAGATCCCCTGGAGAAGGGAAAGGCTACTCCAGTATTCTGGCCTGGAGAATTCCATGGACTGTGTAGTCCATGGGGTCTCAGAGTCAGACACGACTGAGCAACTTTCACACTCACTGGACCTTCCAAACCGTCCTCTTGGAAACCCCCTTACTTGACAGGGAATTACTTTTGAGCAGCCCTCGCCTCCCCACAGAGAAAGGAGAGAACGCCTCCTTCCGAAGCACTGCTCTCCCTCCAAGGCTGAGGGCCCCAACTGCTAAGACTCAAGTCTGTCTCTAGCTTTCTCACATAGGTGTCTGGGGGCTTCGAGTGGGGGCAGGGGTGCTGCTCCCAGAAAGCAGGGTGGTTGAGCTGCCTCTCAGTAAGCCCTGGGAGAGGAGTTGGGCTCTGGTTTTTGGCCATCTCCTGTAGCTTGTTGTTTGCAGGTGGGGCCATAGCAACGATTCAGGGAAAAAAAAACATTCACTCAACATCATACACAGATTAGAGTTAATCATGTTATTCAGATCCTCTAAATCCTTCCTGATCTTTTTGTCGCCTTGTTCTAACAGTTACTGAGACTTTCCTGTGTTAAAAATCTTCCAATGTGATTGCAAATTTGTGTCTTTCCCCTTTTTGTTTGGTTAAGTTTTGCCCTGTGTGTGTGTCTTAGGTGCACACAACTGTGGAATTGTTATAATTCCATATAACTGTGGGATTTGCTGGTGGACTGACCCATTTTCATTATGAAATATTTATTTATCTTTAGGACTGCTCCTTGCCTTAAAAACCTACTTTGATATTAGTATAACATTCTTTTGATTAGTGCTTCTTACTTTCAATTTTACTGAATCCTTACATTTAAGGCATATCTCTTATAAGCAGGATTGATTATTGTTGATTTAATATCAAATATGCAGTCAAACAATTTTTATCTTTCAGTTCAGTTTAGTCGCTCAGTCGTGTCTGACTCTTTGCGACCCTATGAATCGCTGCACGGCAGGCCTCCCTGTCCATCACCAACTCCCGGAGTTCATTCAGATTCACGTCCATCGAGTCAGCGATGCCATCCAGCCATCTCATCCTCTGTCGGCCCCTTCTCTTCCTGCCTCCAATCCCTCCCAGAATGAGTCTTTTCCAATGAGTCAACTCTTCGCATGAGGTGGCCAAAGTACTGGAGTTTCAGCTTTAGCATCATTCCTTCAGTTTAAATTTAACATAATTACTGATATGTCTGGGCATAAAGTTAGCACCTTACAATTTGTTTTCTATTTTTTCCACCTGTTTATCTTCCTTCTGGCCTTTCTTGATTTCTTTTGAATTAATGGAGTATGTTCTATTATTCTAGTTGTTTTCTCTTCTTTTAGCTTATTAGTTATACATTCTTTTTCTTTCAGAGATTACCCTAGATATTTTAACATTCATCCTTAACTTATTAACATTTCATGTAAAATAGAATTTTCTCTTTCCAAGACAATGCAAGAAACTTAGAATACTTCGACTCCATTTATCCCCTCTTGACTTCAGTATTACTGTTGTTGTATAATTCCGCATATATTTTAAAGCTCACAAGACATTTTTACCTTTGCTTTGTATAATTAATATTCATTCAGATTTATGCAGTACTAACCCTTTTCATTGTTCTTCACTCCTTCCTGAATTTATGTGCTTCCTACTGGGATAATTTTCCTTCTGCCTGAGGAATTCTCCTTAAGGCAATTATCACAGTGTTAGCATCTCTAGAAATGTCTTTATTTTTTGCCTTCATTTTCTGGAATATTTCACAGATTATATAATTATAAACTGCATCTATTCAGCATTTTAAAGATGTCATGCCATTGTGAGAAGTCAGCTGTAAGTCTTTTTGCTGTTCTTTTGAAGGTATCTATCACATTTCAACCCATTGCTTTTAAATTGTTCTCTTGATTTTAGATTCTCCCACCCACCCCCCTCCTGGCATATCCTGGTTCCACTATGATGTACCAAAGGAATGATTTTCTTTGTATTTATCCTACTTGGGATATAGAGTACTTCTTGAATCTGAAGCTTAATGTATTTCACCTGCTTGGGAAATTTCTTGGCCGTTATTTTTCAGATATTCTTTTTCATCTCATTCTTCTCTCTTCTCCTTCAAGGATTACATTTACACGTGTTAAACCTTCTCACCATATCCAGATTTCTCTCTTTTGTATTTTCCCTGCTTTTCAAGATACAGATCACCAGTAACCTGTTTCTGTTGTTTGTTGTTTCTCTCTCAGTCCTATTTCCTGGTATTTCTGATAATTTTTACATTGAATGCCAGATACTGTAGACTAATATTTGTACAGGCTTCTAAAAGTATTATCTTCCTCTAGAGAGAATTTAAATTTTTGCAGATAGTTCGAGATCACCTTATTCTAATCTGGAATTGGACTCATTTTAAGCTGGGTTCAGTCTTTGTAAGGCTTGGTCTATTTCTGGCTTGCCCTTAATTCTCTAGAGCATAGTTTTTCGTGGGACTAGTATTAGTTAGGGTTGTCCAAAGAAACAGAATCAAAATTGAGGGAAAGAAAGAGAGAGAGTGTGTGTGTGTCTGTGTGCATACAGCCAGCAGATTGCAGACCCAGAAAAGAAGTACAGCTTAACTCCAAAGATGGTTTGCTGGCAGAATTTCTTCTTTCAGGAAGATCAGCCTTTTTCTATTTAGGCCATCTGATTGGATGAGAACCACCCACATTGTGGAAGATACTCTGAATTATTCAAAGTCTACTGATGTAAACGATAGTCTCATCATTAAAAAATACCTTCATAATACCTCAGTTAGTACTTGACCAAATATCCGGATACTGTGGCCTAGCCAAGTTAACACAAGAAGTTAGCCATCACAGGCCCCAGTGGGAGGCCTGGAATATGTGGCAGTGCCCCTCCTCCTGGACAGTGTTTTTCTCCCTGCCCTAAGTCTGTCAAAAGTACTGATAAGCTTCCCATTCTCTTAGTTAGTGCTCCTTATTCAACTTCTTGACCTCTGCTTAAACACTGAAGGACATCTCAAGAGAAAAATGGCATAGAATATCAAGTTCACCCAAGTGAGTTTTCTCTCTCCAGAAACCTGGCCTCTTAAGTCCTATTTTGGGTGTTCTCTGGTGCCTTTGAACAGATGTTTTCATGTTTTATCCTGAAGGGAGGATCACTGAGATGCTGAGAAGACATTTTATTAAATCCCAAACTCCCAATTAATAACTCTTAATAAACTTTTGGTGAAACAATAATTCCATAGTATGAAAAATAACGCATACTATATTGAATTATATTTAACGGGAAAATGCTAGACTACCATCCTAATGACATATTGGGAACATGCTTCAATATTATTTGTGTAATTAATAGGATGCAATTGCCTGGGTGCCACCTCAGATTTAATGAATTAGAACCCTTGAGTGTTGTAGAGATGTTAAGAAAAATGAACTAGAGGCATTTTCATTAAAGACAAGGATGCCACCTGTAACAGCAAAACATTAAACATTGTTCTGTAAGTTCTAAATGGTATAATAAAAATAAGAAACTAAATAAAATATAGAAATATTGGTTGAAATAAATATTATTTTCAAATGATATGCTGCCCACTAAATAAAAACCTTTCAAACTAATGAGATAGTTTAGCAAGATGACAAGATATGTATGTATAATAATATTTATATATGTACATAATAAAATGTATGTGTTTCCTCTATGTTAGTAATCAGAAAATATTGCAAAGATGCTAATATAATATCATCAAAAAACATAAAATCTTAACTTGAAAATCAGGATTGTGCAAAGTCTATATGATGAAAACCTTGAGATGTTATTAAGGAACATAAAGGTTTGAATAAATATATAATGGTGTAAAGGTATCAGTGTTTTCTAAATTAATATGTAGGGAATTCCCTGGCAGTCTGGTGGTTAGGGTTCCATGCTTCCACTGCAGGGAGCATGGGTTCAGTCCCTGGTTGGTTAACTAAGATCCTGCATATTACTCAATGAGGCAAAAAAAAAAAAAATCAATAAATAAAAATTTTAAAAATAATATGTAAACTCAATGTAACCAATTAAGATTTCAACTTTTTCAGGGGATGTGGGGAGAGAATTTCACAAAATGATTTTAAAGGTTTTCTGGAGAATAAATGAGAAATAATAACCAAGAAAGGTTTGAAAGAAAATAACAAAGCAATATTTACTTTAGGAGATATTAAAACCTGGAGCTGTATTTAAAATGCTGAGATACTGGTGCAGAAAATGGCAAATAAAGCAAGAGAGTAGACTATATAAAGAATGTTTTTAACTCATGGAGATGGTGTTGACTAGTTTATAAATGATGTTAACTTATTAACAAATAATGCTGGGTAATAGCCTTGAAGGAACAGATAGGGGAGTTTGATCATTCTCTCTTATCTACATTAGAATAGATTTTAGCTGGATTAAATAAAGATTTCAATATAAATGACATAACTGAAGTGCCAGAATAAAACATAGGTGAATATTTATATAATTATGAGTAGAGGAATGAGCTTCCCAGGTGGCGCTTATCTGCTTAGTCAGATTCTTCATGACCCCATGGATGGGGATTCTCCAGGCAAAAATACAGGAGTGGGTAGCCATTCCCTTCTCCAGGGGATTTGCATGACCCAGAGATTGAACCCAGGGCTCCCGCATTGCAGGCAGATTCTTTACTGTCTGAGCCACCAGGGAAGCCAAGAACACTGGAGTGGGTAGCCTATCCCTTCTCCAGGGGATCTTCTCAGCCTGGGAATCGAACTGGTTTCTCTTGTGCTGCAGGCAGATTCTTTACTATCTGAGCCACCAGGGAAGGCCTAGTGGTAAAGAACCTGCCTGCCAGTGCAGGAAACATAAGAGACGCAGATTCAGTCCCTGGGTCAGGAAGATCCCCTGGAGGAGGGCGTGACAACCCACTCCAGTATTCTTGCCTGGAGATTCCCGTGGACAGAGAGGCCTGGTAGTTTACGGCCCATGGGGTCACAAAGAGTCAGACACAACTGAAATGACTGAGGATGCACGCAGGAGTAATTATTTTAAAACATGACCCAAAGGTACAAACTATGAAAGCCAAAGTTTTACTACATCAAAAGTTAAAGCTTTATCAGAGTAGTGTTGACCTTGGGAGGATTATCAACGAGGAGAGATCACATGGAAGCCCGATACAGGCAGTGATGATGGGGGTGTAAAAACTCATTAATGTATGTGCTCAGTTGTGTCCGACTCTTTGCCACCCCATGGACTGTAGCCCACCAGGCTTCTCTGTCCATGGGATTCTCCAGGCAAGAATACTGGAGTGGGTTGCCATTTCCTTCTCCACTGAACTTGCCTCTCTTGCGTCTCCTGCACTGGCAGGTGGGTTCTTTATCACTAAGGCCACCTGTAAGTAAAATTTCTTACGAAGAATTTTTTTAAAAAGATACCATGAAAGCAATTTTAAAAGAAGTGACAAACTAGGAATAAATACTTGCAGTATTCATGACATTCAAAATATTAATATCTTAAGTATATAAAGAATTATTATAAATCAATAAGAAAAGTTTAGGCATCTAATAAAAATGCATCCAACAGGCAATTTACAAAAGAAGAAATACAAGTTGATAATAGACAAGAAAATATACATAAAAACCAAACAAATGCAAATTTAAACCCTGTACAGCACATTTCTCACCTATTAGATTGTGAAAACTAAAAGGTTTGATGCTCCACACTGAAGAAAGAGGTGACAGACATCCATACTAAAAACAGCCCTCACAGCAAAAATATTAAACCCACACAGGCTACACAGGGACAATCCCACATAAAAATAGCCCTTCAAGACCACAAGAGATAATCGTTTCTCCTAAACTCATGGAATAAGAGAAATAGAAGCAAAATGAAGAAGCAGAGGAACCACTCCCAATTAAAAGAACAAGAGAATTCCCCTCAAAGAACAGATGAAGCAGACCTCTTCAGTCTAAAAGGCACAGAATTCAAAAAGGAGATAATAAAAATACCGAAGGAATTAAGAAAAGCTGTTGATAAAAATGCAGATTACTGTAAAAAAAGAACTAAAAACTTTAAAGAGGAGCCACGAAAAATTCATTTGCCAAGACAAAAGCTGAGCTAAAGACAATAAATAGCAGATTCAGTAATGCAGGAAAATGAAAAAGTGATCTGGAAGAATAGAAAAAAAGACAAATGAAAGTGGTATAAAAGTCCTATGGGATAATATAAAGCATGACAATCTATGCATAATAAGGGTCCTAGAAGGAGAAAAGGGATCAAAACATATTTGAAGAAATTATGACTGAAAACTTCCCAAACCTAAAGAAGGAAACAGGTATCCAGGTATAAGAAGCACAGAGGATCTCAAACAAGATGAACCCAAGCAGATCTACATCAAGACGTATTGTAGTTAAAATGGCAAAAGTTAAAGAAGACTCTAAAGGCAGCAAGAGAAAAACAGTTAATTACGGGAACCCCCACGAGGCTCTCAGCTGATTTCTCTTCAGAAATGTTGCAGACCAGAAGGGAAGATGGATTTAAAGTCCTGAAAGGAATCTAGGATACTCTACCCAGCAAGACTGTCATTTAGAATAGAAGGAGAGAGAAAGAATTTCTAAGATAAGCAAAAACTAAAAGAATACCACAATACTAAACCTATCATAAAAGAAATATTGAAAGGTCTTCTCCAAATAGAAAAGAAACAAGAATCTAAAGAAAAGAGAAAATCACAGTTGGAAAGTAAATCACTTAAATAAGCCAGTGTACAGATTTTTTTTAAAAGTTTAATTTGTGAAAGTGATGATAACCAGAATGAATAGCAGAAGGACAAACATGAAAATGTAAAAGAGGACATCAAAATCATAAACCATGGTGGGTGAGAGTAAGAAAATGTACATTTATGTACATTTATGTATATATTTTAGAATGTGCTTGAGCCTACATGACTATCAGTCTGAAGGAAGTAGATGTAATAACGGGTTAACATACTTGAAAAACAGGATAACCACAGATCAAAAACACACAACACATTCACAAAAACGAAAAAGAAGAGAACACAAGCAGAATGCAAAAGAAAATCATCAAATCACACAAGGAAAAAGAAACAAGAAGAAATATAAAATCAGCTGGTAAACTAGGTTTAAAATGGCAAAAAATACATATCTATCGATAATTACCTCGGGGACTTCTCTGATGGCCCAGTGGCTAAGACTCTGTGTTGCCAATTCAGGGGACCCAGGTTCGATCCCTGGCCAGGGAAATAGATCCTACCTGCTGCAACTAAAGATATAATGTGCCACAGTTAAAATCTGGTGCAGCCAAATAAATAAAAATAAAAATTTAAAAATTACCTTAAATAACAATGGGCTAAATGCTCCAGTTAAAAGACACAGAGTGACAGATTGGATTAAACAACAACAACAACAACCACAACCAAGAGCCGACAATATGGTGTCTACAAGAGACCCACTTTAGGGCAAAGGATACACATAGATTGAAAGTGAAGGGATGAAGAAAGATAATTCATGCAAATGAAAATGACAAGGAAGCAGGGGTCACAATACTTAGACAAAATAGACTTTGAAGCAAAGACCATAAAGAAAGGTTTTTAAAAAGAGAGCTCCAAACCAAGATCTAACAGGACTCAAGAATTCTAGTGAATTCAAGTATAATTCTAGAATGGTGAAGGAGGTTTCAGGCATAGTTTGATTATACTATCTCTTAAACTCATCCAACTCTCCTTGCTGTAAAACCATGATTATCTGGCCACTTCTGATATCTGGATCAAGGGTTGGTGAACTGTGTCTTGAAGGGCCAGACCATAAATACTCTAGGCTTGCAGGCCGCTTGGTCTCTGTGGAAGCCAGTCAGCTTCTGTGGCACCACAGAACAGCCAGAGACATTGTATAAACATGGGAATGGCCACATTCCAAGAAGATGATGTTTGCAAAAACAGGTGGCCAACTTGAAGGCTGCAGTTTGTCAGCCCCTGATCCAGATGCAGAACCATATTATCTTGGTTTTAAAGAAAATTCTTGCTAATAAAGAAAATTTATTAGCATTATTCTAGGCTTCTTAGTAGGTTATACTTACTGCTAAATATTAATAACATATGGAATAGAATATCAATCACTCAACTGCTAATATGGCCAGGGAACCAGTCAGTTTAGTGTGAGTGGACATAAATCAGTGTTCTGGATTTTGATCCTCACAGCACCTAAAGAGGCCCAAAGTGGGCCAGTATACCTCCCTATCTATGAGACACTAGGGCTACCACTGAAGAATGAGCTCTAAGAACCCAAAAGTCACCATATTGGGATCACTAAAAAAAAAAAAAAAAGACAGAAAATGGAATAAAAATTGAGGGAATGTAAGTCAGTGCAAAAGCATCCTGACAATCAGTAAAATATGTGTGCTGACAAAAATTCAATAACATGTTTGGAGAAGAAAGATACCAAGTATTAGAAGTGGTAAACCAAATTCTGGTCCCAAAGAGGCTTTAATACTAAATCTAGAAGCTAATGATTAAAAGGGCAAAACAAAATACAAGGGCATTAGTATAACTGGCCACTTAGCTTACTGAAAGGTAAGTAAAGAATCCACCTGCCAATGCAGGAAATGCAGGTTCGATCCCAGGGTCAGGAAGATCCCCTGGAGAAAAAATGGCAAAACACTCCAGTATTCTTGTCTGGGAAATCACATGGACAGAGGAGCCTGGCAGGCTACAGTCCACAGGGTCCCAAAAGATTTGGACATGACTTAGCGGCTAAACAACAACAAAAATGTAAGTTATAGATAGCACAAGAGGATAACTGCAAGCTAACACCCAAAATGCAATTAAGAAATTAACACATTAAGTAGACAAGTCATCTGCAGAAATGATACAAACCGAAAAATGTTTGGTATCTGCTGCTGCTGCCGCTGCTAAGTCACTTCAGTCATGTCTGACTCTATGCGACCCCATAGACAGCAGCCCACCAGGCTCCCCCGTTCATGGGATTTTCCAGGCAAGAGTACTGGGGTGGGTTGCCATTGCCTTCTCCGTTGGTATCAGTTTTAGGAATATCCCAAATCTATTCCACGTGATCTAGATGATGAGTGGGACATAGTTCTTGATGAAATCAATGGTAGAGTTTGATAAATAACCTGATGAGGTGAGAGCCCTGAAATGGTAAGGGCGCAGCTTCCGTTTACTGATAGTTGCCACAGAACCCTTACCATACACCAGAAGCTTTACACACACGATTTCATTTAATCCTCAAAACAGTCGTAGGAAGAAACACTGTTTATTGATGAGAAAATTAAAGCTTGCCTAAAGTTAATAGTAGGGGGCAGAGCTGTGATTCAAACCCAGACCAGGACTCCACAACTAACTGTATTTTTCAAGCGGATCATCTGTAGAACTCTATCCTGCAATATTTTAAAAGACATGCTTTTAAGAAATGTTCTAAGGGTAAATCAGTTGGGAAATTCTGAATGTTTACTGTACTCTAGGACTTCTCTGAGCCTTTACTATAAATTTAAAAGCCAAGGAAGATAGCAACTGGATTGACTGGCCTTTCTAGACCATCTCTTCCCTTGTCCTTTCTCTTTCTAACTGTACAGAGTGAATAATTAACAGAAAATAATACTTCTAGGATGTGGACTAGATACTGTAGGAGTATGTAATTAGGGTGCTCAAAAATGCCTGGATTTGAGACTTAGCATTAAAAATAAATGTTTATATGTAAAAACAAAATTAAAATAGAGCTTTTCAAAAAGATTAAACTTAAAGAAATACATTGGAAAATAGCTACAGTATAGAATACACTCTAAGAGTAGGAGTAAAAGCTATTTGGCTCCCCTTGGTTGTTTGATTCAAAAAATATCTGAGTCGTAAACAAGCAGAAGATGATGCAATTTCTGATATAATTAAAACTGGGTAAGCCACTGGAAAAAAAAAAAAGGGGTTGATGCGCTCCAGTTAGGTTCTAAGAAAATACGCATTCTCATACCTAAGACGGAGAATAAACTGCAGTTACTTTCAGGAGCTCTGGCTTAGGAAAATGATTTTTAATTAAAATGTGTATTCTATTTAACCAAGAAACTTCTCCTTTTGGAATAATCTAAGGAGATAATCCCATATGTATACAAACAAGTAAAAGCATATTCATCACAGTATTATATAGAATAGTGACAAAGTGGGAGCTAGTTGTTACAAGCAATCAGTAAAGGATTGATTTGATAAATACATTGAAATATTTGCAGCCAATAAAACAGATGATGAAAGTCTAAATTTATGGACACAGGAAAAAAAAATTCCAAGACATTTTGTTAAGTGATTAAAAGTGGAACTTGTTTATTTCTTTGATGTTTCTTGAGTGCCCACATGTGTCAGGCCCTCCTGTAGTCATGGGGGTTACAGAGATGAGCAAAAAAGAAATAAAATTATTGCCTTCCTAGAGCTGACAAATGAAAGATAATAAAAAGTGAAATAAATTATGTAGTATATAAAGCAGTGTGTACAGTAGAATAAATGTGTATTTGTATTGAAAAATGTCTGTAAAAGGTTTGGTTCATAATGGTTATCTGTATGGTGGGATTTTTATTTTTCATTTCAGACATCTTTTTCTTGAAATGTTTTTAATTCTTTTTAAATCAGAAGAAAGCTAACAAATTTCTATTTTTGACAAAAATGACAAAATTTTATTTTAAAGAATGTATGAAAAAATGATATTTGTAGTTTCCTTCCTTCAAAGAAATTAAGAGATCAACAACTGTGAAACAGGAGACATTTTTGACATTAAAAAGAAGTGCTCACATGTAAATCAGAACCACAGTGATGTGAGCAACAGGCTCTCTCTCATTCATTACTAGTGAGAATACAAAATGGTACAGCCACTTTGGAAGGCAGTTTGAAATTTCTTACAAAAGTAAACACACTCTCACCATGTGATCCAGCCATCACACTCCTGGTATTTAATCAAATGAGCTGAAAACATTATATCCACACAAAAACCTGCTCAATGATGTTTATAAAGCAGCTTTGTTTATAACTGACAAAACTTGGAAGCATCAAGATGTCTTTCAATAGGTGAATCGATAAACTGTGGTACATTCAGATAATGCGATATTATTCACTACTGAAAAATCAGCTATCAAACCATAAAAAGACATGAAGGAACCTTAAACGCATGTGACTAAGTGAACGAAGCCAGTCTTAAAAGGTTACCTGCTGTACAACACAAACGAAATGACGTTTTGGAAAAGGCAAAACTATGGAGACAGTGAAAGGATTGGTGATTGCCAGGGGTTGGAGGGTGGGGAGGGATGAACAGGTGTAGCACAGAGGATTTTTAGGACAGGGATTCTGTCTTGTATGATACTATGATGATGTATATATATTGTATATATATATATATATATATATATATATGATGATGTTATATGTTCGTCAAAACTTAGAGAACACACAACACCTAAAGTGAAGTCTAATATAAACTATGGACTTCGGGTGTCAATGACATGTCATTGCAGGTTCATCAATTTTAACACACGTACTAGTCTGGTGGGGGATGTTGCTAGTGGGGAAAGCTATGCATGAGTAGGGATAGGGCATATATGGAAAATCTCTGTACTCTCTGCTCAATTTTTCTATAAGCCTAAACTACTCTAAGAAATAGTCTATTTAATTTTTAAAAACATACACACAGTGATATACCATTTTACATCCATCAGGATGACCACTATCAAAAAGTGTTGGTGATGACGTGGAAAAATTAGAACTCTTGTGTACAGTTGGTGGGAATATAAAATGATGTAACTGCTGTGAAAAATAGTGTATCAGTTCCTGAAAAAGTTAAAAATAGGATTATCATGTGGTCCAACAATTTCACTTCTGAGTATGCACCCAAAAGAATCAAAAGCAGGGTCTCAGACGAGTGTTTGTACACTCATGTTTATAGCAGCAGTATTCAGAGGAACCAGATCTGATAGACAGAGTGCCTGATGAACTATGGAATGAGGTTCGTGACATTGTACAGGAGACAGGGATCAAGACCATCCACATGGAAAAGAAATGCAAAAAAGCAAAATGGCTGTCTGGGGAGGCCTTACAAATAGCTGTGAAAAGAAGAGAGGCGAAAAGCCAAGGAGAAAAGGAAAGATATAAGCATCTGAATGCAGAGTTCCAAAGAATAGCAAGAAGAGATAAGAAAGCCTTCTTCAGTGATCAATGCAAAGAAACAGAGGAAAACAACAGAATGGGAAAGACTAGAGATCTCTTCAAGAAAATTAGAGATACCAAGGGAACATTTCATGCAAAGATGGGCTCGATAAAGGACAGAAATGGTATGGACCTAACAGAAGCAAAAGATATTAAGAAGAGATGGCAAGAATACACAGAAGAACTGTACAAAAAGGATCTTCACAACCCAGATAATCACGATGGTGTGATCACTCATCTAGAGCCAGACATCCTGGAATGTGAAGTCAAGTGGGCCTTAGAAAGCATCACTACGAACAAAGCTGGTGGAGGTGATGGAATTCCAGTGGAGCTATTTCAAATCCTGAAAGATGATGCTGTGAAAGTGCTGCACTCAATATGCCAGCAAATTTGGAAAACTCAGCAATGGCCACAGGACTGGAAAAGGTCAGTTTTCATTCCAATCCCAAAGAAAGGCAATGCCAAAGAATGCTCAAACTACCAAACAATTGCACTCATCTCACATGCTAGTAAAGTAATGCTCAAAATTCTCCAAGCCAGGCTTCAGCAATACATGAACCATGAACTTCCTGATGTTCAAGCTGGTTTTAGAAAAGGCAGAGGAACCAGAGATCAAATTGCGAACATCTGCTGGATCATGGAGAAAGCAAGCAAGTTCCAGAAAAACATCTATTTCTGCTTTATTGACTATGCCAAAGCCTTTGACTGTGTGGATCACAAGAAACTGTGGAAAATCCTGAAAGAGATGGGAATACAGACCACCTGACCTGCCTCTTGAGAAATCTGTATGCAGGTCAGGAAGCAACAGTTCGAACTGCACATGGAACAACAGACTGGTTCCAAACAGGAAAAGGAGTATGTCAAGGCTGTATATTGTCACCCTGCTTATTTAACTTCTACGCAGAGTACATCATGTGAAACGCTGGACTAGAAGAAACAAGCTGGAATCAAGATTGCTGGGAGAAATATCAATAACCTCAGATATGTAGATGACACCACCCTTATGGCAGAAAGTGAAGAGGAACTAAAAAGCTTCTTGATGAAAGTGAAAGAGAAGAGTGAAAAAGTTGGCTTAAAGCTCAACATTCAGAAAACGAAGATCATGGCATCTGGTCCCATCACTTCATGGGAAATAGATGGGGAAACAGTGGAAACAGTGTCAGACCTTATTTTTTTGGGCTCCAAAATCACTGCAGATGGTGACTGCAGCCATGAAATTAAAAGACGTTTACTCCTTGGAAGAAAAGTTATGAGCAACCTAGATAGCATATTCAAAAGAAGAGACATTACTTTGCCGACAAAGGTCCGTCTAGTCAAGGCTATGGTTTTTCCACTAGTCATGTATGGATGTGAGAGTTGGACTGTGAAGAAGGCTGAGCGCCGAAGAATTGATGCTTTTGAAGTGTGGTGTTGGAGAAGACTCTTGAGAGTCCCTTGGACTGCAAGGAGATCCAACCAGTCCATTCTGAAGGAGATCAGCCCTGGGTGTTCTTTGGAAGGAATGATGCTAAAGCTGAAACTCCAGTACTTTGGCCACCTCATGCAAAGAGTTGACTCATTGGAAAAGACTCTGATGCTGGGAGGGATTGGGGGCAGGAGGAGAAGGGGACGACCGAGGATGAGATGGCTGGATGGCATCACTGACTCGATGGATGTGAATCTGAGTGAACTCCAGGAGTTGGTGATAGACAGGGAGGCCTGGCGTGCTGCGATTCATGGGGTCTCAAAGAGTCGGACACGACTGAGCGACTGAACTGAACTGATTCACAATAACCAAGAAGTGGAAAAAAACTTATCTCCCAGTGAAACAAAATGAGGTACATACATGCAATGGAATATTACTCAGCCTTAAAAAGAAAGAACATTCCGATACATGCTACAACATGGACAAACCCTGAAGACATTGTGCTAACTGAAATAAACCAGTCCCCAAAAGACATATACTGTGATTCCAGGGTTGTCAAATCTGGACAGAAAGTGGAATGGTGACTATCAGGGGAAGCGGGGAGCTGTGGCTTAATGGATACAGAGTTTCAGTTCTGCAAGATGGAATTGTTCTGGAGATTGCACAACAAAGTGAGCATGCTTAATAATGAAGTAAACACTTAAAATGGCTAATTTTATGTTATGTGTATTTTACCATAATTAAAAATAAAAAATAGAAGAACTAAGAATATAATGAAACACAGACAGCAAAAAGGAAAGACTTTACATTAAATTCCAATAAGGCAAATGCTACCAGATAAAGCCAAAAGGTAGATAAATAAAAGTTAAACTGGTGGGAAAATAATTGCAGCTCTTGTGATAAACAAAAGGCTAATGGTATCACTATTGAAATATACCAAGAACTCTTAAAACTCAAGAAAATAAAGACAAACCATACAATAAAAAAAATAGACAAAGATATGATCTTTCTCAGAGAAAGGTTCCCCCCAAAAGATTAATAAATGGGTCTATTCTCATTGTTTACCAAATAATTTTAAATCTTAATTTCAAAACAAGAAGATGCTAAGTTTCTCCTTTTGGATTAGGAAAAGTTTAAAAGATGGTTCATTGCCACATGGTTCTTTTGGGCACAAAGAGAGCAAGAGAAGCAGAGATGCTCAGTTGGCCAACTGTCCACCAAAAGAAACATCTTAAGATGCAAACACCTGTTTCCATATTTTCCTTTTTTAAAAAAAAATTGCATGCATTACTTTTATAATTAGGGGGAAAACTTAACCAATTCTAAGGTGGTGAGCCACATGAAAATTTGTGTTTCCGAAGGTAACAAACTGATGTAATGGACAAAAAACCACTGATACTCAGGGTCTGAAAGAGTGTGAAGGAAGTGGTCTCATATCTTATTGGCAAGAGTGTAAACTAGTACCACCTTTTTGGAAGACAATTTGGCCATATCTGTCAATATTTTAAATGTTCCTTGCTTGATCAGACAATTCCACTGTAGGAAATGAACCATGTAGATATATTATACATGCATACAAAGGCACAATATATAAAGTTTTATAAACTGCAGCAATGTTGGCATAAGTGAAAAATTGGAAATGACTCAAGAACCTATGAATCAGAATACTGGTTAAAATTTTTACAGTATATCCCTACTATGAAAAACTATGTCAGGGTTTTAAAAAATCTATAAACTGATTTGGACAGCCATCCAAGAGTGTTATTAAGAGAACATGGCAAGTTTCAGAACAGTTGCAAAAATGTATGTTATAACATAATCCCATTTTTATAAAGTAACATAAAAATGGAAGAAAAAATCTGGAAGAAGACTGAAAGAATATACATCATATGGAAAGCATATTAGAACCGTCTCTGACTCAGGTCTGTATGAGATTTTTGGAGGCAGTTGCCTTCTAAAACACACATTTTTGTGTTCTTTGAATTTTTTGCATTATTTTTGAAACCAAGGGAAAGAAAGAAGTAGCTGTTTAAGGGTGGGAATCTTCGTACTATAAAAAAATAAAATAAAACTGAGCACCTCCGACAGCTGGCTTGGCCTCCTGCCTCCTCCACCCTTTCTCTCTATCAAAGTCAAGGCAAACTCCAGCCTAAGTATTTCCAACAGGCTTCAGTTTATTCAGATAGTCTTCTCTGAACTCTGGACTGTTTGGACCCAGACTCACAACCAGTTCCCTTTGATTATAGGTTCTTCATTGCTTATAAACTGATTGTGGCGATCAAGGTATGAACTTTCACCCAAGTCACAGTTCGAAATGATTAGAAGAGAATGAAGCCAACCCTGATACTGTGAAGAGAACAAACGCCTCCATTAGACCCCAATCCAGTCAGAGGAGACTCAGGCTCTGTCGCTGCCCAGGGAGGGAGACTAGCGGGGAGCGCACGGCCTGGCGCTGGCGCTGAGCTGTCCCCCAGTCGGGACTGGCAGCACCGTGTCCTTGTTGGACAGCGCCCATCCCATCTGCTGCCCTCGTGCCCCACCATCCACAACGAGGGCTTTTCCAGGGACCTGAAAGGCTCAGGGAATCTTCCCGGGGGCCTGGAATTTAGACCTGGCATTAGGCACTCAGGCCAGTGGTCAAAAATAAGAAAGTACACCTCATGATGGCTACAGTGTCCCTTCTATGCCGGGGACAATCCCAGGTCTCCATGCAAAGCCTTCCCTAGTCTTTCCTCTGGGTCCTCTCAGCAGCGGCCACTCCTTACCCACACCTCTGCCTGCCTCAGTCCTTAATTAGTGAGCAATACAGACCTATACCAGCCGTTGTGCCAGGACCCCCAAAACCACTGGACACTCCACGCAGTGTCTCCAAAATGGATGCAGTTGTGCCTGGTCTGGTGCAAGCCCACGTCAGCTAAAAGCCAAAGGGCAACGGCGTCCACACCCTGGAAAACAACCCCGTGTGCCCTCCTCCCCTGCTGCCCCTCACACAAGCCCCTAACTTTGGGGCTGAGTCACCTGGGGGCCCAGGACAACGTAAGCAGGTATGCAACGCACATTTCTTCTGGTGACGGGTAGGAACCGTGGGCATCTGGGTGGGAGGGAAGAGGCTTGTGAAAGACAGAGCTGTACCCCCAGTGTTTCTGATTCGGTCCTGCTGGGTGACACCTGAGGGTCTGCATTTCTAACATGGCCCAGGTCATGCAGTCGCTGCCTTCCAGTCAGCCTGGGGACCACACTCGGGGAACTGGTGGGTTTTAAGGTGGGGCAGAGTCAGGAAGGCCAGTCAGGAAGCTGTGCTGGGCAGGACCAGAGCCTGAAGCAGGGTGGGGGCCCACGGGGGTGGCAGGGAAGAGGCAGAGCATTTCCAAGGGGAAGGGGCACCAGAAAGATGCCTGGGTGGGTGTGGGCATGAGGGAGGGCGAGGCACTTACTAGCTTAAAGGACTGAGAGGAAGGACTCTGAAGTAGGGAGCCCAGTTGTCACAGCAACATTGACAGGAGGGAACGAGGATTCCATTTTGGAGGGTCATCTGGGCACGGACGTCCAACAGGCAGTCGGTACTCTTAGTCTGGGTCGGGCATGAGGCGTTGGGACGGTGGGAATATGGCAGGGAGAGTAATTGCCACAGAGCTCTAGCTGCTGGCTTGGAAATGAAGCGGCTACTCAGGAAGAGGATGTGAGAAGAGCGGGAAGCCCAGGACTGTGGACAGGTCTACAAGCTCGCGGCCCTTGGTAGGTGGAGCGGGTCTTGTTGGGTGTCCCTCCAGGTCCAGGCTGAGTTCCCAAGGTCCAGGGACTGGCAGAGGGAATCAGGGAAGGAGACAGAGGTTTCAGAAGAGGCTCATGCTGTTCTGGGCCCACAGGTGACTCAGCCCAGGGGTTAGGAGCGTGTGTGAGGGGCAACAGGTGAGGAGAGTACACGGGATTGCTTTCCCAGTGGGGATGGCACTTCCCTCTGGTTTTCAGCTGACCTGGGCTTGCACCAGACCAGGCACAATTGCATCCATTTTGGGGACACTGCCCTGGGGTGGCGGGCAGCAGGGCCTAAGTAGGGAGGTGCGGAGGGAGGCGGCCCACTGCCATTCTTGGTATGGTTCTCTCTCCAGGAGCAGAGCTCCATCTGGCCTCACTCTGGGCAGCTTATAAGGCCTGGTGTGAGTTTTGTTTATGCAAGTGCAGCATAAAAGGAACAAATCCGCCAGCACCGAGGCTGCTGCCTCTGGAGTCCTTTTGCATACATTTTTTCAAATGATAATTCACTCTACCCAACCCCCTTCTCCACCCTCCCCACCCCCAAGGCCGATTTATTGAAAAAACCACCTTATATGGTAATATTGCTAACACACCGTCAGCTGGCCTTTTTAGGGACTCTGTTTAAAGAAGATCCGCCTCTGGGGTTTTATATTGCTCTGGTATTTATGCCAAAGACACACCAGCCCTCAGTCACTGGGAGAAGGATCGCTCCTACACTCGGTGAGTACTATACAGCTTCTGCTGTCTCTGTCTTTCTGGGGCTGCCTGGCCCCCTGGGTGCAGGAGGCGCCTTCAGATTGGCCTGGCTTCCGTGACGCTGGCCTAGGTCACACGTCAAGGCCCTTGGTGTGCAGTGGTGCCTGCAAGCACACTGCTGCCTGCCAGTAGAAGGCATTTCTGGCCATGGGGCATCCTAGGGCAAGGGCAGCACAGAATTCGGCTCCCTGCCCTCTTAACTAGGTGCTGGGTGGAATATGTTACCTGCGCTCTCTCTCTCCTCACTGCTCGCCGGGGCCAGTGCAGGTCTATACCGTGTCCTTTGTCATGGCTCAGAATGTCTGGGAGGCTGTTTAGGGGAGCAGATGCTTTTCAGAGAAATGACTTCCTAGGGCATTTAAATCCAAACCAGTCATAGCCCTTGTGTCTGTGAGTTGTCTTGTTGGGGATGGGTGAGTACTTTCTTCAGACCACCTCTTGTCTCTCTGACTTCTGATTCATGCTTGGCTAAGCGTTTTCTCAGTCTTGAAGGCTCCAGGGTCATTGGAGGATGCAACAAATCAGAAGTAAGGTGGGGTAAGTGTCCCGGGGCATCATGTGATTTTAGGGCTAGAAGGAAGTGGAGCCATCTATTAACAATTCATTCTCCGATGAAGACACTGAGACCTGGGGAAGTTAAGACCCTCACCCAGCTGTGAGACCACCACCAATGTCGTTGTCTTCCCCCAGCGACACACACACAGACACGTGAGCATCAATAATTAAGAGGAAAATAGACCAAGGGGCTGTGTCCACTTTTGCGATCAAACTCTGCTAACATGTCTTTACAGCTGAGGCTGGCCGGTGTAGTGGTGCAGGCCTTGGAGACAGACTACCCAGCAATGGAAGTAATAGTAATAATATCTCCCTGGCAGTGATGTTGTGAGGATTAAATGAAATAATATTTGTAGAAAGTTCCCAGCTCAACACTATCAGGGCCTGGCCCTGAGCGCTCAGACCTTAAATATCACCTGGACAGCTTGCTAAAACAGATTGCCTTACCCCAGATTCTGACTCAGTAGACTGGGGTGGGAGCTGGTAATTTCCACTCCTAATAAACTCCCAAGTGAGGCTGAGGTGGCTGGTCTGGGACCATACTTTGCACAGAGAGGCTTTAAGCTCTTGCTTTTACCATTTGAATGGGTTTAGAGTTTGAGGTTAGCCCTTGGGCTGCAGAGAGACAGAGATTCCTGTGACAGAGATGGAGGGGAACTAGAAGAAATCTAATGAGCAGATATTATATGTCACACCTGGGAAACCAGGATGGGCAATATGACATCATGACCTTGAAGCTAGATTTCTTTCTTCCTTCCCTTTGTTCATTCTGGCAACATTTCTTGCGCACTTGTTATGTAAGCAGGCATTGTCCCTGCAGAGTAGAGGCTCTGCAATCACTAGGAGAGACAAATGAAAACCATGGAAAAGATAAATATATGAAAGGGGTAAAGCCCAGGAACCCCTCACCCAGCCCAGGAGTTATCAGGGAAGGCTTCCCGGAAGAAGTGGTACCTAACCTGGGTCCTAAAGCTGGGATAGTCCCAGGACAGAGGACAGTCCCAAAGTGGTCTTTGGGACTGTTTAAATGGCTCAGCTCCACTGAATATAGATTTTAAGGCAGCAAGCAGGGAGTTCTAAGGTCAGAAGAGAAGGCGGGGCCAGATTACTAGGGCTTTCCATTGCTACTGCTGCTGCTGCTGCTGCGTTGCATCAGTCATGTCCAACCCTCTGTGACCCCATAGACGGCAGCCCACCAGGCTCCCCTGTCCCTGGGATTCTCCAGGCAAGAACACTGGAGTGGGTTGCCATTTCCTTCTCCAGTGCGTAAAAGTGAAAAGTGAAAGCAAAGTCGCTCAGTTATGTCCAACTCTTTGAGACCCCAGGGACCGCAGCCTCCCAGGCTCCTTTGTCCATGGGATTTCCCAGGCAAGAGTACTGGAGTGGGTTGCCATTGCCTTCTCCACTAAACTAAAGGACTGGGCAATGGGGCATCGCAGAATGCAGCAAGAGGTCTGCCCCCTGAAAGGACTGCTCTGGCAGCTGTGAGGGGAGTGGGCTGGAACAGGGCAAGACTGCTACAGCAGTGCGCTGGTCCCAGTTGGTGCACAGATGCAGAGATAAAAGGCCTGAGGCTTGAGGGGAAGGAGCAGGGAGCACTGGGGAACCGGGTTCTGTCCTGGGTTGGGGTACGAGTCTCTGAGGGGCCAATCCAACCAGAGGACATTGATGAAGATGGCAGTCTCAGAGATGGAGTTGAGGTGCCAGGGCCGTGGGGCTCAGGAAAGGGGTCAGGCCTAGATCTGAGCAGGGGGAGAGAGTGGCCAGTATAAAAGCCAGAACAGCAAGTCCAAATGGCAGATTCCTGAGGACCAGAAGGGTTACGAGCAAGAAGCCATCTTTAATTTAATTAGTATTAACCAAGTCAAGGTACCCTGAAGTTAATAAGAGGTGCCACTAGAATTTTCCACCGCAAGAATGTTCCTCGTGCAGTCATTGTATGGATATATGCATTTGCAGGTTATAATAGGCAGCTGCTTAGCTGTCAGCTGAAGCCCTCACTCCAATCAATTTCCCCAACTATTACTTGAAATCTCACTATATTTGAGAGGCTTTCCTTTTAGGACTCAAACTTTTCACTGAAATGAAAATGCCTTTGGGAGCTGGCATAAATTCAACCTTCCTTTCAATAAGCATTGATTGGTGAAGCAGATCCTTCGTCTCCTTCCAGTGTGGCAGACTTCATCCTGAGAGCAAGTTCTAATGGAGAAGATAAGAGAGATAACAAGATTTATTATTTTTCACTCCTTTACAACAGGGGTTGGGAAACTTTTTCTGTAGAGAACAAAATAGTAAATATTTTGGGCTTTGTGAGTCTAAAGGTCTCTCTCACAACTACTCAACTCTGCCATTGTACTGGAGCAGCCACGAACAGTATGTAAATAAATGGGTGTAGTTGTGTTCCAATAGAACTTTATTTATTATTTGATTTCATATAATTTTCTTGGGTATTAGAATCTTATTCTTTGACGTTTTTGCAACCATTAAAAAATATCAAAACCATTCTTAGTTCAAGGGTCTCACAAAAACAGGTGTTGTAGTTTGTAGACTACAGGGTCCTGAGTTTACTGACCCTGATTTGCACTTTATAAAGCACTTCATTTCCATTATTTCATTTGATCCATTGTCCTGGGAGATAGATGTCACCATTTCCATTTTACAGCTGAGGAAACTGAAGGCCAGAGAGGGAGCTGTGGGACTGAGCCATGGGAAGGGGCACCCGAAGGGAGGTGAGAAAAGAAAAGAGGGCGGGAGAGAACTCTGAAACCAGACCTTCAGAGTGAGGGTGGGTAGCTCTCACCCTGTTCTCAGATTTGCTTGGGGGTGGCCAGGGGCACGTGTGGGTGAGCAAATCCTTTGCACTCATTATGTCTTTGGGTTTTGGCCACTTTTGGGGGAGGAGTGGGGAGCTGTGTTTCTAACTCTGTGAAATCCTCAATGAAGGCCAGATGTAGTACGTGCTGAAAGGGCCAGAACAGTGCGCTTGGGTTTTCTGCGAGTGCAAAGTGATCGTGACCCAGGAAACCACAGTGACGTTGGCTCTGGTTCAGCTGACATGCTCGAGTCTAGCCACAAATTACCAGCAAGCGGCTGAGTGAGGTTTAGAATTTCCCCCAGCGGAGACCTTCCAGGAGAGGCTGGCTCCAGGGTCCAAGCCTTCCCCCAGAGGGCCCCCACCGCCAGCTGCCCTCCCCCTGCATTCACCTCCCTCGCTTCTCATTTGGTTCCAACTTCAACAAAAGAGCAGATCTGAGTGCACCTCAAGTGCTGCAGAATGGCACGGCGGACAGCTTGAAGTCACTCTGTGGCTTGTCTCAGCTGCTGGGAAATGAAGTCCAACACTGTTTCTTCCTGCGAGTGCAGAATTTCGGGGGGAGACAATAGGGTTCACCGAAAAGCCAGCCCGGCTTGAACTACAGGTCACCCGAGAGAGGGGACCCCAGAGGGAGATCACAGAGGTGCAGCTTGGCTTCTTGGCCACCTTTGGAGGTTGTTTTCTCCCCAAGGTGGACCACCTGCGAGAACAAGGAAACCCAGTGCTCTGTGACCCGCTTGTGAAGAAGACTGTCCCTTCGTGGCTCTAAATCATGTGACCGAGCTGCCTGGGACTGTGGGAACTGGGAGTTC
Organism: Ovis aries; assembly: GCF_016772045.2. Taxonomy (NCBI): domain Eukaryota; kingdom Metazoa; phylum Chordata; class Mammalia; order Artiodactyla; family Bovidae; genus Ovis; species Ovis aries. Next base: position 95,721,631 of record NC_056056.1, read on the forward strand.
AGCTCTCAGGGGCAGAGCAGACTGTCACGGCGGAGCCCAGGCAGGTGGTGGGACTGTCATCCGACATTTACTGAGCCTCTGCTTCGTGCCGCACACCAGCATGGGGGCCGTAGATGCAAATTTAGATCTTGGCATGGCACGGGAGGGGCGCAAAGGCTCTGGGAGAGAAAAGAACACTGACCCTTTTGTTTTAGGGCTTTTGCTGCCAGCAGTGCTAGGGAGACAGAGAGGCAGAAGCAAAAACACCAAACATGGAGAAGTTGTGTGGGTGTCACTGAGGTGCTGGGGAAGGGGCAAGCCCAGGCTTTGGAGCCTCATGGGCTGCGGCCAGCCCTACATCTCCCAGTGAGCAGCCTGAGAGCTACGTCCTTTCACTTTTCTGAGATTTGGTTTGCTTATCTGTAAGTTAGAACTAAGGATATCTTCACTCAGGGCTTCTGTGAGGATTAAATAGATAATATGTGTGAAAGGCCTTCAAATTTTAAAAATCAAAGATGTGTTTTTACCAAAAATCCAAACACAGAATATACTGTTTCACCTAACAAGACAGCCTGCTCCTTTTCCAGGGCAGTAAATGTTCTGCTCTATTATAGGTAGGTTTCTGGCAACTAGTTAACCAGCATTTTATTTATTGGTCAATAACTTTTTTGGCATTAAAGTGGGCCAAATCTTTGCACTCACCCAAGGATAAATGGGCTTCCCCGGTGGCTCAGCTGGTAAAGAATCTGCCCGCAATTCAGGAGACCTGAGTTCAGTCCCTGGGTTGGGAAGATCCCCTGGAGAAGGGAAAGGCTATCTACTTCAGTATTCTGGCCTGGAGGATCCCATGGACTGTATAGTTAATGGGATTGCAAACAGCTGGACACATTTCCACTTTCACTTTCACGGATAAATTGCTAGAAGTGTATTTGTGAAAAGACGTGCATTTTTTAAGACTTTTGATAAGTATTTGTGAATTCTCCTTCAGAAAGGTAGTCCTGTTCACCTTGTCAGCTGTGAACGGAAGCTCACCTTCCCGCACCTCTGCTGGCAAGTGTAGTCTTAAAGAGCAGACACAGCTTTCTGGCTGGAGGTGGAGTCAGCGTTTATCCTGGCTCCAGGACACTGCTGACTGTCCACAAGACCCCAGGTCCTTCTCACAGAGGCTGAACAAGAACTTCCACAGTTTGTTATTCAGACTCACCTTCACAACTTCATATTTATCCTGTTGAATTTAACCCTAGTGAATTTAACTTGTTTTTCTCTGCTTTTTGAGATCATCTTAGATTTTGATCCTTCCAGCCAACACATGTGCTTTATCTGGACGTATGATCTGCGTGTACTCTCTATTTTCGTCCAGCTCATGTATAAAACATGAGAAAGGACCAAGAGTGGAGTTCTGAGGTATATTGTTGCCTCCAGGTTGACAGTGATCTATCAATTAACACCTTTCAGTGACAGTAACTCAGGTAGCTATAAACATGCCTAATTGTTTGATTGTTCGGCCTACATGGCTCTATCAGTAGTGATGTCACAGGAGAACTTGTCAGATGCCAAGATCAAATTAAGCTCAATTTCTCCCACCTTCTCCTTCATTTCCAGCCGGGGAGTCCTGGGGAAAAAAGGAGGCTATTTGTTGTTGGTAAACCCTAGTCAGTTACAAGAAATCACTGCTTCTTTATGCTTTCTTTAATAGTGCCTTCTGGAAACCCACTTAATTTGGATACCAAGATTACCTGAGGTTTTAGACATCTGCCTTGTGTCCCTTTTTGAACATTGGAACTTTTGCCACCTCCATCTCCTGACAGCTCTCCATTTCTCCATGGTTCCAACATGGTAGGTTAGGGAACTTCTCTGCAATCCAGAAACTGTTCACACCAGAGACAGCATTGTTTTGAACAACTAGGTACTTTTTCTTTACATTTTTAAAAAACTTTTTATTTTATATTGGAGTATTGCCAATGAACAATGTTGTGATGGTTTCAGGTGGACAGCAAAGGGACTCAGCCATCCATATACATGTATTCATTCTTCACTAAACTCCCCTCCGATGCAGGCTGCCACATAACATTGAACAGAGTTCCCTGTGCTGTACAATAGGATGTTGCTGGTTACCTATTTGCAGTATAGCAGTGTGTACATGTTGATCCCAAACTCCCTATCTCTTCCCCATTGGCAACCATAGGCTCTGAGCAACTGGGCACTTCCCTTCAGTCTCCATCACATCTCAGACCTTCTTGTCTTCTCACCAGTGTTTGTTCTATGCCACTGAGACTGGTGGGCCAAAAAGACTGAAAATGCAGTGTCCATACAGAAGCCTGACAGGTGATGGGAGTCAGAGTAGTAAACAGGTTGGGGGAAGCGTGTTCCAGACCCTGCATCTAAAGGTCCAGAAGGGACAGGAGATGACACAGTTCGGAGGATGGAAAGAAACGCCACATAGCCTCAGTGAGAAGGCCAAGGAGGGGGTCCAGACAGGAGATGAGTCTGGGGACACAGGCAGGGGCCAGACCTTGTTGGGCCCTGTGGGCTGAGTGAGAAAGTTGGGACTTGCTCTCCATGGCCAAAGGGATCATGAGGGTCAGCAAGGACAAGCAGGGTTGGATTCTAGACGTCCCGGTGGCCTCTCCCCAGGTGTGCACACTGCTTTGAACAGAACAGGAAAGGCTTCCTTTTAGCCCGAAAGTTGTGTGAACAAGCTTTTGCTCAGTCTCTAGGTAGGCTTTGGCATTCGCAGGCCCGGGACTCTTCCTCTTTACTCTGGTCATGGTCTGTGCTGTCCTCCTCCCACGTAAGGTCGTACGGGAGCCGGGGTCCCAGGTGTCTGCAGCAGCTCGCTTCTTCCCCTCCTGCTGCATGTCCTGAATGAAGCTTGGTGGGCTCCGCAGCCACCTTCTCTTTCCACGCGGTGTGCCTCTCTTGTCTGGACTCCCATCCCCCTCAGCTGAGACTCTCCCACCTCCCACCTGGGGCTTGCCAGCCGGATAGCGATCTGCACACCATCTCCTAGACTGCCATTGCTTCTCTTTTGCCACAAGGGTCAAAAATTTGTTGGGTCACTCAAAAAAAAAAGAAAACCTGCACCACATGTTAGAAAAATTAATTTCCTAGTCAGTCTGCAGCCATCCCAATTCAGTATCAGCCCTGGAGGAAGGACTTCTCTGTTTTTTTTCCATCTGAAGCGACAGGGGCAGTGAGTCCCATCATGAATTCTCTTGCTTTCCTTGTCCTCCAGGGGCTTCTATCCTTAGGATTGTACATTTCACCTAGAACTGCTCCATCTTTTTTTTTTTCTTAATGATATGTTATGACTGATTTTAATTATAAACTGTACGTGGATACAGTCTCCTTGTTAAAAATTAAAACATTACAGCGCTTCTCCTCCCAGTCCCTTTCCCACCTCCAGGTAACTGCTACAATCAGCCTTAGTTTTTTTTTTTTCTCCACCCCCCAGAACTTTTTGCTATGTGTTCATATCCACAAAAAGAAAATTATGGAAAATGCACAATATTTCTTGTGCTTTAAATAAAACTCACTAATTTTTTATGCTGGGCCGTCTATCTGGCAACTTGCTTTGTTCACTCAGCAGAATGGGTTAGAAACTTGTCCACATTAGTCCATGTTGATCTGCCTGTCCCTTCCCTTAACCTCAGTACAATATTCCGCAAGGGACATTTAGGCAGTGCCAGATAGTACACTGATGTGTTTTTCTGATTAAAGAGTGCCAGTGTTCCCACAACCTAGCCAACAGCTATAATGAAACTTCGAATCTTCACAATGAGATGGGTGAAAATGGTCTTATTTCATTTGCATTTCCTGATAACTAATGAGGCTGATCACCTTTTCAGATAATTGTTGGGTATGTGCATTTCCTTTTCTGTCAATTATCTATTTCATAGTTTTGTGTTTTTTCCCCCTTTGGGGCTATTTACTTTTTCTTATTAATTTATAACAGTTCTTGTATATAGTAAATGATAACCCTTATTATGTTTATTGCAAGTTTTTTCTGTTTCTTTTCTAAACTTCAAGTCTGTAGAGAGTTTTTCCATTGGATGAACACTTTGTATCTTTTCAGGTCTTTGAGGGGCAGGTGGATTTGTTTGTGAGGGCTGCCGTAATGAAGTATCACAGACAGGCTCAGCAAGGGAAATTTTATTTTTTCACAGTTCTGGAGGTTAGAAGTCTGAGGTCAAGGTGTCAGCAGGGCTGGTTTCTCCCGAGGCCGCTCTCCTTCGCTTGTAGATGGTTGTCTTCTTGCTATGTCTTTACATGGTCTTCCTCTGTGTGTCTCTGTGTTTTAATTTTCTCTTGTAAAGAGCCATTCTATTGAATTAGGCATATTTGGTACCAGTCGTAATAGATTAATGACCTCATTTTACTCTTAATTATCTCTTTAAAGGCTTTATCCCCAAATACAGATACATTCTGAGGCCCTAGGGTTAGACTTCAACACAGAAATTGGGGAGTACACAGTTGAGCTCGAAACAGCAGGGTAGAGAGAGGGAAGAGGCCCAAATGCCAGAGCACAGGGCCGGGTCCTTGCCTGTCCGTCGGGAATTAGGTCCTAGTTGCCGATGGGGTCAGACCCCAAAGCCGAGAAGATCGCCTCCAACATGATTTTGAGAGGTGGCCACCTACCTCTCTTCTCCCCGCTTCCCTAGGTGCTCCAGCCCCTGGTTCACTCGGCCACACTCACCATGTGTGAAGAGGAGACCACTGCGCTCGTGTGCGACAACGGCTCAGGCCTGTGCAAAGCTGGCTTCGCAGGAGATGACGCCCCCCGCGCCGTCTTTCCTTCCATTGTGGGTCGCCCTCGTCACCAGGTACGTGCTCACGTGGACCCAAGGCTTTGAGTTCCTGGGAAGAAGCACTGCATTGTGGCTTCCATGGGGAGCCGTGTGTGTGTGTGTGTGTGTGTGTGTGTGTGTGTTTCAAGTAAAGTAAGAGGGAGAAGTGTATGGATGAGCCCTGTTCTCTCAGAAAATGACACTGTTTTAGGACAGAGGAGGGAGACGCCCGCGAGAAATCAAGCGCCTTCTCTCCCATCACTTCCCCATTCATCAGCATCTGCCTCACCCTGCCTCCTTCAGTCTGGTTTCCAGTGGGAAAAAAAAGGACATTCTTCTTGTCTTTATCCTTCTTCAGAGACTCTCCAATGCCTGAATCCCTCCAAGTAGAACCTCAGCCAATTCCATTCTCCTTCCTTCTTTTTTGCGTTGCAGGGTGTGATGGTGGGAATGGGCCAGAAAGACAGCTATGTGGGGGATGAAGCTCAGAGCAAGCGCGGGATCCTTACTCTCAAATACCCCATTGAACACGGCATCATCACTAACTGGGATGACATGGAGAAGGTATTGGTGGCCCCCTCCTGTAATGTGCTCATTTGAATATCATCAAGACCTTCTGCCCTGTCAACTCTTCCTCTACGATGTTTCTCACATCTTTCTTTCCTTCCTGTCCATGCCCCTGGGTATTCCCAGCCTAAGTTGCCAACATCTCTCACTGGATGATTCCAATGGCTTCCTGACTGAGTTCTCTGTCTCCTGTCTCAATCGCCTAATTCATTCTCTGCGCTGTTGCAAAGCTTGTCTTTCTAAAAACCGACCAAATCATGTCACTTGCCTCCTGGGACTCTTCAGTAGCGCCTCACTGACCAGCTAGGTTCCTAACTCCGTGTCTGGCATCTGAGGACCTGGTCCAGCCTAGGTCCCAGTGTTATCCTTTCCTGCAGCTTCCTTCCCAGCCCAGTACTTGTCCTTCTTTAAAATGCACGGTCCCCTCCAAAAAGGTGAATAACTTTATTTTCCCTGTCATGACCTCAGACAGGTACATTGATGCTATACTATTATGATGCTTCTCTAGTGAAAAATTTAAGTAAGAATCGCTACTGGTTTCTAGAAGCTTTTTTTCATGTCAGAAAATGGGAGAAGGGGCAGACTTCCCTGATGGTCCAGTGGCTAGGACTCCACGCTTCCACCACAGGGGACGAGGGTTCCATCCCTGGTCTGGGAACTAAGATCCTGCATGCCGTGTGGTGTGGCCAAAACAACAACAAAAAATCAAACTTTCACTAGATACCTAAGAAATACTAATATCAGGAACAAAACCACCTGTGAATGATAAATGAAAAAAAAATATCTAGAAAAGGAAGATATGGGGGTACTTTTTAAATAGTAGTTTGTGTTCAACAAAATCACATGCAAAATGCTAATAGAACCTTTCTAATATTCTTTTCTAATTGAAGTATAGTTGGTGTACAATATTTCTAATATTCCTTTGATACATTCCACTGACAGTTGTCTGAGAATTCTTGTTTCTGCAATGACTGTTTTTTGAAATGTAACAGAGGGCTTATTGAGCAGCTGCAGTCTTGCAGCTGGGAATAAAGAAAGCTGATTTGAAATCTGTGCTTCACACACACTTTCTCTAAACCTTAAATTCAGTCACTCTGAATGAGAGATAAACAGATAACAAATGCAATTGCTTTTTGTTCCACTCTGTGGGGCAGTTAAAAGCACAGACACTGGAACCAGAGGCAGGGAGATCTGGGAGCAAAAACTCTCTCTAAACCTCAGCTTCCTGATTTGTGGAAATAAAAATACTTTCTTCACTAGGTTGCTTTGAAGATTGAATTAGGCAAATAGTATAATCCCAAAGCATGGAGCATACTTAATGCTCAACACGTGGCACATATTACTTGTATATGTCTAATAATATCTAATTTAAAAACAATAGACAAAATTTTCATTCACAATAGTAATATGGATTCTTTAAAGAAACTCCTAAAAATACATTACATGCTTTAAAAGAAAAACTGAATAGGATAAAGCTGTCAAATTTTTTCAAGTTGATTTATAGGCTCATTAAAAGTAAAGTGAAAGTTGCTCAATTATGTCTGACTCTTTGCAACCCCATGGACTGCACAGTCCATGGAATTCTCCAGGCCAGATTACTGGAGTGGGTAGCCTTTCCCTTCTCCATGGAATCTTCCCAACCCAGGGATCGAACCCAGGTCTCTTGCATTGCAGGCGGATTCTTCACCAGCTGAGCCACAAACTTATAGTGTGGTATGTTAGTTGTCTCTTAGTGAACCTTGAGAGGGAGGCAGGGGAGGAACCATGTCTCATTCATCTAGAATTCCGTGGAATTTGAAGAGCAGGAAGACCATGCAATTGAGGTTAAGTACATCTAGTTTAAACTCTGGCACTTAAATTCAATAGGTGAGGACTGACTTGGGCTCCTCTGTCCATGGGATTCTCCAGCCAGAATACTGGAGTGGGTAGCCTTTCCCTTCTCCAGGGGATCTTCCCAACCCAGGGATCGAACCCAGGTCTCTTGCATTGCAGGTGGATTCTTTACCAGCTGAGCCACCAGGGAAGCCCAAGAATACTGGAGTGGGTACGCTATCCCTTCTCCAGTGGATCTTCCTGACCCAGGAATTGAACGGGGGTCTCTGGCATTGCAGGTGGATTCTTTACCAACTGAGCTATCAGGGAAGCCCTCATTGCCATTCTAATAAAAATCTCACAATTTAAAAAACTTGATAATTTGATAATGTATATACATTATGTATCAGTCACTATATTCAAGCTAATAACATATCTACTACCTCACAGTTTGTTTTTTTTCCTTGTAGGGAGAATGCTTAGGATTTACCCTCTTAGCAAATTTTAAGGACAGTATTGTTACCTCTAGTCACCATGCTAGTATATTATGTTAGATCTCCAGGTTTACTCATTCCACATAACTGACCCTTTGTGCACCTTGACCAAGAGCGCCTCCCTTTCCCCTCCCCCTCAGCTCCTGGTAACTCCATTTTTACTGCTTCCTTGAGTTTGACTAAAAATAACACAAGCTTTAATTATGCAAGATAATCATAAAGTGTGGAGAAATAAATAAAATAAAATTTATGAGACTATTATGAATAAGGAAAACTGACAAGACTTGCTATATCTGAATATTAAGATATAAAGTTATATAAATTAAAACAATCTGATGCCAGTACAGAAGTAAAAAAGAAATACACAGTAAGTGTAACTTCTAAGACCAGAGAGGAAAAAAGGATTATTCAGTGAATTATTCTGTGACAACTGATCCATTATTTGGGGGGCAGGGAATCTGTTTATGGCCCTTACCTCATACAATTTCATTAAACACATCAGTTGAATATAAAAAAATTAATGAGAAAAATACAATATAGTAAGTATGAGTATCAGATTTCTGGTGAAAGAAGTCATAGAAAGAATAACAAATGTGATTTCTTAAAAATCATAAATTCTAGTATGTGAAAAATAAAACCAAATTTAGAAGGCAAACAACAGGTTGCAAAGAAATTTCACAACTAGTATAATAGAGGATTAATATAAATAACTAATGTAAATTGATCATTAAAAATACAAAGTCTCCACCAGACAAATAATCAAGGGACATGGCCAGACAATTGGCCACATAGAAATGATTAAAAGTCGAAAATCTGAAAATTATTTGAAAAATTATTTAAAGTTTTATTTAAAAATTTGGAGTAAAACAGCTAGGTGTTATTTTTATCTGCCAAATTATTTCATATTTTAAGAATGAGAACACTGGATGCAGATAAGGGTGAAATAGGCAATTTCTTATTCTAAAGTAAAGACAAAATTAGCCTCTTTGTGAGTAATAGAAATCAAGCATTTTCCAGCAGTCACCAAGATGGCAACACTCAGGCATGAGGCTGGAGCTGACCTGAGAGCTTCAGATGTGGTGCTGGTGGGAGCTGGGGAAGCATGCAAGGACCTCAAGATGCCAGCATATACACATGGGCAGTCCAGTCCTTCTTTAGGAGATGCAAAACTCAGAAAACCAATGGTCATTGAAATCATAGAAAAAATTTTGAATGCCTTAGAAAAGACTTTTCTATATATGGAACAGTGACCTTTAGAACAGCAGCTGCTTTCCCTGGAATATCGGGAAACTTCATTTTCAGGCATTGCTTCAAGGTTAAACATGATGCTTGAAGACATACGCATCATTGACTATACTTCCATTTTGTCCACCATAATTTCTTACAGGCTTCTTATAACAGATGCTTTGTATTTAGGTAATACAAGCCAGGAAAATTGTGTTCTGAGAAGTTCACTGATTGGCATGGCATGTGGTGTTTTATACCACACTGCTTTGGCTTTTTATAAAAATGGATGTCTGGCAGTCGAGTATACTGTTCCACTGCCACCAAAAGGAAGCGTTTTATTTTATTGGCTGCTGCCTTGTCAAACAGAGATAAAAGCAATGGTGATTCCTCTCATTTTTCAGACAGTCTTTGGGATATTTCATGGTTTTCAGCATTGTGCAATATTTGAAAGTACATTTGAGAAAACTGTATGTGAAGATTAACCAAAGAATGAATGGATACTGAATCAGCTGAACGCACTTTTTTTTATAGGGACTCAGGCGCTGCTGAAAGAGTTGAAAGTAATTCTAGATGGACAATTTGTTGTTGTTCCAGAATGCTTGCTTTGCGGTGCTGTGCTGGCCTCTGCCATACATCAGTATGCATTAGTCACAACAGTATGTGCAGCCCCTCTTAGAACTTTTCTCTTTAGGAAAACATCCTGAATAGAAAAAAGAAAATGTAATGGGTACAGAGATAGTTTTCACACGATTATAAAAAAAATCAAGGCTACCCTGAATAGCAATGTGATTAAATATATGATGGTGATGAGATATGATCAACTGTTGTATAAGCATTAAAATAATTTTAAATTCAATTTATTAAAAATAAATATTTCCTATGAAAAAGAAAATTATTTATTTATATTAACTGAAAAGTGATAGGAAACAAAGTTGAACATGGAAGTGTAATCGTAGTAAGTAATAAATAAATGAAAGCATATGAAGTGAATAAATGATAATAGTAATGAATTTGAAAATACATAAAGATGAAAGATTAGGGAGAGAAAAAAGCCAAAGTGTTAACTCTTTACTAGTAAGTGATAGAAATATGGGGAATTTTCATTCCTCTTAAAGAAATTTTCCTAATTTAAAAATTGTCAACATCTTTAACTTTTAAAGTACTTCATAACTTAAACTTCAAAGTACTTTATAAAAGCTTTTGAAAATGAAATAAAATGAAGTGCAGATGGTTGGACCCAATACCCAGAAAGATTCTGATTTATGGGCCTGGGATACAGCCTGGGGAGCTGCAGCTATAGCAATTATTCCCGCACAACTGAGGCCGCATTTGAGGAAACACTGGCATCACCTTATTAAGCCTGATTGCGGTCTCTCCCGTCTCCTGTGACGCCTCCACAGCCTGTGGCCTCTGCCTGGGCTATTTGCTCTGCCTCAGGTGCCCTTCTCAGTCTCTGGAGACCTTCCTTTGCCTTCAGGGCTCTCTCAGATCTCCTAGAAAACAAACTTCTGCCTCTTCCTTCACCTAAATATGAATGTGTCTTTGCATTTTGTCTTTTTGACTGCTTTTCTCCACTCTAGACTTGGAAACTAAGGTTACTTTTAGCACCATCCTAGCACAAAACCGGAGGCCCATAAATACACGGGTACGATGGACACAAAGGACTCTGTGCCCCACCTCTGAGGAAATCAAAGCCCTGTGTCCCTACCACTCTGCTGAATCCCTCTGAAATAAAGGCTCTTGTTTGCTGTCTGGATCACTCAGAGGGAACTGGACACAGTGGGAAGAAGTAACTTCCTCTAAAACTACCATGCAATGTTTTCAGAATCTAATATTGTGCCCTGTAACTATTAAATATTCAATATGTAGAAGTAAACTACCAGGCTTCCCCGGTGGCTCAGACGGTAAAGAATCTGCCTACAATGCAGAAGACCTCGGCTCAATCCCTGGTTTGGGAAGATTCCCTGGAGGAGGGCACGGAAACCCACTCCCCTATTCTTGCCTGGAGAATCCCATGGACAGAGGAGCCTGGCGGGCTACAGTCTATGGGGTCACAAAGAGTCGGACGTGACTGAGCGACTAAGCACAGCACACATATAGAAGTAAAAAAAAGAACTAGTTTCACCTAAAGCAGTGATTCTCAGCCAGGATAATTTTGCCTCCCAGGGGCATCTGGCAACTTCTGGAGACATTTGTGCTCCTCACAGCTGGACAGGTGCTACTGGCATCTAGTGGGTGGAAGCCAAGGATGCTGCTAAACATCCCGTAATGCACAGGTCAGCCCCCACGATGAAGAATTATTGACCTAAAATGTCAAAGCGCTGAGGCTGAGAAACCCTGCTCTGAACAGCCCGGTCAATAATAGACAGTGGCAGTCCATGCATATCTGTCAGGCTTCAACAGGAGACAGTATACACTCAGCTGGGGTTCTGAATTAATTTAAGGCAGGACTACTTACAGAGGTGTGAGCAGGTTAGGGAACCAGAAAGAGAGGCAGAGACACCAGAGTACCAGCAGCAGGGGAAGCTCTTAGAGCTGGAAGGCTGAAGGGCAAGGGCGGCGAGACTAGAGGTGAGTGAGAGCTGGAGCCTGAAGAGGGGCCGCACAGCGTGTGCTCAGGGAGACCTCAGCTTGGCCAGGAGGGCGCCCTGCCCTCCTCTTGCCTCGCGCTCTGCAACCCCTTGCTGGTATCTTCGATCAGCCAAACACAGCCAGAAGCCAGAGAGCTGCAGTACACCTGGTCCCTCGGAGCTCAGGGGAGATAAGGGAGCAGAGTAAAGAGGACCCAATGTCAGATGGAAATAATCAACACACTGAGTATGTTGGCCCTAGGTCTGAGTCCTGTCTGGGGCCCTGATGAGAAGGAATATACCCTTGAAAGAGCGATCAGAAATTCCCGGTATTGACGGGCCTCCTCTCCAGATCCAGTCTGTTCTGAGACCATCAAGCCATCCTCCCCCAGTACGGACATGCTAGTTGGAATTTCCCCGCCTGCTGAGAGTCTGCTGGACTCATCTGACTTTTCTCCCAACCAGATCTGGCACCATTCCTTCTACAATGAGCTGCGGGTAGCCCCTGAGGAACACCCCACCCTGCTCACGGAGGCTCCTCTGAATCCCAAGGCCAACAGGGAGAAGATGACCCAGGTAAGAGGCCAGGAAGACCTGAGTACCAGCGCAGGAACACACATGGACGCTTGGCCAGATTCTTTTTCCCAACCATGCATCAATGCAAAAGAGTTTTTTGAGGACCTGCTGTGTGTGCAGTCCACGCCAGAACCCATGGGAGGTGGGAGCGGGGTTAACAGGCACAGGCACCCCCTTAATAAAATTACCAACCATTCTGTGGGCCAAGAGAGCTGTGATTTCTGATAGTCTTCTGTTCTGCATTGTTCCTTCAGATCATGTTTGAAACCTTCAACGTCCCCGCCATGTACGTCGCCATTCAAGCTGTGCTCTCCCTCTATGCTTCTGGCCGCACAACAGGTAAGTAGCCCTGTAATCTGTTCCCTTTTTGACTTGAGGGGAAGAAAGGGAAAACTGGGCTCCTGGAGAGATTCCTGTTCAGAGGAATCAAAGGGTCAGCCAAAGTCCAACGAAAACCTGGGTGAGGGATAACAGAGGGAAGCCCAGGTAGAATACAGGTGCAAGTCCACCCAGTATAGCTGAAGAGAATCTACATGAGCAAATCATGACCTCAAGGGCCATTTCCATCAAAATAGTTAGTCCGGGAGCTTGTGCACACTTTCCAACAGTACTGAAATGTTTCTGCTCACGAAGCAGCAATGGCAGAATCTGTGATGGTGGGTGTGCAAGTATGAGGTGGCCTTGGCATAGAAAACTCAGGGAAAACAGAGGGAACTTCAAAATGCAGTGATTTTTAATAAGGGCTTGACAGCTAGGAAATGGCAGTCCACTCCAGTATTCCTGCCTAGAGAGTTCTGTGGATTGAGAAGCCTGGTAGGCTACAGTCCATGGGGTCGCAAAGAGTCGGACACGACTGAGCGACTTCACTTCACTTTGACAGCTTCCAGAAACATCTTTCAAATGTTCATTCATGTATCCATTGATTTGTCCATTTATTCATCCATTCAAATATTCTCCAATACTTCACACCATGTGCCAAACACTGCAGGCCATGGGCACACACTGGGAAGCAAGACAGATCAGCCATGTTGCAGTGAACACAGTCTAGAGGAGGAGAAGAAAGTAAAGGGTAATCTCACTGCACGTGATAAGGACAGTGACGGGGAAATGCAGGTACACACGGCTTTGTATCCTGCACCTTGCGCTTGGTTTTATGCTGTGGATGTCACGCTCACACGCCGCATGGTAGTCATTGTGTGTGATGCTTCCATGATTGGTTGACTGATTTTACCATTTCTGTAATGCAGAACCTTTAGGTTGCCTCCAATTTTTGCTTATTATAAGTTATGCTGTAACCAATGTCCTTGTATAAGAGTAAGCTACTGATCTCTGGATATTTATTTTGGATCTGCCCTTTACTGAGACATCTTATTATCTCTAATGGTTTCTCAGTTGGTCCTCTCAGGTCTTTTAAGTATGGGCTACAGTCCATGGGATCTCAAAGAGTCAGACATGACTGAGCAATTAACATACACACCGTTTTATCTGCAAATAATGATGATCCTCTTTCCTTTTGATAATAATACCTCATTTCTATTTTTTGTCATATTGCGTTGGCTAGAACATCCAGGACAATATTAAATAATAATAATATAGTAACAATATTGTAATGTTTCCCCATCAATTATATGGCTGTTGGATCAAGAGGGATTTCTTATCATGTTGAGAAAACTTACATCCTTTCACGGTTTACTAAAAGTTTCATCAGTAGAGAATGTTCATTTTTTTCAAGCTGGTTTTTATAGCCCTTTAAGCGCTAACATCCTAATTGCATTTGATGCCTGAAGGATGTGCAAATTATTCACTCTAACTTAAAGAATGTGCATCCTAGATGCCAGTTGACAAGTATGCATTTTTGTGAAAGTGTTTCAAGGAATATAAGAAGAGGAGATGTTTCATTTGCCTTCCAGAAGCCTACAGTTTCATTTAGGAAAATAAACTGACATATACAAAATTGACGTACACAAAAAATATGATTGATAATTCTCACAATGGGTGAATTTTCCAGCTGCTAAAGAAAAATATGGTTGCTGAGGATCATTTGGTGACAGGTCCCAGAAAGAAACAGATGAAAAAAATAAAGGGTTTCATAGGCCTTATCTCCTCTGTCCTTAGGCATCGTCCTGGATTCAGGGGACGGTGTCACCCACAATGTTCCTATCTACGAGGGCTACGCACTGCCTCATGCCATCATGCGGCTTGACCTGGCTGGCCGCGACCTCACGGACTACCTCATGAAGATCCTCACAGAGAGAGGCTATTCCTTTGTGACCACAGGTACCCATCCTCTTTCTGGACTTGACTTGAGCTCAGAACCAAATCTGATCTAGGACCAGAAACTCTCATGAGTAATGAGAAGTCAGTGGCCCTGTGTCCTCAAACTCTCTTCGGGTAGATAGGGAGGCCATAAGCTGGGGTTGGGGCCCTGGACCAGACCAGATAGTCAGGGGAGCCTCTTTCAAGGGACAAGTTTCCCAACCAAGACCCCCTGGGGAGGGGTACCAGGCTTAGACCTACTCATTCTGAGAAGTGCTTGTCTTCACCCTCCTTTAACTGCTTTCACACACTCCCTCCTTCCCCAGCAAGGAGGATCAGAGCTGGTTTTTATGGGGCTGAATGGTGGCAAGACTGGTGGTGCATTTCATTATCTAGAAGTGTTTATGGTTTGAGGACAAATGGAATAACTAAGGTCTAATTGGCCCCCAGGGCAGGAAGAATTTATAGGTAGGGGCCTTCCTAGATGCTGTACAATCTCAGCGTATAAGCCTCCATCTAGATGGGAGATGTGTCCTGCAAGGCCCTCAGGAAGGCCTGCAGCTTTGTCAAGACAGAGTGATAAGAGCTAGATGAAAAGTACATGCAAAGTTTTGCTTGAGAATCAGGCAAATCTTGAGACTGAATCCAAAGGACAAGGAAGAAGGAAGTTAGTTTTCATGAAGACCAAAATGGGACAACCAAACCAGCAGAGCCAAGAATCTACTGTCTGTCATTTCTACTCTTTCTAGCCGAGCGAGAAATTGTGCGAGACATCAAGGAAAAGCTGTGCTACGTGGCCCTGGACTTCGAGAATGAGATGGCCACAGCAGCCTCCTCTTCCTCCCTGGAGAAGAGCTACGAGCTGCCAGATGGGCAGGTCATCACCATTGGCAATGAGCGCTTCCGTTGCCCGGAGACCCTCTTCCAGCCCTCGTTCATTGGTGAGGCTCTGCCTTAGTTCTGGCCAATCACACACACTGTTGATTGTTTATACCTACCCATATTTTTCCAGAAAGGGCTGCAAATACATGAACAATACAACTAGATAAAATCTAATTTTAAATAAAAGGGTAAGGAAACCAAAATAAAGGAAAAATGGGATGGGAATATAACATGAAACTAAGAATGAGGTTAAAACACAAAACTCTTCTTGAATTCTCACCATTTAGATCACGGCGTCTGAAATCTATAGGAGTAAACAGAGTGGGTTTGGGGGTCAGACCTGGTTTTAAGTCTTGATTCTGGTCCTTCAAGCGCTATACCTTGGGCATGTTACCTTCTTCAAATCTCAGTTTTTTTATCTACAAAGTAGAAATCGTGGTAGTACCTACTAGATGGGGATTAAATAAGATAATGTTTAATACAAGGATAACTATCATCTTGAGAAGTATATAAGAGAAAGGCCTGTTAGCAAACGTTAACATACAATGTAGTGGTAAATAGCAAACTGGATAAAGTGCTATAGGCCTAAGAAATCAGGTAAGGCTTCTCATAAAGCTGAATCTTTGAACAGAACTTTGAAGAATGAGCATCACCTTATGGTATCTGGGGATGGAAGGAGTGCACAGTGGGGAATGGCATGCAAGGCAGATGGAAAGCTTGTGAAAATTATGGAATATGTACACGTCATTTTCTATTTGGGACATCATAGGTGAAGTGTGTGTGTGTGTGTGTATGTGTGTGTGTGCATGCATTCACACATGGAAAATTGAAGAGAGCTACTACTGGGTCATACAAAGGGCATGGGTGTTAATCATATCAGCAATTTCAAATCCCCTGGAAGTCTTTAAGCAGCAGAGTAGAGAAGTCAGAATTTCACTTTAGGAAGATTCCTCTGTCTACAGTGTGGAATAATACCACATGGAAAAAGACTGGAGGTGGGGAAACTCAGGTATGTGGGCATGAGCTGTTTTGGCAGGCAGGGCCTTTTACTGTGGAAGATCTCGGATGCAGACAAAGGTGGCTAGATGTCAACTAGTAGGCAAACACGATGTGATTGTTAGGTCCTTAGAGTGGGATATTTTTTGGCTATAACTGACTATAACATGGAAGAACCTTGAAATCATTATGCTAAGTGAAGTGAGCCAGATATGAAAGAACAAACATTGTATGGTTTCGTTTATATGAAACGTCCAGAATAGGCACATCTATAGAGATTGAAAACAGATTAGTGGTTGCCTAACGCTGGGAAAGGGGAGACAGGGAAAATGGAGAGTGTCTGCCAATGGGTATAGAGTTTATTTGGGGGGTGCTAAACATGTTCCAAAATTAGACTGTGGTGACGGTTGTACAACTCTTTAAAGTAAACTCTACCTTAAAGGGGTGAGCATCATGGTACATGAATTATATCTCAATAAAGCTGTAAAAAAAGTGATACAATGGAAGCGTCCCTCTAGAAATATTGTCATCAGGCAGCAGTGTGAACGATCACCCAGAACAGGGGAAACTCAAGGCAGGGCAGTGACCAGTTAGAGGGTCTGATCTTACAGTCCAGTAGGGAAGTAACTGAGGCAAATCAGGGTAGCTGTCCCAATAGAAGGGGTCACCTAAGGAGCTGTAGGTGTGGGGTGGTGGGTCCTGACCAGATGTCGTGGTCTCTACTAGGCATGGAGTCAGCTGGAATTCATGAAACAACCTACAATTCCATCATGAAGTGTGACATTGACATCCGCAAGGATTTATATGCCAACAATGTCCTCTCCGGGGGTACCACCATGTACCCTGGCATTGCCGACAGAATGCAGAAGGAGATCACAGCCCTGGCTCCCAGTACCATGAAGATCAAGGTGGGTGCTACCCTGGCTCTCCTTGTCCTATTCTTTGTACAAAGACCTGTGTACTTGGGTACACGTGTCCAAGTCAGGCTGCTGGGCCTACAGCTTGGTGTCACCTTTATCCTGGCCTGAGGCAGACTTCATCTTGGGCTGGGCGGGGAGGAGTGTGTTCCTGGGACCCTGAACGGGAGACACATTTATCCTGGGCCCTTAAGCACAATCTCATGGACACTGTACGAGAAGGAGGTAAAATGAATTTGGAATGGAGAGAATGTGGAAGGGGCTGAGAAGGAAACGAGGAGACTGAAGAGGGAAAGAGAAGGAAGAGGCAACACCTCACCATCTTTAAACTTTAAAAAGGACCTGGGAAGCCTTTGTAAGGTGAAAGTTCCAGAGAGAGAATGTTGGCTGTAGGACAGGCTACAGGGACATGCCTCGATTCTTGGATAACCTCTGACCTGTCGTCCCATCTCGGCCACAGGCCCCCCACACTGCTGCTCACCTCATAGGCCTCCTCAGCACAGGAGCCCACCTGTCTTACCACCCCTCCCCAGCCCCTGTCCCCAAGCAATCAGACAGACCCTTTCAGGATTTATAGGAACTGTTTTGCTTGTGGGGTTAGAAAAAGAAAGTGAAAGTGAAGTTGCTCAGTCGTGTCCGACTCTCCGTCCATGGGATTCTCCAGGCAAGAGTACTGGAGTAGGTTGCCATTTCCTTCTCTAGGGGATCTTCCCGACCCAGGGATCAAACCCAGGTCTCCTGCATTGCAGGCAGACGCTTTAACCTCTGAGCCACCAGGGAAGCCCCTAGTGGGGTTAGAGAAAGGTAGGCACCAAATAGCGATAACAAATAGGTTGAAAGTTACAGACACTCATGATAAAGTTGGCCTCTGAGCTGAGGAAGTGTGTTCTATATGTTAATATTCTAAGAACCTTTTCCACAAAGGCCTCCCTGCCCAGGGAAGCAGAATGGGCCACCAGAAAACAGGTGAGCACCTCTGAGCTCTTCTCACCTGGAACCACTGGAGCAGTCATGTTTATTGAGGCCTGCCATATGGTGGGCACTGTGCCAGGCCTTGGGCAGTGGTATTTTTACTAAGACCATGTGTCAGGATACCAGACTTAGCCTCACCCCCAGATTCCTCTTCAACGGTTATGGGGTATCGCCATCACCTCTACTGACAAATGGACACCAGTGATTTGATGCATATCCCAATTTATGAGCCAATGCCCTGAGTTTAATAACATGGCCAGCTGTTCAGGAGTTTAAGGTCTGCTTATTAGACATGCTCCATGGGAGAACAGCTTAAATAAGACCAGAGGAAGGGAAAGGGCACTGCCGGCAGGGGGAAGAGAGTGAGTAAAGGTGCCCAAGGGTGTGTGCGTGTACAAACTCCCCAGCCAAATTGGACAGCAAGATGTGTGGGGGAGATGAGGCAAGCTCCAGAATACGGAAGAAGAGAGTAGGGTGGAAATGGGGCTGAGATTTAGGGCCACCAGCCCAAGAGAGCCCAGAGTTTTCTCATAACTAGAGCTGCCCAGCAATAAAATCCTGTACCTTCTTAGTGGCTGCGCCAGTCCTTGAGGTATCTGTCAAAGGAGCCCTGGGGTGACTTTTGTCTGGTGCAAAAGATAACTTCTAAAGACCCTACTTATTCTGTAATTCCATGATCTCTGCAATTTAGGAAATATGTAGGGAGATTCTTAGGAGACCAGAAAAAATCTGTTTAACATCTGTCATGTTCTACCATTGGATTCTTAGTCCCTTCAGAAACAGGAGTTAGTTGAAGAGTCATAGTCCTTTTGGATCAACTGTTAGGTGAAGTTCAAAGTTGTCTGACATGGCAACGAATTTCTAAAGGCCAAGCTCAGGAATCCCAGTGGCATGTATGAATTTGAGAACTTCTCAGATACAAAAGACTATTGCGTAGACTGGCTTAAACCCCAGAAAGGAGGAATCCCAGCCCGAGCTGCCCATGCATCCAGGCAAGAAAAGAACAGCACTCCCCTTATAGATGTCTGTATTGGTCAGCTATTGCTAGGTAACAGCAACTGTGAAATGTCAGGTCCCATAACAATAAGCATTTATTGTTCATGCATCTGCAGGTCAGCTGGGAGTCAGTTGTTTCAGGTCAAGTTTGGCTAGGCAGTTCTGCAGGTCTAGCCAACTCAGGTCAGGGGTGTATCTCTTACTGTGGGGCTCAGGCTAAAGGGCCAGTAGCTCTTTAAGGGAAGCTCTTCTCATGAAGATGACAGAGACACAAGAGAGTGTGCCACTTGCAAGACCGAAGCACATTTCTAGCCACTGTGTCGTCTGCTGATATCCCATTGGCCAAAGCAGATAGGGCCCAGCCCATTCTTCTCATGGAGGGGCAGGGGAATGAAGTGGGAGAGAGAGTGACAATCTGAGCAGTAGTCTGACCTACCACAAGGCTTCTCCTGGTTCCTTTCTGACCACAGGGGCTGTCCTTTCCCAGGGCAGTCTGGCAGTATGATGAGATCATTCCTGGACCACCTTCCCTATACCTTGGCAACTGACCATGATTCACCACCTTTGCTCTTTGCAGATTATTGCTCCCCCAGAGCGGAAGTACTCGGTCTGGATCGGAGGCTCCATCCTGGCCTCTCTCTCCACCTTCCAGCAGATGTGGATCAGCAAGCCAGAGTATGATGAGGCAGGGCCCTCCATTGTCCACAGGAAGTGCTTCTAAAGTCACAGCAGATTCTCTGGGGACCTCCTTGAGCGTGCTCTGTTAACAATCATGAAACATTAAAACCTACAAGCCTTGCTTCTCTGTGTGGAGCTCTTTATCTTCCTGGGCTGTGTCTCACACACAGTGCTAAGGGCTTTTCACACCTTATTTCTAGTCCACACAAGGACTCTACGAGGTAGGTGCTGCTATTACACATCACAGATGAGGAAATTGAGCTCTGAGAAGTTACAAACTTGCTGAAGATCACACAGAACCAGGGTTAAAAATTCATGTGTATCTGACTCTAATGCCGAGGGCTTCTTCTACCAACTTGTTTCCTTTTTCTTTGAACTTTAGTAAGAATGAGGACTAGATGACTCTTGGAGACAGGAGGGTTAAGAAACAAGGGCTTTCAGAGATGTAAGTCCTTTTACTCAAGGGTGATAACACTAGAGAATGTGAACAAAAAGAGAAACACAGCACTTATAAGACGTAACATATGAGTGGTTGAAACACAGTGTTATTTAAACTTAGGTGAAAGATGGTCATAGTGGGCTTAAGATCTCTATGATCCTTTGTCATTGAGGATTAAGTTGTATTTTGCCCCAAAAACTAATCAAGAAAGGAGCAGCACCACGGGGAGAATATTTCCTCTTCCTGCACTCCTCTTCTCCCTCCCTCTTCTCCTTTTCTGTCTGTCTCTGTCTCAGATTATTTGCTACCCACTCCCTGCCCTTGGTCAAGTCTGCTATTTCACAAGTACTTACTGAATTTTTGGCATCGACAATTCCTGGTTAAGGTCAAATGGGATTTATGTACCCCACAAAGATGATTCCTGCCCATCAGGGTCACAATGCCTAAAGAAGGAGACAGACACATACATATAAAACAAAGATTTGAACAGAAAGAGAAGCCTTCACAAAATACTATGGGAGAATAACAGATAATGACAACAGCTACCATTGATTGAATGCTTACAATATGCTGGGCACTGGGTTAAGAGCTTTACATGGATTTTCTCATTTTATCCTTACCACAGCCCTATGAAGCAGGAGCTAGTATCATTCTCATTTCATAGCTAGTTTACTAGTTAACTAGATTGCCCAGCTAGTTATTGGCAGAACTAAGTCCTTACTTCTGCCAGCATGCCTTTTGCTCTTGCCTCCTGGCCAGGTCCCACTTTTAATGCTCCTGAACAGAGCCCACCTGGTCTTTGCAGACACACCTATATGGAAACAGTGGAGTCCAGTTAAAGCATTACAGAACTCAAGGTCAGACATTTCTCCTCCACCATCCCCTCACTTGCCCTCTGGGGTTATGGTAGAGAGGCATATTTTCAAAAACAAAATCCCTAGAGGATTTTTGTCTTCTAAAGGGTTTCCCAGAAGTAGACCCTGGAATGAGGACTCACGTGCAAGTGATTTATCAGAGAAGTGCTTTCGCTGGAAACCAGTGAGTGAGGAGAGAGGCAGGACAGAAGAGGGTGACTTCAGCCCAGTCTCCAAGGAGCCCTGGAGTATAAACCTTACTGCAGGCAAGGAGCCACAGCCACATATCAGTGATTGGTGATGGCACTTCCTAGGGGACAGAAAGTCCCAGACTTTCCTCCAGTAGGTTAAGGGCTGTCTTGCAAAGAAGAGCCACAGGCACAGGCTATTGGGAGAGAAAGCACAGGGAAGACGGGTTATGTATGCCCAGGCACACAGACCCTTCCCACTGTGCAGGGGCACAGAGGAGTCTCCACATGGGGCAAGAAGGGAAGGCTGACCCGTCCTTCCTCCTTTTCCCTGACCTGATCTTACCCCACTTCAGTAAGTGCTGTCCTAGACTTCTGCAAGGGAAGTCGAGTTATGTGCTGGTAGAAGGGAGAGCATGGATCAGTTACAGTGGTTTGAGGAGTGTGTAAATCCAACAGGAAATCAACTAAACAGAAATAACATCCTAGGACCTGAGGGCCAAGCTGAAGGCGGCCATTACTTGTTATGTAATACCTATTGGTTGGTAACCATGCTGCAGGCATTGTATTAAACGCTGCACGTGGATTATCTTTCTTAACCCTCACCCTCAGCTGTCTGAATACAAGAGCCCACACACTTAACTGTTCCCTATATGCCTCCTTTTATGACTAGGTCTATCAGTGTTCATTCAGGCAAGCAGAGCCACCGTGCACATTATGGGGATCAGGGAGTTATTATAGGAATGAGACTGCCCCAACGTGGGACAAGCTAGGGAAGTGGAGGTCCGGAGGGAAATGTGGGGCAATCGGGGGAGTCGCTAGGCCTCAAGGACTAGCTGGGATCTATCTCTGGGCACACCTGTCTGTCATAGTGTCTGATGACAAAGGTCTCCTCAGAGTTGCTGAGGCTCCCATCCTGCTTTCTAAATCTCACACCTGGTCTTCTTTTGATCAACTCAAACTCAAAGCCCTGTTAGGAAGGGGGTTTTGGAAGCATACTTCCCAGCTTAACCAGATTGAGTTAGCACAATCCAGTACATTAGAATATCTTTGATGTAGATAAGAATATAACTGACCAGACATCAAGCTGCAGAAGAAGGTCAGGGTCACATTTGTGTATGTTTATCTCCCCATTTTTAGTGGCTGCATAGCGCGTTGGTAGTATAGATCAGTTTACTTGTCACAGCAGCATTAACAAATATTTGAAAGCAGTAATTCCTTCAGAGCTCTAAGGACTAAGCAGAGTGTCTAGTGTATGATAGATGCTGAGCCAATACTGGATGAAGGAATGGATGCTGAATGACTGCAGTCCTCCCGGAGCAACATCAGCTTTTACTCATAAACTTCAGCAGATGTCTGACAAACCCCAGGAGCAGGAAGTGACGTCATTCTTCCAAGCAAATGGGACATAATTCTGTGCACCAACTGCTTTCTGGCCAAAACCTGTTTACCACTTCCAGGAAGAACCGATGACCACCTTTTTTTCTCCCTTGCTCCTGACGATCCCTTTAATCACCCTTCTTCCTCATGCACTCTGGGGTGGGTCTCCAACACACCCATTTGCTTCTTGAGCCTTTACTTTTGGGCCATAGCTGGGCCAATCAGAGTCTCTCTTTTGGAAGTTTGGAATTAGGATTAAGAAAGGTATTGAATTTTTCTGCATGGTATAACATAATAAACAAGCATGAAGAAATACAGAGGAATAGAAGGATCATCAATAATTGAGGGATAACTAACAGGCAAAAGACATTTAAGCGTCTTACTTTACAGTATACATCCCCTCAATTTAAAAGCTTTTGGAAGCAAGGAACATAGTGAGAGGAAATATTCACAATGGATTCGTATCCAGGATATACAAAGAACAACAACAATAAGTAAAAGAGAGATAGCCAATAGAAAACGGGCTCAGGACTTGAACAGGTCCTTCACAACAGAGGTTACTGACATGGCTGATAAACATACAAAAAAAAGTTCCATTTCATTAATCATCAGGAAGAGGCAGATTAAAACTGCAAGACACCATTATACAGCGGAATGAATAAATTGGAAAAAGCTGACAATACCAATTGTTGGCAAGAATGTGGAACTATAAGAGCGCTGACTCATTGATGGTGGCACTCTTGATTGGTGCAATCAAACACCGTGGAACTGTATACTCTTTCGGAATATCTACTAAAGCTCAGCACACACATAACCTCTCATGCAGCAGTTCTACTTGTAGGCATATGCCCAAGACAAATGAGTTCTTAAATTTACCAAAGACATACTCAAGAATATTCATAGCAATGATATCTATTATAGCTTTAATCTAGGAACTTTCAAATGCCCATCAAGGGTAGAATGGATAAATTAAATTCAAGGTGGTATAATAACATAATGGAGCACCACACAACAAGAAGAATAAATGAACTACAGCTATGGATATAACATACATAAATCTCACAGACATTATGTTGAATGAAAGAACAACTGACTACATGATTTCATTTACATAAAGAATGGGCAAAACTAATGTCTGCTGTTAGAAGTCAGCCTATTGGTTAACTTTGGGGGTAGTAACTGGCATGGGAAATGAATTCTGGGGATGCTGGTAATGCTTTATTTCTTGCTCCGAATCTGGGTAACAGGGTGTGCTTAGTTTGTGAACATTTCATATAACTGTATACTTATAACACATGCTCTTTTCTTCACTACATATTCTGCCTCACTAAAAAGTTGTTTTAAATGACTCTTAGGGGAATTCTCTGGTGATCCAGTGGTTAAAACTCTGCGCTTCCACTGTCAAGGTACGGGGGGAAGTGGGTTCAATCCCTGGTTGGGGAACTAAGATCTTACATGCACGAAGTGCAGGCAGACATCTTATTTTAAAAATAAGTAAATAAATTAGTTAAATTATTTTTAGGAGCTCTAACTTTTAGGAACAGGCTAGTTGCCTATCTGTGCCTAAACCTGTCAGCAACTTTGGTAGTTAACCTTCACAGTCACTCTGAGGGCAAAGAGACAAACAAAGCCATAGGATGGTGAGAGCTTCTCAAATTTTTTTGGATGAATATTTTCCCAAGTCAGAGTTTACATAGATAAAGAAACAGAAGTAGTTTTTCTACAGAGAAGTGACTGTGGCGGAGGGAGTGGGGGAATGGGACAGATTTTACCTGCTCCAATATCCTTTAGCATCTACCCAGGTTATCCTAAATAAATTTAGAATCTATTTTTTAATGTGTGGGTGTGTATGTGTATGTGTGTGTACTCAATTTTGTCCAACTCTTTGTGACCCCATGGACTATAGCCCACCAGGCTTCCCTGTTCATGGGATCTCCCAGGAAAAAATACTGGAGTGGGTTGCCATCTCCTTCTCCAGGGATTGAACCTATATCTAAATATATGAATGTCACTTCAGCCATCCCATATAAACATCAATATAGGAAAAAGATCTTGTGCCTGCTTTGCAAATAGTTGTCCTGAGACTGGCAGGAAGGCGGCAGGGCACAATCATTAAAAGAATGGCACAATTAATAAGAAGAACAGAAGATCACAAAAACAGGTTAGAACCTCCTAGGCCCAAGATGGCAGAAGATTTGACTTCCAGTAGATGAACCTCATTATATGCTCACTGTAATACATTAGCATCTAAATGACACCCACAGGCACCATGACAGTTTTGAGGCTGAACATAAATGGGCAAAAAGTGGGTGGTTCTCCAATTTCTGGAAATCCTTGCCCCTTCTCCAAGATGTTAGAATATTCCACCCACTCCTTAGCCTATGAAATTACCCAGCCCATAAAAACTAACCACCTCCACATCTCTGGTGCTCTTGCCTTCTGAGACAGCCCATACACTGTGGAGCCTATATCTTCCTAAATACACCTGCTTTCACTTTACTATGGCTAGCTCTTGAATTCTTCCTGCAAGAAGCCAGGGACTCTCACTTTGCAGCCTGTCCCTGGGATTCAGTCATGCCTCTGCTCTTTTTGACCCCATGGACTGTAGCCCACCGGGTCCCCTGGTCCATGGAATTTTCCAAGCAAGAATACTGGAGTGGGTTGCCATTTTCTACTCCAGGGGATCTTCCCCACCCAGGGATCAAAACCAGCTTTCTGTTAGTCTTCTGCAATGGCAGGTTGATTCTTTAGCATTGCACCACTTGGGAAGCCCTCCACCCTCTTCACCCTTATGGAATTTTTGCTTACTACTCAAATCAACTGATTGAACTTTATATTTATTCAAGCGGCAAAACAAGAGGTGGAGTGTAACTGACACACTAACTTGCTAATTTATTCAATAAGATGCCAGCATTGCGGTGGAAGTTATACGGAATGTGAAGTTAACGTGTGTAAATCATCAGACTGCATCATTTTCCTACTTAAAACTGTCCAATATCTTCCCACGTTAGAACAAAAGCCAAAAAACAAACACTTGGGGGAAAAACTCGTTTAAAATTACAATTTTTATTTGTCTTTAGTTACGAAATTTATTCTAAAGTGAGACAAATATGCAAAGGTGATGAATTGTTGAACTTAAGGCAGTTTTTAAATGTTGCTTTTCCAGTGAACACAAACAGACGAGCGAATAAAGCAGCAGCAACTCCAACTTTCAGTACACTCTCCAGTACCCCACTCTAGAAGTCTTTCTTGCAACACTTTCCTACACTTATCGCGAGAACAGAGAGGTCCCCTTGGCCCCTCCCTTCGAGCCAGCTCAACTCCACCTACTTCCCGCCTGACGTCAAAGGTGCGCCGGAGTGTCTGAACAGCAGTATCGGGGGCGGAAGTGCTCTCGACGGAAGTGATCGCTGCGTGAATCGTGGGTGGGATGACCGCTTGCCGGCTCTATCTAAGGTTGCTGCGCGCATCCTCGAAGTTCATGGCTCAGCGCTTACTCGAGGGTGTGCCCCCTTCCAGGGGTCTACACGCGGGGCGTGGTCCCCGAAGGCTCTCCATCGAAGGCAACATTGGTAAGGGCCAGAAAGTAGTTGCCAGGCTTCGGCCTCTGCAGAGCAGGTTCCTGAGAGGCTAGGAAAGGGAGTTGGGCCCAGAACCCCTTTTCGATCTGATGCGGCCAGGCTGCTTGTTCTCAGCTCCCAGACCTTTCCCCACTCAAGGTGCGCTGTGTGCCTTTGCCTCTTGGATTTTTCAGACGTCAGGCCTTCGTACTCTCCCACAGGGATACGTTTATTGAGGCATAAAAGCCACGCAATCTGTTAATGGGACAAGAGCTAGCTTGTTTTGGTAGATCAGAACGGAAGCGACAAAGAGAAGGATGCAATTTCTTTGTTCTCCTAAGATGAGGTTGCTAGATTGAGGGGAGGAAAAAAGGATGTCCATTTAAAATAGCATTTCAGATAACGAATAATATTTTAGTGTGTGTCCCATGCGGTATTTGGAACATACCACCTCCCCCCCCCCCAAAATCTTAAATTCAAATTTAACTGAATGTCCTTATTTTATCTGGCAACCCTACCCTAAGTTTATAAACTCCAGTCATTCAGATATCACTTTCACTATTTTTGCCATGTCTCTGCTGGTCCCACTATAGTTTCTTAACATTTTTCTTAGAACAGCTCACTTTTTAAACTTAAAAAAGTGTGTTAAATTAAAAATAACTGTTATAAGAGTGAATAGAAGTCCAGTACCTTAAAAATATTTCAAAATAAAATGAAAGCAAAATATTCAATTAGTAACTGTTAGTTACTAATGTTGCTAACGTCTGACTTGAGGCTTTTACCTGTAGGGTGCTGAGCCCTAAAAAAGGATTAGGAAGTTTTAAGTATTGAAGACTTTTAGCGGCAAACTGACAATTTCTCAATTTGTTCATTCAACAAACAGCCCTTTGAGCAACTTCTGTATTTCAGCACTGCTGTTGGCCCTGAGGATACAGTAGTGAACAGAACAAATAAAAATCTCTGCTCTCATGGGACTCTAGTAGAGAGAGATACACAATAAACAACATAAATAGTATGTTAGATATTAAAAAGTGTGATGGAGGAAATACAGGATTGAGAAATTGAAGGAAGTTGCAGTTTTAAGTTGAGTTGTCAAGGCAGGCCTCACTGAGAGGGTGATAATTTGAGCGAAAGCCTGAGGAAGATGAGGGAGTGAACCATGTGGATAATGTGGAGAAGAATCTTCCAGGCAGAGGAAAGATCAAGTGCAGAGGCCCCGAGGTGGGACGTGTGTTCAGGGAACAAGGTGAAAGCTGCTGTGGCTGGAGTGGAGTGAGGCAAGGGGGCAGGTGAGGGAGATGAGGTCAGAAGGTAAGGGGTGGCTAGATTGTATAGGCCTTGTAGTCCATTATGGAATTTTACTCTGACTGAGATGAGAAACTGTTGGAAGATTTGAGCAGTCAAGTGACTTGATTTGACTAAGATTATAAAAAGATCACTCTGGCTGATATGTTGAAAATAGAAGGTGTCAGGAAGTTGCTGCAGTGATGAGTTATGGTGTGTAGGACCAGGATGTTAACAGTGGAGGTGGTGAGAAGTGATTCGATTCTAATTTCATTTAGGGTAGGGCACACAGGAATTGGTAACAGGAAATTGTGGAGTATAACATAAAAGGGTCAGTGATGACTCAAATCATTCTGGCTTGAGCAACTTGAAAGATGGAGTTCCAATTCTCTTAGATAGAGAAAAGTGGGAATAACAGTCTGGGGACAGAAGGGTGATTTCAAGTTTTTGGTTTTAGGCATGTTAGATTTTTATATGCTTATTAGATATCTAAGTAGGGCTGCTGAATAGTCAGTTGGATATATGAGTCTAGAGTTGAGAGTCTCTCTGGATTGTAGTTATACATGTAGATGGTATTTAAAGCCAGGAGCCTATGTATGTTGATAGAGAGGACCATGTCCTGGGCATGCAAATGTTAAGAGAGATTGAGACAATGGGAAGGAACCAGCAAAAGAGACAAAGAAGGAGTGACCACTGAGATGAGAGGAAAGCCAGGAACATGATATGCTGGAAACTAAATGAAGAAGGTGTTTGGGAAAGAAATGATCGACTGTATACTGCTGTTTGAATAATGGAACTCTGGTGAACTTGAACAGTTTATAGGAGTGGGGGCATGAAAGTCTGATTATGAGGTTCAAGGAGAATGGGAGGTGAGGAATTGGAAACAGTGGGTTAAGACCACTGTTTGCAGTTTTCCTTGAAAGGAGAGATGTAGAGTAATAGCTGAAATGGGACAAGGGTTTGAGAGAGTTAGATTTTTTTTTTCTTTTCTTTTTGTAAGAGGAATTAGATCATATTTATAAGCTGATAGAAAGGGAGAAAATTGGTGAAACAGGAGAGAGAATAGACTTGCCAGAGTGATTTTAGTAAGCAGGAAGGAATGGAATCTCCTGCCCAAGTTAAGAAAGATTGGCTTTAGCTAGGAGCAGTTTACCCCTAATAAACAGGGAGAATAGCAACATAAATGATTACCGACTTGAGTAGGTACCGTGGGGACTTGGGGAACATCTTCTGGTTCTGTCAGTGTCTCAGTAGAATAGGAAGAAGGATCAGCTGAGTGTGGGGAGAGAGGAAAGACATGAAATAGTCCAGCGAGTGAGCAGGAGAAGTGTAGAACCGCTGGGCGGCATTAAGGACCCATTTGGACTCAGCGGTCTTGAATTTTAAGTGAGACCAGTCACCACAGATGTGTGTTGTCCTCCAGCTAAATCAGAAACATTGAAGGGAATGAGAGGGGCTACCTGCCTCATGGTGTTTTTTGAAAAAAGATTTTCTGTCCTATCCTTGGGGAAACATGCCGCTAAAGGAAACTTTGTCCCCAGAGCCCAGAGAGGTACAGAGTACTTCACAAAATCAGTGGTTTGGACGGATGATCTAGTGAAATTTGAAGTGCCTATCCCAGTTTTCCTGCCTTTTGCTTCTCTTCTTATCCTTTCCAGATTTCTGTGCCGCCTCCTTGCTTTCTCCTGCAGCCAAAGCTCAGTGGGTGCCTGCTGTGGAGGTAGGCTCAGATGTGGTCGAGGCCTTCTCTTGTAAGGAACTCACGGCTAAGTGGGAGGAGCGGACTTCTAAGCATAGTTTCTGTACCAAATGATGAGTGCTATGTTCGGACATGGAGACTTGGAACCTCTGGGGTAGGAATTCCTCCCCCAGAGGAAAGAGTGTTCTAGGCACAGGAAGTAATATTTGCCAACACAGAGCCTCAGGAGACATGCAGTTTTAATATCAAGCTTGTGCTGGGAGTTTGAAGGGCCTGTGAGAGGATAGCAGAACAAGAATCTGGAAGGGTAGGATTTGCTAGATGCTGGACAGCGAGGAGTTTCTCACGTAGGCTGTGGGAGGCTACTGAAGACTTAGAGCTAGTGTGTGCCATGGCCAGATTAATTTTTAAAAGGAAGTGGACTAGAATGAATAAATAAAAATAAAACTTCATAAAGTGGGCATTTTGTATGTCTTATTTGCTGCAGTACCCATTGTGCCTTGCATCCAGTTTGTTGAATGAATGTTGGAGTAGACTAGGTATTGTGGCCATTGTAGTTGTTGGAGGGAGGGAAGATGCAGGCCTGAACAGAGAGAATGGTGGACATCACCGGACATCATGATGGCGTGAGGAAGGTTTTGGAAGTGGAATTGACAGGACCTGGTGACCACTTGGAAGTGAGAGAGAAGGAGCCTTAATTTAGACACTGACTGAAAACTGAGGATGGGAATGAAGAAGTAGTCTGGGGATGTAAGAGTGATATTTAGAGGAGGTGCCTCTGAGACAAGAGATAGATGTTCTGAGGTAGATTAGAGAACCTGAGGTAGATGAGAGTAAGTGCCTGAAGTGCATAGACAGATTGGAGCTGCAATCCCAGACATGGAAGTTGTTGACTTGTCAGGGTAGTTGTTGAAGTCTTGGAAGTGAATGCAATTGCCCAAAGGAAGTGTGACTAATGCCAAGTGGACTGGGGGATCTTAATCTGGCTCTTTCTAGTTTTATCTCCCATTATATTAGTCTCCATCACCCCCACATGGTGATGACTCTCCCCAGACAGAATTGGGCACTGCCTCCTCTGTGTGCTCACATAACATTTTGTACCCACAACTGCTGCTGCATTTGAGTTCTGTTGAGACTGTTGACACCCTTGGTGCTTTCCCTGGATTAGCCACAGAGTGTCTTGTTCATCATTGTGTCACCAGCATCTAACCCACGTGTGGCCTATGGTACTCAGCCAGTGTTTGCTAGATGCTTGAATCCTGGGCTGTGATAGCCATGTGCAAGTTAGTCACTGGTACCCACACAGGAAGTGCAATAAACTGCTTTTACAATCAAACAGTTACCTTGTTCTCTAACCACAGGTGACATTCCCCCGCCCCCACAAAAATCAGAGTATCCATTCAGGAAACCTGAACAGGGGAAGGTGAACCCCTGTCCCAGCTGGAGTTAGATAGGTTTAGAGGGACTTGTTTTGCTGCTCTAAATCTTGTTAATCTGATCCTGCAGGTACAGACAGTAGCACGGAAGGAAAATAGATCAGTGAAGCAGCAAGTAACGGCATCCAGCATGAGTTGCGAGCCATATGCTATGATTAAAAGTCAAAGCTTGGGATCTAGAATCCCTTAAAATCTAAAAAATAAAATACCTAGCCTATCTTTTTTATATAAGTGTATCCATCACTAAAGTGTATTATCACCTTCCAAAGTCAGTTATTTTGTGTTTACAAACCTAAATTGAAAAGGGATTGCTGTAGGAACTATTGTTAGTGAGTCATCTCAGAGTAGTCTCATTTTTTTTTTTTTTAATCTTCATTTTCAAAGACCCAACAGAGAAGAAGAAACCTCCCTTTTGCCATTTAGAGGCTTTTATGTAAAGCAGTGGAGAGCCTTCCTAATAACATATCCTCCAGCATTCAAAATTAGTGATTTAACATCACTAGTGTCATCTTTTATTTTCCTTAAGTGTAAACATTTGGGCAAGATTCCTAGGGAAAAAAAGGAATCTTTGTATATTGGATACAATGTTAGGAATAAACTGGATTATCTGTTTCTGTGATTTACATCATTCCATCCATCCATCTCATTCTTAGCACTGGCCAGATACTCAGGATGCAAAGGAAGTAAGGTTAGTCCCTGTCTTCAAAAGGTGAGTTCCCAGTCTAGCTGGAGAGACTGATGAGTCAACAAATAATTACACTGTGATGCCTTTTAAACCAGAACAGGCAGTAATTAACTATGCCCAGGGATAAAGTGGAGCTGGAAAGAGTTCAAGGAGACCTCACTGAGAAGGAGACAGTGAAAGGATGAATCAGCTGGTGGGCAGAGCTGGGGAGGACATTCCGGATCAGCGAGGGTCTTGTGCTGAATGCAGAAGCTTAATTTCCACTTTGGAAGTTGTGAGGAATGTTTTTTTTTTCCTTTTTTTAACAACAAATTTTTTTCTTCTCCTGAAAAGAAGATGAAAGTAATCAGGGCTAAAATATATCAAGTTTCTTTTAAGTCAGCTGATGATTTTTTTTCCCAGAATGCTTTTAGGCTCAGAGCCTGTCTGATCGTGTGTACTTAGCCTCAGTATAAGTTCCTTGAGGGCAGCATCTCAGCTTACTTCATTTTAGTTATAGTACCCGCCGTTAGTGGCTACTCGGTAAACATCTGTTGGTGAATGAATGAATATAGCATCAGATATAGTTCCTGAAATAAAGGCTTTAAATTTTCTTTGGCAGAATTTTTTTGCTTAAAGATAGGCAGTTTTATATTTACTGCTTTTGGTTGCTTCTTGGTAAAGGATTTTACATATTATTCAGAAGAAAATGCCTAGAGATGATGGTATATTTAAGAGGCTCCCATGAACCATGGCTATATTTAAAATGATAGATCATTTTGAGTGTTACATCAAGATACTATCTTAACTACTAGGTTTTAGTATAATGTGGCTGTAACAGGCATTGTATTGCTAGTTTATAGAAAAACTTGAGGGAGGGAAAAAAAAAAACATGATTTAGGAAAAGATGAATGTTAACAACAGAACTGTTTGATCCATCCTGTGGCATGACAATACTGGTGCTAATAAAAGTCAACGTGTTGATGTAATGTACTCTAATAACAGAGTACCTCCCACCCTTTCTCAGGTCATGACACGCATAATAAAGTACAGCGATAGCCAAGGCCCTAAGAGAAGGTTTAATGCTTCTTACGAGGTGAAACCGCCCAAATTTCATGATATTAGAAGTATACTGAAAAAGAACAGGTAATTGTGCTAAGTCTGAGATAATGATATCGGAAGACGCTGGTGCTCAGCATAGAGACCAGACAAGGGGAGGCATTTTTCAGTTGGCCCAGTGTTATTCTGAAGAAGAGAACTTCTGCACACAGATGTTCTGGTCACCAGGCGGAAACCAGTGTAGCACTGGAGAACCAGACAGCACCATTCTTGTGAAACCATTCTTGTAAAATATTCTGGGAATATTTTAAAACCGAAGTCTTAAAAAAATAAAACTTAAAAGGAAAAAACTATTATGGTCAAGTATCGTAACCCCCAGAAAAGTATTATAAATACATAATTTTGAATTATTTTTAAAAATAATTATTCCGTATTGGTGGGTGGTGCTTGGCACAGCTGAGCTCCACTGGAGTGCAGTTCTGTGTTCATTCTATGGTAAATTACCCAGGCTCTCAGCCCTACAGTGACATGGATGGCAAAGTTCCTAGGACCGTCCATCAGCATCCACTGTTATTCTTTGCTGAAAGTCTAGCTTCTCATTTTTAAAGTGGCTTTCCAAAATTTTTGGAATAGGGAGTGGTGGGCAAGTTGGGGGTGTTGCACTGGTGTGATTGTTCCAGTAATTGGGACTGTATATTTCCCATTACATCTCATTTATTGGCATTCCGGGTTTTGTGTGTTTAAATAGCACCGGTCTCAGAGTACTGACTGCCCTTGGATGAACTAATAGTGTCTGATCTCAGAGGTGAAGTTGGCACGCCCTACTCCTCAGGGCCCTTCCTTTCCATCTGCAATTGTTCCTTGGGTAGTTGTTTTTAACTTTTAAAAATTTAATTCTAACAACCATTTTACCCCACCCATGTAAGAAATAAGTTACCTTCATCTTTTGATGTGAATTAAAATAGTTTTTCAGCCCATAGCTAGGAACCATGTTTTAGCCTTGATCAAAAACCTGCAATCTAAATATTGACCATCTCTGCCAAATATTTTGAACCAGGGGTGATTCAGGGCAGGCAGATGTCTGATAATAGAAAATTCAACCAGTTTGTAGTTCCTGCGACCCTGTTGGGCACTCCATGACAAGCCCAGAAGGTCTTTTTGGTAGTCTGGGATGTGGTTTTAGAACCTATATTTTTTAAAAACCACTTCTGTTTATTGTGATCAGATTGTTCTGGATACAATCTGAAATGTAAGTCTACATCACAGTCACTTGGGGCATACTTTAAAAATGTGGATTCCTAGGGATCCAACTTCAGAGGTTCAGATCCTGTTAGGAAACCAAAATTGAGACCCATGAAAAATCAATCCAATTAAATGCTAAATGTATCAGAGGCAGTTAATAAATATTTGTTTGAGTCAACTGCCCAACATGGTAGGAATTTGGTGTGAGCTAGAGATGTCCTGAACTTTGTGGAAGAGGTGGGCCTTAGGCATGGTGGGGAAGGGATGTAGACACAGGCGGAGCAGAGCAGGGGAAGGCATTTATTCACTGAAGTGTGGGAGGGGCAGAGGCGCACACAAGCTCAGTGGACGTGGGATTGAGAGATGAGCATGACTGTACAAAACGCACAGATTTCTGTGTTTGTTCTTCACCCCCTGTGTTCAGAGAGGAGTTGGAGCAGTGTGTAATAAATGTCACATATTGGATGTGTGGGCTCTCCTGCTGAGACATCTCTTTACTCCCAGTCATCAACCATGAATGGCTGATAGAATCAACTTAAAGGATGCCTCCCCTTTCCTTCTCTTGGTTCCATTTGGGTTCCTCCTAAGGGTAGAATTCACTTGAGGAAGATCATCTCTGATAGGGGAGATTGAGCCCCAGGTGCTCAGTTGTTTTGGTTCATGTTTTGGTTTTTAACAGATGTGGGTTTTGTAGGGAACTGAAATTAATAATCTGTTTTATTCACTTGGCTGGGTCATTAGTCTGGGCTTTGGTTCCTGCCTTGGAGGAACCCCGTCTTCTACTTAGAGAAACAGAATTACAGTGGCAGTGATGGAGTCTTATCCACATTGCCAGGCCAAGCACAAGCATTGGCGGGCCAATCCAGCTTATAGGTGTAAGGTCCTGAAAGGCTGCACACAGGGTGTGTATCTAAGCAGAATCTAGAAGACTGAGTAGTAGCTGGTCAGAGGAGGAGAGGAGGCGCTCCAGGAAATGGGAAAGCGTATGCGAAGTGACATTTGCAGCAGACCACAGGGCCTGATTAAAGTTGCAAGGCGTTTGGTCCAGCAGGAGCTCAGGATGTCTGAAGAGAAGCTGAGGCAGAGCAGTCTATGCAGGGGCCAGGTTTTGATATGTCTTATATGCCATGCTGGACTTCCCTGGTGGCTCAGACAGTAAAGAATCTGCCTGCAATACAGGAGACCTGGGTTTGATCCCTGGATCAGGAAGATCCCCTGGAAAAGAAAGTGGCAACCCACTCCAACCTATTGCTTGGAGAATTCCATGGACAGAGAAGCTTGGTGGGCTGCAGTCCATGGGGTCATAGAGAGCTGGGCATGACTGAGAGACTTTGATCGTCACCACCACCACCATCATACGCCATATGCTAAAGGGTTTGAATTTTGTCATGAAGGGAGTTGGGACCTGTCACAGGATTTTAAGCAGGGTTATTTTGTGTGGTGTGGCTGCTGCAGTATGAATAATGCATTGAAGAGGGCAAGGCCAGAGTTTGAGAGGCAAGAAATGAGAGCCTGGTCTTGAGTGGGAAATGGGAATAGAGAGAAGGACAGATGGGGAAATTTTAGAAGGCATCTTCAAAAGCACTTGGTGGCCACTTGAGGTTTGGCAGAGGAGGAAGAAGTGGTGCTCCTGTGCCCTGAGATTGGGATATGGGAGGAAGCTCAGTTTGGTGGGGAAGACGGTGAGTTCATTTAGCAAATGTCAGTACTTTGAAGTGCTTTTGGGACATTCAAGTGGAAATGTCTGGAGGGCTCTTAGATAGTGAGTCTGGAATTTAGGAAGGTGTGGGCTAGATGTTGGTGTAAATGGGAAGAGAACTTAAATGCTGCGGTGCTGGGTTCATTTCATCTCCAGAATATTCCTCATAGCACTCACTGCTTCCCACCTCCTCTGCTATTGCTTTGGTTGAAGCTCCTGTTACGTTCCAAATGGCCTGTGTCTACATCCGTCCATTCTTACCTAGCTGGTGGAGTGTCTTTTAAAAATGAGATGGTAACTTGTTATTTTCCTGCTTAAAACTCTTCCTCAGTGATTTCCCGTTGCCCTTGGAACAGAATTCAGACTTCTTCGCATGGTACAAGGCCCCATGTGGCCCGGCCCCGCCCTGCCTGCTGCCCTTTCCATGCTCACTTTGAGCCGTCCTTCGCCCTCTTTGGACCACACTGTCGCTGCAGTGCCTTCTTCGAGGCCGCAGATTTCTCTTCTGTCTTCTTGTGCACTGTTCTTCTCTTTTCCTGACCTCTCCCCCCACCCTTGGCCTGGCTGCTCCCTCTCCCCTTACCCCACCTGTGACCTGACCAGTCCTCGTCTTTCAGGTTGCACCTCAGGTCACATTTTTCAGGGGAACCTTCCTTGATCTTTTGAGCCGCATTTGAGTCAATATGCGTTTTTCTTGCCCAGCACTTAACACTGCAGTTAGTTACTCATGTGTTTATTTGGTGTCTGTCTCTCGTACAAGCTCTGTGAGGGCAGAATCCATCCTGTGTTTTGTTTACCATTGAACCACCAGTGCCAGACGGTTCTGAGCACATAATAGCACTCCCTGAGTATTGGTTAGATTTGTTGAATGAATGAGGGTCATTGTCTTCATTTTCTACAGAAAAACTTACAATTTTATACTGTCAAAGAATAACTGACTGTGATTCAAGGTTTATAACATATGTAGTTGATTTCATCTACTTTTGAGAGTCTATTCCATTTTTAACTGGTATTAAATATTCCTCTGGGAGGTTGGGGCAATAAAATTACAAATCAAATGTTAGGGGTATTTTTCCTCCCTGTTACCTGCATTCATCTGGTTAGCACAGCATGATCCATCATCTGTCTGACAGTGATGTGGCTGCTGAGTTGGGCATTTGTGGAAGAGTTGAGTAGCAGCCTTCTCCTGTAACCCTGATTTGGGAAGTGTCCCAATACATGCTGTTTGCATTGCAGCTGTGGGAAAATCCACCTTTGTGAAGTTACTCACGAAAACTTACCCAGAGTGGCACATAGCTACAGAACCTGTAGCAACATGGCAGAATGTCCAGGCTGCTGGCTCCCAAAAAGTAAGTTTTCAGTTGCGGTGGGTAGTTGGCAGGCTTGGGTTCATAAACTAGTTGTAGTAATCTAATTTGCTCTGAGTAGGTAAAGTAGTCCGTTTTGTGTCTCCTTTTTGAAATAGCTTCATTTCAGAAAGCAGACCATGTACATCAGGGAGGGATGGCTTGTTTGAATGTGTTTAGTTTTGATTTTTGTAGTTTTTACATTTCTGTGTAAGTGATTGCCTCTGTTCTTTCCAGTTTCCCAAAGCATGGCCAGCCATCCTGGCACTGAAGATTAAGTTTGTCATTCCTACCCTTAAGTATTTTGTTGAAACTGACCATCAGGATTAGTAGTTAATTACAGTGATTTTAGCTTAGTTTTGGAGTCTTAGAAATTGAAAGGAACCTTAGAGAACATCTTGTCACATTTTGAGTCAATGCAGAAATCATAGCTAGCATTTACAAAGTGCATACTACGTGCCAGGCACTGTCCCGTCCCAAACACTGTACGTTTCACAGACGCCTGGTGGCTGAAGCCCTCCTGTCAGGTATGTTGCTGTGGGAGAGGCCACGGGGTTGGTTTCTCACCAGCCACATCAGTGTGAGTAGGGACCAACCAACTGGATGTGAACCTTAGAAGCAACTGAGTGGCAGCATCTCCGCAGACTCCTGTAGTTCCAGGAGCAGTCATGAGTACCTCATTCTTGCTTTTAACAGCCTATTGTTAGAAAGTTCCTGTATGAGCCACTTGGCATACCTGTGACTCTGATTCATTGGTTCAAGTTCTGACTCTTAAGTCCTTTAACTTTTCCACATGGCAACTCTTCATTCATTTCTAAGGCAATGATTTCTTGCCTTTTTGCCCCCTCGAGTCTTCTCTTTGAAACCAAATACCGTTTTCCTCCAGACTGTTTCTCATGCAGAAGTAACTTTGTGTAGGAGATGCACTCCTGTTTGTTGGTTTTCCACCAGATGTTAGTAAGAGTAGCACTCAGAGCTGAACAGGACCTCTTGGATGTAGTCTACATGGTACAGAATACCATAGAACTGGTTCTCCGTGCCCTTTTCTTGTTCTTCCGACTTAGGATCGTGTCACCTTTTTTGGCAGACACTTATTGAGGATACTTGTTTTAACTGTCTCCATCTATGTATGCGCATGTGTGTGTGTATTTGTGAAATTAACTTTTCTATTTAGTAAATAAATAATCTTTTTCTGAGTATGCCACAGGGCACCTGCTTTGGGGATTTAAAAATATATCCACAGATTTGGTACTGTTTCCTTCTTGAAGGAAATAGTATTAATTCTTTTATTCTTAATTCTCCCCTGGAGTGTGGTCTGGACTTAGTGACTTGCTTCTAATGAGTACAGTGTAGCAGGATTAATAGTGTGTGCCTTTCTGTGGTAGGTGGTAAAAGACATTGTCTCTTCCATCTTGCTCTCGCTCGATCACTTTTGGCTCTGGGGCTGCCAGCTGCCCTGTGATGCAACATACCTGTCTGTGAAGAGGTCCACGCAAGCAAGGAACTGGTCCTGCCAAGAGCCGTGTGAGAGTGTTCTTGGAAGCAAATCCTTGAATCCCCAGTCAAGTTTTCAGATGACTGTAGCCTCGGCCGATATCCTGACTGAAATCTCATGGAGAACCCTGAGGCAGACCACCTGGCTAAGCTGTATCCCAAATTCCTTTCCTGCAGAAGTGGATTTAGTGAATGTCTTTTTTGTTTAAGCCACTAAATTTTGGCATAATTTAGATAATTACTACTCTCATAATCCCACTGTCTAGAAATAAAATAGTTAACATCTTTGTCCTTTAAAATTTTTTTCCTAGAAAGAAGAAAATGTGTATGTTAACACATATAAATGTAGGAAACACACACATTTCATCTTTTTTAAAAATGTGTTTATTTGTTTATTCATGGCTGTGCTGGGTCTTCGTTGCCGCGCAGGCTTTTTCTCTAGTTGCAGCAAGCAGGGACTTCTCTGTGCAGTGCTCAGGCTTCTCATTGTGGTGGCTTCTCTTGTGGCGGAGCACGGGCTCTAGGTGAGCAGGCCTCATTAGTTGCAATGTGTGTGCTAAGTCGTAGGTGGCGCGTGGGCTTATTTGCTCCAAGGCATGTGAGATCTTGCCGGACCAGGGATCCAACCAGTGTCCCCTGCGTTGGCAAGTCGAGTCTTTACACTGAGCCACCAGGGATGCCCACATTTCCTCTTTTAAAATAAAAAGTGTGATTGTCGCTTGCACATCACTTGATGCACAAGGTCCCCTTCCTTTCACAGTAATGTCACTTTAATGGTTGCCGTATACTGTATGATGTGGTGTGCTATCATTTAGTTATCCAGCCTTATTTTGAATGTTTACTTTTCCAATTTCTGCTTATTATAAAGTGTCACAATGATGAATATTTTTGTACCTATATCTTTTTTTCTTTTTAATGGCTTAATTTTGAGGGTAATCTAGAAGTGGTATTTGGATGTCCAAAAATTACATGTTTTGTTGAGACTTTTGTTACATTTTGTAAAATCTTCCTTCAGAAAAGTTTTACTATTTGTCTCATATTTTTAGCAACACAGGGTGTAATTTTTTTTATCCTTTCTGACTTGAGAGTGAAGAAAATGAATGGTATGTTATTTTATTTTACATTTATTTGATTACCAATTTGTAAGGCCTCCTCAGACAGCCATTTTGCTTTTTTGCATTTCTTTTTCTTGGGGATGGTCTTGATTCCTGTCTCCTGTACAATGTCATGAACCTCCGTTCATAGTTCATCAGACACTCTGTCTATCAGATCTAGTCCCTTAAATCGAATTCTCACTTCTACTGTATAGTCATAAGGGATTTGATTTAGGTCATACCTGAATGGTCTAGTGGTTTTCTCCACTTTCTTCAATTTCAGTCTGAATTTGGCAATAAGGAGTTCATGATCTGAGCCACAGTCAGCTCCCGGTCTTGTTTATGCTGACTGTGTAGAGCTTCTCCATCTTTGGCTGCAAAGAATATGATCAATCTGATTTTGGTGTTGACCATCTGGTGATGTCCATGTGTAGTCTTCTCTAGTGTTGTTGGAAGAGGGTGTTTGCTATGACCAGTGCGTTCTCTTGGCAGAACTCTATTAGCCTTTGCCCTGCTTCAATCTGTACTCCAAGGCCAAACTTGCCTGTTACTCCAGGTGTTTCTTGACTTCATACTTCTGCATTCCAGTCCCCTATGATGGAAAGACATCTTTTGGGAATGTTAGTTCTAGAAGGTCTTGTAGGTCTTCATAGAACCGTTCAACTTCAGTTTCTTCAGTGTTACTGGTTGGGGCATAGACTTGGATTACTGTGAATGGTTTGCCTTGGAAACAAACAGATCATTCTGTCATTTTTGAGACTGCATCCAAGTACTGCATTTCAGACTCTTTTGTTGATTGTGATGGCTACTCCATTTCTTCTAAGGGATTCCTGCCCGCAGTAGTAGATATAATGGTCATCTGAGTTAAATCCACCCATTCCAGTCCGTTTTAGTTCACTGATTCCTAGAATGTCGACGTTCACTCTTGCCATCTCCTGTTTGACCACTTCCAATTTGCCTTGATTCATGGACCTGACATTCCAGGTTCCTATGCAGTATTACTC
Organism: Ovis aries; assembly: GCF_016772045.2. Taxonomy (NCBI): domain Eukaryota; kingdom Metazoa; phylum Chordata; class Mammalia; order Artiodactyla; family Bovidae; genus Ovis; species Ovis aries. Next base: position 95,761,782 of record NC_056056.1, read on the forward strand.
TTTACAGCATCGGACCTCGCTTCTATCACCAGTCACATCCACAGCTGGGTGCTGTTTTTGCTTTGGCTGCATCCCTTTATCAGAAAACGAAGATCATGGCATCCGGTCCCATCACTTCATGGCAGATAGATGGGGAAACAGTGGAGACAGTGGCTGACTTTATTTTTCTGGGCTCCAAAATCACTGCAGATGGTGATTGCAACCATGAAATTAAAAGATGCTTACTCCTTGGAAGGAAAGTTATGACCAACCTAGACAGCATATTAAAAAGCAGAGACATTACTTTGCCAACAAAGGTCCATCTAGTCAAGGCTACGGTTTTTCCAGTGGTCATATATGGATGTGAGAGTTGGACTATAAAGAAAGCTGAGTGCCGAAGAATTGATGCTTTTGAACTGTGGTGTTGGAGAAGACTCTTGAGAGTCCCTTGGACTGCAAGGAGATAACCAGGCCATCCTAAAGGAGTTCAGTCCTGGGTGTTCATTGGTAAGACTGATGTTGAAGCTGAAACTCCAATACTTTGGCCACCTGAAAGATTGAGGGCAGGAGAAGGAGAAGGGGATGACAGAGGATGAGATGGTTGGATGGAATCACCGACTTAATGGACATGGGTTTGGCTGGACTCTGGAAGTTGGTGATGGACAGGGAGGCCGGGCATGCTGCGGTTCATGGGGTCGCAAAGAGTCGGACACGACTGAGTGACTGAACTGAACTAAGTACCAATTAATTGAGCAACTTTTTAATGTTTATTGGATATTTTTTAGTATTCTTTAGTGAACTGCTTGTTCAAACCTCTTGCCATTTTTCCCCCCTATTGAGATCTTTAGGTTTTTGTAATGGCTTTATAAGAGCTCATTGTCTTGTTAAATATCTTAACTCTTTGTCATATACTGTCGATTCTTTCCCCAGTTTTGTCATTTTTTTCTTTCCTTTTCTATATGGTATATTTTGCAATATAATATTTTTAAGTTTTTATGTGGTCAGATCTACATTTTCTTCGTAGTTACTGCCTTTGATGTGAAAGTTTAAAAAAACCTGTTACAAGCCCAGGATGATAAAAACATGCACTTGTTTTTCTCTTTTGCTTTTAAGGTTTTACCCTTTATGTGACTTTAAAAGTTACAGGAGTCTAATTTCCCCCCAGTTGTTACCTGCATTTCCAGTAATGGTCTTGTTGAGTTTATTCCTGAGTGGTTATCTATTTCGTGGTTATTGTGACTGGGAAGTATTTTTCCATCGTCCTTTTCAAACTGGTTATTGCTGTTTTAAAGAAAAGCAGTTGATTGTTGTATATGTCTTGTGTGACTTAATTCTCTCTCTCTTTTTCTGCTTTATTTACTTGAGGTTTAGAAAATAATAGTTTTCTCTAAATCCTAATCACTTGTAAGGGCTTTCCAATATCCAAACCTCATTTCTGGTTTCTTCTGTTAGCTAGAAGTTCCAGAATAATATTAAATAACAGCAGTGATGGTAGTCACCCTTATCTTTTCTGTCTTGAGTGAAACTACCTCTAATGCATCATCATTAAGTTCTGTGCTTGTCATTCATTTTAGTAGACTCTGTGGAGGAGGTACCCTTCTATCACTAAGATAGTAACTGTTTCTATCAGTATCAGATGTTAAGTTTTCATCAGAAGCCTTTTTTAGCATCTAGTGAGATAACCATGGGATTTTTCTTTCTTTTGCTTTTTTCTCTTAGTGTTAGTCATAGATTTGATAATGATGTCATCCTCACATTCCTAGAATGAACCCTTTTGATCATGGTGTACTGTTGCATTAATTTGCTAATACATTGTTTGGACTTTTGCATGTGTATTTATAAATTTAATTGGTATTACTATTTGGGTATACAGTTTTTGACAGGTTTTACCATTAAGGTTATGAAAATGAATTGAGGAGCTTTGTACTGTATTTAGCATAGAAATTGTCTATTCCTTGAAGGTATGATAGAAACTAGTTTCAAAATTACATGGACTTAGTGTTGTTTGGGGGAAATATTGGACAACTCTTTCTCCCTCAATTATTATTCAGTGTTTTTAGTCACTTTTGACAATTTTTTTCCAAAGAATTGCCTTTTTTTAAGATTTTCAAATTTAATAATGTAAAATTAGTACATGTCTTTTATGCTTTAAATTCTTTTGTATGAGAGTTGTTTTATTGTTTGTCCGATGTTGCTTATCTGTGTGACTATTTTGAAAGGAGAAGACTTGGTAGGTGATTATTCTTTTTTAAAAGGTGCAATTAATAGATTGTAATTTTTAATTCTGTTGGGGCTTGCATTCTAGTTCATTACTCTTTGCTTTTAAATTTATTTCTCAGAAGTTTTGTATTTTTAAAACTCTTTAATAAAGTTAATGATTAATTTGTGTATTTTTCCCTTTTTTTTTTTTGCCTTAATAATACTGTTGGCCCAAAAGGTTCGTTAGGTTTTTTTCACCCATTTTTGGCCAACCCGATAAAAGCATAGAATAAGTTCTGGCCCTGTCTTCTAGATTTTGATATATGAGACTGTAACTGAAATTTCTAAAAAATATGTAATTGTAGCTTTAACTTATTTTTTGCCTAAGAATTATTTTTAGTGCTTTACATATTCTGAGTAGATTTTGCATGTTAATTATCTTGTTGATTCCAGTTTTACTTTGTTATGATCAGTGTGGCTTATACAGTTTCTCATGGGAAACTTTCTGAGGTTTTCTTCATGGCCTGTGTGTGGTCAGTTTTCATAAGTTTGCCGTGGACTTTTAAGAACAGTATGTATTTCCTGTAAAGTCTATGTAGTTTGGTGTGACATATTTTATCCATTCTAAGATGCCATTGATTATGAGACATCAATTTAGTGACGCTCCTAAGGCATAATTAAAATGTCTGTTATATTTAGTAAGCATTGTACTATGTATCCCAGTTTCCGATAAGTGAAAAAAATGATTTAGAGTCTAATCCTCTGAGTTCTCTACTGGTTTTTTTTTTAAATTAAATTCTAAGAGAAGTGAACTAAAGTTTTGTGCTTTTATTATGTTTTACCCATTTCTCCTTGTATTTTAAAAATATTTGCTTACTTATTTTTTATTTTGAAAATAAAATAAATGGGTCTTTGCTGCTGCACACTGGCCTCCTCTAGCCGCGGCGAGCAGCAGGGGGCCCCGCTCCTGCTCCAGTGCGTGGTCTTCCTCTTGTGGGGGCTTCGCTCGTGTAAAGCACAGGCTCTCGCACTTGGGCCTCAGTAGCTTCAGTGCGGGGCTCAGTAGCTGTGGCTCCGCAGCTCCAGAGCGCAGGCTTAGTTGCTCCGAGGCATGTGGGCTCATCCTGGACCAGGGATTGAATCCACGTTTCCTCCGTTGACAGGCAGATTCTTCCCCACTGGATCACCAGGGAAGTCCCTAGTGCTTTTTTTCTTAACACATCTTTGCCACATCTGCTTGCTTTTTATTTGCACCTACTTGATGGATTTTTCTGCCCCTTTGTTTTCAGCTAGTCTATGTCGTCTTGTTTTGGTGTTTCTCTTAGGAACAGGATTTTTAGCTGTTACACGTTTTGAGGGTCTGCTTCCCATTCCTGGGAATTGTTCTCTTTGATCATGATTATATTTAACTTCTTCCTGCCACCTTATTTTTGTGCTTTCATCTCCTTTCTTTCGCCTTTTTTCTGTATTTAAGTATTTCTTTCATCTTTCTCCCCTTCATTCCTGTGGAAATTTTTACTATTTTTACTCTGCTAATGGAAACATTTAAACTAAAAATATACATGTTAAATATATATATATATATATGTTTAAGATTCACAGATACAGAAAAACAAACTTGTGGTTACCAAAGAGGAGAGGGAAGAGGGAGGAACAAATCAGGAATGTAGGATTAACAGATACAAATTACTACATATTAAATAGACAAAGCAACAAGAATATACTATACAACACAAGGAACTATAGCCATTTATGTTGTAATAAGCTATAGTGGAGTATGATCTGCAAAAATACAGAACCACTGTGTTGTACACCTGAAACTAATATAATATTGTACCTCAACTATACTTCAATAAAAATGTATATATTCATGTTTAAACCTATTGATATTAATGGTGTCTCCATGAAATAAAAAAATAAAATTTATTACTTTTTTATTACTTTATTCTCCAGGCTCTACCACCCAAGCATAGAAATCTGTAATTTTATAGTTCTGGAATATTTGTACATAGTGAAATTTCTCTCTCTCTGTCTCTCTCTCTTTTTTTTTTCTGGCCAGGCTGTACGGCTTGTAAGATCTTAGTTTCCTAATCAGGGATTGAAGTTGGACCCCAGCAGTAAAATCACCGAGTCCTAACCACTGGACCGCCAGGGAATTCCTGGAAATTTCTCTTTTAACTATAGAAATTGGCAGTAAACTTCTTAACCACATTAATAATAATTTATACTTAACTCTCTTCTGCTCTTCATTCACTGAACACTGTTTTCTTACTGCCACTTCTCATTTCTTGATTCTTTGATTCATTTTTCAATTGGTTGAAGTTTATTCTAGAGAATTTTTTTTTTAAGAATGTAGGTCATATTAATACAGTCTCTGAGTGATTGCTTATTTTAAAATGTCTTTAATTTCTGTTGTGTTGTTGTACAGTTGCTTAGTCGTGTCTGATTCTTTGTGACCCCACAGACTGCAGCACACCAGGCCTCCCTGCCCTTCACCATACCCTGGAGCCTGCTCAGACTCATGTCCATTGAGTTGGTGATGCCGTCCAACCACCTCATCCTCTGTCATCTCCTTCTCCTGCTTTCTGTCTTTCGCAGCATTAGGGTCTTTTTCCATGAGTTGGCTCTTTGCATCAGGTGGCCAAAGTATTGGAGCTTCAGCTTCAGCATCAGTCCTTCCAATGAATATTCAGGACTGATTTCCTTTAGGATGGACTGGTTGGATCTCCTTGCAGTCCAAGGGACTCTCAAGAGTCTTCTCCAACACCACAGTTCAAAAACATCAATTCTTTGGTGCTCAGCCTTCTTTATGGTCCACCTCTCACATCCACACATGAATACCAGAATAGCTTTGACTATAGGGACCTTTGTTGGCAGAATAATGTCTCTGCCTTTTAATAAACTATCTAGGTTTCTGCTGTAGGGAAGTGTTATGTGGTTCTGATCCTTTTTTAAATGTAAGAAATTAATATTTCCCCCCTCCTTAGGTTTTTGTTTTGTTTTTATGAATTATTGGCATCTTGCTAGGATAGGTCTGGGTGTGTGTGTGTATGTGAGAGAGAGAGAATATGAAAGCCACATATGTAAATCCGTATTAAATCCTTTCTGGTACTCAGCAAATTTCTCTGGTGGAAGGTCTCACGTCTTCAGAGATATTCTTTAATTTTTTTCTTTGGTTTTGGCTTCTCTTTCACCTGAACTAAAACCATATTAAAAGTACCATTGTTTGAGTCTATTTGTGTTCTAAAATACCTAGAGATATGTCGTGTTTCTATTAGACAGTGATTCTCAGTGACAATGAAATTTGATGAGAGGGAGACACAGACCTTCCAAGTAGTGGTCTTCCTCTGCTCATCTCTTCTTTTGGGGAGGGGAGTGGCATTTCACCTCTCTGTATAGGGCTCATCACTGGAGAAAGAAGATTGTTTACTTTGGGTAGGTAGTTTTATCTGAAATATGGGTACTGCAAAGTTGCACATTATTTTAGCTCTTGTTTGAAGTTAGTTGATACAAAATTGTATTAACTGCTGTGGGGTGGGAGAAGGTGACATTACATCTTGATGTATTTTTCCAGAAGAAAAAAAGATACCCTACCACTATGCAACAGTGTATATTGGATCTCCTAAACTGTTTCTGTTTATTTCTAACTTTCTGCTTTTTTCTCTTAGGAAAAATTTCTTGAGTTGATACTCTATGTGCTGTGTGCTGTGCTTAGTCGCTCAGTCCTGCCCGACTCTTAGCGACCCCATGGACTGTAGCCTGCTGGGCTCCTCTGTCCATGAATTCTCCAGGCAAGAATACTGGAGTGGGTTGCCATGCTCTCCTCCAGGGGATCTTCCCAACCCAGGAATCGAACCCAGGTCTCCCACTTTGGAGGCAGATTCTTTACTAGTCTGAGCCATGAGGAAAGCAATATTCTGTTTGATACTCACTAATCAGGTTTCATGCAGTTTACAGTCTGCTGGTTACTATCTTCATTGGGAGTTTTGTTTTGGCAATTGCATTTTTTTCTTCTAAAAATGTTCTTTTCATATTGTTCCATTTGGAGCATGGCTTCATTTCTTTTGTTGAGGGGCATGCCATGCAGTCTGTGGGATCTTAGTTCCCCAACCAGGGATCAGACCCTTGCCCCTGCAGTGGAAGTGCGGGGTCTTAACCTCCAGGGAGGTCTCTGGCTCCTTTTTTTGATAACCTGTTCTTATCAGTGTGGCAGTCTCTTGAATCTCATGGAGCTTTTTCCATTTTCTCCTCTTTCTGGCAATAGCTCTGTCTCCTGAGAGGCTGCTTGTCCCAAGCACATTGATGAGTTCACTCCTTTTGAATTGCTGAGTATTTTTATTTCCACTGATTGTCCCCTTTTTTGTTTTTATGTCTAAAGGGATATGTGCTTCATGTTCTGTAGTTGAGATAGGTTCTTTAGAAATCATGTAGCCCTCTGTACAGTTTTTTATTCTACAACAGGCTCCCTTTGGTAGCCCAAAGCCTGCTGGTAGAAGCCCCCACCCAGTCAGCCTGGTGCCTCTGCCAGCGCAGTGCCCCACTCCAGTCAGCTGGCTTCCCTGCCATCTCAGGACTGTGCCATGCACCATGGGCTCCCTACAGTCTCCAGTGACCCTGCCAGAGACCCCAGTAGATCCAAATTTGTCCTCCTGCTTCAACCTCCAGCTCTCAGCCAGGGGCCGTTTGTGAGGCTGGTGTGTGTTTGTAGGTTGGGACTGGAAAGAGGGAGGTTGTTTTGTGACCTGCTGTGCTCTACCTGCATTGCTCCTGATGAAACCTTCCAAAGGGTAAGACCCTTCTTTGGAATCCAGGGTTGATATTCTGTGAAACCGGACCACTTATGGTTGTCTAACCTTCCCTTCCCCACCCCCTCCACCCCCACCAAGGTTTTTGTCTCTACGTGAAATTCTTTCTTCTTAATCTCCGTTTCCGTCTATGGAGATTCCATGTACCATTTACTTACTTCCCTGCTTAATGCCGCTTTTTTCCAGAAACTCCCCAGATTCTCTCACCACATGTGAGCGCCCCTTTGTTGCATGTTCTGCTTTCTAGTCTAGTTTTCCATATTTTTGTCACCGCCTTTCTGTTTGCATTATGAGCTCCTTAAATTTAGGAACCATGTCTTGCTCGCTTTTATATGGAGAAGCATTAGAATGAAGAAGTTAGTGGAAGCCAGGTTTGAGTCCCCGTTCAGCACTGAACCATGAAGCCTTAGACAAGCTCTGTCACCCTTCTGAGTGGGTGTTCTCCTCGAGGAAATGGGCGTAACAGTGGTACCTACCTCATGGTGCTGTTTTGAAGATTAAATGAGACAGCATAGCACAGTGAACGTTGAGATAAATCTTGATTTTGTTTTCTGTACCCCTTACAGCACCTAGCTCATGTAGCACCTCATCCACACAGGCCTTCAGTTAATGGTGACTAAATGAACACAGGTGAGAGTGCTTTGCGCAAAACTCACTTTTGCACTGAGTCAGTGGCAGAGCCCAGGGAAGAATCTAGGCTTCCTGAGTATCTTTCACACATTCCCCCTGCACATGCTGAGTAAGTGGGTCTTCACGTGCCTCTCGTAAAGTGTCTAGAATCCAGGAGGAGGGGTTTGTGTGTTTTTGTTTGTTCCTGTGTTTGTTTTTAACAATGTGTAGCTCTGCCATAAGAGAGACAGCACTCTTTATTTTGTGGGTTGATTTTATAGTCAGTTACTTTCTTGTCTAGGTTAGTTTTAGAACGAAAGAACCGCAAATGGAAGCCCCAGAGAGAAGCAACATAGTGTTGTGGTAGGAGTAATATGGTTGCAAGTAGAGTTTTAGATGATTGTGATTGTTACCTCCTCTGGCCCCCCTCTGCAAACACATCTATCCATGAATGTGCTAATTCTATGGGTGGTTCTGCCACTGCTCTTATTTGGTATGTTGAAGGTGGCGTGTCATCTCACTCTATCAGATTCTCACCTAAGAAAGTAGGAGAGTCTCTTCCTTGATTGTGTAGCTTCGACTACACAACTGGTGTGGGATGCAGTATCTTTTTAGTGGGAGGAAGCCTCTGTAATTGCTTCTCCCAGTGATTACAAGGTACAAGGTAGAAGGGTGGTAAACGCTGAGAAGAAAATGTGCCTCCTAGGAAATTCTCCTCTTTTGTAATTTGCCTCTAGGCCGGCGCTGCCACCAGTCTTGGAAACTTGCTGGATATGATGTACCAGGAGCCAGTACGATGGTCCTACACCTTCCAGACATTTTCTTTCCTGAGCCGCCTGAAAGTACAGCTGGAGCCCTTCCCTGAGAAACTCCTGGAGGTTGGGAAGGCAGTACAGATCTTTGAGAGGTCTGTGTACAGCGACAGGTAAGATCCCGAGCCTCTGCCGGCCACAGGCTCTGTGCTCAGCACTACAGGTTTTCTTTTCTTGCGCAGACCCTGTACTGCTGTTGTCATTGAATGTTATCCTTGAAAAAATTGTCTTCTTTTTAAAGACAACACTGTAGAGATTTGTTCAGACTTACAGTTTCAGTTACCACACATGTCAAGAAAGGAAACTGTGTTTTTCATAAACTAAATGCATTTAATTTCTCACATTGGCACTGGTTACCTTGTCTTCTTCTTTTCTGTCATAGAAGCAGGCTGGTGGCTACCTAGTATAACCGTTACATGCAGAAAGGCACGAAAGAGACACTTAAGTAGCAGCGTATGTTCTAGCAAACCAGATGAGTCAGTGACTGGCTATCACCTTGAAGAAAAAAGCAGATGGAATTAAAATCTGTGTTCTAAAATGATAGGAGAAATACATTTATCCTTGTTTTATTCTTCAAGAAAGGATTTCTGAGCAGAAGCACATCTGAAAAATTGACTTCTGTCTTGGATTTAACCATTTTTGACTCTGTCGTGTGAGAGGATTTATTATTGGCCAGAGTCTATAAGAGAGATCCAGTCTCTCATAGGTCCAGGGAAGGGCATTGTCCTGTCTACCCGACGGAGTGAGGTGGGGAGTCACTTTTCACGAAGGCTAGCGGCTAGCTTGGGAATTCAGCCCCTCGATTCTAGAGGAGCTAGTCCGTCTATACTCCAGAATTCCTGGTTCTGCCATAAGACCAGGCTGAGACTTGTGTTTCAGCCATTTGAAGAAGTGAGGGTGCCTCGATCTGGACATTACTGAGGGTTTTTTATCTGAAGGCTATGAATGACCTGTGTCAGTGTGAGATGGTGGCTCAAAGCATGTTGAGCTCTGAAGCCCCTTTGAATTATCAGAATGGAAAGTTTCACTTCTGTTGTCCATTCACATCATTTTGTTTATATGTTTTTGGCTGTGCTGGGTCTTCGCTCTGCCCAGGCTCTCTCTGCTTGCGGAGAGTGGGGGCTGCTCTTCGTTGTGGTGCTCAGAGGAGCAGTGGCTTTTTTTGTTGGGGAGCATGGGCTTTAGGGCCTGCAGGCTTCAGTCGCTGCAGCTCCCCAGCTCCAGAGCACAGGCTCAGTAATTGTGGCTCATGGGCTGAGTTGCTGTGGGGCGTGTGGGATCTTCCTGGATCAGGGATTGAACCCATGTCTCCTTCAGGCAGATTCTTTACCACTGAGCCACCAGAGAAGCCCTGTCCATTCACTTCTCAAGACGCTAGATTGATTACCTGTTTACTTCCAGATTACAAAAACTAGCTCTACTTCTTAGTCTTCCCATAAAGCCTCCTGGAGGGGGAAAAATAAGGGCATATTTGTAATGTATTCTGATTTTTTTTAAGCATTACTTAAAAATCATTCAAGGTATGTAATACAAATGCTATAGGCTAGGCACTCCTTCTCTATGGACCCCAAGAGAGAGCCTGTTTTTTATAAAAGCTAAATATGTGAATTGCAAATGGTTGAGCTATAGATTTTTGTTTTTTCAACTGTTGGATAAACTACTATTTATTTTCCTTTCCCCTCTCCTAAGCCTAGCCTCTAGAATTAGGAAGATGAATTACATATTGCTACCTGCCTGGAAACATACTTGCCATTGGTCTTTCGATATTCAGCCCTTTAGTGAGGTAGACATGTGAGAGACCCCTTAGAAATACTTTGTTTGGAAAGTACACGGACTTTAGAAGATCTGTTTAGAAGATCTCCAGACTTCTCTGGCGGTCCAGTGGTTGAGACTCTGTGCTTCTACTGTAGGTGGCGTGGGTCTGATCCTTGGTCAGGGGACTAAGATCCCTCATGCAGCGTGGCATGGCCAAAAAAAAGGTACACGATCTTGACATTTACATGTAAAGGGAGACAGCTGATGGTGCTGTAGGCAGCTACAGCATCCTAGATGTTTTCTTCAGAGGGGAAATTTTTGAGACAGAGAGGATAACTGATTACACACTCTAATCCTGATGGTAATTTAGAGCCTCTCCACTCCTTTAAACATGTATTCATTTGGCTCAGCAAATGAGCAGATTTGTTGAATGCCACCTGTGTTCAGGCACTGGGTCAGACCTGGGGGCTGCAGTAAGCAGAGCAGACCCAGTTCCTGCCCTCATGGTGACCCTAGTCTGACAGGGAACTCTGAGACTGCACACCTCCTCAGGTGTGTTATATGTATTCCAAAGGAGCAACATAGCCTGTTTGGGAGAGTAGATGACAAGGAGAGAGAATCTAAATCTTTCCTGTTTGAGTTGAAAGAAAACACTAGCATGAGGTTTTAGAGCAGGGACCCTGATGCCCTGGTGCTTCAGCTGGCTCTTTCCTGCAGCCCCTTCCTTCAGGCTGCAGGGGCTCTCCCCACCCTCCTCAGCACTTAGCACCGCCCGCCGTGGCCTCTACATCCTCTCGCCCCTTCACTGCCAGCTTTGGAGAAATAAAGAAGTGCTCATCCTCAGAAAAGGGCCAGGGCCTTTTATAAGACTAAGTAACAGATATTTACTTGCTCTTTGTAAGATCTTCATTTCCATGTTACTTATGAAAAAGCTGAAAACATTTTTCAGATACTGAATTAGAAATTCACCTCTTTTCTTTGTTGCCTTCAGCTAGGCTATAGGTAAGCCATTTCAGACTGAAAGAGTTGGCTTCTAGAGTTCCCAAATTAGTGCCTTCATAGCCTAACAATGAAGTAGTTACAGTGACAACTAAGGTGTCTTTAATAGTATCTGTCAGTCACTGTTGTAAGCGCCTTGTAAGTATTACAGTTCTCACAACTCTAAGAATTAGGTTCAACTGGTATCTATGTACAGAGGAAGAAGCAGCCTGAGAGTTTGATGACTTGCGCCTGGAGACACAGCTAGTGAATTTTGAAGCCAGGTCAGGCTCAGGTCAGGGGTGACTCTTCAACCCCTTCTCTTATGCAGCACTCGCAGACTTGGGGTGTATACCTCCCTGAGCCATTCATAGACAAGGCTTTCGAATTTCATTTTTCCAAAAGTAGCCAGTTGCTGAGTATTGCCTTAGAAACTGGAATTCATTGCTTGATGTAAACTGTGTTTTGTATCAAGATGCCTGAGGTTGGAAAGCAGAATTGCCCCTCCTGAAACAATGGTTTCTAGTAAGCTCCGACTTCCTATTTACCAGATGCTCCTTTAGTTATGGAAGTAAGCTAGGGACAAAATGAGATTGAATTTTAGATTTAGCCTTCTCATATCTGGATTAGAAGCTCAGAAGTAGAGGAGGCTTGCTTTGGAAGCGAGTTTGTTTTCTTGGTGATACTGCAGTTAGTAGGAAATGCATTTCCTGCTCCATAGGGGACATGACTTAAATACAGTTCCTGCTCTGCTTCTCGGCTAGACCGAAGGATGGCTCTGCAGCCTCAGAACCCTTGAGTCCTTAAAGTAAGTTGTGGGTGCTTTATACTAGGTTGTTTTGTTTGGGGGCTTACTTACAGTAATAATAAGGAAATCTTAAAAGTCTGAGTCTACTTGCACCATTTGCACATCTTTTGACTGGTTTCCAGGAGGGGAAATTGTTAGTGACCAGTGAGACTGTCTTTCAGTGCCCTTTTTCTTCCAGTGGATTAATCCACTCAGAGATTTTGGCCTCTAAAGTTTAAATGCTATTCTCAGTATTGAGTGAAAGTTGTAGGTAAAGAATTCAGACTTCTTAAAAATCAGTAAGGAACCAAAAATGTTAAGTGGTTTGGACAGACATGGAACAAGTTGTTATTAATGTTTTTTTGCTTTCTTTTGCCTTTCATTCCATTTCCCATTCTCTTCCCCTCACCCATCCCACCTACATTTCCAACCAGGTATATCTTTGCAAAGACTCTTTTTGAAAATGGGTCCCTCAGTGACATTGAATGGCATATCTATCAGGACTGGCATTATTTTCTCCTGCAGGAGTTTGCCAGCCGGCTCAGATTACATGGCTTCATCTACCTCCAGGCTGCTCCCCAGGTAAGACAGAATTTAAAGCCTTAAACATTAGGACCATATGAAACTTAAGAGGTGACATTCTCTGAGCCTCTGATTTTCCAGTTGGAGAAAGTTGGTTGTGGGTATTACCTGGAGCATGGAGAGCAGTGGGTGAGCACCCTCCCATTCTAGCACAAGGACCCAGTTCCCATAGGCTTCCTGCAGCAGGGGGCTGAAGGGTTCCTCTTGATGTAGCGACCGCCTAGAGAGGATTGGGCTTTATCACTGGGATCCACAGTTTTGACCCTCTGACCAGCGAACCTGTAGCCAGTTGCCTCAGCTTTTCCTTCCCTCTAACTGGGCCGTCAGAGTCCACTGTGGTCTTGGTGGTTTCCTGACTAGCATGTCAGGAGGATGAAGAGGCTTTCCTCACCTCATCCTGATGCTCTCCTAATTCATTGTCTGCTTTTCTGAACCTGAAGGATGCCACTGGTAAGGCACGATGGACTGTGGGAGTTGCCTCCCATGACCTCCGACCTGGACCATGGGGCCAGCCCAGCACACAGTAGGGTGGTGGTGTGGAGTCTCTGGAGACGGCAGGGGTCCTTGGCTCTGCCAACCGCGGGCAGGCCCTGGAAACCCTTCCCTGGAAGGGTCCTTGTCTGTCCAGTCCAGTGTCGCAGACACGTGATCTCAAAGGGCTCCTCTGGAGTGGGAGTCAAGCTGGGGGGTATTTTTGAGGGCTGTGTTGCTCTCACCTTTTTAGACAGATATCTGACATACAGTCAAATGCCACGTATAGCACATAGTCTCAGGAGGGAGCGTTCTCTTCAGGCTGGAGGCCAGGCTTTTAGGTTTATGACCAAGTCTTGTGGAAGGAAGGAGCCTGAGAGCAGGCTGGCCAGGGTCAGAAAATGGGTGGGAGAGCCCCCATGACACAGACCCCCGGGAGCCAGAGGGGAGAGGACCGGATGGGAGGGCCTGGCCTCAGCAGGGGCGGCAGCAGGCGAGGGCCCTGGGTGTGAAGGGGACCAGGCATCGGGGCTCTTTATGTCGGGAGCTTCTGAAGATTGTTAGGAAATAAAGAGAGTCCACGGAAGTAAATAGGGTCTCAGGTTTAAGTGAAACTCAACTGGAGATGCAGTGAAGCCAGAGGGCTGAGAACCTTCTGTGAAAAGAGCAAAGCTGAAGGTGGCAGCCTCGCATGTTTATCACTTCTTGAAGTAGTTGTCGTTTCCTGGGAGCAGGAATAGAAGAGACCAGTTATGAAGGTGACTGGACTGTAGGGGCAGGCATTGGTGCCAGTGTTTAGGGAAAAAGGAGAGCCGTGTCAAAAGGATGGTTTGAGGTAGCCGAATGTAGGGTTCATGGTGAGAGGAAAGTCCTGGCCCCCAGGAAGGCTCATGGCCTGAGCCAAGGATGAGGTAAGAGCATTGTGGACTTGAACTGAGTGAAGACTGTGGTTGGATTTGAAGAGGTGACAGGTTTCCAGTAGGCGTTCATGGGATGGAGAGTTGAAAGCAGCTGTAGGTTGAAGGGCTAAGCATTAAGAGAAGAATTGAAAGTACTGACATCTAACCTTTTCCTGGTTCCTGACCTAACCTACTGGGACACCGGGACCCAGCACGGAAGGAAGAAAGTCTTCCTCACGTCTTTGTGTACTTGGAATGACTTTGTGAGATGGGACAATGATGATAACAGTGGTGGTGATGATTGTAATTATTATGGTGTGGCTGATAACATCTTTTTGGAGAGACGAATTGAGGTATTTCAGCTGGGGTAGAATAAGGATTGAAGGATTAAGGATTACTGCAACTTGATGGTAGAAAAAAAGTACTTATTTTGGGATTGGATGGGGATTTTGGTGCTATTTTGATGGCACCAGAACCGAGAATGTTGATATCCTTCCCCTGAAGTCACTCCTGATTTCTGCTGTGAGACCCAGAGGAACTGTGAGAGAGCAGAACAGAAGTGAAACATCTCTATGTAGAAAGTGGTGTGAGCGCCCAGTCCCCAGTGCAGAGTCCCGGCAGATGTTGGCTTAGAGCTCATGTGATGAGCTTGAGTAGGGCATTTTGCTCCTTCCTACCTACTCTTCACTAACCTGTAAAAAGCAAGCTAGCCAACAGTAAAAAAAAAAAAAAAAAAGAAAGAAATCAGAAGAGAAATGGCTGGGCCTCAGTGCCCCAAAGAATCAGCAAGAGAGAGTGCAGCTGGCCAGTGTGCCTCCAAGAGCCAGGCCATGTCTGCAGCCTGGACAGCGAGTGCTGCAAAGACCTGGGACAAGTGGCACCTGGGTGTGGGGCCTGGGAAGTGCAGTGGTCAGAGCCACTAGCAATCCCTGTCCAATTGCTGCCTCTGACTTCAGGCAGTCCAAACAGCAGCTCTTCCAGGAGGGTGGGGTGGAGTGAAGCAGGCGGCTGCCGTTTCCAGCCGCACTGTCTTTCCTGTTCACATTCAGCGTGTCCTCCCCATGAGGACCAAGGTAAAGAGGAACCAGACTAAAGCACTGTTTGCGCAAGGTGGTTGTTTTTTTTTAAGAACTTGTAACCATATCAGTACAGCAAGAATTACACCAAATGTTCAAAATAGAAGTTTACCTAGGCTTCTGGGTGGGGGAAGAAAAGTTTGCTCTCTTAAGTAAATTAATAGTGCACAGGGAAATGTTAGCCTATTTTAACAGGAGAGACTTTAGCATCAGGTTTGCCTGCCAGCAATGAATGAATAATTATAGCTTTTATAAAAAGAATTGCTCTGCCCTAGTATATAATTGAAAACATAATGTCACATTCTGAAAAATACGCATTTTCATTAATTCTGATAATATTTTTCTCTCAGGAAAATTAGGTAGCTTTGCTATGTTTAGAAACCCTGAAGCTACCTTGCTGGCAGGAATGTGAATTGGTCAGCCTCTAAGGAGGCAGTCTGGCAGTGTATACTAGCAGGGTACATAGTTTTGCCCTATTAATCATGCTTCTTGGAATTTACTCCATAAATATGCTCCCACATAGGCAAAATGGCTCATGTGCAGGGCAGCATTGTTTACAATAGCAAATTATTATAAACAACCCACATAGTCATCAGTAGAGGCCAGTTAAATATATTATGCTCCATCGATGCACTGAAAAACTCTGAAGCCATGAAAAAGAACTGGAAGGTACTATACTGACATATAACAATCTTCAAAATATATTCTTAAGAAAAATAAGAACTAAGTGTGTAATAGGAGACCTTTTATATATATTTTTTAAGTGGAGGTAAGACTATATGTGTAAAATCTTTCTGAAAGTAGGCAACAGTCACTAACATCTGTCATCAGTGGGGTGGAGCACTGGGTTGTGGATAGTCAGGGCCGTAAAGCGTGTGATGGGGAGGCAAGGGAATGGCGAAGAGGTCTGGAAGCAGTCAGCAATGAGGAAACGATGTAGGGACAGAATGACAGAAGGAAAAAGAGAAGGTTCGGAGGGAAGGAAGGTAGAGAAAAAGGTGAAAGTAGGAGGTCCACAGAGATAGGCCGGGTCAGAAATGAAAACTTTCAATTGAGTATGTGCAATAAATATGTGTTGACCACCTGTCCTGCCAGGCCCTGTGCTCAGCCCTGAACCAGACAGATTCTGGCCTGCTTTCAGAGTGGTGCTGAGTAAGCTGGTGCCAGCGATGAAGGGGGAGCCCCTGCCTCTTCCAGGAAGCTCTTCTGACTGCCCCAGCCCAGTTGCTGTCTTCCTTATCTGACTTCTGTGCTTAAGATCCAAACCTCACAGTAGGGCACCTGATTTGCTGTTGTGCATATGTTGTTTACTTGTTATCCAATTAAATTATAGACTCCCTAGGACAAGGGCTTCATCTAACTCTAGAACAGTTCTTGATTCAAGGGAAAGAGATGAGAAGGGATAAGTGCTAAAAGTATTAGCATGTTAGACTGTTAACCTGTGTTAATCAATTTGAAAAGTTGGGCAGAAGATCATAAATGAAATTTGTTTATATGGTTTTCTTTCCCTAGAGAAAAGATGGTACAAGAGGGAAATAGTGAAGATTGCACCTTTGGGAATCTTATACAGTATATTTGGGGATAAAAGTTTACATTTGGGAATAAAACTCAACTATTTGAAAGAGAGAAGTCCTAAATCAGTGAGTTAATCTACGTGTTCTTCCCAGGACAGATGACACTGAATAATGAAGTGTTTGCCACGCACAGAGAGGAAGGAAGGCAATTCAGCAAAGCAGACATTCAGAACAAAAGTTTTGAGATGCGAAAGAGCTTGGTCTGTACTGCAGACAAGAGGTCACATGCAGCTTCAGGGGAGGAAGGAGCTAAGGATGTCAAGAGCGGAGAGTTAGGAGCAGTGGCCAGACTCTGGGAATGGCCCTGTGTGACCAGTAAAGGAGAAGGTGACATTCCCTGAGCCATTGTGCTTCAGATTTTCTGATCAGATGAAGACAGACTGGAATTATGCACGCTCTGGAAGGACTGAGGGACAAAGTGAGTCTCAAGCCTCACTTTTTTATTTTTTGAACTGTGACCTATGCAGAATTTGCATTCTGCCCCAGAGTGAATGTGTGATATGACATGACTTCAAATTACTTACCCTTTTGTAAATATTGTTACTCGTACTTCCTTGCACCTGGGACTAAAGGCGATAAGCACCCTGTGAGGTACTTTAAGCAAGGAGAGTCGTACCGTTAGAGTCAGCCCTCCGGGTCCAGACATGGAACCCCCTGATGTGGAGAGCCCACTGCCATTTCATACACATAAGGGGCTCTAGCAGCGTTGGAATTTTGTACCCACAGAGGGTCCTGGAACAAACCCCCCTGAAGCCCCCACTGCACATGCTGAGGGACAGCTGTATATTGCAGTAGTCTGGAAGGGTGGAGTGAGCAGGACAAGTAGGAGAAAAGACAGCATTTGCCTGGAACTGATGGGCTCCCTTCCGTGAGTCTTCACAGTGACCCATGGGGTTGATGAGAGGATGTAGAAGCCCACAAAGCTTACGCCCCTGGTGCCTGGCGAAGATGGGAATTTAATCCTGGACTTTCTGACGTTAAGGCCTGTGCTCTTTCCATACACTTCACTGCCTCCAGGAGGCAGAGTCAGAAGGCTCTTGCTCCATGGTCCAGGTGAGAAATGCTGGGGCCCTGACCAGGGCAGGGGTGAGAAAGGGGCAAGGAGAGAACCAGCTGGAGAGAGATGAAAGAGAACTCAGTGACTTCCTGGCTATGGCAGGGAGGAGGAAAAAAATAATAATCCCAGGTTCCTAGGGTAGATGATGTTTGCCATTAACCTGTGATTCACTAAGAAGACAAGGCAGCAGAAGGGATGTCATAGCACTAGCGCCCGGGATAGACGCAGCAGGGAGGCCTGAGAGCCCCCAGCTTCTGCGACAGCCGAGATAACCCAGCAGCTCAGCAGAGCCTGGGGACTGTCTTTCAGGTTTGTTTAAAGAGACTACACCGGAGGGGCAGGCAAGAGGAGAAAGAAGTTGAGTTGGCCTATCTGGAGCAGCTTCATGGTCAACACGAAGCCTGGCTTGTCCACAAGACAACCCCGTAAGTGGAGAAGAGGGCGCCAGTGGACAGAGGCCTGCCTTCCTGCAGCCAGTCATTAAAATACAGGCAGCTGAACACGCAGCCCCTTAAGCAGGTTCAGAATGTCCTGGAAGTGGTTGGAATTGTCAAGTATTATCCCCAGCAGAAATTTAATACTGGATATAATCTATATATTCCAAGAAACTTTTTTTATTAGATTGTTTCCCAGTTTTTTTTTATTTTTCGATATGCCCCTAGACTGAACTTGGTGATTGATGATGAAGTAGTTGGCTCAGGGTAAAGGGCTGAAAAATTGTCAGTGTGTACTAAGTTAACATTCCTGGTTTCAGCCTTTCCTCCCTTCAGGCTTGGTGTGCTGTCCATTTAAATTGTTTGGGGCCCCGACCTTCAGTATCAGTCTTCAGACTAAAGAGAAATTTCAGTCTCATCTTTCCAGCCAACTTTATTGAATTCCTTTTTTAAACTGTTTACATGAAATTTCCCTGAGAAGCCCTGTGACCTTAGATCTGTTCTGAATTATTAAGACTGGTGAGAATGTGAAGCTTACCGTCCTTTTTCTGCTCCCTAAATACTCGTGCTTCTTACAGGCTCCACTCTGAGGCTCTGCTGAACATTCCAGTGCTCGTATTGGATGTCAATGATGACTTTTCGGAAGAAGTAACCATACAAGAAGAGCTCATGAGGAGGGTGGGGAAGACCTTAACGCCTGCTTTTCTTTCTTTACACTTCTGTCACTTCAGAACTTCACTATGGGTTCTATGCCTTGCGCCTCAAATAGCATGTCACACTCCAAAGCCTGTGGGGCCTTGGATAAGTTATTAATATAATCTCTATTCTCTAAAGTATTTGGGGCTAATAATTGTTAAATACTTGCCTTGTAAGATGTGCTTTCCAGCTGACTTCCTCGTCTGAGGTATTCTAGAACTAGGGAAATGAGACTTCTGGATTCACTCCAGCTCTGCCACTTGATACCCTGGGCAGGTCACATTACCTGTCCATACCTGTGTTCTCTTCCTCACAAAAAAACTCGAAGGCTTGGCTACACATGCATTATGGATGGACTAGTGTATAGTCTCCTGAAAATGTGAAATTTAACTTTTCGTTTTTCTCTTTCCCACAGGTAAACACCTTTGTAAAGAATCTATAACCAGGACTGGGATGTTCTAGCTGGGATCTGGGCTCTCTGACTTTCTAAAGCCAGAGAATACCCAGCCACCCACCTTTCTGTCCCCTGCTCCCACCCCTAGAGTACTCTGACACGCAGAGGGTTAAGCTTCTGTTAGCTATAGACCTAGCCCTAGTCTTCTTTTGTATCTCAAGGACTTCTTAAATAAAATCTATGCTTCTGTGGATTTTGTTAATCCAGTTGTTCGTTTATTTCATCTTTTATCTACTGCTCTGAGCTCCCCTCTAGACTAGCCATTTTCACTTGAGAAGAGTCCTTGCTTGCTTTTAAATCCTTCACCTGTCAGACTTCCCTGTGTGTTCATTGGTTCCTTCTGACATGCCAGGGCAGGGACTACTTCAGAACCCTGACCAAGCTCTGCCTTAGGCATGAAGAAGGGGAATAAAATGACTCAGGAGTGGATGGATGTGAAGTGAGAGCCCTCAGAGCTAGGAAATGGAGCTCAAACTCCAGGAAGCGTCTCTGTGTCTCCCCATCCAGCACTCTTGGTGTGGGCGGTGGGGTGGGTACTTAGACCTTTGTCCCAAAGCTGAAGAACCTGGATGAAAGAAAAGGAGGGAAGGAGGAAGAGAATAAATCACAAGCTTAGGAGTTCAGCATATGACATTTAGGGCTTGGTCGTCCTGGCACTCTGGCCTCCTCCAAACACCTATCAAGTAAGTTTCAGGTTAACTTCATGGAGTGAATTTGTCCATGCTGGAAAGAAAGAAAATTTTTTGTGTGTGCTGCGGTTCAAGCTTCAAGGACAGTTTACTGTAAAGAGAGAAAAATACATGACTGTCTAGAATTGAAGTGCTTCATTGAAAGAAGCCTGCAGATCCACGATTCATCAGGATCGGGATTCCTGCACTGAGCCCTTAATAGCTGCACAGGCCCACGAGAAAATGAATGAGCTTGGGACCCAGAGTGTCCCAGAAGACACAAACCTGCGTTTCCCTGATACTGGGGAAAACAAATATGAGACTGGTTTCTAATAGATGTGTGATGTTTTGAGATAGCACAGCATTTCTTTATGCTACTTAAAAAAAAATTTTAACAGCTTTATTGAGGTAATTCACATACCATACAATTTACCCACTTAAAGTGTTCAATTCTGGAGTTTTTAGTGTAGTCATAGAGTTGTACAGCCATCACCACAGTCAATTCCAGAATGTTTTCATCACCTCAAAAAGAAATGCCATGCCAATTGGAGTCACCCTCTATCCCCCACTTTCCCACAATCCCCACCCACCTATACCCTGCTCTGGGCAACCAGCAGTCTACTTTCTGTTTCTACTGATTGGCCTATTCTGGACATTTCATGTAAACAGAGTCACATAATATGTGGCCTTTTGTGACTGGCTTCTTTCATTTTCAAGGTTTTCAAGATTCATTCAAGTTATAAAACATATCAGTACTTCATTCCTTTTTATGGCTAAGTATTTTGTAAATATACATTTATTTATCCATTTATCCATTGATGGACATGAGGGTTCCACATTTTGACTATTAGGAATAATGCTGCTATGAAAATTCATCTACAGGTTTTTGTGCGGACACGTTATAATTTCCCTTGGGTATATACTGAGGAATGGAATTACTGGGTCAGATGACAACTCCACGTTTCACTTTTTGAGGAACTGCTAAACTTCCGAAATTCCGTGTTACGTTCCCTCCAGCAGTGTGTGAGTGTTCCACTTTCTTCACGTCATCGCCATCTGTCATTTTGATTATGACAATCCTAATAGGAGTGACGCTGTATCTCACTGCACTGGGGTCTTGATTTACATTGCACTAACGGATAATGATGTTGAATGTAACTCTCATGTACTTATTGGTCATTTGTATATCTTTGGGGAAAACCGTCTATTCAAATCCATTTTTTCAATTGTGTTTTGTGGCTTTTTATTGTTGAGTTGTAAGAGTCTGTATTCTGGATACAAATCCTTATTACATAGATAATTTATTCATATTTTCTCCCACTCTGTGGCTTATATTTTCATTTTGGTAGTGTCCTTTGAAGCATGAATGTTTTTAATCTTTATGAAGTCAAATTTATTTTTATCAACTTATTTTGGCACCATGTATAAGAAAGTTTCAAATAACCCAGCGTCACAAATATCTGCCATGTTTTCTTCTAAGAGTTGTGTAGTTTTAGCTCTTACATTAGGTCTGTGATCCATTTTGAGTTAATTTTTGTGTAGAGTTTAAGGAAGGGATTCAACATCGTTCTTTTGCATGCGTATATCCAGTTATTCCAACACTATTTGTAGAAAACAACTTTTCTCCCATTGAATTGTCATGGCCAAAAAAAAAAAAAAAAAAATGTCTTGGCACCATCTTGGAAATCTGTCCCACTTGTTTGTGTGTTTATTTGCCGCTTCGGGCTTTGGACAAGACCAGGGATGAATACAGGATATTAGGTGTGTTTGGAAAGTCAATGGTTTTGGTATTTGAGCTCTGAGGGTCTCAAATGTTTCATTCCTATTTAAGTTTCCAGGAGCCGCTAATGTAGAAATCACCTGTAAACCCGGAGTAAGAGCACTAGGTCCCCGCCCTTCATTCATTTATTCGGTCATCAACAAATATTTGAGTATCTCCCATATGCTAGAGACCAGGAAGGTAAAGCAGACCTCATCCTCACCTCACAGGAACTGTCAGCTAATGGAGAGGGTGACAGTCACGGACCAAGTGGTGCAGACGTAGTGACTGTTTCAAAAGATGTGCAGGTGCGCTGCGGCGGCCAGAGCAGAAGGAGCCACATAGTCTGGGACAGCCCCCTACAAAAGCGACAACTGCCCTGAAGAACGAAGTGTCCAGGCAGAGAAAAACGTCCTGTGCCAAGGCTTTCGTGTGAGAGCAAGGCATTAGGCCCAGGCTGACAAAACTTGAGGTTAATGAGCTTATTATTTAAGAATGCCTTCGTCTCTACACACTTAAAGTCTGAAAATCTGCAAATACAGTGTTTCTTTCCATTTGTAAACATTGTCTTTAGATTGTAAATATTCTCTGAAATAATCAAAGCTGTCAACAGTCTCACCGGAAACAATTTGTCATTTTCCAAATTGGTAGCTGAGCTGGTCTGGTGAGAGTATATCTTTTAATTAGGAGTAGTTTGGAACTTTAAGAATGTGGGTAGGGGTAGGTCTGGGTGAAGTGCTTAAATATGGAGATTAGGTCTTCACTGGCAGGCCAGACTGGGTGGGCTGTTCTCAGTCTTGGATTAGACAGGCCCCCAGAGTCAAGTAACTGGGATTAACACATAAAACACATAACACAGCTACATTTCTTTGTGGTTTCAGTTCAGTTCAGTCACTTAGTCGCATCTGACTCTTTGCAACCCCATGGACTGCAGCATGCCAGGCTTCCTTGTCCATCACCAACTCCCAGAGCTTCCTCAAACTCGTCCATTGAGTCGGTGATGCAATCCAACCATCTCATCCTCTGTCATCCCCTTCTCCTCCTGCCTTCAATCTTTTGCAGCATCAGGGTCTTCTCAAATGAGTCAGCTCTTTACATCAGGTAGTCAAAATATTGGGGCTTTAGCTTCAACATCAGTCCTTCCAGTGAATATTCAGGACTGAGTTCCTTTAGGATGGACCAGCTGGATCTCCTTGCAGTCCAAGGGACTCTCAAGAGTCTTCTCCAACATCACAGTTCAAAAGCATCAATTCTTTCACACTCAGCTTTCTTTGTAGTCCAACTCACGTCTATACATGACTGCTGGAAAGACCATAGCCTTGACTAGATGGACCTTTGTTGGCAAAGTAATGTCTTTGCTTTTGAATGTGCTGTCTAGGTTGGTCATAACTTTCCTGCCAACGAATAAGTGTCTTTTTATTTCATGCCTGCAGTCACCATCTGCAGTGATTTTGCAGCCCCAAAAAATTAAGTTAGCCACTGTTTCCTCTGTTTCCCCAGCTATTTGCCATGAAGTGATGGGACCAGATGCCATTTTAGTTTTTTGAATGTTGAGCTTTAAGCCAACTTTTTCACTCTCCTTTCACTTTCATCAAGAGGCTCTTTAGTTCTTCACTTTCTGCCATAAGGGTTATGTCATCTACATATCTGAGGTTATTGATATTTCCCCCAACAATCTTGATTCCAGTTTGTGCTTCTTCCAGCCCAGCGTTTCTCATGATGTACTCTGCATAGAAGTTAAATAAGCAGGGTGACAATATACAGCCTTGACGTACTCCTTTTCCTATTTGGAACCAGTCTGTTGTTCCATGTCCAGTTCTAACTGTTGCTTCCTGACCTGCATACAGATTTCTCAAGAGGCAGGTCAGGCGGTCTGGTATTCCCATCTCTTTCAGAATTTTCCACAATTTATTGTGAGCCATACAGTCAAAGGCTTTGGCATAGTCAATAAAGCAGAAATAGATGTTTTTCTGGAACTCTTGCTTTTTCCATGATCCAGCAGATGTTGGCAATTTGCTCTCTGTTTCTTCTACCTTTTTTAAAACCAGCTTGAACATCTGGAAATTCACGGTTCACGTATTGTTGAAGCCTGGCTTGGAGAATTTTGAGCATTACTAGCATGTGAGATAAGTGCAATTGTGTGGTAAGTTTGAGCATTCTTTGGCATTGCCTTTCTTTGGGATTGGAATGAAAATGGACCCTTTCCAGTCCTGTGGCCACTGCTGAGTTTTCCAAATTTGCTGGCATATTGAGTGCAGCACTTTCACAGCATCATCTTTCAGGATTTGAAACAGCTCAACTGGAATTCCATCATTTCCACTATCTTTGTTCATAGTGATGCTTCCTAAGGCCACCTTGACTTCACATTTCAGGATGTCTGGCTCTAGGTGAGTGATAACACCATCGTGATTATCTGGGTCACGAAGATCTTTTTTGTACAGTTCTTCTGTGTATTCTTGCCACCTCTTCTTAATATCTTCTGCTTCTGTTAGGTCCATACCATTTCTGTCCTTTATTGTGCCCATTTTTGCATGAAGTGTTCACTTGAAGAGATCTTGAAGATCTTGAAGAGATGTTCCCTTGAAGAGATCTCTAGTCTTTTCTATTCTATTGTTTTCTTCTATTTCTTTGCACTGATCATTACCATGTGGTAAAACCTGCTCTTCTGGAACCAGAATAATTACCTTAATGGGTTTATAATGCGGATTGAGGTTGTGAAAATTCTCAAACTCTCCGGCTTTTAACATGAGGGAGAAGGTGATAGTTTCAGGTGAAAATTGTTTGTTATATACAAATACAAGAATCACTGGGAATATGAAGCAAGAAATAACATATACTTTGAAAGACTACTACTTAATCTTCAGCTGTCACTTTAAAGAGTAGGCAGTTTCAGTCTCTGGACCACTTTCTCCTTCTTGAAACTTTCCTTTGTTGGTCTCTTCTGGCTTTTCCAGTGCTTGTATCACCCTTTCTGTCTCTGACTGCCTCGCCTTTCTTTTTCTAGTCTGAAATGCTGGTGCTGCCCCAGGCACCCTTGGCTCATCCCTTATCTCTGCTCACTCTTCTGGGTGATCTTGCATTGGTTTCTATTGCTGCCATACCAAATTACCACCAAGGTGATTTAAAGCAGTACAGATTATTATCTCACAGTTCTGAAGGTCAGAACTCTTACATGGTCTCACTGGGTTAAAGTCAAATTGTCTACATGGCTGCATTCCTTTCTGGAGGTTCTAGAGGAGAACTTGTTCCCTTACCTTTTTTGGCCTTCTAGAGGCTGCCCACATCCCTTGGCTTGTGGCCCTTTCCTCTTCAAAGCCAGCAGCGCTGCATCTCTGACTCTCCCACCATCTCATCTCTTTCTGACCACAACCAAAAAAGGTTTTTTGCTTTTAAGGGCCCACTAGAGTACACTGGGCTCATCTGGATAGTCCAGAATACTCTGCCAACTCGAGGTCTTTAGCCTTCCCTACATCTTCAGAGTCCTTTTTGCTAGTGAGGTAAGATTCACAGGTGCCAGGAATTAGGGTCTGTACATTGAGGGCCGGGGCATCATTCTGCCTTAGACCTCAAACACTGTCATGGTGCACACTACTAACGTGGGGTGAGGACTCTTTAAAAACTTGGAAATGTTATGGAAAACGTGGATCATTTACGATAGAATAGTATAGAGAATTCCTGTATCCCAGTTGCTCATGACATAATCAATCAGCCTAAGATCACTGGGAACAGACCTGTATTTTGGCAAAATCAGATTTATTAACTCACTCAAACGAAGGAACCCACATACCAGGGAAACTATGGGTTGTCTCACCAAGCAGACAAAGAGTTAACAGGATTTAGGGTAAGGATAGAATTTAGGTAAAATTTAAAAGAAGCCATGTTTTGACAGACTCAAAGCAAAGCAGGAGTCAACATCTGGTCTGAACTGCACACTAGAGCCAGGTTCATTTCCTTAGGAAGTGCAAAGTTAAGCTAAACATGAAATGCGTTCAGAAGCCCCTTATCTGAGGCTCTGAACCTGGGTTACAAATCAAGACTGCTTCCCTGTGTCAAAGTGACTTAGATCCTCCTGGCAACAGAAGGGTGTTTCATTTTTACTGATAAAATTTCAAACAGCAAAGTTTCTGATCCATCATTTTAGAGAACAAGGTTTCCCAGTGAATCAGAAAGCAGTAGTCACACAAAGGAGGGGGTGGTTATGACACTTTAGCTGCAGCGTGCCCTTGGGGGGAATATTGTTTCATGGTAACTTTGTATCTAGCCTTGCAGATGTCTGTCCTCCCAGCCTGAT
Organism: Ovis aries; assembly: GCF_016772045.2. Lineage (NCBI taxonomy): Eukaryota > Metazoa > Chordata > Mammalia > Artiodactyla > Bovidae > Ovis > Ovis aries. The sequence continues at coordinate 95,787,667 of NC_056056.1, forward strand.
GAATGGCAGGGCAGCTTTTTTTTCCCTTAGTATGAGCTAATTTTTACTTTTTCACCCACTTCAGTTATCTACTAATAGCCAATTCTGTTTCACTTATAGCCTACCCACCTGGTTTTGACACATGGTTTTGAAGCAAATTCCAGGCAGGAAGAGGACTGCTAAAGCTACAGCTATATCGACCTCTGGATATCATGACCTGGACATCCATCATGCTCAGTGTGTATGAGACAGCATCTCATCCCCACCCACGCGCTACACCCACCCACAACCTGAGCTAACAAAACCCACTTCTCCTGCGCCTCCATTCACCTAGTTGACTCACCAGACTCTCTGGAGTCGTCTTGGCCCCTTCCAGCTACCATCATGCCCTGCTTTTTCACCAGAGTCTACCTGTTCATCCGAAACAGTGCAGGTCTTCTCTGCACCCCATTCAGTTTCCCTAGTCGCAGGTGCAGTGGGTATCGCGGCTGACTCATCCACTCTGCCTGCTCTGTCATGGCGCTTACATGGCTCCTTCCCTGCATGGGCATGCCAGGAGTGGCTGGAATGCCCACTCCCTGCCCAGACCCTGCCCTTCACTACTGCCAGTAATCATCTCTTGCCCAAGATACCTCAACTGAAGTGTGTGTGTGCGCGCTCAGTCGCTCAGTCATATCTGACCTATTGTGATCCTGCTGGACTGTAGCCAGGCTCCTCTGTCCATGGGATTTCCCAGGCTAGAATACTGGAGTGGGTTGCCATTTCCTCCTCCAGGGAATTTTCCCAACCCAGGGATCAAACCCGGGTCTCCTGTGTCTCTTGTATTGGCAGGCGGATTCTTTACCACTGAGCCACCTGGGAAGCCCTCCCCTGAACTAAACCACGTGTTAAAGAGACAGCTTCCAGTTGGGTCTCAGGCCCCGCCCCCACACAGCTGTTCCTGTGCAGAAGTATTCCAGCTGCCATGTTTTCATAACCTCATTCCCACCACTCATTCCATACAAGACTAACATAGGTTCCACAATATGACCTGTGTTTCCCACATAATGCAATTCTCTCTCTCTCCTTCTCGCTTTTTCCTCAGTCTTTTTTTACTGGAAGACCTACTTATTTTGCCAGTCCCAAGTTCTCTTCCTCCTCTCTCTGTGAGGCTCTTCCCTCACCTCTCACACAAGTAACCAAGCCTTTGTACCTTGGGCCCTCTGCTTATTAAACTATGTCAGACTATGTATCAGACCTGAATAAAGTTCTCTCTCCCTCCTGGGCTTTGCCATTCTTGACGCAAACCATCTTAGTCACTTAGCACAGAGCCTGACAGTTACCTGTTTATTGATATTCAGTGAGTGACTAATAGAGACTTGCTCAATAAATGAATGCTGTGGTTGGAGTCATGATCTGCTCTTTCATAAGTCATTGGGTTTGTGAGCTCCATATCACAATCATCAATGTATGAATTGCTTTGCAAATGTTAAGTACTTTGAGGATATGCAAGAAAATTATGGGCTCAGCCCTCACCTTCCTGTTGTCAAGGGAGCCAATTGATTACTGAATGCCTATTGTGTGCCAGGCCCCCTACTGAACACTTTGTAAATGTTAATCATCCTCTAAATAATCTTATGAAGGAAGTTTACTATACCAGTTATTATCAGTGAGGAAACTGAAGCTCAGAGTTCAGTAACTCACACATGAGTTGAGTTACTGAATAAGTGGTGGAGTCAAGACTTAAATCCTGGGCCATCCTGATCCTAGAGCCTGTTCTCTTTCCACAGCATCAAACTGAATTGTAAGGGAGACAAGTCTAGACTTTCAGAAAAGAAGGCAAACACTCATTTCTTTGGCTACCTGTCTGGGTTACCAGCCAACTTTGGGTGCCTAGGTAGGAAGACCTTCTAGCTTGCCTCACTGCTAGGCGGAGGCTCCCAGGTGTCTTTCTCTCTCTCTTTTTTTTAGTTTTCCAACCAGGGATTGAACTTGGACCCTCAGCAGTGAAAGCATGGTGTCCTAACTACTGGACTGCCAGAGAATTCCCAAGGAATGAGTTTTCTTTTTTTTGGCTCCCAAGTATATCCTAAATGTATATTTGGCCCCTGGACCCTGAAGAGGCACAGAGATGCTTCCAGTGGCCCAGGTTTGCTCTTCCTGGCAACTGCACTTTCAAGGTGGTGAGCCCCTTCAGATGCTGGGCAGTGGGATGTATTTAGACGTTCAAAGGTTCTGGAATGCCTTCCTATCTCACTTACTGGACCATTGCTGTCAGATGGTTCTCCTAAAATGCCTTTAATAATGTTAATATTCTCCTTTAAAAAGGTTGCTGTCTAAATATAGAATGGTATCCTGGAGAGGACTGTGGAAGAGAAAAGAAAATTTTAGTGGAAAAACTAGTGAAATCCGAATTAAGTCTGGAGTTTGAATAATAGTAATGCACCAATGTCAGCTTCTGAGTTTTAACAAATGTGCCATACACTATAAGATGTTAGCACTAGGGAAAACTGGGTAAGGGATATATGGAAATTCTCTATGGAGTTTCTGAAACTTCTCTGTAAATCCAAAATTATTCCCAGGGAAAAATTCATTTTTCAAAAATGTTGGTGCTCCTTACAAGATGATGACCAGGTTCCTTAACTGGGATTTTGAGGTCCTCCAACCTCATCTTCTCCTGCCTCTATGAAAGAACTCTCTGTGCCAGCTCAATGGTTTTACTCACTGTCCTCTGAACAAAGCCACCCTCTCCTGGTCCCCACGTTTGCCATAGCCCAGCCCTCTGCTGGACTGATGGCAGCCGAAGACTCCATCATGGTCCTGAACTGCAATGAGGAGCAGGTTACTGTGAACCTGATGAAGCCCTCCTCAGACAAGAAAGAAATGCTAAGTGACTGTCGTTTGGGATGTTATCACTATGTACAGCTGTGACTCTGAACTTGTTGCAACATCCTCTCCTGTCTAATTTGGAGCCCTGTTGCCAGGCAGTTGTGTCAGATGGCTTGCAACTGGGGACCCCGGGGAATGTTACCTGGTATTAGGGACCACTGCAGCTGACAGATGGTTTCTGGGAGATATGAGGAAAGCAAGTAGGAAGAAACTGTGTCACCTTGGGCAAGTCATGACACCTTAGGCTTCCTGCATTGAAAACAAAGATAATCTTCAAGGTCCTAACAGTCTTATGCTTAAAATATTTGCCCTGTGAATGAAGAAGTTGCATGGAATGGAAGGAAGGCTTGGGTTCCAGTGTCACACGAGCCTGGGGTCTAACCCTGGCTGGGCCACAAGGTAGCAGTGCGACTCAGACACTTTCTTAACCTCTCGGAGCTTCTTTTCTTACCTCTGAAAGTGAGACTCTGCACCTACTTTGCAGAGACGTTCCAAAGATTAGAAATACCAGAGATAAACTTCTGGGCACTGAGTAGCCACTCAAAAAATGGAGCCAGCATGTCTGTGGGTGGAGAGATGGAGAGAGCTGGGAAGTCCTTCACAGTCTGTTTCTGAGCTGAGCCTCAAAGGGTGAGGTGAGGGGTGTGTTGGTGGCAGGACCTCAAAGATGTGTAGGCAGGTGGGCAGCCCAGAGCTAGGAGGGAGTCACGTGATGCCATGGTGAGGCGTGGATACGACGCGACTCCAAACCTGGGCGAGAGAGACAGCATGGCCCACCTGTGATGCAGAACAGACGGTAACAAGTGCTGCTTCCAGCTCTGGGGGCTTCCTGGGTCACGTGGCTTTCCAGCTGGGCATTAAATGATAGTAGGATTTTCAGAGCAAAAGTTATGAGAATGACTTTGGGGTAAACACCAATGGCAAAGGCAGGGAGCTGAGAGAAAATCCTGTGTCTGGGGGAGGGGAGGCCGTGAGGCTGGAGGAGGACAGCAGTGGACGACGAACTCTCTAAGGCTTTCAGGAGAGCGCTGCAAGAGGCCAAGACTCGACCGGCCGGCACCGCGTGGGTGCTCGCGCCTGCCTCTCCAGCCCTCAGCAAGGGCTGTGTCCGCAAGGCCCAAGCCAGGTGGCCGGGGTCTGGAAGGAGGCTCTGAGGCTCCCGAGGCGCCCTGGCCAAGGGGCTGGCACGAGACTCCGTGTTCAGAAGGCGAAGGGCTGGGAGAGCAGGCGGGCACTCACTGCAGCTTCCTTCCCGCCTGGCGGCTGGCTGCGTTCCCTGAACTTGACCTCAGATGACCTGTGTATTCCCTTCTTGGAAACAGTTGCATTGCCAGGAGCAGTTGAGCTCTGTCTGGCTTGCTTTCTCCTCCAGAGCAGGGACTTGGTCTCAGCAGTCTGCTCTTCTGCTCGTTCGGCAGCACCCAGCTTTCCCTCCACTGCCCTGCCAGCAGGGTGCCTGCTGTTAGCAACCTGCCCTCCTTGCTTCCTGTCCTCCTCCATTGTTCTTCGGATTGATGGCTTTTAGAGTGTGAGATCACTGATGGATAAAGACCAAGGAGGGGAGGTGTGAAGCCCCCTCCCCCACCCACCCCCCCAGGCCACACAGCTAGTTACCCACTGAGCAAAACCAACTCAGGAGTTCTGACTCACAGGCAATGCTCTCAGTCCTGGCTGTGAGCTGCTTAATTCTGTACTTCTCAAATTCATTAGTGTGTCGAGGTGTGGACCTCGGCTTATCTGCAAGTCTTAATTGGGATTCATGTCAGTGTCTTGAAATTCTTTTGTGAGAAAGTATTTTGGGTATTGTCCTTATTGACAATACCACGTTTGTGTGTTTTGTGGATTGGGTTGGCATGAAAAATAATTCCAAAACTGCCTGGATTTGCCCAGTGTTGCTGATTAGTGTTGTCTTAGGAGACTAAATCCAGTATTAGCCCCAATAAGGGGAAGGAACTGCACCATTTTCTCCTTAGTCAAATGCGTGAGGTATACCCACAGCATACTTATCAAAAGAAAGGGACAGATTTCTAATCAGCATACAATCTAGAAATTAATCCCAAACAGGCGGCTTTGTTCAAAACCTTTTTCAGACTTACCTATCGAGTCAGTCTCTGGGTCCCGGTAGAGAACCAGGCTCTATTCACCACTCAGAAGACTCTGCGCCGTAGAGGGTGCTGGGAATAACACTGGAGAGCAAGACAGACACACACTTACAAGTGACGGCTTCACTTAAAGAATAAACTGTCTTCACTATTTCTTCAAAAGCTGAACCCCTTGTTTCTACAGTTGAGTGACCTCCAAGCTCCCAGTCACTCCCTCTCATTCACTGAAGTCTTGGCACTGCTCATCTTTCTCTTCAACCCTACTCATCATTTTTGTCCATATCGTCTCCTATCTAACACCTCGGTTTCTCTAATCCACTGACCCCACTACTTTTTTAAAAATTCTCTATAATGTTTTTCTTGCCTTTATTCTCCCCTTGTCTACCTTTGATTCCTTGACCCATCATTATGAAAAGCAGCTCTGTGTGTGCCCAGTCACTTAGTCGTGTCTGACTGTTTGTGATCGTGTGGTATTTTTCAGGCAAGAAGACTGAAATGGGTTGCCATTTCCTCCTTCAGGGGATCTTCCTGATCCAGGGATTGAACCCACATCTCCTGAGTCTCCTACCTTGCAGGTGGATTCTTTATCACTGTACCACCCAGGAAACCTATGAAAAGCAGCTCTAGTCCTTTTATGTTCACTTACCCTGCTGGGTATAACTCCAGACCCTCTCCAGGCCTACAGCCAACTAGCTGAACACGGAAACAGTGCCTTAAATTTATGACAACAACATAATACTCCTGGATACAAGCAGCCAAATCCAGAATGTAACATTCTATAGGGAGAATGAGTTGATTTCATTAACAAATAAATGGTGATTGCTGCTGCTGCTAAGTCACATCAGTTGTGTCCAGACTCTGTGCGACCTCATAGATGGTAGCCCACCAGGCTCCCCCGTCCCTGGGATTCTCCAGGCAAGAACACTGGAGTAGGTTGCCATTTCCTTCTCCAATGCATGAAAGTGAAAAGTGAAATCGAAGTAGCTCGGTCGTGTCCGACTCCTCCCGACCCCATGGACTGCAGCCTACCAAGCTCTTCCGTCCATGGGATTTTCTAGGCAAGAGTACTGGAGTGGGTCAACAGTGAACCTGCAAATTAAAAGAAATTTAAGAGTCATAAAAATAGTCTTACCTAGGCTTGAAAACCTTCTTACTTGTCAGGTTTGGTTCTGAACTATATTTCTGGCTGCTTTCTAAAAAGTTAAACTTATCTTTAAAGGATGGCGAATGAATTCATTGATTGAAAAATACTCAGAAAATAATGTATCTTAGACAAAACCAGTCTCAAAAGAGGAATTACTAAGACATTTAAGAAATAGCCACATAATCTCCCAAGGAGATGGTTTAGATAAGAACATTTATTTTGAGGTGACAGTCTGGGATATTTGTGTAAAAGGTGCAGGCACATTTTCATGAGAACAAAATTTTAGCTTCCAGAGGCCAGCCACCTTTCAAAGCAAGATGACCAAATTGTCTGAACCAGCTCAAAACTATTGGCTACTGTTCACAGCCCATGAGCCCTCAGGCTAGGACTGCCCCAGGCATCCACATTTGAAAACACCTCTCTATAGCATCTCTGAATCAAATCAAATTACAAGACTGATAAAGCTTAGGAAAAAAACCTGTCTATTTGCATGAGCTCCTGAGTTGCCAAGGATATTTCATTGATCAAAGAGAATTGCTATCATCTGAGTTTCCAGGTTCTCACAAAGAGCACATTCTAATATGCTTTCTATTTCACACAGCACTTTCTCATTTATTTCTTCCTTGAAGCCAGACTTCAAATATTGCATTAAATATTCCCATTTTACAGACAGACTAAGATGCAGTTAAATGACTCAGCTAACGCACACAGCTAGAGAGGCTACATGGGTCTTCCTGAGGAGGACCGGCAGCTCCTCCTCCACCAGACCACAGTGGCCTAACTCTTGAGGAAACTTGTGATGACTTATGCAAGTGCATCCCAGCCTGGCTGCACATTATACGCCCACCCAAGAGTCACTAGATATTGCCAAGGGCATAAAGCCCAGACCTGGCTCAGCCCATCCCACTGGAATCTCTGGGAGTAGGGCCCAGGCAACGGCTTCCTTAAGATCTCTAGGGCAACTCCAGCGTGAAAGTCAAAACCATTCTGTTAATTGCCATTATTTGCATCCTGCTCTCTCAACAACCTGCTTTCAGGCAGCTTCACTTGTCCTTTTACAGAAATAGTTTTCTGTCAATATTTCTCAATTACAGGATTAATATCCATTTGTTGTAGAAATTTTAGAAGTATGAACAAAAATCATCCAGAGACCCACTGTTAATATTTTTATGTATTCCCTTCCAATCTTTATGCATATTTACTTACAAATTCTTAATAGTTCAATATATACTGATTATCTTGTTTTGACTTCATATGGTAAATATTTTCCAATGTTCCCAAATATTTTTCAAAACACTATTTTAATATTAAGATATAAAAATTTTTTTAAAGAGATAGTCCACAATGTTAATGGTGATTAATATTGGACTAATGCAGGTTCTTCTTAGATTTTTCTTTTTGCTCATTTGCGTATTCTTATTCTATAATTAACTTGTGTTTAATTTGAATTTTTAAGTTAATGAAATTATAATAGCTGCATCATGTTATACTGCGCTTATATCTTATGAATTAATCATTCTGTAATGTTGGTCATTTAGGTTGTTCCTAATTTTGTTGTTATAAATAAGCCTTCCATGAAGACTCTTGTATCTTGATTTTTCTGCCCCATTTTCCTAGAAGTGGGATTATTGAGAGGGTGTAAACATTTTGAAGATTATTGATAAGCATGCTAAATTGTTTCCCAAAGGGCATGTGAGTTTATGATCCCATCAGTGGCATATCTTGGGGATGAAACTGTTAACAATATTTGCAAAATTGAGTACAGTTGACCTTTGAACTACACGGGCTGGGGGGGAGGTTAGGGTACTGACACCCTGGTTAAGAAGTCCACAATCACAATATAGTGTAGTCAACCCTCTGTACCCTTGGTTCTGCATCCTCAGATTCAACCTACCACTGCTGCTGCTAAGTCGCTTCGGTCGTGTCCGACTCTGTGCAACCCCAGAGACGGCAGCCCACCAGGCTCCCCTGTCCCTGGGATTCTCCAGGCAAGAACACTGGAGTGGGTTGCCATTTCCTTCTCCAATGCATGAAAGTGAAAAGTGAAAGTGAAGTCGCTCAGTCGTGTCCAACTGCTAGCGACCCCATGGACTGCAGCCCCCCAGGCTCCTCCGTCCATGGGATTTTCCAGGCAAGAGTACTGGAGTGGGTTGCCATTGCCTTCTCCGCAACCTACCACAGATGGCGCTATACTATAGTACTGCGTGCGTGCGTGCGTGTGTGTGTGTGTGTGTGTGTGTGTGTGCGTGTGCGAGCGCGCGCTCAGTTGCTCAGTCGTGTCCAACTCTTTGTGCCCCCATGGACTGTAACCCGCCAGGCTCCTCTATCCATGGGATTTTCTTGGCAAGACTACCGGTGTGGGTTGGTATTTCCTCCTCCAGGGGGTCTTCCTGACCCAGGGATTGAACCTGGGTCTCCTGTATCTCCTGCATTGCAAGCAGATTCTTTACTGCTAAACCACTAGGGAAGCCCAAAACTATAGTACTTACTACTGAAAAAAATGTAGGTTAAGTGGACTTGCTTCATTCAAACCTCCTGTATTTTCAAGGGTCAAATGCATTTTCACTTTGTGATCTGTCAGTTTGCTGGACTTTTTATCTCTTTACCGGCCATTTGCATGTCTTCTTTTGTGAGTGTTGCCTTCTCCCCATCCTTGTGGGTGTCTTTTTTGTTATATATCAACACTATAACACTTTTTCTTTTCATTTGTCTTGTAAGTATTTTCCCTGAGTTTATAATTTAACTTGGGTTGTTGACATGCAGAAGGAGTCACTGATTTTATGCTTAGAAATACTTTCTGATTGCTTGATCAGGTAAATAGTTCCATTTTTCGGCTACAGGTCTCAATGAATAAATGCCTGCTTAAGTAAGAGCAATTTTTCTGGTTAAGCAGGGTTTTATTGGTCTAGACTAAGAAGCAGCCCAGGATTCCTTGGTGGCTCAGACAGTAAAGAATCTGCCTCCAATTCGGAAGACCTGAGTTCGATCCCTGGGTGGAGAAGATCCCCTGGAGAAGAGAATGGCTACCTACTCAATATTCTTGCCTCGAGAATTCCATGGACAGAGGAGCCTGGTGGTCTACAGTTCACAGGGATGACTCGCAACTAACACTTTCACACAAGAAACAGTCCATCTCCTATAGGAACCAGACTTGGAAGTATCAAAACTACTTTAATGGTATACATTCCTTGAACCACCTCACCAATACATGTAAAAAAAACATGTTGGTAGTTCCTACTTTGTAGGAAAAAACTTTTAAAAAGCAAACTAAGACTGCCCCACCCCAAAACTAACAAAAGCCCATTTCCACTCTGTATTAAAAAACAGGGTGGGTCTTAGGATAGAAACTGGGCCTCAGGTAGAAACTTTCTTTCAGGCCAAACCCTATACCTCTACCCTGCCCACTCCCCTGGCCCCATGCCTTGAGTACAGACTCTAATCCTGGGCAGAGTTGCTTGGGCATGTAATATGTGGGGCATACATACACTAATAACTTACTTGTTGTTTCTGACTTTTGAATTTAACTGGATGCTCTGTATTTTTATTTGCTAAATCTGGCAACCCTAATCCTGAGGTTTCCTTTTGGTGTTGATATTGGAGCCCAACTCCCAGGAGAGCCCACAGAAAACAGTAGATAAACCGGCATCTCTGGCATACACATGAAGGAATTTACTTGCCTGTGTCTAAAGAGGGCTCTCACAGCCAAGAGGCACCAGAGATGTTCTCCAGAAACCCTGCTCATTGACTTTTCTACAGAGATCAGCATCTGCTTGTAAATCTGCGCTCTAAGCCAGGCCTCTGGGGTGGGGATGGGGGTGTGTGTCCATACTTCCCGTACTGAATTGTTCTTCCTCCTTTTTGCAGCAGCTCTGAGGCTCCTCTTGGGCCTGTGGTTCTGGGCAGGCCCTGTTGAGTGCCCACCACTGCCTCACTCAGGTGCCCTTCACCCGCCACACATCCCTGTTTGAATGGGCAATCTGTTTGTTCCCTGTGGCTTCTTTTGCCTTAATGTTCATTTTCTCTCTTATAGGCTTTTGAGTCACTATAAATAATTTGATTGCTTTCCAAAGGCTGGATATTCAAATTCAAGTTTTATTGTGGTTTGAGATGGCTGAATATCATCAGGTGGATGTAGGTGGTGACCTAGTCATGCCACCATTAAGACAGTCCTAGAGATTGGCAAGAAGACTGAGACATAAGCTGATAACCCCCTGCCTGGTTTAGCAGATAAATAGTGCAATGTTGGGAACACAGAATAGCTCCCCAGGAATGAGGCTAGAGTGACCTGGAATGACTCAATCCATTAGTACAGGTGTTTCAAAGAATGCCTCGCCCAGCTTGAGGGACACCTGTGTCCTTTTTCTCTCTAACCTTCTTATCCCTAGTCCTTGCAGACTTCTATTAATACGGCAGAGCTTCTCAATCTTTACCAATGAATCGCAATGGCTGAGTGGGAAGAATGTGGTCTCTGGTAGGGGTTTTGAGGATTTGTCCCCCTGCATTGCACAGTTCGAGCAAATGGGGCTTGACCTTCACCCATAAGAGGATTTGGGGAAGGGGTGTCTCAAGAACAAAAGGAGTTGATATCAAGTTCACGTCTCAAATGGGACAAGTAGGCCCCTGCTCAGCAGGAAGTGGGATGGGAGGAACATACAGAAATAGTTAATGAGACAAACTGGTGGAAGTTGAGCCAGCTCAGCTCCTTCTGTGAAACCTTTGCTCTTCTCTAACTAGATTCTCAGGATCTGTAGTTCAGGAATTTCATGATTTCTATACCACACATATATTCTGTGGCTTCCTCCCGTGTTCGAGGATTCGATGCTGACATTTAACCAAGAGGTAGATCTAGGAGCTGGGTGCAGCCACTCGCTACTCCTGACCCCTGGCCCCTGTGTGCACTGCTTCCAGGTCTCTCTGCGGACTAGTCCCACAGGGGCCCCAAATAGAACATGTCCTTGCTGACCTGATGTAGCAACCTGCTCCTCCTCTGGGCCCCTTGATGCTACCGTCTACCCTGCTACTCTTCCAGAAACTTCCTTGCCACCTCTCCTCCAATCAGTCCCTTCCTGTTATTTGATTCCCTAAATCTCTCCTACACATAATTCTCTTTACCCCACTCCCACTAACCTAAGGGAGACCATTTTTTTTTTTGTCACCTGGGATCCTGCAACGGCCTTTCAGCTCATTTCTCTGCCTCCGTTCCAAGACCCCAGGCTGCACCTGGCACTGGGCAAGATATGGTCCTTGTCCAGTGCACTGTGGATGGGACTCATGATGTGATTGGTGGGCTCAATCTTGAAAGATCAAAGGCTTCCTGGAGTGCCACCTGAGTTTAGCCAGGGAGGATGAGGGGAATGAATGGCAAGAAGCAGGAAATGCTTCTGCTGAAGCTATGCTGTCTTAGTAGTTTTACGAGGCAGGCCTTTAATGACACATATATCATGAATCTCTTCCTTTTCTGGATTCTTTTTCTATTTACACACTAATTTCTACTGAGTTTGCCCCACTGTCTCTTACCTCTCCCACCATGCTTCCCTCAACTCAGGTTTCTTTCACCCTAGCCTAAATCTCTGAACATGCGTAGGTGGAGGAACGACAAACCATTAGAGTGGAAATCTCAAATATATGTTCCTAGGAGGCAGAAATGCTCTAGAAATGGGCAGCACTCATTGCATTAACACATACCTCAAAGGCACACACATCTAGCCCACACATCGCACACATACTTTCCCCCATATATTAGCTATTAGTGTTATTAACCAAGTATTTCTGCTTCTCCTTCCAGGCACATGAAAGCATTGCACCTATGGCGTCCCCCTGCCCCCTTGTGACTTGCTTTGGCCAATGAAATCAGAGCAAAAGTGATCTATGTTACTTCCAGGTAAGTGCTTTAAGAGTCCACGCTCAATTTGCCCCACCCTCATTTCCTGCCTTCTGAGTTGAGGAGGCGGCTCGTCTAGTTGCTGCAGCCAGAGCCCCTCAGTGGCTATGGAAAACAGAGCTCCTGTTGATCTCCAGAAGATATATTTCACGATGGAGACAGAAAACTGTGTCAGACCAGTGAGACCTGGAGATTGCTTGTTACCCGACCACAACCTAACTGATCCTGATTGATACACGCAGTCAAACCAAGGTTTGGGGGCACCAAGGCCTTTATTCCTGTTGGGTATTCAGCATCTTGAGTCTCTGAGTCAATCAAAGTTCCCATTCTCCTGCTCAGTTCCCTTAGGTTGGAATATTTTTAGGTTATTTAATCTCTTTTCCATTATGAAGGGGACCCTTGCGTGTTCCTTGTAATAGTAGAACAAGGAGTCTCTTTGACTGAACCTAAATTCAAAATGAAGTCACAGAAATAGCTGTAAAATACAAAAGCAGGGTTTCCCTGGTGGCACAGTGGATAAGAGCTCGCCTGCCAATGCAGGGAACACGGGTTCGAGTCTTGGTCCAGGAAGATTCTACCTGTCGTGTGGCAGCTAAGCCCATGCACCACTGAGCCCACGCTCTAGAGCCTGAACTCTGCAACAAGAGACGCCATGCAATGAGGATCCCATGCACGGAAACCAAGAGTAGGCCCCGCAACTGGAGAAAGCATGCACAAAGCAGTGAAGACCCAGTGCGGCCATTAGTTAATTTAAAAAACACGAAGGCATTTGCTGTTATCCAAAAGCACAGTCTAGACATCCTGCGTATGTCACACTAACTAGCGCACATCTAAAAGCAACCCACTGACACATCTCCCTTTCACCAAGAGCAAAATGCCAGTTTCTTCCCCCGGAATAGCCCTAGCACTAGTAGGCGAATTTCAAAGGTCCCAGACTGTAGGCCTAATTCTGCCATTTAGCAGTGGATGACCTTGGAAAAATTACCTCTTTGAGGCCTAGTTCCCTTATCTGAAAATGGTTATAGTAACAACCAGCTTCTCTGGTAGCTCAGATAGTAAAGTATCTGCCTGCAGTTTAGGAGACTAGGGTTGGATCCCTGGGTCGGGAAGATCCTCTGGTGAAAGGAATGGCTATCCACTCCAGTATTTTTGCCTGGAGAATTCCATGGATAGAGGAGCCTGGCTGGCTACAGTCTATAGGGTTGCAAAGGGTCAGATAAGACTGAGTGACTAAAACACACACATAACAATAATAACTATGTCATAGAAAGAGAAGGAAAGTTACATTTACACATTTGGCATACTCTTCAAACAGACTGAGAACCGGTATGGAAAGGGAAGCTCTATGCAAACGTGAGCTGATAACGTTTTTAACCAACACATGACCAAAGAAGAAACATAAAACGAACTCCCCAGTGCCTTCAGTCTTTAAAACCAAGCTAAAGTGTGGACATTGGAGTGTATTTACATTTCTGTAAAAGGGCCCATAATACAAAGCTCATTCTTCAAATAGGACAAATTGCTTATTACCTAAAAGGGAACGAGTGGTGTCAAATGCCTCAGAGGAGGTCAGTCACATTCAATCATTTGCTGGTTGGGCAAACACCCAGCAGTGGCGCTTCCACGCAGTGACTTCCGGAAGAACCGCGCGCGCACATCCAATTATACCTCTTGTGCCCTTTGCTCAGTGCGGAATTAAGTTCAGTTCATCAACGGAAGCCCTGCTTATTCCCCAGCCCCACCTCCATCCTTCTCCAGCGAAACGCCCCCTGCCAATTATGTAGTGCCAGCAGTCCTTTAGGCTTTTCCCTCTCCAGACGGTATTTCCCTTTCTAGCCCTCGGGCCAGCGGCGCAACCAGGTCCTGACCATATCTGAGCGATTGCCTAAAAGGCTCAGCCCTCGGCCCCTAGGGGTAGGGCCCGCCAAGCCGGTTTATAAATGGAGCCTCCGTGGGTCCGCCTCCTCTAAGCGCCTCCGGCGTGATCTTGGCCGGCGCCTAGGTGCTGAAGTAGCTTCTCGTCCGCTTCGCAAAGTTGAGGGTGCAACACCTGAAGGGCTTGTTAAAACAGAGCGCTGCGCCCCACCCCCAGAGTTTCTGCCTGAGTAGGTTTAGGGTGGGGTCCAAGAGCTGGCATTTCTAACGAGTGCCCAACTGTCGGTGACGCTGCGCATCAGGGACCGCACTTAGCTTCTAGGCTGCCTGGAGACGGAGAGGCTCGCCGGCCGCCTCCACGCCGGTCCCAGCTGCGCTGCTGCCCTGAGCGCTGCTCTAGTAGGAATAACCCGGCAGCACAGGAGGCTGCAGCCCTGGGTAGGCAGGGCCTGAGGAATTTGGATTTTATCTTAGGGGCCCCTGAAGGGTTCCTGCAGGTAGGAAAGCAAGCAGGAATAAACCTCGGAAGCCTGTGGGTGTTCGGTGTTATCAGGATATTTCATTCATCAGGTTCTCCTGACCTCCTTTCTGCACTGAACACATATTGATTGCCTAGGTTTAGGGTCACAACGGTGAAAAGACAGGGTCCCAACCCGCCAAGGGCTCGTAGTAACTGGGAGGGAAACGTGCAAACGATTACAATGCAGGTAACATAACTGTTTCTAGGGAGGCAGCGTCAAACTTCTGGGGAGGGAGAGTGGGTTGGACTCGGAGTCTGAGGAGCCGGAAGAACTGGCATTTCTGCAGAGACTTGCAGCATGAATGGGGATTTGGCAGGTAGAAGGAGAAACTGGGAAGGGGTTAGAGTGGGAAGGGTTAGACAAGACTGCTCAAATAGAAGATTCCAGAGGGAGACTGGGAGCTTGTCTGGTGGGCCCGGTTTCCCTCCCACCTCTCTGGTTGCGCTTCTGTCTCCTTTCTTTGCTGGCCTCTCGTCGGCTGCTGTCCCTCACGAGCTGGTGTTGGCCAGGGCTCTGGCCTGGCTGCCTTTCCCTCTCGCTCTCCATGTCCACTCCTCCAAATGTGAAGCCTCCTGAGCTGCTCCCTGTTGGGGCCCACGTGTGTTTCCAGCCCAGGCCTAGCCTCCTCAGCACCACACAGATGTCCTCGGTGCCTCCTGTACTCTATCTTGGTGAGTGGGGCCCTCATCCACCTTGTTACCTAAGCCAGAGGATTTTGTGAAATGCCTCTTCCATATATAGCTGGTGAAGAGTGAACTGGCACAGTGCATTGCTGGTGCCATTCATCAAGATAGAAAACAAGAGGAAAGATGCCGGGCTCAAATTCTGTCTACAATTCACTAGCTGAGTGACCTGGAGCAAATTAATCTATTTCCTTACCTGTAATGTGGGTTTCAAGATAGGACCTACCTCACAAGGTTGTTATACGGATTTAACAATAATTGTTATTTATTAAGCACTGTTAAGTATTTTATATGGATTCCTTCAGAGTTGATGAGTCCAAGGTCACTCTGCTATTACGTGCCACCTGAGTTTAGCCAGAGCCAGGTCTGGAACCCATAGTTCGCTCCCTTCTTCATTGTCACACTATCTGGAGATTGTCTATCAAATAGGGAAATACTTACAATATAATGTTAAGTAAAAAGTGGACCACAAATTGCATAACCAGTGTGAGTGCAGCCATTTTTTTAAAAAAGGAAATACTCTCAAAACTAGAAAATGCTAGAAGGAAATACAGCAAACGGTTAAATGTTGTATTGAGGTTATTTTTGTCTTCTAGTTTTCTATTTCCTGTGTTTTCTTCAATATATATAATTTTTACTAAAAATAAAATATTTAAAACATTAAACATTCATTACTTTAAAAACAATTACAAGTCCACAAACTGTTCTGTTTGACTGGAAGTTACACTCCACTGGTATCTCTTCTCAGTTCCAGTCTTAACTTCCCTGAACAGAAATTTTTTCCTACTCTCAAAGGCCAGAGTAGGAAGTAGGTATTGCAGCGGTGTTCACCACCCTCCGCACAGCTGACAACCTGGCCCCTCCAGGAGGCTGTCAAAATCAGGTCTGTGGGGAGGGAAGTTCCAGACAGAACGCGGGCTTCTACCGCCTAGGGCTTTCTGGACAGCGCTGCTTGAGATCAATTACTTTTTTCTTCTTCTAAATAAGCGGCCGAATGCTCTTTTTCCAGTTCTGGCTGAGTTGTTAGCTTCAGCCCAGTGGTGACGCCTGCCAGGTACCTGGCTCGGTGAACACCGCCCAAACTGGTCAGGCCAGTCCTCCCGTGGATGTTTCTGCCAGGACTTGCCTGTGTTTGTGTGTGTGTGTGTGTGTGTGTGTGTGTTGTGTTGTGTTAGAGACCCACCCTTCTCCCCAGCAACCTAGGTAGGTGGAAGGTAGCTTCGGGGACCAGCCTGGCAGTGTGGCCAGATGGGTGGAGCTGAATTAATCTAACCTGGAATTTCAACTTGGCCTGCACAACAGGTGAGAGGAAAAAAGCAGCAGAGAGAACGGGCAGTTCGGCAACTTAGAAATACTCTTATGCCTTGCCCCTTGCCCCTTGGCTGGAAAACAGCCCGGGGTGACTTTTCAAAGTCTTTGCGATGGGTTATAGGGCTCGATCCCTCGGAGGCTGTCCGAGCCCCTCCTGAACGCTGTCCTCCTCGGTTACCCTCCGCGACGCGCCCGTTCCCCCTCCTCTGGGAGGCAGGGCGGGGGTATCGGATTAGTCTTTGTTTTCGACGCGAAAGAGCCAAGAGCGGCGCAGGGGAGGCTCGCGATGGCAGGGCCCCGGGGTCCGCCTGGGTAGGGCGCTGGGCTGCGATCCCGGCGAAGGTTCCTGCGGGCTGGCCCTTGGCCTCTGCTCGCGGGGTATCCCCTCCTTGCCCGCTAGGCTGACTCGGTACGCAAACGCGCGATGTCCCCCATTGTCCTGCCTCGGAATGAGCGAGCGGCGGCCAAGAGAGGGGGGTCAGTGGGGCCCGGAGTTCAGGACTCCCAGGGGCACCGGGGCCGTCCCAGGCCGCTCGGCCCGCAGGGAGTGGCAGGAAGTGGGGACACCGAGGCCGGCTCGGCCGAGGGCCTAGGCTGGGAGCTCCGCGTGCCCCACCCCGCGCCGCCCGCCGCGCCCGCTCGGCTGCAGAAGCGCCGGAGGGCGGGGGCGGCCAACCCGAGGAGGGCGGCCGGGTCCCGGGAGGACCGACCGCGGGGGAGGGGAGGTACTGCAGGTGCAAAGGCGCGGCGTCCGGGCCGGGCCCTGCCCCCATCCGCTTCAGGACCGCCCGCGCCGTCCCCTCCCCCTCCACGGAACGCCCCCCCTCGCGCAGCCCCGAGCCCGGCGGAGGGGGCGGCGGCGGGGCCGGCGGGGCTCGGCGGGGCCGCACGTGCGCGCCCTCCCGGGCGGGGGAGTCCCCGGGCGAGCACGTGCCGCGGCGCGCGGGGGGCGGGGAGTCCCGCGGACGCCTTCATTGCTGCTGCTGCTGCCGCCGCGGCCGCCGCTGCCTCTTCCTTCCTCCTGCGCCGTCCCCTCATCGGCCCGGGCGGGGGGCTCCGTGCGCCGAGCTCGGTCGGGCCAGGCGCTCCAGGAGGCGGGCGCCCCAGGCGGCGGCGGCGGCGGCCGCGACGGTGGTGGCGGCGGCGCGGGCCGGGAAACTTTGCCCCTTTGTGCGCTCCGCCCCGGAGGCGGCGGGCAGGTCGGTGCAGTCGGTGCCTTTCCGGCTCCGGGGTGGGGGAGGGGAGGCCTGGGGGGGGGCCCGCAGGGGAGGGGACGGTCCGGGGGGGGGGCGCCCCGCTACTTTGTTGCGGGAGACGAGGCGGGGGTGCTGCGGGTCCCAGTGTAGCTGAGCCGGGCGGGGGCGGCGGGGCGGGGCGGGGGCTGCGGAGCCGCCGAAGCCGAGCGGCCGAGGCCCCAGAACAAAGGAGCCCGAGCGGCTGCGCGCGCGCGGCCGGGCCTGAGCCGGAGCGCGCCCCCCTCCCCGCGCCCCCTCGTTGGAGCGGGCCGCCCTCCAGGGTCCGGCCCGCTGGCTGGGCGGCCGGCGCGGGCTACCCCGGACGCGCCCCACTCCAGGCCGCCTCAGTGCCCGGGGCGCCCGGGCAGCCCCGCCGAGTGAAGCTCTCGGCAAACTTTATTTTGAAAGCTGTGCTCCCTTGGGGAAGGCCCAGCGACCTCCAGTGAGGGGCGTGTGGGAATTTAGGCAAAACTCTCCCAAGCCCGTGGGGGTGGGGAAAAGGACAACTTTCTTGGACATCTCACCTTGACCGCCCCCTTAAATTCGCCGTCCAGGTTTCCTTAACACCTCGTCAGGCCCTCGTCCTGCTCCATCAGGGAGCGGGTGCCAGTGTGCCCTGCCAGAGGTTCTGGACAGAATTTCATGAGAGCAAGCCCGTTCTCTTCCCCCAACTTCTCTTTTCCCAGAAGCAGGAAGAGGTACCAGAAAGAGTGAAAGTTGTCCCCCAGCCCCGAGTGATGCGCTTCCCCTTTCTGTCTCTTTTCCAGGCTGCGCGCTGCCTTCTCCATCATTCTGACCTGGGAAAGGAAAAGCCAGGAGGAGAACCTCCTCACCCTACCCTGCCCCCGTCACACACCCACCTGCTCACCTCATGCCTGGGTCCAGGGTGGGTGAGGGTGAAGAGCCCACCCAGCCAAGATGATCCCTTCTCTGGGGACTGCCGCTGATGTCCTCCCCCAGATCCCGGGCCCCGGCAGGTGGGAGAGTGGCCCCCAACTGAGTCCTGTCAGACTGCTGCAGAGGAGGTGAAGAGGGGTTGAGAAGAGGTGCCCGACCCGCGGCCTGGAGCTACTTGCCTTCGCTCTGTAGATTTTGACTGCGTTAGGAAGAAGGACTTGTTGGTGGCCTTTGCAGGCAGGAAGCTGGACTGTGGCTCTGCCCCAGCACCTATGCCCCCACCTCTGGCAACGTCATGAGTCAGTTTCAGGTGCCCCTGGCAGTCCAGCCGGACCTGCCAGGCCTTTATGACTTCCCTCAGGGCCAGGTGATGGTAGCGGGCTACCCGGGGCCTGGGCTTCCAGTGGCCGGGAGTGAACCCCAACTCCGAGGGGGTGGAGATGGGCGGAAGAAGCGGAAACGGTGTGGTACTTGTGAGCCCTGCCGGCGGCTGGAAAACTGTGGGGCTTGCACCAGCTGTACCAACCGCCGCACACACCAAATCTGCAAACTGCGCAAGTGTGAGGTGCTGAAGAAGAAAGTGGGGCTTCTCAAGGAGGTAAGCTGGGTCTTGCTTGACAGCCCTGTTCCTTCCTTGAGGGTGCTACATTCACAAGAGTCTTGCTGAAGACCGTTAAGCCCATTATCCCGTTTTGATCCTCCTGGTCCAACTTTGAGTGGGGCTGAGAATAGGAACATAGCTGTCTTTAGAAGCTGGTTCGAGCTAGTTTGCTGCGCTTATAATTGGTGGGAGGGTAACCAGGTTGCACAGGGCTTTGAGCTAGCGCTCTCATCCCGGATGTTTGCATTTGACATGGGACAATGGTATCCAGCTTTATCTTTAGAAGTTTTTTGTCTGCTTGAAGCCTCAGATATATTTCAAGGTCATGCTAATGCTTGGGTGATATGGGAGTGATGGTGTCAGGTAGGGGTTGGAGGCTGATGGGTTTGGAAGGAAAAATTTGGAGTGACAGGATGGTCTTATGCTGCCCTGATGGAGTGGGATGTTTCTTTCCCTAAATCTCTTTTTGAGCTCCATCCTTTTGGGGATGGTACTTAAACATGTTTGGGAATTTAATGAGAAACCCATGGTTTGAGTTCCCATGCTAGACAGTACTTGAGGTCAAGGACTTTTTATGCCTTGTGTTCTTAGGACCTGGCTCAGGTCTTTGGAGTGTAGGAAGCCCTCAGATGCTAACTGAATGAATGAATGAATGAATGATGTGTGTTTTTAAGACGCTGTCAACCCCAGGAAGGAGTACTCCCTTAATTGGGAGTTGGGAGGGCAAGGGAGGGGAGGAGGAGTTGGAATGAGAACAGAGGGGGGAAAGGAGAGGCAGTGGCACTGCACCGGCCGTCTTTCCTTTGCATGCCGGTGGTGGGTTGCCGGCCGTGAGGCTGGTGGCAGCCGCCACAGTGGAGAGTTGGCAGAAGTAGGGACGAGTGAAGTGAAGCAGCTTGGGAGGAGCGCTGTAGCGGCCGAGGTCGCTTCAGGCAGCGGGACTCGCGCTGGACAGAGACCGAGGCCTGCGCTGTCCGTGGGGCTTCCCCGCTTTGCCCCTGATTTGTCCAAGGGCTCGGACGACTCAGGTCCCCTCTCTGAGTCTGTCTTCTCCCTGGGGATGTGGAGGGGCTGTGCTTCTTGGCCTTTGAAGCCCTTTCCAGCTGGGCTGGAAACCGCTGTGCTTCTGGGAGCCGGGGCACCTGTGGCTTCGATGGGCTGGCGCCTCGCACTTGGGATTTCCCTGACCGCTGAGTGTCGGAGCTATGCCGCCAGTTTGGTGGGGCTGTGGTCTTGTGGCTGGGAAGACAGATCCAAGTGTTTTGGTCAGGAAAGTGGCCGTTGCTGGGACGTTTCTGCCCCTTCTCTCCTCTTGTCTGCTCCCTGCGGAAGCTGCGTATCACGGGCCAGGGACAGCGATGGGTGCCCTGTTTCCCCAGTCTAAGGTTAAAGCGGACATCTGGATCACATCTGTAGCTCCCCACCCCAGCCTGGGAGGCTGTGTGCAGCCCCTTTATGTTGCTGCTGTTTACGGGGGAGTTGGTATCCTGCTGGCCCAGTGCCCTGTGGGTCGTTTCGGAAAGGGGGGTTGGACCAAGGGTAGGCTTCAGTCCGGGGCATGAGAGCTTTTGTTTCGGTATAAGGAGGACATGCCCCGTCTACTTTGTAAGGCTTGGTTCCTTTGCTTGCTTCCTTCTAGGGTTTATCTCCTTCTTTGCTGCCTTCCTCTCACTTCATTCCTCTCAAACCCTGGGGGATGAGCTTTCCGGGCTGGATGTTCCTAGAGTGCGTGGCTCTTGTGAACCGTGTTTAAGTTCTTCTTTTGGCAGCAAGGAGGTGCACCTGAGTGAAAGGGGCTGGGAATGTAGCCAGGGGCCTGTCATCCTTGTGTGTAAGCTGCTGCCCTGGGTTGCCAGTGGTCGCAGTTAAGAGAGGAGGAATCTGGCTTGGCTGAGGCTTAGAGTCAAGCCCCTGGATGTTTACATCCCTGTGGACCTTGCCATGGCCGGCTGGCTCTCAAGGCCTGCAGAATTGGGGAAAACGCAGCTGGTGTCCAGTGGTTCCCCCAGCCAGAGGGACATGCTGATCTGTGGACCAGTGCGGCCCCATGACAAGTTCTCTGGGTTTCTGCAGAAATGGGAAGGGGACAATGGAGTGAGCTTTGTCTTGAAGTTAACTTTATTTGACTTAAAGAGCAGAACTTTGTTTTAGGGATAGGTACTTTCTACTTTTTGATGATTGAAAATATACTTTCTTTTATGGAATGGAAATGTTGATAGAAAGTAGATCTTTTTTTTTTTTTTTCTAAAAAAGAGTCTTTACTTGGCAAAATACAGAATAGTAACTAGTGTCTCTCACCATAATTTTTTTTTTTAAATTGGTCTGTGAAGGCTAAGAGCATGGGAACCACTGTCCAGGCAACACTGCATTAGACAAACGTATTGCTGGCAGAGCTGACAGGCCCTCTAGGCTGTTCCTGAGTGAGAGCCCAGGGAACCACCCGGCATTTACAGCCCCTAGGGGACTGCTGGACCTTCACCACCAGGTCTGAGCAGCCATGTAAAAGAGGGGACATGTCCCAGTATTTGGGAGGTTGGGAAAGGAGGAAACCTGACTGTTGGAAACAGAACTTTAGATCTTAGTCCCTGCTCTTCAGGTGGGACAAGAAGAGCATCCCAGGAGCCTCCTGAGGATCAGGCCCTCTCCTTGCATCTGTGCTTCTCAGCATCTCCTCTTTGGGCATCCTTTCTTCATGTCCAGCCCGTCTCCACCTCCTCCAGCTTCCCTTGGGACTTCCGCAGAGCTGTCTGCTGGCAGCTGCTTTGTGTCATCCTGTAAGAGGGGGAATATTATCTTGATTTTCTTGTCTCCTTCCCTGCTCCTCACTTTTTTACCCAGTGTGGGTAGGTGGTGCTACAGAGCCCCCCTAGTCAGAGACATTTCATATTTTAATACTAGAGGCGACTCCCAGGCCTGTTCCTGTCCACCACAGAGGTAAGTGACTACTTACTCCTCTGGGCCCTAAAGAGAGGGAACACACCTGAAGGAGTTCGTTTCTGCAGCTGTGGTCTTCCTCCCTAGTTCCAGGAAGGATTTAGATCCTAGGCTGATGTCAGAGGCTGTTTGACTTCCACATCCTTTTTCACCTGCGTGGTGGCTTGTAGCACAGTGGAGATGGCTGACTAGAAAAGTAGGTTTTGGTGAGTGTGGAGATGCAGAGCCCAAAGGAAGTGCTTGCTGCTTATTTTTTGGAGCATTGGTTTTGTTTTTTTTTTTCCCCCTCACATGTCAGATGGGGTAACCCTTCTTTGTGAGGATTAATTGAGAAAAATATGCAGAATCTCTAGTACATGGTAGGTAATCAGTGCATGGTGACAAAACATTCCTAGAACATCTAGAAGAGAATTAATCTTTATGCATAAAAATTATATATGTTCGTCTCTGAGCTGTAACTGTTTATTAAATGTTTATTTCAAGACATCCCAGCTTACTCATAGAACTGTGGGGCCAGGCAACAGGAGGGAGGAGTTTGCCAGCCTCTTTCCTTGGACATCCAGGAGCAAGGAGCTGGTGTGGCCCAGGGCCTGACTGAAAAGCTGCCCATGGGTGAGGGAAATGAAGGTTTGATAAAGAGGGTAGGAGAAAAACTCCTTGTAAAAAAAACTTTCTGGAAGTATGTATACATGAGGTTAGAAGCATGAGTGAGAAATAGAAATATATATGGTGTGTCTAGCCCTCAGCCAGGTAGATTTCGTGGATGAAACAAAGCTCCATGCCCGTGTTGAGAAAAGATACTTTGGAAAATTGGGGTCTCTCAACAGTATCGGAACACCTGACCAATTCTTGCCTCACCTGCTCCTGGTTCTGTCTTCCTGAAGATGGGCTGTGGGTGGGGTGGGGGATGCTATCAGGAGGGTAGCAGTTTCCACCAGCGAAGGGAGAATTGATTGGTAAAGTAGAAGTGATGAGACTTTAGAGATAGGGAGCCCATCTCAGCATTGGTGAATCCAGGGAGACTCCTGGGCAAGGAGAGGTGTTGACCATAGACCTCAGAAGATTGTTTTTCAGATGTAAACAGTTTTAAACCCCATGGCTACAGACTCTAAAAGGGAAGTTAGCTGGAGGGATAGGATTGCTTTTTAAAAAGAAAATGCTGACTCTGCAGTTCTAAATGGGGGCCCTAAGGAGGAAGGTGGTGGGGGCTAAGAGCCGGACCATCTGTGTGGCTGCTTGGGCAGCTGTCTAGGGAGTGCAGATGGTGAAAGATCATGCTTTTTACATGGAAAGGGGGTGCGAGTCAAGGGTAGTCTGACCCTTTAAGAAGAATATTAGAGAGTCCAGTGGCCAGAATCTGCTGAGGTGGTGGAAGATGCTCAAGACAATGATAGTGTTTTACATGTTCCCAGTAAGAACATAGAAGGAAAGGGTGGTCTTACAGCTTTGGAGCAGAACTGGTGACCAAGAGAAGCCTCTAGGTCCCTGTTTTGCCATGGAGTATAAACTGGGGAAAGGATAAACCATGGCGTGTGTGGTTAGGGAGGGAGAGCCAGCTACCCTACGTGAATCTGAGTCCCTACTACACACCTTCAGGTATGCCCATGGAATGGCGTCGTTGTGGAATTAGATGATGATTGGGAGAGAGCCAGAAGACCAGAGACAGGTAGAAGGATCAGTTTTTCAAAGATATGCTGAAAATTGTAAACCAGTGTCCGTTTTTGCCCATCCTAGAGCAGACTTCTAAATTAGTCATCTTTCATTTCTGCCTGTGCTGGGTCTTTGCTGCTGCACGCGGGCTGTTCTCCAGTGGTGGGCGGGGGCTGCCCTCCAGTCGCGATGCATGGATTTCTGACTGCAGTGGCTTGCTTTGTTGTGCAGCACGGGCTCCAGGGCCTGTGGGCTCAGTAGTTGTGTCACATGGACTTAGTTGCTCTGTGGAATATGGAATCTTCCCAGATCAGGGATTAAACCCCTGTCCCCTGCATGGGCAGGCAGACTCTTAACCACTGGACCACCAGGTCCTAGAGCAGATTTTTAAAAAGGTGGTTCATGACATTTAGAAAGACAAACGGTGGGCTCGGGGATACCTGTGGTTCTCTACAAAGCAACTCAAGTCAAACCAGTGGGCCTGGATTTCTGCAAATAAATGATAGTGCTTCCTTCCAGCATCATAGATCAGAGGGCCAGTTTTTTTTATTTAAAGTCATTCTGAAGAAGCGGAGAAGGCAACGGCACCCCACTCCAGTACTCTTGCCTGGAAAATCCCATGGACAGAGGAGCCTGGTGGGCTGCAGTCCATGGGGTCACAAAGAGTTGGACACAACTGAGCGACTTCACTTTCACTTTTCACTTTCATGCGTGGGAGAAGGAAATGGCAACCCACTCCAGTGTTCTTGCCTGGAAAATCCCAGAGACGGCAGAGCCTGGTGGGCTGCCGTCTCTGGGGTCTCACAGAATCGGACACGACTGAAGCAACTTAGCAGCAACAGCAGCATTCTGAAGAGGACACAGGTATAATTACCCTGTTCAGAACTTTTACCAGCCAGTGTGGATCAGGGATTCCATGTTGGGATCACCTGGATCCCACTCCCAGGGATTCTGTCAGTAGATTGATTGTTCTGGGGAGGACTCCAATTGGGCTGGCGCTCCCCAGGTATATCTAATGTGTAGTTAGAGTGGAACTCCTCTGATACAGATGAAAGCTGATTTGATGGGCACTCACTTGGACTGCACATTGCTCACCTGAATCTTAGGGGACCTGAATGGATTACAACCATATTTCCACCTTGCTGATCAGTGGACTGGCAAAATCAGCATCACCTGGGAGCTTGTTAGAAACACAGAATCTCAGACCTTACATCAGACTTACTGAATGAGAGCCTGCACTTGAACCACAGTCCCAGGTGATTTGTATGTCCTTGAGAGTTTGAGAAGCCAGGCTGCGGCACTTCTGTGAGTGGAGAAGGGGGTGAGGCGTGGAAAAGGGAACAGAAATAAGTCTTGATGAACACAGGTAAGGTATTCCCATTGCCAACAAGAGTAAGGAGGGTGACCCAACCTATTTTTTACCCTGTAGGCCAGGGAGACAAGAACATCTTGAGATTTACTCCATGTTTATTCTTGTTTTTCTGGAGTCCATTTCAGTCTAGTCTTACGAGCTATCAGTAACCCCTTTAAGAATGTGTGTGTGTGTGTGTGTGTGTGTGTGTGTATGTATGAGTGTGTATATCTGTGTGTTCTGAGAACAGCTGGGAAAGGGCTCTCAGAAGATGTTTGCTGCTCAGCAGCCTGACTTGGGACGTGGGAGCCCTATGAGGGAGTGGTAGCTGGTGGTAGTTGTGAATAGCAGGAGCACATCCATAGAACTCTGGGTTTCATGGAAGGGCCTGGAGGGTTAGGAGCAGAAGAGATGTGTGCCCTCTCCCTCGGATGTAGGTGGGAGCAGGTACGATCCGTGGGTAGGTGTGTGGCAGTCGCAGGAGTAGTGGTGATGCGATATTGAAGTTGAATGGTGAAACATGGGTAAAGGAGATGGGGGCAGTCTGGAACAGTGGGATTCAGCAAAACTCAATGGAATTGAATCGGGGTAAATCCAAAGTCCTGCACATATTTTTAAAAAAGAAAGAAATGTACAAGTAAGGATTCCTGGCTTCCCAGCAGGTAGGAAGAGCTGAAACTCTAAAAGGTGTGTTGAAAGCCTGTCTCTAGGAGCTCTGTCAAAGTGGTCACATGGAAGGCAACTGAAAAAGATGGTTGTTCAGCTTGGAAACGAGTAAGTAGGGGAACTCAGGCTAAGATGAATCCTGTGTGGAAGAGGGAGTTAGTCCCTTCGTGTCGGGGAATGTGCAGGACTTTTATTCAGTTCAGTTTAGTCTCTCAGTCGTGTCCGACTCTTTGTGACCCCATGAATCGCAGCACGCCAGGCCTCCCTGTCCATCACCAACTCCCGGAGTTCACTCAGACGCACGTCCATTGAGTCAGTGATGCCATCCAGCCATCTCATCCTCGGTCGTCCCCTTCTCCTCCTGCCCCCAATCCCTCCCAGCATCAGTCTTTTCCAATGAGTCAACTCTTCGCATGAGGTGTCCAAAGTACTGGAGCTTCAGCTTTAGCATCATTCCTTCCAAAGAACACCCAGGACTGATCTTTAGAATGGACTGGTTGGATCTCCTTGCAGTCCAAGGGACTCTCAAGAGTCTTCTCCAACACCACAGTTCAAAAGCATCAATTCTTTGGCACTCAGCTTTCTTCACAGTCCAACTCTCACATCCATACATGACCACTGGAAAACCATAGCCTTCACTAGACGGACCTTAGTCAGCAAAGTAATGTCTCTGCTTTTGAATATGCTATCTAGGTTGCTCATAACTTTCCTTCCAAGGAGTAAGCAACTTTTCATTTCATGGCTGCAGTCACCATCTGCAGTGATTTTGGAGCCCAAAACAATAAAGTCTGACACTGTTTCCACTGTTTCCCATCTATTTCCCATGAAGTGATGGGACCGGATGCCATGATATTCGTTTTCTGAATGTTGAGCTTTAAGCCAACTTTTTCACTCTTCTCTTTCACTTTCATCAAGAGGCTTTTAGCTCCTCTTCACTTTCTGCCATAAGGGTGGTGTCATCTGCATATCTGAGGTTATTGATATTTCTCCCGGCAGTCTTGATTGCATCTTGTGCTTCTTCCAGCCCAGCGTTTCTCATGGTGTCCTCTGCATATGAGTTAAATAAGCAGGGGGACAGTATTAGAGCATAGCAATTATAAGCAGGCAGACTGAGTTCATGTGTGAGAAAAAGAGTTGTCTGACGTTTATAGCTGTTCCAAGGCTGAAGACCCGGTCTTGTGCCTGCATGGGTCTTTGTAGAGGCTGGGATGTCACGAAGACGTCCTCTGTCAGATGGGGGCTTCCTCATGTGGTGGTCTCTTGCACAAACTATGTCAAGTGTAGCGTATCCCTTAGACAACTACATTGCAGATAAAACCTTGTTCTTAGGCCATGAAGGTTTTGGTCAATCTCTAGACCTAATCTCAGAGCTGGGTGGGAATACGGTCTGTGAACTTTCTGAAAGTTTCAGCCGAGTGTGTGAATGTGCAGGGGTGTATTTTCTCAGGGGAGAGGGTTTGTGGTTTTCGGCAAATCCTCAGGAGTGTTCATGACATCCCAGATTTAAAAAGCATGCTCTGCCTGTGCTGTCTGATATGGATGCCATTAGTCCTGTGTTGCTACAAAAATTAAATGTAATTAACATGAAATTCAGTAACTCAGTCACACTGGCTGCCTTTCAAGTGGCTTGTGTGTGTTATATATATGTGTGTGTGTGTGTTGTATCTGTGTGGGTAATTCTGCTGGACATGTAGTTGTCCTCCATGGTCTCTCAACCCTCACTGAAGCCTGTTTCTGGGTTGGGGAAGTAGCTGTCCTGGTTGGCTATTCTTGGGAGGATTTTTTGGGTTAGGGTCCTTGTTCCCCCCCAAGGCAAGTGGTGAGAGGGATAGGGAAGTTGGGTTAGGGTCCCTGTTCCCAGGGGCAGCGCTTTTTTTGCAGGGGGGGGGGGTTCTAATCCAAAGCAAAGCTTATTGCTTCTCATTGAAGGCTTGAGCCATGTTTAAATTATCTGCTGTGGGGAAAAACAATAGGAATGCGGGGTGGCTTCCTATTCAAAGACACTTTCTGAAACTCCCTGGGGGGATGACTCTCCCACCCTCACTCGTGCCCAGCAGCCCTGGTGAACCTTGTCTGAGTTCTTGCCCTGGCGCGGACCCCACCCTGAGTCAGCAGCTGCCTCTCTGCTTTGGGCCTCTTGTACTGGAGGAGGCAGTGTGGGGACTGGGTGAGCTGAAAGACCACTCTGGGGGGCGGGGGTCTCAGGAGTTGTCACTGATTCCCCTCCCCCATCCCTTCTTTACAGCTCCCTTGTGGACTGAGGGCAGCATGCTCAGCAGGACAGAAGGTGTTGGAAAGGAATAGGACTCCTTTATGTGCCTTGAGCTCTGCCGCACTTTGGCTGGGAGAGTCCTTTAGGGTGGCTTTAGGCCTCAGCCTGAGTGTGTCCGTGCAGCGCCCAGCCTGCTGGCACACCTGGGGTGGACACATCCCCCTGTGGCCTTGTCTCCTGTCATTTGCCTAAGAGATCTGATAACCCGAGTTTTTATTAGTCACTGAGGGGAGGGGAAAGGAAAAGTTGGCACTCAGTGTGGGGTAACTGGCCAGGCCTCTGGTGACCGCTGGGGGGTTGCTTGCTTGCTTCAGGGCGTGCGAGCTCTGTTCCTGAACTGCTGGTTCTGACCTGTACGCGTTCCAACTCCATTGTGCCCACCTCTCCACAGCCGGCCAGGGCGTCTGTGGACAGAATGGTGCGCCTCCCACTACTGGTACAGAGCAAATCTTGATGCTCCACATGAAAAGGGAGTTGCATGAGGTAGATTCATTTGGGCCCGTTTGTCAGAGTGCATGTACCCCCTAGGCCCCCACCCCATTTAATTACTGCCAGAGGAATCCTCAGGAAGGGGTGTGGAGATGCTGGCTCAGGAATAAGTGACAATGTACCGGACTAGAGTCTGTCCCCTTCTGAGTCTTTCTTGTGGGAAGGACACTAAGTGGCTTTCTCTGATCTCATTTTGTTTTTTTTATTGTTTTTATTTTATTTTATTCTTTTGGCTGTGCTGCATGGCATGTGGGATCTTAGTTCCCAGACCAGGGGTGGAACCCTGTACCCCTTTCGTTGGAAGCACAGAGTCTTAACTGCTGGCCTGCTGGGGGAGTCTCAATCTTTTGACTGACTGCTCTGCTTTTTAAGGGTAAGCTCTGGGTGTCCTGGTTCCCTGGTTGATGCTGGGAATGACCCTGGAGCCCTGGAGAAGAGAGAGAATGGCATCTTCTCATGGGGAGGCTGGGTCCAGTCCGGACTGTTGACAGTGCAGGATGGGGTGGGGTGCTAAGAGCCAGTGAGAGGAGAGCCGCTGCTAGAGGGATACGGAGGAGAGGCGGCTTCCTGGAGTGTCTCCTCGGTCCCTGGACCTCCTGTGTCCCCTGTGCTGGGGGAGGGCACTGGCGTCACTTCAGTTTCTGGAGGCAGGATGTCACCTGCTTTGACTGCTAGACCTGCAAGTTGCCTTCCCAGCCGCCTCCTGCACATCTCGCTTGGGACCGGCTGTGTTTGAGGCGCTGCGCTAAGCCCGAGTTGGCGGTAAAGGGGAGGCAGCATTTACTCTGTCCTTAATGAGCTCACAGTCTGGGCAGGGAGACAAGCGTGGCAACAAATAATTACAGAGCAGTCTGGTAGGGCTACAAGGGAGGGATGCCTT
Organism: Ovis aries; assembly: GCF_016772045.2. Lineage (NCBI taxonomy): Eukaryota > Metazoa > Chordata > Mammalia > Artiodactyla > Bovidae > Ovis > Ovis aries. The sequence goes on from NC_056056.1 coordinate 95,817,006, forward strand.
GAGGGCAGAGACCAGTCTTAGTCACTGTTAGGCCAAGAGAGCCCATCATGGAAGGAAAGGGACCTGTTTTGAGAGTTTCAGCAGAGTGATATGTGAAGGATGAGGTGGGGCTTCCGGGAGGAGGGAGGCATCTCCCCTGAAGCTGAGTTGTACAGATATGCTACTCAAATGCTCGAGACTGGTGGCAGGGGTGTGAAAGGACATAGACCGCAAGGCACCAGCTGAGGGTGTTCATGAATCTTCAAGGTGGAAGGTAAGACGCTTTGTGTTAATTACTCTTAGAAGGCTTCCCCTGGGGCTGTCCCCAGGTTTCTAAACCACTCAGTATTCCGGTCTCACCTTCTCAATAACCAATTAAGTTTCTGTTATTCTGTCATTCCAATTATTTGCTTGGATCCTGGGACATTTGATGGTCCAAAACTGTTGAATATGGAGTGGGGAGACCCTGACGAAGTTCACAGAATGTAAGATCTTCTTAGAAGCATTTAGCGCAGCATGGGGGGTTGTGGGCAGAGGCATGGCTGCTGCCTGCCAGCCTGGGGGGGGGGGTCTGGGTGCGTCCTGTTTGTTGGCATAGAAGTGTGCAGGTGGAGTTGCTGGCTGGCTGTGCTTTCCCCTCTGACATCACCGGGTGCCCGAGTTCAGTCTGGTTCTCCTGCATCTCCAAGGAGGAACACCTTTTCTTCCCTTGCTGCTGTTCTTCCACCTCCTCGGCTTTCTCCTCCCCACGATTGCCGTTGACACAGACTTCCGCTGCCAAAGCTAATTGTGAGGCCTGATCAGTGAATGAAGGCAAAGGCAGTTCCCATGACAACCGCAAAGAGTTTCAAATATAGGGGATGATGTGTGTGTGATGGGCTGCAATTACTTGGGTGGAAATTGATGCGTGGACACCAGTGACTTCAAACATAGGCTCCGAAGGTGGAGGGGGTGTTGGGTTTCTTTGGCAGGATCCTTTGTGCAGTGGAGAGGGAAGGGAAGGTCACAGACTTCCCCCACGTTGGATTCCAAGTGCCTTCAGTGTGTGGAATGCTGGGCAAAGAAAAAAAAAACCCAGGGCTTTGAAGAGGCACAACTCTAGCCATTCTGGTTGGAGAAGCAGGATACACAGACAAATAGCAGTACCAAGTGTCAAATGAGAAACACTGGAAGTGTTGTCAGCTGGCAGAGGACTTGGGTAACCTGAGAAGGCTTCCTGGAGGAAGTGGGGCTTGAACTGAGCTTTGAAGTAAAGCCCTGTGGCGAGTGACCTTGTTCAGGACACAGCCATGGCAAGGGAAGAGAAGTCGCCCGTCTACCCCCTGCCAACTCTAGAAGAGGAGGTAGGTTGATAAAATCATAGAGCTACACAGAGCAGCACCACCTGTATTGCTGCCAGTTAGGGAGTGAAGAGGGCCCTACTCAGTCTCCCAATTTCTCTGTCTGTAAAATGGGCATTAATAATTCCTATGTCATTGGTTTGTTCTGAGGGGTAAATAAGATACGGTACATCATGCTTCAGTTATGGGGCTTGGCATGGGGTTGCTGCTTGGTTGATTCTCCTATAAAGCCCCCCAAATCTGTGTCTGGATGCATCCCCACTTCTTAGTCTTTATATATCTGTGTGAGTTCTGGCCTGTGAGGATCTGTATTTCTGAGGTTCTCTGTGTTGGGGTATTTAGTGGGTTCTGTGAATGAGTTAATCCATTCACCTCTTGCCTAGTGGAGAGGGCTGTGACCCCATTTCTCCTGCTGGGAGTGCAGTGGGGTCTAGGGGTCATGATGGAAAGTGCGGAGAGACCTTCAGCCCCTATGAGAGGGGTCCCAGTGACCTTTGGGTTGGTCACTGTGAAGCCCCAAATACAGAAAGAGGGCCTGATAGAGAGGAGAGGGGGTCAGGTGTGAAGTGTGGGGAGTGTCCCTGCTGGAGGCAGGGTGGTCCCGGTATGTGCCTCTGTGACTCCTTGGAGCCCTGGCATTCCGGGTGCTTCAGAACAGGGCAGGAGGCCAGCGTGGGATGGAGGTGGTTGCAGGTGCGCTGCCTTAGGGACCATGGGCTCTGCTAGTGTGTCTGCAGGCTGCCAGGGGGTGGGCTGGGACCTGCAGTTGGGGTGGGATTTAGTTAGCACTGGGAGAGGGATGGTTCAAGCAGAGAGTCAGGGTGGCTTGCAGCCTTGTGAGGAAAACGCGTGCTGGCTGAACAAGGCTGGGTCTTGGCTATAGTTCAGGTGGCAGGTCCTCTCCCAGGAGAGCAAGTGTTCCTCTGATCTCTGGGGACCTCAGAGAACAGACCGACCTGGAGAGTGGCTTCTGCATCTCAGTGCCCAGCCCCCTGCCCTTCCACCCTCCTTGTATAGAAACTCAGCTCAGCACATTCCAGCTCTGTGCAGAGCCTAGTGAGTGGGGAAGATAGGGCCCCTGCCCACGTGGGAGAGACGGCCGTGTAAATAAATAACTGTACTTGGTGTGACTGCTCTAGAAGAGGCCCCGGGAGGAGTGGGGTGAAGCTCATGGGGGCTAGATGAGCTGGGAAGGCAGCAGTGGGAGGTGACGTTTGGATTAAGCCTTGTACTGTATTAGCTTGCCAGGTGGGGGAGAGGCAGGGGAACCTAGGCAAGGAGCAGCATTGCCAAGTCTCTGAGGCATGAAAATATTACTATTCTCAGACCCATAGCTTAAAGGGAAGTAGTGTGGTTCAAGTGACCCTATCCCTCTTTGCATTTCCCTGAGGTAGGCTGGGAGAGAGGGCTTAAAGAACTGGAATGAGACATGCCTGGCTTGGAATTCTAGCTAACCACTCACCAGCTGTGTGTTGACGGGCAAGTCACTTAACATCTCTAAGCCCATTTCCCCGTAAGGTCGTGTGTGGAGTAAGTCAGATGAGATGCTCCCACAGTGTGCTGGCACAGGGCCTGGTACGTAGCAGGGGCTTGATAAACTGTGGTAGCCGGAGCAGCAACAGTATTGATCTTTATTATCCAAGCGGTGTTAGTTGCTCTTATCCAGCAGCAGACTGTGTTTGCGGTGGGTGGGTGGGGCAGGGGTTCTGGGGACCAGGATAAAGGAGGGGACCTCGCTTGGCCTGGCCAAGGTCAGAGCTAAGGGGAGCAGAAGCACACGGCTCAGGACAGTGCCCCTTGGCCTGCTTTGTCACCTGCCTTCCTCCCTGCCCTAGGGAGGAGCCCAGCAGGGCTGCCCTTTGTCCCCAGAGGTGAGGCAGGTGTGGTCCCTGGTGCCTCCTGGAGTCTCCTCACCAGAGACCAGCTTTGCTGTCTCTCCTAGGACAGCTTGTCCCATTCTGAGTGCCCCCTTGGAGCTTCAGGGACGGGTGTAATTGGGTGACGTGGTGGAGTTGGTAGCAGAGCACAACGCTGAACGCTCTCACACGTCCTGGCTAGTCCTGCAAGCCACATCTGCGAGACAGAAGTAGCACACCACGAGCGCTGAGAAACAAAGCGTGGTAGTGGGGCATCTTCAGTGTGGCAGGCACTGTGAGGCATTTTTTCAGCCTCCTCATAACTGTGTAATGAGGTAGCTGCTATTGCTCATGAGCAATACTAATCTATAAAATAGAACTACAAATAGGCTGAGAGAGAGAAGGTACCACCACCAAGGTCCTACAGCTGGATAGCGGAGCCAGGAACTGACCCAGATGCATGAGTACCAGAGTCCCTATGACGGTTCCCCTCCTAGACGGTGGAAACTCTGGGGTGCTGGCTACAGGGAGGGCTTGGGGTGAAGCAGGATGTCTCTTGGGTTGCCTAGGAACTGCAGGGCTTTCCTCTCCCCATTCTGTTCTCCTTCAGTCTCCTGGGCGTTGCAGCCTTCAAAGGCTCGGAGTCTGGGCTGCCTCCTCTCCTCATGGGGAGTCCTGAAGTCTGGGTGTGCCACCTCCCGTGGCCTTTCTGAAAGAGGAGGAAACATTGCGAATGGTGGTGGAGGCAATACTGCCTGGAGGGGGTGGCCTATGTTCAAGTGGCAGGGATGAGCGATAGTAGGGTGAGGTGTGGGTGTTTGTGAGCAAAGGAGGGCAAGTCTGACTTGGTGAGGCTTTGAGCCACAGGCAGTGCTGGCTTCAAGAGGAAATCTGTTGATGGGAGGTGGGGAGGAGACGACTGCATAATGGTTGAGAGTCTGGTCTTCGGTGCGGGACAACCTGGCTTGGAGTCCCAGAGCTGCTGTTTTCTAGCCGTGTCACCTTGGGTGAGTTACTCCACTTATCCGGCCTTATTTCCTCATCGGCAAAACGGGGTAAAAGGTTCATACTCCAAGGCTTTTCTTTTCCTTGGAGGATTGCAGGGACTGTTGCTTTTATCATAGTGCCTGGCACGGTCCTAGCTGCTGCTAGGATGAGGCAGTTTGCTGGGCCAGAGAGCGGCCTGAAGGGGAATCCCGCCAGCGTCTGCTCGACCCCGAGCGCAGTCAGTCTTTGACCCTGGAGATGCAGAGGATGCCTGTGGGTATTACCTTCGGATCCTCGACTCGGAAGGAGACGGGGGTGCCCCGGGATCCCCAGCCTGCCGGGGAGCGGCGGAGGGCCTGGGCCGCAGCCAGCCCGGCTCCGCGGCACCCTTGGCGGTGCCCCCGCCTCCCGGCCGGGCAGGTCCAGCCCCCGGCGGCCCTGCCCCCGCCCGGCCGGCCGCGGGGATTGGCTGGCGAGCGCGCCGCCCCCTCCACACCAGCCTCGCCGGCGGCGGGGAGGGGAGCCAGGCCGGCAGCTGGCCGCCGCCGCCTCTGCAGTGCCTCCCTCCGTGCGCTCCGGCGGGGATAATGGGAGGCCCGCCGGCCGATGCACCAGAGGAGGCCGGCCGAGGTAGAGCGGGCAGGGCGGGGAGGGACGAGGCCAGACCGGACACAGGAGGAGGGGCCGAGCCCTCCTGGATCTTGGGAGGGTGGATAGGGGAGAAATGAAAACAAAAACACTCTTGAAGGCGAATGAGTCCATCCACCGCGCGTCTGGGTGGCAGCTGGAGGCAGGAAGATGGTCCCTGCTATCCTTTCTTTCAGAGGCCCCCCTGCCTTCCCTTCGCCCCCTTCCCCTGCAGCGTGCTGGGAGCGCAGCAGAAGGACTTTGCTGCTTTCCCGGTGGTGGCCTGGCTTATCCGTCTCTCCGGCTTCTTTTGCAGGTGGAAATAAAGGCTGGTGAAGGAGCCGGGCCGTGGGGACAAGGAGCTGCTGTCAAGGTACCTTGTGTGTGTGTGTGTGTGTGTGTGTGTGTGTGTGTGTGTGGTAGAGGTGAAGTGTTTGACTGGATTGGATAAAAATAAAGGGTCTCCTCTGGTGATCCCTTAATCTCCCACTGTGTGTGTAGCAGCAGCTGAGGGGGAGGGGCGGCGGGGGTGTAGGCGGCCAATGAATTCTCAGGCCTGTGTGGGTTTTGTTTGGATTCTTTTTGCTTTCTCAGCTGGATGGTTTGGGTGCAGTTGGGATTGGGTTGGTTGAACTGTTTTTTTTTTTTTTTTCTTTAAGACACACAACCCACTCCCCACCCTTGCCTCTGGAAATCTCTCGAGAATGTCCCTGGCACTGTTGGTTTGCATCCAATCTGCAGAAATCCCCGGGGTGGGGTGGGGGGGGTGCTGCGGAGGGGGGGGGGGAGTTGCGCTCCTGAGTCTGAAGCTGATAGGGTGTCATTAGTCATGCTGCTGTCACCATGGAGATGGCTGGAGAAGAGAGGAGGTGGTGGGGGTGAGGATATTTTGGGTAGGGTGGGGGCTGATGCAACATCATGACTGGGAATCCTGCAGGCGGTGGGCTGCTGTTACTCTCTGCAGATGGGTGTCTGGGGGACTCGGAAGGGAATGTTACCAGGTGCGTGGGAAGTGGAGAAGGGGACACTGAGCTTCTCCATGTGGTTGTCTTCAGGCCAGGGCTGGGGTATTTGGGGCAGGGCAGAGTCTGTGGAATATAAGCCATTATAAGGAAACACAGATGTTCTTCCCCGGTTGGCAAAGGCCAGGATCAGTAGGTTTCCTTGGGCTTTGCCCTGTTTTCAGGGCTGAGGATCTGCTGTGAGTTTGGGATTACTCAGCAGTATCTTCTGCTGGCCCAGAGTGAAGAAAACAGAGCAAGAGGCAGCTCAGAGTGGCTGCCTGTCAGGTCAAGAGCAGAGAGAGGCTGGGGAAAGAGAGTAGGGACAGGTGGGAGGCAGGACTGGATGGGACTTCTAGGAGAGTGGAGCCCTTTCCTGCCCCTGCCTCAGCTCTATCTTCCCCTTCAGCCCCTGGAGCCTGTGAGGAGCTGGCGGAGTCTGGTTGCTTGGGTAGCAGGTGGGCAAGCTGCTCATGTCCCCAGATGCTCTTAGATTTTCCTCCTGGGAAATCCTCCTCTGACTTCCTGGGAAAACTATGGAAAGCTCCCTGGAGGTGCTGAAAGTGCCGCCGTCACTGCCTGGCCGGGATGCTGGCCGGGAGGGCCTCCGCTTTCTCAGGGGGTTTGGGGGTTCCTGGGTGAGGCTGTGGGGTGGATCAGGAACCAGGGTGGTTCCCTGGCCTTCTCCCAGAGGAACTTACAGCAGGAAGTGCCTGAGGGAGGGCAAGAAATTTACTTCTGGGGGAAGGAGAAGAGCCAGGTGGCATTGGCTGCCCTGGAGAGTTGGGCGAGCCTTGGTGGGGCTGCAAGTAGTGGGCGACTGCCTGGGACTAGACCGTGGCAGCCCCTGAGGCAAGCAGAGGTGGCTGATACTGGCTTTGCTGTGGGTGGGGAGGAGAGAGCTGTGAGCTCACTCCATGCCCTTTATCCAGAGCAGAACCCACAGGTTCCACCTCCACTTGTGCCCCTGACTGCCCACTGCTATAGACACCGGTGTGCTTTGAGGGCTGTGGACACGGAGATTGTGCGCCTGCTCTGCCCCCAACTCTAGAGAAAGCAGGACAAGGGGATGAGGACAGATGGGCCCAAGGAGCAGGCAGCTCCCTCCCTTCTCTGTGTCTTTGGCCTTGTCTGCCAGAGCTTCCCTTTCTGCTGAGAAGAGGGACTGCTGGCAGGTTTGTTTACTCCGGAAAGCACCCCCTCCTGCCTAGCGATGGCTTCTCTTCAGCTTTCTCCAAGTGTGTTCTCCATTCCTCCCTGCCTGCATTGTGCTGGCCCTGCCACCCTGCTGGGATCTCCCAGCCTAATATCTCCGTCCTTAGTGTTGTGGGCATGGGGCAGGGCTGCCTGGGAAAGTAGAGAATGCCCTTCACCCGTGTCTTCCTCCTTCCCGCTTCTCAGCGTGGGGCCTGAACTGGTGGTGTTTTTAAAGCTCTGAGGTGTCTCTGCTTGTTTTTATTGTTGAGTTGTCTCTTGGAAAGTCCTAGCTTCCTCTTGGCCCAGCTTGGGCACTGCCAGCAAGCACTCGGATCTGAGCCGTCTGTTCCTGGTGCCACCTCCCCCCCGGCCATGTAGTTCTCTCGCATAGTTCAGTGTGGTGTTTCACATATACCCTCAGAGAGTGGTTTTGTGAGATCCTCTTCTGTCAGAAGGTGGTGCTTTAGGAAGATGTGTGTGGTGTGTGGACTCATTCAGAGCAGTCAGAGATTCTGGGACACAGGGCAAAGGGGGTCTCCCGGGTTGGGGGTTCCCATGGGAGGGGCCTAGGGTGGGTAAGCTCGCTGGGTGGAGAATATCCAGCAGCCAGTGGGCTTGTGCACGTCTAGCAGGTGCCGAGTCCTGACAGGGTTTCAAGAATATCCGTGACACAGAGTGTGTGTCATGCCCAGCACAGGCATAAAGTTGAGCTTGATGAATGCAGCTGGTCACTGTGCTGTCTGGGCGTGTTGCGTGTCTACCTATGATATCCCAAGGAACATGCCGTAGCACAAGCTGTTGTCACCTCCTGCCTCTTGGCAGCCTGGACAAGAGTGAGTGCCCAGAGCCGCAAGCACCAGGCTCTTGGGCTTCCCACGCTGCTCCCACGCTCTGCCCCATGGGAACCCTCCATTGGCTGAGGATGTGTGGAAACTATTTTGGGACTGTGCCTAGGATCTCTGCCTTCTGTCTCTCCTTTGGACCACTGCTCGTTTTGTCAAGGATCTGTGATCCTCAACTTTCCACACACCGTGGGGAACTCCTCCTAGTTCTTTCTTGCCTGCTCTTCCCACTCTCCAGCCCTTTGTGAGGGTCCAGCAGGAACTCTTTTATCTCTGAAGTATTGTTTACAAGCGGTAATGAAGTTGGGCAGATATGGAAGCAGGTGGGCATATCAAGCTAGGCTAGGAAAGGAACCAACCAAGGGGATTTCAGAGTTGAGTTTGAGGATGGAAAGAGAGGGCTTCCCCGTGCATAATAAGTACGGTATTAGAGTCCCAGAGCTCAGATCCACCTCCTTTGTGACCCCAGCCATTTTTGAATGTTGTGGGAGATGGGGGAAACTTTGCAGTACAGATGGGTGAGTGAGTCCAAAGGAGAGCCTTCCTGCCCCTGAGCTGCCTGACGGCCACTGTGATGGCTCCTTAGGCCCCTGGCTGGGCTGGCTGAGGAGGGGCCTAGGTGCTGGGCTCCCTTCAGCTGCAGATGGACATTTCTGCTAGAAATGGTTATTGTGGTGTTGCCAAGTCCCATCCCATGCCCCTGAGGCTGTAGCAAATGGTTTGGCTGGCTGGGGATGGGGGCAGGCAGTATAGGGAGGGGCCTTGTTTTGGCTTAGTTTTGGGGCCTCTTGTCTTTCCCATCCTGACCTCCTAGGTTTTAGGCCTCATTTTCTCTTGTCCTCGGGCATCTGGCAGTCAGCTGAGGACTCCCCTTGTTACAAGGCTGTCTGTCGCTTCTAAAGAGGAGGTAGCTTCCTTACAGATTAGTTGAGGAAGCCTTTGGGCAAATAGAGATGGGGGTGGCTGAGACAATTAAAATCTACAGATTATCATGCTGTCCAGAACTGTGACCCTGTCCCCATTCACCTTATCTCTGTTTCTTTCTCCCTTTGTCTTTCTGCATTTACTGTTTGCCGTGTTCTATGTACAACACTAGGTCCTGAAAAATAGGAGACATCATTATGATGTGATAGTCACAGTATCACTGGAAGCAGAAGACATTGACTAAATTGCCTAAAACTGTAACACTGAATGGGAAAACCAGCTCTGGCAGTTCCCCCCCCCCCCCTAATGCAGTGAATGCTTTTGATCTTTGTGTTTGGGGTTGTGAACTTGCCCAAGAGAGAGGAAGCCTCTCGCCCCCCACCAGCCCTAGCTCTTTACATCTACTTTCACTACAGACTCAGTGGACCTCAGGGGACTTTGAAGGAACAATCAACATACCAACTGTGTTTTCAGTAAGTTGGTGTTTCTGGGATCTGGCAAATACAGATTAGGGTGGTGGGGTCAAGAAATGGACCAGCTGGGACAATAGCTTAATTCTGAAAGGAAGATGTTGGCTTTAGCTGCGTTGGGTTTGAGATTCAAGAAAAGCTGGAAGGAAATGCTGTGCTGGGGCCATTTACCTTGAACCCCAAATTGTCTTCTACTCATTCGAAGCAGTAAGCAGCCCTCACTGGTTTAGGAGCTCCCGTGAGACCGCTGACCGGGAAGAGGAGGGTGAGACGTGCAGTCATGCAGTGACTTTTCCTGGCTGATCCCACCTCTCCTGTTCTTGGGTTCTGTCTTTAGCCATTTGGCAGTCCCTGGACTTTAGTCTTTCCTGTAAACTGAGGGGGTTGTTCTCAAACTAATGGGTTTGAGGGTCAGTTTTCCTAATTTCCAAAATATTGCGGACCAAAACAGCTCCTTCTGTATGTAGAGCTGGCAGCTCTCGCCATGCATAGCTCCCTTCAGGGGTTCAGCACCGTCCATACCAATCTGTGAGCCATTGAACGAGGCGGTCTGGCAAATGCACTCCGGGATGGAGCAGGAAGTTCACCTCACTCTGCTAGTTTCTAAAGGCTTCCTCTTGGTTCCTGTGTTTATGTTGTGATGAACTGGTGAGAACGTTTATGGGTCATTCCTTGAACGGCATTACTTTAGAACTTTGCTTCTGGAAGAGCAGAGGGTCTTTGTTTTGACCCCTCTCTTCCGTACTCTCCATCTTGGGGACAGAGCCACTAGGAAGAGGAGAGATCTTGCTACCCCAGAATTCTCTTGGAGTACCTCAAAAGATTTTACTTGCATCATAGCCTCTGTAGATAAGGTTGCCTCCTGTCTGTCCTTTTATCTCTGTAAGTCTCAGTTCTGATGGTAGATTGGCGGGACTCTGTGTGTCTGTGTCTGAGTGTGTGTGTGTGTGCGCACGTGTGTGCACGTACAGTTAAGGTTGAGGCCAGGCCTCTGTAGTTGCCAGAATAGACTTGGGCCCTGCCAGACTCTAAGGCTCTATTGCCCTGGCGGGGTACCTTGACTTCTGAGTTTCTTCCATTTGGTAGCTCTTGATAACATAGAGAGGTTCAGCCCCTTTCCCCTGAGGGCTGGTCACAACCTCTGCCCTGATTTCTCTAAGGATGAGTCTCCTAATATTTCTGACAGTTTTGAGTTCAGGAAGCTCCCTCCTACTTTATGTCACCCCCTTAGCCCCCCACACTCTGCAAAGTTTTTTTTTTTCTTCTTCTGCTTAAGATCTTTGACCTTTTCATTTAAGACGCTGAAGATTACAGAAAAAAGTTAAAATATTAATTGCCTTCTATGCCAGCTGCCTCATCCTGGAGGAGGGTAGGCGGAGGGTCTAAGGTGTAATATTGTCATGCCACAGAAATATTCCTTAGGAGGCAGACATTCCAAGGACAGTGAGATTAGGGTCTGAGCAAATCCTGGTTACCTCTATGACCTGGAACTCTTGTGCCCTTGGTGCTTAAGTAATTGGATTTCTCAGTCCCACCTCCAAGCATTTTCCATGTGTAATCCGAACCTCACGGACCTTGTGAGGGAAACAAAGACACTGAAAGGGTTTTTAGCTTGTCCCTGACAGTGAGCTGCTGAGCTCCCGGCCCACTTGACTGAGTTTTCCTGCTTTGCCTCTGCAGCCTCCACACCACTCCCAGGGTCCTCCTCCCCGGGAGTCTGCTCTTAGCTTGCGGGTCTTGGTTCCCAGCCCTGCCAAACAGATGGAGTTTCCAGCAGGAGCTGTTCCCTGCAGTCCACCTTCCCATGCATTAGGGGGAGGGTTCTACCTCTGATTACTGCTGGCCACTCTACAGAAGGCGGAAGAACCCCGGGAGGCTAGTAACTCCAGACAGGCAGAAACCCTGAAAGGGATTCAAGCTGATGGCCTCATCTGAATCCCCAGACAGACTCCCTTTGCTGCACCTTCCGCCTGAAGCGCGACCCTGGGTTCACTCGTTTTTCTGTTGGCTTGAACAAGTTCAGGCTGGGTGAAGAGGACGCTGCCTGACTGTCCAGGCCCTGCTGGACCCAGAGAGGGGAGACTGTGCCTTCCCAGTTGGGATCATTGTTGCCGTGCCCCCGAACTCCAGCGGGGGAATACAGAAATGGATTTTCAGTGGAGTGCTGGAGGCTGTGCCTGAGAGATCCCCACCCTGTTTGCTGGCACTGCCCATGCCTTTCTCTCCTCCCTCTGTGCTCTCCATCCTGGCATGCTCTTCATGGTCTCAGCACATCCTCACTCTCACCCCTCGTCCTGTGAGCTTAGCCCTGTAGACTAACAGAGGGCCTCCGAGAATGCCGCTTTTCAGAATATGGGCAAAGGACTCCTTGTGTTGAAATTATCTAGGCGCTTGTAAAAATGCTCTGGGACTGCTAGGCCCAGAGAGCCATCTGTTGGAGTCACACCTTAGGTTCCTGTCACGTAATTCGGTGGAGTGGATGCAGGATGGGTGGGAGTGGGGCCCCTGGAGGTGCGTGTGTGAGCCCCTTAGCAGGTGTGTCTCGTAGCATCCTCTTTACTGCCCCTACCGCTTGTCCCTGAGCCGGGTCCTACCCGATGACTGGGCTGTGCCCTGACCTCTGCCCTGTGGCCCTTTTCCCCGCTGTTACCTCTCCTCGGTTTCCTGTTTTCCAGCTGTGGGTTCCCAGTGGTGTCATTTGGACCCTGGGTAGTAGTTAGGGCTTGGTTCTGGGTTGTGTGGTTGGAGTGGTGTATGTCTTGGGACGGTATTGACAAGTGGTCCGGAACAGTCTGAACACCCAGCAGGGAGCCAGAGCCCAGGATTCTGTGTCCAATCCCTGGGAAGCCCCTCCCTCTTACTTTCCAGAGGCTGCTTCCTTCATGTGGGGGGCATCCCTCCTCACTGGAGCTCTGCTGAGGTCTAGGGAAGCTGGAAATGGAAGAAGACCTGGGTGGATCAGGACACCTCAGCCCTATACACTTGCTCCCTCTCCCACAGCCTCCACCAGGATGGGCAGGGGCCAGGCTTCAACTTGCCTCAGTGGCTGGGCCCTCTGGTCCAGCTAGTTTATTGCATACTAGAACCTCTGTGGAGCGTTTAAAAAAGAAATTGTTGGTGTCTAGGCCTCAGCCCCTGAGAATCTGAAGTAACTGGTCTGGGGTGGAGCCCAGGCACCAGCGTTTTTCAGAGCTCTCCAGGTGATTTAAATGTGCACTCAGGCTTGAGAGCTGCGGCCCTCATTTGATTTGGCTTTCCCTGTGTCTCCTATATCCTTGGGTTGCCCTGGAATTTTTTTTTTTCTCATCTATTGATAATTTTAGTGAGACTATTTGCAGACTCTATTAAGACAGTGAGACATGTCAGACAAAATACTGGGTGGAATATTCCTTTCCATGAAACTGACCCATAAGTTCATATTAAAGCCAGAACTTTAGAAGGTAGTTCTATAGCTGATAACAGAAACTAAGTGTTCTCCTCTCAACTTTAAATTTGAAAAAACTTTTTATTGAAGTATAGCATACACAAAAGCACATACTGTGTAGAGCTGGTCAGTTTTTACAAAGTAAGTACAGCTGTGTGACCAGCACCTGAACCGAGAAATGAGTACCCTCACCTCCCTGCCATTGTTCAGTATTTCTGTGGTATTTGGGTAAAGCAGGTGAGGCTGTGCTTAGTACGAGACTGTATACTGGCTTTGGACAGGCTTCAGCTTGTCCTCTGCCAGGAGCACCTTTCCACGCCTGTGTGGGCGTTCCTGAATGGGAGTGGGTTTTGTGGCGATAGGGTGCAGGGCAGAGGAGTCCTGCAGGCTCCTCCCTGATGTTCCTTTTTACTCTGTCTCCCTTTTACTTCCTTTTCTACTTTGGCCTTTAGGCTTGCCAGTCCTCAATCTTGGCTAAATCCAATAGTCTATAACATTTTGGGGCTTTTATTCACTTTTTTGCTTATACAGATGCTACATGTTCTTTGGAAACATTAGAAAATAGAAATAAATAGAAGGGAAGGAATTTGTCCATAATTCACAACCTGGTTAATTACTGTAAACTGGAGTATCCCTCTACCCTTGACTGTATGCACACTAGACGCTTGTTCTGTGTCGTTTACAAAGAGTCATGCTGTATTAGAACCTATTTCCCCCCACATGATAACTAACTGCAGTTTACCTGTTGAGCAGTTACTGTGTGTGTGTCATGGGGTGAAGTTTTCATAGTTCTCTGTCTCTTGCAATTCTCATTACAGCTCCAAGGCAGGTGGTAGCTCCACCTCTCAGATAAGAAAACTGCAGTTCGGAACAGTAGTATGACCAAGGGCCAATGTTTCATAATGGGGTGGAACTGGAATCAAGGTCAGGGATATTCCTCATCCCCCCCTCTCCCCGCCCCAGGGATATATTTTCAACATGGTTTGAAGATAAAAGATATTTCTCCCTCACCTACTGATAAAGTGAATTATGTTAATACAGTTCTTAATACTGGACTGTCTTTGCACTCCTTGAATATACCATAATTGGAAATGGGGAATTTTTAAAAACATGCTGTTTTGATTTGTTAATGTGGGAGTTTGGAATCTATATTTGTGAATGAGATCGACCTATAATTTTCATTTTGTGTTTTCATTGTCCGATATTGGTATTAGAGTAATGATAACTTCATATAATACAGTGTGAAACTTTTATTCTTTCTTTATGCTCTGAAATAGTTGAAACAGTCAACTATTCCATCTGTTCCCCGCCCCAAAAAAAGATTTTTTTGGAAAAAAAATCTGATGAAACTGCCTGAGCCTGGTACCTTTTTGAAGGCTGGGTCTTTGCAGCTTCCAGAGTTCTTTCCCTCTGTGGCTGTTGGTACATGTACTTTGTCTTTCCATGAGGTCTATTTTTCAGGTTTATTCCTAGGATGCATATATAGTTATTGCTTTTCAGTTTCCTCAGTAGCTGTGACTTTTTTCATTTTCTTAATTTCTGATGTTGCATATTCATCTTTTCTCTTTTCCTTCTCAGCTTTGCCAGTTTTCTGTATAAAAGAAGGTAGATTTGTCAGTTGCGCCTTCTGTTTTCTGGAGTGTTAATTTCTACTTTAGTCTTTATTAATTGTCCTTTTCTTAGGTTTATTTGGTATGTGCTTTTTCTAGATTCTCAGTTGGAGCCTTAGGACACTATTTTTTCTGTGTTTTTCTGCTTTTTTCTTCTTTGATCACAAATACATTTAAAAATATGACCTTTTCTCTAAGTTGCACTGTGGCCTCATTCTCCAGGTTTTGCTGTTTTATGTCTGCCGGCGTTCTTGGGGAGGTGCTGATGGCTTACCCTGTGGGAAAATAGCAAGTCCCAATGTAGCCTGACTACCTTCCTCCTAACATGGGCCTAGCAAAGAATCCCTGTACGTGGAAAATGGCAAGACCAGACAATGCAGCGCTTGCTTACTTGTCTCCAAACCCCTGGGAAGGGAACTAGTAATAGTTTATCAGCTTATTAGACAGAACCTGTGGAAAACTTTGTTTTTAAACCTAATAAGCAGTATCGGTTTGAATTACTAGGACCAAAGCATATCCTAAACCCAGATGGAAGCTTCAGTAGTATTTAGAAAAACCTCACACATTAGCGCCAGAGAAACTTAGAAGCTGAGAGGAGCAAGAGAGAAATGTTTGACCCAGAGCTCACAGCCTAGCTGAGCTGGCTTAGGCTGCAGCTTCAAGCCTTGCTCCTGCTTCTTTCATGCACCTTAAGAAACTATGGCCCAGCTGGTGTCCCTGAGGCTGTGAATATCGCCCTTGGATGGAGAGGACAGTGGAAGACAAGTGAAGCATCCACAGTGCTAGGAGAAACAGGGTGGGCATCTGTCTCCAGCGGTGGTCCACTGAAAATCCATCTCAAGGGTGCTGATGACAATGGTCCCCGCTGGGACAGTGGATCCTCCGCTCTCTGAGACCAGCAGGGTGTGAGGCGGGGAGGCCTCTGTACCCAGCCTAGACTTGTTCAAGCCAGCAGAGAAGGGCCGGGCCTGGGGCTTACGCTAAAGGGAGACAGTGCAGTACCTTGGTCCATAGAGTTTCTCACCCTTTATCTTCACTCCCTAGAGAGCAGTCAAGGCCAGGGGGAGGGTTTGGGCAGGGGACAGAGAAGGGATGAACTTCAAGTTCAACCTAGAAACCAGTGGCAATATTACTACTTTTTGCTTTTTTTCCAAATGGAAAAGAAATTTTTGAACTTTAAATAAAACAATACATGCCCATTTAAAGAAATAAAATAATGTCAAAGTATGTAAATCAGAAAATGAAAATCCCTACATCTTTTCCATCCCAGTATAACCTCTGTTTGCAACTGAAAATGAGTACATGACTCCAAAATGAGCACATGAACTTATTGCCTTTCCTGCAATAACGTGTTTGTACCATGCCTGTTTTGGGGGTTATGTTTTCTTTTTCAAATGGAAAATGATTTAAAAATCAAATGTTTAAAACAAATGTTTTAAATAACGTTTATAACAAGCATTATGTTTTGTTTTAAAATTTTTATTAGAGTATGCTGCTGCTGCTGCTGCTAAGTCGCTTCAGTTGTGTCCGACTCTGTGCGACCCCATAGATGGCAGCACACTAGGCTCCTCCGTCCCTGGGATTCTCCAGGCAAGAACACTGGAGTGGGTTGCCATTTCCTTCTCCAGTGCACAAAAGTGAAAAGTGAAAGGGAAGTCACTCAGTCGTGTCCAACTCTTAGTGACCCCATGGACTGCAGCCTACCAGGCTCCTCCTCCATGGGATTTTCCAGGCAGGAGTACTGGAGTGGGGTGCCTTTGCCTTCTCCGTTATTAGAGTATAGTTGACTTAAAATGTGATGTTAATTTCTGATGTACAGCAAAGTGAATCAGTTATACATATGGGGTCATTTTTTATTTGCTCATAATATGCTGAGGCCATCTTTCCATGTTAGTACACTTATCTTAACCTTTTAAATGGCTGTGGACTCTTTGATTTTAATGGTATGAATTATTTCCTTTTGGTGGACATTTGTAGTTCCAATTTCTTGCAATTATAAATAATGTTAGTAGTTTACATATTTGTACGTATATTTTGGGGTTATTTGTTCAAGTATTTGCATAGGACAGTATCATATAAATGAAGTTTTAACTGACATCACCAAGTTACCCTCCAACAGGTAATTTGATAATATCTATCAAATATACTCTCCTACTAACACGGAACGAAAAATGATCAGTTTTTAATTTTTAGCAAATTAGTAAGTGAAAAAAGGATCTAACATATTAGTTTATTAGTGAACTTGAAAATGTTCTATTTATTTATTTATTTAGGCTGTGATGTATGGCTTATGGGATCTTAGCTCCCTGACAGGGATTTGAACCCAGGCCACTGCAATGAAAAGTACTGAGACCTAACCATTGGACTGCCAGGGAATTCCTGAGAATGTTTTAAATGTTAACCATTTTGTATTTATTCTGTGAATTACCTGTTATATACAGGAACCCACTTTTACTTTAGAATTTTTTTAAATTAACTCATTCATTTTTATTTATGTATTTACATGGCTGTGCTGGGTCTTAGTTATGGCAGTGGGATCTAATTCCCTGTTGGGAGCTCAGAGTCCTAGCCACTGGACCACCAGGAAAGTCCCTAGACTGTCTTTTTATTGATCCTTTATTCATATATTATCAGTATTAGCCTCTTATATTTTGAAAACAGTTTGGCCTCTGAGTTATCTTTCATTGTGTCTGTCAAATGGAATTTGATTTTTGTACAGTCGGAATTCATCAGTATTTTGGCATCCAAGTTTGTATAGTTTTATTTTACATATTTAGATCTCTTTAAGCTGAGATTTATTTTTGTATATGATATAAGATAGAGATTGAATTTTCCCCAATAGAAAGTCTGTTATCTTCAATCTGTTTATTAAATATTTATAGTTTTCCAAATGATTTGTAATTCTACCATAAGTGCTTTATAAATATGCATATATTCATGGGCAAACATTTTAGGGCCTCCCTTCCGATTCTGTGTCGATATTTCATTGTTTTAATTATTGGAGTTTTTATACAACGATTTGGTTTAAACAAGAACAGAAATTCATTTTTCCCCCAAATGTTTCTTTGGCTTTTCTTTTGCCGAATAATTTCCTTTTCGAAATAGGCTTATAAACAATTTGTCAAGCTCCGTGGAAAACGTTGGGATTTTTCATTTGGGAATGCATGAACTTTATAGATTATCTGGGGGAGAACGGACAGCTTCATATTGAGCCTTCCCATCCAGGGAATAGGAAGTGTATCTATTTATCGTAGTCTTTTTGTGTGTCAAAGTTCTTTTTAACATTTTCTTCAGATAGGTCTTACATGTTTCTTATTAAGCTGCTGCTTTGGATACTGTAGCTTCTGCTGCTGTTGTTGCCATTACACTTTCTAGCCTGTCACCACAGGTTTACTAGAAATGCTGCGGTTTTTGTCAGCTGCTCTGTGATGGCCAAACATCCCCTTGTTTCCTCACTCCCTGTCTGCGCTGGCTGTACCAGGGCAGCGATGCTTCAGTGCCTGGTGTGAGTGGCTAGTGATGAGGTGCTCGTCTCACTCAGTTTTGTTCCCCAGCACCTGGCACAGAGCCTGGCACGCAGTAAATCCTTTTAGTAAATGCTGTGAAATCAAATTGATGACAGAGACAATGAGCTTCACCTCCTCAAAGTGTGACAACCTAGGCCAGCGTAAGGAGCAGAATCTAAAGCAGGCCTGCAAGCTGTGAGGTGGATAGCAAAAAATGGGGTACCTGCTCTGTCCCCACATAAAAAGAAGGTCCTGGGCCATTTTCCCACAGGCTGATATCAGGGAGGAACCCTCTGAACCCACACCTCATAATTAACCGTTGACTGACAGCCCACTGCTCATTAATCCTCGTTAGCACTAAAGAATAGAGAGAGCTGCCTTCGTGGTTCCCAGATACCTGAAGACAGCATAGAACAAACTTAACTGCTCACTGGGGGTGAGGATTCATCAAGGCTGAACACAGAGCTTGTAAGACCACTCACTGGTGATACTGGCTCTGCATCTGTGTGGCTGGTCTCCTTTCTCAAATGTGGTGTCTGTCTGCTATTTCTCCAGAGTCTATGACACTCTCCTCCTCGTCCACCCCCAGGATTTCTAGGTGAAGTTTATTCCTATCAGTGTGCTACTCCTCCTTACCATGTTTTCATTTTCAGCTTTTACTTATGATTGGGAAATGGAAGTCACCTTTTCTTGGTGGAGCTGTCCAGTGCAAGCCACTCTGCCTCGCTCCCCTGCCAGTCTTCCCATAACCACAGGTCCCTGATCGCTGCTGCCTGGGAAGGCTGGACCCACCAGGGCCCATGAATGAGGCACCCCCCCCATCCCTGGGGTATGGGTGCTACAGACCTAAAGACAGAGAGTCCCTGCTGCTTTTAAGCAGAAGTTGAGATTTCTCCCTCTTAGCAGAAAAAAGAAAGTGGGAGAGGGAATCAACTTGGCTTGTGCATGTAAAAGAAATGGCAATTAGAGGTGGGCTCTGAGCTGCTTCCCAACCACTCTGTGCTGGCACGCATCTGGTTCAGTGTGTCACGGAGTTGCATTGACTACAGCAGTGAATGGTTCTCATTCACCCTGTGGTCTGTGCTCACCCTCCCCTTCGATGCTCAGGTCGCAGAGGAGATAGAAACCCTTTCTCTGGCTCTTCTTTCTGCTAATTCATTTAAATCCCCCAGAAACAGTGGACCCCAGGGTACACCCATGAGGTTGGGAAGAAGGCAGGAGCACTGCTCTGCACGCCTGCCCCAGCTGAGTCTTACCCCTGCTTCCAGTGCCCACCCAGGCAGGAGGAGGTTGCCATGGGCCCTCCCTGGGCCATGCTGAGTCCTCAGGCTTCTTGGGGCAGCCACGGCTGCATTTCTCCCAGCTCTGAAGGAGCTGCCTTCTCTGGGTCCTGAGCAGGAACTCTTGACAGATGGGCCTCTGTGAACCCATGGAGCTGTTCCAAGTGCCTTCTCCCAGAGCAGAGTGCATTCTGGCAGTTCAGCTGCAAAGTGGGGCTGCTTAGGGCTTCAGCTCACCTGTTGGAGAAAGCCTTTTCCTAGCCCTGCCCCCATCTACTTGTCGCCCTCTTCCAGAAGTAGAGGCACAAGACTGCCAACGGGTGGAGCTGGGTGTGTGCCTGGTGGGTGGAAAGAAACTGTTGTTCTCTGCCAACCAGTTAAGACCCTCAGTTTACCCAGGTTCTGAACTAGCTAGGACTTCCCATTTTCTACACTCACCCTCACTCCCATAAGCTTATTGGAGGGTGATTCTCAAAGAGTAGTTTCAGGGTCACTGTGTGTGAATCCCCTCCATAGACACACAGGGTTGCTATCTGTGGGTGGGCCCTGGGAATCTGCATCAGAGGCCAGCTTCCTGCAGGCAATTCCTCTGCCCACAGGAGTTTGAGAAACTGCTGGTCTGTGGAGTAATGTAAAAGGGGCTCTGTTTTTTGGGGGCTCCCAGTGCTTGATGATAACTGAAAAGACATGCCTTTAAATACTGTGATGGCTTGTGAAAAGGCCAAGTGTTATGCAAACACTTATGAAAAACCAAGAAAGACTTAAGTGTAAAAGCTATTAAATTTTAGACAAGATCAAACTCTAGGGAGTAGTTAACTTTTTTGTTGTTGATTATAAAGAGTGCAAATTCACTATAGAAAAATCAGAAAGTATGCAAATAGAGAAAACGTCTGTAATTTTACCACTCAGAACTCCTGTTAATGTTGTTATAGCTTTTAAAATTTTACAGTCTTTATAAGTCATATTTTAAAAAATTTAAATATCTTTAGTGATTTTTACCCCGATTATAAAAATAGTATGTTTACTATAATCTATTTTTAATTGGTATAAAAACCGGTATAAAATACTTTGATTTGCAAAATTTTTATTGCTGTATTTAGGTGTGATCTGCACTTCTTTGTGAATATATTTTGATTTGCTTTGCCTATTATTCTTGTGTGTGATTTTTCTTATGAATTCATAAGAGAACTTTATATGTTAATGGTATTAATGCTTCATTGTACTTTGGCAAATACTACAGATGTCTTAATTTTTTAATGTTTTTATTTTAGTTTGCTATACCTTTTTTTTTTTACATGTTTATATAACTAAATCTAATTCTAATAGTTTAACAGTTGGTTTTTTGTTTTGTTTTGTTTTTTTCCTAAGAGAACAAGCACTGCTTTTGCATATTTTAAGAGAAATTTAAGATCAAACTGATAGAGACCATTCCTGTGCTTCTCATTTTTTAATGTCCATTCAGATCACCTGGATGTTTCTGTACAATACATTCTCTGACTCAGCAGGTCTGGTGTGATGCCTGAGAGTCTGCATTTGTGACAAGCTCTCTGGAGATGCTACTGGACCATGCTTTATTTTGGCCCTGCTTTGAGTTTTACAGAATCTTAGTTCCTGACCAGGGATTGAACCTGAACCCTCGGCAGCGAAAGCACACAATCCTAACCACTGGACCACCAGGGTATTCCTTGGACCACACTTCAAGTGTGGTCAGAAGCAAGGGCCAGAACTTTCTAAGCCTGGCTTATCACAGAGGTACTTAAGGAACATTTTAAGACACTCGGTTTTCTGGGTCTTCTGCTGGAGATGTCAGGCTGTGAGCATGTCTGGCTGGGTTCCTTAGAGACAGTGCCTTGGCCCTTCAGAGCCCTTGGATTTCTTGTCTATAAAAATAGAGAGGTAGTGCTTACCTCACAGGGATCTGGGATAATTAATGAATAAGAAAGATCATCATTTTTTATGACCTAGAAAAATAATGTAATAAACAATTAGTAGGCCTGGTACCTTTTTTCAAGGGTAGCTCTCTGACAAATTTCTACTTGTTTCCTGATTGCTGTGCTGTGTTGCTCAGTCGTGTCCAGCTCTTTGCAACCCGATGGACCGTAGCCCGCCAGGCTCTTCTGTCCATGGGGATTCTCCAGGCAAGAATACTGGAGTGGGTTACCGTGCCCTCCTCCAGAGGGTCTTCCCAACCCAGGGATCAAGCCCAGGTCTCCCGCATTGCAGATTCTTTACCATCTGAGCCACCAGGGCAGCCTGTTTCATGATTAGTATTTTCAATATTTCCACGTCTTGAAAATCATCCTTTCATCCCATGTTTTCCAAGTTTTTAGTAAAACAATTCTTAATCACTGATTTTGGTTATATTCTTTTTACATTTCTAGTGTAAATTTTTATGTTTTCTGTTAAAAATGATCAGCCTTGCCAGAAGTTTGCTTATTTTATTGGCCTTTTGATTTCCCGTTTCTTAGATTTATTTATAGATACCACTACTTTTTGTTTTCTGATCAACTGTTTTGGTCGTTATCTTTACCAATTTCTCTTTCTTGCCTTTTATTTAGTGTTTATTTTCTAGCTTCTTGGATTGAAATCTTTGTTTTCTTCTGACTTAACGAAGGTATTATAGAAGCATACATTTTTTTCTGGTAATATTATTATTTTCATTGGTCTAATTCACCTTAACAAAACAAAACTCTTGCCACTCTTTTTTTATGCTGGGTCTTCATCGACGTGCAAGGGCTTTCTCTAGTTTGGCAAGCAGGGGGGCTGCGATTCTGTACTCTGGGGGGGCCTGTGTGTTCTGTTGGTGCTTGTGTGTGTTGTATGTGTTGCTGAAGCTTCAGGCTAGCCCTTTGGGGTGTGCTTTGTATGTGAGGAAGGAGAGGGTCTAGATAGTGGGGAGGGCAGTGGTCTACATCCTGAGACTCTCTAAATCTTCTGACAGCCAGCCCGAAACTGCCCAAGAATCCTTTTCTTTACTGGACTTCTGCCCTGCTGTTCTCATCCAGTGCCCAGGGTGATGTCTGTCAGTGGCTGTCAGTGGCTGGGAGAGCTTGGGCTCTGGTGGGGAGCAAGTTCTTGAGTCAGACACCCTGAGTTCTAAAGCCCTTCTTCTGCTACCAAGGAGCGGTACTTAACTCTTTCCTGTTCCTTGTCGTGAGACGTGGGTAATGTTACCTTTTCACAGAAACTGGAAGAGTTTTAGAGATCTTCTAGTAACATAATTCTTTTAACAAATAGTTTGATTTTGGCGCAATTTCAGTAAAGTTGCAAGAATAGTACAAAGAATTCTTCTCACTCAGATGCCCAAATGTTAACATTTTGCTACATTCGCCATATTCCTTTTCTGTCTCTTTATAATGTTTTGAAAGTAAGTAGCAAATGTGACACCCCTTTCTTCTGAATACTGAATGTGGATTTTCTAAAATCACATAAATAACCACAGTGCAATGATCAAAATCAGGAAATTAACAGACACAACACCAATACAGACTTAATCTACAGACCTCGTGAACACTAGTAACACGGATCTGTCCGACCTTATTCGAATTTTGCCAGTTGTCCCAATTTATCTTGCAGGGGGGAGATAGCCCAGATCACGCATATTCATTGGTCAGGTCTTTTTAGACTCTTTGTATCTGGAATGGATTCTCAGTTTTTCCTGACATTTTTTTAAAGCAAGTGAGAAATTTGAGGCCCGGATAGATAAAACGATTTGTCCAAAACTTAACAGCCAAACCATCTTAGGAGAGCTGGGGGCTGGGAGTCTGGTCCCTCTGCTCACGTGCTCACGCACCGTCCAGCTCAGGTGAACACTTAACTCCTTTCTCATTCGCCAAGTCCCCAGGCTGAGAGGTGGGCAGGCCCAGTTCTCCAGGGAGCAGCCTTCTTCTGCATTTCCCTTGGCCCCTGTCTGCACTGCCTGCCCGTAGCACCCCTCCCTCCCCTTCCCTAGATGGTTGGTGTTGGCCAGGGATCACTGCCAGAGGTGGTGAAAGAGAGAGCCTTTAAAACTGGTCCAGCCAGCATTACCTCAGGGCAAGTTAGTTACTTAACTTCGTATGCTTCAGTTTTCTCTTGTGAGGATGAAAAATGTAAAACTCTTAGAACATACCTGGAAAGTACTGGTTGATCAAAAAGTTTGTTCGGGGTTTTCCCATAGTTATGGAGCAAATCCATAGAAAGTTATTTATATGTGTGTGTGTGTATGTGTGTGTATATATGTGTATGTGTATTTCTCCAGCCTCCGAGTCAAGTAGGAAAAAGTGAGTAATTCATACTAAAACATTCTGATAGCTGAAGCCAAATAAAAATATACTTCTAATTTTAAACAAACAGAAAAACTGGTTCAGCCACTGCCACTCCCTTTTGAGAACAGGGTTGAAGAGCAAGTATCTCAGCCTTGGGCAGGGTGTGGCCCTCTTCTGAGGAGTGAAGCCTCAGCTGGGAATGTGGGATTAACCCCCCTTGGCAATGTTGTGGTAGCACCCAGACAGTCAGAAGTGGGAGCCCCGGGTATGTCCCAAGGCTGGGGCAGAGCTAGCAGGCCACCTGCCCACCTGCCCCAGGTCCTTCTGTGGAGGTTCTGGAGTGGTCGTGTGTGTGGAACAGATAGTTGAGAGTAAGTAAGGTTATCTTGCAGTGGCAGCACCCTCTTGTATAATGGGTATTAAAAACATGATTCATTTTTTCAACAAAGTGTAGCTTTTTAAGGCCATGCTTATTGCTTAATACATATTCTTTGTCTCACTTGTTATAATTTTACTGAATCTCTTGCAAACTTCTCCCCTCCCCCTTTAAATAATAGGGACGTTTTGAACCATCCTACATTTCATGTCTGTGACTATGTTCAACTGTTCAGCAGGATTTATGTCCATGATTCTTGGTTTTGGGGACCTTGGTGTATGTACTTTCAGAGTTCATGTCTGTCTTCCTCAACCCAGAACTCATGGCCACACAATCTTGCTCGCATCTCCTCTCAGAAGTTACAGCCCTGCTCTCCTCAGGGGTCCGTCCCTTCAATACTTGGCAGTGGAGTGGGAGATGGTCTCCCCATCTTGATCACCACTTTCCCTGAGCTAAGTAAGGGCCATGTTGTTATATCACTTTCACTCGCAACCCAATGAGGAACTAAGAGGCGTGATAAACGCTTGTGTGAAGGAGTTACTGAGAAGAGTTTTTAAATGATACTCCTGTTGTTCCTCCATCCTTTCCTTCTGCCTTTGGGCTGGGCTCAGCAGCTCAGCCCTCCCCTCCTGGAGCAAGGGTTCTGCTGCTTTAAAACTTCTCGTTGTTGTCTAGTCACGAAGTCGTGTCTGACTCTCTTGCGACTGCACGGACTCTAGCCTGCCAGCTCCTCGGTCCATGGGATTTCCCAGGCAAGATTACTGCAGTGGGTTGCCATTTCTTTCTCCAGCTTCTTAGGGAGATAGAAATGAGGATTTTCTCTAAAGGTTTCTTAAAATTAGATTTGAATTTATTGAGATGTAATTTGTATAACATATAATTTCTCCATTTAAAGTGTACAGTTCAGTGGCTTTAGTATATTCAGAGAGTTGTGCAACTATCAACACTATCTAAGAACATTTCTACCATCCCAAGGGCTTCCCTGGCGGCTCAGACAGTAAGAATTTGGCTGCAGTGTAGGAGACCAGGTTTGATCCCCAGGTCAGGAGGATCCCCTGGATGAAGGGAATGGCTACCCATTCCAGTATTTTCCCTGGGAAAAACCCATGGACGGAGGAGCCTGGTGGGCTATGGTCCATGGGTTCACAAAGAGTCGGAGATGACTGAAGTGACTTAGCACGCATGCCTTTGATATTCTCAGTAATTACACAAAGGGCAGCTTCATTCAGAGATAAACTTACAGTTAATATCAGTTCTTAATGGTTTCATCACATACTCAAAGTCACAGAGTACATCACAGGTTTATGCTGCCACACACACTGTAGAGATAGTGGTACCTGTCTGCTCTCAAGGAGCTTACCTTTGAATGGGGCCCAGGACAGATCTAACATCTATAATGTCTGTCCATGAGGCTGGGACTGCTCAGTCACTGCTCTATGCCCAGTGCCTGAAACTGACGCTCAGATAGTAAAAGCTCTGTATATATTTGTTGAAGGCATAGGTAAATAAATACTTATTTATATATATTGATATATGAAAGGTATGATTGTTAAAATGTGTTGATAGTATCCACAGGTGA
Organism: Ovis aries; assembly: GCF_016772045.2. Classification (NCBI taxonomy): domain Eukaryota; kingdom Metazoa; phylum Chordata; class Mammalia; order Artiodactyla; family Bovidae; genus Ovis; species Ovis aries. Next base: position 95,842,251 of record NC_056056.1, read on the forward strand.
AATTTCATAATTCTTTGGGGCTACTACAGCTATTTTCACTTAAAAAGCTCTTTCTTTTCCTCTTTTATCACTTGCATGCATGGCTTTACATAGTTCATTCAGTATGGTATTCATTTCCCACTTTACCCAGTATATTTCCTTGGTGTTCATAATTTATGGGTTTTAATGACTCTGTAATATTCCACTGAATTATATCATAATTTCCTAAACTGTTATCCTTATCTTGAGTTTGCAGTTTTCACTAATATATAGAATATATTTTTTGAAGTTCATATTTATAAAGCTAAGTTCCTTGAAGCAGCATGACAAGATGGAAAGTTCTTTATTGCCCTCGATACATTTATCTATCTATTTGCTTACGTATTCATTTATTTCTGTCATTTATGTCAAGAGAGAAGACTGAAGTAGTGAATTAGCGAGCACCCTAGCCTGGGAGTTGGGGGATGTGGGTTTGAGGCTTAGTGGATTGAACATGATTGTGAAGCTAGTGCACTTGGGCAAAAGCAGAGGTGGGTTGTCTGGTCAAGGAGCCTCCTGCATTTGTCCCTGTGAGAGAGAAGTAAGGAGAGAATTGAAAGAAGGTAGATCTGGAATACTGTCAAGAGGAGCAGTCGACAGGACTATGGTCTGATTGCATATGGAAACATCAAGAGGAGGACATCAAAGGTGACTGGACATCAAAGGTTTGAGCCAGGATCCCTAAGATAGTGACTCTTTACACGAATTGTAATAAAGGAATGTTCAGAGGAAGAGTTGCTGGAAAAAGGGAACAGGTGCTGAGTTAGGTTTTGAATGTGCTGGAGTTAAGTTGTACCGAGGTGGAAACATGTGCTGGTTGGAGAGCAGGCCGGGAGCTTGAGGAACAACAGTCCAGGAGAAAGGATGCTTTTAGGTTATTGGTGCAGGCTGAGCAGTGCAGCCTTAGGTGTAGGTGAGGTTTCCAGGAGGGCAGGGAGCATCTCTGTGGAGGGAGTGAAGGAGGACCGGAATCCAGCAAGGTCACAAAAATCTAGGGAGGGAGGTATGGGGGTGGGGGTGGGGGTCTGCCACAGAGCGGTGGGAGGACTCCTGCTGACTTCCTGTCACCCCTAACCTCATGGAGGAGAAAATGGATAACAGGGGGCTGAGGTTTCTATTGCCCTTTTTTCCAACAATGAAGACAGAACCTTGAGATGAACGTGCACAGGACCCCAGATTACTGGCATCTTTCAGTTATCTGGGCTAACAGACCTGCAGTGACTGCAGAGAATGAGACTTTACATCGAGATGTGCTGTGTGATTCCTGGCCTCCGCCCCCCACCCCCAACACCCAGGGCTTTAGAATAAATAAAACTTGTTTGTACTCCCCAGTTTCCCCCTTTTCCATTTCCTAACCCACTGTGTGAAGTCTGTCTTAGGACTGGCCTCCGCCAGGCTCCTCTGCCAAAAGTTACTTTTCCTATAGGTTTTTGAGTGGTGGCTTAAGAATTCTTTTTTTGAATTAAAAAAACAAACAAACATGGAAATCCTCTCAAGTCTTTGAGAAAGGAATGGATGAGAGCAAACTCACTCAACAGGGGTTCAAGTAGGAGGCTGAAATTCATAGTTATTAGACTCTTCTGCAAATGTGGGCATGCCTTCTCCAAAAGACTAGAACCCTGGTGGTTAGGAGGCCATGGGCATCCACTGTCATCCTGATGTTAGATTTGGGCTTTGCCACTCACCAATTTCGAGGCTTCAGAGCACGTGTCTCCATTGCTCATCCACTAAAATGGGGGTTGGGTTGTTGGAAGACTTCAAAAGGTTGTGTTTAAACATGAAATAAGTAAGTGTTACTGAGTAACTGTTATTGCTCAGTTGTGTCTGACTCTTTGCAACCCCATAGACTTGTAGCCCACCAGGCTCCTCTGTTTATGGAATTCTCCAGGCAAGAATAATGGAGTGGGTAGCCATTCCGTTTTCCAGAGGATCTTCCCAACCCAGGGTTGGAACCTGGGTTTCCCACATTGCAGGTGGATTCTTTACCATTTGAGACACCAGGGAAAGTGCTTTTTTAATCCAGAGGTTAGCACCTAGCACTCAGAACTATTATTAGCTGCTCTCTCGTCGTCATTGTTCCCTAGTGCTGGTCCTTTTGACACGCTGGAACTGTCATTATGTTTTGTGGGGTTTGGGACACTTTTAGGGAGAGTGCATGGGGCTACTAGTTAAGGATTGGCTCTCTGTCAATGGACTGTGATGTTGGCAAAGTTTCTCATTTCCTTCGCTTTTTAGACTTTGGGGGTAGGAGGTGGGTGGTGAGAACTGCATATGAGCAGCTGGGTGGGTGGAGCTGTGGCTTGCCTAGCCTGGCTGGGGACTCATGGGGGCTTTTCTGGCTGTGGGACGTGCACTGCGTGGCTTGGGCCATGGCCCCGGCGGCTGTGGAGCTGTGTGTGGGTTGTGCGAGGTGTGTGTGTGTGTGGTGTGTGTCAGTGAAGGCGCGCTCTCTCGCTGTCTGGCTGAGGAGCCGCCTCTGCGTCCTGACCTGGTTCTTGTGTGCTGGCGGCCTCCGAGGCAGCTGTTGCTCCTTTCGCCAGGCCTCAGATGTGGTCGGCTCCATTTCCTCCCGCTGGCCTCGGCTGGCCGCCGCTTGAGGCAGGGGCTTCCGTCTGGAGAACCGGCGAAGCTGGCTCCATCCCGCCCCTGCCACGGTCATCGTCATGGGGGAGGAGCGAGCTGCTGCGGGGTCAGCGTGGTAGGGCTGTGCTGGGCACAGTGACTTACAGAGGATTTCTGATGGGTGGGGAATCTCAGGCTTGGCACCTTGCCTCAGCCAGACCCAGTCTCCCTCCCAGAGGGCCGCTTGTGTGTGTGTGAGTGTGTGTGTGAGTGTGTGCGTGTGTGTGTGGGTAGCAACAGAAATAGCAAGAAGAAGACGCATGCACGAATTCCTCTCCCTGAGACTCCCCTGTAGTGCTTGTTTAGAGGTCTGCATCGTTTATGCAGAGTTTCAGGTGTGTTATAGCTACTCTGTTCTTAAGCTCCCCCCCCCCCATAAAAATATAACACCTGTAGTAAATTCTGGAGCCTGTGAACAAGAGAATGCACCCATTCTCTGCTAGCCAGCGATGAGCACCGTTTGCGTCCCTGCAGATTTCCCTTTGCTGTTTTGTGTGTGCACAGATGTGCATTGTTAATAGAATTGGATTCTTAAATTGAGCAGTAATTCCAATCCTATTTTTTTCCACTTCAAATAGTGTAAACACGTCCCCTGTCATTAAAAACCCTCAGAAAGCATCCATTTATAAGTACATTCTTCAGTTTCATTTTTTCATTGAAGACATTTCCCAGTGGTTTTATTAATAATATGTTTTTATTCTTTATCACTTTAAGTAGGCATATCTGCTGATGGAATATTATATGTTAGTTTTTCTCATGTATTATTTGAAACGCACTTAGGGTTTCGTATATGTTAAACATATAAAGCATAATAACAAACGCATGTAAACTCCCTACCTGCATTAAGAGCTAGGATGTTGCTAACGTCACTGAGACTACGTGGGTATTTTCCCCACCCTCCCCCTCTTCGCCTCCAGAGGCAGCCACTACCTTGACTTTTGTGTTGATCATTCCCATGCTTTTTAAAAAAGTTCTGGTTACATATGTTTGTATTCTTACACAATACATTTACATATCCTTTTTTTCTTTAAGCTTTTTGGAGTTGATAGACTATATATAGTCTTCCGAGGCTTGCTTTTTTTTTTTTTCACCTTACTCAGTGTAGTCTCTGAGACTCATTCGTGTTCCTGTGATTCTTTCATTTGCACTGCTGTGTAATATTCCATGTCCATGCTGTGGTTGGTGAGCCCTTAGACTATTACCATGATTATGAGTAATGCTGCTGTGAACATTTGTGTACACATTTCCTGAGGCACGTGTGCAGTGTTTCTCTAGGAGTATAGAATCATAGGGTACGTGCATGTCTATTTAACATTAATAGATGGTACCACAGACCTTTCCAAAATGGTTGTTTTGCCCTCTAACAGTGGATCATGAGAAAAAAGTTTCTGCTAAATCTCACCAGCACTTGGTATCAAACTAAAATACCCTTTCCTAGTGTTTACTCGGAGAAGGCAATGGCACCCCACTCCAGTACTCTTGCCTGGAAAATCCCATGGACAGAGGAGCCTGGTGGGCTGCAGTCCATGGGGTCGCTAAGAGTCGGACGTGACTGAGCGACTTCTCTTTCACTTTTCACTTTCATGCATTGGAGAAGGAAATGGCAGCCCACTCCAGTGTTCTTGCCTGGAGAATCCCAGGCACGGGGGAGCCTGGTGGGCCTCTGTGGGGCTGCACAGAGTCGGACACGACTGAAGCGACTCAGCAGCAGCAGTGCTTACTGTGTACCTGGTGCTGTTGTGAGTGTTCTTCGTATGTTGGTTTCAGGTGACCGCCCTGTGAAGTTAGGTCCTGTTATTAATCCAGGCAGAGGGAGGTCAGCTTTTAACCTCAGGCAGACAGAGTGAAGTGAAGTGAAGTGAAAGTGGCTCAGTCGTAGCTGACTCTTTGTGACCCCATGGACTGTAGAGTCCATGGAGTTCTCCAGGCCAGAATACTGGAGTGGATGGCCTTTCTCTTTTCCAGGGAATCTTCCCAACCCAGGGATCGAACCCAAGTCTCCCGCATTGCAGGCGGATTCTTTACCAGCTGAGCCACCAGGGAAGCCCAGGAATACTGGAGTGGGTAGCCTATCCCTTCTCCATTGGATCTTCCCGACTTAGGAATTGAACTGGGGTCTCCTGCGTCGCAGGTGAACTGAGCTATCGGGGAAGCCCAGATTAAAAAATGAGAAACAGAGAGGTTAATTAATGTATTCAAGACCACACAACTAGTAAGCAGTGGGGGTAAGATTTTAACTGAACATTCTTGCTCTTAAATTCTTCAACATGGTTATAAAATAGACTCTCACAGCAGTCTTATATTTTTGTTTACTACTGAAGTTGGATATTTTTTACCTATGTTCATTCCCCATTCGCTTCATAAAAAGAAACATTTAAAAATCATCCCCTTATTGTTGGGAAACTTTTTACTATTAATGCTTCCGGGAAAATCTTTGTAATTTTAAAATTTAAAACATGTAATTGAAGCATTTCTTCTGTTGTTTTATTCATTTTGTTTGCATTTCCTTAGTGTGAGTTTGCTAGTGCTCATGCTGAGTCACTCAGTCCTGTCCGACTCTGCGACCTCGTGGACTGTAGCCCACCAGGCTCCTCTGTCCATGGGATTCTCCAGGCAAGAATACTGGAGTGGGTTGCTATTTCCTCCTCCAGGGGATCTTCCTGACCTAGGGATTGAAGCCAAGTCTCCTGCATTTACAGGTAGATTCTTTACCATGGAACCACTTGGGAAACCCTTAAGTGAGTTTGTTGTTGTTGTTCAGCCGCTAAATTGTGTCCAATTCTTTGTGACCCCACAGACCGCAGCACACCTGGCCTCCCGATCCCTCACCATTTTTCAAGTCTGCGCAAACTCTTGTCCATTGAATCAGTGATGCCGTCCACCCATCTTGCACTCTGCTGCCCCCTTCTCTTCCTGCCCTCAGTCTTCCCCAGGATCAGGGTCTTTTCCAGTGAGTCAGTTCTTCGCATCAGGTGGCCAAAAAGTATTGGAGCTTCAGCTTTTTCATCATTCCTTCTAATGCGTATTCAGGGTTGATTTCCTTAAGGATTAACTGGTTAGATCTTGCTGTCTAAGAGACTCTCAAGAGTCTTCTCCAACACCACAGTTCGAAAGCATCAGTTCTTCAGCACTCTGCCTTCTTTATGGTCCATCTCTCGTGTCCGTATGTGACTACTGGAAAGACCATAGCCTTGACTACACGGACCTTTGTCAGCCAAGTGATGTCTTTGCTTTTTAATACACTGTCTAGGTTTGTCATAGCTTTCCTTTTAAAAAGCAATTGTCTTTTAATTTCATGGCTGCAGTCACCATCTGCAGTGGTTTTAGAGCCTGAGAAGAGAAAATCTGTCACTGCTTCTGCCCTTTCCTCTTCTGTATTAGAGTTTAAGAGTTGCTTAAAATGTCTGTGCTCTTTTGGGTTGCTGTGTGGTACCGTGCCCTCATCTGTGCAGGCAAGCCTCTACCTTCTAGGAGTTTATGATGATTGGAGGAGGTTAATGAGTATGCAGTGATGAGCATGTACTTGGCCTGTCGTAAGACTATTCCATCATTATTACGTAGAGACTTCTCCTAGTCAGTCCTCTTCTTTTCCTTTCTTCCCCCAAACCACAGTAATTACTATTCGATCAGGAGGCATGAACAATCAAGGTCCCGTGCTTCTGCCAGATACGATGACCTCAAGGGATTAGGACTTGTTTCAGCTTCTTCTCTGAGTGTCACCCCAACCATTGAGAGATTCGCTGTATCTGTTCATTTCATAGTAGGAAAAAAGTTAGGCTTTAAACTATATTATTGGTATGTACATAGTAACCACAAGAAATAGTACCTCCCAGCGCCTCACACAGGGACACTCATTTTTACACTGTCCAGTGAGTTTCTGGAAGTTAGGCATAACCCTCTGAGATTTGCTGTCTACAAAGAGAACTTGGATGTGGAGCGTGAAGTCAAGGGACTGGGTTAGCCAGTGTACCCACATACACACACCATTCACTCCTACAAAAAGAGGCAAATGTGTACGTCCTCTGAAAGGGTTTCCCTGAAAGTCTCTTTCCCTACTTATAAATTTGTGTCATCAATAGATCCCTGGAGGGGAGAATTCTCTAGAGAGGTGACCAGCCGATCAACTCTAGACGGAACATGCCACGAATGCGACCCCTGTGTTACCAGAGGCAGTGGGGCCGTCCGTATGGGGGAGGGAAGGAGAGAATTGGTTTTGCTTGGAGGTGGCTGCTGAACCCTAGGACTGGGGAAAAGGATGCAGCTAGAAAGCCGCTGTTGAATAGCTGCTGGAAGAGTAGAGGAGCTGAGTTGGTAGTGTAGGCAGCTGGGAAAGTGCGGGGTTAGGACTTGCTGTCCTTTGTGGAACCTGCCTACAGGCTTATCCATTCTGGCTCGAAACACCTCCTTGGACATGTTTCTTCCGACATGGTGTATAACTGCTGGGCGACACGACAGCCCCCGGGACTCTTGGCTCTTCTAATGCCTCCTTTCCCAGAGGCCCTGAGAAAGATAGCCAGTGAGGACTTTGATCTCTCACAGTAACAGTTTTTATCTTCCAGCCTTCCTTCCATTTCCTTTTAATGGAGGATTGCTGATCTGCTTTCACGTGTTGATATTCTGAGTGTCAGGAAAGCCTTGGAAAACCTGATGCCATTTCCACGCCTTTCATTGTGTTATGGATGAAAAGAGATGTCTGGGGGTGGCAGTGCATGTTTCTGCAGCCTTGCCTGGCATCCGGGGGGCTCTGGAGCCCCTGTGGTGGGGCTGGGGGTCAGGTTGTTGCTGGATGCCTGACGTCTGAGGGACGTCTGAGGGAGGGAGAGAGGCGAAGGCTGTAGAGGAGGAGGGGCGTTGGGCCTCGGGAGTCCCGAGCAAGCAGGGCACAGGGCCGAATTCTGACCGGGCTTCCTGGGCCCCTGGAGTCTTCTGCAGGTGAGCGTGGCAACTGCAGGAGACGATGCTATGCATACATGCCAGCCCTTCCTGAAGTAGGTGGCGGGTTAGGTCTCTCTGCTCTGAGAAGGGCACTTACTCTGCCTGTCTTTCAGTAACAATGCCCTGCTGCCCACCGCCTGGTGAGGGGAGCACATACCCCTGGCCTATCCAGGCCAAGTGGGATGGGCCTGAGTTTTTCTAGTGAAAGCAGGGAAGAGACCTGGTTAGACTAGGTGTGTGGGTCCCCGTGAGGGCAGGGCTGTGTTCTGTGCTTGGAAGGTGGCTCTGGGAAGGGCAGCACCAAGACCTTCGGGGGACCCCCCCCCCCGCCCCCCGTGGAAGCAGATGGAGGGGCGGGCCAGGCTGTTCAGGAGCCGATGGCTTTGGCGGCTTTGCAGACCTCTGTGTGTGTGCACTGTGACAGGTGTCGTAACAGAGGAGGGTCCCAGAATGCCCGGAGACCCCGCAGGCCGCCTGCAAGTCGAGGCTGTAGAGGCTTGCACCAGCCAGCTCCTGGGAGGAAGGAAGAAGCAGCTGACTATTTGAACACATACTGAGCACTCTGTCAGATTCTGAAGCTGTCATGGAAGCTGTGTCCCCTTGGAGGTTTTATGGGGTAATCGGTCCCCCTCTCTTAGAAAAAGGTCTGCAACAGCAGGTGGCCGTGTGTACGATCTGGCTCCACCTGTGGCAGGCAGGACTGGTCCAGGAAGACTTTATCACGAGGGGCTGATTCTGTTCCTTGTCTCAGCCTTTATCTAATCACTTGCTTCCATAATCACACTTCATTCCCATCTCTCTGCTGTTGCCTTAGTTCAGGCCCTCATCATCCCTGATCTGGACAGCAGCGTGTCTCCTAACTGGCCTTCGGGTCACCAGCCTTCAGCTCCGTCTGCAGTCAGTGCTCTGTGGGATCGTCTAAATGCCCTCCCCCAAAATGTAAACCTGCTCCTGCGTGTCCATGGTGTGTGCCCTCCCTATGCCTTGCACTCAGGATGTGCCCAGCTGCTCACCTGCCAGGCCTTCTCATGGTTCTGTGCCTTTGCACAGAGAGTCCCTCCATCTTCCTCCTTCCCCTCCTTGAAAATACCTGCCCATCTTCTGAGTCTCGGCCCAAAGGTCTCTTCAAGAGGAAACCTTTCTTGATAGACACGTCTGTCTTCCCAGAGAGAAGTGGCTCCCGGGCCCCAGGCCCTGGAGAGACTGTTCTCGTGGCACCAGTGCTCTCAAGGGCATTTGTTTGTTTGTGGGCCTGTCTCCTGTCTTTTGCCTTGTAAACTTCTTGATGCTCCTGAAATATATAGTTTAGTCCATTGTAGGGTAAGAAACCACCCCAGAATTAAGTGGCATGAAGCAGGAATCGTTTTATTAATATTATGCTCATGGAGTCTTGGACCTGGAAGTCAGGAAGGTAACAGCATGGGTAGGTAGCTGGTCTCTGCTCTTTGACGTTGGGGCCTCAGCTGGGAGGTCTCAAAAGCTAGAGGTGACTCGATACAGGGCTAGAATTCTCGCAGGGCTCCTTCACTTACTGACTTGGCACGTTGATGCCCACTCTTGGCTGGAACCTCAGCCAGAAAAGTCCAGAACACCCTCATGCGGCCTTTCCAGACAGGCTGTGTCTCCTCACAGCCCGGTGGTGGGTGCCAAGCGTGGGTGTCCGGGAGAGCCAGGAGGAAGCTGCATTGTCTTTTATGACAGATTGGAAAACCACGACAATGGGGCTTCCACCACTATCAGAGGCTCACCCCATTTCAAGGGGAGGGAAAGAGACCCTACTTCTCCATGGGAGAAGTGTGTGTGAGTGGAGGGCTTGTGATGGCCATCTTCGGAGAATAAAATCTGCCCCCCCTGTGAAGCACTGGGTGCATACAGATGGCACACTTGAATTCTGAAGGGTGAGCAAGGGTGGTGTGTGAGGAAGAGTCTTGAGGGAGGGGTATGAGCAACAGCAGATTGTAGAGTGGAGAAAAGATGGGGGGCAGCGGCGGGGACTAGGGAGCTACTCTCAAGTTGGACAGTTAAAACGTGTGTACACGCAAGACCCCGACTAGGAGGGGAGGAAGGAGATAGAGTAGAGAGACATTTGTTTTTAGAATTGTGCGGACCTGGTGGCTGGGCACATTGGAAGAACATGGGTGATGTCTGGGTTGGGACCACTTGCGAGAATAGGGGTTGGGGACAGAGCTTTTGGAGGTGGGACAGGGAGTTTGGTCCTTTTGAGAGAGGCTGCTCTCAGTGGGCCTGTAGCATGTTCCAGGGGCTGGAAGCAGCTGGAGGCCAAACTTTAAGGAGCATCCTCAGAGCAGTGCTTGCCACAGCCCAGAGGGGAATGAGAAATGAGGGGGGAAGTGTGGAGGGCTTTAGGGTTAGGGCATGTCTAGCTGGGACTTTGAAAGGGCCTCCATCCTCCTCCCACATTGTCCTGTGTCTTGCTAGTAATTGTCAAGTAATAGCTTGGTTTCCTTTTCAATATCCCCTGCTTGTTCGGAGGACAGGATTCAGTGCATTTTTTATTGAAGTATTGAAACTTTTTCCTAAATTGAGCCGAAGCTGCCTTTCTCAAGGTTTCCCCATTTTCTGATTCCACCTCTTAGGGCCACTCGAAACGAGTTAAATTTTATTCCCAAATGATAGGCCCTTGGATGTTTAAAGATCTTCTTGAGTTTCGTCGTCTTCAGAACCAGAAGGGACCTGTTTCTCGTGTGGTTTTGAGCTGTTCTGCTTGCTTTTCCTCTGTGCCCCCTCACTGCCCAGGCACAGCTGGGCTGTTGCTCTCTGTGCTGAAGGTCCTGTTCCAGGCAGGTCCCATGTGCGTGTCCACCTGCAGATAGGCCAGTGGACTGTGAAATCAACCTGCAAGGAAGAGGGAGGGAGGGATTTGGGTATCTAGTAAGGCGAAATCCTGGTTTGTAAACTTGCCATATGTATACAAGAATCTAATGGCTCACAGTGTAAAATGTGTTTCTTACTGTCGGTTGCATCAATAGTGAAGAAGTTTGGAGACACCTTGAGTAATAAGACCTGTTGAAGTTGTCAAACCGCGTCACATTGAGTATGCGGAATCAGTAAACCTTTCCCCCTCCTGATTACTAAGATGTTTTCACGTGCGCTCCTGCTCTGTGCCGCTTCCATCTTTGACTTGCACAGATGTGTTGCAGGACCTTGTTTACCCTGTTAGATCTTTTCCTCTCCTGCCTGATGACCTTTTGGCCTGGTCCTGTCACTTGTCTATTTAATAAGTGTGCCTTCACTATCATTATTAATAAATATGTTGGCCAGGGCAGTTCTGAGGACAGAGCCGTGTGGCAGACCACTGAAGACACCTCCCCACCCCCCCCCCCCCGCCCCCGCAGCCCCGACTTGTATTCTGGGTATGGTTATTCAGCTGTTAGTGAGCCAGCCCATCCAGCCCATCATTTCCCGAAGCTGGCCCTCAGAGGGATCACAGCCAACCTCGTGGAACTTGGATGTCTGCAGCCTGATTCGCAAACCCAGGGCCCTGGCAAATAACACAAATGAATGAAGTGCTAATTAATTTGAGCAGTTAATAAATAACCCCTGACTCCTGGCCTTGGTTTAAAGGAGGCAATGTGAATAATGTGGCTGGTGTGAGGTGGAGAAGTAGTCTGTGCTCAGTTGTAGACAAAGTTGCCAGACAGGAGTGTGGGTCTTCCCAGAATATCTGGGCTTCTTGTGAAATTTGATTTTTTTTTCCCCAGACAAAAACCGAACAAAACAGATCCGTGGCAGATTTCGCCTGCAGCCCTGGCGTTTGTGACCTGTGACCTCCTCATCTCCTGGTCTAGTGACCACATAAAATAAGGCACAGATTACTTGGGTGTAGATGGGTTGATAGCTCTTCTTGAACCTGACTCCTTGAGGTCCCTTCAGTTATCCACTCAGGACTCTGACCTGGACTGATCTCACCCAGTGTACTGCAAGTTGGGGATGACGCTTGCTCTTTGCTCACCTGTTGGCACCTTTTCCTGATGGCAAGTTTCTTCTGGGATCACTGGCAGGTGTCAAGAGTGTGTCAGTGGGCTCCCTTGGCTGGGAAAACTGAAATTTAGAGGTTCTTAAAGTCTCCCACCTATCTTTGCTTCACTTTTATCTATAAATAAATATAAAAAAAAGCAAATCTTCCTTTGCTTTTTGGTCCAAAGAGTATTTTCCTTCCCTGGGAATTCATAGGCACGAGAGTGGGCCTAACTCTTCCTTGTTCTTCTTATTCACACACCCAGAGTAACTTTTTAAAATCCTTTTAGTTGCTTTGACTATTTTGGAGAAGCCTCTGCTCATACAGCGGTAGTCTTCCTGCCACTGTTTCTGTAAATCCATGCTAATCTCTCATGTCTCTCCTTGGTTGTACATACTTCTTCTGTCTTTTATAGGTAAACATGTAAAATTTGACCCCCTCAAATTCTGTAGCCTTTGCAGCCACATGAATGTAGGGTTTAAAGTAGGAAGGAGGGGCGAACAGGGTGCTCAGCCCCATTGCTAGAGGAGAGGTATTTGTTCCTAGTTCCTAGTTCTGAAAGACTGTCTTCCACCAGGGTCAGGGAGAGGCTGATGTATTCCATGGCCTGTGGGCGTGTATGGGGGACTAGGTGGGAGACACAGAGGTTAGTAAGATATGGCTCTTGGCTTGAAGGAACTACCATCTAGTGGGGGAGGCAGCTACTTGGTGTGTGGTAAGTGCTGACAGAAGCATGTGTAAGTTACTGTGGGAGCCTCAGGAAGGGAGCACTGGTCAGTCTGCCAGCCAGGTCAAAGAGGAGGTGACACCGAGCTGATGCTGGAAGAAGAAGCTGGAGACCCCAGAGAGGCTGGGAATTAGAGCTGCATGTGCAAAGCTCAGAAAAGCATATTAGAAAAGCAGGAAGGGCTTTTGTGGCCAGAACTGGGCAAGTGACAAGAATGAGGTGGGAACCATTAGGCTGGGTCTTCTCTCTGCTCACCTCCCAAAGTGAGCTGTCCCATCCCAGCTTCCCAGCACTGCTTTGGAGCCCATGATGGCTCTGCTTGACCATCTAGACTCGTATCACTTAACGTCTGCTCAATATACTTTATGTTCTACCTGAGGGACTAATGTAAGTTTTTATTTTGATAGAATTTTAAAACTTCCAGAAAAGATTAAAGAAGAATACCTGGGACTCCCATGTACCCAAATTGTTCACATTTTGCCCTATTTGCTTTATCATTTTGTCTGTGTGTGATATTTTAATATATGCGTGGATTTTTTTCTGAGCCATTTGAGATTAAGTTGGAGATACCGTTTGTCTCTAAATACTTCAGTGTGTATGTGTTCTAAGGACAAGGACATTCTTTTATACAATCATAGAATAATCATCATGTCAGGAACACAGAGATTGCTATGATATGTTCTTATCCACATCCATATTCAGATTTCATCCGTTGTCTCAGTCATGTACTTCATAGCTGTTTTTCCCCAGTCGGTGATCATGCATTTTGCTGTCCTGTCTTTTAGTCTCTCGTCAGCTGGGAGAGGTGTTTGCTTCTCTTGTCTTTGAAACTTTTTGGAGAGAACAACCCAGATGCTTTCTAGCCTGGCCTTTAGTCTCAGTTCATCTGACGTTTCCGCATGATTAAGTTTAGCTTATATGTTCTGGTTGAAGGTCTGTGTGTTATATCCTTCTCCTCAATTAGTGTATCAAGAGGCACATGATGTTGGTTTGTCCCAGTATGGTGATGACTTTGATCATTTGGTGAAAGTGGTGTCTGCCAGATTTCTAAGTTGCTGTTGTAACTAAGTCATTTTTAGAGAGATGTTTCGCCAAGCCTTCATCTGCTATTCGTAGCCTCCACTGATGAGTTTTTATATCCTTTTCTAGCCTTTTCTATGTTTTATTCACATTCTACTGTAAGGAAGAGCTTTCCCTTCCAGCGGGATGAATTCATGCAAACTCGCTTCTGCCTCTTTGCCTTACTTTTAACTTGCTGGACTGGAGCCCCAGCCCACTTCCTCTTGTGTGCTCCCCCTTCGGTGTCCTTCGGGTGGACATCAGCTGAATAATGGTGGTTCTGGGGATTGGGAAGCAGCGTGGATCTTCTTCCCAGCAAGAACTCGCTTTTCATAGGCATGAATGGCTCGGTGCGGGGCTAAACACGGGCTGTATGGGATGATCAGAGCTTCCTCAGGCCTGGGGCTGGGCTAAGAAGGTCGTCCTGTCTGCCACCTGTGCTCAGCCTGGGCTCGAGTGAGGACAGTAATAGGCCAAGGAAAGAACCATGGATTCCTTCCCACGAGAAGCCGTGCTGGGCCCTTGCGCAGACTGAATTTGTTAGTCAGAGGTGCGCGTCCCCTGCCCGTCACACACACTTGGCCCTGCTGGCGCGTTGCTGTGTGGCTGCTTAGTTAGCTTTCTCCTCCTCCTCGCAGAAGGCAAAGGTTCTGGCATCACTTTGGTCATCGTTGAAGACCTTTACGTGTGTCCTCAACAGATGCTTGGTTTCAGGGGCCTCTCATCAGTGTAATCAGTATGAGACCCAGCGAGGATCTGAGCAGCATTCAGACGTCCACGTTAGGCTCTCTTAGAGATCCGCTTCTGTGGTGCAGCCCGCTGGGAGAGGAGGTGTGGGGCAACTCGCTGAGGCTCAGGCTCGGTCAGAGACAGGGAGAGCAGGGCTAGGTGTGCCTCTCACTGACGTGGCACAGGACAGTGTGTTTCATGTATCGTGGCTCATCTTTCTCCCTCTTCTTCCTCCTCCCCTCTCTCTCTCTTCAGACAGGCTCAGAGCTCAGCCCAGTTGATGGACCTGTTCCAGGTCAGATGGACTCAGGGCCAGTGTACCATGGGGACTCACGGCAGCTAAGCGCCTCAGGGGCGCCAGTCAATGGTGCTAGAGAACCTGCTGGACCCAGTCTGCTGGGCGCCGGGAGTCCTTGGCAAGCAGACCAGAAGCCCGACTGGGACACGGCCCCAGGACCAGCTCACACCGCTCGCCTGGAAGATGCCCACGATCTGGTGGCCTTTTCGGCTGTGGCCGAAGCTGTGTCCTCTTATGGAGCCCTTAGCACCCGGCTCTATGAAACCTTCAACCGTGAGATGAGTCGTGAGGCTGGGAACAACAGCAGGGGACCCAGATCAGGGCCCGAGAGCTGCTCTGCCAGCAGTGAAGACCTTGACACGCTGCAGACGGCCCTGGCCCTCGCTCGGCATGGCATGAAACCGCCCAACTGCAACTGCGATGGCCCAGAGTGCCCCGACTACCTCGAGTGGCTGGAGGGGAAGATCAAGTCTGTGGTCGTGGAGGGAGGGGAGGAGCGGCCTAGGCTCCCAGGGACTCTGCCTTCTGGTGACGCTGGCCTCCCGGCGCCAGTCACCGGGCCGCTCCTCAACTCCGAGGTCCCCCAGATGCCTCCTCTGGAGGGCCTGCCCCTGTCCCAGAGCGCCCTGAGCATCGCCAAGGAAAAGAACATCAGCCTGCAGACTGCCATTGCCATTGAGGCCCTCACACAGCTCTCCTCTGCGCTCCCCCAACCTTCTCACGCCACCTCCCAGGCTTCTTGCCCCCTTCCCGAGGCCTTGTCCCCTCCTGCCCCTTTCAGATCTCCCCAGTCCTACCTCCGGGCTCCCTCATGGCCTGTGGTCCCTCCTGAAGAGCACCCATCCTTTGCTCCTGACGGCCCTGCCTTCCCTGCAGCAACTCCGAGAACAGAGTTTCCTGAAGCCTGGGGCACCGACACGCCACCGGCAACTCCCCAGAGCTCGTGGCCCATGCCTCGCCCAAGCCCTGACCCCATGGCTGAACTGGAGCAGTTGTTGGGCAGTGCCAGCGATTACATCCAGTCAGTATTCAAGCGGCCCGAGGCCCTGCCCACCAAGCCCAAGGTCAAGGTCGAGGTGCCCTCGTCCTCCCCGTCCCCCGTTCTCCAGAGGGAGGCGCCCACATCGTCCTCGGAGCCCGACACCCACCAGAAGGCCCAGACGGCCCTGCAGCAGCACCTCCACCATAAGCGCAGTCTCTTCCTGGAACAGGCCCACGACGCCTCCCGCCCGCTGCCCCCGGAGCTTCCTGCTCCTGGCTGGTGGGCGCCACCCAGCTCACCTGCCCCTCGGCCTTCCGACAGACCACCCAAGGAGAAGAAGAAGAAGCCCCTGGCACTAGCTGGA
Source organism: Ovis aries (assembly GCF_016772045.2). Taxonomy (NCBI): domain Eukaryota; kingdom Metazoa; phylum Chordata; class Mammalia; order Artiodactyla; family Bovidae; genus Ovis; species Ovis aries. The sequence goes on from NC_056056.1 coordinate 95,857,964, forward strand.
GGTCCTGTGGGAGCTGACAGAGCTGGCCCTGGGATCAAGCCCGGTGTCCGGAAGCCCGTTCACATCAAGAAGTCCAGGCCACGAGAAGCGCAGCCCCTCTTCCCGCCTCTGCGGCAGATCGTCCTGGAAGGGCTGAGGCCCCCAGCCTCTGAGGACGTGCAGGCTCACCCACCTGCCCCCGTCCCCACCTCACAGGGCTCTGTCGTCCCCCTGCCCCCAGAACCTTCTCTTGCGCTATTTGCACCTAGTCCCTCCGGGGACAGCCTGCTGGCCCCTACTCAGGAAATGAGGTCTCCCAGCCCCGTGGCAGCCCTGCAGCCAGGCTCCACTGGCCCTCTTCCCCCTGCTGATGACAAGCTGGAAGAGCTCATCCGGCAGTTTGAGGCTGAATTTGGGGATAGCTTTGGGCTTCCTGGCCCCCCGTCTGTGCCCATTCAGGACCCTGAGAACCAGCCAACTTGTCTCCCAGCCCCCGAGAGCCCTTTTGCTACCCGCTCTCCCAAGCAAATCAAGATCGAATCTTCCGGGGCTGTGACTGTGCTCTCAACCACCTGCTTCCATTCAGAGGAGGGAGGCCAGGAGGCCACACCCACCAAGGCCGAGAACCCACTCACACCCACCCTCAGTGGCTTCCTGGAGTCGCCTCTTAAGTACCTGGACACACCCACCAAGAGTCTGCTGGACACACCCGCCAAGAGAGCCCAGGCCGAGTTCCCCACCTGTGATTGTGTGGGTAAGTCCTTCTGGCTGGTGGGGAAGGGCAAGGGGATGAGGCCCGGTGGGCTTGGATTTCTAGGTTCTGGCTTTGATTTGGGAAACATTTGCTGTGTGCCGGCCACCACACTGGGGCCTGTGGACGCAGAAGTGAGCACGCAGGCTAGTGGAGAAGACATTGAAGGAAACTGATGGTGATGCTGTGTGGTATATCGTGTGTCAGTGGTGGTGCTTTGTCGTACAGATTGAGGCGAAGGCGTCGTGGAAGCCTTCCTGTGGGAGGTGGTGCTTGTGCTGAGGCCTGCAGGGCTGTCCGGTGGAAGGAAGATGTGCTGAGAAGAGGGAACAGCTTGGGCAACAGCTTGGTGCCCGTGACAGAGTAGGGCCTATTTCGATGGCTCTTGGCCTGAGAAAGCAAAAGGGAAGGAGTCTGTGTGGGGATGACGAAAGGCGGCTTGAGAAGCAGGCAGGGACCAGGTCTCACATGCAGGGCCCAGGGAGCCTCGCTTGGGAGTTTGGCTTAGTCTTACTGGTAATATGTAATGAGCTCCTGAGGGTTTTAAAGCACCAATCATCAGCTTGTGCTTCTGAAAGACTGTTCCGGCTTGTGGGGAGGAAAGACGGTGGTTGGGGGGGCCTGTAGGAAAGGTATTCTTGTGAGCCAGGCCTGGGCTGAAACACTAGGTGGGGAGAGGCAGCAGAGTTAGTAGCCTCTGAGGAGGGGGCTGTGGGGGCGTGGACAGCTCAGGTCTCTGGCTTGGTGGCAGTGAGCACTGAGAACGCACGTTTGGAGAAGTGGCGAGTTCTGTTTGGACAGCCTGAGTTGAAGGGCAGAGAGACTGTAGATCGGGCCCTGAGTTATGCATTTGGACGTAGTTAATTTCAGGTGATGGCTGAGGCCCTGGTGTGGATGAGAGCACTGAAGAATTGGGTCTGTTTCTGAGCCTTGCCTTCTGGAAGAGAAGCAGGGCACCGGGCCTCTGGAAGGCTGCTCTGGGGGACTTCGCTGTCTCGGGGGAGGTCATGGATGCCTCAGGAAACTCCAGGTCCACTATAGAAGGTGGATATCTGCTACTTACTGAGCATTCCGTAAAAGATGTGCACGTTTCAGATGCTGGCCAAAAAACACATTGAGACCGATGATGAGCATGTTGAATTGCTGCGATCTTATGATACACCGATAGATCTTATGAGAAGGCTGTCTTCTCTGCTTGTTTAAATACACTGTAATGTTTGGTCAGTTGTGTGATTTGTTGGGCTGTTGTATCCCAGTTGACAAGGAGAAGCTGGGCTGTCCTGCCTGCTCCAGCTATCCCAGACTCCTGGGGTACAAGACAGTGAGTGGGGCTGGCGACAAAGAATCTCTTGGAGAACAAGGAAAAGTTGGCCTCAGTGCTTCCATCCAGGGGTGCACAGATGTGCAGCGTCCTGCCAAAGGCTCACAAACGTGCCCTGAGATTGTGGTTTCCACTGAGGGCCAACCCTCTTCATTATTGGGTCTAATAATGATGTGACTTTGAGGGCCCCTTATTTCCCAGCGTTTGGGGGACACTTGTTCTGATCATAGGACGTGGGGGGCCCCCTTTCGCTCTTCATGTTTGTAGATGTCTGGCCTGTCTTCCTTTTGTTTAGGGCTTCATTTGCTGTTTCTCCTCCTCCATGGAAGGAAGTATTCTTATATAGGGCTGAGGACACAGTTGATCTGTGATAAATATTTAATTGTGGAATTCAGTGATACAGATATTGGGATGAAATACTATGTTTGGTCAAACTAATTTTTTTTAAACTTGAATTTTAATCCCATCACTTCCCCATGCCTAAAATGAAGGGGATAGTAGTACCTGGTCACCAGGGTTTATCTGAGCATTAAATTAGTTAATACAGGTAAAGCACTTAGGACTGTGTCTAGCATGTAAGAAGCACTGTAAGAGTACTTAGCTATTATCAAGCCTATCAAGTGCAAAAAAGCAAGAGAAGGATGTAAAAGCAGAAATATTACGAAGGAAAGAAAGTGTTGGCTGTTACTTTATTGATCTGTCATTTATTGTTTACCTAACCCAGTCCTAGTGACCAGTGTGATAAAATTTAAGAGAAATGGTTTAAGGACATCGTGGTCTGCTTAAAGAGACAATGTAAACAATGAAATACCCAGCGGTCCAGTCAGCAGGTATCTGCCGGGTGCCTGTGCTGTTATGTGGAAGTGGTTGAACTGCCATCGTGCTCTGAAACACTAGGCTTGGTTGTCATCTTGGAGGGCAGTGCTTTGCTTAGGAAGCTACTTTTCGGAGCTGGGTTTTGAAGACTGTAGTGAACATAGGTGGGGTGACGTGAGAAGGTAGCCACCCTAGCCCGAGGAATTCGTGAGTGTGGTTAAGGAGCAAGCCGCTGGCTCACGGTAGACCTGAGCCCTCAGGGTGCGCCTGCATTTCTTAGGCCAGAGGAGCCCCCCAGTGGATAGGACAAGATTCAGCTTGAAGCTCCTGAGCGAAAGCAGGGGCAGTAGAGAGTCGGCGTCAGAGAAATCCAGCGTGGCAACGGTGGCAGCCTGTTGCCGGGCAGGGTTTGGGGGTGGCAGGGGCAGTGGGCAAGAGGTAAGGGGAGCACCACCACTAGTTCTCCATTACTCCAACTTGTATTTTATTTGCATGTAATACGGATAAAATATTTGTATGCTATCTATTGCTAAACAAACAATTAGAACCAAACCCACCTTGTGTTGTTAAATGTTAAATTGTGGAAAAATGCTGACAATGAAAACAGCAGATACAAAGAATATTTAAATGATCAGCTCACCTAGGGTTAAAACAAGAATAGAGAGGGGACTTCCCTGGTGGTCCAATGGCTAAGATTCCATGTTCCCAATGCAAGGGGCCTGGGTTCGATTCCTGGTCAGGAAACTAGATCCCATGTGCTGCTACTAAAGATCCTGCATGCCACAGCTAAGACCTGGCACAGCAAATAAATCAACATTTTTTTAAAAATAGAGAAAAGCCTAGGAAGAACTACATCAACAGTGGGATTAAAATTCAAGTTTAAAAAAATTAGTTTGACCAAACATGATATCTCATCCCAATATCTGTATCATTGAATTCCACAATTAGAATATTTATTATGGATCAACTATGTCCTCAGCCCCACAGAAGAATATTTCCTTCCCTGGAGGAGGAGAAACAGCAAATGAGGCCCTAAACACAAGGAAGACAGGTCAGATGTCTACAAACATGAAGAGAGAAAGGGAGGGGGCCCCAATTCCTATGATCAGAATAAGTGTCCCCCAGCTGCTGGGAAATAAGGGGCCCACAAAGTCACTTCTGGTCAGACTGTGAGGGACTTTCCTCTCATTATGTTTTCTGACTTTTCTGTAATGAAATATGTATGTTATAACCAAGAAATATTTTTGAAAATGCCTCCTCCTAGAAGTGGCCCAGAAGATGGATTGGTGAAGAGTGACAACCCTGTGGCAGGAGACCAGTTAGGAAGCTGCTGAGAACAACAATAAGAACTACAACAGTAGTAATAAAGTGGCAGAGGAGAAGCTTGCTCTATTCTAGGAACTGTGCCAAGTGTTGCTTTGCAGGCACTGCCTCGTTTAATCCTCTGTAGCATCTATATGAGATAGATACTATCAGTAGTTCCATCATAATGATGTTTTTTCATTTCTTGATGTTTCCTGCTTTCTTGCAAAATTAGATTCAATGACTTTGCCAAGTCAAAGAGCTAGCATGGTGGAAGTAAGATTTGAACCTAGGCAGCTGGACCACTGTGATTTACTGTGATTAAAATTGTGTCACTGAGAAATAAGTCCAACTAAAATAGTGGTGTGAGAAATGGAGAGGGCCGAAGAAGGAAGGATTCACTTGGAAACAGTTTCTGGAGGTGCTGAGGTTTTTGTTAAAGCCTGGACAGGTGGTTTGGCAGAATTCAGCTGGTGTGGTGGAATTTATCTCTGTGAACTCAAGCTTGGGACAAGGGCTAGGAATGAAGCTTGTTCAGTCTGGAATTAATGTCAGGTGGGAACCATCTCATATTCCGGAAGCTCAGCCTCTCAACAGTGGTATGTAGAAAGGTGCAGATGGCAGGAAGCATTTTCTGTAGAAGTGCCAGTGAAATTGGGGGATGCCATTAAGCTCTCATAACAGATGATTTACATATGGGAACAACTTTATAAAACATGAAAAGGTCTTAGAGCATAGCAAAAGAAACCTAATGTTCAAGCTCCGTGGTGATTTTTGCTAAATAAGCAACTTTGGCTAATATGGGCACCACCAGGTAACCAGTAAGCCAAGCACCAAGAGCATCGTTTTGTACTTGTATGGAGATTACAGGTTTTCTGAAGGCATGCCTGGGATTCATCTCTACTTGTTCTCTGAATCTTGAAATACTGCAATTAAAGGTACCTTTTGGGGCTTCAAAAAAATAAATTTAAAAGACCTGAAAGGAGATGCTTTACTCCAAAAGGTACTATGATATGTACAGACTTGGGAAAACATGGCCCAAATTGAAGTTCTGTATTGAAATATTGGGAGAAGAGAGTATGGATGCATTTGTAGTATTTGGAAGCACACACTGGAGACTCATCTAACCACAGCTTAACCTTCCTGTGACACTCCTGTCAGAGGCAGGATGGCTCACTGCAGTGACTGTTGGCTAGGCCCTTTATGTATTTTATCTCTTCTCAGAAATGGGGACATTCACAGGACAGGGAATGCGTCCAGACGATGTTTTTGTGGGGAAAGCATTCTTGGAGGTTATCTGCCCGTCGTTTTATAGGTGAGGAGTCAGGTCCGTATCAGCTTTCACATCTTGCCCTGCTGTCTGTGAGGAGCAGTCCACAGGTCGCTGGAGACATAGAATGGCAGTGAAGGCAGAAGTTGAGACGGATTTTAGAGGCTGTTTTCATAGGAATGCTGTGTTCTGTTCAGTTGATCATCTTGCCCTAAAGTAATGGCCAAAGATCAATACAAGAAGAACATCTCCTTGGCTTCCCTGGTGGCTCAGTGGTGATGCAGGAGGTAGGCCAGGGAGATCGCACGTGCCCCAGAGCAGCTAAGCCCGTGTGCCCCAGCTCGGGAGCCTGGGAACCCTAGCACCCGTGCCCTGCAGCCAGAGAAACCACCTCAGTGACACGTGCGCACGCCGCCGCTGCAGAGCAGCCCCTGCTCACAGCCACTGGAGAAAAGCCTGCAAGGCAGCCACAAATAAATAAATAGAATTATAAAAAGGAAAGCTGCTGCTTTGCTTGGAACATGGTGAAAGTTTGAATGAGGGGTGAATGTTGTCCAGCAGATGTGGCTGATCGCAGTATCCACGGGGTGACTTCAGTGTGAGCCGCAATTTTGAATGGGAGACGTATCTCTGTCTACAGTGAAGTCTATTTCCTGTAAGTTTTTTGCTGCGTCAGGTCTCAGCTGCGGCATGGGGGAATCTTCGTTGCTCCGTGTGGGAGCTTTCCTTGCGGCACACAGACGCTAGAGCTGTGGCGCACGTGCTCGGCAGTGCAGTGTGAGGTCTTGGTTGCTCTGCAGCCTGTGGCATCTTGGATCCCCGACCAGGGGGTGAACTCGTGTCTCCTGCATTGCAAGGCAGATTCCCAACCACTGGACTACTAGGGAAGTCCCCATTACCTACGGTTTTTATGAGAATATAGTTCCCTTCTTTGTATGAAGTTTGATATGAAAAAGAACTTCATCTCTTTTAAAAGTCTTCCTGGTGGTTCAGATAGTAAAGAATCTGCCTGCAGTGTGGGAAACGGGGTTCAATCGCTGGGTAAGGAAGACCCCCTGGAGAAGGAAATGGCAACCCCTTCCAGTATTCTTGCTTGGAGAATTCCATGGACAGAAGAGCCTGGCAGGCTATAGTCCATGGGGTCTTTTACTGTTTTGTTTTTTTTTTTTTGGCAATAGAATATTTGTATACCAGTATATGGTGGGGAATCTGACTGTATAGTGGGTCGGAAGGACTCAGAAAGACCTTCTGGATGAAGTTTTGTCTTATCTGAGTTTTAAAGGATACGTAGAAGTTTAGTAGATTAATAGGGAGAAGGTAGAGTGTTCTGGGCAGAGGGACATAAAGATTATAGAGATGAAAAACCACGTGAAGATGTGGAGATGAGAAAGCATGGAGAAATACAAGAAGTTCTGGTATGACTGGTGTGTTAGGTGAAAGATTGGGAGTGGCTGGAGAGGAGAGTTTCAGGGGAAGAGGGGATGATACCAAAGGCAGAGAAACCAGTTTGCAAGCCCAGGCAAGAAATAATGTGTGCCTAAAGTAAGAATGGGACTTCCCTGATGGCTCAGATAGTAAAGCATCTGCCTACAATGCGGGAGACCCAGGTTCGATCCTTGGGTTGGGAAGATCCTCTGGAGAAGGAAATGGCACTCCACTCCAGTATTCTTGCCTGGAAAAATCCCACGGACGGAGGAGCGTTGAGGTTCCAGGTGGGTGACTGGGTGATGGTGGTGCCGTTCACCAGGATCTGACATACGGGCAGGGAAGGAAGCTGGGGCATCTGCCTTTGAGATGTCTGTAGGACCAGCAGGGGTGCACTTAGTTGGATCTGTGAATTGGAAGTTCTTCAGCTTCCAGTGATGGTAGTTGGAGTCGCAATTATAGACATTTCGCCAGGCTGACTATGTAGATCAAGAACAGAGGATACTAACTTTTATGGCAGAGACTCTCACACAGGAGACCCTGAGGGAAGTGGTGAAGAGATGTGGGAAGTATAATTGAGGAGAGATTAGGTTAGAACAAACAGATAGTTTTGGAGAGCTAACAGCATCACTGCTGAAGATGGGTCAAGATTTCATGCCAGGTTCTTCTTTGTCTTACATGATTTGTTGTTAAATAGGCGTGCTTGTCTTTTCAGTTAAATCGCAGGGTCCTTAAGAACCGGAACTGAATGTTGTATTTCTAAAGCATCTAGACTGCTGCTGATTTTATGGTGGTGCTCCACATATTTTGTGCTCAACTGATTGGCCTTATTTTATCTCTATATTAAGTTCTACAAAGATATCAGATAGAATTGGGCATAATCTCTTTACCTTTAATCTTTATCATCAGTGAGTATGCCCATTGTTATGGAAGCATTTCTGTCTGCTACCAGCAGGCCTAGTTTGCTGCTCATGAATTCACAGGCAGATGATGGAGGTTTTAATTTTAAAAATGTTCATCTGGCACACCTGATCCAGGATGGGGCCCAACCATCTGCCTGTGAGAATTTGTAATTACCAGGAGGCAACATTCTAGCAGTTATTGATTTTCATGCAAATGGAATTAGTTACATAAACTTAAGGTATTTGGCTTTATGTCTACTAAAATTACATCAGGAAGCTGAAGTGTTGCATAGGATTGCTTGGGAAAGATGGGTACAATAAAACCTTCTTGTGATCTTGACACCTGTGCATTAGTTATCAACTGTCAGTGTTGTAAAGAAAAGAAACGCCTGTGCCTGTATCTCTACATGGCTATGAGGTTCCCCAGTGGAAAAGTGTGGGTGCCCTGATCTCTGTGTAGAATGGGGTAGAGAAGGTAGAAGGTTCTTTTAGAATTTAAGGACTCCTCTTTCTGTTAGGCAGTAATGAGTAGTTTCTTGTGTTTAATCTCTCTTCCTGATAGCGCAAAGGATACATTACATTCTTTCCCCAGCCTAGTGCAAAAGTGGAACAGAGCGTATTTTTCTATTTTGAGAATAAAATTAAGTGCACAGGGCAAAAAAAAAAAAAAAAAAAAAAGCGCACCTAGAGCCACATAACTAGCATATTCTCGAAAATTGGATTTTGCTCTCCTGAGCTCTACCCCAGAGCTTTCCACTGTGTATTTTAGGAAAAAACATCATTTCTCTCACTGCTCAAAGTGAGATGTAAGAGATTTTACTTTAAGAAGAATTGAGCCGTTTCCTTGCCCCGTCACTTTACCTCTGTGAAGAAGGAAGGCATACTACGCTGGGCACTAAAAGGAAAAGTGATGACTTAATAGCAAGGTGGTAAAATATTCCTTTTCTGAAATGTGGCGAAAGGAACCAAGACAAACAAAACTAGAAGAGAAAATTTTATCAACTGAAATCTGAAAATGGCCCCAGTCTTAAACAATGAATTCCAAGGGCTATCTGCCAGCTGACAATCAATTTGAATGGAAATAATGATGACACGAGGTGTATACAACTCCCAGTGTCGGGGGAAAAAAGAGTGGAGGTCAGAAGGAGTCCGCAGCTTGGAAGGGTGGGCTTAAGACCACCCATGTAGAAGGCAAGCACTTAGGGAAGTCGGAATGCTGATAGGCTCCGTTTCCTAGCCTATTCTAGTTTCTGATGGGGTTAAGGTCTGGGGTGAGGATGGTTGGCTGGAGAGTTGAGGAACCATATGTTAGGAGCCAGCCTTGTAGCCCAGGGCCAGCAGCACCAAACAAAGGCCATTGTGCAGAGAAAAATATTTACTGAACCACCTAACCGACCATAGGACTTTATCTTGATCACAGTGACCAGTCCAGTCCTATATGAGAAAATAAACCAGAATCTTAGCATCAGACCAGAGCACAGCCCATACAGATTGAGAGGCATTGGCCCCAGTGAACAGAGCGCATAGAGGTGAAATTTCCCAGTTGCAGCTGTTCACAGCCAGATCCAGATCCTCCGGGGCTGCTGAACTTTTGAGCTAATGATTGAAACCTCTGCAACATCTAATTCTCCAAGCTTAGTTTCTAAGGGAAGAATTTGAGTTAGTGTCCAGGTAAATACAGAAGAATAAGGAGATTCTACCCATTCTGCTTTTAGGCAAATGAGTCTAGACTGGTGACTTTCAGCTGAGTGCTGTTTACCTCCTTTTTACCCCAGGGGACACCTGGCAATGTCTGAGGACAGTTTTGGTTATCACAACCAGAGAGGTTCTACTGGCCTCTAGTGGACAGAGGCCAGGGATGCTGTTAAACATTCTACAATGCCCAGAACAGCCACCCCCACCTCCTGCCCCTCAATGAAGAATTATCTAGTCCAAAGTGTCAGTAGTACCAAGGGTGAGAACGCCAGGAGGTAAACTTCCTCCATTGAATGATTAATTAATAAGTAAAAAATCCAGTATGTAACCCATTCAGATTCTGTAGGGGAAAGTGGAAAGATTAAATATAATATTCAAATGAAGACTTGCATTAGGAAATAAGAGTTTGAAGAACTGAATTATACCTTCAGGGAAGTTCATTGTGAAACCAGAAATGAAAGATGAGCTTCTAGATTAAAATTACAAGGAAGTCACAAGAGGAATGGATTAAACTGTCCAAGAAGCATAACGTTTCACAAAGCACTTAGAATATACTGAAAGTGGCAAAAAGCAGAATCAGAGGTAAAAAGCAAATCAGTGAGGAAGAGGGACAGGCTTGAAAGATCGCTCAAAGTGAGAACAGAAAATAGAAATGAACAGAATCAGAGTGGAGATAAGGGATACAGAAGAGAGACAGAAGGGGATCCTCTACACAGACTAGTTCTGTCAGGAATATTGGGAACATTTGCTGCTGTTCCCAACGAAATCAAATTGAACAAAGGCAGGAGTCAAAAATAAAATAGAAAATGTTTTTGAAATGAAAGAAAATAAAAATCAACAAGTAATGATCTAGATGAGTTTCAAGATGCATTTCAAGGATGATGGATTTCCTACTAATAAAGTAACCAAAAATTAAGTTGGTTATACATACTTGGTTTTTTAAATGTTTTTTTTTTTTAAGATATACTTTTTAAATGACCCTGTAATCCCACTCATGGACATGTATCCAGAGAAAAACATGATGCAAAAGGATACATGCCCCCCAGTGTTCATTGCAGCACTGTTTACAACAGCCAAGACATGGAAGCAAACTAAGTGTCCGTTGACAGAGGCATGGATAAAGAAGATGTGGGTCATATATACAGTGGAATGTTACTCAGCCACTAAAAGGATGAAATGCCATTCAAAAAAACACGGGTGGACCTAAAGATTGCCATATTTGGTGAAGTAAGTCAGAGAGAGAGGGAGGAATACCTCTTCTATACCTTTTAGAGAAATACCCTGTGGAATCTAAAAAGAAATAATACAAATGAACTTACGAAACAGAGACTCACAGACTTAGAGGATGAGCTTAACGGTTGTCAGGGTTGGAGGGGAGGGATAGTTAGGAAGTTGGAGATGGACATGTACACATTATTACTAATATATGTAAAGTGGATAACCAACAAGGATCTACTATATAGCATGTGGAACTCTGCTTGATGTTATGTGGCAGCCTGGATGGGAGGGGAGTTTGGGGGAGAAAACATTCTCTTAATTGAAACATATATAGGAAGGTATATAAATCTCAAGCATATCTCAGAGCTACTGCAGATTTGGTTCCAGACCACTGGAATAAAGTGAGTATCACATTATAGTGAGTCCCATGGAATCTTTGGTTTCCCAGGACATATAAAAGTTATGTTTGCACTATACTGTAGTCTGTTAGGGGTGTAATAGCATTTTATATATATATATATATATATACATACCTTAATTAAAAATACTTTATTGATGAAAATGCTAAACATCATCTGAGCCTTCAGTGAGTTGTAATCTTTTTGAGACAGTAGCATTAAAGATCACAGATGACCGTAACATATAAAATAATGAAAAAGTTTGACCTATTGTGAGAATTACCAAAATTCAAAGGAAAGCAAATGCTATTGGAAAAATTGCACTGATGGACTTGCTTATCTTAAGTTTGCAAGAAAGTTTTAGTTTGTTAAAAAAAAAAAAAACAACCAGTATCTGTGAAGCACCATAAAATGAGGAATGCCTATACAGCTTTAGAAAAAGCATGTATTTGTGTAACCACATCAAGATCAAGAAACAGAACTTTATTATCTCCCTGGTGGCACAGTGGACGATAATCTGCCTGCCAGTGGAGGAGACATGGATTCAGTTCCTCGTCCAGGGAGATTCCACGTGCACAGGGCAGCTGAGCCCGTGAGCCACGACTCCTAAGCTCATGTGCCATAACTGCTGGAAGTCCACACACCCTAGAGCCAGCAGGCTGCAGCTGCTGAAGCCTGTGTGCCTAGAGCCTGTGCTCCAGGAGAAACTGCTGCAGTGAGAAGCCTGCACACTACCACACAGAGTAGCCCCCATTCATGCAACTAGAGAAAGCTTGTGTGTAGCAGCTGAGACCCAGTGCAGCCAAAACTATAAATGTTTTTTAAAAAGTGGAGTAATCTCAGCGAGGTTTTCTTTTTTAAAATAATTGTGTTTATTTGGGGCTGTACTGGGTCTTGGTTGCTGAACACGGGCTTTTCTCTAGTTGCAGTGAGCGGGGGCTGCTGTCCAGTTGCAACGCACAGGCTTCTCTTGGTGGCGGCTTCTCGTTGCAGAGCATGGGCTCTAGGGTGCTCAGGCTTCAGTAGTTGCTGCATGCAGGCTCAATAGTTGCGACTCACGGGCTCCAGAGTGCAGGCTCAGTAGTTGTGGTACACAGGCTTAGTTGCCCCGAGACGTGGGAGATCCTCCCGGATCAAGGATAGAACTCATATCTTCTCTATTGGTAGCCAGATTCTTTTTTAAAAAATACTGTTGAGGGCTTCCCTGGTGGCTCAGTAATAAAGAATCCGCCTGCCAGTGCAGGGAACACAGGTTCGATCCCAGGTCCGGGAAGACCCCACATGCCTTGGAGCAGCTAAGCCTGTGCACCACACTGCAGAGCCTGTGCACTGCAGCAGTGACGACCGGTGCAGCCAAAAATAAATAAGTTTCTTTTTTTTTTTTTTTTAAGAAATAGAACTTTACCATCACATCAGAAACCTCTGTATACCCCTCCCTAGTCACTTAACACCTGACTCCCTGAATCAAACTGTGGCCTGCAGACCAATTCTGGCTTACAGCTGTGAGCTAAAAACAGAGTGTTTTTAAATGTTTTTATATTGCTTTTTAAAATCAAAAGAAGAATAGTATTTCATGACTCATGAACATTATATGATCAGATTTCAGTGTCCGTGAAGTCTTCATGAGACACAGTCATGCTCATTTGCTTATGTTCTGTCTGTGGCTGCTTTTGCACTGCTGCTAAGTCGCTTCAGTTGTGTCCGACTCTGTGCGACCCCATAGACGGCAGCCCACCAGGCTCCTCCAACCCTGGGATTCTCCAGGCAAGAATACTGGAGTGGGTTGCCATTTCCTTCTCCAATCCATGTATGCATGCTAAGTCGCTTCAGTTGTGTCCGACTCTGTGCAACCCTGTGGACAGCAGCCCACCAGACTCCTCTGTCCACAGGATTCTGTAGGCAAGAACACTGGAGCGGGTTGCCGTTTCCTTCTCCAGCTTTTGCACTACATTAGCAAAAATGAATAGTTGCTGTAGAGACTGCATGCCCTGCAAAAGCCTTGAATATTTGCCATCTGGCCCTTAACATAAAAAGTCTGCTGACTCCTGTCCTAAGGTAGCTACTGTTCTAACCACATTGATCAGCTTTGCCCGCTCTTAAACTTCGTATGTGTGTATGGTTTTATATTCTGGCTTGTTTGGTTCAGTGTTTGTGAGGTTCATCTGTTTGTGTGTAGCAATAGCTCATTGCTATTCTGTTTATTAGTATTATAGTATACATTTAAATGTTATAGTGTGTATTTATTATAGTATTAGTATTATAGTATTCCATTTTATGAATATACTGCCCTTAATCCATTAGATTGTTGATAGTCTTTTGGGTTGTTTCCAGTTGGGGGTTATTATGAGTCATGCTGCTGTAGGACATTCCTATATACATCCCTTGGTACATGCATGTACACACTTACATGCTACTGTTGGGTGTATATCTAGGACTGAAATTGTATGTGTTCAGCTTTAATAGGTACTGTCTGTTTTCCAAAGTGGTTGTAGCAGTTTAAACTCCCACCAGTAGTACTTCACATCTAAACCAGCAAATGGTATCGATGGGCTTTCTGCCACTGTGGTGGGTGTATAATCATATCTCGTTGTGCCCTTAATTTGCATTTCCCTCGTGATTAATGTATCTCCTCTTTTGTAAAGTTCAAGCCATTTGCCCATTTCTCTGTTGTATTTCTTTTTCTTATTGATCAGTAAGGGTTCTTTTTTCTGGGTATGAGTTCTTTGTTAGACGTTTGAATTCCATTTCTTGGGATATTGAGATTAAATGTTTGACTTAAGAATTCTGTGCCCAGTAAAGTTGCCATTCATGTGTAAAGGCTTCATAAAAACATTTCCAAACATGTTAGAACTCAAAATGTTTTGGAGATGAATCAAATAAGTGGCAGATCAGGGAAGTGAGATCTGTGGTGTGAAGGGGCTGGCACTAAACACTAAATGTATTGTTTTTCTGAAACAAAAGGTAATGTATTTATTTACACTATACTTGAACTTTGTTTTATATTAAATATCTCTTTTATAATAGAGGGGAAAAACATGTTCACAGCGATACCAACAAAAACCAGGAGGTAAACTGAAGGAAGAAGTATGAGAAATTGTGTAAGGGTGCTGACTTCTTTTTTTCCCAAAGTACTGTTAGCATTACTGAAAGCATACTGTAGATCGGTGGGGCAGGGGGAAGTAAAGGAAAACACAAAATCCATTTTAAAAGATAGGAAAGAAAAACAGGAAACATGGAAAACATAAAATGACAGAAGACCATGTGTATGTTACAGTAATAAATAGAATCAACTCACTACTGGATTTGATTAATAGCATTAGACAACACCAAGAATACTAACAAACCTTATTTGACTATGGGAAAACAGAAGCATCCATTTGTCACTGATTCAAAGCATATACTATATTCTATAAACCTTGTGAAATCTTGTCACCCATCTGGCACTGTAACTAAGTGAAAGCCCACTGCCACACAAAAGACGCACATATATAATGGTATATATCCTTGTGTATGTAAACATGTATGCAAACTAGAAGAATTAAATTCGAGAATATATACTAGTTTTATGGGGCTTCCCAGGTGGCGCTAGTGGTAAAGAACCCACCTGCCAGTGCAAGCAGGAGATGTAAGAGACGAGGGTTTGATCCCTGGATCAGGAAGCTCCCCTGGAGGAGGACACAGCAACCAACTCTAGCATTCTTGGCTGGAGAATCCCTGTGGACAGAGGAGCCTGGCGGGCTACAGTCCATGGGGCCGCAAAGAGTCGGACACGACTGAAGCGACTTAGCACAGCACAGCACTAGTTTATAACTAAGCATATAACTGCCTCTAAGTCCAGTTTCTTCCCACAGAGTATCTTCTCCCCCATAAGGCATCGAATCAAAGGAAAGATCTAGATATATTTATCAGTTCAGTTCAGTTCAGTTCAGTCGCTCAGTCGTGTCCGACTCTTTGCGACCCCATGAATCGCAGCACGCCAGGCCTCCCTGTCCATCACCAACTCCCGGAGTTCACTCAGACTCGCGTCCATCGAGTCAGTGATGCCATCCAGCCATCTCATCCTCTGTCGTCCCCTTCTCCTCCTGCCCCCAATCCCGTATTATACATGTTGGACTTCCCTGGTGGCTCAGACGGTGAAGCGTCTGTCTACAATGTCTTCTTTGTTTACATTATATTGTATACATAGTATACATAGTATGTGTGTATTATACATACATACGTTTTAATATGTATGTATTGTATGTTTTTAATATATATGTATTAATATATTTTAAATATATATACATAAAATCAGGGAAAGGGATGTAATTAAGAGAAATAAGACTTCTAAAGGACTACTTGGATGCCTTGTAAACTGCAAGGCATCCGTATAGGAAAAGGGAGAGAATTTTCCTTATAGGAAAGGAAGAGAATGCCTTTGGTTTTGCTTGGCACTTGGAGCTGTGTCTGCCTTTGTGTGTTAGTGGCCTTCCCAGAGGATCCTGACCATCTAATTTCCAGGTTAACTTGGTCTCTTCCCTCCCCCACTCCCTATATACATCCTTCTTTAATCCTCTCTGTCTTATGGTTCAAAATTGTGTCTATTTGGAGCAAGTCAGTTTCAATCCTTTCATTGTTTTAATACATTTAAACATTGATAGGTTATGGACTGTGCCAGGTACCTTCCATCTCACGTAATCCTCAACAATTCTAAAATATAGAAACATTACTTTCACTGCCTAAAGCTCCCAAGTATTGTGTGACTTGGGCACAGTCATACAGTTTGTTTGGCAGAGCCTAGACAGCAGCTGTGTATTGAGTTCATATTATACTCCAAATACTGCACTTGGCCCTTTATGTATTTTACCCAAGAAGGTGTGAGGATTAGAGAGGCTAGGAAGATAATTCATCACAGTTGCCCAGGTCTCTGTAAAATCTGTGTTCATTCTGCTGTGACATGGTAACAATAAAAATGTGATCCCTGCTTTGATACTTTTGTTGTATGCAAGGTGCTCTGGGAGTCCAGAGGGAAAGAAGTCTAAAAAGGCTTCACAGAAAAGGTGGCATTTAAACTAGGCCTTAAGAGATGAGTTTTCCAAAGAAAGAAAGAAATGAAGGCACTGTTGCCAATGGGAAAAGGTGTTTCAAGACACAGGAGTATTGCATGGTTGTGTAAAAAGGAGATGCAAGGCTGAGAGGTATGCAGGGATGACTCCTTGGGAGCCTTGTGGACTGTGCTCTGGAATTGGGTTCTGTCTTCTGTCTGGCATGGAACTGGTCTGATCACATTTCTGTTTTGAGTCTAACTGGTATTGGGTAGGATGGTCTTTGGAGGACTGAGACCAGTTAGGAGACCATGACACTAATTCAGAGTGGGAGGAAGCGTCTCCATGAGCAGAAACCGTAAGCAGCAGACACCTTCCATCAGTTAATTCCTCTACTGATGGACACACCATGGCCAGCCATTTGTTTGTTTTCAACCACAAATACAACTGAACTCATTTTCACCAACCTAGTCTTATCCTTAGTGTGGGTAATGACATAAACACCTTTATGTGTGCATATATACTGATGTATGTGTGATTGTGTGTGCATACTAACACATTATACACGCTATACTGAAATTTGCTTGTTTTCCCATTTGAAATATCTTGGAGGTCATTTTTTGGTCCGTAAATCTGGAGCTGCTTATTCCTTTTGGTAGATGCTTAGTATTTCATTATATGGATGTGCTATAATATATTTATTACACATAATGTATTCTGGACATTTAGGTTTCTGATATTTTGCCATTACAAATAATGCAGTGAGCATTCTTTTATATACATATCACTTTGTACATATGTACATATATCTGAGTTCCTAGAAATAAATTCTTAGAAGAATTTGACATTCTTTGAAATTACTGAGGCAAGCAGGTTGGGCATTTGTAATTTTAATATATTGCTAAATTACTTCCATACTGCCTGTTTTCCTGTACTCTAACCAACATGAGGAGTTATCAGACTTTGATGGTGACCCATCTGAAAGGTAAAACTGGTAGTTTATTATACCCTTACATATGTTTGACCCGTTTTCATTCCCTTTCAAAGAACCAGTTTTATCCTTTTTTCTTTTACCTCTTGTATTATTGACCTTACTTCGCTGGAGGAGCACTTGATAATGTTAAAGAAAGCAACCATTTGTCTGGTGTGAGATCCAAGTATTTCTCCCCAGTGTGGTGTTTTGTCTTTTGACTTGACTTTTGGTAGTTATTACTTAAATTTTTCTTTAGTTATATTTATCAGAGTTTGGGGAGTATCTGTGTGTATTGGCTTCAGAATTTCAACTTATACTTAAAGAAGACCTTCCCATTTCCATGATTTTTTTTTTTATAACTCATCCATTTTTTTTTCCTTCTAGAACTTCTATAGTTTAACTTTTTGTATTTAAATCTTTCAACCATTTGGAATGCATTTTGG
This sequence comes from Ovis aries, assembly GCF_016772045.2. NCBI lineage: Eukaryota > Metazoa > Chordata > Mammalia > Artiodactyla > Bovidae > Ovis > Ovis aries. The sequence goes on from NC_056056.1 coordinate 95,875,481, forward strand.
GGTAAGGTATTCAGTATGGATCAGATTTTTCCCCAGTTCCAACACTATGCATTAAAAAATGAATCCTTCCCCGATCTTCTTATATGTGGGTCTTATCTCACCCAGCTAGACCATAAACTTTTTAAAGGCCCAGTTAGTTATTGTTCTGTCTTGCTTTCCCCCTGAAACTGAGCATAATGTTCTACCTAGAATAGGTGCAACATTAATTTTTTACCTTTTAAAAGTTGTGAATTCCATATATTGGCAGGTACGCAAAAGATTCATGTACAGTTTAATGAACATTTATGAAATGAGCACCTGTGTAACCACTGTCTGAATCAAGTAGTAGGCCATTTCCAGCTCCCCAGAAATCCCCTGTATGCCTTTCCCAGTCACATTTCTCTCCCATCCCCCAGAGGCAACCACTCGCTTGACTTGTGACAATGATTTCTTAGTTTTTCTTTATATTAAGATTGAGCTATATGAAATTGCCAGTTTTTTGTAGGCAAAAAAATCATTGAATAATTTAGACCTGGGTATGGATCTCTGTTGGTGGAACCTGGTTTTGAATATTATTTAAATGCAGTCTTACTGTATGTGTTATGTGCTGTGCTTCTTTCGCTGACTGTGGTGGTGTGGTACGCAACAGTGGTGCTGCAGTTTGTCAGTTCCCATTGCAGGATGTGTGCTGTTACATGACTCTTCTGTTTTCTGTGTCTATTTCATTGTTGCTGGATTATGGGTTGCTTCCAATTTTGACTGCTGTGAATAATGTTGCTGTGAAAATCCTTGTGGGTGTTTTGATGCGTGTGGCCAAGAATTCCTCTAGGACAAGCGAAGTAGGGTCCCCTGTATAGTGTGTGGTTTGTTTTATTTAAAAAAAAAAAATAAATAAATAAAACATTTTTCCTTGGAGAAATTCTTTTCTTTTTTAAAGGAGTTTACCTTATTTATCGGATGTGCTGCGTCTTCATTGCTGCTCGGGCTTTTGTGGTTGTGGCAAGCGGGGCTACTCAACGTGCAGGCGTTGCCGTGGCCTCTCTCATGCAGAGCGCTGGCTCAGGGGCACATGGGGCTCAGCCGTTGCAGCTCCCGGGCTCTAGAGCGCAGGCTCGATAGCTATGGTGCCCGGGCTTAGCTGTTCTGTGGCATGTGGGGTCTTCCTGGGTCAGGGATCAAACCTGTGTCTCCTGCATTGGCAGGCAGATTCTTTACCACTGAGCCACCAGGGAAGCTCTGTTTTTAAAACTTTTTGTTATGAAATAATTTTACATTTATAGAAGAGCTGCAGAGTTGATGCAGAGTTCCTGTATGCCCTTTACCCAGTATACCCTAACTATAAATGTCTTACATAATTATGGTACATTTAAAACTAATGCTTTAATGTTGGTACAGTGCTATTAACTAAAGACTCTGGATTTTGTCAGTTTTCCCACTAATGTCCTTTTTCTGTTGTAGGGACCATCGCAGAATGCCACATTGTGTTGAGTTGTGTGTCTCCCTAGACCTGACACAGAGTTATCGGCCGTAGCACAGTGTTTTACAGTATTTGTGTAAAGTTCTTTTGTTCATAGCCTTACAGTATCCAGTCAATATAGCATTTTCTAGAGTTACTATTACATAGTCTTTTTTTCTTTCTCTTAGAAAAATTCATATAAAACTTAGCCATGTTGTTGTATGGATCAATTTTTTTAAATTGCGGTGAACTTCATATAACATACAACTAAGCGTTTTAAAGTAAGCAGTTCAGTGACATTCAGCACGTTCAGAGTGTTGTGAAATCATCACCTCTGTCTAATTCCAAAACACTTTCATCACTCCAAAATAAAATCCTGCGCCTATTAAATTGTAACTCTCCATTCCTCCCCACTCCCAGCCTCTGGCAACTGTGATTCCCATTTCTGTTTCTCTGATTTACCTACTCTGGATATTTCATTTGAAGGGAATCATGCAATATATGTGATATCTTGTGTCTTGACTTTTCCACTTAGCATAATGTTTTTGAAGGTGTCTCCACGTTGTAGCTTGTATCAGTAATTTATTCCTTTCTTTTTTTAAAATTGTGTTAAAATATATTTAGTATAAATTTTGCCATTTTAATCATTGTTTAGTGCACAGCTTAGTGTCATTAATTACATTCACAATATTATGCAATCATCGCCACTATCTGTTTCTAAAACTGTTTCAACGCTCTAAACAAACTCCGTACCCATTAAGCAATAACTCCTCATTCCTCAGTCCTCCCAGCTGCTGGTAACCTCTAATCTAACTTTTTCCTTAATGAATTTGCCTATTCTAGGTATTTCATATAAGTGGGATCATACAGTATTTGTCCTTCTGTGTTTGGCTTATTTCACGTCAGGAAGCTTGCACAAGCCTCTTATCCTCATCCATCAGAGGGCAGACAGAAGGAGCAAGAACAGAAAACTAACCAAAATGATCACATGGGTCACAGCCTTGTGTAGCTCAGTGAAACCATGAGCCATGCTGTGCAGCGCCACCCAAGATGGACGGGTCATGATGGGGAATTCTGAGAAAACATGGTCCACCATAGAAGGGAATGGCAAACCACTTCAGCATTCTTGCCTTGAGAACCCCATGAACAGTATGAAAAGGCAAAAGATAAGACACTGAAAGATGAGCCCCCTGCCCCGGCCAGATCAGTAGGTGTCCATATGCTATTAGAGAAGAGCAGATAAATAGCTCCAGAAAGAATGAAGAGTCTGAGTCAAAGCAGAAACAATGCCCAGTTGTGGATGTGTCTGGATGGTGAAAGTAAAATTCAATGCTGTAAAGAGTATTGTTGCATAGCAACCTGGAATGTTAGGTCCATGAATCAAGGTAAATTGGTAGTGTTCAAACAGGAGATGGCAAGAGTAAACATTGACATTTTAGGAATCAGTGAACTAAAATGGACGGGAATGGATGAACTTAATTCAGATGACTGTTGTATCTACTACTGTGGGCAAGAACCCCTTAGAAGAAAGGGGGTAGCCCTCATAGTCAACAAGAGAGTCTGAAATGCTGTTCTTGGGTATAATCTCAAAAACTACCAAATGATCTCAATTCATTTCCAAGGCAAACCATTCATCATCACAGTAATCCAAGTCTGTGCCCCAGCCACTAATGCCAAAGAAGCTGAAGTTGAACAGTTCTGTGAAGACCTGCAAGACCTTCTAGAACTAACACCAAAAAAAGATGTCCTTTTCATCATAGGGGATTGGAATGCAGAAGTAGGAAGTCAAGAGATACCTGGAATAACAGGCAAATTTGGCCTTGGAGTACAAAATGAAGAAGGGTAAAGGCTAACAGAATTTCGTCACGAGAATACACTGGTCATAGCAGACACCTTCTAGCAGCACAAGTGATGACTCTCTGCACGTGGACTTCACCAAATGGTTAATACCAAAATCAGATTGATTATATTCTTTGCAGCATAAGATAGAGAAGCTCTATACAGTCAGCAAAAATAAGACCAGGAGCTGAGTGTGGCTCAGATCATGAGCTCCTGATTGCAAAATTCAGACTTAAATTGAAGAACATAGGGAAAACCGCTTGGCCATTCAGGTATGACTTAAATCAAATCCCTTATGATTATATAAGTGACAAATAGATTCAAGGGATTAGATCTGGTAGACGCAGTGCTTGAAGAATTATGGATGGAGGTTCATAACATTGTACAAGAGGTGGAGACCAAAACCATCCCCAAGAAAAGGAAATGGAAGAAGGCAAAATGGTTGTCTGAGGAGGCCTTACAGATAGCTGAGAAAAGAGAAGTGAAAGGCCAAGGAGAAAGGGAAAGATATACCCAACTGAATGCAGAGATTAGCAAGGAGAGATAAGCAAGCCTTCTTAAGTAAACAATGCAGTGAAATAGAGGAAGACAATAGAATGGGAAAGACTAGAGATCTCTTCAAGAAAATTAGAGGTCACAAGGGAATGTTTGATGCAAAGACGGGGACAGTAAAGGACAGAAGCAGTAAGTGCCTAACAGAAACAGGAGAGATTAAGAAGAGGTGGCAAGAATACACAGAAAAACTGTACAAAAAAATGTCTTAATGACCTGGATGACCACGATGGTGTGGTCACTCACCTAGAACCAGACATCCTGGAGTGTGAAGTCAAGTGGGCCTTAGGAAGCATTACTACAAACAAAGTTAGTGAAGATGATGGAATTTCAGCTGAGCTTTTAAAAATCTTAAAAGATGCTCTTAAAGTGCTGCATTCAATATGTCAGCAAATTTGGAAAACTCAGCAGTGGCCAAATGAAAAGATCTGTTTTCATTCCAATCCCAAAGAAGGGTAATGCCAAAGAATTTTCATTCCAATCCCAAAGAAGGGTAATGCCAAAAAATTTTCAAGCTGTTGCACAGTTGTGCTCATTTCACATGCTAGCAAGGTAATACTCAAAATCCTTCAAGCTAGCCTTCAACAGTACATGAACTGAGAACTCTCAGATATGCAGGCTGGATTTAGAAAAGGCAGAGGAATCAGTGATCAAATTGCCAACATCTACTGAATCAGAGAAAAAGCAAGAGAATTCCAGAAAAACATCTGCTTCATTGACTACACTAAAGCCTTTGACTATGTGGATCACAACAAACTGGGAAATTCTTAAAGAGATCGGAATACCAGATCACATTTCCTGCCTCCTGAGAAACCTGTATGCAGGCCAAGAAACAACAGTTAGAACCAGACATGAAACAACAGACTGGTTCAAAGTTGGGAAAGGAGTACGTCAAGGCTGTATATTGTCACTCTGCTTATTTAACTTCTATGCAGAGTACATCATGCAAAATGCCAGGCCGGGTGAATCACAAGGTGGAATCAAGATTGCTCGGAGAAATATCAGTAACCTCAGAAATGCAGATGCCACCAACCTAATGACAGAAAAAGAAGAGTAACTAAGGAGCCTCTTGATGAAGGTGAAAGAGGAGAGTGAAAAAGCTGGCTTAAAACTCGACATTCAAAAACTAGGACCGTGGCATCCGGTTCCATCACTTCATGACAAATAGATGGGCAGAGAATGGAAACAGTGACAGACTTTATTTTCCTGGGCTCCAAAATCACTGCAGATGGTGACTGCAGCCATGAAATTAAAAGACACTTGCTCCTTAGAAGAAAAGCTATGACAAATCTAGATAGCATATTAAAAAGCAGAAACACCGCTTTATTGACAAAGGTGTGTACAGTCAAAGCTGTGGCTTTTCCAGGAGTCATGGATGGATCTGAGTTGGATCATAAAGAAGTCTGAGTGCCCATGAATTTATGCTTTCAAACTGTGGTGTTGGAGAAGACTCTTGAGAATCCCTTGGACTGCAAGGAGATCAAATCAATCAATCCTAAAGGAAATCAGTCCTGAGTATTCATTGGAAGGACAGATGCTGAAGCTGCAATATTTTGGCCACCTGATGTGAATAGTTGACTCATTGGAAAAGACCTTGATGCTGGGAGAGACTGAGGGAAAGAGGAGAAGAGGGTGACAGAGGATCAGATGATTGGATGGCAGTATGGACTCAATGGACGAGTTCGAGCAAACTCAGGGAGATAGTGAAGGATAGGAAAGCCTGGCGTGCTGCAGTGCATAGGGTCACAAAGATGGGACACGACTGAGCAACTGGACAAGAACAGCAGAATGTTTTCCAGGTTCATCCATGCTGTAGCATGTATCAGAATAAATCCTTTTTATGGTCACATACTATTCCATTGTATGGATATATATGTTCATCTGTGTTGATGGACGCATCTGCTGGTTTTCACCTTTGGCTCTCGTGAATATGCTGCAATGAACACTGCGTACAGGTCCTGTTGGAGTCCTTGTTTTCAGTTTGTTTGGGATCCATACCTTAAAATGGAGTGCTTTGCTAACCTCTGGTTTAGACTATATGTAGTGATAAACTAAATGCCAAAGTGGTTAGACCTCAGTCTTGATAGTATGTAGTTTTATGAGACTTTAAGATTTTTGCCAACTTGGTCCATGTATAACGGTGTTTCATTGTGATTTTAATTTGTAGTTCCTGATTTCTATTTTAATTTGTATCCTGATTTCCTGAGTTTGAGTGTATTTTCACATGTTTGTGAGCCATTTGAATTTCCTGTTTTATAATGTGCCATTCATTTTCCTATTGGTGGTTTGCCTTCCTAAATTTCTGTTGGTGAATTGATGTCTCCAAATGATGTTTACTCTGTTTCTACAGAACAAATAGTGGAGAAAGATGAAGGTCCATATTATACTCATCTGGGATCTGGCCCCACAGTAGCCTCCATCCGGGAGCTCATGGAGGAGCGGTGAGTGACGCACAGATGTCCAAGGAGAAATGGGCAAGTTGTCAATAGAACGTGCATTTTAAGCACCTCTCATTTTCATTGCCTTACCCTAGACAGCCTACAGAAAGGAATCCCTGATACCCAGACTGTGGAAAGTTGAATGTGGGATTTTCCCCCGCTCATGGTCTGGGTTTCTTTCTGTCTGTAGGTCTGCCCTTCGTATATCCCTCTGTCCCCGCTTTCTCTCTCATAATTGACAGTTTTCCTTTAAGGAATGGGGTTGAGTGGCTGTCTGTCCTGTGGAGTCCCCAGGGCTGAATTTTGCACTACCTTTCCTGTGGCATTGTTCAGCAGGCTCTTCTGCCCTGTGTCCTGTAAATCGGCAGTTACATCTAAAGGCTTGATCAGAATCTGATTGTTTCTTTCTTTTAAAACTACTTCTAGGTGATGTTTTGTACCACCACTGGGAGGAATGTATGCCTCATATTTGGCCAGTGGCACCTGTTTAGATGATCTCCTGAGTCATTTTGACATGATCCTAGGAATTCTTGATTTCTTGTATTTTTATGGGGGAGAGATTATTTAGAAAAGAGACTCCAGGTGCTGGGAGTGTTCATTTCTCTAGGCCATTTCAAGTAGAAAGAGCCAAGATCTATGTGTAGGTGTTTTATTTTTGTTATTGTTTAGTGATTAAATACATTTGAGTTCATGTACATTTACAATTCAATACAAGACTGTAGGGCTTTTACTTAGCAGCTCTGTTTTGCTTTTTTACCAGTAAAAGTAGTTTTATATAAATAGAAACTTTTAAATCCATGTGTGTCCATAGTAGATACTAAATACTGTGAGTTCCAAAGTGTAGGCAGGTAAAATAGCTTGGTGCTTGAGAACACTGGGACCCTGGAGCTGGACTAAGGTCCAGTCCTGGCCCTTCCACTACTGCTGAGTTCTTTGGTAAGTTGCTTTACTTCTGTGTGGCTCGGTTTTCTTATCTACAGAATAGGGATGATAAAAGTATGTACACTGAAGGAGAATTATGAGCATAAATGGAATTGATGTCCAGAAAGCATCTGGTGCTTACTAGTAAATATTACATACGGGGGGTCTACATCATATCCACATGGACTGTGGGTTTTTTATAACTAATGTTTATTAATATTTTAATAGTAAAGTCACAGATTATGTAAGACATAAACATGTTGGCTCATACATATGCATACAGATGTGGAAGGCCAAGGGCTGAGTGGCTTAGAATTTCCAGAAATTTGGGGACCAGATTTTATCTGCCCAGTGTAGCTAAACTGATAAATCAGTAGAAAACATGATTTTGAACTGCATAACTATAGTGATGTCCTCGAATGAATAAAAGGTAAGATGGACGGAGGACAGTGATCTACTGTAAACACTCTTAATTATCCTGTAGCATCTGGAAACATTTGTATTCATAGTAGCCCATCAGAAAAGCATTTGATTAAAGACCCAGTCTGTAAATTCAAGCCTGATTGAAAGAGCACCTCTGAGTCCATGAAAATCATCAAAAAGTCTACAGATTACAAATGCTGGCAAGGATGTGGAGAAAAGGGAACACTTAAAACAGTCTGTGGGCTTCCCTGATAGCTCAGTTGGTAAAGAATCTGCCTGCAATACAGGAGACCCCAGTTCAGCTCCTGGGTTGGGAACATCCACTGGAGAAGGGATAGGCTACCCACTCCAGTATTCCTGGGCTTCCCTTGTGGCTCAGCTGGTAAAGAATCCGCCTGCAATGCAGGAGACCTGGGTTCGATCCCTGGGTTGGGAAGATACCCTGGAGAAGGGAAAGGCTACTCACGCCAATATTCTGGCCTGGAGAATTCCATGGACTGTGTAGTACATGAGGTCACAAAGAGACGGACACGGCTGAGCGACTTTCACTTTCAAAACAGTATGTGGGATTGCTGAGAAAAACAGATATCATATTAACACAAATTATGTGGAATCTAGGAAAACAGTTCTGGTGAACCTGTGTGCAGGTCAGGAATCGAGATGCAGACATAAGGAGTGGACGTATGGACAGGGGTTGTGGAGGAGATGGGGAGAGGAGGGTTGGAGGAATTGGGAGAGTAGCGTTGACATATATATATATACACACTACCATGTGTAAAATAGAGAGCTCATGGGAACCTTCTCTGTAGCACAGGGAGCTCAGCTCCCTGCTCTGTGATGACCTAGAGGGGTGGGATGCGGGGGTGGGGTGGGAAAGAGGTCCCAAAGGGAGGGGATGTGTGTATACTTACAGCTGATTCACTTCATTGTACAGCAGAAACTAACACAACCTTGTAAAGCGATTATACTAAAAGAAGACCAGTGTGTGTGGTTTTACACGCACCCCTGCATGTGCCCACATGTATATGTGTTGCAGCTTTGAGGCTGGAGTGGGCATTATTTTGGCCAGTGATTTTTGTGAGGAATTTTGACACCATTGTTTACAGGTTGAGGGCTGCAGTGGAGTCAGATATACAAGTTTGATCTGAGATAGTTTTTACATTTGTTCGTTTCTTGGTAACAGTTTTATAAGATTTCTAGACACTTCTCTAAATTACTTTTAGTTATAGAAAAGTATGCTTTGAAAGAAGGATTAAGAGATAATGATACAGTTGAGATTTGTCCTTTCCTTTTTTCTCATTGCTTTAAAAATAACAGCCAAGTGTAGATTCTTCAGAAACTGATCCAAGGGAGGAATTCCTCTCAAGACCAGGAATACTTGTGTTTTTCCTCAGCAACTGGTTTATTTTTATCTTAAGGACCTTGTAAATCATGGAACAGATTGTGTTTCCATCTTTATGTTGGCTGTTAGTAAGCTTAGCACCAGATTTGTGTATCCTCATTAAGAGGAACGTAATTTCTCATCTTTGGCCCATGGAAGTCTATGCAGGTTCACCCCTGAGTCCTTCATACGTAACCCTAAGGAGCCTTCATTAGCTTCCTTGATTTCTTATGCGATGAAATGTTCTAGACTCATCTCTTTAAAATATGCATAAGATCCCACTGTTTGCATTTTGCATACAAATGTCATGTCTGTCTGTTTCCCCCTTTACTCTGATTTTATCACCTGTTATTTTTATCACATAGACATCTTCTTAAGCTTCTTCTGCAACAAGGAGGGGAATGAATGATTGCTGAAACACACCTTGATGGGAGTCTAGTTTGTGAATGATCTGAGCTATCTCTTTCTCTAGACTCCCCCGCCCCCCACCCCACCCTTTCTCTGCAGGACCACTCTACAGCCAGGAGTTGGCCAAGACGAGGAGGGAAGAAAACTGAAATCCAGGGGATGTTGGTGCTTTTAGCTTATCTGGTAAAGACTTTGGAAGGAGGGGGAGGTTCAAAGCAAGTCCTGAAATATTATACAATTTATTAATGGGTTCCATACCTCCAGGTACCCAAGTCCTTGTCACCATAGGTGATTGGAGTCAGGTGTTTAAACCCATGTCTGAGAAGGGCCTGCTGCACAGGGACATGTGTCCTGTAACTGGGAAGGGGATTCTCTGCAGCCTAGCAGTTCATTACATGTTCATTCTAGGAATGAAGCACCAACACCCTGCTAGCAAATCCTCTGAGTTTGGGGGGAACTGGTCTCATTAATGTGTGATGGAGGTAACCCCAAAGAATCACAACTTTAGATCAGTGGTTATCAAGCTTGAGCATGCTTCAGGTTTCCAAAGGACTTGTGAAAGCGCAGATGGCTGGACCCCAGCCCAGGGTTTCTGAAACAGCAGGCCTGGGATGGGATTTGAGAGTCTGTATGCTCGTCCCAGCACCACCTTTGAGAATCACTGGCTAAGACGATCAAGTTACCCTTTAGAATAAACTTTCAGCCTATCCTTGCAGACTTGACTTTATGGTCTAGGAGTTCACCTCTATCCTAACCTCTTAATGATAGGCCAGAAACTAAGACATTTAAGAAAAAAAGAGTTAAATCCAGAGTTGTTGGTTGTCTTTAAACACAGAGATAGTCCTGGTTAAAAAAAATTCTGCCTGATCAGACAGTGCTTGGCTCTTTTATTTGCTCTCAAGTACAAAGTTCACTGCAAGAAGCATTTCTCATGAGGATAGCACAGTGGGGAAGGTCTTGGTCAGAAAGCCCGAGTCTGTGTCCTCAACTCACCGTTCTGTGGGGAACGATATCCTGTGGGTTTCAGTGAGAGCAGTATGGTTGCTTTGGGTCATTCTTCCCACAGCGGCCCCAGAACACACTGAATGCCCAGGCTCTGCGCGCATGGGCCTCTTCCGGATAAATGCTTGTGGGGTTGAAAGTTTTCCAGGAGTCAGACAAGAGCAGGACTATCTGGTCTTTTCCTCTTGAGCCAGACCACGCTATATATAAACTCCCCGAGTCCTGTCTGCAAACACATTCTATAGCATAGCCTGAAAACTTTAATGTAGCAGTTATCAGCTTTTCACTTCATTCCCGAGATCTTGAGTGAAATAGAAAACATTGAACTCAGAGAAACCTTAGATCAGCATTTTCAAAAGTACTTGTTTTCTTTTCCAGTTACAAAAATAAAACATGTCTATAAAAGGCCATTTTTAAAAAGCTTATAGTGAATAAAGCTAATTATCCTCCGAGAAGAAAAAATTTTTTCAAGTTTAATTTTTTTCTAAGCATTTGCAAAGATACATGTACGTGATTAGAGAAATTTTGAACAAAATGGGACCAAGAATACTATACCCATGTTGGTGGATACTTTCTTCTCCACTTGATTTTTTTCACGTCAGTACATATAATCCTGTTGAATCCTTTTTGATAGCTATATGGTTTTCCATTACATGGCCATTTATTTAATTATGTTTTATTTAGTCAGTCCTATACTAGATATTTGGGCTTCCCTGGTGGCTCAGTGGTAAAGAGTCTGCCTGCCAACACAGGAGACGCAGGTTCGATCCCTGGGTCAGGAAGATCCCCTGGAGAAGGAAATGACAACACACTCCAGTATTCTTGCCTGGGAAATACTGTGGACAGAGGAGCCTGGCGGGGTTTTGTGACAATCCATGGGGTCACAAAAGAGTCGAACACAACTCAGCAACTAAACAACAACAATACTGCATATTTTCGTTGTTTCTAAATTTTCTTGTTGATGCAACAATATCTTGTTCCTAAATGTTGGTGTATTTGTACAAGTTATGTCAGAGATAGAGAGTCCTAGAAGTGAAGTGGATAAGATAATTACGTATATGTATGTGTATAAAGAAAATGTAAAACAGTAGTGGTTATGATAGTTATGATACAAATGCCTAGTAGTTATGATAACATTACCCTCTATTAAATAATATACTGAAATAATATGCCATGACCAAATTGGATTTATTACAGAAATACAACAATTGTTGGATTTAGACAGTCTGTTAAAATAACATACCTTGTTAATTGACCAAAGGAGAAAAACCATTCTTCTATGTCCTTAGTTGTTAAAAATGTATTTGATAAAATTGATCAATGCTTTTTTTAAAGGTTTTGAAAAATTTATTTATGGCTGTGTTGGGTCTCATTACCTCCTGTGGGCTTTCTCTAGTTGCGTGACTAGGGGCTGCTCCCTAATTGCCATGCATGGGCTTCCCATTGCAGTGGCTTCTCTTGTTGCAGAGCATGGGCTTTAGGGCGCACGGACTTAGTTGCCACTCAGCATGTGAAGTCCTCCCGGAACAGGGATCAAACCCATGTCCCTGCATTGACAGGTGAATTCTTAACCACTGGACCACCAAAATTATCAATTCTTGATTAAAAATTCTTAGAACAGGAAACCCTTAATAGAGCTCTTCAAAATAAGGGAGTCTCTGTCTGTAGCCCAAAGTTAGCAAGCTGCATGCTCAGGGGTAAGTAGTTGGAAACATTTCCAGGAAAGTCAGGAAATAAGCAAAGATGCCTGCAGGAGCTCCGGAAGCGCTAACCAGTACAGACAGACAGGAGCCTGAAGTAGAGCCATGGAAAGTGGAAAGGAGAAGCTGGCAAATAACTGTTATTCTCAGATGATACAATATTGTATTAGAAACTAGAAGCTATTAAAAATAAGACAATTTAGTAAGATGGATGTTTGCAGTGTTACGGGCTCTTCCTTTGTGCCAGAAACTGACGGATTGGCCAGGAAGTTCATTCAGGTTTGCCAGCCCCTATTCCCGTATGGACTTTTTGGCAGTGCTTTAAGGCACTCCCAAGCCTAGGAGACAGGAACCATTTTTATGTCCATTTTACAGATGAGGAAACTGAGGCTTAGAGAAGTTCAGCTGTTTGGCCATAGTCTTGTAACAGAAGGGCTGCGTGGGCTCTCAGGCCGCAGCTCTCTGACCCTGAGGCTGCGCTGTAGCAAGCATTGCCCCCGGGGTAGTTGTGTGCCCTTGGGCAAGTCAGTTCGGCTCTGAGGGCCACAGTTTCCTCACCTCTGAACATGGCGAATCCCTGAGTGTATGCACACGTGTGTGAGCCAGGGCAGGGGTGTGTTCAGGAACCAGACGTGTTTACTGTAAGTCCAAGGGGATCTCGGAGGCAGTTTGTACTGGGAGGCCACTTCCCCCTGGCCTCAGCTATCTTTCCTCATCTGTTCAGATGTCATTTGGGGATTGTTGAAAGAGAGTAATAAGGATTTCCCCGTTTGTTTTCTTTTGTCTATTGAATTTTATAGACTTGGTAAGTAGCTAAGACTGCTAACAGGGCTGATGCAAATGCCTGTGTTGAGCCTTTGGTTTGAGTGCTCAGAGAGAATCATCAGAGAACTTGTGCCCTGGGGCAGGATGGAGCCAGGTAGGCTAGAGGCCTTGAGGTCTGTAAGTGGAGCTGTGTTCTCAGAGGCTCGAACTCAGAATAAACGTTTAAATCTTTCTCTCCCTTCTCTGTTGCCCCCATAGTAACTAGAAACCCAAGCAGAAAAACCCTGAGACTTGCCTTCTTACCAGGACTCCTTTGGGATTCAGTTGTGCTAATGGTGGCTTCTGTCTTGCTCTCCAGGTACGGAGAGAAGGGGAAAGCCATCCGGATCGAGAAGGTCATCTACACGGGGAAGGAAGGGAAGAGCTCACGTGGCTGCCCCATCGCAAAGTGGGTACGTGTCAAAGCTCCACAGCCCAAACTGGACTGGGGAGTGGGGGGCGGATGTGTGCACTCCCCGGGGAGCTATGAGCCAGCATCTGGTGCTGTCAGGGTCATCTTCCCCCAGCCTCAGCTGCTGGTCCTCACTTTGTTTAAATGCCAGCTACTGATGTCCAAGGCTGGCCTTGGAGCTTCTCTAGTTGTTATACTCAACTTGTACTGCCCCTGTGGTTCAGGGCTGCAGGGGAAGGAGATGCTGAAGCTAGCTGGAGAGATCATCTTGCTCAAGGCTGGGCCCCACCGTGACTCCTCTGTCCCCTCCGTGTACCTTGGCGCTGGGTGTCCCTGTCTCTCGTCCATAAGATCTAAGCCTCTGAGCACAATCAGGACAGCATTGCATCTGCTGACTTCTGAGCCACTGTTTCCTGTAGGCAGCCTGCGTTTCATGGCAGAGGGAGCACCAGTAACTCAGACCCCAGTTTCACCCAAAGTTTTCTGACCCGTCCTTCCAGCCCTCATAGAGCACTTTAGAACCACTGTGGAACCCGTGCCCACAGCAGCAGCAAATTTATCAGGCAGCTGTTTGCTCACTGCTTGATAGGGAGACTATGCATGGAAAATAGAAGGCTCTGTCCCTGTGTTCAAACTGCTTGTAATGTAGAGACAGCAGGAAGTAAGATCGTGGAGACTTGAATAATCAAAGTTTAACATTGAGAGGCAGGCTTGGTGCTGTTGAGTTCAGGGGCAAGGGATGTGAGGGGCAGGAGGAGTTCAGGCTGGGTCTTCCAGAGAAGATGGATAGGCATGGGGCCACATTAAATGGGCAAGGAGAAAGGTGGGAGCATTCCTGGTGAGGAGAGTCATGTGGGCAAAGGCAGAAAGGTAGGGTGAACATGCACTCAGCTCACCGAGTGAAGGATAGTAGTAACATGAGCTTTGTCAGACTCTGTTTTTATCTGGTCTATATCCCATCCCTTTGCACCTTTACGTTTAATGAAAATAACAGGTATCTAAACCTGAACTTTGGAGAAGGAAATGGCAACCCACCCCAGTGTTCTTGCCTGGAAAATCCCAGGGATGGCAGAGCCTGGTGGGCTGCCATCTATGGGGTCGCACTGAGTCAGACACGACTGAAGCGACTTAGCAGCAGCAACAGCAGCAAACCTGAACTACCATGTATCTATTTGTAGCAATTTTCAGACAGTAGCACAGAATGATCTGGAAAAATCTGAAACACATAAGAGTATTCAGAGGAAGAATGTTTTCCCCACCCTTGTGAAAGATGGTCATTACAGTAGGAGGTTAGTTATTTCTCTGGCTGATCAGGGTGGGGTGTTATCCCTCCCAGAGAACCCATCAGGGAAGTAGTCTCTTTCCCTTCCTCTTGCTAATTTATGTAGTAATTTATGAGGAATTCCAAAGTATCCGGCAAGAAACTAAAGATCCCTGGGGCATTGGCAGACTTTTCAGCTTCAGAAACAGTTGCCACCTTAAAGAAAACAGTTGGCTCTGTGGACAGTGTTGAGGATAAGAATATGCATCTTAGTCCTCAGACACCCATGGTGAAACTCTAGCTCTTGACCAGCGCTCATGTGTCTCTGCCGAGGGCTGGGGAGGGAGGTGCCCAGGTGAAGTGTGAGATCCGTGTCTGGGGCTGTGAGAGGAAAGCGGAATGAAGGCAGGAAGAACGTGGTCCTCAGAACTCTGGTCCCTCCAGGCTCTGCGGACAGATGCCCAGAGCTGGGCACATGAACGCAGTGCTTTGTCCAGAGGTTGGAATAGCTTGTGGATATCACCAAGCCTGGTGGAGTGCCCGTTACCAGCGCCCGTCTTCTTTCTTTTTGAAAGAAAAGCTCATATAGAAGGGAATACACAGTGACGGAGAGGTGAGGAAATTCCACATCTGATGAGTGAGGATGAAATGAGAGGAGGGAAATTTTGTTGATGAGTAGAGTGGTAGATCGTAGAACTGTTACAGTGGCAAGAAGATGGCACCGCTGTGTCGTTTTTTGGTTTCTAACCAAATCGCATAGTGTGGTGAATTTCCCTTAATTTTTGCCTACACAGCCACCAAATACCCTGTGTATTACGATTGTAGGGCTCATCTAGAGTTCCACCTCCTTGGAAGCTGGAGAAGGGACAGAGGTTCCCTTTCTCTGCCCCCGAGTGGAAATGGCCCATGAATGCTAAGGACAGCTGATTCTCCGTGGCAGCACGGCCGTGGTCCGTCACCGTGGGGGTGGCAGCGTCCAGCTCCCTGGGCTGGGCAGCGCTTCCTGTGCTCTCCCTGCCGCCCCAGCCCAGGTCTAGGTCCTGGGTTTTCTTTCCAGCCAGGGTTCGTGTCTGTGTTTGTAGCCATTACCTTCAGCTACAAGCAGTGTGCCCGACAAGCTTTAGATTTAACCATCTGGGATCTTGGGTGACAAAGCTGAGGTGCATCATGGGTGCCCAGCAGATGTGTGTTCAGAGAATGATCTAAGAAACCAGTGGGGGACTCCCCCCCTCAGAGAGCCTGCTGGCAATGTCAGATTTTAAGGTGGCCTGTACAAAGTGTGGAAGTCAGCAAGCGTGGAGATGAGGGAGCAACGCAGGTAGCATTCCAAAGGCTCAGAATAAATGGAGGCACACCAGACGCAAATGCTGCAGACACGTAAATGGGCTTTTGGTAGAAGAGCCATGGAGGTGCTGCTCGGGCCAGCCTATAATGGTAACAAGTCAGAAGGCAGATACTTGAAGGCCCACTGGCAGCATGGTGGAGCAGACTTAACTGGGGAACCCCAGTGCTGGAGCTAGGACCGAGGGTGAGTCATGGGGGCACAGGCTGGGGTTTCTGCCCGGTGCTCTTTAGGCTCCGTGCTCAGGGAGTCCCCGCCCCAAGTCCAGGTGATTTGTTTATGATCCTGTGATGGCGCGTGAGCCGTCTCTGTTGCTGTGCTCTGGGTGTTGGTGTGTTCGCGCCTTACGTTGGCCTTTGACTTCTGCACTTTGTGTATTCCTTCCTGCTAGGTCCCTCCATAGAGTATGGGAGCTCCGCTTTGTCGCAGCTTTTTTGAGGCCTGTGAGGGTGTGGCCACAGGGCTGTCTGCTCGTGCCTCAGTACATTTATGTGTGACTCGGAGAAGGCGATGGCACCCCACTCCAGTACTCTTGCCTGGAAAATCCCATGGATGGAGGGGCCTGGGAGGCTGCAGTTCATGGGGTCGCTAGAGTCAGGCACAACTGAGCAACTTCCCTTTCCCTTTTCACTTTCATACATTGGAGAAGGAAATGACAACCCACTCCAGTACTCTTGCCTGGAGAATCCTGGGGACGGGGAAGCCTGGAGGGCTGCCGTCTCTGGGGCCGCACAGAGTTGGTCACGACTGAGGCGACTTAGCAGCAGCAGCAGCAGAGACATTTAGGGCTTCCCAGGTGGCTGAGGTAAAGAATCTGCCTGCTGGTGCAGGAGACCCAGGCTTGATCCCTGGGTCGGGAAGATCCCCTGGAGGAGGAAGTGGCACCCCAGTCTAGCATTCTTACCTGGAGAGTCCCATGGACAGAGGAGCCTGGCGGGCCACGTCCATGGGGTCGAAAGCAGTCCGACACGACTGAGTATGCACGCGCCGGCAAGCACGGACTGGAAACCCCTAGGGCACGGCCGCAGTCCGAGCTGTGACAGTGCAGCTGTCTCTGTGCTCTCCAGACGTGTGTCACACATGAGCGTAATTAGCCAGCGCTCTTCTGAGGCAAACCCTAGTACCTACTATGTGTGCAGACGCCCGTGAAATGCCCGGCTCAGTCTGCAGAAAGCCAGCCGCACGGGGATGTGATGATTGTCATTTCATATATTTACTGATCCACAAAAACAGTTTTACAAATAAAGTTGCAATCAATGCTTCCACAAAGGGTGGAGGTGGTGGGCACCATTACTGCTATGGCTCAAAGCAGGAACTCTTGGCCCAGATATGTTTTGTTCAGTATACAAGATGTCCTTTAAATTTTGAAGGAAATTCTGGTACATGCTGCCTTATGGATGAAACTTGAGGATGTTATGCTAAGTGAAATTAAGCTGTTCACTGAAGGACAATTGTACAATTCCACTTATGTGAGGTACCTGGCATAGTCAAATTAATAGACTCAGAAAGCAAAATGATTGTCACCATTGACTGGGCTCAGGGGAGAATGGAGGGTTAGTATTAAATGGGTGGAGAGTTTCTGTTTAGGAAAATTAAAAGTTCTGGAGATGAAAGAAATTCTGGTGATAGTTTATATAACAACGTCAGTGTGCTTAATGCTAATGAATCGTATACTTAAAATGCTAAATTTTGCATTATATATATATTTCCCACCATTTAAAAAATGAATTTTGTGTTCATATCTTTAAAAGGAGAGATTTCATATGAAAATCTGGATTTCTGTTTTCTTCTTCCCAAACTGGAAGGGGTAGGTGCCCTTGGCTGGAATTCTCACCAGGCAGTGACCCAGGGAGAGAGCCTGGCTTCCCATGTACCCTCAACTCCTTAGTTGCACCTCTGGCCTGCTTTCCTTACTGATAGTGCCTGCCTGGTGGCTCCCTCAGCATCAGCCTGCACTGATGTACTCATGACCAAGCCTGCCTCCAGCCCAGATACCTCCTGACCTCCAGACCCATTCTGTTGATTCTGCCCAGAATAGCCACCCCAGTGTTCCAAAGTGCCTCCACCTCGGGGTGCTCCCTGCTACCCTACCAGGAAACACTGCCCACACTCACCCACTTGTCTGCATCATGGAATGTCATTTAAGACTTGTGCCTGGCCCTCAGCTCCTATAGTGAGGTGGTCCCAAAGTCCCCTTTCTCCTGAAAGTCTCTAGAGTCCGTGTCTTTTCCTGTTCATTCCCCATTGTTCTAGTTCAGACTTTATCCGTTTTGCTTGTCTTATGTCAGTGGCCTCCCCATTTCACCCCTCTCCCAACCATCTGCTCCCCCTTCTAAAGCATGTAGCTATGAATGTAAGGGAGCCCCCTGCTTACTTTGTAGAAGTCCTGTCTCAAGTCCTTGTCCCTCCACTTGCCACTCAGAGCCCTTCCCAGTCTTCCTTCTTCACAGGCCCCCACCTCTGATCCAGTCACAGAATTCCTTGGGATTTTTGGAAGGGAGATTCAGCCATCTCACCCCCCACTCCTGGACCCTGTGCACTTTGTGTGAGCCAGGACAGTGTTTAGGGTATGGGTGAAGAGTGAGGTGAGAGCCTGGGTGACTGGACAGCTGGACCCTGAGGAGCAGAGCAGTACCCCATGGTCTGTGCTTTTTTTAGCAGTCTTATTGAGATGTAATTCACATACCATAAAATTCACTCATTTAAAGTATACAATTCAGTGGTATTGCAAATTGTTAAAACAGACCTAACATAAAATTTTCATTTTAATCATTTTAAATGTGCAATCGAGTGACATCAATTACATTCACATTGTTATGCAGCCCATCACCACTACCTATTTCCAAAATTTTCTCATCATCCCAACCTGAAACTCTGGTTGTATTTTTAGGTGTGCCTGGTCATATAGGTTTAACTTTCTAAGAAACTACCAAAAACTGTATTCCATAGCATCCAGGCCCTTGGTTTTTAACAAAAACCATGCAGATATGCACCATTTTCTCTGCAAACGTTTTAGGACAATGTAAAAATTTATGAAATTTTGGCTTATAATTTTATCTATAGATTTTATTCCTTTTGTTCAGTAGTTCAGTTGTGTTTGACTCTTTGTGACCCCATGGACTGCAGCACATCAGGCTTCCCTGTCTTTCATTATCTTCGAGAGTTTACTTAAACTCATGTTCATTGAGTTAATGATGCCACCCAACCATCTCATCCTCTGTTGCCCTCTTCTCCTGCCCTCAATCTTCCCCAGCATCAGGGTCTTTTCCAGTGAGTCAGCTCTTCACATCAGGTAATTAGAATATTGGAGTTTCAGCTTCAGCATCAGTCCTTCTGATAAATATTCGGGGCTGATTTTCTTTTAAGATTGATTGGTTTAATCTCTTTGCTGTCTGAGGGACTCTCAAGAGTCTTTTCCAGCACCACAGTTTGAAAGCGTCATTTCTTTGGTGCTCAGCCTTCTTTATGGTCCAACTCTCACATCCATACATGACTACTGGACAAACTGTAGCTTTGACTCTACAGACCTTTGTTGGCAAAGTGATGTCTCTGCTTTTTAATAGGCTGTTTGGGTTTGTCATAGCTTTTCTTCCAAGGAGCAAGTGTCTTTTAATTTCATGGCTACAGTCACTGTCTGCAGTGTGTTTGGAGCCCAAGAAAATAAAGTCTATCACTGTTTCCGTTGTTTCTCCATCTGTTTGCCATGAAGTGTTGGGACCAATGCCAAGGTCTTCATTTTTTGAATGTTGAGTTTTAAGCCAGCTCTTTCACTCTTCTTTTTCACCTTCATCAAGAAGCTCTTTAGTTCCTCTTTGCTTTCTGCCATTAGGGTGGTATCATTTGTATATCTGAGGTTGTTGATATTCTCCCTGGCAATCTTGATTCCACCTTGTGATTCATCCAGCCTGGCATTTCGCATGATGTACTCTGCATGTAAGTTAAATAAGCAGAGTGACAATATGCAGCCTTGATGAACTCCTTTCCCAGTTTTGAACCAGTCCGTTGTCCCATGTCTGGTTCTAACTGATGCTTTTTAGCCTGCATACAGATTTCTCAGGAGGCAGGTATTCCCATCTCTTTTAAGAATTGTCCACAGTTTGTTGTGATCCACACAGTCAAAGGCTTTAGTGTAGTCAGTGAAGCAGAAGTAGATGTTTTTTGGAATTCCCTTGCTTAATCTGTGATCTGACAGCCATTGGCAATTTGAGCTCTGGTTCCTCTGCCTTTTCTAAACCCACCTTGTACATCTGGAAATTCTCCGTTCTTGTACTGTTGGAGCCTGGCTTGAAGAATTTAAGCATTATCTTGCTAGCATGTAAAATGACTGCGATTGTGCAGTAGTTTGAACATTCTTTGGCATTGCCCTTTTTTGAGGTTGGAATGAAAACTGACCTTTTCCAGTCCTGTGGCTACTGCTGAGTTTTATTTTTATTCCTAAGTCTTTGTAAATCACCAATTACTTAGGTTTTATAGTAGTAATTTTTCATTTTGCAGTTTAATGTTTTTGTTTTCTGAATTACAATGCTCCTTTAGCCTGTGTAGTTGCTGTCACCAGGGTGTGACATCCCTGGGACCATGCCCGGAAGAGCTGCACCCTGGGTCTGTTGGGCAGAGGGGAGGGGGGTGTGGCATTCGCTGTGGCCAAGCACCTCCGCTGGCTCCTGTGGTTCCCAGCGCCCCGCCCTGCCTCCCCACAGGTGATCCGCAGGCACACGCTAGAAGAGAAGCTGCTCTGCCTGGTGCGGCACCGGGCGGGCCACCACTGCCAGAATGCCGTGATCGTCATCCTCATCCTGGCCTGGGAGGGCATCCCCCGCAGCCTCGGAGACACCCTCTACCAGGAGCTCACCGACACCCTCCGGAAGTACGGGAACCCCACCAGCCGGAGATGCGGCCTCAACGATGAGTATGTGGATGGTCCCAGTGGCGGGGGTGGGACATGGGGTCAGCACCCTGTGTGTTCCGCAGAGTTAGGACTGGGGTGGAAAGAGTGCTCACCCACAGAGCTGGCCTGAGGTCTGACCCTGGCTGGGGAGGGTCTCTTGACTCAGCTTAGCTCTACTTTCTGCCCCAAATGGGCTCTGAGGCTCTAATAACGATGACAAGTGTGGAAACGTGTGTGCGTGTCCCGCTAATATAAGGCATCAGAGATAGTCATAAGACCTATCTTTACAGGATCCTCCCCATTTTTTAAATTAAGGTATTTTTACTTACAGTAAAATTCATCCTTTGAGGTATACAGTTTGAGGAACTTGACAGATGTTTATAGCCGTGTAGCCACCACCATGGAGAAGGCAATGGCACCCCACTCCAGTACTCTTGCCTGGAAAATCCCATGGACGGAGGAGGCTGGGAGGCTGCAGTCTATGGGGTCGCTAAGAGTCGGACACGACTGAGCAACTTCACTTTCACTTTTCATTTTCATGCGTTGGAGAAGAAAATGGCAACCCACGCCAGTATTCTTGCCTGGAGAATCCCAGGGATGGGGGAGCCCGGTGGGCTGCTGTCTATGGGGTCGCACAGAGTCAGACACGACTGAAGCGACTTAGCAGCAGCAGCAGCAGCAGCCACCACCACAGTCTAGACATAGAACAGCTCCTTCAGCCCCAAACTCCACCATGCCCTCTATAGCCTGGGGCTCCCCTACACCCCTGGCAACCACACACGTCGTTTCCTGTCTATGTAGGGTTGCCTTTATAAGAATGTCCCATGCAGGGAACCGTGCAGTGGGTAGCCTCCTGAGCCCGGCTGCTTTTCCTGAGCACAGTGTTTCTCAGTTTCATCTGTGGATGTGTGTATCAGGAGCTCATTCCTTTTCACCACTGAGTAGTATTCCACCATGTGGATGCATCACAGTTTGTTTATTCATTCCCCAATTGAGGGGTATTTAGATTATTTCTGGATTTTATTAAGTGTTGAACGGTAATGTCAGTGTTAATTTCTTTAAAGGCCTGTCAGCACCTGGGCCTGCAGGAAACAGGCATGTTCAAACTCTGTGGTTCGCGTTATTCTCCTCTTTGAGTGGTCTGTTTTGAAGCTGGTCAAGATATTAAAGTCATGGCAAAGTGTAAACCTGAGTGGGTTTTTGATTAGGTCCTTTCAGCCATCTCACACAACCCAGGTGCTTCTCCCAGCAGCAGACTCTCAGACCTTCAGACTCAGGAGTGGGAGCCCAACAGGCTACTCAGACCTGGTCCTCTGCCCACAAGGGTAGAGACTTGGGAAAGGAGTTAAGGGGAGGGAATGATGTCATCCCAATAGTGGGAGGCTGGCGGATGCCAGGCAACAGCAGGGCCTCCCCCTCAGGGAGGGGAAAATTCCAGAACAAAAAACGTGCTTTGGATGCCTAACGTGTTATATGTTGCAGCCGGACCTGCGCTTGCCAAGGCAAAGACCCAAACACCTGTGGTGCCTCCTTCTCCTTCGGTTGTTCCTGGAGCATGTACTTCAATGGCTGCAAATATGCTCGGAGCAAGACTCCTCGCAAGTTCCGCCTCGCAGGGGACAACCCCAAAGAGGTGAGCAGAGCCCCATAGGGAGCCCAGGACCTTCCCACTCACCCTGTTCCACCTGCTGCCTCTAACAGTCCAGATGGCACACAGGATTAGTGCACTGAGGCTCAGATGTGCAGAAAATGGAACTTCCTTTTTTTTTTTTTTAACTGACCTTATCTTGCAGTGAAATAAGTTCTGTGATGTGATATGGAAGGATATGACAAGTGAAAAATTAGACTTACCAATTACAGGTACCTCAGGCTCTTGCAGTTAGAAAAGTCTCCTTAAGGTAAATGTTCTGATTCCTCATTAGAATGTGGCCCTCTTAAGGGTTATCGCTTCCGTCCATTCTTTGCAAGATATCTTCCTGGGTGTGAGGTGTGGCAGGAAGAGGGGCCTCAGGCCACCTTTCAGCTGATGCTAGACTTCCCTCATCCTGCCTGGCCGCTGGGGACACGTCTCTGTGCAGTTGTCCAGTTGTCCAGGTCGTTGCTCTCCCCTGCTGGACACCTGGTGTGGTCCTTGGGCACTGGACTGGCAGCCACATGACGTTGCCTCTAGGCCTGAGGCATCCTTCTGCCCTCCGGAGCTTTTCCTCAACCCAGTAACAACAGGACAAGTGTCTCAGGGTCTCCTCCGGAGGCTGAGCGTAGGCTGGGAGCCAGGAGTGTCCAGCCAGGCTGCCTCCCCCTCTGCCACTTCCCCTCTGTTGCCTTGGTTGGGCAGGCCATCCCGAGGGGCTCTCCCCTAGAAGTCCAGAGGCAAAGCCAAGCACAGGCTGCAGTGGGCTCCCCATCCTGCCTCCCTGCTGAGCCTCCCTCCCTCCTTGCCTCTGCTACTGCAAGGACGGGGGTCCTGGATCTGGGCAGTACCTTGATCCCACTTTCTACCTTCCAACTCTCTCCAAGCTCCTTGTACCAGAAGGGCTTCCCCCCTTTTCAGGGGGCAAGGACTCCTGGGGTACATTTTTTTTTCCTAAACCACATATAAATTTCTATGCTCAAACTTCCAAGCTTTGCTTTTCAGAAATAAAAGGAAGCAGCACGTCCAAATTTAGAAGCTCTTTTTTTCTTCTCTCAAAGCCAGCTTTTTTGACTGTTACATAACCTAGTCTGAGTCTAATTTGATGCTAGACTTTTATTTATGGCAGCACCCTGCCTCCCTCAGAAGCAGCAAATGCAGTTGCTTCAATGAATGAAGGAGTCTCAGAGCCACCAGGAACTAGGAATTATCATGAATGAAAGCGGTACATGGAAAACAAATATTTCCTCTGTTCCATCAGCTACCATTTCCTGTGTGCCTACTAAGTGCTGGGTACTCTGCCCAGAAGCTCACGAGTGTTGCAGTTAATCTTACGGCACCTGAGACTCTAGGCACTGTTACTGCTCCCTTTACAGGTGAGGCAGATGGCTTGCCTGAGGCTGTGTGGCAGTGATGGTGAAGTCAGCATTTAACCCTGGCCTGTGTTTCCCCAGAGCTCACAGTCCTCACCCCTATGTTGAGCTGGCTTCAGGCCCCCTGTGCTTGTGGAAGCATCTGGAAGGTAGCCAGGGAGGTGCAGTGAGGCTGGCTGGTAGCTCTGCTGCCCCACTGGACAGACAGCTGAGCCATTGGTCTCACCCTTCTATTTCTAATTCTGTGAGTTTGACTTTTTCCTTCCCTCTTCCTCCTCGTTCTTCTCTGTAAACTCTTCATCCTGTGCTCAAGGCTGGCTCGGAGCCCCTGTAGCCCTACTTGCTACCCTCAGTGGGCTAGAGAAAGGCTATGAATACCTTAAACTCTCTGTTTGGGGGCTGCTTCATTGAGGTCAGCACTGTCTGGTGGAACTTTCTGTGATAATGGAAATGTTCTCTGTAGAGAACAGCCAGCCACAGGAACCACTTGTAGTCACTGAGCATTTGAAATGTAGCTAATACAGTGGAGGGGCTGAATTTTTTATTTTATTTAATTTTAATTAAAAGTAACTTATGCTTCAGTAGCCACACGTGACATGATGCGTGTCCTAAAGGATAGAACGTTGAGCCTGTCTGTGTACCTGGCTCATGACGGGCGCTGGGCCTGGCTGGCTGTGGGACTCCTAGCGCAGGCCTCAGCCGCCCCTCCCTGCCTCTGTTTACCTGTCTGGACCACTGCAGGAAGGATCCACACTTGCTGCTCATGCCCGTACACGCCTGCCATCCCCCCTCTGACCGGGGGTGTTGAGCGAGTGCTTAGTAAGAGCAGGAACCTGTTATAGGTGTTCTGAGCGGCACTGGGCTGGAGCCTGGCAGAGCAGGTGCTTGGTAGTCAAGGCAACCAGACTCTTAGGAGTGTCTTCTCTGGTGAGCTTCAGCATCTCCAGCTTTAAATCAGACCTGGCCCCATACCCTTCCCGGAGGAAACACTGTTAAGATACCTGATGGCCCCTTCTCACCTTGCCACTGGGAGCCCAGCAGAGGTTCTAGAATGGAGGTGGATTTCCAGGGTGCAGAATTTACCAGGCGGAGCTGCTCTGGGGGTGTGTGACTATTCTTATCTCCACAGGAAGAAGTGCTCCGGAAGAGTTTCCAGGACCTGGCCACCGAAGTTGCTCCCCTGTATAAGCGGCTGGCGCCCCAGGCCTATCAGAACCAGGTACTGGGTCTTGGGCTGTTCTCTGCCCACGTGGCACCCCATCTCTGCCTACATGGCACCCCATCTCTGCCCAGCTCCCTGCTGTGTGGCAGTGGCAGAGTGGGCTCCTGATGGGAAAAGCCCAGCCAGTGCTACAGCAGCGATGTAGGTCTTCGTTAAGACCTCTTGTTTACACCAGGCTCACCACCCCCTAGACTGTCTTTCCTCTGTCCTTAGTCTTTATCTCTGTCCCCTTCATAATCCGCCATGTCCTCTGCTCTGGTTTCTACTGAGGAGGCTTGAGTTTCTCTCACCAGTCACCTCTGCACTCCGTAGATGAGGGAAGGGGGACTTGAGATAACCCAGAAGGAAGTAACCCCTGCAGGGGCTTCAGCCATAAAACCTCCCTCCTGCAGCCCACGTACAAGACAGCTGTGTTCCTTAATCTCCTCCCTCCGTCCTTCCCTCTGTGCCCCTGGCCTCCCCCGTGCCAAGTCAGGGCCGTTCATCTCAGGTCGCTTGAGCAGCTCTCCTTGGCAATCTACACAGGTGACCAATGAGGAAATAGCGATTGATTGCCGTCTGGGGCTGAAGGAAGGGCGGCCCTTCTCAGGGGTCACAGCCTGCATGGACTTCTGTGCCCACGCCCACAAGGACCAGCATAACCTCTACAACGGGTGCACAGTGGTAAGAAAGCCTGTGAGCTGTCACAGCCCCGCCTATGAGATGATCCTGGGAGGGGGCACACACCTGCTCTGTGCGGATAGGTGGGCTCAAGGCTGGGCGTGACCCTGCCACACTGCCTGCTTCTGCCAACTTCTTTGGGAAATGCAGGGACAGGGCTGGTTTGGGTGGATGCTGCAGAATGCAGCCTCTTGGGCACCTAGTGTGCCCCAGTTAGCTGAAGTGTGGTTCCAGGTCTCTCTGAACACTTGGATTTAAGTCTAAACAGTCTCTTGACTCATTCATTGGGCAAATGTTTATTGTGCCCCAGGTACTGCTCTAGATGCTGGGGAATAAAATGGACAGTGTGCTGCCCAAGTATGTGATATAATGTCCAGTAACAATGAAGGCTGTGAGGAGAAGATACGGCAGGGTAAGGGATGAGATGAGCACAGACGCTATTTTAGATTAAGTGGAGGGAGCCTTGTCTGGGAAGGGGCACCTGAGCAGAGATGTGGAGGTAAGGGACCGAATGCGTGGGGGTGGGGGTGGGGAGCTCCAGGACCAGCACAGGCGAAGGCTCAGAGGAGTGAGATTAGAGGGGCAGGCAGGGCTGGGGTCGCAGGGAGCATGGGGGGATGGCAGGGCTCTGGGTTGTGCTCTGAGTGTGATGGGAAGCCCTGGAAGGCCTTTCAGCTGGGAATGCTAAGATCTCACTTATAAAGTCAGAAGCACTCTCTTGCTCCTGCAGATGGAGAATAAAATATGTTGCAGTAGGGATGAGTGGGGGAGAACCAGAGCAAGCAGGCCAGGTAGAGGCTGGGACAGTTGTCCAGAGGTGACAGACAGAGCTTGGGCAGAAGTGAGAATTGGGGTGGGGAGTAATTGGACAGGTTTGAGATGATTTTGAAGGCATAGCTGAGGGTATTTTTTGCTCATGGCCTGGACATGGGCTATGTGAATTGCTTGAGCAACTAGGCAAGTGTTAGTGTTATTTACTGAGATGTAGAATATCAGGAGAAGACCAGTTTGGGGTGAAAATCAAGAATTCTGTTTTGACAGACACAGACTCACAGACTTGGAAAACAAACTTACGGTTGCTGGGGAGTAAGGATGGGAGAAAGGAATAGTCGGGGGGTTTGGGGTGGACAGGTATACACTGCTGTATTTAAAATGGGTAACCAACAACCTACCATATAGGAGAGGAAACTTTACTCAATGTTACGGCAGCCTGGGTGGGAAGGGAGCTTGGGGGAGACTGGGTACGTGTATGTGTATGGCTGAGTCCCTTTGCTGTCCACCTGAAACTGTCACAACATAGTTAATTGGCTGTACTCAAATAGAAAACTAGAAAGTTCTTTTAAACAGTTAGAAAATTCTGTTTTGAGACGCCTGCTAGATGTCCAGGCGGAGATGTAGAGTAGGCTGGGAAAAAGAAGGGTCTAGAGAAATGGAGGTGAGACTAGAGAGCACTCGGTGCATAATCAGGGCCATGAGCCTGGATGCAGGTCCCAGAAGAGTGAGCACGAGATGGAGAAGGGAGGAGGTTTGGGCTTGGGTGGGGGCACCCTGCAAGGAGTGATGTGGCTTTCTTCTCTGCTTTTTACCTCGGCCCTGGGAGACAGGGCCCCCAGGGGGCTGTGGAAGAGACAAGGGCACTGGCATGTTCAACTAAAGAGGAACTCCTAGAATCAGTATAGCTTCTGCCCCCA
The DNA here is from genome assembly GCF_016772045.2 of Ovis aries. NCBI lineage: Eukaryota > Metazoa > Chordata > Mammalia > Artiodactyla > Bovidae > Ovis > Ovis aries. Next base: position 95,902,860 of record NC_056056.1, read on the forward strand.
TGGGATGAACGGCCCAACCCTAGGATTTCACTTCCCCATCTTGCCCCCCTTTCCCCTGTTCAAGACCAAAAAGCAAGATGAGGCAGGCTTCTGTCTACACTGCACCGTGAGGATTTTGTAGCTGAAATAGAAGGAGGGGGCCCTTCAGGGTTAGGAAAGGAGCAGGGAAGGAGGACAGACCACTGGGAGATAAGAGCAGAGTCAGGTTATTTGGATCCCATCGCTTCCAGAATGAAGTGAAAAATAAGTTTTTTCCAAAATGAATAATGGGTCTTTTTCCTACCTGAACAATTATTATAAAAAGAATTTAATAATATGAGAAAGTATGAAGTAAAAATTGCCTGACGTCTCATAGATAACCTGTGTTAGCATTGTGATGGCCATCCATTCAGATACCTGGATATGTGTGTGTGTGCGCAGCTGTATACATTTTACACAGGTGGATGTGCTGTTCCATGACCTTGCTTCCTTGAACTCAGGAGCATACGGTGGATAGGTTTCTGGGCTGGTGGATATCAGTTTACTTCAGCATGTTCTAAGGCTCTGTGTGTGGCTCTGTCACCGTTTACTAGCCAGTCCCCTGCGGATGGACAGTACTTTCAGACTCCTCTCCGTAAACCACAGGGAGGGTGTCCTCAATACAGCTTTGTGCAGTGGCCCCAGGATAAGGACACTTACAGCCTTTGGCATGCTAATTTGGCAGCTTACTGGCCGGCAGTAGGGTTGGTCAGGAGGCAGAGAGGGGAGAGAATGGCCCATAGCTTTATTGGGGATTTCATAAAGCAGAATGAGCAAAGCAGGATAAATAAGCTGAGTAAGTTTAGGGTGGATAGTTTGAATAATTTCTTCAGGCTCTGGGCTTTAGAGGTGGTCTCTATGGGGTGATTTAAGACAGGGAGAGTATTTGGTGTGTGAGAGTTTGATAAAGGAGATGGTTGGGGTGGGATAGGTTGGTTTATGTATCAAAGTTGCATTGGCAGGGGGTCATTTGCTGCCTGTAGGAATTAGCTAGGCTTCCCAGGTGTCACTAGAGGTAAAGAACCCACCTGCCAATGCAGGAGACATAAGAGATGCGGGTCAGTCCCTGAGTTGGGAAGATCCCCTGGAGGAGAGCATGGCAACCCTTACCAGTATTTTTGCCTGGAGAATCCAATGGACAGGCGGGCTACGTCCATAGGGTCGCAAAGAGTCGGGCACAACTAAAGCAACTGAGCGTGCAGTCTTAGGGAGGGTCAGTCCCTTTAAGATCAAGGCCCCAAATGTTAGAACATCAAAAATTCAGAAAATAAAATATAGTCAATACGAGAGTAAAAAGAGTAAACAGAAAGAAATCAGACCGCCTTAGTAATCAGAGAAGCATGTTCCAGTGGCGAGATACATTTTGATAACAAGTGAAAAGTTTTAAATGAATGGCAAAAATGTCAACAAAAGTGTAGGAAATTTGAAAATTCTGCCAGTGTGAGTGAAGCATTGATGCTAAATCATTTTGGAGCACAGTTTGGTAGTATGTGGCAGTTGGGTTCTTCATAGTGTTTATCCCAGGGAATTAAGTATCTTAGAAAATTCAGTGAAAGAATAGAAGTATTACTTATGATAGGAAAAAATGAGAAACAGGTTTAAATAGTCGTGAGGGATTAGTTAAGGAGATTAACACATTGATATAATGGAATAATATAGTGTGGCTCTTAAATCGTATTGGGAAAGAATATCTAACATGTAAAAAGATATACTGTGTAAGAAAAGGTTATTCTAAAACTGTGCATAATATGGGCTTCCCTGGGGGCTCAGTCAGTAAAGAATCCGCCTGCAATGCGGGAGACCTGGGTTCGATCCCTGGGTTGGGAAGATCCCCTGGAGGAGGGCATGGTAACCCACTCTAGTATTCTTGCCTGGAGAATCTCATAGACAGAGGAGCCTTGTGGGCTACATTCCGTGGGGTTGCAAAAAGTCAGACACAACTGAGTGACTAAGCACACAGCATGTACATAGCATAAATGATCCTATTTAATTATTAAACAGTGAACACGTCTATGACCAAGTATATGTATGGGTTATTTCTAGTGGGTGGGATTATGGAGCTAATTTTCATGTCCTTTGTGTTGCTGTAAATTTTCTACCACCAGCACCTACAGTTTTCAGTTTTAAGAAGAAAAGGAGATGAGTGTTGAGGGCAAGAAGGACAGTGGTTGAAGGTCCAAGGTCTGGGTAATAACATGTCCTGGCAGTGATGACAGTGGAGGGCAGAGCACGTCTCCCTGTCCTGACCTGGTCCCTTTCTGGCTGTTTGACCCAGAGCCAGTCATCTCATCCCCTCTCAGCCTTGTCAGGCAAAGTGAATGGATGTGTGTTGAAAACTGTCAAGCAAACTCTAAATGTTGGTGATACCGTTACTGCATAAACCAAGACAAGTATGCTTTTTAGATACTCTGAAAAGTGATAACGGATAGCTGGGGTTGGGACTGTCTGGGGAAGGGGACAGCCTTGTATGTGGGCTGCTCAGCCCCTCCCTCTCAGTGTCGGGCTCCCCCAAGCCCTTCTCTCTGCTTGAGGCAGGTCTGCACTCTGACCAAGGAAGACAATCGCTGCGTGGGCAAGATCCCTGAGGACGAGCAGCTGCACGTGCTCCCCCTGTACAAGATGGCCAGCACAGACGAGTTCGGCAGTGAGGAGAACCAGAACGCCAAGGTGGGCAGTGGGGCCATCCAGGTGCTCACCGCCTTCCCCCGCGAGGTCCGGCGCCTGCCCGAGCCTGCCAAGTCCTGCCGCCAGCGGCAGCTTGAAGCCAGGAAGGCGGCAGCCGAGAAGAAGAAGGTTCAGAAGGAGAAGCTGAGCACTCCTGAGAAGATCAAGCAGGAGGCCCTGGAGCTGGCTGGCATCACCACTGACCCAGGTGTGTGGGGAGAGGGTGCCCAGCAGGGGTGGCACAGTGCCGTCAGGTCAGGGGCCCCTTACGACCCCTCTTCCTGCCTTGAGATAGAATTCCAGACAGAAAAGTACTGGAATCTCTCAGCCATGTGAACCATCAGTTTCGTCAGTCAGCAACAGAGGACCCCAGACCCAATGGGAGGCACCTGGGAGACAAGTGCACGGAGGTCCCCCATCTTCCCAGAGGGCAGCTGAGTGTCCCCCAGCCCGCCCTCTCCCCTCGCAGCGGGGCAGCAGGGCCTTCGGTGTGGGGCAGCCCTGATCTCTGCAGCAGCTGGCACAGGGGCGCTTCAGTGAGGACAGGTGGGGGTCTGCTTGGGCTGGGGGGCCGAGAGCTCTGCCGGCCGCTCTCCCAGGGCTTCCTCGGGGCCAGGCCAAGCTGAGCGGTGCCAGGAGCAAGCCCAGCCTCACACGTCTTGCCTGCCTGGCTGAGGAAATCTCTCAGGCTCCTTCTCTGTCTCACCTCCTGTCTTCCTCAGGCCTTTCTCTGAAGGGTGGATTGTCCCAGCAAAGCCTGAAACCCTCCCTCAAGGTGGAGCCGCAGAGCCCCTTCAGCTCCTTCAAGTACAGCGGCAACACGGTGGTGGAGAGCTACTCGGTGCTGGGCAGCTGCCGGCCCTCCGACCCGTACAGCGTGAACAGCGTGTACTCCTGCCACTCCCACTATGCACAGCCTGGCCTGGCTGCCGTCAACGGCTTCCACTCCAAGTACGCGCTTCCGGCGTTCAGCTACTACGGCTTCCCATCCAGTAACCCGGTCTTCCCCTCTCAGTTCCTGGGTGCTGGTGCCTGGGGGCACAGTGGCAGCAGCAGCAGCAGTTTTGAGAAGAAGCCAGACCTCCACGCTCTGCACAACAGCCTGAGCCCGGCCTACGGTGGTGCTGAGTTTGCCGAGCTGCCCGGTCAGGCTGTTCCCACAGACACCCACCACCCCGCTTCTCACCACCAGCAGCCTGCTTATCCAGGCCCCAAGGAGTATCTGCTTCCGAAGGCCCCCCAGATCCACCCAGTGTCCAGGGACCCGTCTCCCTTTGCACAGAGCTCCAATTGCTACAACAGATCCATCAAGCAAGAGCCAGTAGACCCTCTGCTCCACACTGAATCTGTATCCAGAGAGCCTGGCAAGATGGGCAAAACACCTTTGCCTGAGGCATCTCAGAACGGGGGTCCCAGTCATCTATGGGGACAGTACTCAGGAGGCCCAAGCATGTCCCCCAAGAGGACTAACGGTGTGGGTGGCAGCTGGGGCGTGTTCCCTCCTGTGGAGAGCTCTGCTGTTATCCCTGATAAGCTCGGTTCTTTTGGGGGTGCCTGCCTGACCCCTTCCCACTTCCCTGATGGCCAGCATCAGTGGGGGTTGTTTCCTGGCGAGGGACAGCAGCCAGCCCCCCAGCCTGGAGGACGGCTGCAAGGCAAGCCGTGGAGCCCCTGCAAGTTTGGAAGCAACGCCTCGGCCTTGGCTGGGCCCGGCCTGACTGAGAAGCCATGGCGGGTAGGGGCAGGGGATTTCAGCTCCGCCCTGAAAGGTGGTCCTGGATTCCAAGACAAGCTGTGGAGCCCCTTGAAAGGGGAGGAGGGGCGGATTCCAACCCCGGGGGCGAGCCAGCTGGACAAAGCCTGGCAGTCCTTCGGCATGCCCCTGGGCCCCAGTGAGAAGCTGTTTGGGGCCCTGAAGTCCGAGGAGAAGCTGTGGGATCCCTTCAGCCTGGAGGAGGGGACGGCAGAGGGGTCCCCGAACAAGGGGATGGTGAAGGAGGAGAAGGGCGCCGGTGGGGCAGAGGAGGAGGAGGAGCTGTGGTCGGACAGCGAGCACAACTTCCTGGACGAGAACATCGGCGGCGTGGCCGTGGCCCCCGCCCACGGCTCCATCCTCATCGAGTGTGCCCGGCGGGAGCTGCACGCCACCACGCCCCTCAAGAAGCCCAACCGCTGCCACCCCACCCGCATCTCGCTGGTCTTCTACCAGCACAAGAACCTCAACCAGCCCAACCACGGGCTGGCGCTCTGGGAGGCCAAGATGAAGCAGCTGGCGGAGAGGGCGCGGGCACGACAGGAGGAGGCCGCCCGGCTGGGCCTGGGCCATCAGGAGGCCAAGCTCTACGGGAAGAAGCGCAAGTGGGGGGGCGCCGTGGTCCCTGAGTCCCAGCATAAGGAGAAGAAGGGGATGGTCCCCACCCGGCAGGCGCTGGCCGTGCCCACGGACTCAGCAGTCACCGTGTCCTCCTACGCCTACACGAAGGTCACCGGCCCCTACAGCCGCTGGATCTAGGTGCCAGGGTGCCAGGGAGCCAGCGTACCTCAGCGTCGGGCCCGGCCCGAGCTGCCTCTGTGGTGCTTTCGCCCTCACGCCTGGGGGCGGGTTGGGGGTGCAGAAGTCTTTTTATCTATATATACATATATAGATACGCATATATATGTATTTATGGTCCAAACCTCAGAACTGACCCGCCCCACCCTTACCCACCCCCCCAACTTCCCCAGCACTTTGAAGAAGAAACTACGGCTGTCGGGTGATTTTTTTCGTGATCTTAATATTTATATCTCCACATTGGTTTTTTTTTTTCCCTCCCTTGTTTGGGGGGCTTTTATTTTCTCTTGTTTTTAAAACTCTATCCTTGTATATCACAATAATGGAAAGAAAGTTTATAGTGTCCTTTCACAAAGGAGTAGTTTTAAATTCCATTTAAAATGTGTATTTATTGGATTTTTTTTAAGTGACAATTGTAATGGTAAACGATCGGCAGGAAAGGCCAGAAGCACTCATTCCTGCCCAGTTGTGCTGGGCCCGGTGAGCCTGGCCCTCTTGGGAGATGACGAGGTTCTCTCAGCCATCGGCCCCTCATGAGCCAAGTGCAGGCTGTAGCCACCCACTGCGTCCCCCTGACAGACACCCTTCCCTTCGGGGAGGGAGCCCTCAGGACAGCTTCCATCCTCTTCAGCAGGATGGGAGAATCTGTAGAGGAACACCTGGGGTCCCTTTTCCAGTCACCGGCTTGGAGTCGGGTATGGGGGGCAGGCGCACCCCAGGCCAGGCACCTGAGATGCTGGCATAGATTTCCCCCGAAACCAGGTTGGAAGTAGATAGCTTCAAGCTTGCTAGTCTCCACACTGAATCCTCTCTGTCCGTTAGCTATCAAGTCACGTGGTACCGTGGTCCCCTCGGCAGCACCTCGGGACGGAGCTGGAATCGAGAGGTTCTCAGGAGCCTTTTTCCACCAAGCTGACTAGCCAATGAATACTGGCTGAAGGAATTTGTCTTAGTGGCAGGTTTTAAAACAAAAAAAAATGCCTCCAAAGTCGATGCTGATACTGAAAAGGGCTACTGTATCTTTAAGAACAAGAAGTCGAACCCAAGCTGTGAAAAGCCGGCAGAGCCTGGTGCTGTAGTGCTGTGCTGGGACTTCCCTGGTCGGGCAGGCCGCACCCGCGGGAACTCCCGCACAGCAGTGTGGCAGCAGGAACGCATCTCCTTATCCCTGGATTTCACATTGGACAATGGTGCATGCCTCACACCTGAGCCCACCCCTCCATGCTATCATTTGAGGAGTGGGCCTACCCTTAACAAGTTTTAAATGCAAGAGTCAAACATTTTCAGCAGGTAGCTATGATTTTCCTCCCTATTTGGTGCCATTTCTCTATTTGGTCGTTTTCTCCTTTCCTTCCTCCCCTCTCCACCCACTTGAACATGCCCATTCTAAAATTCTGGTGCATTCGTTCAGTCCTTTGAAATGAGAATGTGGTGCTTAATTTTTTTGACATTTGTTAAGAGAGGTTGGGCCTGACAGGTAGGAAGCAACATCCGTCGACAGCAAGTCAGACTTCTTGGAGTGTTTGTTCTTCCTGTGGTATTAGCAGAAATGATGTCCAGCTACCCATGTGGATGTATGTGGTGCGTGAGAGGCTTCATAAGGACACAGAGGGGAATATGGCCACACAGTGATTGACAGCCAAACCCTGAGATAAACATCAGATATTTATTGAGCAGTTTTATTCAGATGTGGGTCTTCATAAAATGAGTTTAACAATCAGATGACGATGCTAAAGGCAAGTTCCTGAGCTTCCAGGTGCCTTGTGTAAGAGCTGAGAATTGACCCGCTGGGTGTTTACTGTAACTGTCCCAGAAGCACTGGCGGAGAGTCGCTGTGAGATATCCTAAGCATTTATGTGGTCTGGTTTTAATTGTAAATAGTGAAAAAAAATTTTTAAGCACTTTTGCCTAGATTTAAACAGCAACTTGAAAAAAGTATGTTTTAACATGTAATTGTGGGAGAAATTGTAAATAGTAGCTGAATATTTAACGTGCTTTGTCTAGCCTTCACTTTTACCATATTCTGTAAAGTTGCATTTATTTTACAGGACAAAAATGAAATATTATTGCTTTTGAAATAAATACCCAAGAGCTTATCAGGATTTCGAATTATTCAGAACTCAGATTTATAGGAAAACCTCTGACCTTCAGTTTGACAAGCTAAAGGAAGCAGAGTCTTTAATGAGCATGCTGATTTTCTAGTTTTGAGGAAAAGTTGGGTCCTTTAAATGCTATTTTGCTTAACGCATCAGTACTCTTATGCAGGTCTCATTTGACTCTGTGCTTAGGTAGATGCGGGGGTGCCTTGAAAACTTCATTTTAAATTATCTTAAACAAGAAATACAATATTTTACAAAACATTTGGAGAATGTGACCGTCTGTATGACCCGGGAAAGCCCCAGGTTGGCTGTTGGTTTGGAAGGTCCCGAGTGTAACCCAGGTGATTCTGATACTTGGCATGTATGAATCTCCTTGATGTGTGCTCAGTAGACTCTTCCCCTCATCACCCTTTGGTAGCAAAGCCATTAGATGAAAGGAGAAACCAATACAATCTAAAAGCATGTGATGTCTGTCCCCACCCCAGCCCAAACAGCCTTTGGTTCATAAATTCTAGATTAGCAAATAGGCTGCTGAGAAGTGAGTCAAGAGGCAGTCTCCATTGGACGTCCCCATGCCCTCCAGAATGGTGTTTCAGAGATTAGGTGGTGCTGTTGCCATGCTCAAGCCCATGCTGATTTTTACACACTACATGTATAACCTACCTCAAATCTCAGTCATTAAATTAGCATGCTTTAGACGTATGTTTAAAAAGTAACTATGCACAGCTCTTTATCCCCTCCCCCTTGCTGCTGAAGGTTTCTTAAAGAGAAAAATCGAATTTTTATTTTTTACTGGCACTATCATTTTTTAAGTCTGAAAGATGATTAACAGACATTTTTATCATGAGAAGAAAAATAAAGCCATTGCAACTAAAGAACCTAACAGCATGACCAAGTTTTAGGAATAATAGTACAGCAACAGAAATGATGGAGTCCTAGAGTCATCTCCCCCAGTGTGCCCTGTCCACAGATGCCATCCACATGCAGTGCAGACAGTTGGTTCTTCTTTTGTTTTCCCTGCCTTTTTTGCGTGCAAGGAAAGTACTTGCAAAGTTTTGTGCTAAGAAGTTTTTAAAATTAAAAAATCGCTTTGCGGCAGGTTCTCGCAAAATAACTGGTGCTAGCTCAAGAAACCATTATCTAACCATCAGAAATCTTGACTGAAGTGTTTCATGGCTTTTGAGGTTTCTTGTTTTTGTTGTTGTTTGGTGTGTTTTCTGGCAGGGCCTAGGTTTCCCACACTCTGGCTTCATGGGTACTGCTTTGCCGTCTCACTGAGATGACAGGTGCGTATGGAAAGAGATCATACCCACCCCTCTTGGTCCTTTCACCAGCCTCTTTTGGAAACAGTAGTTTGTAGAGCAAGGGACTTTAAAAGTGCTGAAGCAAGGAAAGAAGGAGCAGATCTTAATTGCTTTGTACCCGGCAGCACTGGGTATGTGAGGACGGGTGACAGTGAGCAGATGGTAACCTGATTCCATTAAGAGAACCCAGCTAGGCTTCATGAAGTTGACCACCGCCAGATCTCACACCAGGGCAGTGCTGCGGAAAATTAAAATGATAGCCCCGACGTGCCTCAACCAATCTCTCTCCTTTTGTTACTGAAGTGTGTTTTATGGACTAGGAAGCATTTTTATGAATTGAAATAGTCTAAATAAAATGGTGCTATGGTGTTTTAATGTGACTGTCCCTGATCCTGTCCTGCTGAGGTGCTATCAAGGTTCTGAAACCACAACCAACCAAAAACAAGGTGGGCTCCAGTCTCTCTTGGCTTCTTCCCCCGCCCCCCTTTTGGTGCTGTCTCCTTAGACTTCTGTTTACGTGCTAGAACCTGCTCTGAGCAGTTTTTCTGTTTTGTTTTATTCTTCCCTTGCTGGCCAGACAGAAAGGCATGTCTCGAAGGCAGCCAGCCCTCTTACTGGGGTGGGGAGTGGGCCTGCCTGTCTTGGAGGTGGCGGGCACGCTGATTTTACATGTGTCCTCTTGGGTCTATCAAGAAAGGAAACGTGAAGGGGTCTTGGGGGGTTCTTTGGAGGAAGAGGAGTCGGGTGCTCCTGCGTCTTCTAACATAGCAGGCATTCTCATAGCCGACACGGTTTTCTTCCGCTGTCCAGGGTGCTGACTAGATGTCTCTGAGAGTTCCAAAGGTGCTCTGCAGGCCAGGGTGGGCCGGATGGGCCTCCTTCCTCCCCAGCACTGGCCAGGACCGTGGTGGGCAGGGGGCTCATTCCCTTGCTCCCCCAGCCTTTGCCCCAGCATTGCTTCTGCCTCTCATTGGTATCCCCTCGTGTTCAAAAGGAAGGAGCTTTGCTCACTCGGTGCCCCTGAGGCTGTTTTTAGTTGGTGCTATTCTAAATTTCTTCTTGGGTCCACAAAAGTTGATATTTTAAAAATTCAACAGGAAGCTCCATTTTGTGTCATCCACTGTCACAATAATTTTTTTTTAAATACCTCAAAAACAGGACATCATGACAACTTTGGTAAAGTAGATTCCAGGAGGGTCTGATACATACAGGTTGTCCATTTGATGACCTACTTGACCTTGAAGAATCTGGGGTCATTTTATTTTTCATTCTTCAGTTAAAATGGCAGAATGCTTAGAGGAAGGACTGTGGTTGACTTTTATTTTGTTTCCTTTTATGTTTTGCTTTTGAATAAAATGTGAATTTCCTATGCCCATCTCATTGAGCTTTTTCAGTCATTGTTGCTGTCATTTGAAATGACTCCCTCACAACCTATTTTTATTAACCAGCTGCATCTGCTGTAGTACATGGCCAACTTCAACATACCCTGGACCAACCTGCATATTTTTCGAGTTTTGTACCCCCAGCATAGGTTATACAGTCCCGCATGCACTCACATGCACAAGGAGAGTTTCCATGTGCGAGGCCCCGTCTTGGCACTCCCAGCCCTTCCTTCAGCAGAGCTGCCAACAAGAGACAAGCAATAGGCTTCTTCCCTGAGCAGAGATTGCAGCACAGAAATGCAAGGTCTACAGTCGCTTTTTGCCTAAGAATCAGTGAGAATTGGCCTACTTCCTCGTTTGCTCCTCTTCTGATATCAGGGATGCTTTTTGTAGTGGTGTTGTTCGCTCTCTTTTCTCATTTTGACTACCTGTCATTCAGGGATAACTCATCATTATCACATGAGGGTTTTAAAAATTCTATTTGGCTCATTGAATATCCAAATTTTCTTGGTTCCAGTACTTTTATTTTTTTCTTTTGAGGGGAAAAAAGGAGGAGAAAAACAGGAGTGATGTAATTTCTTTTTCATCTGTTCCAATTAAAGAAACAAGGGCAGGTCATATTGTGGCATATTAATGCATTAGGCTTAATCTAGAACCCCTGTAGCTTTTTGATGTGTTTTATTTCTTCTCTCTTTGAATTCCTGTTTGGTTACTTGGCTTCCAATGGAGGTGAACTTAACAACCATACTTGAATATTCCGTCTTGACTTTGTAACTGTGGCTACTTGAAATGAAGTTTATCTGGGGTTGATGGATGAATGGTAGATTTTTGCAATGTCTCAAGGCAATAGGATGTGTATTATTAAACTGTAGATATTCTTAGTACAGTAAATTTATGCTGATAATTTTATTTTGTATAATTTTTACTTTTTTGTTAATATTTTTTCCTCCCACTTTATTGGTTTGCCTCCTGAGCTACCCTCCTTGCCCTCCCTTCTCCCCCAGTGTTTCAGCAGATTTAATTTAGGGTGCCTAGAAATTGCAAGTATGTATCCTTTTTTGATTTGTATTTTATTATAATTTACACAAACAACTGGGTTTGTGAACTGTATTACTCCTGGTATCTTTAAAATATTGTGGGTGTTTTAATAAATTTTATATTTATTTTTTGCACTCAAATTCTGTGTGGCTTCTTCTTCCCCACCTTGAATTGGGCCCCGATTGTGGTATTTAAGGTTCCCTATAATCCCACTGTGGTCCAACTCCCAGATCCATACACAACTACTGGAAAAGCCACAGCTTGAAATCCCACTACAAGAGAATCACATATTATTGATCACAAACATTTTCAGAGTACTTAAATATAACCATATGCATGTATAACTTTTAAAATGGAATAAAACAATAATACTGTCCTCTTCATGGATCCTAGCCTTATAGTAAAGAGACTTGTGTAACTCAGTGAAGCTGTGAAGCATGACGTGCAGGGCCACCCAAGACAGGTCACAGTGAAGAGTTCTGACAAACGTGATCCACTGGAGAAGGAAATGGCAACCCACTCCAGTATTCTTGCCTGGAGAATCCCATGTGCAGTATGAAAAGGCAAAAAGATATGACACCAGAAGATGAGCCCCCAAGTCGGTAGGCGTCCAGTATGCTACTGGGGAAGAGCAGAGGGCAGTTGCTAAAAGCTCCAGAAAGAATGATGTGGCTGGGCCAAAGCAGGAATGGCACTCTGTAGTGGGTGTATCTGGTGGCGAAAGTAAAGTCCAGTGTTGTAAAGAACAATACTGCAGAACAACCTGGAATGTTAGGTCCATGAATCAAGGTAAACTGGCTGTGGTCAAGCAGGAGATGGCAAGAGTGAACATCGACATCTTAGGAATCAGTGAACTAAAATGGATGAGAATGGGAGAATTTAATTCAGATGAACACTATACCTACTACTGTGGGAAAATCCCTTAGAAGAAATGGAATAGCCCTCACAGTCAAAAAGAGGCTCCAAGATGCAGTACTTGGGTGCAGTCTCAAAAATGACTGAATGATCTTGGTTCGTTTCCAAGTCAAATCATTCAACATCATCAGGTCTATGCCCCAACCACTGATGCCGAAGAAGCTGAGGTTGACTGGTTCTATGAAAACCTACAAGACCTTCTAGAATTAACACCAAATAAAGATGTCCTTTTCATTATAGGGGATAGGAATGCAAAAGTAAGAAGTCAAGAGATACCTGAAGTAACAGATAAGTTTGGTCTTGGAGCACAAAATGAAGAAGGGCAAAGGCTAACAGAGTTTTGTCAAGAAAGTGTGCTGGTCATAGCAAACACTCTTTTCCAACAACCCAAGAGAAAGCTCCACACATGGACATCACCAGATGGTCAATACCGAAATTGGATTATGTTCTTTGCAGCCAAAGATGGAGAAGCTCTATAGAGTGAGTAAAAACGAAGCTTGGAGCTAAGTGTGGCTCAGATCATGAGCTCCTTGTTGCAAAATTTAGGCTTAAAGTGAAGAAAGTAAGCAAAATCACTAGGCCATTCAGGTGTGACCTAAATCAAACCCCTTATGATTATGCAGTGAAAGTGATAGATATCTTCAAGGGATTAGATCTGACAGAGTGCCTGAAGAACTATGGACGGAGTTCATAGTTCTTGTACAGGAGATGGTGACCAAAACCATCTCCAAGAAAAAGAAATGCAAAAAAACTAAATGGTTGTCTCAGGAGACTTTGTGAACAGCCGAGGCAAGAAGAGAATGAAAAGCCAGGGAGAAAGAAAAAGAAATAGCCAAGAGAATGCAGAGTTCCAGAGGATAACAAGGAGAGATAAGGCCTTTCCTGATGAACAGTGCAAAGAAATAGAGGAAAACAATAGAATAGGAAAACCTAGAGATCTTGTTAAAAAAATTGGAGGTATTAAGGGAACATTTCATGTGAGGATGGGCATTATAAAGGACAGAAATGGTTGTACCTAACAAACAGAAGAGATTAAGAAGAGATGGCAGGAATACACAGAACTATACAGGAAAGGGCTTACTGACTCGGATATTCACCATGGCGTGGTGACTCACCTACAGCCAGAAATGTGAAAATCAAGTGGGCCTGAGGAAGCATTACTACGAACAAAGCTAGTGGAGGTGATGGAATTCCAGCTGAGCTATTTAAAATCCTAAAAGATGATGCTTTGAAAGTGCTACACTCAATATGTCAGCAAATTTGGAAAACTAGGCAGTGGCCACAGGACTAGAAAAGGTTAGTATTCATTCCAATCCCAAGGAAGAGTTATGTCAAAGAATGTTCAAACTACCATAAAATTTATTTCATTTCACATGCTAGCAAGGTTATGCTCAGAATCTTTCAAGCTAGGCTTCAGCAGTGGTTGAACCAAGAACTTCCAGATGTACAAACTGAGTTTAGAAATGTCAGAGGAACAAGAGATCAAATTACTAACATTTGTTGGATTATGAAGAAAGCAAGGAAGTGCCAGAAAAACATCTGTTTCATTGACTAAGCTAAAGCCTTTGACTGGGTGGATCACAACAAACTGTGGAAAATTCTTAAAAGAGATGGAAATACCAGACCATCTTACTTGTTTCCTGAGAAACCTGTATGCAGGTAAGAAGGAACAGTTAGAACTGGACATGGAACAATGGACTGGTTCCAAACTGGGAAAGGAGTACATCAAGGCTGTATATTGTCACCCTGCTTACTTATGGGCAGAGTACATCATGCGAAATGCTGGGTTGGATGAATCACAAGTTCGAATCAATATTGCTGGGAGAAATATAAACAGCCTCAGATGTGCAGATAATACCACTACAATGGCAGAAGGTGAGAAGCAAATAAATAGCCTCTTGATGAGGGTGAAAGAGAATGAAAAAACTGGCTTGAAACTCAACATTCAAAAAACCAAGATCTTAGCATCTGGTCCCATCACTTCATGGCAAATAGATGGGAAAACAATGGAAACAGTGATAGACTTTATTTTCTTGGGCTCCAAAATCACTGCAGACAGTGATTGCAGCTGAAATTAAGATTCTTGCTCCTTGGAAGAAAAGCTATGATGAACCTAGACAGGATGTTAAAAAGCAGAGATATTACTTGGCTGACAAAAGTCTGTATAGTCAAAGCTATGGAATTTCCAGTTCAGTTCAGTTCAGTTCAGTTGCTCAGTCGTGTCCGACTCTTTGCAACCCCGTGAATCGCAGCACGCCAGGCCTCTCTGTCCATCACCAACTCCTGGAGTTCACTCAGATTCACGTCCATCCAGTCAGTGATGCCATCCAGCCATCTCATCCTCGGTCGTCCCCTTCTCCACCTGCCCCCAATCCCTCCCAGCATCAAAGTCTTTTCCAATGAGTCAACTCTTCGCATGAGGTGGCCCCAGGGCTGATCTCCTTCAGAATGGACTGGTTGGATCTCCTTGCAGTCCAAGGGACTCTCAAGAGTCTTCTCCAACACCACGGTTCAAAAGCATCAATTCTTCGGCGCTCAGCCTTCTTCACAGTACAACTCTCACATCCATACACGACTACTGGAAAAACCATAGCCTTGACTAGATGCACCTTAGTCGGCAAAGTAATGTCTCTGCTTTTGAATATGCTATCTCGGTTGGTCATAAGTTTTCTTCCAAGGAGTAAGCGTCTTTTAATTTCATGGCTGCAGTCACCATCTGCAGTGATTTTGGAGCCCCCCAAAATAAAGTGTGACACTGTTTCCACTGTTCCCCCATCTACTTCCCATGGAATGATGGGACCAGATGCCATGATCTTCGTTTTCTGAATGTTGAGCTTTAAGCCAACTTTTCACTCTCCTCTTTCACTTTCATCAAGAGGCTTTTGAGTTCCTCTTCACTTTCTGCCATAAGGGTGGTGTCATCTGCATAGCTGAGGTTATTGATATTTCTCCCGGCAGTCTTGATTCCGTCTTGTGCTTCTTCCAGCCCAGCATTTCTCATGATGTACTCTGCATAGAAGTTAAATAAGCAGGGTGACAATATACAGCCTTGACGTACTCCTTTTCCTATTTGGAACCAGTCTGTTGTTCCATGTCCAGTTCTAACTGTTGCTTCCTGACCTGCATACAGATTTCTCAAGAGGCAGGTCAGGTGGTCTGGTATTCCCATCTCTTTCAGAATTTTCCACAGTTTATTGTGATCCACACAGTCAAAGGCTTTGGCATAGTTAATAAGGCAGAAATCGATGTTTTTCTGGAACTCTCTTGCTTTTTCGATGATCCAGTGGATGTTGGTAATTTGATCTCTGGCTCCTCTGCCTTTTCTAAAACCAGCTTGAACATCAGGAAGTTCACGATTCATGTATTGCTGAAGCCTGGCTTGGAGAATTTTGAGCATTACTTTACTAGCATGTGAGATGAGTGCAATTGTGCAGTAGTTTGAGCATTCTTTGGGATTGCCTTTCTTTGGGATTGGAATGAAAACTGACTTTTTCCAGTCCTGTGGCCACTGCTGAGTTTTCCAAATTTGCTGGCATATTGAGTGCAGCACTTTCACAGCATCATCTTTCAGGATTTGAAACAGCTCAACTGGAATTCCATCATTTCCACTAGCTTTGTTTGTAGTGATGCTTTCTAAGGCCCACTTAACTTCACATTCCAGGATGTCTGGCTCTAGATGAGTGATCACACCATTGTGATTATCTGGGTTGTGAAGATCTTTTTGTACAGTTCTTCTGTGTATTCTTGCCACGTCTTCTTAATATCTTCTGCTTCTGTTAGGTCCATACCATTTCTGTCCTTTATCGAGCCCATCTTTGCATGAAATATTCCCTTTGTATCTCTAATTTTCTTGAAGAGATCTCTAGTCTTTCCCATTCTGTTGTTTTCCTCTATTTCTTTGCATTGATCGCTGAAGAAGGCTTTCTTATCTCTTCTTGCTATTCTTTGGAACTGTGCATTCAGATGCTTATATCTTTCCTTTCCTCTTTTGTTTTTCGCCTCTCTTCTTTTCACAGCTATTTGTAAGGCCTCCCCAGACAGCCATTTTGCTTTTTTGCATTTCTTTTCCATGGGGATGGTCCTTTGAATTTCCAGTAGTCATGTACAAATGTGAGAGTTGGACCACAAAGAATGTTGAGTACTGAAGAATTGATGCTTTGGAATTGTGGTTCTGGAGAAGACTCTTGAGAGTCCATTAGACAGCAAGGAGACCAAACCAGTCAATCCTAAAGGAAATCAACCCTGAATGTTCATTGGAAGGACTGTTGCTGAAGCTAAAACTCCAATACTTAGGCCACCTGGTGGGAAGAGCCGACTCATTGGAGAAGACCCTCATGCTGGGAAAGACTGAAGGCTAAAGGAGAAGGAGGCAGCAGAGAATGAGATGGTTAGATAGCATCACTGACTCAGTGGACATGAATTTGAGCAAACTCTGGGAGATAGTGGAGAGCAGAGGAGCTTGCATGCTAGAGTCCATGGGGCTGCAAAGAGTTAGACTAGACTTGGCAACTGAACTAACACAATCGTAATCTTTTTTCACAACCTTATCACCAGTTCTGCTGATGCTCTTGTAGACTTCTTAACCTAACAGAGCTGTTAGTCATTTAATGTCTCCCAGTGTACTCTGAAAACAATAGGCACTCATCATCAAATGAATGAATACCCTTAGTGGGGGGTGGGGGGGGGGATCAGCTAAAACACATTCAACACATGGAACTCAGCGCACATTCTCGTCAGAGACACAAGGACACCACAGGAGATACAAGAGGACCACAGATAGGAGACATAAAGCTCCATAAAAATCTAGGTCCTTCAATGCCATCCCGACTCCCACCTGCAGAAGCCTTGGCAGATACTAGCTGTCCTCCCCTTCCAAGAAGCCCAAACCCAGGCCCAATTTCCCTTCCCTCCCCTTCAAACGGCATCCTCTATTTTGTCTTTTCCTCATGCTCATTGATTCCTGTTCCTTGGGACTGCTCGCCCCCACCCTACCATGCCATTTTCTCTGGATTTGCATCTTCTGCTCTGTCTCTGGGCCGTGCGTCTTCAACTATCCTCTTTCTGCAGCTCCTCCCTCACTGCCTTCTCAGGACCATCAGCCTGATCCTTCTCTGCCTTCAAGTCACCACTTTGCTCCCCACTTCTATCGCCAGCATGTTCCTGCAGGTATAGACAACCTCCTGGTTTCAGCATCCACACTACTCACTCACTCTATCCTTGTCCTTCCAGAAAATGCTGTCTTCCAAGCCCGTGATTCTGTCTTCACTGATCTTGCAAAACCCTCCACTCCTGGAATGTGTTAATACTGCCGGTGACATCCCATTATCCCAGAAGCCTAAAGCCCTGCGCTCTTCTCACAGCCCCTCATGTCCTTTAAACATAGATGCCCCCCCAGGAGAACAGGTTCAAGCCTCGCTATGACTAGGCTTTCCCTCAGAGGCCTTGTTCAACCACCAGGCCTCAACTATGACCCCTAATGCCAAAGTTGTATCTAGAAGCTCTGGATGGCTGTTTGGCAGGGCCAAAGTCTTAACACATCTGAAACTGACCTCTTCGTATTTCCCTGGTGGTCCACTGGTGAAGAGTCCACCTCCTAGTGCAGGGGACGCAGGTTTAATCCCTGGTAGGGGAACTAAGATCCCGCATGCCACAGTGCCACAGGGCAACTGACCTGTGTGTGGCTGTGAAAGAAAGCCTGTGTGCCACAGCGAAGACCCGACGCAGCCAAATGGTTTTTTAAATTGCTAATAATAGTAATAAAATTGACCTCTCAAGTCTCTGTGATGTTCTTTCTCCTGTGGCTGTTGATGGCCCCGTCATTCTGTTGGCCACATCCTGACACCTGCCAAGGCTGGGCTTCACCTTAGTGTCCTCAATCCGGCCTCCCCTTTCCAAGATTGTTAGCGGTCCGCACTGCGCAGTTGCCCAGGCTGCACACTGACGTAGACCAAAATGTGGGCCTTGATCACTGGCATGGACTCCCCGCGGCCAGGAGAGGACCACAGCAGGGCCTTCTAGAGCCAGGGGCCCAGGCAGAGGCCTCTCACATTCTGGCCTAAAAAATGAGAACTTGCAGGAAGTTTAAGTGACTTTCACAAGACCAGCAGCTAGGAAGTGGCAGAACCCAGACTCAAACCAGGTATGTCTGATAGAAAAGCCTGTGCCCTGTGCAAATATACCCCCGCTTCTTCTGTACCTTAAGAGACATGTATCCAACGGATACATATTGTTCTCGCTGGCAGGAATCTACCCGCAAGCTGAGCTTAAGGCGTGGCTGGCAGCCTGAGGGTCGACGAGCACAAGAGACATAGGACAGGACGACTGCAGGAAGACGAGCTTTTCAGAGCTTTTTGACAGGTATCAATACATGAAAGTCTGCATTCTAGCCCCCATTTTATCTTTCCACTCACCTCACTGAAGACAATCTCCTTATCCAGATAATCTTCCTTAAACCAAAAGAGATGATACTATTTCCCGATAACACTCCTCAAAGCTCTCCACCTGGCATAGCTCTCAGGTTAAGGTGCACCACCCTAACTCTGTCAGAGGCGCTGCAGGCTCTGGCCCCAGCTCACTCTCTGTCTGACGATCTCCTCAGTGGCCCCCCTCACTCGAGCCAAGTGGCTTCTCACACATGAAGGTGCTTTCAGGCTAATGGTAGGGCAAATAATACCACCATGAGCTCACTCCTTTCGAAATTTCGAAATCCTTAAAATATTTACATAAACTATAAAACTACTCCAAATAAATTATCAATAAGAATAAAAAGATCAACAAGGTTTTACTCAAGAAAGTGAATAAAGTCGAGTTACCTGAAACCAAAGATGAGCTTTTACTGCACAGTCACGTCTAACTCTTTGCAACTCCATGACTACACAGTCCATGGAATTCTCTAGGCCAGAATACTGGATTGGGTTGTGGTTTCCTTCTCCAGGGGATCTTCCCAACCCAGGGATTGAATCCAGGTCTCCCAAATTGTGGGCGGATTCTTTGCCAACTGAGCCACCATGCAATTCTGAAGAATATCATTCAATTCAGTTCTGTTCATTTGCTCAGTCGTGTCCGACTCTTTGCAACCACGTGGACTGCAGCACGCCAGACCTCCCTGTCCATCACCAACTCCCGGAGTTTACCCAAACTCATGTCCATTGAGTTGGTACTGCCATCCAACCGTCTCATCCTGTCATCCCCTTCTCCTCCCCACTTCGATCTTTCCCAACATCAGGGTCTTTTCAAATGAGTCGGTTCTTCACATCAAGTGACCAAAGTATTGGAGTTTCAGCTTCAACATCAGTCCTTCCAATGAACCCCCAGGACTGATCTCCTTTAGGATGGACAGGCTGGATCTCCTTGCAGTCCAAGGGACTCTCAGAAGTCTTCTCCAACACCACAGTTCAAAACCATCAATTCCTCGGCGCTCAGCTTTCTTTGTAGTCCAACTCTCACATCCATACATGACTACTGGAAAAACCATAGCCTTGACTAGACGGACCTTTGTTGACAAAGTAATGTCTCTGCTTTTAAATATGCTGTCTAGGTTGGTCATAACTTTCCTTCCAAGGAGTAAGTGTCTTTTAATTTCATGGCTGCAATCACCATCTGCAGTGATTTTGGAGCCCCCAAAAATAAAGTCTGACATTGTTTTCCCATCTATTTCCCATGAGGAGATGGAACCAGATGCCATGATCTTCGTTTTCTGGATGTTGAGCTTTAAGCCAACTTTTCACTCTCCTCTTTCACTTTCATCAAGAGGCTTTTTAGTTCCTCTTCACTTTCTGCCATAAGGGTGGTGTCATCTGCATAGCTGAGGTTATTGATATTTCTCCCACCAATCTTGATTCCAGCTTGTGTTTCTTCCAGCCCAGCGTTTCTCATGATATACTCTGCATAGAAGTTAAATAAGCAGGGTGACAATATACAGCCTTGACGTACTCCTTTTCCTATTTGGAACCAGTCTGTTGTTCCATGTGCAGTTCTAACTGTTGCTTCCTGACCTGCATACAGATTTCTCAAGAGGCAGGTCAGGTGGTCTGTATTCCCATCTCTTTCAGAATTTTCCACAGTTTATTGTGAGCCACACAGTCAAAGGCTTTGGTATAGTTAATAAAGCAGAAATAGATGTTTTTTCTGGAACTCTCTTCCTTTTTCGACGATCCAGTGGATGTTGGCAATTTGATCTCTGGTTCCTCTGCCTTTTCTAAAACCAGCTTGAACACCTGGAAGTTCACGGTTCATGTATTGCTGAAGCCTGGCTTGGAGAATTTTAAGCATTACTTTACTAGCGTGTGAGATGAGTGCAATTGTGCGGTAGTTTGAACATTCTTTGGCATTGCCTTTCTTTGGGATTGGAATGAAAACACTTTTTCCAGTCCTGTGGCCACTGCTGAGTTTTCCAAATTTGCTGGCATATTGAGTGCAGCACTTTCACAGTATCATCTTTCAGGATTTTAAATAGCTCAACTGGAATTCTATCACCTCCACTAGCTTTGTTCATAGTGATGCTTTCTAAGGCCCACTTGACTTCACATTCCAGGATGTCTGGCTCTAGGTGAGTGATCACACCATCGTGATTATCTTAGTTATGAAGATCTTTTTTGTACAGTTCTTCTGTGTATTCTTATCACCTCTTCTTAATATCTTCTGCTTCTGTTAGGTCCATACCATTTCTGTCCTTTATTGAGCCCATCTTTGCATGAAATATTCCCTTTGTATCTCTAATTTTCTTGAAAAGATCTCTAGTCTTTCCCATTCTATTGTTTTCCTCTATTTCTTTTCACTGATTACTGAGGAGGCTTTCTTATCTCTTCTTGCTATTCTTTGGAACTGTGCTTTCAGATGGGTATATCTTTCCTTTTCTCCTTTGTTTTTCATTTCTCTTCTTTTCACAGCTATTTGTAAGGCCTCCTGAGACAGCCATTTTGCTTTTTTGCATTTATTTTCCATGGGGATGGTCTTGATCCTTGTCTCCTGTACAATGTCATGAACCTCCATCCGCAGTTCATCAGGCACTCTGTCTATCAGATCTAGTCCCTTAAGTATATTTCCCACCTCCACTGTAATTGTAAGGGATTTGATTTAGGTCATACCTGAATGGTCTAGTGGTAAGGCAATAAACGAGGTAATATTATGGTATAACAAGGAAAAATTAATTAACATTTTGTTTTTAAATTAATAAATTTCATTTATAGTGAGGTTTTGTTGTTCAGTTGTTAAGTTGTGTCCAGCTCTTTGCAACTTCATTGACTGCAGCACACCTGGCTTCTCTGTCCTTCACCAACTCCTGGAGTCGACTCAAACTCAAGTCCATTGAGTCAGGGATGCTATCCAAAACAGTCTCATCCTCCGTCGCCCCTTCTCCTGCCCTCAGTCTTTCCCAGCATCAGGGTCTTTTCCAGTGAGTCAGCTGTTCTCATCAGGTGGCCAAAGTATTGGAGCTTCAGCTTCAGCATCAGTCCTTCCAGTGAATAATCAAAGTTGATTTACTTTAGAATTGACTAGTTTGATCTCCTTGCTGTTCAAGGGATTCTCAGGAGTCTTCTCCAGCACCACAATTCAGAAACATCAGTTCTTCAGTACTCATCCTTCTTAATGGTCCAGCTCTCTCATCCATACATGATTACTGGAAAAACCATAGCTTTGTTGGCAAAGTGATGTCTTTGCTTTTTAATACGCTGTTTAGCTTTTTCTTCCAAGGAGCAAGCATTTTTTAACTTCGTGGCTGCAATCACCATCCACAGTGATTGTGGAGCCGAAGAAAATAAAGTCTGTCACTGTTTCCATTCTCTCCCCATCTATTTGCCATGAAGTGATGGGACTGGATGCTATGATCTTAGTTTTTTGAATGTTGAGTTTCAAACCAACTTCTTCACTCTCTTTCACCCTTATCAAGAGGCTCTTTAGTTCCTCTTCACTCTCTGCCGTTAGAGTGGTATCATCTGCATATCTGAGGTTGTTGATATTTCTCCTGGCAATCTTGATTTCAGCCTATGCTTCATCCAGCCCAGCATTTCACATGATTTACTCTGCATATAAGTTAAATAAGCAGGGTAACAATATACAGCCCTGATGTACTTTTTTCCCGATTTGAAACCAGTCTGTTGTTCCACGTCTGCTTCTAACTGTTGCTTTTTGACCCACAAACAGGTCTCTCAGAAATCGATAAGATGGTCTGGTATTCCGATCTTTTGAAGAATTTTCCACAGTTTGTTGGGATCCACACAGGCAAAGGCTTTAGCATTTCAGAGCAGTTTTAGGTTTATAGAAAAACTAAGCATAGTGTTCCCATATACTCACCTCATCCCCTGCTATTTTCCCTATTGTTAACAGTTTGCATTAGTGTGGCACATTTGTTATGACAGATGAGTCAATATTGATATAAAAATATGAACCAAAGTCTACAGTTTACAATAGGCATCACTCTTTGTCCCGAACACTCAAAACGCTTTAACAACTGTGTGCTGGCATATATGCACCATGACAGCTTCCTACAGAATAGTTCCACTGCCCTAAACATCCTCTCTGTGCCGCCTGTTCATCCCCACTTCCCCTCCAGCCTTGGCCAGTCTCTTACCTTTTCTCACTGGTGTCTCCACAGCTCGGCCTCTTCCAGAATGCCGTACAGTCGGAATCCCACACCGTGCAGCCTTTTCAGCTTGGCCTCTTTCACTTAAAGTGTGCATCTGAGGTTCTTCGTGTGTTTTTGTGGCTTGACAGTTCATTTCTTTTTATTGCTGGAATCGACATATTTTAATTGCATGAACGTGTATGTTGAAAAAGGGAGGGAAGAGAGTGGTTTCTGTGGGTGTGCAGTGAAGTGTTTGGTGTGGACAGAGCGCCAGGTCTGAGGAAGCTCGGGGCATTGAAGAGCAGAGCCAGGAGTGGGGCAGGGGCGGGTTAGCGAGAAGATGCGGTGCGGAGTCTGTGTGCTGATGGCGTGCTCCTGGCGGCTGGAGGAGCCCTAAGAAGCACTGCGAAGAGGCTTCAAGTCAGAGGTGGCCTGGAGTCTCCAGGCGGGGTCTCTGTTTTCAGCGAGCGCTTGGGGAACTCTTCCACGAGAAGCCCACGTTGTTGGTCTAACAATTATAGTTACTCTTTTTAACAATAAAGCACCTTCAGATTAGCACATTTTAAAATTACTCTTTAATAAACATTACACTCTGCAGGCAAATTAGTACCAAATCAGCCCATGACATGCATGCTCAGCAGCATGCTTTTATTTTTTTTAATTATTACTATTATTTGAGCTACAGTGGTTTTCCCCCTTGGCTTCTGTTTACTTAGCAGTTTAAAATTATTTTATTTATTGTTTTATCTTTTATATTGCTACTTAGCAATTTTTAAGACCTTTTTTTTTACTGTAAAATGTACATCAAATAAAGTTAACAGTTTTAACTGTTTACACATGTATATTTCAGTGGCATTAATTACCTCATATTGTAGTTCAATCTCCACCGTCCATCCCCAGAACTTTTTCATCATCCCAAACAAAAACTCCATGCCCACTAAACAATAACTCCTCATCTGCCTCCCTCCTACCTCCTAGCAACCACCTTTCTATTTTCCCCCGCTATGAACTTGACTACTTAGGTTCCTGTTACCGGTGGAATTACACAGTGATTGTCCTTCTGCTTCTGGCTTCATTCACTTTGTAGTAATGTCTTAGAGATACATCCATGGACTAGAACGTGTCAATACTTCACTCCTTTTTAAGGCCAAATAATATTCTATGGTATGCAGAGTCGGACATGACTTACCGCAACAAATACGCATACCACATTTCATTAACCACATACTTTTGTGAGTTCTGAGTCTTTGGCTCTAGCTTTGAGCTCCTTCATGCTGCTAACTAACCCCTCCCACCATACACCTCTTTAAACCATACATTTGAAATAAAATCCTCACAATAAAATGTACAGATGAAGAAATAGACACATTTCAATCCTGTCATTCTGTGTGGCCACTTTGAAATGCCTTGTATGTTAGAACTTTTCAGTTGAAGACAAAATTAAACCCACTAGAATCAGTCCTGAAAAAAAATAGGTAAAGATATAATTGCAATTTCTGGAATTCATTGTGAAAGACACTTTCATGAATCTCCGCCACACTTAGTCATTTGTTTGTTCTCTTCCTATTGGAATTCTTTTTCCATGAGTTATGACGAAAGATGACATATCTGGCTGTACTGTTAACTGAACATGAAAATGCAAAGAAAATCTTTTTGACAAATTTGCAGAAATTAAAGACATAAAAAAGAAATTGTAATGTTATTTTTTATTACCATGATAGACCAACATGTAGGTATAAATTTGCCATCTTTCTAAAAGGCATATATTACTGTAATTTAACAGTATTAATCCATTTTTTCTTTTTTGTGCTGTAACTTTACTTTTCTTTTTTACATTTTCTTCCAAATATAAAATACTTCCAAGTTTTATATGTACAAATGTATGTATATGTAGCAGATTAAATAATGTACATTTATTACTACAAAAGTAATATGCCATAATGACTAATGGTTGTGAAAGCTATGAATTACATAAAATCAATTGTTGATAATTTACAAAGAACTATAAATTTAATGACAGTTAGTACAAAGACTGAAAGACAGTGTTAATTGGATAACCTTAGAAAGAACCTATATTCTTTTTGAACTGAAAGAATATTCTTAGTGAGCTTCGATCCAAACCTAAGAAGGAATATGATGAGAAAGAAACTGTTGAAAAAAAAATTAACTACTCATTTTATTTTACTAATCTGACTTCAAACAATGGTCTTTATAAAAAATACTTTAAAGAAAAAATTTATACTTTTATGATTTTAAAATAATGTGGGATTCCCCTGGTGGTTCAGTGGTTAAGAATCTACCTGTTAGTGCAGGTTCAATCCCTGGTCCAGGAAAAGTCCACATGTCACAGGGCAACTAAGCCCATGCATCCCAACTACTGAGCCCGTGTGCTATAACTACCGAGCCTGTGTGCTACAACTACTGAGCCCGTGTGCTATAACTACTGAAGCCTGTGTGCTATAACTACTGAGCCCGTGTGCTATAACTACTGAAGCCTATGTGCTATAACTACTGAGCCCGTGTGCTATAACTACTGAGCCCATGTGCTACAACTACTGAGCCCGTGTGCTATAACTACTGAAGCCTGTGTTCCAGAGCCTGTGCTCTGCAACAAGAGAAGCCACGGCAACGAGAAGCCCATGCATCTCAACTAGAGAGTAGCCCCTCTGCCTGCCACAACTAGAGAAAGCCTACCCGAAGTAACACAGATCCAGAGCAGCCATAAATAAAAATAAATACAAGAAATAATGTGAAGCATAAAAATAAGATTAAATCTTAATTCTAATCTTTATAGAATTGTTTGGTACTAACATTGGTAACTTTGGACATGCTAATCTTTAAGAACTAAATTAATTTTATTTAGTCACATTTAGGTCATGAGGCTTTCAAGAGAAAATACTATTTGGGAATTCTGTAGGTTACATTTGGATGAATTAAAACATCATCAATATACATTTCTACCTCCAAAACATTGCGAGGAGAAAAAACTCCAAGATTATGCACCATTATCCATGTTCAGTGAGCTTCAATCCAAACATAATAAAGAATATGATAAAAAGAGAAACTGTTGGGAAAAGTTCTCATTTGTTTTACTAAACTGACTTCTATACAGTGGCCTTTATAAAGGCCATTATGTTGGCAATTTGATGTCTAGTTCCTCTGCTTTCACTAAATCCAGCTTGTATATCTGGAAGTTCTTGGTTCATATACAGCTGAAGCCTAGCTTGAAGAATTTGGAGTATAACCTTGTTAAGCATGTAAAATGAGTACACTTTTTCTGTAGTTTCAATATTCTTTGGCATTATCCTTCTTTGGGATTGGAACGAAAACTGACATTTTCCAGTTCTGTGGCCACTGCTGAATTTTCTAAATTTGCTGGCATATTGAATGCAGCACTTTAACAGCATCATCTCTTAGGATTTGAAATAGCTCAGCTGGAATTCCATCACCTCTACTAACTTAATTCATAGTAGTGCATCCTAAAGCATGCTTCACTTCACAGTCCAGGATATCTGGCTCTAGGTGAGTGACCATACCATGGTAATTATCTGGGTCAGGAAGACCTTCTTTGTATAGTTCTTCTGTGTCTTCTTGCCACCTCTTCTTAATGTCTTCTGCTTCAGTTAGGTCCTTGCCGTTTCTGTCATATGCATATATTTACCTATACATATTTTTTGATGAGCCATTTGAGAATTCATTGCAAACATCAGGACACTCTCCTCTAAGTCCTTCTGCCTGTGTCTACTAAGAATAAGGTTATCCTTCGTAACGACATAATTATTGTGCTCAGAAAATTTAGCGTCAATATAATATTATCTAATGTAAACATCATATATTAGGTCATACCCAGTGGTTGTCATAATGTCCCTTGTAACTACGATTTCCCCATGAACCCAGAATCACACAGTGCATCCGTTGTGATGTTTCTTTCATCTCCTTTATTGCTGCCACTGTTGCCCTGTCTATCCCTTTTTTCTGTGATATTGTTATCTTTAAAGAGTTCAAGTCAATTGCTTTGCAGAGTGCCCTTCGATTTTGGTTTGTCTGTTTCTTCGTTATTAGGTTCAAGCCAAGTCCATTTGACAGGAATCTTACCCAGACAATGTGTCTTTTTCAATGCCTCACAGGGGGAGGTACTCTTGTCCTATTAATGGTATTGTGAGACTTGTCATTCAGCTCAGGCAGTGTCCAGGAGAATTCTCCGCTGCAGAGGTGCCTGAAGACTTTCCCCTTTGTAATACATCAGTAATTTGTGAGGAGATACTTTGAAACTGTATGAGTAACCTGTTCTCCAACAATCTTGCACCCTGGGGTAGGGTTTTGTTTGTGGTGAAGGAAAATGCAGTGTTTATTCCAGGGCACCCACCCAGTGGTTTTATTTCCCATTGATTCTTGTGTGAATCAATCATTAACCCTAGTTGTTACAAAAGTGGTAATTTTTCAATGGTATAATTCCTACATTTATTGATTGGCACTCTTTTATTTTAAAAAACATTTTTCCTTCTCCTTTTATATTGTTAATGTTATTAGTACTGTGAACTCATAGATTATTTATAATTGCATATTTTTAAATTATTCATTTTTGATACAGAAGTTGTCTCATATTTAACCAGTGGCAGCCTCTCAAGCTCATGCCTGTGACCTTTGACATGTCCTTGTGTTTTTCTTGTTTTCTGTCACACAACATATTCCAGGCTTACCTCACACTTTCTTGCCCCAGTCCTGGAATCGACCATTTCTCCAAAAAGCCCTGGCTCTTTTTAAATGGGAAATATTTAGAAATCAGAATCTGAGAGATATTCATGTCCAGTGCTACTGGAGTATCATTTCCCAGTGGACAGATTTAGAAGATACACGAACACATTAAAAAAAAAAATCATGGCATTCGAATGGATAACCGTAGTTTCACTCTAACACCACAAGACTTTTCCTCTCATTTCTGTGCTCTCCATCTGTATTGTAAAGTTCCTTCATCAACCAAAGGCCACCAGAAACCCTCCTGTAGTTGAACAAAGTTACGTATATTGACCTGTTGCGACAAGGGACACCGCTCAACTTGGGGAGCCATGGAATGTCCCAGGGGAGGGTGTCAGGAAGAACTTGGCAGGATTCGGGCGTGTGTTGGATTATTATGGAGAAAGGTTTGAGGGAGTGGGTTTTGCTCTGAATATGGCTGATAAGGAGGCAAAACTAATTCTATGGGCAGGTATCTTAATTCTAATCTAGAAAGAGAGAAGCATGGGAACAAGGCTACCAATCACAGTGTTAGGCCATTTTGTGGTTTAAACAATATTCAAGGACTTCCCTGGTCCAGCAGATAGACGTCTACCTGCCAATGCAGGGGACCAGGTTCCATCCCTGGTCCAGGAGGATTCCACATGCCGCCAGTGACCAGGCCTTTGTGCCAATGCAGGGGACCAGGTTCCATCCCTGGTCCAGGAGGATTCCACATGCCGCCAGTGACCAGGCCTTTGTGCCACAACTACCGAGCCTGCGTGCTGCAACTACTGAAGCCCATAGGCCTAGACCCGTGCTCTGCAACAAAAGGAGCCACCGCAGCGAGAAGCCCCTGCATTAGAACTAGAGAGTAGCCTCTGCTCGCTGCAGCTAGAGAAAGCCTGCATGCAGCAACAAGACCCGGCACAGACAAAAACATAAATAAATAAATAACTTTAAAAAACCAACTAGAACAAAAAACAATTTTCACGTTTTTTTAAATATTTTTTGTCTGTATTTGGACATGATGATAAGTGAAAGTGAAGTGTACTTGCTCAGTTGTGTATGACTCTGCAACCTCAGGGCCTGTAGCCCACCAGGCTCCTCTGTCCAGGGAGTTCTTCAGGCAAGAATACTAGAGTGGGTTGCCTTGCCCGTCTCCAGAGGATCTTCCCAACCAGGGGGATCAAACCTGGCTCTGCCGCATTCCAGGCAGATTCGTTACTATCTGAGCCACCAGGAAGCGGTGGACATGACTATAAGGTAACTCTGCTTTTTTTAGGGTCTATCACCATCACAGAGTGACCTTCTCTGATGTTGCCGTTCTGTGAAATTGTTTACTTTATAATTTTTAATTATAATAATTTAACAATATAAGTGTTTTAATAAACTCCACAGCTTAGCTCCCAGAGCCAGGGGCTAATTCTCTCTCGGTATCTTCCTTTTTTCCACAGTGAAAACATTCACTCCCAACAATATCAATATATTTAGGTCATTTGTTCAATCCTACAATACACACAAAATGATTTCAGAATTGTTACACTCATACCACTGT
Organism: Ovis aries; assembly: GCF_016772045.2. Lineage (NCBI taxonomy): Eukaryota > Metazoa > Chordata > Mammalia > Artiodactyla > Bovidae > Ovis > Ovis aries. The sequence goes on from NC_056056.1 coordinate 95,931,666, forward strand.
CAACACAAAAATATCAAGTAAAATTCAAGATTTCTTTGTAGATTTTTTAAACTCTCAGAAATATGTCCAATTAAGAGAACTGTGTTTATTGCTATATTTAAAATGGATAACCAACAACGGCCTACTGTATAACACAGGGAACTCTGCTTAATGTTATGTGGCAGCCTGGATGGGAGGGGAGCTTGGGGGAGAATGGATACATGTATAAGTATGGCTGAGTCCCTTCGCTGTACATCTGAAACTATCACAACATCGTTAATCAACTATATCCCAATACAAAATAAAAAGGGTTTTTTTTAAAAAAGAGGACTGTGTTCAAAGTTCTTGAACTAATCATTTTTTCTTTATGAGTTTGTTACCAATTTGACTTATAGCTAAGTTCATTTTAAAATGTTAAGTATTTTCCCCCATCCTCATTGATTTACTCTTGTTTTTTGAATGTGTAAAATATTAACATAGTTAAAAAGTCAAAACTATATGAAAAAGTTTGTATTCAGAAAAGTCTCATTCTTTCCTGTCTTCCTCTCTCTGAATTCCCACCTAGCCCCTCTAGGTAAGCCAATCTCATTAAATTTCTGGTCTATCTTTCCAGTCTTTCCTTTTACAAAAATAAACAGACACAGTATACTTAAAAAAATTAATTTGTTTTAATTGGAGGCTAATTATGATATTGTGGTGGGGTTTGCCATACATTGACATGGGTCAGCCTTGGGTGTATCCACCATGTGTCCCCCATTCTGAACCCTACTCCCACCTCCCTCCCCGTCCCTTCCCTCTTGGTTGTCCCAGTGCACCAGCTTTGGGTGCCCTGTCTCATGCATTGAACGTGGACTGGTGATCTAGTTCACATGTGGTAATATACATGTTTCAATGCTTTTCTCTCAAGTGATCCCACCCTCGCCTTCTCCCACAGAGTCCAAAAGTCTGTTCTTTATATCTGTGTCTCTTATGCTGTCTCACATATAGGGTCATTGTTAACCATCTTTCTAAATTTCATATATATGCGTTAATATACTATATTGGTGTTTTTCTTTCTGACTTACTTCACTCTGTATAATAGGCTCCAGTTTCATCCATCTCATTAGAACTGATTCAAATGTGTTCTTTTTAATAGCTGAGTAATACTCCATTGTGTATATGTACCACAGCTTTCTTATCCATTCATCTGCCAGTGGACCTCTAGGTTGCTTCCATGTCCTAGCTATTATAAACAGTGCTGCGATGAACACTGGGGCACATGTGTCTCTTTCAGTTCTGGTTTCCTCAGTATGTACGCCCAGCAGTGGGATTGCTGGGTTGTATATAGACTTTTATTTCCCTTACACAAAAGTCAGCATATAAAGTATACTTTCAAACTTTTTTTTAAAAGGACGGTTTATTGAAGTATGATATATTCACTACTTTTTAAGTGTATAGTTTGATTTATACTGATGTATCACACTAAGTAACCAGCACCAAAGGCAAGATACAGAACATATCCATCACCCCAATAAGTTCCCTGGCCCTTTGCAGTCAATCTTCTTCCACTCCTACCCTCTGGCAAGCACTGATTTAATTCCTCTCTCTATTAATTTACCTTTTCTAGAATATCATGGGCTTCTCTGATAGCTTAGTTGGTAGAGTCTGCCTGCAATGTAGGAGACCCCAGTTCAATTCCTGGGTTGGGAAGATCTGCTGGAGAAGGGATAGGCTACCCACTCCAGTATTCTTGGGCTTCCCTTGTGTCTCAGCTGGTAAAGAGTCTGCCTGCAATGCGGGAGACCTGGGTTCGATCCCTGGGTTGGGAAGATCCCCTGGAGAAGGGAAAAGCTACCCATTCCAGTATTCTGGATTGGAGTCCATGGGGTCGCAAAGAGTCGGACACTATTGAGCTACTTGAAAAAAAAAAAAAAAAAGAATATCATACAAATGGGATCAGATGGTATTTAGCCCTTTGTATTCTCTGGCCTCTTTCATGTAGCATAATGAATGTGAGATTCATAATTGTTAAAAATACTAGTTTGTTGGGAGACACATTAGGCATTACTGACAAAACGGAGGCACGGCCCCAGACCCCTCTCCTCATTCCACAGGCACAGTCTCGGGATGAAAGAGTTAGGCCTTGTTATTCTGACTTGTCTTATCCTTTCCTTGGCTGAGTCGACTGAAAAGGAATATTAGGGTGCTTATTGTTCTTGAGAGGAGCATGAGAAGGCACAAAGCCTTCTGTAGCTGTGCTCAGAGAATAATTCATAAAGTTAATCGTTGACATTTGTTTAAGGACTTTTACAAAAGAGTGTTCCAGGATGAGCACATAGGCTGTAGCTTGAGGCCATGGGAGGGACTGCTATATGAAGCCTATTTGTGAGGAGAATGTTGATGGCAAAGGAGTTTACTGAATTTGGGACTTAGAAATAATTAAAATAGTTAGAAGTTAAAGATTTAAGGAATGTTGCAAAGTTAGCATATTTTACTATAGCTTATAGAAGTTAGGAATTTTTAGAGACTATAGCTAGAAGCTTTTTAAAAATTTATTAAAAAAATTTTTATTTCTAGTTTATTTCGCTTTACAATATGGTATTGGTTTTGCCATACATTGACATGAATTAGCCACGGGTGTACATGAGTTCCCAATCATGAACCCCCCTCCCACCTCCCACCCCATATCATCCCTCTGGATCATCCCCGTGCACCAGCCCCAAGCATCCTGTATCCTGTATTGAACATAGACTGGCAATTCATTTCTTACATGATAGTATCCATGTTTCAATGCCATTCTCCCAAATCATCCCACCCTCTCCCTCTCCAACAGAGACCAAAAGTGTTCTAAACATCTGTGTCTCTTTTGCTATCTCACATACAGGATTATCATTACCATCTTTCTAAATTCCATATATATGTGTTAGTATACTGTATTGGTGTTTTTCTTTCTGGCTTACTTCACTCTGTATAGTAGGCTCCAGTTTCATCCATCTCATTAGAACTGATTCAAATGTATTCTTTTTAATGGCTGAGTAATACTCCATTGTGTATATGTACCACAGCTTTCTTATCCATTCATCTGCCGATGGACATCTAAGTTGTTTCCATGTCCTGGCTATTATAAACAGTGCTGCGATGAACATTGGGGTACACGTGTCTCTTTCAATTCTGGTTTCCTCGGTGTGTATGCCCAGCAGTGGGATTGCTGGGTCATAAGGCAGTTCTATTTGCAATTTTTTAAAGGAATCTCCACACTGTTCTCCATAATGGCTGTACTAGTTTGCATTCCCACCAACAGTGTAGGAGGGTTCCCTTTTCTCCACACCCTCTCCAGCATTTATTGCTTGTAGACTTTTGGATTACTGCCATTCTTACTGGTGTGAAATGGTACCTCATTGTGGTTTTGATTTGGCCACAGGAATCAGAGCAGAAAAATAAATAAAAGGAATCCAAATTGGAAAAGAAGAAGTAAAACTCTCACTGTTCGCAGATGACATAACCTCTACATAGAAAACCCTAAAGACTCCACCAGAAAATTGTTAGAGCCAATCAATGAATATAGTAAAGTTGCAGGATATAAAATCAACACACAGAAATCACTTGCATTCCTATACACTAATAATGAGAAAGTAGAAAAAGAAATTAAGTAAATGTTTTCAGCAAAACTCAAAAAAAAAAAAAAAAAGAAAAAGAAATTAAGGAAACAATTCCATTCACCATTGCAATGAAAAGAATAAAATACTTAGGAATATATCTACCTAAAGAAACTGAAGACTTATATATAGAAAATTATAAAACACTGATGAAAGAAATCAAAGAGGACACTAATAGATGGAGAAATACACCATGTTCATGGATCAGAAGAATCAATATAGTGAACATGAGTATACTACCCAAAGCAATCTATAGATTCAGTGCAATCCCTATCAAGCTACCAATGGTATTTTTCACAGAGCTAGAACAAATAATTTTGCAATTTGTATGGAAATGCAAAAAATCTCGAATAGCCAAGCAATCTTGAGAAAGAAGAATGGAACTGGAGGAATCAACCTGCCTGACTTCAGGCTCTACTACAAAGCCACAGTCATCAAGACAGTATGGTACTGGCACAAAGACAGAAATATAGATCAATGGAACAAAATAGAAAGCCCAGAGATAAATCCACGCACCTATGGACACCTTATCTTTGACAAAGGAGGCAAGAATATACAATGGATTAAAGACAATCTCTTCAACAAGTGATGCTGGGAAAACTGGTCAACCACTTGTAAAAGAATGAAACTAGATCACTTTCTAACACCATACACAAAAATAAACTCAAAATGGATTAAAGATCTAAATGTAAGACCAGAAACTATAAAACTCCTAGAGGAGAACATAGGCAAAACACTCTCCGACATACATCACAGCAGGATCCTCTATGATCCACCTCCCAGAATACTGGAAATAAAAGCAAAAATAAACAAACGGGATCTAATTAAAATTAAAAGCTTCTGAACAACAAAGGACACTATAAGTAAGGTGAAAAGACAGCCTTCTGAATGGGAGAAAATAATAGCAAATGAAGCAACTGACAAACAACTAACCTCAAAAATATACAAGCAACTCCTGCAGCTCAATTCCAGAAAAATAAACGACCCAATCAAAAAATGGGCCAAAGAACTAAATAGACATTTCTCCAAAGAAGACATACGGATGGCTAACAAACACATGAAAAGATGCTCAACATCACTCATTATTAGAAGCCTAATTAAGAGATAGTGAGCTCAGGAGGTTAGGGGCAAACAGGACTTCAGAAGATAAGTAGTAAACTGAGGAATGTAGCATGAGTTACAATGAAATCACAAGTTAACTATAGAAGAAGTAGATAATAGATGGTAAGGCTGATTCCGAGAGAATCACTGAAGCAGGAACTCTGTGTGAAGAGCAACAGTGATTTGTAGAGATAATAAACCTGGGTGAGGGGGAACTGAAAATGTCAAACCTCTGACCTAATGTTTTTATAAAAGTATAAAAGAGAATCTTAAACTTGAAATAAATAGGCAGTCCAAAAGAAAGCTGAGAGGCTGTCTCATTCACGGACACCATTCGTCTCTTCAGGTTGAATCCCTGGCTGCTGGAGCTGGACTCCGGCACGAGTTGTTTCTTCCTTTCTATTGCTGTATACTATTCTGCTGTGTGGCCAGAACAATTTACTTATCCTTCTACTGGTTCATGGCCTTGCTTCCAGTTGATTGCACTTTTATATTCTAACAGCATCAACTGGAAGGAATTTCTTATCACTTTTTAGAGTTCTTTCCTATTCTGTTACCTCCACTTTCATATAGGTTATAAAATTAACAGCTTTATTGAGATATAATTCATAAAACATAAGGTTCACCATTTTAAAGTGTACAATTCAGTGGCTTTTAGTTTATGCACAAAGTTGTGTGTGGATCAACACTATATAATTCCAGATATTTTCATCACCACAAAAAGAAACTCCATACCCATTAGTAGTCACATCTTATCCCTAATCCTGTCTACTTTCTTTTTCTAAGAATTTGTCTATTGAGGATTTTTCATGTAAATAGAATCCTATGCGGTCTTTTTTCTCTGGCTTCTTTCGTTTGGCATAATGATTTGAACATTCATGCACAATTGTTGCATGTATCAGTACTTCATTCCTTTTCAATATAGCGCATTTTGTTTACCCATTCACCAGCTGATGGACATTTCTATTGTTTGTACTTTTTGACTTCTAGAAACAAAGCTATGAACATTCACATAGAAGATTTTGTGTTGGCATGCTTTTACTTCTCTCAGGTTCAGTTCAGTTCAGTTGCTCAGTCGTGTCCGACTCTTTGCGACCCCATGAATCGCAGCACGCCAGGCCTCCCTGTCCATCACCATCTCCCAGAGTTCATTCAGACTCATGTCCATCGAGTCTGTGATGCCATCCAGCCATCTCATCCTGGGTCATCCCCTTCTCCTCCTGCCCCCAATCCCTCGCAGCATCAGAGTCTTTTCCAATGAGTCAACTCTTCACGTGAGGTGTCCAAAGTACTGGAGCTTCAGCTTTAGCATCATTCCTTTCAAAGAAATCCCAGGGCTGATCTCCTTCAGAATGGACTTGTTGGATCTCCTTGCAGTCCAAGGGACCCTCAAGAGTCTTCTCCAACACCACAGTTCAAATGCATCAATTCTTCGGCACTCAGCTTCTTTACAGTCCGACTCTCACATCCATACATGACCACTGGAAAAACCATAGCCTTGTCTAGACGGACCTCAGTCAGCAAAGTAATGTCTCTGCTTTTGAATATACTATCTAAGCTGGTCATAACTTTTCTTCCAAGGAGTAAGCGTCTTTTAATTTCATGGCTGCAATCCCCATCTGCAGTGATTTTGGAGCCCCCAAAATAAAAGTCTGAAACTGTTTCCACTGTTTCCCCATCTATTTCCCATGAAGTGATGGGACCAGATGCCATGATCTTCGTTTTCTGAATGTTGAGCTTTAAGCCAACTTTTTCACTCTCTTCTTTCACTTTTATCAACAGGCTTTTTAGTTTCTCTTCACTTTCTGCCATAAGGGTGGTGTCATCTGCATATCTGAGGTTATTGATATTTCTCCCAGCAATCTTGATTCCAGCTTGTGTTTCTTCCAGTCCAGCGTTTCTCATGATGTACTCTGCATATGAGTTAAATAAGCAGGGTGACAATATACAGCCTTGACATACTCCTTCCTTTTCCTATTTGGAACCAGTCTGTTGTTCCATGTCCAGTTCTAACTGTTGCTTCCTGACCTACATACAGATTTCTCAAGAGGCAGGTTAGGTGGTCTGGTATTCCCATCTCTCTCAGAATTTTCCACAGTTTATTGTGATCCACACAGTCAAAGGCTTTGGCATAGTTAATAAAGCAGAAATAGATGTTTTTCTGGAACTCTCTTGCTTTTTCCATGATCCAGCGGATATTGGTAATTTGATCTCTGGTTCCTCTGCCTTTTCTAAAACCAGCTTGAACATCAGGGAGTTCACGAGTTGGCTCACTAAGCGCAGGCGGCTGCAAGCCGGCTCACTAAGCCAGGCCGAGAGGAGCTACCCCGCATCCGAGGTCAGGGGCAGCTGGGAGAAGCCACCTCGCGCCCAAGGCCAGGGGCAGTGACCTTGAGAAGCCACCCAGAGCCCAAGGCCAGGGGCGGCAGCTGGGAGGAGCCACCCACGCCCGAGGCCAGGGCTGGCGGCCGGGAGGAGTAACCCAAAGAGCGGTGGCTGCGCAGGCACAGGAGGGCCTGGAGGAGCTATCCCACGTTGAAGGTCAGGAACGGTGGCGGTAAGGAGATACCCTCGTCCAAGGTAAGGAACAGCGGCTGTGCTTTGGTGGAGCAGCTGTGAAGAGATACCCCACGCCAAGGTAAGAGAAACCCAAGTAAGATGGTAAGTGTTGCAAGAGGGCATCAGAGGGCAGACACACTGAAACCATACTCACAGAAAACTAGTCAATCGAATCACACTAGGACCACAGCCTTGTTTAACTCAATGAAACCAAGCCATGCCTGCGGGGCAACCCAAGATGGGCGGGGCAACCCAAGATGGGTGGGGTAACCCAAGATGATGGACAGGTCATGGTGGAGAGGACTGACAGAATTTGGTCCACTGGAGAAGGGAATGGCAAGCCACTTTAGTATTCTTGCCTTGAGAACCGCATGAACAGTATGAAAAGGCAAAATGATAGGATACCAAAAGAGGAACTCCCCAGGTCATTAGGTGCCCAACACGCTACTGGAGATCAGTGGAGAAATAACTCCAGAAAGAATGAAGGGTTGGAGCCAAAGCAAAAACAATACCCAGTTGTGGATGTGACAGGTGATAGAAGCAAGATCCGATGCTGTAAAGAGCAATATTGCATAGGAACTTGGAATGTCAGGTCCATGAATCAAGGCAAATTGGAAATGGTCAAACAAGAGATGGCAAGGGTGAACGTCGACATTCTAGGAATTAGTGAACTAAAATGGACTGGAATGGGCGAATTTAACTCAGATGACCATTACATCTACTACTGCGGGCAGGAATCCCTCGGAAGAAATGGAGTAGCCATCATGGTCAACAAAAGAGTCCGAAATGCAGTACTTGGATGCAATCTCAAAACGACAGAATGATCTCTGTTCGTCTCCAAGGCAAACCATTCAATATCACAGTTATCCAAGTCTATGCCCCAACCAGTAACGCTGAAGAAACTGAAGCTGAACGGTTCTATGAAGACCTACAAGATTTTTTAGAACTAACACCCAAAAAAGATGTCCTTTTCATTATAGGAGACTGGAATGCAAAAGTAGGAAGTCAAGAAACACCTGGAGTAACAGGCAAATTTGGCCTTAGAATGCGGAATGAAGCAGGGCAAAGACTAATAGAGTTTTGCCAAGAAAATGCACTGGTCATAGCAAACACCCTCTACCAACAACACAAGAGAAGACTCTACACATGGACATCACCAGATGGTCAACACCAAAATCAGATTGATTATATTCTTTGCAGCCAAAGATGGAGAAGCTCTATACAGTCAACAAAAACAAGACTGGGAGCTGACTGTGGCTCAGATCATGAACTCCTTATTGCCAAATTCAGACTCAAATTGAGGAAAGTAGGGAAAACCACTAGACCATTCAGGTATGACCTAAATCAAATCCCTTATGATTATACAGTGGGAGTGAGAAATAGATTTAAGGGCCTAGATCTGATAGATAGAGTGCCTGATGAACTATGGAATGAGGTTCGTGACATTGTACAGGAGACAGGGATCAAGACCATCCCCATGGAAAAGAAATGCAAAAAAGCAAAATGGCTGTCTGGGGAGGCCTTACAAATAGCTGCGAAAAGAAGAGAGGCGAAAAGCAAAGGAGAAAAGGAAAGATACAAGCATCTGAATGCAGAGTTCCAAAGACTAGCAAGAAGAGATAAGAAAGACTTCTTCAGCGATCAATGCAAAGAAACAGAGGAAAAGAACAGAATGGGAAAGACTAGAGATCTCTTCAAGAAAATTAGAGATACCAAGCAAAGATGGGCTCGATAAAGGACAGAAATGGTATGGACCTAACAGAAGCAGAAGATATTAAGAAGAGGTGGCAAGAATACACAGAAGAACTCTACAAAAAAGATCTTCATGATCCAGATAATCATGATGATGTGATCACTAATCTAGAGCCAGACATCCTGGAATGCGAAGTCAAGTGGGCCTTAGAAAGCATCACTACGAACAAAGCTAGTGGAGGTGATGGAATTCCAGTTGAGCTGTTTCAAATCCTGAAAGATGATGCTGTGGAAGTGCTGCACTCAATATGCCAGCAAATTTGGAAAACAGCAGTGGCCACAGGACTGGAAAATGTCAGTTTTCATTCCAATTCCGAAGAAAGGCAAATCCAAAGAATGCTCAAACTACTGCACAATTGCACTCATCTCACATGGTAGTAAAGTAATGCTCAAAATTCTCTCAGGTAGATATCTAGAATTGCTGGTAACATCACTCCATGGGAAATAGATGGGGAAACAGTGGAAACAGTGTCAGACTATTTTTTTGGGCTCCCAAATCACTGCAGATGGTGATTGCAGCCATGAAATTAAAAGACGCTTACTCCTTGGAAGAAAAGTTATGACCAACCTAGATAGTATATTCAAAAGCAGAGACATTACTTTGCTGACTAAGGTTCATCTAGTCAAGGCTATGGTTTTTACAATAGTCATGTATGGATGTGAGAGTTGGACTGTGAAGAAGGCTACGTGCCGAAGAATTGATGCGTTTGAACTGTGGTGTTGGAGAAGACTCTTGAGAGTCCCTTGGACTGCAAGGAGATCCAACCAGTCCATTCTGAAGGAGATCAACCCTGGGATTTCTTTGGAAGGAATGATGCTAAAGCTGAAACTCCAGTACTTTGGCCACCTCATGCAAAGAGTTGACTCATTGGAAAAGACTCTGATGCTGGGAGGGATTGGGGGCAGGAGGAGAAGGGGAAGACCGAGGATGAGATGGCTGGATGGCATCACTGACTCGATGGACATGAATCTGAGTGAACTCTGGGAGTTGGTGATGGACAGGGAGGCCTGGCGTGCTGCGATTCATGGGGTCACAAAGAGTCGGATACGACTGAGCGACTGAACTGATGGTAACTCTATATTAAACTATTTGAGAAACTGTCAGACTGTTTTCCAAAGCAGCTGAACTATCAGGCCAGAATACTTGAGTGGGTAGCCTTTCCTTCTCCAGGGGATCTTCCCAACCCAGGGATCGAACCCAGGTCTTCCACATTGCAGGTGGATTCTTCACCAGCTGAGCCACAAAGGAAGCCACAGGGATAGAGACTGTGTTGCATCTATATATACCAATCTGGAGAGTACTGCCGTCTTTACAATATTCTAACTCATGAAGAGGTGGTATCTATCCATTTATTGTAGATCTTCTTCAATTTCTTTCAATATGTTCTATGGTTTTCAGGGTACAAATCTTATACTTACTTAAGTAAATTTATTCCTGAATATTTTATTCTTTTTATGCTATTGTATGTGGAATTGTTCTAATTTTATTTTCAGATTATTCATTATTAGTGTATAGAAATACAACTGATAAATTGATCTTGTATCCTACAACCTTACTGAACTCATTTACTGGTTCTAATATAGTTCTTTGTGGATCCCTCAGGATTTCAAAAACAAGTTTAATTTTTAATTAATTTATATACTTGCTTAACAAAAGGATTTAGCTTTTTTTCTTTTCATTTTTTAGTCCCTGGAACAATTTGCATAATGTTAGGATTATCTGGTGTTTGAGGAATTTAATAGAATTCCCCTATATATGGTATATATTGCAAGTAAACTGCAAGTGAAGTCGTTCAGTCATGTCTGACTCTTCGATCCCATGGACTGTAGCCTACCAGGCTCCTCTGTCCATGGGATTTTCCAGGCAAGAATACTGTAGTGGATCGCCATTTCCTTCTCCAGATCTTCCCGACCCAGGGATTGAACCTGGGTCTCCCACATTGTAGGCAGACACTTTACGGTCTGGACCACCAGGGAAGTCTGATATATCATATATATAGGCGTATTTATTTGATAAATTTCTCTATTATTTTATGGAGACTGGTCTGTTTTCTCCCTCCACAAGGGTCCATTTTGGTAATTTTTTTTCCTTGGAAATTATTTATTTTATCTATAGTTTGAAATTTGTTTACATAAAGTTGTACAAAATAGTCTCTTTTTTTTTTGTTTCCTCTGTGCCTATGGTTATTTCCCCTATGCACCTTCTTATTGTGTATTTTTTGTGTTTACTTCCTTTCCCCCTTAATTAGTTTAGCTATTGATTTGTTGATCTTGTTAATTTTTCCCAAAAGAACCAGCATTTTGATTTATTATTTCTACTATCTTTTGTTTCCTACCTCATTAATTAGGCTTTTATGCTTATGATTTACTTCCTTGTTTGTTCTTTGATTAGTCCTTTTCTGGCTTCTTGTGGGAGATAAAATTTTAAAGAAACAAAAGATAACTTACAGTTTGCCAGCTACTTTTTAGCAAAAAATGAAGGGTTTTAAAAGCTTCAATTCAAGCTATGAATCCTAGGAACAAAGTTCCTTCTAGAATATTTTACTTAAAAAATGTCCTTCATAAAAAAAAGTCCTTCGTGGATTAAGGTTAATGAGATCAATGATGTGATATTATGATGTGAGCATAAACATTTGTTTTATTCCAAAAATGTGTAATATGAGGACCACAGGAACAATCTAAGCCTGACACATTTGAGATCCTGTCTGTACACCCTATTATATAATTTTAAGTTTTCAGTTGAATTTTTAACCATAAAGTGTCAGATTATTGATGATAATTATCTCTGAAGCTAATTTTCCAATGATGGCATTCCATTTTATGCTTGTCTTTGACTTAACGTTTATTTTGCCATATGGACTGAATGTGTTTGGTCCACTTCTACCCAGAAGAGGGTGAGGAGCTTGCAAGACACAGTCTGGTTTAGGGGTGGCCAAGAGAGAAGGGAATGGGGTAGAGGTTAGTTAGGCTTGAAGTGCCAGCTAGAAGGCCCAATAGTGGTCCAGGAGCCCTGGGACCACCTCCCTTGGGCCTCCTATGGACCACATCCCTTGTTACCTAAGAGGGCCTCTTGGACCTCGGGGTTCCTCCCAGGATGTTGCATCCCAGAGACCCGTAGGACGTCCTTCAGGGGCGTTCCATCCTGCTGGGCTCTGGAGCCAAGGGCGAAGCTTCCAGGGCATTGACAGGCGACGTCCATACCTACCTATCTTCAGTCTTTCCTTCCAGACCCTGTGACCCTTCGCCTGGACAAAGCTTCAGCTCGCACTTCTGGACTTGGGAGAACAACCGAGTCATTTACAAACAAAAGCAGGCAAGAGGCTGCAGGGACCGTGGCAGGCGGTGGATCGGCCATCTCGGTGCGGAGCTCCGGGGAGTGGGGTCCCCGGAGAGACCAGCAGCAGGCTGCGCATTTGCCGGGCCCGGAGCCCCTTCCCGATCCCTACGCCCGGACTGGAGCACCGAACTCGGGCATCCGTTTGACTTAGGAAAACATATGCAGTGAGGAACTGGTGTTCTTAAGAAATACATCACATTTGTCAGACAGAGATTGAACTCAGCTATACAAAGCAAGTCAGGAATCTTCTGAAGAAATCGCAACCTAAACACACACACACACACACACACACACACACACAAAACTAGAAGGAGGACGAAGAAAACAAGTATGTTCTCATGTAAAGCGTCCTTTCTCATCCCGTGAGAAAATGAGTGGCCCCGCCGGACAGCATGCACTTACCTCGGAGCACCTGACCTCGCAGGGCACGGTGGAGCTAGTCCGCTGTGCTGACGACCAGAGAAGAGTGGAAATCGCACTTTTCGCTGTGCACAGAAGGCAGAGCCACCGTTAGACACTTGCTGTAAGCAACGTAAATTAAGTAAAAGCCGGTATCTGTGAGATTCCCAAAGACTGACAGAACACAGCAGTATCTTGGGCGGGGGCGGGGGCGGGGGAATCATACCACCATTCCTATTTTAAAAGGTAGGTATTGAAAGGGCACACCAACAAACTTAAAAGGCACACAAACAACTCCTCAATAACAGAGGACACAGGGCAGATTACTCACCAAATCTTCACGAAATTTGACCAGGGAATATAGGTATGCTTATGAGCGCCAAAGAATTGATGCTTTTGAATTGTGGTGTTGGAGAAGACTCTTGAGAGTCCCTTGGACTGCAAGGAGATCCAACCAGTCCATTCTGAAGGAGTTCAGCCCTGGGATTTCTTTGGAAGGAATGATGCTAAAGCTGAAACTCCAGTACTTTGGCCACCTCATGAGAAGAGTTGACTCATTGGAAAAGACTCTGATGCTGGGAGGGATTGGGGGCAGGAGGAGAAGGGGACAACAGAGGATGAGATGGCTAGATGGCATCACGGACTCGATGGACGTGAGTCTGAGTGAACTCCGGGAGTTGGTGATGGACAGGGAGGCCTGGCGTGCTGCGATTCATGGCGTCACAAAGAGTGGGACACGACTGAGCGACTGAACTGAACTGATGGCTGATTCATTGTTATATGGCAGAAACTAACACAACATTGTAAACAATTATCCTCCAATTAAAAATAATTTTAAAAAAATAACCCATAGTTCACACACACACACAAATCAAATTGAAATAAAGACCAGTTTCAGATAATAAGAAAGAGAGAAATTTGACCAGGACTTGTATGAATATTATCATACTCATATATCCATATATGCCTATCCTCTTATATCCATATTCACATATATTTCAGAAAATACAAGAGATGGAGGAAAGAAGAATAGTGAGAACTAGAAAATCAATGAAGACATGTAGAGATTGATCAACAGACAATAGCAGTCAATGTGAAATGCTTGTGGATACCATAGTTAAGACAGCTGAATCAATGATCAAATAAATGACACGGTTGATAATAGAAACTGTCAAGTCAGAGACTGAGCCTCCTGGAGACATCTGAGGATGACACTCAGCCAATGACATGTATGTGTCTGATAATAGTCTTTCAAATTGCAGAGCAGGCAAATCAGAAGTCAAATCTGATAGCAAATCCAAAGAACAGTCACAGCTGTTCATGAGACTTCCTTAGTGGTCCAGTTGTTATGAGTCCACCTTCCCATGCAGGGTATATGGGTTCATCCCTGGCTAGGGAACAAAGATCCCACATGCCCCACAGCAACTAAGCCTGCACGAGGCAGCTACTGAGCCCATACGCTGCAGCAAAGACCCAACACAGCTGATAAAATAATAAAGTATTCAAAAATAAATTAAGTAAATCTCTCATACAGTAAAAGGAACTCACTGCTCCAATGAGTTCATGATCTTCAAACCTCAAATTCACTTCTTTAAATACCTAAAGTATGGTGCAGTGGGGGGTTGGGGGGAATGCAACACGAGAGAGTTCCAGCAATCTTTCCCTTCAACAAAGAAGAAAAAAGCTATATAAAGTCAGTGAATTGAATAAAGAAATCCAAATGGAGATCCAAATGGCCTAACAAAAACGAACAGTGACTGTCTAAAAAATCCTCAAATGGGAGACCCAACCAGTTTGGGGCACATATTAAATATATGCATATATGTATATAAAACACATTCTCTATATATAGAGAGAAAGAGTGTATGTATGTGTGTATATATATGTGTATATATATATATATATATGAAGCATGTACACAGGAAGACTGTGATTAGAGGCCCAGAAACTTAAAGTGTGGTTGACTGAGGTTGAATGTAAGCTCCCAGCACCAAGTGAACAGGCCTGACAACAGAGTGGAACACACATAAATCACAGTTCCAAATAACTGTGCACAAGACTGGAGGAACACAGACACCAGTTACACAGAGAAGCAAAGTCAGGAGAGTGAGGGCCAGGTTTGGCCATGGACCAGGTTTGGCCATGAATTTTGATAGGAATCTCTTCTCCCTACAAGGACTTGTAAAGTTCTACATATTAGAAGCTCAGAATAAAGGAATTCTTTTGGTAATTGAAGCAGA
Organism: Ovis aries; assembly: GCF_016772045.2. NCBI lineage: Eukaryota > Metazoa > Chordata > Mammalia > Artiodactyla > Bovidae > Ovis > Ovis aries. The sequence goes on from NC_056056.1 coordinate 95,946,668, forward strand.
AACGTTGTATGTTATAGAAGAAATGAATATGAAAAGGATTATTTTCCTACTTTGTCAAAGTCTATTTGGATAAAAATAGCAAAGGTGCTAAGATGTATGCAGGCAAACCTCAGAGATATTGCAAGTTTGGTTCTAGACCACTGCAATAAAGTGAATATGATAATACAGTCACATGATTTTGTTTTTGGTTTCCTGGTGCCTATAAGAGTTATGTTTATGCTCTATTGAAGTTTAGTAAGTGTGCAATACCATTATGTCTGAAAGAACAACACACATATCTTAATTTTTAAAAATACTTTGTTGCTAAAAAATACTAACCATCATCTGAGGCTTCAGCAAGTTAGGTCTTTTTGCTGGTGGAGGATCATGCCCCAATATTGATGGCTACTGACTGACTGGGGTGGTAGTTTCTGAGAGGGGGATGGCTATGGAAATTTCTTAAAATATGAAAGTAATGAAATTAACCACATTTATTGGCTCTTCCTTTCATGGACAATTTCTCTGTAGTATGCAATGATGTTTGATAGCATTTTACCCCCAGTTGAACATCTTTCAAAACTGGAGTCAATTTTCTCAAACCAGCCTTTGCCTTATCAATCAACTATGTCTGTAATATTCTAGTTTCTTTGCTGTCATTTCAACAGTCTTTACAATATCTTCACCAGGAGCAGATTCCATCTCGGGAAACCCCTTTCTTTGCAAGTTTGCAAATATTGCAAGTTTGGTTCCAGACTACTGCAATAAAGTGAATATGATAATAAAGTCACAAGACTTTTTTTGGCTTTCCAGTGCATATAAAGGTTATGTTTATGCTATACTGTAGCCTAGTAAGTGTGCAATAGCTTTATGTCTGAAAGAACAACATACCTACATCAATAAGAAGGAATCCTTCATCTGTGAAAAGTTGTATCATGAGATTATAGCAACTCAGTCACATCTTCAGGCTCCACTTCTAATTCCAGTCCTCTTGCTGTTTCCAGTTACTTCCTCCAGGATCCTAAACCCCTCAAAGCTATCTGTGAGGATTGGAATCAACTTCCAAACTCCTATTAATGTTGATATTTTGACCTCTTCCCGTGAATCATGAATGTTCTTAATGGCATCTAGAAGGGCAAAGCCTTTCCAGTTCAGAGGATTTTCAACTGACTTTGCCCAGATCCATCAGAGAAATCACTAACGATGGCAGCTATGGCCTTACAAAATGCATTCCTTTTATTTTCTATCTGAACTTTAATAGATATTGCCAAGATTTTCTTGTTTAGTTAAAATCAACTATGACTAATAAAATTAAAAATGTATTTCTTAACTACTAACACTTGAAAGTCAAAATTACCCCTTGGCTGCAGAGTGAGTGTTGTGGTGTATTGTGTGTGTGTACTCAGTCACGTCCGACTCTTTGCAGCTCCACCAGCTGTAGCCCGCCAGGCTCCTCTGTCCATGGGATTTTCCCGGCAAGAATATTGGAATAGGTTGCCATTTCTTCCTCCAGGGGATATTCCTGACCCAGGAATTGAACCCACCTCCTGCATTGCAGGCAGATTCTTTACCGCTGAGCCACCTGGGAAGTCCCAAGTTGGGTTAGCAGGTATGAAAACAATGTTAATCTCATTGTATATCTCCATCAGAGCTCTTGGGTGATCACGTGCATTGTCAATATTTCAAAAGGAATCTTTCTTCTTAATAGCAGTAAGTCTCGACAGTGGGCCTAAAATATTCCATAAATCATGTAATAAGCAGATGTGCTGTCATCCAGGCTTAAGTGTTCCACTTGCAGAGCACAGGTAGAGTAAATTTAGCAAAATTCTTAAAGACCTTAGGGTTTTTACAATGATAAATGAGCCCTGGTTTCACTATAAAACCACCGGATGCATTAGCACCTAACTAGAGTCTTCGAAAGCTGAGCACCGAAGAATTGATGCTTTTGAAGTGTGGTGTTGGAGAAGACTCTTGAGAGTCCCTTGGACTGCAAGGAGATCCAACCAGTCCATTCTAAAGGAGATCAGTCCTGGGTGTTCATTGGAAGGACTGATGCTGAAGCTGAAGCTTCAGTACTTTGGCCACCTCATGCGAAGAGTTGACTTATTGGAAAAGACTCTGATGCTGGGAGGGATTGGGGGCAAGAGGAGAAGGGAACGACAGAGGATGAGATGGCTGGATGGCATCATCGACTCAGGGACATGAGTTTGAGTGAACTCCGGGAGTTGGTGATGGACAGGGAGGCCTGGTGTGCTGCAATTCATGGGATTGCAGAGAGTCAGACACTGAGCAACTGAACTAAACTGAACTGAGAGTCTTTGAAGCTCTGAAACTAGGCATTGATTTCTCCTCTCTACCTGTGAAAATCCTAGATGGCATCTTCCTCCAAGATAAGGCTGTTTCATTTACATTGAAAATCTGTTGTTTGGTGAGGCCACCTTCAGTGAATTATCTTAGCTAGAGCTGCATAACTCAGCAGCTTCTACATCAGCAGTTGCTGCTTCCCCTGTACTTTTACGTTATGGAGATGGTTTCTTTCCTGAAACTTCATGAACCAATCTCTGCTAGCCTCACACTTTATTTCTGTAGCTTTCTCACCTCTCTCAGCCTTCATAGAATTGAAGAGAGTTAGGCCTTTGCTCGGGACTAGGCTTTGGCTTAAGGGACTTTTGTGGCTGGTTTGATCTTGGATCCAGACCACTGAAACTCCATGTCAGCAGTGAGGCTGTTTCACTTCCCTATCATCTGTGTGTTCGCTGGAGTAGCACTTTCAATTGCCTTCAAGAACTTTGCCTTTGCATTCGCAACTTGGCTAACTGGCACAAAAGGCTCAGCTTGTGGCCTATCTCGATTTTTGACATAACTTCCTCACTAAATTATTTCCAGCTTTTGATTTAAAGTGAGAGATGTGCAACTCTTTCTTTAACTTGAACACTTAGAGGCCATCTTAGGGTTATTAATCGGTCTAACTTCAATATTGTTACGTCTCAGGAAATGGGGAGGCCCAAGGAGAGGGAGAGAGATGGGGAATGGCTTGTCGGTAAGCAGTCAGAAGACACACAACGTTTAGTTTGTTTAGTTTGCTGTCTTATATGGGCGAGGTGCATGGCTCCCCAAAGCAATTACAATAGTAACATCAACTCAGCCATAAAAAAAATGAAATAATGTCATTTGCAGCAATATGGATGGACCTGAAGATTGTCATACTGAGTGAAGTAAGGCAGACAGAGAAAAATAAATCTCATATGATAATTGCTTATATATGAAACCTTTAAAAAACTGATTTACAAAAGAGAAGTAGAGTCACGGATGTAGAAAATAAAGTTATGGTTGCCAGGAGGGAAAGGTGGGGAAGGGATAAACCTGGAGAAGTTTATTGACATATACACACTACTATATAAAATAGACAACTCATAAGGACCTACTCTACAGCACAGAAAACCCTTCTCAATACTCTGTAATGACCTATATTGGAAAAGAAGTTTTAAAAGAATGTACATATTTACATCTATAACCGGTTCACTTTGCTGTACAGCAAAAATTAACACATTTTAAAATCAACTACACTCTAATAAAAAATTTTTAAATAGTAACATCAAAGATCAAAGATCACAGATCATCATAACAAATACAGCAATGATGAAATTAAAAAAAACTTTTGAACTATTGTAAGAATTACTCAGATGTGACACAGAGATGCAAAGTGAGCAAACGCTGTTAGGAAATGGTGCCTATAGATTTTCTCAATGCAAGGTTGCCACAAACCCTCAACCTGCAAATAATGCCATATCTGCAAGGCACAATAAAGCGAAGAGAGATAAAAACAAAGCATGCCTATATTTAATATCACTTTAAAAAGGTTAAAAAAATCAACAACACTGGAGCTTTTTCTACCCACAGCTGTGTCTATTACTGGAAGTTCTTCAAAATACTGCATAGAGACTTCCCTGGCAGTCCAGTGGCTAAGACTCCACACTCCCAATGTAGAGGGTTCAGGTTCGATCCCTGGTCAGGGAACTAGATCCCGCATGCCCCCACTAAGAGTTCGCATGCTACAACTAAGACCCAGCTCAGCTAAATAAATAACTAATAAATTTTAAAAAATACTGGATGGATGGATAGCATCGGAATACATATTTTATTAATTATTAATAAATTATTATATTTATTAATATTCCTTGACTAAATTTTGACCCTTAGTCAAGTTTCTCCTGCTAAGATGAAGTTTTACATTCAAAGCTGCCAAGTGCCAATTTCCAACCTACAGTATTTGAAATCTGATAAACATTTCTACCTTTGGCAGCATCTATAAATAATAAAAAGTTGGATTCTACCTCTTAATCATTATTTCTGAATGAAAAAGCATAGTAGGGTGCTTCTGCTCCTTTATTTATATGCAGAGTTTGTCATAAATTGAAGCATGAATGTTACTTTTTGTAACTTAATAAACTGAACTATGCTAGTTTGCTAAACTTTGCCATTATTCACTTGGAGGAAATCTTGAACAAAACGAAATCTTACTCAAGTAAAGTAAGAAAATACTTACATTGGTACCAAATGGATAACTGTGGTGAAGATCATGGTTAGTTCATCGTGATTTTCTCAGCATGTCTATGCGATCCCAAATGACTAACTGGAATCTGTAAAAGTTTGGTCAATCAACCTGCTGAGTTTTATGTATGGCACCAGCTGAGCTCTCCATCAAATCGTAGATCAGACAGTCAAGACATGGAAACAGCGTATGTCCTCTTCTCAGTCACCTTGGTGCTGTTTCAGCTGGAAGTTTGGCGGCAGAAGCAGCTGTGTTCAGCTCATGTTTTCCCAGCCTGGGCTACAGCTTGAATGCAGTGTGGTGATAACTACAGTTAAGACTTAAATTAATTTTTTTTTTTTTTTTAGCTTACTGAAACTTTTAAACAGAAGTAAATGTAAGGGCTCACTTCAGAAAGTGTGATTAACTTTAGCCAGGATAAAATAAACATTTCTCACTGTCTTCAAAGAAATCTGACCACATAGGATTTGCATTCTTAAATTAGCACTGAAGTAGGAGGATGGATAGTGAAATAGTCACATGCATAGTCAGCTACCAAATCCAGTGTTTATTTTCAATAAAGAGATCTACCCAGAGATCACAGAGAACCAGTTATAAATGGGTCAGGAGGAAGGGTTAGGTTGAGACATATTCTTTTTTTTTTTTTCTGGCTTTGAAAAATATTTACTCATGTCTGTCTTACTTTTAGATAGGAAAATTACCTTTTTGCCTCCACTTTATGGGCTTATTTCATAAGCACACATCAGAGGACCAGAAGATGTCAGGAGGACCTCAGACTTGTTGCTCAGGGTGGCCTGTGTTTCAAGGTAAGTTAGTTGCAATCGCTTACCTTTTACACTGGCTACCAAAGTGAAATGTAGTGGACTGTACTTAATGACAGCCCAACTTACAACTATGTTTAATATAATTTCTAAAATTTTATAATTAAAATTTCTTTTGAATTATTATACCTTTACTGACATGATATTGATAAAGCCACTTTATCAATAAAAGAGATCCAGACTTCTTCGGGGGATTGTTTTAGTTCTCTTTTTTAAGTCTTGCAGAAGGAAAATCAGCTGACACTTAAATGATGGATATTTGTTTTAATGAGCCATCATGCTCATTAAACTAGTATATTAACTGCTTCTGGCATTTAATCAGATGAATGGAGACCAAAAATATTAAAATCTGACCTTCTTATATCAGATTATGAGCTCATTTCCAAACTATTAACTACCAGAAAAAGTCTAGAATAGAGCAAGTTAACATTAGCTTTCAAAGAGACTGACTTGAAAAACATCCTGTTCTTTGAAGCTTATTTTTCTTTAGGACTTTGCAAATTTGATTCAGAAAATAGCTCAGTTGGCTTGTACAGAACAAGTGTTGTGTGCATAAACTTATGGTCACTATTTTAAGCTGTAGCCTCTGCACCAAAACCAGATGAAGATATGGGACAGTGAGTAAATAGTTCAAGATATTTGTAGCTTCAGTTGCTTTGGTCAGTGCCTGAGTGTCAGAAAAATTACTGAACAATTTCCAAAGCATCAGGAATTTCCATTTCTACCCAAGGTATTATTTTCTTCCAACAGGTCTCTGTTAAATAAAGAAAGGAAAATCTCAGCCTGTACATAAAGTTTTCTTCCTTTATTTTACAGGTTAATAGTAACACATTTATGATAGGTGCAGAGTGAAGGGGCAAAGTACGTGATTAAATAGTTAATCCTGCTAGAGGATTATAGGTTAAAAAAAAAAAAAAGTATGAGAGACCCCTGTAAGTTAATGATCACTCAAGAAAGCAGGCTTGTGTAGCAACAAAACCAGGCAACAGTAGCATGAGATATGCCCCTGAACAATAAAACAATGGTGGAATGAGACCCACATCCTGCCCTGTGAGGTCAGTAAGTTGATGATTCCTAGGACAGGCTCCTCTGAGAACATTAAAAACAAAAATATAGGGAAAAGATGACATTATACTGAAACCTGAGATGATTTACCAGTTTTAGTATATGTTGCAGGCTTTTTGCCCATTTCCTTTGCACCATGACAGTCCTAGTTTGACCATGTAGGGACTAGAAAACTCCCCCACTTGGCATGGAGGAGGAGCTGATGATGGAAGTTTTATATCTAATCAAGAATGAGGAAGAATTCTGGTGGTGGTCCTTCTCTCCCCATTTTTCCTTTGATTATGGAAACGCAGTTCACCCAGCTTTCGGCCAGGTACTCCCTTGCCTCCCCATTTGTACCCCCTCACGAGTGTCCTATACTAATAAACTCTTTTCTTACCTGTCATTCTGCCTTTCACTGAATTCATTCAGCACCAGCACAGAAGAACTTATGCTCTTCTAAGTCCCAAAATGTGTTCCGCAGTTTCAGTTACGGTTAACAATGCGTGTGTTAAAGTCTTTCGTTTCGAACCTTGTTTATAAATCTATCAAACCTTACCCCAGACAACACCTTCCTTTAAACTCATCCTGTTTGGGTGAAGCTGTTACTTCCTAAGGTCTGAAACTCAGGGCACTTGTCTTCTTTTTAATAATGTTAGAGCACTTGTGTGTGTGTGTGTGTGTGTGGTGTATAAGATGTGATTACCTAACGTTTGCCAAAATGTTTAGAATAATTTTCAATTGGCCAACTGGATTGTGACTGCTTTTGTGGTTTTGTTTTTGTTTTCAAATTGCTTTCAATCAAGCACATCTATAATTTACCCCTCAGAATATATTTGTATGTACTGCTATTCAGAGAGTCACCAAAAACAAAGAAATTCTGAGAAACTGTCTTGAGGGACAGAGGCCTAAGGAGACAGTATGACTAAAAATAATGTGGTATGGTGGAGGGGCTACCTGGCCAAGACATCAGGGGAAAGCAATGGAAATCTGAATAAACTTTGGGCTTTAACTTGTAATACTGTTATCAGTATTGGTTTACTAACTGTAACAAATGTGCCATAATAATGTAAGCTGTTAATACTAGGGGAAAGTGTGATATAGAAATCTCTATACTATCTTTTTTTTTTTTGGTAAATCTAAAACTGTTCTAAAAACAGTTATATAGGACTTCCCTGGTGGTCCAGTGGTAAAAGAATCCACCTGCCAATGCAGAGGATATGACATGGTCCAGGAATATTCCATATGCCCAAGGGCAGCTAAGCCCATGAGCCACAATTACTGAGCTTCGAGCTCTAGAGTCTGTTTGTCTAGAGCCCATGCTGTGAAACAAGAGAAGCCACGCAGCAAGACTGCGCACTGCACCTGGAGGGTAGACCTTGCTTGAAGCAACTGGAAAAAGCCTGAGGGCCCCAATGAAGACCCAGTGTAGCCATTCCAAAAAAAGGTTTCACTTGGACAAATAAGTCAGTCAGTTCAGTCGCTCAGTCGTGTCCGACTCTTTGCGAACCCATGAATCGCAGCACGCCAGGCCTCCCTGTCCATCACCAGCTCCCGGAGTTCACTCAGATTCATGTCCATTGAGTCAGTGATGCCACCCAGCCATCTCATCCTCTGTCGTCCCCGTCTCCTCCTGCCCCCAATCCCTCCCAGCATCAGAGTCTTTTCCAATGAGTCAACTCTTCTCATGAGGGGGCCAAAGTACTGGAGTTTCAGCTTTAGCATCATTCCTTCCAAAGAAACCCCAGGGCTGATCTCCTTCAGAATGGACTGGTTGGGTCTCCTTGCAGTCCAAGGGACTCTCAAGAGTCTTCTTCAACACCACAATTCAAAAGCATCAATTCTTTGGCGCCCTGCCTTCTTCATAGTCCAAGTCTCACATCCATACATGACCACTGGAAAAACCATAGCCTTGACTAGACGGGCCTTAGTCGGCAAAGTAATGTCTCTGCTTTTCAATATACTATCTAGGTTGGTCATAACTTTTCTTCCAAGGGGTAAGTGTCTTTTAATTTCATGGCTGCAGTCACCATCTGCAGTGATTTTGGAGCCCAAAACAATAAAGTCTGACACTGTTTCCACTGTTTCCCCATCTGTTTCCCATGAAGTGATGGGACCGGATGCCATGATCTTCATTTTCTGAATGTTGAGTTTTAAGCCAACTTTTTCACTCTCCTCTTTCACTTTCACCAAGAGACTTTTAAATTCCTCTTCACTTTCTGCCATAAGGGTGGTGTCATCTGCATAGCTGAGATTATTGATATTTCTCCCGCCAATCTTGATTCCAGCTTGTGTTTCTTCCAGTCCAGCATTTCTCATGATGTACTCTACATAGAAGTTAAATAAGCAGGGTGACAATATACAGCCTTGACATACTCCTTTTCCTATTTGGAACCAGTCTGTTGTTCCATGTCCAGTTCTAACTGTTGCTTCCTGACCTGCATACAGATTTCTCAAGAGGCAGGTCAGGTGGTCTGGTATTCCCATCTCTTTCAGAATTTTCCACAGTTTCTTGTGATCCACACAGTCAAAGGCTTTGGCATAGTCAATAAAGCAGAAATCGATGTTTTTCTGGAACTCTCTTGCTTTTTCGATGATCCAGTGGATGTTGGTAATTTGATCTCTGGCTCCTCTGCCTTTTCTAAAACCAGCTTGAACATTAGGAAGTTCACGGTTCATGTATTGCTGAAGCCTGGCTTGGAGAATTTTGAGCATTACTTTACTAGCATGTGAGATGAGTGCAATTGTGCGGTATTTTGAGCATTGTTTGGCATTGCCTTTCTTTGGGATTGGAATGAAAACTGACATTTTCCAGTCCTGTGGCCACTGCTGAGTTTTCCAAATTTGCTGGCATATTGAGTGCAGCACTTTCACAGCATCATCTTTTAGGATTTGAAATAGCTCAACTGGAATTCCATCATTTCCACTAGCTTTGTTCATAGTGATGCTTTCTAAGGCCCACTTGACTTCACATTCCAGGATGTCTGGCTCTAGATGAGTGATCACACCATCGTGATTATCTGGGTCATGAAGATCTTTTTTGTATGGTTCTTCTGTGTATTCTTGCCATCTCTTCTTAATATCTTCTGCTTCTGTTAGGTCCATACCATTTCTGTCCTTTATCGAGCCCATCTTTGCATGAAATGTTCCTTGGTATCTCTAATTTTCTTGAAGAGACCCCTAGTCTTTCCCATTCTGTTGTTTTCCTCTATTTCCTTGCATTGATCGCTGAAGAAGGCTTTCTTATCTCTTCTTGCTAGTCTTTGGAACTCTGCATTCAGATGCTTATATCTTTCTTTTTCTCCTTTGCTTTTTGCCTCTCTTCTTTTCACAGCTATTTGTAAGGCCTCTCCAGACAGCCATTTTGCTTTTTTGCATTTCTTTTCCATGGGGATGGTCTTGATCCCTGTCTCCTGTACAAGGTCACGAACCTCATTCCATAGTTCATCAGGCACTCTATCTATCAGATCTAGGCCCTTAAATCTATTTCTCACTTCCACTGTATAATCATAAGGGATTTGATTTAGGTCATACCTGAATGGTCTAGTGGTTTTCCCTACTTTCTTCAATTTGAGTCTTAATTTGGCAATAAGGAGTTCATGATCTGAGCCACAGTCAGCTCCCGGTCTTGTTTTTGTTGACTATATAGAGCTTCTCCATCTCTGGCTGCAAATAATATAATCAGTCTGATTTCGGTGTTGACCATCTGGTGATGTCCATGTGTAGAGTCTTCTCTTGTGTTGTTGGAAGAGGGTGTTTGCTATGACCAGTGCATTTTCTTGGCAACACTCTATTAGTCTTTGCCCTGCTTCATTCTGCATTCCAAGGCCAAATTTGCCTGTTATTCCAGGTGTTTCTTGACTTCCTACTTTTGCATTCCAGTCCCCTATAATGAAAAGGACATCTTTTTTGGGTGTTAGTTCTAAAAAGTCTTGATGAAATTAGCTTAAAAAACAAAATGAAAGTTAGGCAAACTGTGCTGTGTGTGTGCTTTGTTACTCAGTCATGTCCAACTCTTTGCAACCCCATAGACTGTAGCCTGCCAGATTCCTCTGTCGGGACTCTCCAGGCAAGAGTACTGGAGTAGGTTGCCATTCCCTTCTCCAGGGATAAACTGTGCTAAAAACTGCTTCAGTTCAGTTCACTTCAGTCGCTCAGTTGTGTCTGACTCTTTGTGACCCCATGAATTGTGGCACACCAGGCCTCCCTGTGTCACCAACTCCCGGAGTTCACTCAAACTTACGTCCATCGAGTCATGAGATGGTTGGTGATGCCATCCAACCATCTCATCCTCTGTCATCCCCTTCTCCTCCTGCCCCCAATCCCTCCCAGCATCAGAGTCTTTTCCAATGAGTCAGCTCTTCGCATGAGGTGGCCAAAGTACTGGAGTTTCAGCTTTAGCATCATTCCTTCCAATGAACACCCAGGACTGATCTCCTTTATGATGGACTGGTTGGACCTCCTTACAGTCCAAGGGACTCTCAAGAGTCTTCTCCAACACCACAGTTCAGAAGCATCAATTCTTCGGCGCTCAGCCTTCTTTGTAGTCCAACTCTCACATCCATACATGACCACAGGAAAAACCATAGCCTTGACTAGATGGACCTTAGTCAGCAAAGTAATGTCTCTGCTTTTCAATATACTATCTGGGTTGGTCATAACTTTCCTTCCAAGGAGTAAGTGTCTTTTAATTTCATGGCTGCAGTCACCATCTGCAGTGATTTTGGAGCCCCCCCAAATAAAGTCTGACACTGTTTCCACTGTTTCCCCATCTATTTCCCATGAAGTGATGGGACCAAATGCCATGAGCTTTGTTTTCTGAAGCTGCTTATAAAAAGCCAAAAACCTAAAGTGAAGCAACAGAACTGGACATGGAATAGTGGACTGGTTCAAAATTGAGAAAGGAGTATACAAGGAATATACAAGGCTGTATATTGTCACCCTGCTTATTTAACTTATAAGCAGAGGACATCATACAAAATGCTGGGCTGGATGACTCACAAGCTGGAATCAAGATTGCTGGGAGAAAATCAACAACCTCAGATATGCAGATGATACCACTTGAATGGCAGATAGTAAAGAAAAACTAAAGAGCCTCTTTATGAAGCTGAAAGAGAGCAAAAACCTGGCTTAAAACCAAGCATTCAAAAAAACAAAGATCATGGCATATCACTTCATGGCAAATAGACAGGGAAAAAGTGGAAACAGGGCCAGATTTCATTTCCTTGGGTTGCAAATTCAATGTGGACAGTGACTGCAGCTGTGAAATTAAAAGACTTGCTCCTTGGAAGAATAGCCATGACAAACCTAGGTGGTGGTGGTTTAGTTGCTAAGTCATGTCCGACTCTTGAAACCCCACGGACTGTAGCCTGCCAGGCTCCTCTGTCCATGGGATTCTCCATGCAAGAGTACTGGAGTGGGTTGCCATTTTCTTTGCCAGGGGATCTTCCTGACTCAGGATTAGGAACCCAGGTCTCCTACATTGCAGGCAGATTCTTTACCAACTGAGTTACGAGGAAAGCCGGATGACAAACCTAAACAGTGTATTAAAAAGCAGACATCACTCCGCTGACAAAAGATCTGTACAGTCAAAGCTATGGTTTTGCCAGTAGTCATACACAGATGTGAGAGTAGAAACAAGAAGGCTGAGCGCTGAAGAACAGATGCTTTGAAACTGTGGTGCTGGAGAAGAGTCTTGAGAGTCCCTTGGACTACAAGGAGATCAAACCAGTCAATCCTAAAGGAATTCAACCCTGAATATTCATTGGAAGGACTGGTGCTGAATCTGAAGCTCCAACACTTTGGCTATCTGATGACAACCGCCGACTCCTTGGAAAAGACCCTGATGCTAGGAAAGATTGAGGGCAAATGCAGAAGGGGGCAACATAGGATGAGATGGTTGGATGGCATCACTGACTCAATGGACACCAGTTTGAGCAAACTGGGAGATAGTGAAGGACAGGGAAGCCTGGAACGCTGCAGTTTATGGAGTCACAAACAGCTGGACACGACTGAGCAACTGAATAACAACAAAGTGATTGATTGAACTTCAGTTGTTTTAACTTCTTACACGTTTATCCATTTGTTTATCTGGTTATTCTGCTCCCTAACAACCTGTTTGTTTTCATAACTGCCAGGGAAGCTGCCTGCTGACTGAGACGCCAGGCTACCATAGACACTGGGTTTTGAATAAACTGCGTTTGAACAAAGGTCAAGATGATTGTTTCTTTTTATTCTTTTTCTAAAAGAAATAAACCGTCTGGCACCTTTTACTTGTATCCTCTTCTGTCTAATAAATATTACATTTTTCTCAAAAAATTTAAGTACATAAATGTTCCTTTAAATTCACAGCATCAGAGTATTTTATCACAGCTTAAGAAGGGATCAGTTCCCTGAAATGAGGTGCCAAACGGAAGACTTGCACCTATAAACACTGTCAGAGCAAACAAAGAGGCGTCCAAAGCCGGCCCCCGGGCGAGGGCTGGAGACCCCGCCGCAGCCAGGGGAGGGGCGCCGGAGCCGCGGGGAGGTCCGGAGCCCGCGCGAGGGGGTGGGGCTGGGCCCGGGGGCTGCGCTGAGCCGTGGCCGCGGACCTCAGCCCGGGGCGCCGCGGACCTCAGCCCGGGGCGCCGCGGACCTCAGCCCGGGGCGCCGCGGACCTCAGCCCGGGGCGCCGCGGACCTCAGCCCGGGGCGCGGCGGGTTTGAGTTGTCGCGAGCGAGCGCAGGGCGGGAACACGGACTGGCTCCACTGCCGGCGGCTCTTTGCGGCTCCCCGGAGAGGGTCGAGGCTAGTGGAGGTCCGGCCCGTTGGCCCCGGGTGCCCCGGGTCTGACTCCGCGCGGGGCAGCGTGGCCTCCGCCCAGGTCGGGCCGGGGCTGCGCCGGGCTCGGCGCGGGGCGCGCACCGCCGCCGTCTACGCTGCAGTTAGGGGCCTGGGGGTCGCGCCCCTGGACGCGCGAGGCGAGCTGGCCGACTGACGCATGCGCAGCAGCTCCCTGGAGGGACAAGGGGGCGGGCAGGGCGGGCCTTTCCGGGTGGGAGCAGGCAAAACGGGCTGCGGGGTGGGTGCCGACGCCGGGCCTCTAAGGAGTCCGTGGCGGTTCACGTCGAGTCTGACTTTAACTTAGGCTCCGGCATCCACTAGCTGGTCTGTTTGACTGGGAGGGGCCAGGTATGGGTATTTTTAAAATACTGCTCGAGGTAGTTCTGATTTGCACTAGGTTGACAGTCGCCGTCTTTACTTCCTAGTGTTGACTTGCTCTTAACTCGGAGCATGCCCCTCATGACAGCTCCTAGGCCGCTGTTTCCAATTTCCGCTTCTCCTTGACTGACTCTCTTCATATTTCCCGATTTGAACCAGATTTATTTGCCCAGAGTTTTCCATCAGCCAGTAGCTGTCCTTTGATCTTACCTTTTCCAGTCAGAATTCCCAAGAAAGGAAATTGAATCTGTTGACCCCCTGGCACTGCCATTGTCTGGGTGGGACTCTGTGGCTCTAGTCCTCTCCCAGGTTGCAGGCCCGTCTGTCCCACAACTGCTAGTTGGGCGCCCTAATCCCAGTAAGAGGGGCACCTCAGGAACCCCTCTTAACAACACAGGGAGGGCCAGTGGACCTGGCAATGTCCCTTACTTAGGCTGACTTGCTTAGTTAGCTTGGATTTTCCACAGGAAAACTATACACTGTTTTCAAAAGGACATTTCACTCAGAAAATGTACCGTCTTAATTCAGCAGTTTCCATAAGTAGCCCTTAATCTAAGCTCTAGGAATTGGCTGTATCAGATGCAGTGTAATATATACTGTGGCTGCTAACATTCAACAGTTTCTTCCTATTCAGTCAGCTAAAAAGAAATACTGTGCTTCCTCTCCCAGCTTGCCTTTTAATTTGGGAGTAAGAACAACTGGGGGTGGGCAGGGGGGTCCTCTGGGGCAGGGATGTGGTGAAGCAGAGGGAAGATCGTCGTTTCTCTAGTGCCACCATGCTCCTGACCAGACTTTCTCTCCCTAGTCTCTCACTCACCTTTTCCTGCAGTTGCCATCGCCTTCTCCTGTCCTTTTCAGGAGGCACACATTAAGGTTTTAAAACTAAGAGCTACTGGCAGTATAGTCAGTTGTATACTGATAGCATGTGGCGAACGCTGATTTACAGTGAGAGACGATAAAGTGGATCTGCAGAGAGCGGACCCCAAGTGGTGGTGGCGGTGGTCCTGACATTTAGCTGTAGCCCTGTCCTTTCTGCAGTTTGGCTTTGCAGCCCTTCCTTTAATATGTGTAATCCCCAGGGTTGTCCTAGTAATGCACGTGTGTATCAGTTATCTATTGCTGCATAAAAGTGTATCCCAGAATGTTATAGTTGGAAACAACAAATATTATCTCACAGTTTCTATCGGTCAGGAATTGAGCAGTAGCCCAGCCGAGTAGTTCTGGCTGTTCGCAGTCAAGGTGTCACCTGGGAGTACAGTTTTCTGAAGACATCACTGTAATGGACTTGGAAGGATCCACTTCCAAGATGAATGGCTCTTGTCTTAGCAGAAGGCTCAGTTCTTTGCGGGCTGCTGGCAGGCCTGCTTCAGACAGTTGGAGACTCCGTGGTTCCTCATCACCTGGACCTCTCCACAGGCTGCTTGAGTGTCCTCACAATATGGCAGCTGCCTTCCCCCAGAGCAAAGCTGGCCTAGAGAGCAAGGAGGAGGCCACAGTGCCTTTTATGACCTAGTCTCTGAAGCTGCACACTGTCACTCCCACCTTAATCTGTTCTTTAGAAGCAGATCACTGTGTCCAGCCCACCCTCAAGAGGATAATTAGGCTCCACACAAGTAATCAACATGTATCTAATTCCGTGGTCTCTCTGTGACCCCTGCCTTATCTCTGGGACTTAGGTGTTTCCTCACTACACCACCTAAAAGCTGTCCTCCAGGGTGTAGCTCTTTCAGGGGTGCCTTGGGCCCTTAGGAGTTCTCTTTTATCCTTTCTTCTCAATTCTGATAGAACTGAATGAATCTATTCCCTGTAAAATCTGTTCTGCCTTGGCAGGACACCAATCCTTCCCCTATACTGTGGGGTTAGAGAACAATTTTAAACCACAAAATGAGGGTGCAGTATATGAATGGAATATTTAACATTTGTGCTGCTCCAGAGCACAAAGTTGTTTTACCTACATACTCTTAGGGAGGTAAGGGGAATCTTAAGAACTAATAGTGACCAATGATTTCTCTGGTGGTCAATCCCATGGAACACACAGGATTTTGAAGAAGGAGTGGATGGTCAACCTCCCATCGCCATGGTGATGGGTCACGTGGAAGACAGTGTAGTGGATGTGATTTCTCAGCTTTCCAGCGGGGAGGCGGGAGCAGGCGGGCAGGAGCTGCACGCACTGTGCGGGGCAGGTGAACCCATCAGGGCTCTTGTTTGTAAGCATCAGACACTGACTAGGCCAGTGTGAGCAGAAAAGAATTTAGTGAAAGGACATGGGGATAATCGTAGAATTTCTGGGAACACTGACGAAGCAGCTTCTGAAAATGGACTGGAAGAGGAAGACAAAGCCCAAATCATGTTGCAGACAGTGTGACTACCGCCGCGGACTCCAGAGACGGTGGCCTATGACACAGACACCTCCCAGAACACTGGACACTGCTGCCACAGCTGCCAAAACGGACAGGCCACTGCCCCTGCTTCACAGCGTCACTTGCTCCCAGTGCCGAGTTCAAGGCAGATCCATCTGACTGGCTGAGTCGAGATCATCTACCTCTGCTTTGCTTGCCAAGGAGCTTAGGAAAGCAAGCCTTTCAGCTTGTTATGGGAGGTGGGGGTGCGAAGGGTGGGGGATCCTCAGACTCTAGACCCTGACCCAGGCAGCCAACACTCCTCAGAGTCTACTCCAGGAGGTAAGAAGCTGGAGGGACCAGGATCATTCTGGTACGAAGTTTGGAGGGAAAGGGAAAGAGAGTGGTAAACTAAGGGAAGAGCAAAACCAAAGTCTTTCCTTTCCTTTCAGTAAGATTAAGGGACCTGAGCAGTTTCATAGAGAAGAAAAACAAAGTTTCTTGACAAGGAAGCTTGCAGTCCATTCTGCCTGTAGCATCAGAACAGAACTGTTCAAAAAACAAGACCACTTTGAATAAAAGGACATGTTTCTGAAATAAAGGAACTGAAAGCATTATTCATGACCCTTCAAAAATTTCATACAGTCTTTCTTGGTCTGCTTCTATTAATTACATTATCCCCACGTTAAGAATGTTGCCTAGGCACACAGCAGGATTCAGTACATATTTTGTAATGAAAAAATTTTTTACTTATCCGTTGCCTTTAATTTAATATCTAAATAGATACCATATTCTTCTATAATTACAATATGGAAATGTCTATGAACAAAATAGATCATTTTTTTTGTCATATGCTGAGGAAAGAACGGTGGTAGTAAGATTCATCCAAAGTTTTAGCAGCAGCATCAACGCAGCCAGAGTATGGTCAGTGTTTGGGGACAGAGGTAAATATCCGCAATCCATGCATACCTTTGATTTCTTCTTTTAGTGCCTAAGGAAGCAGAAGAGCATCATCATTGTTTTGTATTTGACACTGATTACAGTAAGTCTCTAATGGAATAGTTTTATATATTAGTAGCTTTATCTCTGTAGGACACTTTGCACACACACTCCCTTTAAACAATCTTCTCCTTTTTTTTGGAAAACACTTTTTTTTGGAATCACTATTTAAGTTCGCTCAAAAATCAAAAGGCATAAAAAAGCATGTCCTGAAGTCTCCCTTCCACAGCCGTCCCCATTTCCACCTCCCTCCCAAATATAAAACTTGTTACCTGCATGTGTATCTTTGTGAGAATTTAAAAAATGCATATTCAAGCTAATATGAATATATATTCCACCCCCCTACCTTTTAAAAACACACATGATAGCATGTCAAACACACTGTTCCACACTCTGCATTTTCCCCTAACACACGGTCTTTCCATCTCAGGCATAAAGCACACCCTCGTTCTTTTCAGTATCAGCACAGTGTTCCATTATACATATTCTAACTTCTTAGACTGCCCCAGTGAAGAGCTTCTAGACTGCTCCTTGTGTTTTGCTCTTTGAGCAAAGAACAGCTGTTCTTTAAAACCACACCGAGGAGGCTTCCCTGGTGGCTCGGTGGTAAAGAATTCGCCTGCCCTTGCAGGAGACGTGGGTTTGATCCCTGATCCAGGAAGATCCCACACGCTGCAGAGCAACTAAGCCCTCGCACCGTAACTACTGAGCGTGAGCTCTAGAGCCTGAGGACCGCAGCTGCTGACCCCTGTGCACCCTAGAGGCTTGCTGCACAATAAAGAAGCCACCACAATGAGGAGCCCTCCCACCAGAGCCTGAGTGTAGTCCCTGCTCTCCATGACCACAGAAAAGCCCTAGAGGCAAGGAAGACCCAGCTTAGCCAAAAATAAATAAATGAAAAAAATTATATTAAAAAAAACCCCACACTGGGAATTCCCTGGTGGTCTAGTAGTTAAGAGTCAGCACTTTCACTACAGAGGCCTGGGTTCAATTCCTGGTTGGGGAACTTGAGATTTTGCAAGCTGAGCAGCACAGCCAAAATTTTTAAAAATTACTTGAATAAAAGAAAAAAATATATATACATAGCTTCATGTAAAAATATTCTTTTTAAATAAAACCATGCTCATCCGCACCAATTCCCCAATTTTACTCTAGATCAGAATAAATAAAGTTGTAAAATAGGAGGTTTGTTTAAGGCCACAAATGATGTCAGGGCCCCAGTATAAATGAGGAACCACAATCAAATAGATATTTAGTCCCTGCAGCACCAGGACCTGAATGAGGCCAGAGGTCAGGCTCAGGCCTTCCTCCCCTGCCAACCCTGCTGCAGTGGTGTGGGCCTTGCTATGTAGCTGCTCCAGGTTAAAAGTACACCAGTACCAGGAGGTGACTTCTCCGAAGTGGAAAGTCTTTCAGGCATTAAACATTTAATTTCTCTGTAAAATAATAACCAAACCCAGGCCAGCTCTCCTTTCCCTCTATCAACTATGCTCCAATATAAAATAAAATTTATGAAAAAAGAAAACAGACGCAGGGCTGGCCTGCAGAGTCGGCTTCCTAGGGCAATGACAGACAAATAAGCAAGGTTCCCCAGCAACGATGGGACCAGAGAAGGCACGTGTTCAGTAGGGGCCCAAAGGAAACTTTGAGCCCAAGATGATACAGGTGACATTCTCCCAAGCGGAGGAGACTGCTGTCCTGCCCCTTGGACTTGGTGCAGGTTCCTCGCAGTGCTTACAGGTAAGATGGTGATGGTGATGGCAGCTGACGTTTACGAAGGGCTCACCATATGTCAGACGCTCTTCTCAGTGCTTTATAGGACTTTACCACTAATGCCTCCAAAGAGGCAAATCCTGTTACTCTCCCTGTTACAAATTAGGAAAGTGAGGCAGCATTTGAGCCCAGCAAAGAAGTGAGGGAGGGGCAGCCCAGGCAGGAGATCTGATCTGGGCAAAGAGCCAGAAGCATGGAGAGACCAATGGGCCGGGGCCGGAGGGAGGGTCCATGCCAAGAAGGATGGGAAAGGCCTGGAAGAGTCGTTTGGAACACCTGGATTTGACTTTCATGGCCACAACTGTGCTTTACAAAAGTTAAACTAGTTTACAAAGTCCAACTTTCCAGAACGATAAACACACTGATGGAGGGGTGAGTTTACAGACACAGGTGCAAGGGTCAAGGCTGGTATAAATTTCAAGTGAAATAAGCATAGATAATGAATACACTGGGCCTTAGTCAGGTTAAATCTGATGTTCCAGCCCCCTGCTGTTGTCATTGGGTCTGGGACAGCTGGAGCAGCTCTCAATCAGGCCATGCTTCAGTTTACCCACCTGTAAAGGAGTCCTTAAAGAGGCTTAAACGAAACCTTCAAATCTACAAGAACATGCATCTTTTTTGGTCTTATGTTTACAAACACTATTCAATACGCAATAATAACAGTAAACATTGATAGTAATATACAGGGAAATATAAAATAACTATTGGGTGGCCTGTTCTCCATTTTGAATAAAATTCGTATTTGCCTACAATACAACCCCAGATCGTTTCAGTTTATGTTTTTCTCAGGTCCTGAGTCCTGCTCACACGATGCGGTACTGCACTATGCCTTCCTAGGACGGGCAGTGCGATTCTGTCTCCACTCGCAGGCCCTCTCAGATGCAGTAACGTGACAAAGAAGCACTGCTGCCTCTACTGACCTGATTCACCATCTGGTGCTGCTGGACAGTTCTCTTCTCTTTAAATTCTTCTGATTCAATTTTAATTTCATACATTGCCCCACAGCCTCCTGAAATAAATGTCATTTGAAAGTGTTTCTGTTATTAAGTTACAGCAGCCACAGTTACTTATGTCCTTGAATAAGTACCACACAATCCAAAGAAGGTCTGAATGTCATCATGCAGCAGAAAGCTGCTAAGATTGCTAGACAATCATGGCTTACGATCTGACCCTGCCTCCCCCTGGCAGGCTGCCTCAATCCCAAATGTGCTCTTCCTTCTGCAAAGCACCTGTATCTGGTACCCAGCACTACTGCTTCCAGGCAGGAAGGATAAGGCACAAAACATGCAGAGCCTCAGAAATGTCGGTTGTCCTACTAGTGCCTTTTATTAAGCCAGCAAATGCCATCGAAGAAGGTGGGAGGGACTGAATTTCAATGTCCCACTTCCCAAAGGACCAGTAATTGGTATTTTTAAAAATGCAAAAACACATTAAAATCTGATTTGAAAACCACATGCAGTAGTATCCGAAAGTAAAGGAATCAGGAAGTGTGAGAGATGATCTGAATGCTATCATTCAGCAGAAAGCTGAATGATATGGACACAGCATTACAATAGACAGTGAAGACGTGCTAATCACAGAGTTGGGCTCTCCAGCACCCCTGCTCTACAAGCTGAATTAAAGGTTTCCCCCCGGGCTATGGCAGGTAAGGGACAGCTCTCAAGGCAGAGTTTGTGTGAACCCATCTACCCCTAGACCAATCTTTGTCTCCATGTGGCTAGAGGGCTAGGGCTGATGTAATGTGCTGCTCTAGCATGAAACAATTCAGCAAGAAAGTGCCATTCATTCAATAGGCTTTGTTAAGCTTTTCTTATATGTTCTAGGAGACTAAGCTTTGGCTAAACCAAGGTTCCCAGCCTTGATCCCCTTTCTGCACTCTACCCAGGACTAGGCAGAGCCAGACCAGAGGTCAAGTTCCAGCTCTGCCCTAACTGGGCCTGTGGCAGGTACAGGACTGCTGACGCCAAGACCTCAGCATTGCCCTGGGATCCCTGCAGAGGGCTCACTCAACCTGCCATTCTAACAGATCTTTAGATTGGTTCATTTCCTATAGTGACCAGGATAAAAGGACTCTCTGAACTTTCTCCGAATCCTTGTAAAAGTTATGTTCTCAGAGAAGCCAGTGAGCCCTAGAGCAATGGAGAGTGATAAAGACTGTCTGAGTGTGGGAATCACCAACTCTTCCACAGGCGTGTCTGGATAAAGGCCTTATCTTTCCTGTCCAGTAGGGGGCAGACATTGATTGCCCAGCCTGTTCCTAATACACAGTCAGCCTGAACTTCTGAGGCCCCAGGGGTTATTGGAGAAAGGCAGGGCCTGGCTAGGGCTGGTCACTGGGCTCAGGACAGTCTCCCTGAGTCCTGATTTTGCGGCCGCCTCCCTGTGAAGGGCCAGGCAAGTTCTTTGGCCTCTCTGGACTCATTCTTCCTGGAATCTGTTCCAGCTTTGGCATTCTAGGGTATCAGAAGAATGTGGGGAAATTAAAGTCTGGCTCATCTCAAAGTCAAACTAAAGACTGGCGCTGAGCCCCACAGTGACTGAGAGGAATCTAATCTGAGCCGGGCCAGGCTGGCAACCATGAGTCCTTAAGTAGTTCCCTGCTTAAGTCTCTGCATTCCCATCTCCACCCTTTCCGGGAGAAGAGGCCAAGGTCTATCTGTCCAAAATCCATACATCCTGAAAAGCCACTGGTGGTGGGTATCCTCCAAGTGCCCTACCCTCTTCCCCTCCAGCGAGTAAAATCCTACCAAACTCTGTGGGAAAGATGAGAGAAAACCTTACCTGAAATGTCAGTGACTTTGATAGCTGTAGCTCGAGGAAACTTTTCTCTGAGAATCTGGGTCACTTTGAGCTCCCCCTCGGTCTGTGAGGCAAACATGCGCTGGGCCCAGTGGAGAAGAGGAAGCTGCCACAGAACAGACGAGAGTCACTGTGCAGGCCCCTCTGACCTCCCCTGCAAGGCAGGGCCCTGGGCTAAACCGGGGGCACTGCATGGCATCGGACGCCCATTTAAGTTCCCCAGGATGCAGAATAAACTTTTTTTGAGGGAGGAGTGGAATTGTAAATAACTAACTTAGACTCCAGAGATAACAAGGTCCCTAAGTTAATTCAACAGATGTTTATTCCTCATGATAGTGAGACACTATCATGAAGACGGCTTTAGTGAGGTGCCTGAAGCACCAAGTGATATGCCCAAGGTTGGATCCCTTAGTAAGATGCAGACCAGAAGAGGCCAGGCATGCCCTGCTTGGGCAAGCATGCCGCAGACCATGTACTAATGGGACCAAATAGCACCCACCCTTTAGGCCTGATTAACATTCCACATTCTCTCCAGTGGGGTATAACCCTGTGACCTACTGCTCAATAAGGCAGCTATTCTCTGCAATCCTTACTGGAAAGAAGAAACAGAATTCTATGAAAGGACCTGAAAGAGGAACATTTTTAGACTATTTACCATTGGAAGCAACATTCTTCCCTCCCCCAATAGCTACCCTAAGGAGCCAGTGCTTCTGATGGGAATGTGTCAGCCCTTAGGGATGCAGATGCAGAAAATCATGTCAGCAGCCCCTTGGCTAGGTCAAGCACATGCTGAAAAGAGAGACTGAAAATAGCATGGCAGGGACTTGCCTGGAGATCCAGTGGCTAAGACTCTGCACTCCCAATGGAGGGGGCCTGGGTTCGATCCCTGGTGGGGGAACTAGATCCCACATGCAGCAACTAAGAGTTTGCATGCTGCAACTAAGACTCTTGTATGATGCAACAAAGATCAAAAATTCTGCATGCTTCAGCTAAGACCCAGGGCAGCCAAACAAATCAGTAAAAATAAATATTGAAAAAAAGAAAATAGAGTATGGCAGGGCTTCAGTGCCTGGATAAAGACTTTGGACTTTTTACACAGGCTTCCTGATGCCAGTGTAACAATGCCTTTTGAAGCAAGTCAGGAAAGATTCCCAGATAAGAGTATCCTTAAAAAGGGAGTAGTACCAGGTTCCCTGGCTGGAGGAAGATGGTGGGCGGAGTGCTGCTCACATGCTAGTGCTGAAGGTACCATCCGTTCACCCCCTCAGTCTTGCCCATCCTCAGGCCTTTTCTGATGGCCTAGAGCAGGGTCCTGTGTTATAGAACCTCAGAGCACAGTCTTTAAAATACCTTGTGCACTGATTCTTTCAACAATTGGTCTTAGAGGCCAAGACATGGGTCTGTCCTGCTACTGCAGTCTTCCAGAACTGACCCAGGGCAGGCCCCCAGGAGAACTTGAGTGATGGATGAATGAATGAATGAGCAGGGGGGAAAATCCACACAATTCAGGGCATATGTACTGTGTGGTCAGTTGCTCAGTCGTGTCTGACTCTTTGCGACCCCATGGACTGTAGCCCAGCCAGGCTCCTCTGGCCTTGAGGATTCTCCAGGCAAGAATACTGGAGTGGGTTGCCATGCTCTCCTCCAAGGGATCTTCCCAACCCAAGGATCAAAGCCAGGTTTCCTGCATTGCAGGTGCATTGTTTACCGGCTGAGCCACCAGAGAAAACCGGCATATGTACTGCTGCTGCTGCTGCTGCATCGCTTCAGTTGTGTCCGACTCTGTGCGACCCCATAGATGGCAGCCCACCAGGCTCCCCCGTCCCTGGGATTCTCCAGGCAAGAACACTGCAGTGGGTTGCCATTGCCTTCTCCAAGGCATTAAAGTGAAAAGTGAAAGTAAAGTTGCTCAGTCGTACCCGACTCTTGGCGACCCCATGGACTGCAGCCTACCAGGCTCCTTTGTCCATGGGATTTTCCAAGCAAGAGTACTGGAGTGGGGTGCCATTGCCTTCTCCGGGCATATGTACTAGGTACCCGCAAAGAAGTCCTGATTCTAGCAGGCAGCTGAAACGCAGGTCAGGAGAAAGATCTGGAGGGAGACTGAGTGCTGTTCAGAGGGACAGAATCCTATGTTGTGGACCTGGGTAAGACTGGGTGGACGGGAGACCTCCTCTGAAAACAGTGCCCTGGGGGTGGGGGTGGGGGCAAAGGCAGAGGGTAGCCAGGTGGCAGGCAGCGCAGCAGTCACTAAAGGGTGACAGTGGGGTTAGCACTATGACTCCTTGGGAGAAGTCTTTCCCTCATCTCTGCTGATCTGCAGGCAGCGGCCTTTAAACCAGCAATCAACTGACAAAACCCCTGGAATGTCGATTGTCCACAATGAAAGTCTCCAGCAGAAGTGCCCTTCATGCTCCAGGGAGGCAGGTCCAAGGAAGGAAGAATGTGAAAGGAAAGCAAAAGAAACGGATGGAGTAAAGGGAGAATGAATCGGCAAAGGGGAGAGAAAATTAGGAGAGCGTATGGTGACTGCCCTCTACTGGCTCCCTACTACAGGAGTGTGAGATTTGGAAAGGGTCAAGGTCACAGAAGCCAGGAGGACGTTCCGGAGCCCTGACTCAGTCACAGGAACCAGCACGCACGCCTCGACTCCAGGCTCTGACTCCATGTCTTCGGCTCGGTAAAGCAACATTGCTTTTTCCGTGCCTGCTGTATTACGACTGTTTATGCATCCGTTCCCCTCGGCCTCAACCCCCACCCCGTTGGGGAGCTCCCCCAGCACGCGCCGGCCCTGACACTTCTCTCAGTACCCGTAGCCGGGGCCACTGAATGAATGAACCAGCAAATCAATGAATGAGAGAAAGGAAGGCGAAGCCCCTGGCCCGGCGCGTCGCCCTCCGCAGGCCGTCTCTCCAAACCCGGCCCGCCCCGCGGTCCCAGCGCAATTCCTGCCCCGGGGAGAGTGGCTCGGTCCCCGTCCGCGCTCACCCGGCGGGTTCCGCGAAGCAGAGGCACTGCCGCGGCCGGGCTCCACGCCGCCATGCCCGGCCGACGCGGCCCGCCGTCCGAGGTCGCCGCGTCGCCCGAAAGACGCGGAGTCCGGGACCAGAGCCGCCGCTGCACAGGCGAGGCCGCCCCCTGCTGTCCGGAGGCCGCGAGCCGCCCCGCACGCCCAGGACGCCCAGTCTCACCTGGCCTCCCAACCCTCGCCCCCAGTGGGTCCTTCCCCCTCGGCCTAGAAGCCGGTGCTTGGACTTTCCCTTGTCCCAAGAACCCTGGTGCCCTAGGTGGAACGCCCCCATTCCTACTCTCCACCAGAAAACCTGCTGCTAAACGGAGGAGCTTCGACTTCTCACTCCATGAGGGACCAGGGGGAGGATTTTAAGCAGGGGAGTCGTTTTCAGATTTGAGCTTTAGGAAGATCACTGGTCCCTGCGAAGAGCGGGGACAGTCGCAGTGGTCCAGAGACTAAAGGCCTGAACAGCAGCAGGAATCGGAAGAGTGGACTCGGACACCTGGGAGGTGAATGAATGGACTGGAAGACGGTATTGGCAGGAGAGGGGATGAAGGCGACAGGGATGACTCTCAGGTTTCTGGCTTGGACAATGAAATGGGTAGAGGAGGACTAGGTTTGGGGTGAAGAGGGTCGACTAACTCAGTTTTGGATGTCTCTGTATTGAAGGTGCCTGCAGGAAATGGCTCAGCAGAAGAGCCACTTGAGCCACAGATCTTGCATAGCCTGGCAAACTCTTGAGTTGTTTTGCAAAATTCAAACACCACTCCCATCCCCTGGAAAGCTCAACCAACCAATCAACTGGAAGCTAAGAAATGATAATGACCTTTCCTGACCCTCCTGACTTGAATCAACTAAAACTTTGACTCTGACAACTTTTGCCCCCGTTCCAGACTGAATTCTCCTGAGCCAAGACCCTTCATGAATGTGTATATAACCTTAGCTTAAAATTTCTCCACTTTTGCTCTTGGGGAGATACTGTGTTCTCCTTACTTGTTGCTGTCTGATCACTAAGTCATGTCCAATCCTTTGCAACCCCATGGACTGCAGCATGTCAGGCAGGCTTCCTTGTCCTTCACTATCTCCCCGGATTTGCTCAAACTCATGTCCATTGTCAATGATGCCGTCCAACCATCTCATCCTCTGTCGCCCCCTTCTCCTCCTGCCCCCAATATTTCCCAGCATCAGGGTCTTTTCCAGCGACTCGGCTCTTTGCATCAAGTGGCCAAACTATCGGAGCTTCAGCTTCAGCATCAGTCCTTCCAATGAATATTCAGGGTTTATTTCCTTTAGGATTGACTAGTTTGATTTTGTTGCTGTCCAAGGGACTTTCAAGTCTTCTACAGCACCAAAATTTGAAAGCATCAATTCTTTGGCACTTAGCCTTCTCGATTGAAATATAGCCTTCCTTATTACCGGACTGCGTGTACCTCCCTATGCAAACTGTGCAACAAGATGGCTTATGTGGTAACCAACTCATCTTTTAAAGTCAGTTCAAGCCTTGTCTTCTGATCAGTCATATTCTGTTCAGCACCAATAAAATAATCTGTCACAGAAAAACCTTTTGTCTCCTGTGGGTAGGTTGCCTAAGCCTGAAATAACCTTTTTACTTGGCTTTTAGGGCTTTTCATTTCTGCAGCCCTTTGGAACTCCCCTTTACTGGCTAGATGAGATGCTGATTGATTAAGAGTCAATAAAGCCAATTAAAAATTTAAATTTTACTGTTGAATTCTGTCTTTTTACTATTTTGACCCTCATAATTTTTCCTTTCATCAGTGCGAATGCTCAGTTGCATCCAACTCTTTGCAACCCCATGGGTTCCTCTGTCCATGGGATTTCCCAGGCAAGAATACTGGAGTAGGTTGCTATTACTTCCTCCAGGGGATCTCCCTGACTCGGAGATTGAATCCATGTCTCCCGCAGCTCTGGCATTTGGCAGGCAGATTCTTTACTACTGAGCCAGCTGGGAAGCCCCAGTTTCTCCTTTGCATTACTATTAATAGCCTCATTTTTTTTCTTCTTTGCTTGATTCTTTAACAATTAGGGTTGGTGGGATTAGGGATAATTTACAAACTTTCAATTTTTCTTCAGAGATGTAACTAAATTGCCAAAGATATTTCTTCCAGAGTATAGTGGAGAATCACCTCTTTACTACTCAAAACAGGGTGGTCTGAGTGAGGCAGACCATATCCCATGACCTAGGCAGGTTGATCAGATTTAGGGATTGGCTTAGTTGGCCACATGATCTGAGCCAGACCAATCAGAATTGGTCTAGAGACTTTTGGGAACTAAGGAAAATAAAGGATCATTTGCACCTGGATTGCTAAACTGGTAGAGATGTACTCTTGGGGACCATCTTTGTAACCATGGGGGTAGTGCCATAGTGGAAATGAAGCAGGCAAAGAATAAAGGAGAGCTGAGAAGAGACACATGTTTCACATTGTTTGTGTAACTGGAAACAAGCAGAGCCAGAACTGAACACTAAAGTAATTTTAATTGGTTTAGTTATTTTTAACGAAGAGACCAGTGTTAAATTCACTGAACTGCATTTGCAAAATTCCTTGTTTCCCTTACTGAAAATCAGTACTTTTGCTCCAACAGTCTTCACCCCATAACTTAACAGTGGCTCACTTTTTTCCCCCGCCCCAGCTGTGCTGGGTCTTCATTGTAGCCTACGGACCTCTCTTGCTACAGAGCATGCAGGCACAGTAGCTTAGCTGCCCCATGGCAACTGGGATCTCAGTTCCCTGACAAGGGATTGAACCCATGTTCCCTACATTAGAAAGCAATTTCTTAACCCCTGGATCACCTGGGGAGTGATTTTGGACTATCCGTTTTAGTATCTTTCTTCTACCCTCAGTTTTTGGAACTGCTGTTGGAGCCACCTGAAATGAAAATTGTCCATTATTTGCTTAATTAAAATCTTTCAGAGTCATCACCTATAAGCAAAAAACCCAAGTCCCTTCATTTGACTTACCTCTACCTATCTGTCCAATTGAAACATATCCTTCACTAATACTGGACTGCTTCACTTCCCTATACAAACCGTGGGAAAATGGTTATGCTGCAACCACCCATCTTTTAAGGCAGTTCCAGTTTTGTCTTCTCCAGGGAGCCACCTGACGCAGGGTCCTTTCCAGTGAGTCAGCTCTTCCCTCAGGTAGCCAAAGTATTAGAGCTTTAGCTTCAGCATCAGTCCTTTGAGTGAATATTCAGTGTTAATTTCCTTTAGGGTTGACTGGTTTGATCTCCTTTCTGTCCCAAGGGACTCTCAAGAGTCTTCTCCAGCACCACATTTCGAACCCATCAATTCTTCGACGATCAGCCTTCTTTCTGGTCCAACTCTCTCATCCACACAAGACTACTGGAAAAACCATGGCTATACGGACCTTAGTTGGCAAAGTGGTGTCTTTGTTTTTTATACACTGTCTAGGTTGGTCATACCTTTCCTTCCAAGGAGCAAGCGTCTCTTAATTTCATGGCTGCAGTCACAGTCCACAAAGATTTTGAAGCCCAAGAAAACAAGATCTGCCACTGCTTCCACTTTCCCCCCTTCTATTTGCCATAAAGTAATGGCACAGAGGCCATGATCTCAGTTTTTTGAATGAGTTTTAAGCCATCTTTTTTACTCTCTCACCTTCAAGAGGCTCATTAGTTCCTCTTCACTTTCTGCCATTAGAGTGCTATCATCTGCGTATCTGAGGTTGCTGATATTTCTCTTGAAAATCTTGATTCCAGTTTGTGATTCATCCAGCCTGGCATTTTGTATGATGTACTCTGGGTATAAGTTAAATAAAAAGGGTGACAGTATAAACCCTTGTACTCCTTTCCCAGTTTTGAATCAGTCAGTTGTTCCACGTAAGGTTCTAATTGCTGCTTCTTGACCTGCATACAGGTTTCTCCAGAGACAGGTAAGATGGTCTGGTACTCCCATCTCTTTACGAATTTTCCAGTTTGTTGTGATTCACACAGTCAAAGGTTTTGGCGTAGTCAATGAAGCAGATGTTTTGCTGGAATTTCCTTGCTTTCTCTATGATCCAACAACTGTTGACAATTTTCTAAACCCAGCTTGTAGATCTTTTCCAGTCCTGTGGCCACTGTTGAATTTTCCAAATTTGCTGACATATTGAGTGTAGCACTTTAACGGCACCATCTTTTAGGATTTGAAATAGCTCAGCTGGAATTCTGTCACCTCCACTAGCTTTTTGTAGTAAAGCTTCCTAAGGCCCCCTTGATTTCACACTCCACGATGTCTGGCTCTGTGAGTCACTGCACCATCATGGTTATTCAGGTCATTAAGACCTTTTTTGTATCTTCTTCTGTGTATTCTTGCCACCTCTTCTTAACCTCTTCTGCTTCTGTTGTGCTGTGCTTAGTCGCTCAGTCACGTCCAACTCTTTGTGACCCCATGGACTGTAGTGCACCAGGCTCCTCTGTCCTTGGGGATTCTCCAGGCAAGAATACTGGAGTGGGTTGCCATGCCCTCCTCCAGGGGATCTTCCCAATTCGGGGGTCGCACCCAAGTCTCCTGCATTGCAGGTGAATTCTTTACTGCCAGAGCCACCAGGGAAGTCTCTCTACTTCTGTTAGGTCCTTCCCCTTTCTGTCTTTCACTGTGCCCATCCTTGCAAGAAATGTTCCCTTGATATCTCCAATTTTCTTGAATAGATCTCTAGTCTTTTCCCAGTCTATTGTTTTCTTCTTTCCATTTTTCATTGAGAAAGGCCTTTTTCTCTCTCCTTGCTATCCTCTGAAACACTGTATTCATTTGGCTATACCTTTCCCTTTCTCCCTGGCTTTTTCCTTTTGTTCTTTCCACAGCTATTTGTGAAGCCTCCTCAGACAACCACTTTGCCTTCTTGTACTTCTCTTTTGGGGGGATGGTTTTGGTCACTGCCTCCTGTCATGCACTGTCTACCAAATCTACTCCCTTGAATCTACTTGTCACTTCCACTGCATAATCATAAGGGATTTGATTCAGGTCATACCTGAAAGGCCTAGTAGTTTTCCCTACTTTCTTCAATTTAAGTCTGTATTTGGCAATAAGCAGTTCATGATCTGAGCCACAGTCAGTTCCCAGTCTTGTTTTTGCTGACTGTACAGAGCTTCTCCATCTTCGGCTGCAAAGAATATAATCAATACTGACTTCAGTATTGACCATTGATGTCCATGTGTAGAGTCATCTCTTGTGTTGCTAGAGTGTTTGCTATGACCAGTGTGTTCTCTTGACAAAACTGTTAGCCTTTGCCCTGCTTCATTTTGTCTCCAAGGCCAAAATTGCCTGTTACTCCAGGTATCTCCTGACTTCCTACTTTTGCAGTCCAATACCCTATGATAAAAAGGACATCTTTTTTTTTTTTTTTTTTTTTTTGGTGTTATTTCTAGGTCTTGTAGATCTTCATAGAAGTGGTCAACTTCAGTTTCTTCAGCATCAGTGGTTGGGAGAGACTTGGATTAAATGAACCTAGATCATTCTGTTGTTTTTGTGATTGCATCCAAGTACTGCATTTTGGACTCTCTTGACTAGGAGGGTTACTACATTTCTTCTAAGGGATTCTTGTCCACAGTAATAGATATAATTGTCATATGAATTAAACTCTTCCATTCCTGTCCATTTTCATTCACTGATTCCTAAGATGTTGACATCCACTCTTGCTGTCTCCTGTTTGACCACGTCCAACAGACCTAACATTCCAGGTTCCTATGCAATACTGTTTGTTACATTATCAGATTCTACTTTCACCACCAGTCACATCTACAACTGAGTCATTTCCCCCTTGGCCCAGCGGTTTCACTCTTTGTGGAGCTATTAGTAACTGTCCTCTGCTCTTCCCCAGTAGCATATCAGACACTTTCTGACCTGGGGCTACTCTTCCGGTGTCATATCTTTTTGCCTTTTCATGGTTCTCCTGCTAAGAATACTAGAGTGGTTTGCCATTCCCTCCTCCAGTTGACCATGTTTTGTCATAACTCTCCACTATGACCCATCCATCTTGGGTGGTCCTGCACAGCATGGCTCATAGCTTCATTGAGTTATGCAAGCCCCTTTGCCACAACAAGGATGTAACCCATGAAGTTGTCTTTAACTTCATTCAAAAGTTTTGTTAGACTGTGACAGCTGTAGCATGCATTTAAAAAAAAAACACTATCAAAATTGGTGAATTTTTGCAATTTTAATATTGAACGTGGTCTGTCAGGTTTTGTGCTGGAGATTTCTCCCTGGACGATACTCCACAGTTGGGTAGACTAGTTGAAGTTGACAGTGATCAGATCAAGACATCAATTGAGAATGTTACACCATGAGGGACATAGTTGACATACTCAAAATACCAAATCAATCACTGGAAATCATTTGCATGAGCTTGGTTAATCACTTTGATGTTTGGGTTCCACTTAAGCAAAAAAAAAAAAAAAAAAGCCTTCTTGGGAGTCCTCTATTATGAGCGGTTTCTGGAAAACCAAATGATTAGACCAACCGGGACTTTAGTCAACAGAAAACTCAATCTTCCAGGTTTCCTTGATAACCAGGTAAAAAATGTTACAGATTGGCTGGGAAGTTGATTCATCTGCCATATTCACCATATTGCACCTTCAGATTTCCATGTATTTCAGTCTTTACTAAATTCTCTGAATGGAAGAAAATTTCAATTCCCTGGAAGACTGTAAAAGGAAGCTGGCATAGTTCTTTGCTCAAAAAGATAGAAAGTTTTCAGAGATAGAATCATGAAGTTGCCTGAAAAATGGCAAAAGGAAGTGGAACAAAACAGTGACTACATTCTACAGTCAAGTTCTTGGTAGAAATGAAAAATGTGTATTTTGACTTAAGAACCAAAGGAACATTTTGGACAACCCAATGTCTTTTTTATCCACTGGTCCACAAACTCCATGACAGGATCTTGCTTTATTAACCTGTGTCAAAGGCCCAGCATGACACAGGACAAAAAGAGCATGCACTGACTGACAGTGGGTGAATTTGAACCTTTTTAGAAAAGGATTTTCAAAACAAAACAATCTCACTATCTTGGGCTTTCACTTTTTCCTTAACTCATTTGCGTGACTTTTTAATTGCAGTCATTTTATGTTATAGAGCCTCCTAGCACTCTTGAGCATACAGAACTTTTACAAATGCAGCCAAGAGAAAAAGACCCACCTGCTATGTAGTTGAAGTCTGAGCTTTTGTGACATATTCTACAAAATACTGAAAATCCCTAATGTACGTCTCAACTGCCACTCCCTCAATAGGTCACTGTAAGGATTAAATGCAATAAAACTGTTCAAAGTATTCCCCCTCCTCCCTGCTCAAAAAAAAAAAAACAAACAAACCAGGTAAGCAAGTTCCTCTAAGGAAGTGATATTCAAAATACTGGTCAGCCACAGATAAAGAGCTTGGCCTTATCTGTGAATCAATAATCTACTTTCTTCAACTAGCAAATCTGCTACAAAAAAATGTCAGCTGAACTAAACAGTGTACTCAGATACTTACATCAGAGTGAAAACTCATCTTTTCACAGAACAGGAACAAAAGTTCACTGAACAGCAGACTGTCCAGGCTTTTGTACCATCCAGGATTTTTCAAATAGTTTGCTATGAGCTCTGCACCCCAAGTTAAAATCCAGAAACTTTTCCTAGCCCCACATGCAGCCAGGAGAGAGCTATGTGACCGAGGGTCTGCCAGAGAACCGACAATTTCAAGTTGATTAGGAAGAGACCGAAACAGGAGGAGGTACTAAGTAAAGTCCTTTATTCTGGTCAAGGCAGATGCTTGACCAGCTTTGGGGAGGAGTTAAGGTTCACTGGCAACCCACTCCAGTACTCTTGCCTGGAGAATCCCATGGAGGGAGGAGTTTGGTGGGCTACAGTCCATGGGGTCACAGAGTCCAACACGACTGAGCGACTTCGCTTTCACGGTTCACTAACATCTAGTGGCCAGTAACAGGAAGGTAAGCTATAGGGTCCAAATCTACCCCAATAGCATTGGGGTATTTGCTAGAAAACGTCCAAGGCGTGGTTTGGACAGTTTCTGGCTGTGTGGCTTCAAAGTCAGACTCTGGCCTTCCCAAATATCATTTGAGTTCTTCTACTCACTCATGAAGTTTAAAGTGCTTTCAAACTTAACCACTAGACACTTTTACAAACTCAACACTTTAGCAATAGGTTTCAAGCCTATACAAATATAACCATCAAAAAAGAAAGTTCAAATTTTGATTACTAGTTTACCCATACCTCTATATAAAATGAGAGTTAAGCCATATTATTTAGCCACATTCATTTTCATTAACTCCACTCAAAAAAGGTCAAAACAATTTTAGCAATGCTATATTAAATAGACCTAAAATTAGGCATCTGTAATTTGAACCTCTAAAAATAACTAGTATTTCTCCTATAATGAAAAATGGCTGTTTAGGGTGTGGGGGAGTATCTTACACATATGCTGAATACTCCTTTCAAGGTCAGAAAATTAATGAGTCTAGTCTTTCTTCTTCCCTTTTCTCAATCCCATAATCAGCAATGTATAAAAGAGGTCAAGAGCTTGTCCAGTGTGGTAAGGAGACAACTTATTTTTTCTCTGGGATGGGTATTAGCCACTGCATCCCAAGGCAGTTTGTTTCTTGGGGGTGGGGCCCTGGTATTATAATATATTTGGTTCACTTAGGAACTTCCCTTTCTTCTAAGAGTTAAGAAAACATTTTCACTCCTAAATGATAAGACAATGTAACCTTCCACAGACCCTGCAAAATTCTCAAGTTTCACAGTTAAACAGAAACAAATGTGTTGAGACATACTTTCATCAGTCCTTTCTTTCGTTCAATATATTTTATTCTGATGAAGTTACAAAAGTAGATACAAAACACTTTTTTTAAAAAGTACAGTTAACCGACTTAGAAAAATAGATAAAGCCCCTAAAGGTTTAAAAATACAAAATAAATTTTCATGTAAAGAACATTTAAAAATACTTTAGATAACCAAGACTAACTTAAGCAAGTTATTTTCAATGTAGACCAAACACAGAATGTTGTCCTATAATAAATCTATAGCACACTGGTAATCCATTTGGATTTACAGAATACTTGTTTGAAACAGAATCTGATGAGAGAAAACCCAAGTGAATTTCAACGCAGTTGCTTCAGTAAAATTACTGCTACCACAGATAATATCATCCCCCAAAGCCCATTACAATCTGAAATGTCAAAATCTAACGCAAAAGCACAGGAAGACTGAGGAGCTACTATTTTCCCACTTTGCCCGAAGTGTGCACTAGTTAAAACCAAATCCTGAACCAGTCACTGAACTGGTACTAAGAGGAAATAATGTCCCTGTTGAAGCTGCTTAGTTTGGTGTCCCAGCTAATATTTTCAGGCCAGAATTCTACAGAAAGCAGAGACAGACTCCTATAATCAGGCAAAGGTGACACCAGCAGCATG
This sequence comes from Ovis aries, assembly GCF_016772045.2. Lineage (NCBI taxonomy): Eukaryota > Metazoa > Chordata > Mammalia > Artiodactyla > Bovidae > Ovis > Ovis aries. Next base: position 95,980,609 of record NC_056056.1, read on the forward strand.
ACTAAAGCTGCTTAGAAACAAATTTCTAGGACTTACACTCTTTGGGACTGGTTTGTTCACGCGTATGAGGTAATGATGTAATGTTCAGAAGCTTCTCCACTTCTAATGTGACCTCACTGCTCAGAGAGAGGGCCAAACAGCATAATCATAAAATCTCAAAAATATCTGAAAAATTAACATCACCACCAGGACTGCTCCTCTTGCCTCTGCTCTACTAGATAACCTTTCCTTTTGCTGTTATCAATGTCATGATGAATACAGATGTGCATTTCTCAAGCAGGCAGCTACATGAGCTAAGGATCTACAGGTCTTAAGATGAAAGGGAATGCTTTGTTAACTGGCAGCCTACTAAAAACCACTTTTTTCACAGTTTGGCAAAGAATAAAGGAGCCATTCAGTTGTCAATACAAGAACTGTAGAACAAGGAAGTTTTACCATTTAAACAAAAATCTGCACATCATTGTCCGAAAGTTTTTTTTTTAAGGCCTGGAAATTAAAGCACCAGAGGATTAACCACGTAATTCAGCAAGTACTATCCAACCCATGATTTTAGTCAGGTATGAAGAGCAGTGATGAGACACTGAGAGAGGACTTCTGATTAGGAGGAGCCAGGGGAGTGAGTGTTACTCAGAGAGATAAATCAAGATTGAGAGGAGTCAAAGACTTGACTCCTTCCACCTTTAATCAAAGGCTGGCCTTCCAGCCAAGCCAAGAAGGTGCTATCTTCTCCATGTTCTCTGCCCTTTGCTCCATCTCTCCTGTTTACTTACTGGCCTTGGATACAAATAAATAATGTTAACACTAATGTTTGATTGCACTGTTGGAATGATTTTTTTTTTTTTTTTGGTATTGCTTTTAGTTTTTTTAAAAAAGGGACATTTTGAATTACCTGAATTCTTAATTACCAACAAATTTTTAAATTTATGTTCCATTGTTAAGCTGTCTCTACTACTGTTACTTTAGTTACTTAGTTTTAGGGCTCTAAGTCATGCAGAGAGGGATGATTTCTACCACTGAAAATAAATGAAGGAAAGTAAGAACACTTTTATTTGATGATACTTGAAATATTAGAAATGATAAAAATATAATCTTACTTGAGAAATATTTCATTCCTAGCAGACTTAATTAAAGCCAACAATGTTAAAAGTCAAGAGGCAGTAACATCCTAACATTCTAAAAATCTTCTTGTTTGGAAATGATCAACATAAACATACAGAATGCCTGATGATTCTTTCGGATAATCTTAAAATGAGGATTATGGAATGTTTCTTGGAGGACTTTTTTTAATAAGAGATTTTCCCACTATTTCCCAAAACAATGATGTATGGTTTCAGCCTAAATTAGATAAAATGTTTTGTTTCCTTTAAAATTCTATATATATTTAAGAATTTATTGAAATTGAGTTATTACAAAAATGGAGTTTCCAAGTCATTTTTTCTTTACAATCTAGTAGAATAATAAAAATAAATAACAAAAAAAACCTTCAAAATTTAACCTTAACCAAAGGTATCAAGGAACATGGTGAGTACTTTGCAAAAATCATAGCTCTGAAACAAATGTTGATGAACTTCAAGTGTTGCCAGTCTGGCAAGTCTTTAGTAATATGTGTGCCTCAATACACTTCAGTCTCGATCTGAAAAATCTAACGAAACTTAGATCTTTTCTTCACTAAGGAGATTCTTTTTACCCCAACAGAATAATTTCAAGTTTTGATACAAAAACAATTAAAACAAATTAAATGCCAATCCATCCTTTGACTATTAACAGAATGAAGTTTTTTTTACTTATCCCATTTTCGTGTCCTTTAAACATATACCCCCCTACCCCCGACACACACACACACACACACACACACACACACACACATGAAAGAACATGTAGCACACCAAACTTTGAGCTGGGTTATAAAATGTGCATACCTTTAAGGTTTTTAATTACGGTTTTCCTTATGTTTTAACCTTATTGGGATAAAGTTCATGCATTTCTACACTACTCTTAACTAAGTTTCAAGACACAATAAAAATACACAGAAGTAGTTTCTATTTATGGAAAACTCAAAACAAAATAATCAAGTACTCGAGTACTTTCTTCTCTTCTCCTATCCAAATTTCAAGGCCTCCAAAACCAAAAACATGAATGAAAATAATGGTTTTTGAGACCAAAATTTGTTATAATTTTTTTGGAAGTCTCCCTTTTCTCAGCCAAAACCTACATATTAAAATTAATCTGAATGAAGCTTTTCAAAATAAAAATCTGCAAGAAAATTAATTCTTAGATGCCTTAAAAAAATTCTTTGATACACACTAAAAATCTAGATAGGCTGTGAATAAAATCCCAAATAAACATTAAAAAATAAAGTCATTTTAGAAATAACTCTGGTTGCTCCCATACCATGTCTTACGACGATTTAAACTGTAATCGTGGATTTTGAAAAAAAATACATGTATATAACCTATTAAAAAAAGAGCATACAAACTTCAAACTAAAAGGTTATCCAAAGTAACACAAATGTTTTTAATCTAAAGAAAATTTCAAAATGCCTCTTCTATTTGTAAAATAAAAGCAGAATAAAACTGATCTGATTGCATTATTAGGAAATTTGTTCTGAAGCTTGTTAACAAATTGGTAGAAATATTTTATATCCATCATGCTGTTACCTGAATCAGACTTCAGTCATCTTCTTCAGTAAATGAATAACTAAACTAATAAACTACAAGTTAGTCCTCATATACTACAACCAAAAATGACTCTGCGGTAGTAACAGCAGTGATCATACAGTGCCTCGAATTCAGCCATGTCCTGAATTTCTCTCTGAAGGTATTAGGCCAACCTACCTTTGGGACAATTTTATCAGTAGACAGACAATTGGTGTCTTTTTATCCTGCCTTAAAGTCTGTATCACTAGTCTATAACAGAAAGCAATGAGATAGCTCTAGCAGTAGATGAAGCAAGAAGGTACTGTTCCAGAAGAAAAATTTATCTGTCTTTTGATCCAAGCTTCTCAATTAATTCCTGAAGAGGTGCCAACTCACGCCTATCAATCAGATTAAACTCCTAAAAAAAGAAGAAAAATAAAATTAGAAAGTAGATCTAAAATTAAAACTCTGTCACTCAGAGAAAGGATTCCCAACTCTAGCTTTCTGAAATCCAAAAGAATGATGAAATAATCTCTATGAATATTTTAAAAGAGGATCATTTTTACTCCCTATTTTAAAATACAAGGGACTTGACAGTGGCCTCCATACCTACATCTACATACTATCTATGACAGGCAAAAATCTCTAAGAAAGACAAAAAAGAAACCACAGTACATCCTCCTATGTGTGGTACACAGAACTGGATATATAGTATCTACTCTAAAAGCTACTGATTTTCCCATCAAAATAGCTATAGAGAGATATTTCTAAAGTTAGGCTAAGGAGTCCCTATTCTTTGATCATTTTTTTCAAACAATGTGAATTATTTTTACTTTAAAAAGTTCTAATTTCAACTAAGGGCCCATAAGGAAATAGGCCACACCTCTGAAGGAGGTAGTTCTTTGTGACGTTTCTAGCTGCCAATTTTGTAAGATTCGGCCTGAAGTAGACTTCTGGAAACTTAACTCAAGATAGTAGTAGCTAACGAGTTTTTCCAAAAGTTTCTCCTCCAGGCATAGACATCTCATGAAATGACACAACCCTAGATGTTTTCCCCATGGCATCCCTTTATTCAGCGGTGGCAATGGGACATGAGGGTGTTGATAAGCTTCCCTGGGTGTTTGGTGCTTCATGCCATATTCCAATCAGAGGGCAGGTCTCTCCAGAGGCAAAAGGCCCCAAATGGGGGTGAGGCCTTCTATTCTGTTATGTACATCAAAGAACTAAACAAGAAAAAGGGAATAAAACAGAAGAACTCTGCATGCTTACCTCTATATCTATAAATAAGACATTATAAATACTCTTTATTAATTACCGATTCAAATACGTCCATGTCAAAGGACACACCAAATTCAACTTACCTGAACGAAGAAAATAAAGTGCTTAAAGGAGGTGTTGAGGTGGGCTTCCTCCTGCAGCTGCATTACAGAATCAAAGTGCTGGTGATAAATATGGGCATAAACCCTGAACAGACGCTTTAGAATGGTCTTTGCCACAGACATAAAGTTTTTAGGAAATGGGACACCTGTAATATATATATGTCTCAATCAGTCTTTATCAGTAAGAGGAAAATAAATAGCAGAAAAATTTAGACAATGCCATGAACATCTCCAATACACAAATTCACAAATACAAGCTTCTATCCATATATATATTTCAAAAATGCAAGGGAAAAAAACCACCCAAACCTAAGTATGTGAGGTATCTTCATACCACACTTTTGCTGACTGCCTTAGAATAGCAGGCACAAGTGACAAGTTATGGAAGATGACACTAAATCAAAGTTGAATTTTACTTGTTTAACACTGGAGAATTTCCCCCTAAAATTAACAGCAACAAGTTTGTTTCTTGTTTTTTTGGCCCTGTCATGCAGCCTGTGGGGAATCTTAGCTCCCCAGTCAGGGATCGAACTCTAAGCCCCTGCATTGGAAGCGTGTTTTAACCACTGGACTGCCAGGGAACTCCCAGGAAGTTCTATTTACAGTTTAGACTATAAATAGAAAAATTTACTTTTGGGAATTTATAACTCTAAAAAGATTTTACACACACACGCACATACATACACACACATACACATACACACACACACACACACTCTCTACCAGGACTGGAAACTTTCCCAAGCAAAAGAAAAAGGCACAACTTGAGTCATTATTATCTACTGTCTACAAATAAAAATTATTTTATCTTCTGAAGTACTCTGAAAATCTAGTCTTCCTTCTTAGACTAGGAGTCCCCAACTTTATATTTAATTTTTAAGGTGTTATTTCCATTTTCCTGTAGTGTAAGAAGAGGAATAATACTTTCAATAAAAGGGAAGAATGGCACCTCCCTATTTTTCAAAGAAAATAAATATCTCCTCATAAAAGAACTGGGAGACATCGTAGTCATCTCTCTCCAAGCAGTGCAGGTGGGGATCTGATTGGCTGCATTTCTGAGAATTTTGGTTGACAAGATCAATGTTTCTTAGGAAACAGGCACAGAAGACAATACAACAGGCACGGAGTACAGTTGACAAACACACAAGAAGGTAACTGCTTCCCAAATAACCTAGAATAGTTGGCCTAATAACACTATACTACTCTTGAACATGTCCCTTCTCTAATTTTTCAGAAAACAAAAGTTAAAACACTTTCTCCTTCCCTGCATTCTGTATTCTTGACTTCTCCACCAGTCATCAACAGTTTGAAATTTAGTGTATTTTGCTCTTGTAAGCTGATGTATGCGTATGTGTTTCTCCACCCCTCATCCCCAGTCTTTGTAACAGCTTGCCTTTTCTCACATTATTCTGAGAGTTATGGACATGTTTTTCTGGATTTGGTCTTATATTCATGTATTGAAGAGATGGATATTTAAGTCAAATCCTTTTTCTCTCAGAATTAGCAAATGGGTACCTTGCTATTAAAAAGAATATTAATAAGCTAGATATATTAGCTTAAAAATGAGTGACAATCAAGTTTTGTCTAAAACAATACATAATGGCATAAGTTAAGATCTGTATAATAGTCTAATGAAGGGGGAAATAATTCCAGAACATTAGGATAAAATATTGAAGAATTGGGAAGCTGAAAAAAGAGAATACTGACAAAAGTATTCTTTACCTCCATAAGAGGGCTGCTAAGCTGCTAAGTCGCTTCAGTCGTGTCTGACTCTGTGTGACCCCATAGACGGCAGCCCACCAGGCTCCCCCGTCCCTGGGATTCTCCAGGCAAGAACACTGGAGTGGGTTGCCATTTCCTTCTCCAATGCATGAAAGTGAAAAGTGAAAGTGAAGTCAGTCAGTCATGTCCGACCCTCAGAGACCCCATGAACTGCAGCCTACCAGGCTCCTCCGTCCATGGGATTTTCCAGGCAAGAGTACTGGAGTGGGGTGCCACTGCCTTCTCCGTACTGGAGTGGGGTGCCATTGCCTTCTCAATAAATACAAGTGATTTATTTTAATCTAAGCACTTTCCAAGCTGAATTTAACATTCAAGCACAGCCAATACACAATAAAGGATCTATGAGAAAGGAAACAAAAGGCTTTATGGAACAGAAAAACTGACCAACAGCAAACAGACCAAATCTAACAACATGACATACAGTTTTCTCCTAAGAGCCTCCGATTAGATTTCAAAAGGGAATCTGCTATGTTCTGAATGTGTGTGTGCAGGCACGTGCACGCACTTTGTTGCTCAGGTGTGTCCAACTCTTTGTAGCTCCCTGGACTGCAGCCCACCTGGCTCCTCTGTCCATGGGGAGTTTCCAGACAAGAATACTGGAGTGGATTGCCATGCCCTAATCCAGAGGATCTTCCTGACCCAGGGATCAAACCCAGGTCTCCCACACTGCAGGCTTTGTGCCTCCTTCAAAATCATATTGAAATTCTAACACCCTAGACAATGGTATTAAGAGGTGGGGCCTTTGGGGGTGATTAAGGCCATAAGGCCTCTGCCCCTTTGGCTAGAATTAGTGCCCTTATAAGAAGAAACAGAGATGGTTTCCCTCTCTGCCATGTGAGGATACACAAAAAGACCGTTTTCTTGCTATCTGTAAACCAGGAATAGGACCTATGACAGAACCTGACCATGCTGGCTTCTGATCTTGGACTTCCAGACTTCAGAAGTTAAGAAACACATCTCTATTGCTTATGAGACCTCCAGTCTCTGGTACTTTTTGTTATAGCAACCCAAACAGATATGACAGAATCTAACAATATGTTGTTCATTAGATACCTTATACTGAAAATGACAGGGACCAATCACATCTATGAATATCAATGCCAAAATCTTAATCAAAATATCCAGAAAAAAAAAAACAACTCTTGCAGCAGAACATTGAAAAAAAGAGAAAACCATATGATCAACAACAGAAAATAGAAAAGCATCTGATAAAACCCTACAATCAATTTGATTTTTAAATTAAAGATATTAAAATTTTAAAAATAACTAAAAAAAAATAAATTAAAATAAAATAAAACAAGCTTCTATAACCATGCAAAAAAAAATAATAAAAATTCACAAACCTCTAAGCAAAAGTAAGATTCCTGCTTAATGCTAAAAGACTAGAAGCACTCACATGAAAGTAAAGAAAAGGATATTTGCCTTCATCACCTTTACTCAGCACTGCTCTGAAAGTACTAGTTACTGCAATTAGTTAAGAGTACACACGCAGTATATTTATCAGAAAAGAATAGATGAAATTAGTATTATCTTAGTCTGATGTGACTATAAACTTTAAAAACTCAAGAAAATCAATCCAAAAGAAATAGTCAGAAACTGATGGTCAATTATACAATTCATAGATACATCAACAGCTTTCCTATATACTAAACAAGAACCAGTTAGAAACCAGGTTATCAATAAAAACATTAAGGGCCTATGAATAAACTTAAGAAACATGAAGGACTAAAGTAAAATACAAAATTTTTCCAAGAGGGAATAAGAAATAATTAAAGACTGTTCTTGCATAGAAAGACTCAGTATTGTCTAGAGAACAAGAATCCCTACATTAATTTAGAAACTGAATGAAATCTTAATAAAAAATCTCACAGGTCTTCTTTTTACCTTGACAAAATGTTTATAAATTCTTTGGAAGAACAAACTTTCCAGAATAGCCGTGAGTATTCTGAAAAAGAAGAGCAAGGAAGAGAGACTAGCCCTACAAGATGTTCAAAGATACATGGCTGTGGTAGTTCAAACAGTGTGGAATTTCTATAAGAATAAAGACATTTAAAGACTCCAAAACATATGTCAATTTGCTGTACACACACAAGCCAGGGGAGAAAAGACACATGTATCTGATAAATGGTACTGGACAAACTGACTCGCATTTATAATTGGGAAAAAATTCCTGACAGAACAAAAATTTAAAAACAAAACCACAAAAGTACTAAATAAAAGCATCGACAAATATTTTTATGATCTTTAAGTAGGAAAGTCCCTTCTGATCACTGTATTAAAATCCAATCATCATAAAGGCAAAGATTAATATGTCAAGATAACATACATAGCCAAAAAACCCTCATAAACAAGTCAATAAGACAACCTAAAGAAAAATACAACATGCACAACAAAGATCTAATATATCCTTAACATAAAGAAACAGAAAAAGGATATAAACAGAAAACAATGATCAATAAACCAAAATATGCTCAATCTTTTCAATATTTTGTAAAATGAAGATTATACTAGAAATTTATTTACCCATTTTAGAAAAGAAAAACTGAGAGGCAACTAGTACTGATGAAGAAACACAGGCAGACACAAACATGGCTGGAAGGAGTATACATCTACCACCTTTTTGCAGAGAAATCTGGCAATCTTTATTAGATTTTGTTATACTAATAGAGCATTAAAAAGAACATAACACATTTATCATTTAAAAACAATATTAGTTCTACAACATTAACTCACCAATTTTAGAAGGAAAAAGAGTTTCATCATCAAGTTGATCCTGAACCCAAGTCATCAAATAGTCAATGTATTTTGGTGCAGAACATTTGATTGGCTTTTTAATATTAGTACCATCTGCCCAATGATATTCATATCTGGAGAGAAAAAAGTTTTAATAATAAAGTTTTAAAAAACATGTTGCAACTTATAATCATAGTAGGTTCACAGTTTGTCTACGTTGTTATGTGTGTTCACACACACATACACACACATATTAATTTTAGTAAATTAACCAAAGTTCTACTGAAGATTACTTGGGAGCTCCCTGCAGAAAGACAGCTGACCCTTAAACAACATGGGTTTGAACCACACAGGTCCACTTATACACAGATACTTTTCAATAGTAAATTCTACGATCCACAGTTGGTTGAATCCATAGATGCAGAGGGACCATGGATATGGAGGGCCAACTCAACTTACACAATATTCTGAAATATGATGGTAATAAATGGAAAAGAAAAAAGTATGTCAGCTGGTTGTGCCGGAATTTGTTTTACAACATAGCCCTGAGAAAGGCCAAGGAACTGAGTTCCTGTCAGTTAGACAGAAGGTGCTGAGGAGTGGGTAAGGTGCTGATGGATCCTCCATATTCTGAGCTTGTTGGCCATTAAGTAATTATCAATAGAGCCTGTTTCTTTGAGAGGGTTCTAAAGAATAAATCTTATGCATGCATCTTTTTCTACCTCACCTTTGCTAAGCTAGAATGACTAATAATAAAACCTCACTTTACGAATCATTTAAACCGAAAATAGGAAATTTGAGGACTAAAGCAACACTTTACAAAATAAAACACATCTTTCTTAAAATAATGTAACTCAAATTCACTGGGGACCTTTTTCACCTTTACATAAAAACGACAGCAAATTCAGAAAGGACTATTTTTTCCCAAGAGGTAAATATCTTAATACCATCTATTATCACATAAAAGCAATCAATTGTTATAGGAAAAAAGACTGGAAGGATACTAAAACGTTAATTCTATAACATCTTAATCTTGTGGGTGATAAAGGGTTCTACCTCTTTGTCAATATTTCTAGAAATTTATTACAGTCAAAAAATTTTAATCTAGCATCTTTAAGCCAGGTAACTAAAGCAGCACAATTTGGAAGTAATTAATACCAAATAAACACAAGGAGAAAAATCAAATATTAAAGGGTCAACTAAAAATTCTATGAAATTAATTTAAAAAACAGAAACAAAACCATAAATTTAACAAAATTGAAAAAATAACTTTTGCAAAAGCAAGATAAACCTAAATTTCTTTACTTTCGATCCTACTGGACATTTATACTTACTACAATGCAATTATAAACAATCAAAACACTGGGAAACACATACCAAAGTATTTAATAACTAAAAGGCTAAAGGTAAGCTTTTGTTTTCACAAGCGAACAGGCAAGAAAAACAATGTCTTTACTATTTAATTTATATCAATTGATGATTAGCTTTATTTAGTAATTCAAACACCTATATAATAGCCAGTATAAGTACCTTGGACCTGCAGACATGACTGGACAGCTTGCTTCAGTGCAGAATTCTGTGATAGTTCCATATAACATGTTGATCTGATTGAAAAAATCCACAGCTGGAAAATTAATAGCAGAATTGTGTTAGAATGTTTATGTAAACACAATAAAACATCACATCTCTCAACTGGAGGATTCAGTCAAGAATCTTCAGGAGATTCAACAATCCAGGGGCACTATAAATTCTCTTTTTTAAATTGTCACACCTAAAGTAAACTTAAAAAAAATTATTTATTTATGTGGCTGTGCCAGGTCTTAGCTGCAGCACGTGGAATCTTTAGTTGCGGTATGTGGGATCTAGTTCCCCGACCAGGGATCAAACCTGAGCCCCCTGCACTGGCAGCTCAGAGTCTTAGCCACTGAAATCACCAGGGAACTCCCTTAAGTAAACTTTTAATATACACTTATTTTTAATATACTAAGTTTTTAAACAGCCTGTAAGCAGGAAAATATTAGACATATTAATAACAATGGCAACTGAGCTTTCAGTTCAAGAAGGCAGAGTAGAAGAACATGCACTTAGATCTCCTCTTGCAAGAGCACCAAAGTTGCAACTAGCTATGGAACAACCATAGACAGGGGGATGCTGGGACCTCCCAAAAGATACCCCATGTCCAAAGACAAAGAAGAAGCTGCAGCAAGATGGTAGGAGAGGCGCAATCATGATAAAATCAAATGCCACAGCCACTGGGTGGGTGACCTACAAAAGTTCTCCCACTGTTGTAAAGATTCTGAACCTCACATCAGGCTTCCCAACCTGGGGATCTGACAAAGGGGCTGGGAATCCCCAGGGAATCTGACTAAAGGCCAACAGGATTTGATTACAAGACTTCCACAGGACTGGGAGAAACAGAAACTCCAGACTTGGAGGGCACAAACAAAACCTTGTGTGCACCAGACTTAGAGGAAAGGAGCTGTGACCCCACAGGAGACTGAACCAAAACTACCTGCTGGTGTTGGAGGGTCTCTTGAGGAGGCACAGGTCAACAGGGGCTCACTACAGTGTCGGTGGCACTGGCAGGTCCCCCTTGGCGTAAACCCTCTAGGAATCCCCCAGTAAAGCCTACCATAGAGTCTATAAAACCCAGGGCTGGGTTGCCTCAAGCCAAAAAGCTTCCAAGAAGGGAGCACAGTTGAGTTCAGTTCAGTTCAGTTGCTCAGTTGTGTCCGACTCTTTGTGACCCCATGAATCGCAGCACGCCAAGCCTCCCTGTCCATCACCAACTCTCGGAGTTCACCCAAACTCATGTCCATCGAGTCAGTGATGCCATCCAGCCATTTCATCCTCTGTCGTCCCCTTCTCCTCCTGCCCCCAATCCCTCCCAGCATCAGAGTCTTTTCCAATGAGTTAACTCTTCCCATGAGATGGCCAAAATATTGGAGTTTCAGCTTTAGCATCAATCCTTCCAAAGAACACCCACGGTTGATCTCCTTCAGAATGGACTGGTTGGATCTCCTTGCAGTCCAAGGGACTCTCAAGAGTCTTCTCCAACACCACTGTTCAAAAGCATCAATTCTTCGGCACTCAGCTTTCTTCACAGTCCAACTTTCACATCTATACATGACCACTGGAAAAACCATAGCCTTGACTAGACGGACCTTTCTTGGCAAAGTAACGTCTCTGTTTTTGAATATGCTGTCTGGGTTGGTCATAACTTTTCTTCCAAGGAGTAAGCATCTTTTAATTTCATGGCTGCAATCACCATCTGCAGAGATTTTGGAGCCCCCAAAAATAAAGTCTGACACTGTTTCCACTGTTTCCCCATCTATTTCCCATGAAGTGATGGGACCGGATGCCATGATCTTCGTTTTCTGAATGTTGAGCTTTAAGCCAACTTTTTCACTCTCCTCTTTCACTTTCATCAAGAGGCTTTTTAGTTCCTCTTCACTTTCTACCATAAGGGTGGTGTCATCTGCCAGCAATCTTGATTCCAGCTTGTGCTTCTTCCAGCCCAGTGTTTCTCATGATGTACTCTGCATGTAAGTTAAATAAGCAGGGTGACAATATACAGCCTTGACGTACTCCTTTCCTATTTGGAACCAGTCTGTTGTTCCATGTCCAGTTCTAACTGTTGCTTCCTGACCTGCATATAGGTTTCTGAAGAGGCAGGTCAGGTGGTCTGGTATTCCCATCTCTTGAAGAATTTTCCACACTTTATTGTGAGCCACACAGTCAAAGGCTTTGGCATAGTCAATAAAGCAGAAACATGTTTTTCTGGAACTCTCTTGCTTTTTCCATGATCCAGTCGATGTTGGCAATTTGATCTCTGGTTCCTCTGTCTTTTCTAAAACCAGCTTGAACATTAGGAAGTTCACGGTTCACGTATTGCTGAAGCCTGGCTTGGAGAATTTTGAGCATTCTTTGGCATTGGACTTCCCTAGTGGCTCAGATGGTAAAGCGTCTGTCTACAATGTGGGAGACCTGGATTCGATCCCTGGGTCGGGAAGATTCCCTGGAGAAGGAAATGGCAACCCACTCCAGTATTCTTGCCTAGAAAATTCCATGGATGGAGGAGCCTGGTGCAGGCTACCGTCCATGGGGTGGCAAAGAGTCAGACACGACTGATCAACTTCACTTTCTTTGGCATTAGAATGAAAACTGACCTTTTCCAGTCCTGTGGCCACTGCTGAGTTTTCCAAATTTGCTGGCATATTGAGTGCAGCACTTTCACAGCATCATCTTTCAGGATTTGAAAGAGCTCAACTGGAATTCCATCACCTCCACTAGCTTTGTTCGTAGTGATGCTTTCTAAGGCCCACTTGACTTCACATTCCAGGATGTCTGGCTCTAGGTGAGTGATCACACCATTGTGATTATCTTGGTCATGAAGATCTTTTTTGTGCAGTTCTTCTGTGTATTCTTGCCACCTTTTCTTAATATCTTCTGCTTCTGTTAGGTCCATACCATTTCTGTCCTTTATTGAGCCCATCTTTGCATGAAATGTTCCCTTGGTATCTCTAATTTTCTTGAAGAGACCCCTAGTCTTTCCCATTCTGTTGTTTTCCTCTATTTCTTTGCATTGATCCCTGAGGAAGGCTTTCTTATCTCTCCTTGCTATTCTTTGGAACTCTGCATTCAGATGCTTATATCTTTCCTTTTCTGCTTTGCTTTTCGCTTCTCTTCTTTTCACAGTTATTTGTAAGGTCTCCCCAGGCAACCCTTCCCATCCGCAGATAACTGGACTAAAGCTTTACTGAGCAAGGCCCTGCCCACCAGACCAAGTCCCACTTTTTCCCCGCCACCAGTCCCTTCCATCAGGAAGCTTACACAAGACTCTTAAGCCTCTTCCATCACAGGGCAGAGAGAAGATGTAAGAAGAATCACAGTCCCCCAGCAACTAAAACAAAAACCATATTACAGGAAGTTAATTAGCATGAAAAAGCAGAAATTTATGTCCTAGATGAAGGGACAAGTTAAAACCCCAGAAAAACAACTAAATCAAGACACGATACCTTCCAGAAAAAGAATTCAGAGTGATAGTGAAGATGATTCGGGATCTCAGAAAAAGAATGGAGACAAAGATTGAGAAGATGCAAGAAGTGTTTACCAAAGACCTAGAAGATTTACAGAACAAACAGATGAATAATACATTAGAAGGAATCAATAGCAAAATAACTGAGGCAGAAGAACGGACAAATGATCTGGAGGACAGAATGGTGGAAATCACTGCTGCAGAACAGAATATAGAAAGAAGAAGGAAAGAAATGAAGACAGCCTAAGAGACCTCTGCTGCTGCTGCTACGTTGCTTCAGTCATGTCCGACTCTGCGACCCCAGAGACAGCAGCCCACCAGGCTTCCCCATTTAAATGCACCAATATTCGGATTATAGGGGTCCCAGGAGGAGAAGAGAGAGAAAAAAACTGAGAAAATATTTGAAGAGACAGTAGCTGAAAACTTCCCTAACATGGGAAAGGAAGTAGTCAACCAAGTCCAGGAAAACAGAGTCTTAGGCAGGATAAACCCAAAGAAGAACACACCAAGACACAGTAATCAAACTGACAAAAACTAAAGACAGAGATAAAACATTAAAAGCAAGAAGGGAAAAACAACAAATAACATACAAGGGAACTACTATCAGACTATCAAGTTGATTTCTCAACATATACTCTATGTGCAAGAGGGGAATGGCAAGATATATTTTAAAGTGATGAAAAAGAAGAACCTACAACCAAGAATACTCCACCCAGCAAGACTCTCCTTCAGATTTCATGGAGAAATCAAAAGCTTTCCAGATAAGCAAAAGTTAAGAGAATTCAGCACCACCAAACCAGCTTTACAACAAATGCTAAAGGAAGATCTCTAGGCAGGAAACAAGCGAAGGAAAAGGCCAACCTACAGAAAATAAACTCAAAACAAGTAAGAAAATGGTAACAGGATCATACACAATCAATAATTATCTTAAATGTAAATGGATTAAATGCACCAACAAAACGACAGACTGGCTGGGTGGATGAAAACGTGTGCATGTATGCACTTCCATTCACCACATCACTCTGCCTGACCCCTCAAATTGTGTGTGATTATGTTCTCAGGTTAATCATGTCCCCATCATGGCTTACAATTGTAATTATTGTTTTTGTCTGGCTATTGAGTGTGAAAACTGATAAACGCCTCCCACTATCATGATTATGTAACTATCTCTTATTTAATACCACTGTATCATGATTGGTTAAAAGAAAAATAACAGAATTCTGTATTACCAAAATTACCATTTAATAGAAAAACCTATAATCACTTCTTAAAATCCAGACGCATTATCACAATTTGGAATTTTTTGAAAAATACAAATACATAGGTATAGATTTTTTTTGCGCCAGAGTTCCAGATATGTTTCTAATGCGCAACCATGTTTAAAAACAACTGGACCATACGAGGAAATTTTACTTTCATCTAGTTTGTTTCACTTTTTCTATTTCTTATTCAGTGCTCCCATTTAGTTAATGTTTTCCAATTTCTCCATCTGTTCTTTTTTTTTCTTAATTTTTCTTTCTTAAGCCTTTATCAAACATAGTAGAAAACTCTTATATTCATATATATAATGTGCATAACATATAAATTTTAGAAAACTTCTGAATTTTTGCCTAACTAAAAAATTTAGTCTGTTTGACTTGGTTTAGTTTGATTCTACTTGTTTCATTCAGCATGAATAGAATGCTAGATTTCTAATTAAAAAAAAAAGAAGATATGCAACAAAGGTTTACTGTATAGCACAGGGATTATTGACTGTGTTGCAAAGTACAGTCAATATCTTGAAATAATCTATAATGGAAAACAATTTCAAAATTAATATGTATACATATATAACTGAATCACAAAAAACATTCTACTTTTTGAAATTTAGTAACATTTATCTTTTTACCAGTTTTTCTAAATGTCCTATGAACATCTAGTAACAATGTATGAGATACAAAATTTTAAATACATTTGTCTAGAATATAAGATTGTTATTGTTCAGTCGCTAAGTCATGTCTGACTCTTTGTGACTCCATGAACTGCAGCACACCAGGCTTCTCTGTCCATCACTAACTCCTTGAGTTTGCTCAAACTCATCTCCATTGAGTCAATGATACCATCCAACCACTTCATCCTCTGTTGCCCCCTTCTGCTCTCCATTTTTCCCAGCAACAGGGTCTTTTCCAATGAGTCAGCTCTTGGCATCAGGTAGCTAAAGTATCGGACCTTCAGCTTCAGCATTCATCCTTTCAACAAATATTCAGGGTAGACTTCCTTTAGGATTGACTGACTTGATCTCTGATGTAAGAGACTCACAAGAGTCTTCTCAAGCACCACAGTTCAAAAGCATCAATTGTTTGGCGATCAGCCTTCTTTATGGTCCATCTCTCACATCAGTACATGACTCCTGGAAAAACCAACCATAGCTTTGACTAGATGGACCTCTGTCAGCAAAGTGATGTCTCTGCTTTTTAAAACACTGTCTAGTACTGACATAGCTATTCTTCCAAGGAGCAAACATCTTTTAATTTCATGGCTGCAGTCACTATCTGCAGTGATTCTGGAGTCAAAGAAAATGAAATCTGACACTGTTCCCACATTTCCCCCATCTATTTGCCATGAAGTGATAGGATTGGATGCCATGATCTTAAAGTTATTTGAATGTTGAGTTTTAAGCCAGCTTTTTCACTCTCCTCTTTCACCTTCATCAAGAGGTTCTTCAGTTCCTCTTCACTTTCTACCATTAACGTGGTTATCATCTGCATATCTGAGGTGGTTGATATTTCTCCCAGCAATCTTGATTCCAGTCCAATGTTCCATGTCTAATTCTTACTGTTGTTTCTTATTGTGCATACACGTTTTGCAGGAGGCAAGTAAGGTAGTCTGGTATTCCCATCTCTTTAAGAATATTTCAGTTTGTTGTGTCCCACACAGTCAAAGGCTTTAGCACAGTCAATGAAGCAGAAGTAGATGTTTGTTTGGAATTCCCTTGCTTTTTCTATGATTCAGGGTATGTTGACAATTTGATCTCTTGTTCCTCTGCCTTTTCTAAACCCAGCTTGTACCTATGGAATTTCTCAGTTCATGTACTGCTGAAACCTAGCTTGAAGGATTTTGCTGGCATGTGAAACCAGTGCAATTGTATGGTAATCTGAACATTCTTTGGCATTGCTTTTCTTTGGGATTGGAATGAAAACTGACTTTTTCCAGTCCTGTGGCCATGGCTGAGTTTTCCAAATTTGCTGGCATATTGAGCGCAGCACTTTAACAGCATCATCTTCTAGGATTTGAAATAGCTCAGCTGAAATTCCAACACCTCCACTAGCTTTGTTCATAATAATGCTTCCTAAGACCCACTTGACTTCACACTCCAAGATGAACGGGTCTAGGTAAATGACCACATCATTGTGGTTAACTGGGTCATTAAGAGTTTTATACAGTTCTTCTGTGTATTCTTGCCACCTTTTCTGCTTCTGTTAAGTCCTTGCCATTTTTGTCCTTTACTGTGCCTATCTTTGTATGAAATGTTCAAATTAATATAAATAAAATTTACTGTATTTAAATTATTAATGACATCATTCAAGATGCTCCTATTCTTATTTTTTTTGCACTTGATATTCTCAGAGAAATGTTAATATGTCTCACTATGATTATATATTTTTTCTTTTCCCTTATGTATCTTCTGATTTTTGTTTTATGTATCTTTGCTGTTAGGTGTCTAATGATTAATGATGTCTATCTTCTTTGTGAATTGTACCTTTTATCATTAAAAACGCTCATCTTTGTTTCATTTAAAAATAAATAAATTTAAAAACAAAAATTCTAACGTAAAGGTAATTATTACATTAGAATATACAATTTGATGATATCCAAGCAAATGAAAAGCCATACCTTCTTATCAGTCTTGACCAGACAATACCATTTGTGTTAGGAAAGAGAAGAAAAGTATTGTGAATATACTGTGAGGGAGGTGTTTCAGCTATATCAGGCATTTAAAAAATCTAATTTATTATAAAAAATTGAGACCCAGTACATATTGAGGACATAAAAAAACACATGAGATAAAGTCCCTTGTCCTAGAGTCTCTAGCTAACAAAAAGGACAAAATCAAGAGAGGGATAATACAACATATAAGAGAGCATCCAAAGGCCAACAAAAAGTGCTAGAAGAATTCAGAGAAAAAGTAACATCTTGGGAAGCTGAGACAGTCAAGGAGTACTTTCTTAAAGAGCTTCAGCTTTTTTTTCTTTTCTTTAAGAAAACAGAAGAGGAAGGGGTAAGAAACTCAGGCTTAACTGACTGAAACATACTGCTTTGCACAGAAAAAACCACATAAGCCTTGGAAAGATTTGTTAAAATGTCTCAGTTCCCTGTCTAAAAGACTACCTAAATGCAACTAGGGCTTTTCCAAGTTTCTTAAAAAACAAATGCATAAAAAAGCACCACGTCAAAAGGAGTTTTATACAAAACCCCCTCACTTATAAACTTTCCTCTTAAATTAGTCATGTTTTCTAGGAAAGTAATACATTGAGTACTCTTTCAAAACAAAGAATGCACCTAGATGGAGTGCTGGTTATATTGGTCTGTTCTCAAAATATGGTCCAGAGATTCCCTGTTTCATAGGGGAAACGGTGAGGTCAGAAATATTTTAATTGCTCTGAATTCTCACTCTCTCAGGAGGCACGGTGGAGCTGTCCAGAGGCTCCATGGTATGACACCACAACAGATTGAATACAGAACCAAGTATGAGAATCCAGCCATCAGATATTAAATAAGATTTGCAACCAATGCCATACTTCTCACTAACATTTATTTTGGAAAATAACTATGTTTATAAAAATACATTTGTTAATGGGTAATGTAATGGGTTTATTATTGCTATTTTTAGATGAATTTTAAAATAAATATTTTTAATTGCTCAGTTTTAATTTCTAACACAAGATCATTAAACACAACTCATATAATTAAAAACTCTTTGGGTTCTCAATAATTTTTAAGAGAATAAAAGGATCCTGGAACCAAAAGGTTGAGACTAGCTGATTAGAGCAGTAAGTCTCAAAGAAAAGTCTAAGGCTGAAGAAGGCCAACAGATTCCTTTAGAATGAAAGATGATACACAGACTGCCAATAGGCAAATGAAGAGATGTTCAACATTGGGGCTTCCCTGCTGGTACAGTGGTTATGAATCTGCCTTGCAATGCAGGGGACACTGGTTCTATCCCTGATCTGGGAAGACCCCACATGCCTTAACTATAAGCCCATGTGCCACAACTACTGAAGCTGTGCGCCACCGAGCCAGTGCTATGCAGTAAGAGAAGCCACTGCAGCAAGAAGCTGGAGCACTGCAACTACAAAGCAGCCCCCATTCTCCACACACAGCGGAGCAAGCCCACACACAGCAATAGAGACCCAGGGCAGCCCAAAACAAAGAAATAGACGCAGATGAAGATGAGAAACAACAACAAACAAGGTGTTCAACATCACTGGTTATTAAAGAAACACAGATCAAAACTACAATGAGGTGCCACCTCACACCAGTCAGGATGGCCATCATTAAAGTCAACAAATAACAAATGCTGGAAAGGATGTGGAGAAAAGAGAACATTCCTACAATGCTGGTGGGGATGTAAGTTGGTACAGCCACAGTGAAAAACATTATGGATGTTCCTCAGAAAACTAAAAATAGAATTAACATATTATCTAGCAATTCCACTCCTGGGCATATGTCCAGACAAAGCTGTAATTCAAAAAGATACACACACCCCTATGTTCACAGTAGCACACTTCACAATAGCCAAGACATGGAAACAACATAAAAGTCCAAATGAATGCATAAAGAAGATGCAGCACACAGACACAATGGGCTATTACTCAGCCATAAAACAGAACAAATGTGGCACGTCCCTGCTGTCCAGCGGTCAAGACCAGGTGCTCCCAATGCAGGGGGCATGGGTGCAATCCCTGGTTGGGGAACTAAGATCCTGCATGCTGGCTCCGCCCCCTCCCCGCAAAAAAAGAACGAAATAATCCCATTTGCAGCAACATGGATGGACCTAGAGATTATCGCACTAAATGAAGTAACTCAGAGAAAGACAAATACTATATGATATCACAAATATCATAGAGAACAGACTGGTGGTTGCCAAGGGAGGGGGGAGGGGATGGAGGAAGGATCAGTTAGGAAGCTGGGATTAGCATCTGTAAGCTTCTTATATACAGAACAGATAAACAACAGGTCCTACTAATAGTAGGGAGAATCAATATCCTATGACAATACTGAAAAATATAAAAAACATACACATAACTGAATATATGTATATATAACAATCCCTGTGCTGTAAAGCAATAATTAACACAACATGGTAAATCAACTATACTTCAATTAAAAAATCTAAAAAAGAATACGATAATAATTTGAAGAACATTATAAAAAAGGGGTCCTTTCCGAATAGATAATACTTAACACGGTTCACATAACAGAAGAGAGATAAAAATATACAGAGAAAAAAATCTAGGGACTTCCCTGGTGGTCCAGGGATTAAGAATTCACCTTTCAATGCAGGGGATGCAGGTTCAATCCCTGGTCCCTCATGCCACGAGTTCTAGAGCCCATGTGCCAAAACTAGAGAGAAGTGGTAAGGAAACATCCTGCATGCCACAACTAAGATCCAACACACCCAAATAAATAAATAAATTTTAAAAAAGATCAAATCCCAACCATTCCAACTTCCCCCCTACACACAGGTAACTACTAATTTCTCTGTCTCTTGCCCCGTAAGTTTCCTTATCCCATCTAACACAAAAGAAAACACATTATATAGTTTTGCACCTTGTTTTTTTTTCTCTTAGTAACATGAATAATATTTTTTAATGAGTTGAATAAAATAAAATTTTTCTTAATGTGGCTACTGGAAATTTTTAAATTACATTTATAACTTACAATATATTCTTACTAGGCCACACTGACCAAGGCAATGATTATCAACCCAGAAGCATCTACACTGTTGGAAGTATGTACCACCACTTGAGAAGTAGTCTTAAACAAAATCAAACCTGAATTTGACCAAAGCTCCCAATCTGTACTAACATGGTAGCCACTAGACACACAGGGCAATTTACATTAAAATGAAGTTAAATTTAAAATTCACTTTCAGTCCCAGTAGCCACATTTCAAGTGCTAAATGGCCATAGTGAAGATACACATTTTTATTATCACAGAAATATGTCTGGGATTTCATTCAAAATAATCAGGGTAGTATACAGAAACAGCATAAGGCCATGTATTGATAATTGCTGAAGCTGGATAACAGACACCTGGGAATTCATTCTACTAGTTTCTCTACATTTATATGTCTGAAAATTTCCATTAAAAAGTTTTAAAGATCCCTGGAACAACAAAAATTCCTAGTAGACTTAAACTCTACCATCCAGGACTGATCTCATCTCAAAAATGATGGACTCCAAAATGATGCTCCAGTCTCAGCACATCCTCCCATGTCATGCCCTTACCTTCCTGAATTCAGAGTAACTTTCAGCTCATGGATCACTCTGCTTTCTCCCAGTCTCTCAATTTCCTTCTGACTACTCCAAAGTCACAATAATCAAGTGACTGACCAAAGCAACTATACTTGACTTTTCTGTATACACAGGCAAATGAAAGGTGCTGGGAGTGGGGGCACAACTGTGAAGATGGATCCCTACAAAGTCATGTCCATCACAGGTAGGATCTTTGTATTTTATCAATTTTTCATTTGCCCTTACTCAGCAATTCAGACCATTCTCAGAGATTACCCCAAAGCACACTTCATTTCTCCTCAGGTCTCTCTACTCAACCACACAACTACACTCTGAAGAGAAAACACTTTGGACATATTTGCACTTACATGTTTCTTCACAGATAATGTTTTATTATGATACTTAAACACTCAAAAGGGCTTCCTTGGTGGCTCAGATGGTAAAGAATCTGCCTGCAATGCGGGAGACCTGGGTTCAAGCCCTGGTTTGGAAAGATCCCCTGGAGAAGGGAATGGTTACCCATGCCAGTATTCTGGCCTGGAGAATTCCATGGACTGTATAGTCCATAGGGTCGCCAAGAGTAGGACATGACTAAGTGACTTTCACTCACATGCATAAAAGAAAATTCATTAACAAAAAGATTTTAGCAAAATCTTATCAACTAGTAATGTTTAAAATTATTAAAAAACTTACTGTTAACAGCAATCCATTCATTGAGGTCCTCTCCCTCTGGCAACATAACAGCTTGTCTCAAATTCCCACTTCCTAGAGTTGCTTCTGCATGTTTTAAGAGTTCATACTGATGAGATCCTTCAGGGATATTCTTCTTTGGTTTGAATGTTTTAGAAGAGCGGCTACTACTGTTAGGTTAAAAGTAAGAGTATATCCATTTTTAGGACCGGACACAGAATGAACATTTTAGGCATATAAATTGTTTTGAAATTAAAAAACATTTCCTGAAAAGTGTGACAATGTGGGGGTGGGGGACACACAATAAAGTAAAGACTTAAAATTTTTAAAAAGTTTCCCCTACACAGAAACAGGAATAGCAGCACAATTTCACATAAAGGGCAATTTTATTAAGCTGCACAAAGCAGTCTGGTATAACAGAAAGGGCAACCTAACCAAAAGAAGAAAAAACCTGGATTCTAGTTCTTGATCTGCCACTAACTCTGTGATGACTTGAGAAACCTAACCTCCTTTTGGCCTGTTTTCATCTACAGAAAGCAGTGCTGTGAGAGTGGCAGTTCTAAGGCTCTTAAAGCTTAAAAATCCAGTTTTCTGTATCAAAATACTGTGGTGCCATTAAAGCAAACTAAAGAAGAATCACCAACATTTGGAATTTATGGCAGGGAAAATAAACAACAGGTTTTGGAGGGGAAAAGCAAGCTTTTATTCCTCTCTCACACCATTCATAAGGTCTTCCTAATATGACACAAAGCTCAGAAAAAAATGGACAGATTTCTAACTACAACAATTAAAACTTCCATAATTCAGGAAAAAAAAGGACTTGTAACACATATTACAAAGTATGAACTACATAATAAAGGGCTTTTATAATTGGTTAAGAAAAGGCTTTAGAAAAATGGGCTAAAGAGATGATTATATAATTCAGAAAGAAAAACAGTGACAAATGAACAGATGTGAAATGCTCCTCAATCCGTCCCTTCTGCTTCTAGGCATCTGTCCTCGATAAGGATGTGTTTTCCAAGATTGTTTTTAATAGTGAAAAACCTGGAAACAATCCTAAAGCTTACTAGTGGAGAAATGGGCATGACACATCTGTATCATGGATACCACACGGCAATTAAGAGGAACAAGACAGAGCTACATGAATTCACACAGATTTCAATACACGGTCACACATATTACAATATGAAAGGTGCAGCAGAAGTCTATTTTGTAAATGCATGGAAAATGCCACCCATCAAACTGATACTCGTGATTACTTCCAGGAAGTGAAGGAAACAAGACTGAGGACTTTCACTTTACCTGAGTAATCTGAATTTTAAATAAGACTGATTGTTAAGTAAAAAGGAGTTATGAAAACAATAAAAATCTAACATGGGAAGCTTGTGTTTAACATAATAAAGAGCTAAATTTAATAGGGAAGTATTACATTAGAGGGAATGGCCCTTTACAATAAAAACAAGCTGAATGACAGGAAGCTAAATATGGAAAACTAGCAAGAAAAGATGTCTCAAGGTTCTGTATGATCTTCATGTAAATGAAGACGTCTGTGCTTCAAATGGCACCATCAAGACAGTGAAAAGAATCTACAAAATCGGAGAAAATTTTGTAAAACTCATGTGATTAAGGGACATACCCAGGATAAAGAATTTTTACAACTTAAAACCAAAGACAAGCCAATTAAAAAAATGGTCGAAGTGTTTGAATAGATATTACTTGAAAGAATATACACA
Organism: Ovis aries; assembly: GCF_016772045.2. Taxonomy (NCBI): domain Eukaryota; kingdom Metazoa; phylum Chordata; class Mammalia; order Artiodactyla; family Bovidae; genus Ovis; species Ovis aries. Next base: position 96,004,096 of record NC_056056.1, read on the forward strand.
AATTGCCAATAAGCACACAAAAAGGTGCTCAACATCATTAATCACTAAGGAAAAACAAACTAAAATCACAATGAGATACCATTTCACATCCACTTAGGATGTGCTATAATCAAAAATTCAATTAACAAGTGCTAGAGAGGCTGTGGGGAAATTTTCAAAAGAATTAACACATACATCCAAAACAAAAATCTATACACAAGTTTTACAGCATCATTATTCATAACAGCCAAAAAGCGCAAACTCAATTGTCTATCAACAAAATAAAGTTTAAAAGAAATAAACAGAGCCATATTTAGGTCCAAAAAACAAATAAGAACTGTGCATCCACAAACAAACCACCAACTAAACATTAACATAAGAAAAAAAGACTGGTTATGGGGCGGGGGTTGTTCTGGTAATAAGGAAACTTTCAATTAAAATATAGGTCACATAGATTTTTTGACATGGTAATCACACTTTGAAGGCTATTCGCTTAAAAAATAATCCAAAGGGGAAAAGCGATTGTTAGTCAAAGCTTTGTAATCGTATTTTACAATAGCAAAATACTAAAAAAGAATCCAAATTTCTCACAATAAGAAACGGGGTGAACTCTGGTTATGATACACTTAGATATCAAGTATGTGGGTGATGCCCATAACTAAAAATGGATTCGCTCATACAATAGATATTTAAGCAATACACTAGGTAGAGAGGGCCACTCGAGGAAAAAAAGGTGTTACAGCAATGTTTCCCAAACGTTAATGTGCTTAAGAATCATCAGAGAATTTACAAACTTTTCCCACTTGAAGGCTCATTTGGGTCCAACAGCTATCTCTAAAACAGGATTCTACTGAGTTGAAAAGATGTTAGTTAATTACACAAATTCACAAAGTGGGCTGAATCAGAACTGTTTGTAAAGGCCGCAGCTTAACTTTAGAGACACTCCCACATTTTCCAGGGGCGGCATTTTTCCGCGGGGGAAATTTAATCCTGACGATAATAAAGCTGGCGTACGGTGGAATAAAAAGCTTAGTCAGCATGCATCGTTTCTAAAAGGCTGGGGACTTGAGAGAAATTGGGAGCCCCGGATCTTTTCTCTGCCCTCAGGTGCACTCGAGCGGAAAAGTTTCGAGGCGCTACCGGCCTCGGGGCCTTTCTACACCCCAACCTTCTCGCTCCGCTTCCTTTGCCTCGACCTTCATCTCCGTCGGCTTCTGCCCACATTCTAGACTCCCCCAAGACTCCGAGCGCTAGGAGAGCAAGCACCTGGCACCCCTACCCCGGCCCGGGGGGCTGCCCTCGCCTCAGGCGCCCCATCGCCCCTTCCGGCCCTCACTCAGCCCTGGAGCCCCCGCCACACTCACAAGAGGAAGCTCATCTTCTGTCCTCGGAGGGGAGGGGCCGCTGGCCCCCGCCGCGGTCAGGACTCGGAGTCCGCGCGGAACCGGGAAGGAGCAGAAGGTCCGAAGCCGGCGGACAGCCGAAGCCGGCGCCGCCACAGCTCCAAGCCCGGGTGGAACCGAGGCAGAGACGGTACGAGCGGGTGTGAGCAACTGAGCCCGCCTAGTACTCCTCCCCCACCTTCCAGACCCAAAATGCGGAACCAGCAAAATCTCGCGATCTAAGGTTTCGTTCCCCCATCTAGGCGCCGCCCCCCACCTCTAGAGCGTATCTACAAACCCCCTTTTGCACCGCCCGCTCCTTCACCTCAGCCAATCAGGGGCCTCTAAGGTCGGGTTTCCGCTCCGGAAGTCGTGGTGGGTTCACGGTCCTTGGCCTGGAAGAATGGCTGACCTTGCGCTTGGTTCTGATTGTCGCTGTTGTGTGCCTCCTGTCTCCCTAGGTGGCAAGAGGCCTTTGTGAGCGCAGAAACCTTAATTTTTTTTTTTTTCCATTGTGGTGTGAAGTTTGTGGAATCTTGGTTCTTTGACCAGGGATGGAACCTGGGCTCAAGGCGTAGAAAGCCCTGAGTCTTCATTCCCTAAAAAAAGTGTTTTGAATTTTAATTTGATTTTTAAGTTGAGATTTAAAATTCACTCTTTATCTATTTTTGAGTAATTTTATTTATTTTATCATTTCTTGGCTGTGTTGCAGCTTCGTTGCTGAGCACCAGTTTTCTCTAGTTGTGACAAGCAGGGCCTCCTCTCTAGTTGTGATGCACAGGCTGCTCTCTGTGGTGGCTTTTCTTGTTGTGGAGGGAGCATAGCCTCTGGGGCATACCAGCTCCAGTAGTTGCAGCACCTGGGCCCAGTAGTTGTGGTTCCTGGGCTCTAGAACACAGCGGAATAGTTGTGGCACACAGGCTTGGTTGCTTCTCAGCATATGGGAATCTTCCTGGGTCAGGGTCAGAGATGGAACCTGTGTCTCCTGCATTGACAGGTGGAGTCTTTACCGCTGAGCCACCAGGGAAGCCCCAAATTCACGCTTCTAAAAAGTACACTTTTGTGTTTTTTATCACAGAGTATTCAGAGTCCTTCAACCCCTATCTTGTCCTAGGTTTTTTTTTCCCCAATACGTCCCCCCCAAAACAGGTACCCATTAGCAGTTGCCCCCTGTGCCTCCCTCTTCTTAAGACCAGGCACAGCTGATCTACTTTCTTTTTATATGACTTTGCCTAATCTGAATATTTCATATAAGTGGAATCATACAATATGTGGTTGTTTTGTGACTGCCTTCATTCAATTACCATAATGTTTTTAAGTTTAATTCACATTGTAGTATGTATCAGTACTTTATTCTTTTTATAAATGAACACTATTCCATTGCATGAATATACTATATTTTTTTAATCCATTCATCTATTGATGCACATTTGGGTTGTTTCCACTGTTTGGCTATAATGAATACTCTTGCTACAGTTTTTGTGTGGATGAATGTGTTCCTTTCTCTTGGGTATATGCCTGGGAGCGGCTGTGTCATGCAGAAACAGATAACTGTATGTTTAACCTTTGGGGTAACTGACAGACTGTACTCCACGTTAGCTGCACCGTTTTACATTCCCACTGGCAAATATCCAAAGATTCTGATATTTCCACATCATTGATAACATTTGCTATTATGTATTTTTTTTATTATTGCCAGCCTAGTGAATGGCAACCCACTTCAGTATTCTCGCCTGGAAAATACCATGGACGGAGGAGCCTGGTAGGCTGCAGTCCATGAGGTTGCTAAGAGTTGGACACGACTGAGTGACTTCAATTTCACTTTCATGCATTGGAGAAGGAAATGGCAACCCACTCCAATGTTCTTGTCTGGAGAATCCCAGGGACGGGGGAGCCTGGTGGGCTTCCATCTATGGCGTTGCACAGAGTCGGACACAACTGAAGTGACTTAGCAGCAGCAGCAGCAGCAGCAGCAGTGTGTGTGAAGTACTTTCTCTTGCTTTTGATTTGCATTTCCCTGTTGCCGGATGTTGAGAATCTTCATGTGTTTATTGATCTTTGAAAAAAGCGTATTTTTATCTTCAAGTTTGTTTTGTTCAGTTGCTGCTGCTAAGTCACTTCAGTCATGTCCGACTCTGTGTGACCCCATAGACGGAAGCCCACAGGCTCCCCCGTCACTGGGATTCTGCAGGCAAGAGTACTGGAGTGGGTTGCCATTTCCTTCTCCAATGTGTGAAAATGAAAAGTGAAAGTGAAGTCGCTCAGTCGTGTCTAACTATTCAGTTGCTAAGTCCTGTCTAATTCTTTGAGACCCCCATAGACTGCAGCACACCAGCCTCCCTGCCCTCTACTACCTCCAGGAGTTTGCTCAAATTCCTATCCATTGAGTCAGTGATGCTGTCTAACCATCTCATCCTTTGCCACCCTCATCTCCTTTTGCTTTCAATCTTTCCCAGCATCAGGGTCTTTACCAATGAGTCAGTTAAAGCTTCAGCTTCAACGTCAGTCCTGCCAATGAATAAGCAGGGTTGATTTCCTTTCAGATTGACTGGTTTGACCTCCTTGCAGTCCAAGAGACTCTTGAGAGTCTTCTCCAGCACCACAGTTCCAACCCATCAATTCTTCAGCACTCAGCCTTCTTTATAGTCCAGCTCTCACCTCTGTACATGACTACTGGAAAAACCATGCTTTGACTATACTGATCTTTGTTGGCAAAGTGATGCCCGTGCTTTTTAATACAGTGTCTAGTTTTGTCATAGCTTTCCTTCCAAAGAACAAGCATCTTTTAATTTCATGGCTGCAGTCACCATCTGCAGTGATTTTGAAGGCCAACAAAAGTAAAATAAAATCTGTCACTGCTTCCACTTTTCCCCCTTCTATTTGCTGTGAAGTGATGGGACTGGATGCCATGATCTTAGTGTTTTTTTTTTAATGTTTCCAGCCAGCTTTTTTCACTTTCCTCTTTCACCATCATCAAGATGCTCTTTAGTTCCTCTTTGCTTTCTGCCATTAGAGTGATGTCATCTGCATATCTGAGATTGTTGATATTTCTGCTGGCAGTTTTGATTCCAGCTTGTGATTTATCCAGCCCAGCATTTTACATGATGTACTCTGCAAAGAAGTTAAATAAGTGGGGTGACAATATATAGCCTTGTCATATTCCTTTCCCAATTTGGAAACAGTCACTTGTTCCACATCTGTTTCTAACTCTTGCTTCTTGACCTACATACAGGTTTCTCATGAGACAAATAAGGTGATCTGTTATTCCCATCTCTTGAAGAATTTTCTACAGTTTGTTGTGATCCACACAATCAATGGTTTTACAGATTCAATGAAGCAGAAGTAGATGTTTTTCTGAAATTCCCTTGCTTTCTCCATAATACAACAAATATTGACAGTTTGATCTCTGATTCCTCTGCCTTTTCTAAACCCAGCTTGAACATCTGGAAGCTGTCAGTTCACATACTACTGAAGCCTGACTTGAAGGATTTGAGCTTAACCTTGCTCAGCATGTAGAATGAGTGAAATTTTATGGTAGTTTGAACATTCTTTGTCATCTCTGTTCTTTGGGATTAGAATGAAAACTAACCTTTTCCTGTCCTGTGGCCACTGCTGAGTGTTCCAAATTTGCTGACATGTTGAGTACAGCACTTTAACAGCATCATCTTTTAGGATTTGAAATAACTCAGCTGGAATTCCATCACCTCCATCAGGAATAGCTCAGCTGGAATTCCATCACTTCCACTAGCTTTGTTCGTACTAATGCTTCCTAATTAGTAATGCATTAGTAATGCTCAAAGGAAAGTAACTTTGTCCCTTGCACAAAGTAATGCTCAAGATTCTCCAAGCCAGGCTGCAACAGTACGTGAACCATGAACTTCCAGATGTTCAATCTGGATTTAGAAAAGGCAGAGGAACCAGAGGTTAAATTGCCAACATCCGTTGGATCATCAAAAAACAAGAGAGTTCCAGAAAAATATCTACTGCTTTATTGACTACACCAAAGCCTTTGACTCTGTGGATCACAACAAACTGTAGAAAATTCTTCAGGAGATGGGAATACCAGACCACTTTACCTGCCTCCTGAGAAATCTGTATGCAGGTCAAAAAGCAACAGTTAAAACCGGACGTGACCCAAGTGACTGTTTCCAAATTGGGAAAGGAGTACGAGAAGGCTGTATACTGTCACCCTGCTTATTTAACTTCTATGCAGAGTACATCATGCAAAATGCTGAGCTGAATGAAGCACCAGCTGAAATCAAGATTATGGGAGAAATATCCAATAACCTCAGATACGCAGATGACACCGCCCTTATGGCAGAAAGTGAAGAAGAACTAAAGAGGTTCTTGATGAAGGTGAAAGAGGAGAGTGAAAAAGCTGACTTAAAACTCAACATTCAAAAAACTAAGATCATGGCATCCGATCCCATCACTTCATGGCAAATAGATGGGGGAAACAATGAAGACAGTGACAGACTTTATTTTGGGGAGCTCCAAAATCACTGCAGATTATGACTACAGCCATGAAATTAAAAGACGCTTTCTGTTTGGAAGAAAAGCTATGACCAACCTAGAAAGCATATTAAAAAGCAGAGACATTATTTTGCTGACACAGGTCCCTATAGTCAAAGCTATGGTTTTTCCGTAGTCATGTATTGATGTGAGAGTTGGACTATACAGAAAGCTGAGCACCAAAGAATTAATGCTTTTGAACTGTGGTGTTGGAGAAGACTCTTGAGAGTCCCTTGGACTGCAAGGAGATCAAACCAGTCATTCCTAAAGGAAATCAATCCTGAATATTCATCGGAAGGACTGATGCTAAAGCAGAAACTCCAATACTTTGGCCACCTGATGCAAAGAACTGATTCACTGGAAAAGATCCTGATGCTGGGAAAGATTGAAGGCAGAAGGGGAAAGGGGCGATAGAGGATGAGATGGTTGGATGGCATCACTGACTCGATGAACATTCACCGGCTCGATGGACATGAGTTTAGCAAGCTCAGGGAGTTGGTGATGGACAAGGAAGCCTGGCCTGCTGCAGTCCATGAGGTTGAAAAGAGTCGGGCACAGCTGAGTGACTGAACTGAACTGAATGCTTTTTAGGGCCCACTTGACTTCACACTCCAGGATATCAGGCTTTAGGTGAGTGACCACACAACTGTGGTTATCTGGGTCATTAAGACCTTTTTTGTATAGTTTGCCTGTGTATTCTTGCCATGTCTTTTTAATCTCTTCTGCTTTTGTTAGGGCCTTACTGTTTCTGTCCTTTATCATTCCCATCCTTGCAGGAAATGTTCCCTTGATATCTCTAATTTTCTTGAAGAGATCTCTAGTCTTTCCCATTCTATTGTTTTCCTCTATTTCTTTGCATTGTTCATTGAGGAGGGCCTTCTTATCTCTCCTTCCTCATCTCTGGAGTTCTACATCCAGTTGGGTTTATCTTTCCTTTTCTCCTCTGACTTTCGCTTCTCTTCTCAGCTATTTGTAAAACCTCCTCAACCACTTTGCCTTCTTGCATTTCTTTATCTTGGGAGTGGTTTTGGGCACCCCTTCTTGTGCAGTTTAAGAACCTCCATCCATAGTTCTTCAGGCATTCTGTCTACCAGATCTAATTCCTTGAATCTATTCATCACCTCTGCTGTATGATCATAAAGAATTTGATTTAGGTCATACCTGAATGGCCTAGTGATTATAAGCTTGGATTATGCAAAAAGTACATGATCTGAGTCACAGTCAGCTCCAGGTCTTGTTTTTGCTGACTGTGTAGAGCTTTCCATCTTTAGCTGCAAAGAATATAGTCAATCTAATTTCAATATTGACCATCTGGTGATGTCTATGTGTAAAGTCATCTCTTGGGTGTTTGTTATGACCAGTGTGATCTCTTGACAAAATTCTGTTAGTCTTTGCCCTGCTTCATTTTATACTCCAAGGCCAAACTTGCCTGTTACTCCAGGTATCTCTTGACTTCTTACTTTTGCATTCCAGTCCCCTATGATGAAAAGGACATCTTTTTTTGATGTTAGTTTAAGCAGGTCTTGTGGAAGAAGGCAATGGCAGCCCACTCCAGTACTCTTGCCTGGAAAATCCCATGGACAGAGGAGCCTGGAGGCTTACAGTCCATGGGGTCGCTGAGAGTTGGACATGACTGAGCTACTTCACTTTCACTTTTCACTTTCATGCATTGGAGAAGGAAATGGCAACCTACTCCAGTGTTCTTGCCTGGAAAATCCCAGGGATGGGGGAGCCTGGTGGGCTGCTGTCTATGGGATTGCACAGAGTCGAACACAACTGAAGTGACTTAGCAGCAGCAGCAGCAGCAAGCAAGTCTTGTAGGTCTTCACAGAACTGGTCAACTTCAGCTTCTTTGGCATCAGTGGTTGGGGCATAGTCTTGGATTAAATGAACCCAGATCATTCTGTTGTTTTTGAGATTGCACCCAAGTACTGCATTTCAGACTCTTTTGTTGACTATGAGTGCTACTGCATTTATTCTGAAGGATTCTTGTCCACCGTAGTTGATATAATTGTCATTTGAATTAAATTCTCCCATTCCCATCCATTTTAGTTCACTGAGTCTAAGATGCTGGTGTTCAATCTTGCTATCTCCTGCTTGGCTACGTCAAATTTATCTTGATACATAGGCCTAACATTCCAGGTTCCTATGCAGTGTAGTTCTTTATAGCATCAGAATTTACTTTCCCTCCATGGATCACAGCCTTATCATGGCAAAAGGGCATATATATCTCAATGAAGCTGTGAACCATGCCACGCAAGGCCACCCAGATGGATGGGTCACAGTGAAGAGTTCTGACTAGACATGGTCCACTGGAGAGGGAAATGGGAATCCACTCCAGTATTCTTGCCAGGAAAAACTCATGAACAGTATGAAAAAGCAATAAGATATGACACTGGACAATGAGCCCCCTCAGGTCAGAAGGTGTCCAGTTTGCTAGTGAGGAAGAGTGGAGGATAATTACTAAGAGCTCCAGAAAGAGTGAAGCAGCTCAGCCACAGCAGAAATGATGTTCAGTTTTGGATGTGTCTGGTGCTGAGAGTAAAGTCCTTTAACTTAGACCCCCCCCAAAAAAACCATCTGAAAAAGGGTCCTGGTCCAATCACAGTCTTCATTCACAACATTACCAATTCCTTTGTTCCTCAGCTCCAACCAGTCCACATTCTGCAGAGTGCCGGCCCTCCCACGGAAATGTTTCTCACCATGCTCTCCAGTGTCAGTTTTCAGATCCCATAGGCATTTTTCAGTCATTCTCTTACTTGCCATTTACTTCTATCTGGCCCATTCTGCTGCTGCTGCCACTAAGTCACTTGAGTCGTGTCCGACTCTGTGCGACCCCATACACAGCAGCCCACCAGGCTCCACCATCCCTGGGATTCTCCAGGCAAGAACACTGGAGTGGGTTGCCATTTCCTTCTCCAATGCATAAAAGTGAAAAGTGAAAGTGAAGTCGCTCAGTCGTGTCCGACTCCGCGATCCCATGGACTGCAGCCCACCAGGCTCCTCCATCCATGGGATTTTCCAGGCAAGAGTACTGGAGTGGGGTGCCATTGCCTTCTCCAAGCCCATTCTGCTAGACTCCTGATTTGATCAGTGATTCTATTTTCCAAGCATCTGATTGTCTTTCCCCATAACCAGGCTTCTACAAGGTACAAGTAGGGTACAGAGAAGAGGAGATCATGGCTAGATACGTTGGTAATAGTCTACTTTAGCCAGACTTGGTAGCAACTGACAGAAAACCACACTGTTTGTATTCACAATAGAGCTGTTTTCTTTTCTGCTACACTGTGAATTTCCTTTGGAGGCAAAGCTATACCTTGTTTTCTTGTCACCCCCAGTGCTCTGCACAGTACTTGGCACACAATAAATGCTCAGTGAATGAAGAGAGATATAGACTGGAATTCTCAGGCTAATAAAGGAAATAGACACAGGGATCAATGGTAATTAGTACAGTATTACCAGTACTGATAAGATGACAGGTAGTGGAATTCTAGTCTTTATTTTTTGCCCTTTAGTTTTCTAGCTTCATTGTTCAAGGTGGTTTTCCAGCCAAACTACTTCTTGCTGTTTCTCCAATAACCCTTGGACCTCCTTCAGGCCACGCTCCTGTTCTTGCAGTTCTTTTTGCCTGGAATGCCCCAATATCCAGATCTTATTTTGTCCTTCAAGATCTAGCAGAAATCCTCTTTACTTCCTCTGAACTCTTGTAGCCCTTTATCTATATCCTTCTTATAATATATTATTATAGTTCAAGTTAAAAAGTAGTATTTGTGGACACTCCCCTGGTGGTCCAGTAGGTGAGACTCTGAACTTCCAGTGCACAGGGCCAGGTTTCAATCCCTGGTCAGGGAACTAGACCCCACACACTGCAGCTAAAGATCCTAACTGCAGCAACAAAGGTCGAAGGGTGCTCCAACTAAGACTGGTGCAGCCAAATAAGTAAATAAACATTTTTTAAAGAGTAGTATTTTCATATTTAACACCTGTTGTGTTAGGTGGTAGGACTTTGAGAGTATCTTTTCTATTTTTCTGTATAATTCTAATTTTTCTCTAAGAAGACAATACTGATATTAGTTTCTTTTTTTTTTTTTCTGAAAAGAAATGAAAGATAGAATAGTGACTAAAGAACTCGTATTCTGGAGATGACTGAATGCTGCTCAATAACCATATAACCTTGAGTATTTTCATCACTTTTTGCCTCAGTTTTCTTAGTTGTAAAATGGGGCAATCTCATAGGGTTGTGATGATTAAATAAATTAAGGTATAGAATTCTCTTAGACAGTTCTATGCTATGTGCTAGATTGCTTCAGCCGTGTCGGACTCTTTGCGACCCCATGGACTGTAGCCCACCAGGCTCCTCTGTCCATGGGATTCCCCAGGCAAGAATACTGGGGTGGGTTTCCCTGCCCTCCTCTAGGAGATCTTCCCAGCCCAGGGATCTAACCCGGGTCTCTTATGTCTCCTTCATTGGCATGCAGATTCTTTACCACTAGCGCCACCTGAAAAGCCCCTAGACAATTCTAGAACATAGCTTTACTCAATCAATATTTTCTACATAAAAAGGAAGAAATTTTTACGTGTTTTATTACCTCTATTGGATGACCAGCTTCCTGAAAGCAAATCCTTGGGTTCTTTATCTTTGTATTTTAATCATGCCTATTGTGGAGATGTGTATCAGGTATTTAGCAGATATTTGCTAAATAATGAAACTGAATATTTGGGTATTATTTATTTACTTATTTACTTATTGGCAGAATGTACAGCTTGTGGGATCTTAGGTCCCCAACTAGGGATCCAACCTGGGCTTTCAACAGTGAAAGTGCTTAGTCCTAACCATTGGACCACCAGGGAATTCCCAGCTAAATAATATTTTACTTTTTTAAAGTTAATTTTTATTGGAGCATAGTTATTTTACAATGTCATATTAGTTTCTGCTGTACATAAATATTATATTAGACCAATTTTTTTTTGCTTTTTAAATTTTTTTTATTTTTTTTACTTTATTGGTTTTTTTAAAAACTGATACAGCCCCTAGATCGCAGCAGTTCTTGTATACCTCGGGAAGTAGTAGTTGCATCTGCTTGCCCAAAGAATACAGTCTCACTTTTTTCTGTTGTTCTTTATCTACCTCAGGTTTCCTCAGTGGAGCACAATCTTTGATCAAATGGTAGTGAAATAACCAGGTAAGGGGGTACATATTTTCTGGAAGGGACGAAAGTGCCTGGATCCTTCCCCCAAATATTTTTTTATAAGAAGCCATGTGGGAAAACAACAGAGATATTATTACCAGTAAGCTACTAGAGTGAGAGCTGTGGGAAACTCCCATGCTGGTTCTGTAACCTTGGCTGCTGAGAAAGATTGCAAGGATTAAATGGTAGAGCAGTGGTTTAAACTGGAAACTTCTCCATTACCCATGTGTTTTCTGTGAGAATTTTTTAATATGGTATTTTCAGTTTGTTGTACACATTCTCTCTTTCACAGACACACACAAGTATTCTAGAAAGGTGCAGTCTAGTATATAGAGTTTGAGCCACATATGTAATTTTAAATTTTCTAGTAGAAAAAAAAAAAATATATATATGTAATTACATGTATATATACAAGGCAAAAATAAAATTAAAAAACTTGAATTAATCTCGATAATTTATTTAGCCTAATGTATCTAAAATAATTGTTTTTAACATGGAGTCAGTTTAATCATTTTAATAAGATGTTTTACTTTCTTTTTGCAAGCATGATATGGATGTATTTACCTCTACACATAGCTCAGTTCGGACTAGCCACATTTCAAGTGCTCAGTAGCCACATATGGCTAATGGCTGCCATGTTGGACAAGAAAGCTTTAGATCTTCTGCTCGACCCTCTCATAGCATACTTTGGTTTGTGCTTGCTTTTGTTGGTACCAAAGTACCAAGTTGTTATGACCTAATGAAACATTAACAGAAGCAAACAATGGGAAAACAATGCCTCAGTACCAACGGACAGCCACATAACAATCCATGGAATGAAGAAATCAAGAGAAAGGATAATTGTGGATGGCATCACTGACTCGATGGACGTGAGTCTGAGTGAACTCCAGGAGTCGGTGTTGGACAGGGAGGCCTGGCGTGCTGCGATTCATGGGGTCGCAAAGAGTTGGACACGACTGAGCGACTGAACTGAACTGAACTGAAGGATAGCTCTGCAGATAGTGGTTCTGGATGCCCAGTGCAAAAGTGTTTGTTATGTACCTATCACTATTGTATTCTTACTGCAGGTGATTTTATTTCACCCAAATATTACCTGTCACATTGAGTAATGATGTGTCAACTACAAATTGGCACTTGCCAAGGACATTCGCCATCTGCCTCTAGGGGATTGAATCCTATGCTGCTGCAGCTGTTGACCTTTGGCATGCCCTGAAGGGGGTTCAGGGTGGAGAATGAGGCACTTTGTGTGTCAGGAAAACTGGTGGGACAGGTCTTTAGATAGTTAAGATATTTCAGGAACTGATTTCATGATCAGTTTCATGATCATGATTTCACAATCCTTGCATTTCTTCATATGTAGAAAAGCAGTAAATCACTTCATAGTGACGTCTGTTCCTCATGACTAGCAAAAAAATCTTTTGTAAGATATATGCTTGATTGCATTGAACCTCCCCCCTCACCACTTATATTGATATTGACCTTCCCTGGCAGCCTCTTTGGAGCAGTTTCTTAGAGCTATCTGAGGTGCTGTCTCCTGGGCTGCAGTCCTCATTTTGCACCTTTTTTTTAGTCGACAGATGTTATTTTGATTTGGTTAACTTTCCTTTATTAGCTTTGTTGGTGTTTAATTTATAACTGTGTGATTTGATAACTGTTTAAAAGCTATAAACATAAGTACATTTGGAAATTTATACTTTCATAATAATTTGTATTATTTAAATAATGTAATTGTTGTTAAAAATATTTCCAGACAACATGAGGAGAAGGAAATTCCTGGAAGTTTTTCTCCTTTTTACTGGAATTGTTCTCTAAGTTGGAGAATCACTGAGGATATGAAAAGCCAGCCATTTATTAGAAAACCTTTCCAGATAGCTAGATTTGAGAGCAGAGGGGAGATGGGGGAGCCTTAAGAATTCGGGAAACATCCCAGGTCAAACTTTGACCAGGGTATCAATATAGACCACTTAGGGACCAAACATAAGATTTCGGAATGAACAAACATAATGAAACAGAAACAGACTCATATACACAGCAACTTGGTGGTTGCCAGGGCTAGGGGTGAGGGTAGGGGGAGATGAGTGAAATAGATGAAGAAGATTAACAGATACCAACTTCCAGTCAAAATAATTTATTTTGTCATAGAGATGTAACGCAGGACATAAGGAATATAGTCAATAGTATTTTAATAACTTTGCTTGGTAACTAGATTTATGGTGGTGATCATTTATGTATAAAAATATTGACCTGAAACTAATGTAAAATTGTAAGGCAATCACACTTCAATTTCAAAAATAATAAAATATAAATGTAAAAAGTTTAAAAAAATGATAAGACTTCTGAGAGAGAGAAAGAGTAAAATATTGAAATAGAAATTGCTAATTGCTACAGGGTAATTTGCTCCCCGAAGACACAGTCTATAGTTTACAAATACTGGTGAGGTTTTCCTCCTTTCTTGGCTCAGTTAGCCAGAGAGATCACTGCACACCATCTGGTCACAGCAGATGCTGAAAGCAGAAGCTAAGCAGCAAATTATACCACAGCCAATATTGCCTTTTCTGAACCTCTCCCACACCTCCCCTGCCCACCCCTATTCGTCACACAGTTCCCCTTTCCAGCTCCCTCGGGCAGGATTTGCAACCTTGCATTTTCATGCCCTGTCTCATCATTTGGTAAACTCCAGCTTTGCCTGAACACAACCTTGCTCAAGCCGGTCTGCCTTCCCTCTGGTCACAGCAAAGTTCCTACCCCTCCCAGCATGTCTGTGCTCTTGGCAGCCTGTGTTTTAGTCCCTGTCACAAGTGGATGAAAAAAGACAAGACAGTGAAGTCGCTAAGCTGTCCCTACCTGTTATCTTAGGACTCAGACCACAAGTGGTGAAAGAGAAATCCCAACTTATGACTAATCTTGAAAGTTCCAGGAAGAGAACCAAAGGGAGAGTTTATAAATGTGGTGACCTTGGGGAAATCTTTTGAGTGCATTTTCATCTTCTTGTTCCATTGTGGTGATTAGGTGAGAGGCTGTGTAAATGCCATCAGTGAGGGGGAAGAGAGTCAGGCAGAAACCAAATGTACTGATGAAAACCTTTGTCACCCAGGCATGTCCTGCGGTGAAGAGCAGCCTTCTCTGAAAGTGCATTCTTTTTTGCATCAGTCTTTTTATTCACACGAAAGATTCTTTAAATTCTGTAGTTCTTTACAATTTCAAAAATTTCATATACATGGTCTCATATAAGCCCACTGAAAGTGTACTCCTGAGTGAGAAAAGGTGACAAGAATTTGGGTCATATTGTCCTCAGTCACAGAGACCCCAATGACTCTATATAAAGTTTTTAATGCCTTTTCTCGTATATTTTTGCCCTTTTCGTTTGCTATTTTAACTCTGCCACTTACTAGCTATGCACCTAGGGCAAGTTATTTAATCTCTTTGTACCTCAGGTTTCTCATCTGTAAAATAGGGACAATAATAGGACTGATAAGAGGATTGGACAATAGATGTAAAATACTCAGAACAGTGCTAGTCTATGTTGGCTATTATTATTAGTCTCAGAAACTAAAGATTGTGTTGCTGACAACTTTTTTTTCTACTAAGATTCAAAAGCTATTTTTCTAGTTTCTTAAGAAAGAAAATGGATTTGAAAATTAGATTTGCCATTTACTAGCTGTGTGATCTTCAGGAAGTTATTAACCGCTCTGTGCCTCAGTTTCATATTCTGCAAAATGAGGATAATATCAGTATACTGCTTCACGGGATTATGGTGGGGATTGAATGAGTTATGAAGCATAAAGCATTTAGAACAGTGCTGGCACATAGTAAGCGCTACTTGTTAGTCATGTTGCTGTCTGCAGCTAATCATCTCCCTCATTATTACCACCACCTTTAATCTTGAATGTAATAAAATGAGGACAAGTAGAAAGTGTGTAGAATTTTTTTCATGATAAAATGTTTTGATTTATTTGTAATTAATTATAAGGAGATAAACAAGAACATGATGAATTGGCAATAAGTACTGAAGTCTGAAAAAAATGGAAAGCAATATTTTTCATAACAATTTTTAGTACTGCTGTCAGAAACATGAATTTTTAACCACTTTGGTTAAAGTGATTAAAAATCATCTCTCTCCTTTAAAAAACCAGACAAAACTTTTGTAAATGGTAAACATTTAGTAAGAGTTCTTTTTGGCAGGCCAAAAAGAAGAAAAAGGAGGAAAAAGATGAGAAGAAAAAGAAGAAGTCGGGAGGGCAGGCAGGCTAGTAAAGTACTAATACAACCTTCATGGAGGATCATGTCCTTAAATGGTCCATCAGCTTGTCAGCCGTCCTTGTTCCAGTTGCTCCCTTCCGACTGTTGCAGGAAAGGGGACCCCTTCCAGGGCCCAAGAGTAGGCTCTTGTCTAACACTTGGGAAGGAATTGTCAGAGGAGACACACGTGCTGACAAAGCAAGAGATTTTACTGGGAAGGGTTCTTTAGAGCAGTAGGCTAGTAGAACCCGGGAGAACTACTCTGCCACGTATCTTGCAGTTTCAAGTTTTATGATAATGGGGTTCATTTCCAGGTTGTTTTGGCCAATCATTCTGACTCAGGGGTCCTTCCAGGTGGTGCACGCATTGCTCAGCCAAGATGGATGCCACTGAGAATTCTGGTAGGTGGGAGGTGGTGTCTCCTTTTGACCTTTCCTGAACTTTTCCAGTTGGTGGTGACTTGTTAGTTCTGTGTTCCTTACCAGGACCTCCTGTAGTAAAATAATTGACACAAATGTTTATTATGGTGCCTGACCAGGGGGGATGGTTTCAGTCAGTGTGCTTCTTCTCACACAACCACTGCATTCTGACAAGAGACCTCTCTTCAAACTGACCTCACACAGCTGTGATTGACACATTTTTTGAAAGAACATGAATTTTGGATGGAGACAGACCTATGTTTAATCCTGGCACTGCCATTACTAGCTGGTGGTCATGGACAAACTAACTTTGTGAGTTTGTTGCTTCTTTTATAATAGTTATAATAACATATTGACATCACAGAAATATTAGGATTATATGAGTAGATATAGGAGAAGTTTCTAGCACAGTTCCTTGCTCATGGTTGTCTACAAATTTAGTTCCCTTTTCTCCACACTCTGACTCTCTGCCCACTTTCCCATCCTGTCAAATAAGGTTCCCTTGCTTCCTTTTGAAATTAGAAGAGAACTGAATTGCATCTCCTCATGTTACCCAAGTCCAAGCTTGCTCTGCTTGCCACTCAGCAGGTCAATAAATCCGAGAGATGAGCTGTTGAGGCAAGTAGTACGGCTTTAGTCAACTGACCAAAAAGATTGCAGACAAACGTTTCAAGGTAACCATCTTGTGGGGGGTCTGGATCCCAGTTTCTCTTATAGAACAGAGAGGGGGATGAGTTGAGGAAGTAAAGTAGAAGCCATTATCTTGCCAATACCTCCTGGAATGGCCAGCCTCAGGGAGAGGATGTGTTAATCTCTTCATTCTTACAGTCATTCACAGGTGGCAGGGTCAGATCATCTCCCTGTGAGCTGAACAATTAGTTTACAGCCAGGCAAAGGGGCAGGGTTCCCTTCATGAACAGTATGAAAAGGCAGGCTATTATGTATGATTATAATAACAAAAGCAACAAAAAGCAAAGGTTAAAGTCAAAGGAACAGATCCATCATAGAGTAAGAATAGACTCCTCTCTGCAATAGTCAGGGTGCGACACATACTCCTCCAGTATCTGGAATGCCTTACAGAAGTCACCCCCCGTTCAAAGATAAGAAAGAAAAGACTTGAAGAAAGAACCTAAATCCTGGAAATTCTGAGACTGGTATTCTCCAGCCACAGGATCCTTGACCAGATGCCTTTCACCCCATAATGGTTTATGAAGGGGATATGCAAAGTGGGCCTGTAAATCACTGAAGCCTTCTGTGCAGTCTTCTGTACAAAGTTCTCAGCTTTTATGAGTTGAAGTGAATTACTGCCTGTGAGCTGTAAGCTCTCCTTTTTTCTATCTGTTCTATGGCCCTTTCAAAAAGGCTGAACATGCTCCTCAGCCTGCTTCCCCAAGGCTACACTTTACTGATGGCCATAAAGATGACTCCAGTCTAAAAGCAAGGATAGTACTTTGCCTAGAGTCAGGGGTCCCTCTACTCAGCTTCTCAAGACCCCTGGGCAAACCTCTGGCACTTACCTACTCAACTATTAACATGTTTGTCTTCCACCTCACTGGGCTAGAACCAGTGTGCAACTTCTTCAACTTTAAAAAAATATCCTTAAAAAAAAATAAAAAAATATCCTTACGTCCAAGCACAGTGCCATTTACCTAATCCTGAGTGTTTCTGATTGGTGCTGGAGTGTTATTTTGTCTCTCCTTCTTAGTCTTTTTTTGGGTAGTTTCCAGTGTGCATGCATATGTGTGTGTGTGTGTGTGTGTTTTAAATATAAATTTATTTATTTTAATTGGAGGTTAATTACTTTACAATAATGTATTGGTTTTGCCATACATCAACACGATTCCGCCACAGGTATACACATGTTCCCCATCCTGAACCCCCCTCCCTCCTCCCTCCCTGTACCATCCCTCTGGGTCATCTCAGTGCACCAGCCTCAAGCATCCAGTATCATGCATCGAACCTGGACTGGCAATTCGTTTCATATATGATATTGTACATGTTTCAATGCCATTCTCCCAAATCATTCCACTCTCTCCCTCTCCCACAGAGTCCAAAAGACTGTTCTATACATCTGTGTCTCTTTTGTTGTCTCACATACAAGGTTATCGTTACCATCTTTCTAAATTCCATATATATGCGTTAGTATACTGTACTGGTGTTTTTCTTTCTGGCTTGCTTCACTCTGTATAATAGGCTCCAGTTTCATCCATCTTATTAGAACTGATTCAAATGTATTCTTTTTAATGGCTGAGTAATACTCCATGTGTATATGTACCACAGCTTTCTTATCCATTCATCTGCTGATGGACATCTAGGTTGCTTCCATGTGCTGGCTATTATAAACAGTGCTGCGATGAACATTGGGGTACACGTGTCTCTTTCAATTCTGGTTTCCTCAGTGTGTATGCCCAGCAGTGGGATTGCTGGGTCATAAGGCAGTTCTATTTCCAGTTTTTTAAGGAATCTCCACACTGTTCTCCATAGTGGCTATACTAGTTTGCATTCCCACCAACAGTGTAAGAGGATTCCCTTTTCTCCACACCCTCTCCAGCATTTATTGCTTGTAGACTTTTGGATCGCAGCCATTCTGACTGGTGTGAAATGGTACGTCATTGTGGTTTTGATTTGCATTTCTCTGATAATGAGTGATGTTGAGCATCTTTTCATGTGTTTGTTAGCCATCTGTATGTCTTCTTTGGAGAAATGTCTATTTAGTTCTTTGTCCCATTTTTTGATTGGGTCGTTTATTTTTCTGTAATTGAGCTGCAGGAGTTGCTTGTATATTTTTGAGATTAGTTGTTTGTCAGTTGCTTCATTTGCTATTATTTTCTCCCATTCTGAAAGCTGTCTTTTCACCTTGCTTATAGTTTCCTTTGTACAGAAGCTTTTAAGTTTAATTAGGTCCCATTTGTTTATTTTTGCTTTTATTTCCAATATTCTGGGAGGTGGGTCATAGAGAATCCTGCTGTGATGTATGTCGGAGAGTGTTTTGCCTATGTTCCCTTCTAGGAGTTTTATAGTTTCTGGTCTTACATTTAGATCTTTAATCCATTTTGAGTTTATTTTTGTGTATGGTGTTAGAAAGTGTTCTAGTTTCATTCTTTTACAAGTGGTTGACCAGTTTTCCCAGCACCATTTGTTAAAGAGATTGTCTTTAATCCATTGTATATTCTTGCCTTCTTTGTCAAAGATAAAGTGTCCATAGGTGCATGGATTTATCTCTGGGCTTTCTATTTTGTTCCATTGATCTATATTTCTGTCTTTGTGCCAGTACCATACTGTCTTGATGACTGTGGCTTTGTAGTAGAGCCTGAAGTCAGGCAGGTTGATTCCTCTCGTTCTATTCTTCTTTCTCAAGTTTGCCTTGGCTATTCGAGGTTTTTGTATTTCCATACAAATTGTGAAATTATTTGTTCTAGCTCTGTGAAAAATACCGTTGGTAGCTTGATAGGGATTGCATTGAATCTATAAATTGCTTTGGGTAGTATACTCATGTTCACTATACTGATTCTTCTTATCCATGAACATGGTATATTTCTCCATCTATTAGTGTCCTCCTTGATTTCTTTCACCAGTGTTTTATAGTTTTCTATATATAGGTCTTTAGTCAATAATTACCTTAAACATAAATGGGTTGAATGCCCCAACCAAAAGACAAAGACTGGCTGAATGGAAACAAAAACAAGACCCCTATATATGTTGTCTACAAGAGACCCACCTCAAAACAGCAGACACATACAGACTGAAAGTGAAGGGCTGGAAAAAGATTTTCCATGCAAACAGAGACCAAAAGAAAGCAGGAGTAGCAATACTCATATCAGATAAAATAGACTTTAAAACAAAGGCTGTGAAAAGAGACAAAGAAGGACACTACACAATGATCAAAGGATCAATCCAAGAAGAAGATATAACAATTATAAATATATATGCACCCAACATAGGAGCACCGCAATATGTTAGACAAATGCTAACAAGTATGAAAGGGGAAATTAACAATAACACAATAATAGTGGGAGACTTTAATACCCCACTCACACCTATGGATAGATCAACTAAACAGAAAATTAACAAGGAAACACAAACTTTAAATGATACAATAGACCAGTTAGACCTAATTGATATCTATAGGACATTTCACCCCAAAACAATGAATTTCACCTTTTTCTCAAGCGCACACAGAACCTTCTCCAGGATAGATCACATCCTGGGCCATAAATCTAGCCTTGGTAAATTCAAAAAAATTGAAATCATTCCAAGCATCTTTTCTGACCACAATGCAGTAAGATTAGATCTCAATTACAGGAGAAAAAGTATTTAAAATTCCAACATATGGAAGCTGAACAACACGCCACTGAATAACCAACAAATCACAGAAGAAATCAAAAAGAAATCAAAATATGCATAGAAACGAATGAAAATGAAAACACAACATCCCCAAACCTGTGGGACACTGTAAAAGCAGTGCTAAGGGGAAAGTTCATAGCAATCCTGGCATACCTCAAGAAACAAGAAAAAAGTCAAATAAACAACCTAACTCTACACCTGTGTGTGTGTTTTAAATAAAGAACACACATTGCTGTCATAGTAAGAAAAAAGTCACTGCTCTCTCTGGTCGAATGTTCTAGAGACTGGTCTGCCTGTCTTAGTGCTATCTACTTTAGTGGTATTAAAATAGAAGGTACATTGGCCAAAAAATAGTATGTTCCAAGATGAGAGAAATTCAGGGGATATGAGATGGATAGACGTGTTCTAAACTGGCCTACTGTGAAAACAGGATCATGGTCTGGGTGTCAATATTGATTTCCCTAGGGAGAGAAGCCAGGGTGTGGTAGACAATCAGAGAGCTTAGGAGAGCAGGTTTCACGGATTGATACAGAAATATTTCAATGTTTCACAACTGTAGTGGCTGTTCTGGTGCCATTATGAGTTCCAGATCACAAGGGATGCCTGGCATAATCCTTACTTAGAAATTGCTCTGGGATGATAATGAGTCCTTGATTTCTTCAAGTAAATCAGTTACGCTGAAGGTTTGATGGGTGGTGGAATGGGTTGGTGTTCATAATCTCTGTGGGTTCCTTCTAGACATGGAACACTGTTAGAGTTTAGCTACCAACTCTGTGGGTTCTACCACAATGGCCTTGTCTGCCCCACTGTTCTCTCTCACCCATTTATTGTTCTAAGTTACTTTGCCTGGGTGTAGTCTGGGTTTCTCCTTATCTGTTTATTAAATATTCACGCCACATGAAGTGGAGGGCTAGAGGCAAGGCTTCCATGTCAGGCCCATCTAGCTTATCTTGCTGGTGAATGACTTCAGGCAAGAGCTGAGCCTCAGCTCTTTCCGCATAACATATACCCCACAGGATTGTTGGGATCAAAGAAGATGCTTCTGAACCCAATTCGGTTCTGTTCAGCTGCTCAGTCATGTCCAACTCTTTGTGACCCCATGGACTGCAGCATGCCAGGCTTCCCTGTCCATCACCAACTCCCAGAACTTACTCGAACTCATGTCCATTGAGTTGGTAGTGCCACCCAACCATCTCATCCTCTATCGTCCCCTTCTCCTCCTGCCTTCCATCTTTCCCAGCATCAGGGTCTTTTCCAGTGGGTCAGTTCTTTGCATCAGGTGGCCAAAGTATTGGAGTTTCAGCTTTAGTATCAGTCCTTCCAATGGATATTCAGGACTGATTTCCTTTAAGATGGATTGGTTTGATCTCCTTGCAGTCCAAGAGACTGAACCCAGTGTCTGACACCAAAGAAGTGCTCAATAAATTGTAGCTAATAGCAGAGCATGGGCTCTGGAGCCAGTCTGTCTGGCATCAATCTCTGCCCTCCCCTTACTAGCTCCCTGACCTTGGACATGTTCCTTAAACTTCCTATGCCTCATTTTCCCTATCTTTAAGATGGAGGTAATAATGGCACTTACTTCATAGGGTTACTGTGAAAGTTAAATAGGATAATATATGCAAAGGTGATAAAACAGTGCCTGACACATTGCAAGTATTCAGTAAAGCTTAGTTATTATTAGAAGGATTATTAATAGATATTTGTTTGGTTATAAAGGAGGTTTGTACTTGCATAAATGAAATGAGTCAGGAGATATGAATGGTCTCGGTTTAATAAGCCCACATCATATTGAAACAGGAGGGAAGGGGGCACGGCACAACTTTTAAAAGAATGACATAGCCATGTTGCTGTTGTTGTTTAGTTGCTAAGTCCTGTCTGACACTTTTGTATCGCCATGGACTGTAGGCTATCAGGCTCCTCTGTCCATGGGATTTTCCAGGCAAGAATACCAGAGTGGGCTGCCATTTCCTTCTCCAGGGGATTTTCCCGACCCAAGGATTGAATCCACATCTTCTGCATAGGCAGGTGGATTCTTTACCATTGAGCCACCAGGGGAGCCCTGACATAGCCATAGGATATGAGAAAAACTGGTTAGAACCAGCTAGGTCCAAGATGGCAGAAGATTGGACTTCCAATGGAACTTAAGCCTCATTATATAGTCATTGTAATACATTACGATGTCAAGTGACACATCCACAGGTGCCATGACAATTCTGAGACCAACTGAAAGAGGCCCCAAAGTGGGTCCATTTCCTAGAAATCCCCTCTTCCCTGAAATAGTTGGAATAATCCTCTCACTCATTAGCCTATGAAATTACCCAGCCCATAAAAACCAATCATGCTGTATTTTGCCTTCTGAGATGGCCCACACCTTGTCTGTGGAGTCTGTTGCTTTCTAAATAAGTCCTCTTCTTACATATCAGTTTGTGTCTCACTGAATTTGTCCTGTGACAAGATATCAAGAACCTGAACTTCATCAGATCCTGAGACTAGGTGTGTGATCTCAATTAAAGGACCATGGGGGACTTTTCTGGTGGTCCAGTGGTTGAGAACCTGCCTGCCAATGCAGGGGCCATGGGTTCAATCTCTGGTCCAAAAAGACTTCACATGCTGCAAGACAGTTAAGCCAGTGCACCGCAACTACTGGGCCTGCGTTCTAGAACCCTTGAACTGCAACAGCTGAAGCCTGCACACCCTAGGGCATGTGCTCTGAAACGAGAAGACACCACAATGAGAAGCCTGCACACTGCGATGAAGAGTAGCTCCTACTTGCTAAAACTAGAGAAAGCCCGTGCATAGCAATGAAGACCCAGCACAGTCAAAAATAAAAATAAATAAGTAAATAAAAGAAAAAAGACCATGGGTTCAAGTCCCAATCTAGCTTGCAGGTTTTCAGCTGGCAAGCCATGAAGGGACAATGATAAGATAAAATATTGAGAATTGGGGGTTGGTCCTAGATGGGCTTGTGGGACACAAGCCAGGTGTACCAGGGAGGACGCTCTGCTGATGTGTACCCATTTTATCAGACTGGTCAACCGAGAATGCTTTGGGGCTCTAATGCAGAACCTAGGTCCAGACTAGAGGAATGATGGCAATTAACATGGTTTATCATAGAAAGATGGTGTGGAATGGCTATGCTTATGCACATTCAACAGCAGGTCTAGGACAGAAATATTGCTGGAGGTTTTGATAATTTATACTGTTCTTCTGACTCTGAACTTTTTCTTCTGTGTTCATTCCTATTCCGTTTCTTTCTTTTCTTAACCCCAGAACACTGGCGTGGCTACCAAGATGTACTTTCTGTTGACAAGTGCATGTGTGCTAAGTTGCTTCAATTATGTCCGACTCTTTGTGACCCCATGGACTGTAGCCCAAGCTCCTTTGCCCATGGGATTCTCCAGGCAAGAATACTAGAGGGGGTTGCCACGCCCACCTCCAGGCAATCTTCCGGACCTAGGGATCGAACCCACATCTCTTATGTCTCCTCTTTTGGCAGGTGGATTCTTTACCACTAGCGCCACCTGGGAAGCCCTCTGTTGACAAGTGCTGACCCTTTATTTCCAACTTGCAGCTAGGTCAACTCCTGCTGATCATCCACACTGAGTGATAGCTTCTGTACCATTCCTTTGCAACAACTTTTTGGGCACTAACATCTGATTGGGAGACTATCCTGGAAGGGATAACATCTAAACTCATAAGTGCCTGGTGGATTTTTTTCTTTTTTGCCACACCACACAGCTTGCAGGATCTGAGTTCCCCAACTAGGGACTGAAGCTGCACCCTCTACACTGCAAGTGTGGAGTCCTGACTACTAGACTGCCAGGGAAGGAAATGGTGAGTTTTGACGGCAGAATGAAACCTCTAGATAGCACAGGAGTTAGCAAATCACCTCAGGTTCAGGCCTGAAATGGGTCAGGCTGTATCAATCCTGTCCCCTCTGGGCCATATACTCTGGGATGGGATTGGGAAAAATTAAGACAACAGGAATTAAAACAGAAAAAACTTACTAGCTTATGTAATCTGATTTGGCCACAATATGAGTTAGGATATTTAAATGGAGTGAGATATTCAAATTTTGTATCTTGGCTATGGAACCCAAAAGGACTTTAAGGCATGTGTAGCTCAGAGGTATAACTTTAGGAAGGACACAGAGGACATATTAACTGACCCAGCCTACAGGGTCAGGATCCCATACAAACAAAGCTCCCTCCTCCCTGAGGTACAAAATATTTTGGCTATGAATTTCATAGCCCACAGTGCCCCAGACATTAGGCACAAAATTCAGAAAACAACTGCTGATCCCCAGACTCCTGATAAATGATTTCTTCCAATTGGCTTAGTTGTTTTTCAATAATAGGGATCTGGCTGAAAAGACTGAACACACCCAGAGAAATATGCAAAAGGCTCAGATGATGGCAGTGGTTTTGATCACTCAAAGGCCAACAAAGGGGAAACTGGTTTTTCTGGACCGATTTGATCCTTGCAGACCCTTAGTCCCATGGGTACCTGGATAGGATCAGTGTACCCTGTGTGGACAAAAGGGGCACGGGAGGGAGGATAGTAATAAACATGCCCTGTGGGGAGTTGGAAGAGGGAATGCCTCAAACACCAGAGAGCCTCCGGGGCCCCGCAGCCATTGAGGGTTTTGCAATCAGAAGACTGAGGGGGCCCAAGGCCAAAAGAGACTCTGCCTAGAGATACCATCTACATAACTAATGCCTTGCCTCAGGTGGTCATTGATGTAGCAGGCTACTTGAAAGAATTCCTTACAGATACTAGTGCTGTTAGGGGAGCCACTGACAAAAGCTGTCTGCCTGGACTGGACACAACATTAACCACTTACAACAGGAGGTCCTGGTAAGGAACCTAGAACTAACAAACTACCACCAACCAGAAGAATTCGGGAAAGGTCAAAGGGAGAGACACTAGTTCATATGTCCTACCAGTTTCCCAGAATCTTCTCACTGGATCCCTCTTGGCTGAGTGATTTGTGCGCTACCCGGAATGACCCTGAGTCAGAATGATTGGCCAGAAACAACCCATCACCATAAAACCCAAGACTGTGAGCCTCATGGTAAAGCAGTTCTCCTGGGTTCCCTTACCCTGAAGCTCTGACTGGAGACACTTCCCAATAAAGTCTCTTGACTTGTCAGTACATGTGTCTCCTTAGACAATTTCTGAGTATTCGCTAAGAGCCCACACAGGGGCCCTAGAAAGGATTTTGTTTCCTGTAACACTGCAACATTTTCAGTCTTAACCTGAAGAATTGGAAACCTTAGCAATCATAAGGAGTGAGGGGGTGTCAGGGAAGAGGCAGGGGTTCACTTTCCTGGAATGCCTTATGTGCAACATCAGTGGCCAATGGTTTCTACATTCCTTGCTGTTTGTGCCTGATTGTCCCATCCCTTTAAAGGGAAGAGGTTTATTAACTATGTTAGAAGCCACTCTTGTTTCTGGATGGGTGAGAGAACCACACTCGTCATCTAATGATTCTAATAGAAAGTGGAAAGGAAGAAAATCTAAAGCTAAAGTAGAAGCCTTAGTAGATCCTGGAATGTGGAATATTGAGGTTCTTGTTCAGTTGCTCAGTTGTGTCTGACTCTTTGAGACCCCACGGACTGCAGCATGCCAGCCGTCCCTATCCTTCACCATCTCCCAGAGTTTGCTATGTCCTTTATAGGAAAAAAAAGAGAGAAAAAGAAGAATGAAGGAAAAAGAAAAGTAATTTTGGGGGTGGGGTGGGGCTGGAATCACGTGTTACAGTTAAGTATCATGCTCAGGGTCGTTTGATCTAGAAAAGTACCTTATCCTTTGTCTTTCGTGACTTTGACGTTTTTGAAGAGTACCGGGTGCTTTTCTTGTGGAACCTCTCTCAGTTTTGACTTGTCTGATACTTTCTTGTGTTTAGATTTACTAATACCTTCCAAAATTTCGGGACTGTGGCTTTTTCCTGTTTTAACATTCCAGGTCTATGATCTCTCCTCTATGTGTGTAAATAAGAAATCTGTAATGAGTTTAGGGAATTCAATGGTTTAAGAAAATCACTCCATTCAATATTCAGGCTGGCTATGACTTATAAAGTGATGTGACCTCCTTCATATAATGTGTGCTTGTCCTGTTACTGGTGGTGTTAATTCTGATCACTTGTTTAAGGTAATGACTGTCAGGTTTCTCCACTGTAAATGTGCCGTTTCCCTCGTTTGCTATTAATAAAAATACTTTGTGGGAGAGATACTTTGAGACTATGCAAATAAGGCTGCCAGACAGATAAAATACAGGAAGCCAAGTTTAATCTGAATTCCTGATAACAGATAAATACTGTTTTTTTTTTTTTTTTTACTCTGCTGGGTCTTTGTTGCTAGGCAAGGGCTTTCTCTAGTTGAGGTGAGCTAGGGGTTACTCTCTAATTGCGCTGGCTTCTCTTCTTGCAGAGCTGGCAGGCTTTGGTAGTTGCTCTGCACGAACTTAGTTGTCCTGCCATACATGGGATCTTAGCTCCTGGACCAGGGAGGGCACCCTGGCACCCTGCGGGGAAGGCAGACTCTTAACCAGTGTACCACCAGGGAAGTCGCCAGATGAAAGCTTTTTTAGTAAAGTATGACTCGTCCTCCCAAGTTTAATTGGGCATCTTGTATTTTTGTTTGCAAGATCTAGCAAATCTATATATAGATCACTTGTTCCTCATCCAACTTCAGTTGTTTTGACATTCACTTATGTCTCAATTTTTACTATGATTTTGCCAAATAGTTGTTTTCTAACTGCACCTTTCTTCTACATATACTAGCTGCTATTCCGTCTTCCTATCTTTTTATCCACTCTTAACAGCGTCTGGCACACAGTAGGCACTCAAGATATTTGCTCAATGAATGAATGACATGGTCAGGCATCCCTGACGACTTTTGCCAGGGGCGCTTGCCTTGCACAGCCAGTTTAGGCAAGCTCTCCAGTCTTCAGAGTCACGCCGGGGCTTCTCCAAGGTAAAGGAAGACAACGATTGGCTCCTTCAGCTCCAGCGGCCCAACAGACTGCAAGTGGAGAGCGGCAGGGACCAATGGGTGCCGGCAGGAGGCGAGGCCTGCCACGCTGCAGCGGTATAACCGTGCGGTCAGCGCGCGTATCTTTCCCCGCGCTGACGATGGCCGCAGCCTCCTTTATAACCACTCTGGTCACCCGACTGCTCCGGTCCGCGCAGAGTGGCCGCCTCCATCAACGCCCTTTCCACCTCTCGGCAGTGCGGTAAGAGGGTCGGCGGGCTGGGTCAGCGCGGAAAACCGAGGGGAGCTGAGAGCCGGCCCGCCTAGGTACGCCTTTCTGGAGCATCTCGGTCCCGGGCGGTGGTGGTCACAGAGAGGGGTGTGGCGGGGCGACGCGGCAGCTCAGCGTGGCCTCAGTGTACCGCTCGGGCTCTCACTCGGCGTGTGGGCTGAGCCCGGGAGCCCGCCTTTCGGGAAGGAGCCGGTCTCCGGCAAGCTCCGGGCGTTGCCCTGTCCCGAGGCCAGTCCGCCGGTGGGACGGCGCCCACGGTGTGGAGCAGAGGTGCAGGCGGGCTCTGGGGCGCCACGATTTACGTGGGAGCATACAGAAGTCACAGGCCAGGACCGACCTTGGCCGTGAAACCGAGAGCTGGAAAGCCGAGACGTTTTGGCGAGCGCGAGTAAGAGTTGTAAGTAAGCAGCCTTCTGCGACCCGCCCCTTCCCGGAACCCTAGCGGCGGAGAGGGTTAAAGCAGTCTGATGAAATCCACAAGCTTTGCTCGCCCGGTACCAGCACTTCCCTCTTCCTCCAGGTTGTGGATGTGGCTCACGCTGCTCTGCAAGCTGCTCCTTTCCCTCCCAAGAGAATAATCAATGTGCAGTGGTCACCGGGACTTTGACTGCAGCCCGCCTGGAGTTGGTCAGTGCCAGATCAAGTAAACTGAGGTGGTGAACACCCGGGAAGAGAAGAGGGAGTTTTCTTCAGTTCAGTTCAGTTCAGTTCAGTCGGTCAGTCGTGACCTAGTCTTTGCGACCCCATGAATCGCAGCACGCTAGGCCTCCCTGTCCATCACCAACTCCCGGAGTTCACTCAAACTCACGTCTATCGAGTCGGTGATGCCATCCAGCCATCTCATCCTCTGTCGTCCTTTTTCTCCTGCCCCCAATCCCTCCCAGCATCTTGGGAAGTTATACATATTTCATGATCTTTCTGGACCACAAATTCCCATTCTAAACATAGGTTGAAGAGTTTTGGGGGGAGGGAGAGCTGTGATTTCAGTTCCCTAAATATATGCACCCTGTTTCCTTTCAGTCTTTAGAACTTATTTGTAACAGCAGCCCCTTTATCCAGGTACTGTGCTAGGCTGTGCATTATTCAGAGATGGTAAAAAAACTGCTCTTTAGTGGAACTTCCCTACCTGTCAAGGGGCAGAACAGTGTGTAATTTCCAATCAGTGTAAAAATGCTGTTAGAGATGTTTTCCAAGGTGCTGTTGGAACACAGAATGGGGATTAATGCATTAAAAAAAAATATTTGAGACTTCCCTGGTGGTACAATGGATAAGAATCCACCTGCCAATGAAGGAGCACAGGCTGGATCCCTGGTTGGGGAAGATTCCACATGCGGTGGGGCAGCTGAGCCCATGTGCCACAAACACTAAGCCTGCCAGTTGCAGTTACTGAAGCCCGCAAGCCCTAGAGCCCGTGCTCCTGGCCGCCTGTGCTCCCAGGGCCGCAAGAGAAGCCACCATGGTGAGAAGCCTGTGCTTGGCAAGAAAGAGTAGCCCCTGCTTGCTGCAACCAGAGAAAGCCCTCAGGCAACAATGAAGACTCAGCACAGCCAAAAATAAAACTAATTAATTAACATAAAAATATTAATTTATTTGGCTGTACTGGGTCTTAGTTGCTGGAAGTGGGATCTAGTTCCCTGACCAGGGATGGAACTGACCCCCTGCATTGGGAGGTCGGAGTTCTAGCCACTGGACCATCAGGGAAGTCTCTAATCCATTGTTGGAAGATTTCCGGGGAGACATTCAAGGATTTTCTTAGTCTGACCCTGATCTGCCTTTCCAGCCCCATGTTTTATTACTCTCTATTCTCCTCCCTCTTACTCCCTTCCTGAGTTCTGGCCGCATGTGGTTCCATGATTGGAAGGAGATTTATAAGGAGCTTCCAATTTGTAATCTAAAGAACTGGAACAGTTTGCTCATGCTGTCTAGTAACCAGTGTCCTCCTTTCACTTTTCTGGATGAATAGGTTTCCACATCTCTGAAGGTAGTAAGTACATTTAGTATTCAGGCTTCTGATGTATTGCTTTGATTACTGCTAGTTGGTAAAATTAAAACGTCTTTTAAAAATATAGGTCTGCATTGTTCCTTTGGGTGGGTGGGTGGGGGTAGTGTGAGAGTTTTCATGGTTAGATAGTATTGTAGACCATGGGGTATAGAAAAAAAAAGAACTTTGGAGGCAGAAGTTTGTGTTTGAATTTTGTTACTATTGTTTCAGTTTCTTGTTCTGTATAATGGGCTTATTATAATAGTCCCAAGTAACTGAGACCAATACAATTATTTCTGTGACCAAGTGAACTAATTTAAGGGAGTTGGTGATGGACAGGGAGGCCTGGCGTGATGCAATTCATGGGGTCACAAAGAGTCGGACACGACTGAGCGACTGAACTGAACTGAGGTAACTGAGAGTAATGTATGTAAGGCTCTAACTGAAATGTCTAGTGTTTAATAAATATAGAGTTCCATCTCCCTTTGTGCCTTTGTTCACTCATTACTGACTAATTAGTAGATAACAGAACCCTTTCCAAAATAAGTCATGATCATGAATTGTAAATTATATCTGATACTAATTTTTCATGGAAAATCTAGTACTATAATCTATTAAATTAGGAGAGTGAAGATGCTACTGACAGATTTTGGTTTTTAATTTTATTTGGACAGTCCTTCAGTCCTTTCTAGTCTGTTGATTCATAATTTTAAGGGAAATTTTCCTAAACACATTTGTGAAAGCACTTCTAAATAAATGTTAGCTAATATGGTTAATACATTTTGGATTCCCTGTGGGACTAATTCAGTCTCCATTTCCATTTATTCTGGGGTAGCAGTAACTTTCGGGGAAGGCAATGGCACCCCACTCCAGTACTCTTGCCTGGAAAATCCCATGGCTGGAAGAGCCTGGTAGGCTGCAGTCCATGGGTCGCTAAGAGTCGGGCACGACTGAGTGACTTTACTTTCACTTTTCACTTTCATGCATTGGAGAAGGAAACGGCAATCCACTCCAGTGTTCCTGCCTGGAGAATCCCAGGGATGGGGGAGCCTGGTGGGCTGCCGTCTATGGGGTCGCACAGAGTCGGACACGACTGAAGCGACTTAGCAGCAGCAGCAGTAACTTTATCTGCCCTTCAGCAAAAAAAGTTAAAAAGTTGGGAAATTAGGTAATGAAGCCCTCATAGGACTGTGTTTCACATTTGGCAGAGCTGTGGTCCAAGGAGGAGAGCTAAAACAATTATATTATGAACAATACTTATTGCACTGTGGCTTTGTTTTGGCTCTTGTTACTGTTTGACTTTTTCTTCTTTTTTTTTTTTTTAAAGCAAATTGGCATAACATCCAGAACTAGCCTCTGAAATTTGGAACACTGGTTTCTCCCAGAACCCTGTGTCCTTAGCTTTATTATATCATGCTTAGCCCAAATGTGCTGCTACCATTTTCTCTTACGTTTACTACTTTCAAAAGGAACTTTTTAATGAAGTGAAATCTAACTTCACTCAATATTTTTTTATAGATCCTTATGAGTATATAAATAAATAAATATATCTATTGTATTGTTAAAGATGTGTCTCTGTAAATCTAACCAACAGAGAGTTAGAAATTAATTTTTAGTTAATATATATGCTTAGTACTTTATATCTTATTTCATTCAATATAAATTACTGTCCTAAGCCCTTTTAAACTAATCTTTCACTCTATTTCTGTCACAGGACAGATATTTTCGGTATTATCATAGATCAAGAATGTTGCCAGGGGTACTTGTATCAGCAAAGCCCTTTTGAAGAAGTTCCCTTCAACCCTAAATCTGAAATGGATTTGTAAATATTAATGTGTTTTCCTTAATTTCCCATGAATATATTAGAAATGTTGTTATATATTTTACAATCTACTAGTATTATCAAGTAAAATCTAGGTAAAAGCATTTGGTTTGCTATAAAATTGTGGTATCTTTTAAAAATGTTTATTTAATTAATTAATTTATTTTCCAGGTCTTAGTTGCTACATGTGGGATCTTAGTTGTGGCACGTAAACTCTTAGTTGTGGCATGTGGGATGTAGTTCCCTGACCAGGGATTGAACTCGGGGCCCCTGCATTGGGAGTGTGGGTTCCTCTAAGCCACAGGACCACCAGGGAAGTCTGTTGATACCATCTTAATATCTCAAAAGATGGAAATACAGATTAATATAAGGTTTAGGTATAAAATTACTGCATTACATGTAAGACACTGAGACTTGGTTTAAAGTAGGTATTTAATCACAATGCAACTTAAAAGCAGGCATTGAAGACTTAGACTGTTAGAGCATTAGCTTTAACATTTTTAATTAACAGTGGCCTGGCAAATTAATTCTATCTGACCACACAAAATATCCAGTACCTTGATGTCATCCCTGAGTGTTAAATATGTGCTGTTAAAAAAAAAAAATGTGCTATAAGGGGAAATAGACTGTTTCAGTGTTTCAAAGAATTATATTCTTAATTAATGTTGAGTTGTAGCATTCCTTATGACACTGGGGACAAAAATCTGAAGGGAAAGTCTTGTTTTCAGTGGGGGTCCTTTTTCTTAATGTACACTTTCTTGTTCTACTTGAAGTAATGTGAACTTTACTGTGCAGATATATGTGGAAATAAGAAAGCCAGGAATCTTCCACATTGGAACCCAGGAAGAGCTGCATAATCAGTTGTGATTAGGGAGAGATAGACTTTCAGAGATTTGAACATATTTGAGGGACTACAGGTTCTTCTAGATCTGAGTTGTCTTATTGTCTGTCCCCTAACAAGCACTTTCTCATCCCTGTGATTCTCGTATGTGAATGTAGGTCAGAGAGAGGCTCTTACTGATCTGGTTCCTTACCACTACTCCTGATGCATAAGCCTTTGCACCAACTAGACTGCAGGCCAGCCTAGAAATTGTTCTGAGCATCAGATGCTCCTGGTGTGTCAGCTGTGGATGGGGTACTGAGGTCTGTGGTAGAGCACACTGCCATCGATGAGATGGATATGCCCTAGTCCCCCTTCCAATCCCTATTCTTTTTATTTTTATTTTTATTTTTTAATTTTTATTTTTACTTTATTTTACTTTACAATACTGTATTGGTTTTGCCATACATTGACATGAATCCAGCACGGGTGTATATGCGTTCCCAAACATGAACCCCCCCTCCCACCTCCCTCCCCATAACATCTCTCTGGGTCATCACCGTGCACCAGCCCCAAGCATGCTGTATCCTGTGTCGGACATAGACTGGCGATTTGATTCTTACATGATAGTATACGTGTTACAATGCCATTCTCCCAAATCATCCCACCCTCTCCCTCTCCCTCAGAGTCCAAAAGTCCGTTATACACATCTGTGTCTTTTTTGCTGTCTTGCATACAAGGTCGTCATTGCCATCTTTCTAAATTCCATATATATGTATTAGTATACTGTATTGGTGTTTTTCTTTCTGGCTTACTTCACTCTGTATAATCGGCTCCAGTTTCATCCATCTCATCAGAACTGATTCAAATGTATTCTTTTTAATGGCTTAGTAATACTCCATTGTGTATATGTACCACAGCTTTCTTATCCATTCATCTGCTGATGGACATCTAGGTTGTTTCCATGTCCTGGCTATTATAAACAGTGCTGCGATGAACATTGGGGTACATGTGTCTCTTTCAATTCTGGTTTCCTTGGTGTGTATGCCCAGCAGTGGGATTGCTGGGTCATAAGGTAGTTCTATTTGCAATTTTTAAGGAATCTCCACACTGTTCTCCAAAGTGGCTGTACTAGTTTGCATTCCCACCAACAGTGTAGGAGGGTTCCCTTTCTCCACACCCTCTCCAGCATTTACCTATTCTTTTTAAATTAATTTTTGGTTGTGCTGGGTCTTCCTTGCTGTGCGATGGCTGTCTCTAGCTGCTGCACGCGGGGGCGACTCCTCGTTACGGTGCACAGGCTTCTCATTGAGCGGTGTGGCTTGCTGCAGAGCACGGACTTTAGGTGTGTGGGCTTCTGTAGGGGCAGCTCACAGGCTCTAGAGCGATGGCTTCCTAGCTATGCCACATGGGCTTAGCTGCCCTGAGGTATGGGGGATTTTCCTGGATCAGGGATTGGAACTGTGTCCCTGCGTTGGAAGCTGGATTCTTATCCACTGTACCACCAGGGAAGTCCACAATCCCCTATCCTTCTGAAAAATCTTTTTGAGGAAGGACTATGGAGAGGAGTTGTCATTGTTGTATCTGACTCTTTGTGACCCCATGGACTGCAGCACGCCAGACTTCCCTGTCCTTCACCATCTCCTGGAGTTGCTCATAATGGCACCCCACTCCAGTACTCTTGCCTGGAAAATCCCATGGATGGAGGAGCCTGGTAGGCTGCAGTCCATGGGGTCGCGAAGAGCCAGACATGACTGAGTGACTTCCCTTTCACTTTTCACTTTCATGCATTGGAGAAGGATATGGCAACCCACTCCAGTGTTCTTGCCTGGAGAGTCCCAGGGACGGGGGAGCCTGGTGGGCTGCCGTCTATGGCGTCGCACAGAGTCAGACACGACTGAAGTGACTTAGCAGCAGCAGCAGCATGTCCATTGAGTCGGTGATGCCATCTAACTGGCTCATCCTCTGTGGCACGCTTCTCCTTCTGCCCTCAATCTTTCCCAGCATCAGGGTCTTTTCCAAAGAGTCGGCTGTTCCCATTAAGTGGCCAAAGTATTGGAGCTTTAGCTTCAAGCAGCAGTCCTTTCAGTGCATAGTCAGGGTTGATTTCCCTTAGGATTGACTGGTTTGATCTCTTTGCCATCCAAGAGACTCTCAAGAGTCTTCTCCAGCACCACAGTTCAAAAGCATCAGTTCTTCAGTGTTCAGCCTTCTTTATGGTCCAACTTTTACATCTGTAAACGACTACTGGAAAAACCATAGCTTTGACTACGGACCTTTGTCGGCAAAGTAATGTCTCTGCTTTTAATATGCTCTCTAGGTTTATCATAGCTTTTCTTCCAAGGAGCAAGTGTCTTTTAATTTCATGGCTGCAATCATGATCTGCAGTGATTTTGGAGCCCAAGAAAATAAAATCTGTCACTGTTTCCACTCCCCCCCCCCCCCTTCTATTTATCATGAAGTGATGGGGCTGAATGCCATGATCTTAGTTTTTGGAATGTTGAATTTTAAGCCACCTTTTTCACTCTTCTCTTTCACCCTAATCAAGAGGCTCTTTAGTTCTTCTTCACTTTCTGCCAGGAGGGTGGTGTCATCTGCATATCTGAGGTTATTAATTCTCCCAGCAGTCTTGATTCCAGCTTGTGCTTCATCCAGCCCAGCATTTCTCATGATGTACTCTGCATAGAAGTTAAAATAGCAGGGTGACAATACGCAGCCTTGACATACTCCTTTCCTGATTTGGAACCAGTCTGTTGTTCCATGTCCGGTTCTAACTGTTGCTTCTTGACCTGCATACAGATTTCTCAGGAGGCAAGTCAGGTGGTCTGGTATTCCCATCTCTTGAAGAATTTTCCACAGTTTGTAGTGATCCACACAGTCAAAGGCTTTAGTGTACGTAATCAATGAAGCAGAAATAGATGTTTTTCTGGAATTCACTTGCTTTCTCTGTGATCCAACAAATGTTGGCAATTTGGTTTCTGGTCCTTCTGCCTTTTCTAAACCCAGCTTGTACCTCTGGAAGTTCTCAGTTCATCCTGCTGAAGCCTAGCTTGAAGGATTTTGAGCCTTACCTTGCTAGCATGTGAAATGAGTGCAATTGTGTGGTAGTTTGAACATTTGGTGTTGCCCTTCTTTGAGATTGGAATGAAGACTAATTTTTCCAGTCCCGTAGCCACTCTTGAGTTTTCCAAATTTGCTGACATATTGAGTGTAGCACTTTATCCAGGTCATTAAGACCTTTTTTGTATAGTTCTTCTGTGTATACTTGCCACTTCTTCTTAATCTCTTCTGCTTCTGTTGAGTCCCCTACCCTTTCTGTTCTTTGTACTTTCCATCATGCATGAAATGTTCGCTTAATATCTCCAGTTTTCTTGAACAGATCTCTAGTCTTTCCCATCCTATTAATTTCCTCTATTTCTTTGCATTGTTCACTTAAGAAGAATTTCTTAGCTCCCTTTGCTATTCCCTGGAACTCTTTATTCAGTCGGGTATATCTTTCCCTTTCTCCCTTGCTTTTTGCTTCTCTTCTTTCCTCAGCTATTTGTAAAGCCTCCTCAGACAACCGCTTTGCCTTCTTGCATTTCTTTTTCTTTGGGATGGTTGATCACTGCCTCCTGTACAATGTTAAACCTCCATCCATGGTTCTTTAGGCACTCTGTCTACCAGATCTAATCCCTTGAATCTATTTGTCACCTCCATTGTATAATCATAAGGGGTTTGATTTAGGTCATACCTGGATGGCCTAGTGGTTTTCCTGATTTTCTTCAATTTTAGCCTGAAATTTTACAGTAGGTATTGTCCAGTATATTGTTTATTGGTTTAACTGCATAATATTATTTAAATATTTTAAAGTACATGTAGATTAAAAGCCAATTCACTAACTGGGAAATGATTCAAAACATATGACTAGATGCTAACATGGGAAAAATATAAACTACGAATGGCATATAAGCATAGAGAACAAACTAACATCATAGTGGTGAGAGATCAAACAAATTAACAACATTGCAAATTAGCAACATTTTTTTTTTTTTTGCCTACAATTGTCAGACATCAGGAGGCAAGATGGTATAGCATTAAGAACCTAGACTCTGGATTCAGAAGAGCTACACATGACATCTAGTGACATGACATTATGTCAAGTAGTAGTTATCAGTTACTTAAATTCTCCAAGTTTAGAATTAATGGTAGTAATTATTTCAATCAGTTTTATTTTCTTAAATATGTAGCTGGACACAGATTTACCACTTGAACCTCTCCTTCAGATTTTAGTTGTCCCTTGATTAGGAACTATGTAGTCTAATCTAAACTTTTAGTTTGGGAAAGTTAGTTTTTTCCAGTTTTACTCAGAAGTAATTGACATACATTACATCCTTAGTAACTCGGTGATGAAGAATCCGCCTGCAATACAGGAGACGCACGTTTGATCCCTGGGTCAGGAAGATCCCCTGGAGAAGGAAATGGCAGCCCACTCCAGTATTCTGTCTAGGAAATCCCAAGAACAGAGGAGCCTGGTGGGCTACAGTCCACGGGGTCTCAGGAAAGTCAGATATGACTTAGCAACTTAACAACAACAATTGACATGCATCTCTGTGTAAGTTTAAGGTATACTGCCTGATGGTGTGATTTACATACATTGTGAAATGATTACCACAATAGGTTTAGTTAAAATTCATCATTTCATATAGATGTATGTTTTTAAAAAATATTTATTTAATCTTTGGCTGTGCTGGGTCTTTCTTCCTGCACACATTCTTTCTCTAGTTTTGGCAAGCCGGGCTACTCTCTAGCTGTGGTGCTCCAGCTTCTCATTGCGGTGGCTTTTGTCTTGTTGTGGCCCATGGGCTCAGTAGTCCTGTGGCATGTGGGATCTTCTGGACCAGGGATCAAACCTGTGTTCTCTGCATTGCAAGGCAGATTCTTAACCACTGATCACCAGAGAAACCCTCATATAGATATTGTTATAAAAATAAAAAATATAAAAATTCTCCTTGTGATGAGAACTCTTAGGATCTCTTATTTTAGCAAGCTTTCTATATATTATACAGCAGTGGTAACTAAAGTCTTCACTGTATATAGTACATTATGTCCCTAGTACTTATTAATCTTATAACTACAAGTTTGTACAGTCATCCTTCATTATTTGAGTAGGATTGTTTCAGGAACCCCAAGGATACCAAAATTCCCAGATGCTCTAAGTCCCTTGTATAAAATGGCATGGTATTTGTATATAACCTATCCTTCCATATACTTTAAATCATCTCTAGATTATTTATTTAAAATACCTAATACCATGTAAATGCTGTGTAGATAGTTGTAAATACAATGTAAATGCTATGTAAATAGTTGCTAGGTGCAGGGCAAATTCATGTTTTGCTTTTTGGAATTTTCTTCGAAGTATCTTCAACCCATGAGTTGGTGAATCCTTGAATGGGGGACCAATAAACAGAAGGGCCCACTATGCCTTTTGACCATCTTCTTCCAACTCCTCCTCCCCTTCCACCCAAAGTTTTTGGTACTTAATAACGCTTTTGTAGTCTTTATTCTTTACAAAAATTCAAGCTATTTGTTTTTGTGATTCTGTTGCCTTCTGCAGAAATGAAGCTGTTATCATTTCTGGAAAGAAACTTGCTGAGCAGATCAAGCAGGAAGTGCGGCAGGAGGTGGAAGAGTGGGTGGCGTCAGGCAACAAGCGGCCACACCTGAGCGTGGTTCTGGTTGGAGAGAATCCTGCAAGTCAGTCCTATGTCCTCAACAAAACCAGAGCTGCTGCCAGCGTGGGTATGTGTCACTCTCAGACCCCAACTACTGTTAAATTGAGATTTAATCTGAGGCAAACTCTATTGTAACTTACACTTCTTTTTCCTGCTCAGAAAACCCAACCAGAGGAGACTTCTGTGATTCAACTGAATCCAAATATTTGTCAGGAAGAAATCAGGCTGTATGTTGGGGAGGAGGTTTATAGACTAGGACTGGAGG
Organism: Ovis aries; assembly: GCF_016772045.2. Lineage (NCBI taxonomy): Eukaryota > Metazoa > Chordata > Mammalia > Artiodactyla > Bovidae > Ovis > Ovis aries. The sequence continues at coordinate 96,042,028 of NC_056056.1, forward strand.
AATATGGTTGGTTTCTCGGTGTCTTCTGGAATGTAATTTAAATTCTGTTACAGGCTAACTTTGATAAGTGACCTTGACCACTGTTTACATCTGCTTTCCTTGTGCAATGAGTCTGTGGCTAAACTATCTGAGCATTTGGTTGAGGAGACCTCAGTGATGTGGCCTAGAATACAGTCATGGATTTGCAGGAAATGACTCTAGCTTCCTTGAAATAGGCTGTGGTTTCTCCACCAGTGGGTTCCAAAGCCAATTAAATCATACAGTTTAGACATGGTTGAAAGTTTGGATGCAGAAGGAGTAGGTCTGAGTGATGGGAGGTTTGGGGCTTCTCTGTGGGTCAGTGTTCTGAGCACTGTGTGCCCGCCCTTCTGAAGGGCTGTGAGACCACTGCACCACGAGCCCTTGGCATACTCTGTTTTCTATCACTGAGGATTGAGGCCCCCTGCCGTCTTCATTGAAAAACCCTTAGAGTTTCCCTAGTAGTTCAGCGGTAAAGAATCTACCCGCTAATGCAGGAGACACAAGTGCAGTCCCTAATCTGGGAAGAGCCCATGTGCCATGGAGCTGGTAAGCCCATGCACCGCAACTGTTGAGCTTCTCCACAAGAGAAGCCTTGTTGCAATGAGCCTGTGCACTGTAGCTGGAGGGCAGACCCCACTGACCACAACTAGAGAGAAGCCCACGCAGTAACCAAGACCCAGCACGGCCAAAGTGATTATAAACAAAATTAGAAAAGTAAAACCTTTAGAACGTCTGGAAGCTAGTAAGCTATGGCTTTCTAAGACCTTGGAATGGGAGGTAGCGTGGTATAGTGGAAAGAAGGTGGACTTTGGAACCACAAAGACTGGCTTTGTCACTAGCCGGCTTATGTTTCAGTTTCTCTGAGCCTTGTCTGTAAGATGAGGTTAATGATAATTATGTAGCATAATAGATAGAAAGTATCAAGCTAGTACTCTTTTAGTGTTGAGAAGTTACTCAAGGTTACCTGTGAGCCTGTTCAAACTTTCCAGCTACCAGGGCAGTTGCGATGATTAAAAGCCTTGCTGATAGTGTGGCAAGCAGTGTAGCCTTGCCTCAATAAATGCCTCTATTTTATTTTATTCTTTTATTCTTCAAATACTTTTGCCTAAAAATTTTAAAGAAGTTTTTATTGGAGTATAATTCTTTCTATAGTGTTGTATTCCTTTCTTGTTATAGCAAAGTGAATCAGTCTTTGTTCTCCAGGCACCAGTCTTGCCTGACTCTTTGCAACTCCATGGACTGCAGCACTCCAGGCCTCTCTGTCCCTCACCATCTCCCAGAATTTGCCCAGCTTCATGTCCATTGAATTGGTGATGCCATCCAACCGTCTCATCCTCTTTTGCCCTCTTCTCCTCCTGCCCTCAATCTTTTCCAGGATCAGGGTCTTTTTCAATGAGTCAGCTGTTCACGTCAGGTGGTCAGAGTATTGGAGCTTCAGCATCAGTCCTTCCAATGAGTATTCAGGGTTGACTTCCTTTAAGATTGACTGGTCTGATTTCCTTGTTTTCCAAGGGCCTTTGAGTCTTCTCCAGCACCTCACTTAGAAGGCATCAGTTCTTCGGTGCTCTGCCTTCTTTATTGTCCGGCTCTCACATCTCTTCATGACTGGAAAGACCACAGACTTGACTATATAGACCTTTGTCAGCAAAGTGATGTCTTCGCTTTTTAACACACTGTCTAGGTTTGTCATAGCTTTCCTGCCAAAAAATAGTAGTCTTTTAATTTTATGGCTGCAGTCACCATCCACTGTGATTTTAGAGCCCAAGAAGAGGAAAATTTTCACTGCTTCTGTCTTCTTCCCTTCTCTTTGCCATGAAGTGATAGGACTGGATGCCATGATCTTAGTTTTTTTTATATTGAGTTTTAAGCTGGCTTTTTTACTCTCCTCTTTTGCCCTCATCAAGAGGCTCTTTAGTTCCTCTTTGCTTTCTGCAGTTTAAGTGATATCATCCACATATCTGAGGTTGTTGATATTTCTCCCGGCAATCTTGATTCCAGCTTGTGCTTCATCTAGCCTGGCATTTTGCATAATGTACTCTGTGTATAAGTTAAATAAAAGGGTGACAATAAACAGCCTGTCGTACTCCTTTCTCAATCCTGGACCAGTCTCTTGTTCCACGTCTGGTTCAAACTGTTGCTTCTTGATCTGGGTACAGATTCCTTAGGAGGCAGGTAAGATGTTCTGGTATTCCCATCTCTTTAAGAGTTTTCTACAATTTGTTATGATCTACACAGTCAAAGTCTTTAGCATAGTTAATGAAGTAGAGATAGATTTTTTCTGGAATTCCCCTGCCTTCTCTGTGATCCAGTGAATGTTGGCAGTTTGATCTCTGGTTCCTTTGCCTTTTCTAAACCCAGCTTGAACATCTGAAAGTTCTCGGTTCATATAGTGCTGAAGCCTAGCTTAGAAGATTTTGAGCATAACCTTACTAGCATGGGAAGTGAATGCAACTGTCCAGTAATTTGAACATTCTTTAGTACTGCCCTTCTTGGGAATTGGGATGAATATTGGCCTTTTCCAGTCTGTGGCCACTGCTGGGCTTTCTAAATTTGCTGACATATTGAGTGCAGCACTTTAATAGCATCATCTTTGAGGATTTTAAATAGTCCTGCCGGAATTCTATCACCTCCATTAGCTATATTGGCAGCAGTGCCTAAGGCCCACTTGACTTCACATTCCAGGATATCTGGCTCTGAGTGAGAGCCTACACCATCGTGGTTACCTGGGTCATTAAGACCTTTATTGTACAATTCTTCAGTGTATTCATTCCACCTTTTCTTGATCTCGTCTGCTTCTATTAGGTCTTTACCATTTCTGTCCTTTATTGTGGCCATCTTTGAATTGAAATGTTCCTTTGATATTTCTAATTTTCTTGAAGAGATCCCTGGTCTTACCCTTTCTGTTGTTTTCCTCTGTTTCTTTGCATTGCTCATTGAAGAAGGCCTTCTTGTCCCTCCTTGTTATTCTCTGGAACTCTGCATTTAGTTGGTATACCTTTCCCTTTCTCCCTTGTTTTTTCGCTTCTCTTCTTTCCTCAGCTATTTGTAGAGCTGTCATATGTATACATGTATCCTCTCTTTTTTGGATTTCCTTCCCATTTAGGTCACACAGAGCATTAAGTAGAGTTCCCTATGCTAGACAATTGTTCTTGTTGCTGTTTAGTCACCAGGTCGTATCTGACTGTTTGCAACCCTGTGGACTGTAACACACCAGGCTCCTCTCTCCATGGAATTTCCAAGGCAAGAATTCTGGAGTGGGTTGCCATTTTCTTTTCCAGGGGATCTTCCCTACCCTGGTGTCAAACCCACATCTTCTGCTTTGGCATGTGGATTCTTTACCACTGAACCACTAGGGAAGCCCTGTGCTATATGGTAGGTTCTCATTCAGTATCTCTTTTATACAGACCACCTTACTTGCCTCCTGATAAATCTGTATGCAGGTCAAAAAGTAACAGTTAGAACCAGATATGGAACAAGTGACTGTTTCCAAGTTGGGAAAGGAGTATGACAAGGCTGTATATTGTCACCCTGCTTAACTTATATGCAGAGTACATCATGTGAAGTGCCAGACTAGATGAAGCACAAGCTGGAATCAAGATTCAGTTCAGTTCAGTTCAGTCGCACAGTCGTGTCTGACTCTTTTGACCCCATGAATCGCAGCACACCAGGCCTCCGTGTCCATCACCATCTCCCAGAGTTCACTCAAACTCATGTCATTTGAGTCGGTGATGCCATCCAGCCATCTCATCCTCTGTCGTCCCCTTCTCCTCCTGCCCCCAATCCCTCCCAGCATCAGAGTCTTTTCCAATGAGTCAAATCTTCGCATGAGGTGGCCAAAGTACTAGAGTTTCAGCTTTAGCATCAGTCCTTCCAATGAACACCCAGGACTGATCTCCTTTAGAATGGACTGGTTGGATCTCCTTGCAGTCCAAGGGACTCTCAAGAGTCTTCTCCAGCACCACAGTTCAAAAGTATCAATTCTTCGGCTCTCAGCTTTCTTCACAGTCCAACTCTCACATCCATACATGACCACTGGAAAACCATAGCCTTGACTAGACAGACCTTTGTAGGCAAAGTAATGTCTCTGCTTTTGAATATGCTATCTAGGTTGGTCATAACTTTCCTTGCAAGGAGTAAGCATCTTTTAATTTCATGGCTGCAATCACCATCTGCAGTGATTTTGGAGCCCCCCCAAATAAAGTCTGACACTGTTTACACTGTTTCCCCATCTATTTCCCATGAAGTGATGGGACCAGATGCCATGATCTTCGTTATCTGAATGTTGAGCTTTAAGCCAACTTTTTCACTCTCCTCTTTCACTTTTTATCAAGAGGCTTTTTAGTTCCTCTTCACTTTCTGCCATAAGGGTGGTGTCATCTGCATATCTGAGGTTATTGACTGGGAGAAATATCAATGACCTCAGATACGCAAATGACATTGCCCTTATGGTGGAAAGCAAAGAGGCACTGAAGAGCCTCTTGATGAAAGTGAAAGAGGAGAGTGAAAAAGCTGGCTTAAAAGTCGACATTCAAAAAACTAAGAACAAGGCATCTGGTCCCATCACTTCATGGCAAATAGATGGATGGTAACTGCAGCCATGAAATTAAAAGATGCTTGCTTCTTGAAAGAAAAGCTATCACGATCCTAGACAGCATATTAAAAAGCAGAGACATTACTTTGCTGACAAAGGTCTGTCTAGTCAAAGCTATGGTTTTTCCAGTAGTCATGTATGGGTTTGAGAGGACCTTAAAGAAAGCTGAACACCGAAGAATTGATGCTTTTGAACTGTAGTTTTGGAGACGGCTCTTGAAAGGCCCTTGGACTGCAAGAAGATCAAACCAGTCAATCCTAAAGGAAATCAGTCCTGAATTCATTGGAAGGACTGATGTTGAAGCTGAAGCTCCAATACTTTGGCCACCTGGTGCGAAGAGCTGACTCAGTTGAAAAGACCCTGATGCTGGGAAGGATTGAAGGCAGGAGGAGAAGGGGACAACAGAGAATGAGATGGTTGTATGGCATCCCTGACTCGATGGATATGAGTTTGAGCAAGCTGCAGGAGTTGGTGATGGACAGGGAGGCCTGGCGTGCTGCAGTCCATGGGGTCGCAAAGAGTCAGACACATGACTGAGCAACCGAATTGAACTGATTGTATATACATAAATCCCAACCTCCCAATTCATTCCACATCCCCTTTCCTCTGCTTGGTATCCATAGGTTTGTTCTCTATGTCTGTGTCTGTATTTCTGCTTTGCAAATAGGTTCATTTTTCTATATTCCACTTATATGCATTGCTATACAATATTTATTTTTCTCTTCTTACTGACTTCTTATGATAGTCCCTAGGTCCATCCATAACTCTGCAAATGGCACAATTTTGTTCCTTTTTATGGCTGAGTAATATTCTGTTGTATATTTGTGTCACATCTACTTTTTCCATTCCTCTGTTGATGGCATTTAGGTTGCTTCCATTTCCTGCCTGTTGTAAAACGTGCTAAGTTCCTTCAATTGAGTCTGACTCTTTGCTACCCTATGGACTGTAGCCCCCCAGGCTCCTGTCCATGGGATTCTCCAGGCAAGTATACAAGAGGGTTGCCATGCCCTGCTCCAGGGGTCTTCCCAACTCAGGGATCAAATCCATGTCTCTTAAATCTCTTGCGTTGACAGGCAAGTTCTTTACCAATAGGGCCACCTGGGAAGCCCATCTATTGTAAATAGTGCTGCATTTGGTCACATTGTAAATAGTGTATCTTTTGGAATTATGCCCAGGAATGGAATTGCTGGATCATATGGTAGTTGTATTTTTAGTTTTTTAAGGAACCACCACTGTATTCTCCATAGTGGCTGCACCAGTCCACATTCCCACTAAAAATATAAGAGGGTTCTGTTATCTTCACACCCTCTCTAGCATTTATTGTTTGTAGATCTTCTTATGATGGCCATTCTGAACAGTGTGAGGTGATACCTCATTGTAGTTTTTAATCTGCACTTCTCTAAAAACTAGTGATGTTGCATTGCAATTCATGGGGTCACATAGAGTCGGACACGACTGAGCAATTGAACTGAATTGAACTTGGCTATCTTTATTTCTTCTTTGAAGAAATATCTGTTTAGGTCTTCACCCCGTTCTGTGATTGGGTTGTTTGTTTTTTTGATGTTGAGCTGCAGGAGCTGTTTGTATATTTGGAGATTAACCCCTTGTCAGTTGCTTCATTTGCAAATCTTTTCTCCCATTGTGAAGGTTGTCTTTTCACTTTGTTTATGGTTTCCTTTGCTGTTAAAAGCTTTTGAGTTTAATTAGGGCCCATTTGTTTATTTTTGCTTTTTATTTTCATTACTCTAGGAGGTGGGTCAAAAAAGATCTTACTTTGATTTATGTCAGTGTTCTGCCTATGTTTTCTTCTAAGAGTTTCATAGTGTCTGGCCTTACATTTAGGTCTTTAACCATTTTGAGTTTATTTTGTGTCTGGTGTTAGGGAGTGTTCTAATTTCATTCTTTTACATGTAGCTGTCCAGCTTTCCCAGCACCACTTACTGAAGAGACTGTCTTTTCTCCATTGTATATGGTTTGCTCCTTTGTCACTAGGTCACCATAGGTGCATGGGTTTTTCCCTGGGCTTTCTAGCCTCTTCCATTGATCTGTGTTTCTGTTTTTGTGCCAATACCATACATACTATCTTGGTTATGGTAGCTTTGTTTATATTCTGAAGTCAGGGAGCCTGATTCCTCCCACTCTTTTTTTAAAGATAGCTTTGGCTCTTCAGTGTCTTTGTTTCCATACAAACTGTAAAATTTGTTCTAATCCTGTGAAAAATGCCATTGGTAATTTAAAAGAAATTTCATTGAATCTGTATATTGCTTTGGATAACATAGTTATTTTTACCATATTGATTCTTCCATCCCAGGATCGTGGTATGTCTCTCTGTTTGTGTGGTGTTTGGTTTCTTTCATTAGAATCGTACGGTTTTCTGAGTACAAGTCTTTGCCTCCTTATGTAGGTTTATTCCTGGGTGTTTTATTCTTTTTGTTGCAGTGGTAAATGGGATTGTTTTCTTAATTTCTTTTTCTGAACTTTTTATTTTTATTATTATTTTTTAAAATATAAATTTATTTATTTTAATTGGAGGTTAATTACTTTGCAATATTGTATTGGTTTTGCCATACATCAACATGAATCCGCTGCAGGTATACACGTGTTCCCCATCCTGAACTCCCCTCCCTCCTCCCTCCCCGTACCATCCCTCTGGGTCGTCTCAGTGCACCAACCCCGAGCATCCAGTATCATGCATCAAACCTTATGACCCAGCAATCCCACTGCTGGGCATACACACCGAGGAAACCAGAATTGAAAGAGACACGTGTACCCCACTGTTCATCGCAGCACTGTTTATAATAGCCAGTGCATGGAAGCAACCTAGATGTCAATCAGCAGAAGAATGGATAAGAAAGCTGTGGTACATATACACAATGGAGTATTACTCAGCCATTAAAAAGAATACATTTGAATCAGTTCTAATGAGGTGGATGAAACTGGAGCCTATTATACAGAGTGAAGTAAGCCAGAAAGAAAAACACCAATACAGTATACTAACGCATATATATGGAATTTAGACAGATGGTAATGATAACCCTGTATGCAAGACAGCAAAAGAGACACAGATGTATAGAACAGTCTTTTGGACTCTGTGGGAGAGGGCGAGGGTGGGATGATTTGGGAGAATGGCATTGAAACATATATAATATCATATAAGAAATGAATCGCCAGTCCAGGTTTGATGCATGAACTTTTTACTAGTGTATAGGAAAGCAAGAGATTTTGGTGCATTACTTTTATATCCTGCAAATTAACCAAATTCATTGATTAGTACCAGTAATTTTCTGGTGACCTGTTTATGATTTTCTATGTATAGATTCATGTCATCAGCAAACAGGGGCAGTTTTACTTCTCTTTCAGTTGTGTTCCTTTTATTTCTTTTTCTTCTCTGATAGCCATGGCTGCATCTTCCAAAGTTATGTTAAATAATAGCAGTGAGAATGGACATCTGAGTCTTGTTCCAATCTTAGAGGAAATGCTTTCAGTTTTTCACCATGAGAAAGATGTTGGCTGTGGGTTTGTTGTATACGACCTTTATTATGTTGAGGTAAATTCCTTTCATGCCCACTTCCTGGAGAGTTTTTATCATAAATGGATGTTAAGTTCTTTCAGAAGTCCTTTCTGCATCTATTGAGACGATTATAGTTTTTATTTTTCAATTTGTTAATATGATGTATCACATTGATTGATTTGCATATATTGAAGAATCCTTGCATCCCTGGGATAAAATCCACTTGCTCATGATGCATGATCCATTTAATGTGTTATTGGATTGTTTACTGGTATTTTGATCTATGTTCATCAGTGGTATTGGTCTGTAATTTTCTTTTTTGTGTAATATCTTTGTCTGGTTTTGGTATCAGGATGATGGTGGCCTCATAGAATAATTTTGGCAGTTTTTATTCTTCTGCAGTATTTTGGAGGAGTTTGAGAAGGATGGGTGTTATCAAACACTTCTCTAAGTGTTTGATAGATTTCACCTGTGAAGCCATCTGGTCCTGGACTTTTGTTTATTGGAAGATTTTTAATCATATTTTCAATTTCATTACTTGTGCTTGGTTTGTTAATCTTTCTGTTTCTTCCTGGTTTGGTCTTGGAGAGTTGTGCCTTTCTAAGAATTTGTCCATTTCTTTTGAGTTGTCCATTTAATTGGCATATACTGCTTGTAGTAGTCTCTTATGATTGTTTATATTTACGTGGTGTCAGTTGTAATTTTTCCTACTCATTTCTAATTTTATTCACTTGAGTCCTCTACCTTTTTTTTTCTTTGAGTCTAGCTAAAGGTTTATCAATTTTGTTTATCTTCTCAAAGAGCCAGCTTTTAGTCTTATTGATATTTGCATTTGTTTTCTTCATTTCTATTGCATTTATTGCTTCTGTGATTTTTATGGTTTATTTCCTTCTGCTAACTTTGGGTTTTGTTTGTTCTTCTTTCTCTAGTTGCTGTAGGTGTGAGTTAGGTTGTTTGAGATTCTTCTTATTTCTTGAGGTATGGTGGTATCACAATAAACTTCCCTCTTAGAACTGCTTTTGTTGCATCCCGTAAGTTTTGGGTCACTGTGTTTTCATTGTCATTTGTTTCTACGTCTTTTTGCATCTCCTCTTTGGTTTCTTCAGTGATCTCTTGGTTATTTTGTAGCATATTGTTTACCTTCCATTTGTTTGAATTTTTTACAGGGTTTTTTTTTTTTTTTTTTCTGTAATTGATTTCTAATCTCATAGCATTGTGGTCAGAAAAGATTCTTGATGGCATTTAAATTTTCTTAAATTTATTGAGGTTTGATTAGTGTCCCAAGATGTGATCTATCCCGGAGAATGTTCTATGTGCACTTGAGAAGAAAGTGTATTCTGCAGCTTTTGGATAGAATGTCCTGTTAATATCAAGTCTCTCTGGCCTAATGTGTCATTTAAAGTTGTGTTTCCTTATTAGTTTCTGTCTGGATGATCTGCCCATTGGTGTAAGTAAGATGTTAAAGTTCCCCGTGATTATTGTGTTACTGTCAATTTCCCCTTGTATGGCTGTTAGCATTTGCCTTATGTATTGAAGTGCTCCTGTGTTGGGGGCATAGATATTTATAATTGTTATATCTTCTTGGATTGATCTCTTGATCATTATGTAGTGTCCTTGTTTGTCTCTTTTGTCTTATATGATAATTGCAACTCCAGCCTTCTTTTGATTTCCATTTGCATAGGATATCTTTTTCCGCTCCCTCACTTTCAATCTGTATGTGTCCCTAGGTCTGAAGTGCGTCTATTGTGGATAGTATATTCAGTTCAGTTCAGTCGCTCAGTCGTGTCCAACTCTTTGTTACCCCATGAATCACAGCACGCCAGGGCTCCCTGTCCATCATGAACTCCCAGAGTTTACTCAAACTCATGTTCGTTGAGTCAGTGATGCCATCCAACCATCTCATCCTCTGTCGTCCCCTTCTCCTTCCACCTTCAATCTTTCCCAGCATCAGGGTCTTTTCCAATGAGTCAGTTCTTTTCATCAGGTGGCCAAAGTATTGGAGTTTCAGCATCAGTCCTTCCAATGAATGTTCAGGACTGATTTCCTTTAGGATGGGCTGGTTGGATCTCCTTGCAGTCCAAGGGACTCTTCAAGAGTCTGCTCCAACACCACAGTTCAAAGCATCAGTTCTTTGGCACTCAGCTTTCTTTATAGTCTAACTCTCGCATCCATACGTGACCACTGGAACAACCATAGCTTTGACTAGATGGACCTTTGTGGGCTAAGTAATGTCTCTGCTTTTTAATATGCTGTCTAGGTTGGTCATAACTTTTTTTCCAAGGAGCAAGCGTCTTTTGATTTCATGGCTGCAGTCACCACTGAAGTGATTTTGGAGCCCAGAAAAATAAAATCTGTCATTGTTTCCATTGTTTCCCCATCTATTTGCCATGAAATGATGGGACCATATGCCATGATCTTAGTTTTCTGAATGTTGAGTTTTAAGCCAACTTTTTTGCTCTCCTCTTTCACTTTCATCAAGAGGCTCTTTAGTTCTTCTTTGCTTTCTGCCATGAGGGTGGTGTCATCTGCATATCTGAAGTTATTGATATTTTTCCCAGGAACCTTGATTCTAGCTTGTGCTTCATCCAGCCCATCATTTCTCATGATGTACTCTGCACATAAGTTAAAGAAGCAGGGTGATAATATACAGCCTTGACGTACTCCTTTCCCAATTTGGAACCAGTCTGTTGTTCCATGTGCAGTTCTAACTGTTGCTTCTTAACCTGCATACAGATTTCTCAAGAGGCAGGTCAGGTGGTCTGGTATTCCCATCTCTTTAAGAATTTTGCACAGTTTGTTGTGAGCCATACAGTCAAAGGCTTTGGCGTAGTCAGTAAGACAGAAGTAGATGGGTTTTTTTTGAACTCTCTTGCTTTTTCGATGCTCCAGCGGATATTGGCAATTTGATTTCTGGTTCCTCTGCTTTTTCTAAACCAGTGTGAACATCTGGAAGTTCACAGTTCATGTACTGTTGAAGCCTGGCTTGGAAAATTTTGAGCATTACTTTGCTAGCGTGTGAGATGCGTGCCACTGTGGGATAGTTTGAGTATTCTTTGGCATATAAATGGGTCTTATTTTTGTATACATTCAGTCAGTCTGTATCTTTTGGTTGGAACATTTAATCCATTTACATTTAAGGTAATTATCAATATGTATGTTTCTGTGACCATTTTCTTAGTTGTTTGGGGTTTTATTTATTTTGGCTATGCTGGGTCCTCATTGCTATGTTCAGGCTTTCTTTAGCTGTGGTGCATGGGGGCTACTCTCTTGCTGTGCATGGGCGTCTCATTGCAATGGCTTCTCTCGTTGCAAAACACGGGCTGTAGGGTTTGTGGGCTTCAGTGGTTGTGGTGCATGGGCTGAGTTACCCCATGGCATGTGGGATCTTCCCGGACCAGGGATCAAACCCGTGTCCCTTGTATTTCAAGGCAGGTTCTTAACCACTGAACTGGGAAGCCCATTGGGTTTGTTTTTGTAAGTCTTTTTCTTCTCTTAAGTTTCTCACGTAGAGGTCGTTTAGCATTAGCAGTAAAGCTGGATCGATGGTGCTCCATTCACTTAGCTTTTGCTTGTCTGTAAAGCTTTTGACTTCTTCACTGAACCTGAATGATATCCTTGCTGGGTAGAGTAGTCTTGGTTGTAGGTTTTTCTTTTTCATCACTTTAAATATATCCTGCCTCTCCCTTCTGGCCTGTAGAATTTCTGCTGAAAGATCAGCTGATAACTTTAGGGGATACCCTTGTATGTTATTTGTTGTTTTCCCCTTGCTGCTTTGACTATTTTTTCTTTGAATTTAATTTTCATTAGGTCAATTAATATGTGTCGCAGTGTGCTTCCTCCCTGGGTTTATCCTGTATGAGATTCTATGTGCTTCCTGAACTTGGGTAGCTATTTCCTTTCCCATGTTAGGGAAGTTTTTGACTATAATCTCTTCAAGTTTTTTTTCAAACCCTTTCTGTTTCTCTTCTTCTTCTGGGACTCTTATAATTTGAATGTTGTTGTATTTAAAGTTGTCCCAGCGATCTCTGAGACTGTCCCCATTTCTTTTCATTCTTTATTCTGCTCCTCAGTAGTTATTTCCACCATTCCCTCTTCCAACTCACTTTTCCATTCTTCTGCTTCAGTTATTCTGCTATTGATACCTTCTGCTGTATTTTTCACTTTAGTTATTGTGTTATTCATCACTGTTTGTTTTCTCTTTCGTTTTTCTAGGTCCTTTGTAAACATTTCTTGTATTGTCTCAATCCAGGCCTCCATTTAAAATTTTTTAATTTAATTTTTGAACACCAAAAACATTTTGTATTGCTGTATAGCTGATTAACAATGTTGTGATAGTTTCAGGTGAACAGTGAAGGGACTCAGCCATACATACACATGTGTCCATTCTCCCCAAACCCCCCTCCCATCCAGGCTGTCCATGCCTCCATTTTATTTCCAATACTTTGGATCATTTTCCTATTATTTCTCTGAATTCTTTTTCAGGTAGATTCTATTTTCTCTTCATTTACTTGGTTTTGTAGGTGTTTACCTTGCTCCTTCATCTGTAGCATATTTCTCTATTGTCTCATTTCTGTTGATGAAGAGGGTTGTGTTTCTCTTGGTGGCTGTTTGGCCTGAGGCATCCAGCACTGTTGCTTGTGGGCAGTTGGGTGGAACTGGGTCTTGGTGCTGAATAAGGACCTCTGCAGAGCTCATGCCAACTAGTATTTTCTGGAGATCTCTGGTGGTCCAGAAGCCTGAACTTGAAGCTCCCCCTACAGGAGCTTCTGACCCACCGCCTGGGAACCATGACCTCACAAGCCGTGTGGCGTGGCAGAAAAAGGAAAAAAACCAGACAAGCAAAGCCCAAGGTGGATAATAACAAAACTGGAACAAATATACAAAAAAAGAAAACAGACACACACAACCCTCAACAAGTAATAAAAACAAATCCAAGCAACCAAAACACAAACCAATAAACAAAAAACAGCTACAACAAAAAAGGAAAAAACAAGGAAAGCAAAAAACAAGAAGACAAACAGAAGAGCCCCCAAACCAAAACTGATGATAAAAACAAACCTAAACTAAGATCATGGCCCCTGGTCCCATCATTTAATGGCAAATAGATGGGAAAACAATGGAAACAGTAACAGATTTTATATTTTTGGGTCCCCAAATCACTGCAGATGGTGACTGCAGCCATGACATTAAAAGACACTTGCTCCTTAGAAGAAAAGCTATGATCAACCTAGATGGCATATTAAAAAGCAGAGACATTACTTTGCCCACAAAGGTCCATCTAGTCAAAGCTATGGTTGTTCCAATGGTCATGTATTGGATGTGAGCGTTGGACTATAAAGAAAGCTGAATGCCAAAGAATTGATGCTTTTGAACTGTGGTGTTGGAGCAGCCTCTTAAAGAGTCCCTTGGACTGCAAGGAGATCTAACCAGTCCATCCTAAAGGAAATCAGTCCTGAACATTCATTGGAAGGACTGATGTTGAAGCTGAAACTCCAATACTTTGGCCACCTGATGTGAAGAACTGGCTCATTGGAAAAGACCCTGATGCTGGGAAAGATTGAAGGTGGGAGGAGAAGGGGACGACAGAGGACGAGATGGTTGGATGGCATCACCGACTGGACGGACATGAGTTTGAGCAAGCTCCGGGAGTTCGTGATGGACAGGGAAGCCTGGTGTGCTGAAATCCATGGGGGTCACAAAGTGTCGGACAGTAGGGAGTGACTGAACTGAAACTGAAAGCTAAACAGAAAAGAAAAAATAAATTAAAAAAACAAACTAAAAGAAAAGGTCTGTGTGTGCTCCTTCCACCAGGGTCTGCTCTTGAAGCTGGCCCAGAGCACACGTGTCAACACAGGCTGACTGGAGCATAGGCTTCCGTGGGCATGTCCGCAGGGGCTGGAGCAACTGGAAGAAGCCTTGGAGGGGGCAGCCCTCTGCCTGCCTGGACCCATGACTCACGGAGGCTTTGAGCAGGGGTGGTGCTTGGGCCCACTGGGACCCCAGCAGCCAGAGGAGGCCTTGATGGAGGTGGGGCTCAGCCTGGAACCCCAGCAGGCTTGCCAGGGCCTGAGCAGACTGGGGAGACCGTGGCTTGAGGGGTCAGCGAGCCTGCCATACCTCACCCAGCCGAGGCTGCTGGGCAGGCATGTGCTCCCATCACCGCCCGAGGAAGCTGGGTTGGTAGGCCGGGAAAGGTTCTGCAGTGGTGGCCCCACCCTTCATGTGCCACTCAACAGTGGTGCCTTGGTCCCACTGTGGCCCAAGACCCTGCCCCCACCAACACCCCAGGCCATCCCCAACTGCTGTCCCCTCCCTGGATCCACTCCCCAAATCCCACTCTGCAGCACCCAGCCCTCCTTCCCACCATGAGACACACAGACTGGGGTGCGAAGGGCTGCAGCACGGACCGCGTGCCCAGGCTCCACTCCATCCTGCCCCACCCTGACACTGGCTGCTACATTCCCCTCTCATCCTGAGGTCCCCCTAAGCTCCTTGCCTTTCCCTGCTGACCCCCCACTGTGAGCACGCTTCCCTGAGTGTGGGGTTGTTTCCTCTCCCCCAGCTTCCCCCAGGGGTGCCAGTCCTATCCTGCCTCCACCGCTCTCCACGTCCTTCCCACACCCTACCTGGGAAGGGTGCTAAACAGAAAAGAAAAAAATTTTTTTTCTTCCTGAAAAAAAGATTGCGCTGGGACTCCTCCCATCCCCCTAGGTGTCCAAGGCCCTCCACCAGTGTCCAGCATGTGCTTCATAAGAACTTCTCCGAGGCACTTCTGACACACTGTGAGGATACGTGAGCTGTGTGTTCTCCTACTCCGCCATCTTCCATAATCTATTTTTTTTTAACCTTGAAAATTTCTTATAGGAATTAACAGTGAGACCATTGTGAAACCAGCTTCAATTTCAGAGGAAGAACTGTTGAATTTAATCAATAAACTAAATAATGATAATAATGTAGATGGCCTCCTTGTTCAGCTGCCTCTTCCAGGTGAGATTTATATAGCACTATTTAAAATGATTTCTGAGGCGCGGAGAGGCTTGTTTAGTTTATACTGTTGGCTCCTCATGTGTATTTGTCTTAAAGAAAGGGGAGGTAAACTCAAGAGAGTGAGTATGTTGTTAGATATGGGACCGACCTCCTCGGAATACCAATTACTCCCTGACTTGGTATTGAGATCTTAATACACAGGACAGTGGAGGGAAGCAGTTTGGGGAGGACAAGAGGGCACTGGTTTGGTCTTGGCATTTGGCTTTGCTTGCTCTGTGTTCCCAACGCACAGATGAATAAGTTGCGGGGTGAGTTCTAGACGGGGAATGGGTTTTTACTGCAAACTGGGTAAGCTGGAGTCAAGCAGCGCTAACTATGTAACAGTGAGTTGACCACTGCTCTGATTTCTTTTTCAGAGCACATTGATGAGAGAAAGGTCTGCAATGCCGTTTCTCCAGACAAAGACGTCGATGGCTTTCATGTAATTAATGTTGGGCGAATGTGTTTGGACCAGTGTTCCATGTTACCAGCTACTCCATGGGGTGTGTGGGAAATAATTAAGCGAACTGGTAGGTATATCCATCTCAGTATTATCAAAACATACTGACGAAATGGTAAAAATTCCTACAGAACAACAGTGGAAACCCCCACCTCAGATCATCTAGTCCTACTCCCCAGAGCCTAACTCCCTTAGCAATTACCTACAACTGTTTTTGCTGCTTGATCCAGAAAACTCTGAAGGAAATTTAAGCTTTGATAGTGTTGATAGTGCACACTCATATAACATTTTGCAGCTTATGTTCCCTTTCAGCTTTCACTATGGGTAGCAAGTGATGGTTCAGTTGACTGAAGGAGTCAATAAGCTGGTGATTTCCTTCATTATCACGATTAGAGTCACATCCTAAGGTGTCAGTCTTCCTTTTTCTTAGGTGCTGTAAGATAATCTGGCACTATGTGAAACGCAAATATATTTATTTTTCATAGGCATTCCAACCCTAGGAAAGAATGTGGTTGTGGCCGGAAGGTCAAAAAATGTTGGAATGCCCATTGCAATGTTACTGCACACAGATGGGGCACATGAACGGCCGGGAGGTAAGAATATTACTCTCAGGAGGGTGTCCTCCTCTCCCTTGTGAGAGAGACTGCCCTGTGGATGCTTGGAAGTGTTTGTTAAGCTTTATTTGTCTTTGTTATAATTTTGTTAATAGGTACTTTGGAAAAGAAAAAGAAAAAATAATAGGTACTTTGGGAGTAATCTTTGTGGAAGAAGATGAGTTAATTTATATTCACTAGTATGGAACTAGTTCAGAAATAGATGTGTCTCAGAAATTTGAGTTTTGAGTGTAAGCATGGTTATAGACAATTAGAATTTTCAGTTATGGCTTTGACAGTTGAAGTTAAGAAGTATAACTTATTCAAAGTTAGTATCCTGATCTGTGCCACTTGATAGGAAAAAAAGATCTTAGACCATTGCAAAGGATTGACTTCATATGACTGTGATGTGTCATCATCCTGTCAAATTCTGTTAATTTGAGAAAAACTCTCAAATCAAAGTTATATGATTATCATAATATGACCATACATGATTATATCAGAGATAAAATATATCAGAATGAAATATTTCCACATATCTTTCAGCACACTTTTAAGAAAAATCCTTGAGTAATTCTAGTGACATTTTGTTCAGAAAGACTATTAAAAAGGATAAGGAATAAATCTAATGATATATGACTCCAAAGGGTAGAGCTAGGACCAACAGGTAAGAGTTACAAGAAATTGAGTATTAGTTGTTGCTGTTGTTTTTTAATGACAATTGGCTGCCCAGAAAATATGGTGTAACATTTGTCAATTATTTTTTCAGAGGTCTTGGATTTCTGGCGTGGTTTGCCTAACTGAGATCTAATCCTTTCCTAGCTTTGATTCAGAAATCAAGACATCTGTTTTTTAACTCACAGGCGATGCCACTGTCACAATATCTCATCGATACACTCCTAAGGAGGAGCTAAAGAAACATACGGCTCTTGCAGATATTGTGATCTCCGCTGCAGGTAAGAGCACCAGGGAGGAGGTGGAAGTACCTTGCTCAGAGGATGAAGATAGACCTCTTATCTTCGAATTTGCCTGCTGCCCTGTCGTTTTATTTCATATTCCCCTAGGTTTGACCATAATGTCAAACCTTACAAAGATGAGAGTTGTGGTTGGAATACTGATTTCTGGCATTCCATTATATATTTGATGGATAAATGTTATTTCTACAGCCTCAAAATATTTCTGTTCACTATATGAAGTTTAATTGTTTCCCTGGTTAATATTTTTTATGAGTTTTTATAAAACAAGCTAATTCATTCTTGCAGGTATCTTGAAATTGATAAGAATCTTACAGGTGGAATATTCTTTTCAGTACTAAATTGATCATTCCTATCTCCTTTTCTAGGTATTCCAAATCTGATCACAGCAGATATGATCAAGGAAGGAGCAGCTGTCATTGATGTGGGAATAAATAGGATTCAAGATCCCACAACTGCTAAACCCAAGTTGGTTGGAGATGTGGATTTTGAAGGTAACTTTTTAAAATATAAAAATCAATAAATACTACTTTTATTGGACAATCAGGGCAGACTATTTACTTTTTCTTTAGCTTTTAAACTTATGATATTGATTATTACCGTTTATTATCATTTTTACCATTATTATCATTATTACCATTTATTATCGTGCTTTCCATGATAATTAAGAGAAATCTTTTAAAAAATTTTGGTCATTCTAAAATTTTAGGTGTTTGTATCATCGAATTATGGAGAACAAAACAGTTTTCAGGAAATTTCTTTCTTCTCTTTAGGGTTATTCTATAAAGAAAACAAGACTTTTAATAAGTCTGAAAATTTAATGAAGTGATTTTTCTAAACCATTGAGTCTCCTAAAAAGTATTATAGACTTCTGATTTTCATATTGAGAGGAGAGATCCAGACTTGGAATATTAAAAGTCCAGGAAAAAGCCATATTACTAAAATTTTGGAATTCACTGATAGATTTCTCCTTTCAGTTCTGAATTTATCTGAATTTTATGCTGATAATTCTATTTCTAGCTTTCTATTTCTTCTCAAGCAGTCAGACCCAAGCCTGGGTATCTAAGTAATTTTTCCCTTTAGATTGGATTTTTAAAAATCTTTTTACTTTCCAGAAAACTACTTTGCTTGGTTCTTTGGGCAAACAGTATAGTTAAATAAATAGAATAAAATTAAGAAAATATTGTAAGCAGGTTTTAATTGAAGTAATCCTTATTATTATTATAGTTACACTTCCATACAGTTAACTACTGAGATGTTTCTTTTAAAATTGATTTAATATAATGAAGATCATGGCATCTAGTCCCATCACTCCATGGGAAATAGATGGAGAAACAGTGGAAACAGTGTCAGACTTTATTTTTTGGGGCTCCAAAATCACTGCAGATGGTGACTGCAGCCATGAAATTAAAAGACGCTTACTCCTTGCAAGGAAAGTTATGACCAACCTAGATAGCATATTCAAAAGCAGAGACATTACTTTGCCGACTAAGGTCCATCTAGTCAAGGCTATGGTTTTTCCAGTGGTCATGTATGGGTGTGAGAGTTGGACTGTGAAGAAGGCTGAGTGCCGAAGAATTGATGCTTTTGAAGTGCGGTGTTGGAGAAGACTCTTGAGGGTCCCTTGGACTGCAAGGAGATCCAACCAGTCCATTCTGAAGGAGATCAACCCTGGGATTTCTTTGGAAGCAATGATGCTAAAGCTGAAACTCCAGTACTTTGGCCACCTCATGCAAAGAGTTGACTCATTGGAAAAGACTCTGATGCTGGGAGGGATTGGGAGCAGGAGGAGAAGGGGACGACAGAGGATGAGATGGCTGGATGGCATCACTGACTCGATGGATGTGAGTCTGAGTGAACTCCCGGGAGTTGGTGATGAACAGGGAGGCCTGGTGTGCTGTGATTCATGGGGTCGCAAAGAGTCGGACACGACTGAGCAACTGAACTGACTGAACTGAATATGGAGGAAAAGTGCGGCTGGTTATTTAAGTATATTCGCTGAACAACTCTGCTTATTATATGCATGTTTTTTTATTATTGGTTTTTTTTTGGCCACACTGCACAGCATGTGGGATCTTCATTCCCTGTGAGCACTCAGTTGCTCAGTCGTGTCTGACTCTTTGCAACCCCATAAACTATAGCCCACCAGTCTCTTCTCTCCATGGGATTTTCCCGGCAGGAACACCAGAGTGGGTTGCTGTTTCATCCTCCAGGGGATCTTCTGACCCAGAGACTGAACCCAAGACTCCTGTGTTGCCTGCATTGCAGGCAGATTCTTTCCCACCGAGCCACCGGGGAAGCCCTTAGTTCCCTGACCAGGCATCAAACCTGTACCCCCTGCAGTGGAAGCTCAGAGTCCCAGATGCTGGCTCGCCTGGGAAATCCCTAAATGTGTGTTACTTTGTTAATATGTTCAAAAGCTCTTGTTCTTGGGTATTGTAGATGTGATATTTTTTAATGAGTTTGAGGTTTATTGAGATGCTTGTGTATATTATTGCTTTTTGTTTGAATGCGTCTTCCATGATATGTTAAAGTCCTTAGAGTTCCTTTGCCATAATTAAAGAGTTTGATGTCTGATCTCTGTGTAGGAGTCAAGAAGAAAGCAGGTTACATCACTCCAGTCCCTGGGGGTGTTGGTCCCATGACTGTGGCAATGCTGATGAAGAATACCATTATTGCTGCAAAAAAAGTGCTCAGGCTCGAAGAACGGGAAGTACTGAAGTCTAAGGAACTTGGAGCAGCAAGTAATTAACTATTGTGTCTTCTGTGTCATGAACAGGACTCCAAGCCAGTTCAAGAGGAAAACCAGGTCAATAGAAATGCAATATTTTTTCTTTACTTACATGGCTTTAAACAATACTTCGTATTTATTGTAAGCTTAAATTAGTGTGTGTTTCCACACATAGCTCTGCAGTAACCTACCAGGCAGCATGCCACTATCGTGCTGGGTCACGCGATCCAACCAAGAGAAACATTACCCTAGAGATGAACAGGGAGGACCCTGTCACACTGAGAATGGCTGTTTAACTCCGTGAGGCCACTTCAGTTGAAATCTGTCTTCTTTAGAAAGGCAGCTTGCTCACCATTATACCACCAGTGCTGCCCAAACTTGTCTTTTCTATGATTACATTTCCCAAGTGCTATTCCAATAATGAGTTGATACTCACTTTAGGTTCCAAACCTTTTGAGTTCAACTGGTCAAACCAAAGGAAAAATGTTGCTAGAGAAAATTAGGGAAAAGTTAAAAAAGAAAGAAACGATGGTAATTGAGTAGAAAAAACTTTACCCTAATTTATATATGTGTTGATGATAAACAGAAGGAAAACTGCATGTTAATAGTCTCCTAAGCTATCATTTTGTGACTCAGTCATTGGGAAAATGGTTGGGTTTTTCCCACTTGCTATTAGCCCTTGTTTTATGTTCATTACTGCTTGGGATCTCCCCATTTTACTTTCCTAGGATTGAAAGGCTTGTTTTATAAATTACTCGTGTGTGTTGTCATATTTGAGTTTTCCTATATCCTCAACCTTCACTGTCAAATTTTATACTGGTAGAGGTGTCTGTATGGTTTCTTTAGTGTATCTTGAAACCTATTTTTGGAAAACATAACTTGGGCTTGATAATCATTAGGGCAGCTATGTGTAAGTATGCAACTTACTTTTCCACCAAAGAACTGTCAACAGCTGCCAGCTTTTCTCGGCTGCACCTGTTGGCTTTCCTTGATCAATTTTTGATAATGAGAGTTAATACTGAATTTAATCAGACTTTATTAAGGGACTTTTTTTGCATCATTTTGATTTTTTAAATAAAACACTTCTGACTGATATGGAATGAGTTTCTGAAATACTTCATCTTTCCTCTACTATCTTCTTGTGACCTAATTTTTCTCATTGGATGTAATCAGTTTAAATATTCCTGTATTTGGTAACATCTAATCCTATGCCTTTAACAAATTGGTTTAAAGAGCTATGGAGAAACCAGCCTAGTCCTTTTAATTGTACATCCCAAGCCAGAAGTTTCCTCTGTAAGATTCATTTCAGTGGTTAGTCTTGTTCTGAGTATTTTAAACCATGTGTTCAATTTGGACTTCTTGATGTTTTGCCAAATCTCCCCCTCCTCCACATTATATATATAGATTTTTTTCCTCTGTGTGTGTGTTTAAGACATTAGTTTGATTGCACAGATCGGAAGATATTTGCCTGGCAGGCATATTTGCAGCTCAGATAGGTCCTGTGTGTTCTGCTCAGGGCTGAGTAGTTGGCTTTCATAAAGGCAGGAGCAGCTCCCACTCCAGGCAGCTTGAGGCAGCGAGAGGAAGGAGAGCAATGCAAAGCCACCCTTCTCCCCTGCTTTTTCCTTTGCTGCCTTTATGCTTTTGACAGTTTTCTGGAGATGAAGAGGGGTGATAGTTCTAGAGATGTTTTTGTAAGTGAGGTATAGTTCCTGTCTGTACGTCATACCTACTGACTCACCTAAATTATTAAACGTGGAGCAAGATGAGCAAATGGGATTAAGTTTTATTGAATTGTAGTTACAAGTGGAAAAAAGTATGACCTGTATGAAGAAGTAACAATATGTCAACCTGTTAAAAGCTATTAAAATTAAAATGTTCCTGTGTATGTGTACAAAATGCAAATAACATAACAAGGTAAAAATTACAGTGATCGATTTACAACAAAAAAAGAATCAACATTTTAGCTTTCCAGCTTGTTTGATTAATCAAGCACATTTAATCCTGAATCCATACCATTTCTACAACACAGTTTGGACAAAGTGCTATTGGAAATCAGCCAGAAAAGAAAAAAAAAAAAAAAAGGAAATCAGCCAGGTTTTAAAACTGCAATGTTAAGAGTGGATTGTCAGCTCTCCCAGAATTAGTGTAGATGAAGACAAAGAATTTATACTTAAACTCAGGCAATGGTTCTGGATTAGTGAGCAGCTAAGTGATTCTGCTGCTCTCAGTAAAAGTGGTGGAGGTTTAGAGCTCTACCTCGTGGCAGTATCCTTAGAAGGGACTTCTGATATTTCATTTCATAAACACTGAGAGCTTTCTATGGACTAGGCACTATACTGGCTCTGGGGATCAGAGGCAATTAGCTATCCACATACTCAAGTTGGTTAATGAGTCTAGTGTCATTTGTACCTTTAAAAAATAGAAAGGAATAAAGAAAAAGCACCTGCATTTGTCATCTTGAGTAAGTCTGGTAACTGTAACTAAAGTAATTTACCCAAGATTCAAAACCATAGTCCTTTTGGAGAAGGTAGATGTCGGATGCACTGTGGCTATCAGGCACACAGAGGTGGTGAATAAACATGGTTGGTATTTGTTAAGTGTGAATTGAAGATAAAAAGACTCATCTTAAGCAAGGTCTGTGATTTAATGGGTTTTAATCTACCCAGTTTGTTTCCAATTATTCCTTAAGGTACTAGTCTGACTAGTACTACAGAGTTATAATCTTCCAAAATTTCATATTAGCTTTGCCTAACATGCAGTGTTCATGTGAATGCTAGTTGGACTTTGGGAATCAGGCCATTGAAAACTTGCAGGAAAGAGCTACCCAAATGCATCAAGAAATGTGATTCTGTGCTTGAAAAACCAGTGATACTAATTTAAAGGATCATTTGGTTGATTTGCCATGTGATTTGAGATTTCACTTGTTTTTAAAACATCCACTCAAATGTGTTGGTTCTTTCACAGCCAGACTTTCAGAACTAGCTGTCAAACTGGGAAAGCCCCAGTCACACTTCTGTGCTGGCACAAGGCCCAGAATGCAGATGGTTCAAACAGAAAACTGAATGGGATGGAGAGATAAGAGGACCTTTTTAGCATTTCTTAATATGCAAAACAAAATTTCCAACCTTGGTCTATTGAAGTACAAGTATTTTAACAGTTCTTTTAAGACCATCTAGATAATTTAAAATCTAAGCATTAAAAAAAATCTTAACTGATATTTGTTTTAAATAAAAACTGACTAGTGCCCCTTTATCTTATCTACAGTTTTGAGAGGCAAGCATTTTTTTTTCATCTCAAAGAAATGTTATCATTTCTATGCTGGATTGCATTTTAAAATAAGGTGTACCAGTAAGCTTTCATTATTTTCATAACTACAAAGGGAAGGAAAGGGCTTTGCACGACAGATCTCCAGTTTTCACCGATCAGGCAGGATGACTCTCTCTGCCTGGTAAATACAGGAACAGGCTTTGAAAAGTGAAGGGTTTTGGCCCAGACCCTCACGCTGAAGACTAATGCAGGCCCTCACGGTGCCCTGTCCAGGGAAGCTCCTCCTCCTAGAGGGTGGTCTCGCCGTCAGCGTCTCTCCCATATCTGTCCATGTCTGTGAAGTCACACTCTGGCTCCATCTCTATTTTCACCTGTGGCACCATGAAGACGGGGCTCTGTGAGTAGCTGTAGGCAGGTGAGGCTGGACAGGAGATTTTGAAGTGCAGGGTGATGCTGAATGAGAAAGAGAGGAGGGAAGAATGATTTTTCTAGGGTATGGTGTTTTTAAATGCTATCTCCCAGAACAGGGTTCTAGGGCAGACAGTTCTGTCTTTGCTGTTGATCTCTTAGCACTTAGCACAGGAACTAGCAGTATCCTATCTGCTCGGCCTTCAGCGGTCACAGTTACTGCTCTTGCCCTACTTCAACCTATTTTCCACATGGTTGCCAGAGTGAACTTCTGGATCATGAACCTGACTGGTCCCCCATTGTTCAAAGGAGAGAATTCATGCTCCTTAGCCTGGCGAGACAAGAACCTTCTGTGCTCGAACTCCTGCTTGCAGTTTGCCCTGTTCTTTGCCCTGTGTCTCTGTAGTATTTCAGGCCTCTTCTCGGTACCTGCAGGGCCTTTTCTCTCTTTTTTCCTTTTCTGTGCACACCCGGTAGACTCCTGTTTATTGTTCCCAGATTCTCTGGGTAAGGCTGATCCCTCCCTTAGATTCCTGTCCTTTCTCTGAGGTGTGCTCCGTTGCTCTTGGCACAAGGTGGTGTATATCTTTGTTCATACGTCTGTCTTTCTCTAGGCCCAGGGATTAAGCGCCATACCTGGTAGATCATGGATGCTAATCTGCTAAACTAGGTCATGTTGCTGAGTTTCTTTTCTTCACTGAAATGGAATCCTGCTATTTAGTCATCTTTGCTTCCATCTACTTTCATAGATTCAGTAAAATACCAGTGTAGTTGAGGTACCATTACCATTTATGAAATATTCTGCATTTTTGACCTTGTCCTATGCTTTGAGTCCTTTAACAGGGTTTTGGAGATATTCTATCCTGATCCAAATTCTCTCTCCATTAACTGAAATTGGAGCAATTGGACATTCAATTTTCTATAGGCTACTTTAAAATGAAAATAAATCAAGGTAGACAGAGTGCTTTTCTCCTAACACATTTGTTTATAGAGATCAGTGGCATGAGGGGCACAGGAGCCCTGGCTCGGGAAGTGGGATGAGGTGGCAGGCAGATATGTCATTTGGACTTGACACTCCTGGGCTGCAGTGGCCTTGGGCCTAACGCTTGTACTGGTGATAAATCTCATCTGGGCAATGTGATAACAGCTTGGCTTATAACTCAGAAGATCCCTTGGGTGATCTACACTCTCTGGTACGTGTGTCTGACAGTCTTCTGGGTGGGTGCCATCTATATCTGGAGTCAGCTGCCTCTGGTCCTGGGACAGCCCATGCTTGTCCTGTTGGATCTAGCATGGTGCCTCCAGCCCAGTTTAGGGTGAACTGTGGGAGTATGACTGCCCTCACCGTCTTCCATAGTGATGACTGAGGCAGACTCTATTGACCCTCAATTCCTCTTTTCCATTTTTGATCCCTTTCCTTGTTTTCAGTCATCAAGCAGTCCCACCTGTTTTGAGGGTGGCTTCTCATTAAAAACAGCAAGGAATCACATTGTTGGCATGGGAGTTGCTGAGCCTTGAATTCTTTCTTGACTATTTTTATATCCACTTGATTATTGATATTTATTTTCCTTGATAGCTTTTCTCACCTTTGCTAATTAACCATGCTGTTATTTTATTCCACAGAGTATTAAAGTGCTTGGTGTTTTGATCCTTAAAGTTCACTTATCCTGGCTTTCAATAATATATACTCAAATCATGTCTAGTTTCTATTGTCTTTTTTTCAATATTTACTTTCAATTTTCATTCTACTTACTATTTTATAATAATTTCCTTTACCAAACTTGAATACGCTTGTGAGCTGTCATCACATTATGTCAGTAAGAGGACAGATTTGTTATCTGAGAGTTCATCAGGTCTGTGCCTTTGTGTCCTGTGGTGGAGCAGCAAAGGCCCTTTACTGAGACACTGGCTTGAGAAATCGTAGTCATTCAAGCCATTGCTTATTCTCTTAGCTAACACCCAAAGAGTCTGTCTCATGGCTATTACCTTCGGTCAAGTTCTGAATCACTGAAGGAAGAATCAGAGTGAGTAACTCCAACTGGAAGATCTTTGTCCTGGCAGGAAAATTGAAGTGTCAGATTGGAGCAGGTTGAGAACCATCCTGGAGAACACTCTGTTTCTCCAGTGCTTCCCTCCCCCATTTCCTCTCCTTTCTGTTCTCTGACCCCATGGCCAGTGCTACACAAGATGAGTGCAGGGACCCCGCAGATGGGTGGCTTCCGCTTCAGTTATTCCTTCACCCGGAGGTAGGTGGGAGGCACGGCAAGGGCCAGGGGGAAATGAGGAAGGGAGGTGGACGTATACAGAGAGGAGAGGAGAAGGTGAAATGCAACAGGAAGAAGAGCTTCTGTGGGAGAACATAATGGGAAGCCCCTTTGCTGGAAGGCCCTTGTGGGGGCTGGCAGGATCCCTAAAATCTGGAAGTGGCAAGCCCTTAGGAGCACCAGGGTCAGGACTCATGTTGTGATCTTTCAGACTACGCCCAGGATAGACTATGTTGTCTTGATGACAGGACTGTCCACCGATAGGAAGCTGAGGTTGGGAGTGGGTAAAGACAGCAAAAGAAATCCCCCAGGCTCTTCATAAGCCGCATCTGATCCTTCCGGGGTAGGTTCCCTTTCAACATGTGGAAGGTGCTTGTGACTCATTCAGGATCTTGGGGACCAACCCCTAAGACCTTGACTAATTTATAATCCTAGTGTGATGCTACTTGCTCTCCCAAAGGGAGCAGTTCAGCTGGGATCTGAGCTCTCAATCATTTCAAAAATCACAGGAAAACGTCCGAGGCTCAACAGGTTATGTTTGGATTAGTGCATCTGAAACAATGCAAGAGGGGGCAGGCTGGTGGCATGGGCAACTGGGGGCACTAGGGGGATAGGGGGTAAGGAAGGAAAGAGGGGGTTTGCCCACACTAAAGTGAAGATCACTGAAATCTATATAGTCTGATTTGGGGCTTCCATATGGTTGGAGTCCCAATTCTTATAGCCCAGTTCTCTTTGAATTATGTCTAGCACAGGAGTCCTAAGACCAATAGATCTGAGTTAAACATGAAAACCCTTGAGGAAGAGGTGGAGGATTAGTAGTAAGTGGGAAGGGAGAGACACCATGTGTTTTACTTACTGTTAATGCAGAACACACAGAAGAACTGTGCAAAAAAGATCTTCACGACCCAGATAATCACCCTGGTGTGATCACTCGCCTAGAGCCAGACATCCTGGAAGGTGAAGTCAAGTGGGCCTTAGAAAGCATCACTACGAAGAAAGCTAGTGGAGGTGATGGAATTCCAGTTGAGCTGTTTCAAATCCTGAAAGATGATGCTGTGAAAGTGCTGCACTCAATATGCCAGCAAATTTGGAAAACTCAGCAGTGGCCACAGGACTGGAAAAGATCAGTTTTCATTCCAATCTCAAAGAAAGGCAATGCCAAAGAATGCTCAAACTACTGCACAATTGCACTCATCTCACATGCTAGTAAAGTAATGCTCAAAATTCTCCAAGCCAGGCTTCAGCAATATGTGAACCATGAACTTTCTGATGTTCAAGCTGGTTTTAGAAAAGGCAGAGGAACCAGAGATCAAATTGCCAACATCCACTGGATCATGGAAAAGCAAGAGAGTTCCAGAAAAACATCTATTTCTGCTTTATTGACTATGCCAAAGCCTTTGACTGTGTGGATTACAATAAACTGTGGAAAATTCTGAAAAAGATGGGAATACCAGACCACCTGACCTTCCTCTTGAGAAACCTTTATGCAGGTCAGGAAGCAACAGTTAGAACTGGATATGGAACAACAGACTGGTTCCAAATAGGAAAAGGAGTACATCAAGGCTGTATATTGTCACCCTGCTTATTTAACTTATATGCAGGGTACATCATGAGAAACGCTGGGCTGGAAGAAGCACAAGCTGGAATCGAGATTGCTGGGAGAAATATCAATAACCTCAGATATGCAGATGACACCACCCTTATGGCAGAAAGTGAAGAGGAACTCAAAAGCCTCTTGATGAAAGTGAAAGAGGAGAGTGAAAAAGTTGGCTTACAGCTCAACATTCAGAAAACGAAGATCATGGCATCTGGTCCCATCACTTCATGGGAAATAGATGGGGAAACAGTGGAAACAGTGTCAGACTTTATTTTTCTGGGCTCCAAAATCACTGCAGATGGTGACTGCAGCCATGAAATTAAAAGACGCTTACTCCTTGGAAGGAAAGTTATGACCAACCTAGATAGCACATTAAAAAGCAGAGATATTACTTTGCCAACTAAGGTCCATCTAGTCAAGGCTATGGTTTTTCCAGTGGTCATGTATGGATGTGAGAGTTGGACTGTGAAGAAAGCTGAGCACCGAAGAATTCATGCTTTTGAACTGTGGTGCTGGAGAAGACTCTTGAGAGTCCCTTGGACTGCAAGGAGATCCAACCAGTCCATTCTAAAGGAGATCAGTCCTGGGTGTTCATTGGAAGGACTGATGCTAAAGCTGAAACTCTAGTACTTTGGCCACCTCATGCGAAGATTTGACTCATTGGAAAAGGAGGGATTGGGGGCAGGAGAAGAAGGGGACGACAGAGGATGAGATGGCTGGATGGCATCACTGACTCGATGGACGCGAGTCTGAGTGAACTCCGGGAGTTGGTGATGGACAGGGAGGCCTGGCGGGCTGCGATTCATGGCGTCGCAAAGAGTCGGACATGACTGAGCGACTGAACTGAACTGAAGTGAACTGAACTAATTCCTGGCATGTGGTAGGTACTCAAATATTTACTGAAATGAATCAATGAAAGAATATTTGTCTTTAAAAGGCACTTAGACTCCGGTTTCTTTGTTTGCAGAACCTAACTTTCAAATCATCTAACTCATTCACACAGGGGAGTTCCCTGGGGGCCTAGTGGTTAGGATTCTGGGCTTTCACTGCTGTGACCCGGGTTCAATTTCCTGGTCGGGGAGCTGAGGCCCTGTAAGCTGTGCAGCATAGCCCTTTGGGGCAGCGGGGTGGTGGTGGGGGGGGTGGAAATCAATGAAAAACATGTGGACAGGGATTATGGGCCTCTTACCTTCCTTGAAGAGGACAGTAATCAAGGACCAGGGGAGTTTGGGCCTATCACTATCATCAGAAGATGGTTTAATCATCACCAGTCAGTCAGCAAGGGCTTGCCTATGAGCAACTTTGATCTGCAAAAGGCAGGGTTGCTAGAATAGTTGATGGTGGAGGCAGGGATATGGGTTTGGGTCAGACTGGGAGAATGGGAGCCAGACATGGTTATTAGGAATGGCATGGGCAGCTTAGTATATGGGAAATGATCAAAGTGGGGAATGGTTTTCTTATTCCCTCCTACACATGACCATCTTGGATGAGTCACTTCCATTTTGGGGACAGTTTCATCATTTGTAATGAACACTTGAAGTAGACAATCTAATCCCCAAATATTTTGTGATTTACTATAAATTCAGGACTGGCTTCTCGTCTGTTGACTCACTGTTTTAGGGTGAGATGGGGAAGAACATGGGAGAAGAGAGGGGCTGATGGGGCAACTGAGAGGTCCCAGACATCTGGGGAACGGGTTACTCTTTCAGTGAGGACCTGTGCCTCTTTCCCCACCTCCCTCCCCAGGACCCTAGGGACAGCTCCGAGCAAGACTCGGCCCCAGTCTTTCCACTTGCCCAGGAATCCAGTCTACTAATGAGTCCCCATTAGCACCCTCCCCCAGGCCTGCTGTGTCCTTTGGAGGTCAGTAGTCATAACCTTGATGATGCCTCCCGAGGCTTCTGCGCTGTCCCCTCTGGGGCCTGTATTGCTGTTACAGTGAGCCCAGGGGTCCACAGGAATTGGAGACAGTAGGCCTGGCCCACCTTTTCCCTGGGTGAGGGGGCTCATACATTCTGGCCTACACTAATGGTATTCACAGAAACAGACGTGATCTCAGCACATCAGACCAAGGCTGGGCCTGGGCAGTGCCCCCTGGCTCCCTGAGAAGCCACCCCTCCCCGGCCATGGCAGAGGTGGAGGGAGGGTCTTGATCCCTCCCATCAGCTGAGGCCTCCCATCCTCCCCACCTCCTCGTCACTGTCCTCATGGCCCCCTTTCCTTCTCTTCTTCTTATCCGCCTCCTTTTTCTCCTTCTCTGGAAGGATGTTGTCAATCCAGGCCAGGTCATGCTGGGAAAAGATGAGGTCCAGAAGCCTTCGAACAATGATGAGACCCAGGATCTGTGGTGAGAGTTCAGAGAAAACCATGGGTTCAAGGCCCCACACTCCGGTATTTTTTTTTTTTCCCCTCCCTCAGTCAGCTATGTTTAGGGACTTTTGCTGGTATCTTTGGAACCTTCTCAAAACTTACCCCAAACAATGGTTCCCCTCCCACCCATCTTGGTTCCTCTCATCTGGCCCTTCCTCAGTTGAGTGACAGCTGAGGTGGGAAGCCAGAGGGGGACCATGGGTGGAGAACTAGTTATTCTTTAAATTAGTGGTTCTCAAACTTGAACTTGCATCAGATCACTTGGCAGACAGTTAACACACACATCTGCATCTCTGAACAAGAGGCTGCATCTCCTGGCAGAGGTGTTCCTGCTGCAGATTCAGGAATTAGACTCTGAGATCAACTGTGCCTATGGCCCCATTTCTAAGAGCTGCCAATCTCTCTGCTAACAGAAGCTGGATGCTGCCATATTTAAAGGAAAGGCTAGAAAGTTTGTGTTTTTTTCAGGATAAACAAAGGCAAAACATGCATTCTTTGGAGAAGATTAAACACTGACCTTTTAATAAACACAGTGGGTCCAAGTAGCTACTTTTGAATATTGTCCCTTCACCCCCAAGAACTGGCCATTAAATGAGGTCAGGGAGAAAACCATCCAGCGACATTTAACACTGGGTCCTGTGTCTCGGGAGCAAGCAGAGCTAGGGAGTTGGACAGACCTGGTTTTCAAAAATCCTGGCTCTGAAAACAGATCATGGTTACTAGGGGCAAAGGTGGAAAGAAGGGCTGTCTTCGCAGGGACAACACAGAATTTTAGAGGTGACAGAACTGTTCTGTTTCATGACTATGGTGGTGGAATCACTATTCTGTGATTTATCAAAACTCATAGAATAGCAGAGTGAATTTTATTGCATGTGAATTAAAAAGCATCAATGTGGGGGAAGGGATGAATCTTGGCTCTAGTCCTTTCTGGTTGTATGACTTGAGTCACTCACAGCCTCAGGGTTCCAGCCTATAATATGGGGTTACTAGTAGTTCTTAGGGCCAGTGACAACTAAATGAAACAGCACTCAGTCCCTGCCCTTCATCACTCTTGAACTCCCCACTGTTGGAGAGGATCCATTTCACATTCCCTGGAGTGGTGGTTTTCAACCTTGGATACAGAGTTATGCTTACCTGTAAACTTACTACAAACACCAATGCCTGGGTTTTTCTAAGATTCTGTCTTAATCGATCTGTGGGTGAGGCCCACATGTACTTTTATAAAGCTCCCAAGTGACTCTTACGAACAGCCAGGGTCAAGAAACACTAACTAGAGCCCTCCCAGGATATTTCCGATCTCCTCTGTGTCCTCAGTTTGGCCCCTATTCCAGCCCTGCAGGCTTTGGGGCCGACCTAGGGCTTCCCCAGAGCATTAGCCCATGGTAACCCCCTCCGTTTCCCAGGTCCCAGCAGGGGCAGAGCCCACTGCGCCCCACGAGGACAGATGCAATGTGCTGTGGGCTTTTCTCCTTTTCCGTTTTAATTTTGGAATAATTTAAAACTTACCCACAATTTCAAGAACAGCCAAAGAATTCTCACATACTTTCCCCAGCCTCTCCAAACAATGACATGTTAATGACATTAAACTTTGAAGTTCTAAATCTCTGATTCTAGCTCTCCCTATCCCCCCCCTTCATTTTTTCAAATTCAGTTATATGGAAAGGTGGACTTAGCATAGCTCTACTTCTGCACTTGGTTTGAATTTTGGCGGTGGGGCTCTCAGTCTCCTTGCTGAATGTGCCCAGCTCCATCGCACCACAGAGAAGGGGAGTTTGGGTGGCTTTTGCTTCCTCACTGAGCCGCCCTGACCTGAGCTGGGTGGAGGCGGGCGTGTGCATTGTCGCTACAGTATCCACCCACCACACACAACTTCTGCCCCCTCTAAGCCTCTGCATTCCACCATCAACCCCCCAGCTCCATCTGGCCTGGAGTCACAACCCAAATCTTGATCCGTGCCTGCCTTTGTGACCCCAAGAGAGTCAGGCCACTGTGGAGGAGACTAGGGTGGGTCTCCCCATGGACACCTTCCCTGGCTGACCCTGCAGAGCGAGGAGGGAGAAGCCTGTGCCCCTCTTACCATGATTGGGAAGATGATGGCGGCCACTGTGGACTTGAGGACCCAGAGCACAGCCAGGCAGAGTATCTGCACCAGGGTGAAGAGGTGGATCCGGCGCAGCGGCACGTGCCGCAGGAAGGCATGGTCTGGCTGGTGCTTGGCGGGCATCAGGAAGAGTTTGCAGCGATCCCAGAACTGGTGAGGACAGTGTGAGCCTCAGCCAGGCCTTGGGGACCCTGCTGGTCCTGCTGGGGGCTTGGATCTGGTAGAATGGGTGCCACAGCAGGGTCTCACTGAGGGGAGCCCCTGGTCAGGTCTCGAGGATGCAAAGGAGGGGGAATGGAGGTCTAGGAGGAGGTATCATGAGATTTTATGGGGGGCTGCTGAGCTCTTGAGGAGGGGTACAGCCCTGGTGCAGGCCCCAAAAAACACTCCACTTTCAAGGAAAATGCAACTTGAAAGCAACACAAGCTATCCAAGACATCTGGTATATCATGGTAAGTAACAAAATGTTTTCTTCCGTGCAGCTTGCCTTAGCAAAGAGAGAGGGGTAGTGGAAATGCTCATAGGAATCAGCGTGATCTGGGTTTTGAGTTCTGAACCTGTTTCTTCATCTGTAGACTGAGGACCTAAGGACCTAAGGGTCCTTACCTGTATGCCATTCAGGGAGGCCACACCCATGTAGAGGAAGACTCCATACAGCACCGGCAAAGGGATGTACTGAAACGAGAGGGGAGGCAGAGCTCTGGACTGGGCCGCACCCACAGCAGGCTGTTGGCCACTCTGTTCAGGATGGGAGTGTCTGCCAAGTCACGGAGGCAGCCTGGTCAACCTCAGCTTTCCCCCAAGTGTTAGAAGAGCTGGAATTTTGGAGGAACAGAGCATCTGTGAGCACATCTGGAGCCAGAGTGTCCTTGAGGGAGGAGATGGTCTCTGGGGCTCTGTTGCCCCTTCTATAGCCCAGTGAACAGCTGCTCACCCAGCCTCCCCACCCCCCACCATCTTTATGCCCTACAGAAGCCGTGTAGTCCGGCTGAAGATTAACCTTCTGGAACGTGGCAAATCTCTACAGACTGCTCGTTCGTGCCAGCCCCTTCCCACCTCCAGCCCCAGCTAAGGGCCCCCCTAAACTGCACTGCTCGGCTTGGAGGGGGCTGGTGACACTCGATGAGCTTACCTATTAGTGGGGAGTACCTGCTGAGGAACAAAACTCATGCAACGTATACAATCAGGTAAAAAAGAAGCAGAACAGAGTGCATGAGGTGACCGCCACTGGGCGACAACCAACTGCTGATGGTTTTGTGGGTAGCTGTCCTTCCTATCATGCTCTCGGGCAGTTTGCTTTTTCAAACATGGGATCATATCACTCATACTGGTCTACAGTGGGCACTGTGACTCTTTAGAAGATTTCTGAGGTATGTCTCCACTGTCTAAGCTGCGTCTTTTCTCCTTCTCTTTACCTGCACAAAGCTGGTTTGCCCCCTCCCAGGGCTGCTGTGCTGAACACTTGCAAGAACACAAAGTCCTATATCCAACTTTTAGAAGTCCATTTAAGAATGCTGGCAAATCCAAACAAA
Organism: Ovis aries; assembly: GCF_016772045.2. Lineage (NCBI taxonomy): Eukaryota > Metazoa > Chordata > Mammalia > Artiodactyla > Bovidae > Ovis > Ovis aries. Next base: position 96,075,477 of record NC_056056.1, read on the forward strand.
TCAGCAGCCTCTCATTTAAAATAAACTAGGCTGTGTTCATTTTTTAAACTCAAAGCATGATTTGGACCCACATGCTATGAACGTTACTCTACAACATTTGAACTTAAAGGAAACATGGGTCCGTGACATCATTCCATTTGTATATGACTTAGGAGGTTTCTGCCTTATTATTAAATAAGGTAAAAATTTCAACTCATCAACAGACAATTGGTTTAATAAATGTGGGTATATTTCTATATATCTACAGATATGTATACATCATACATACAATGGAGTATTATTCTATTACACAGCAATAAATGAAATATTGCCATTTGTACAACATGGATGGACCTAGAGAATATCATACTAAGTCAGACAAATATTATATGACATCACTTACATGTGAAATCTAAAAAATAATACAAATGAATCTGTATAAAGCAAAAAGGCTCACAGATGAAGAAAAGAAATTTACTGTTACCAGAGGGGAAGGGAGAGGGAGGAATAAGTTAGAGTATGGGATTAACAGATACACACTACTGTAGATACAACATTTAAACAACAAGGATCTACAGTACAACACAGACAAGATCCAATATTTTGTAATAACTTATAATGGAAAATAGTCTGAAAAAAATCGGCCTAATCAGCCTCATAGTGTGGGAGCAATGAAGAGAGAAATGAAATCTTAAATAAAAGATTAAGCTATAATCTGTAACAACACAAATCTTTTAACTAATTTATTTTTGGCTGCACTGGGTCTTAGTTGCTGCGTGTGGTTGAGGACAGTGGGGCTACTCGCTGGTTGCAGCTGCAGGCTTCTCTCGGCAGTGCCTTCTCTTGTTCAGCACATTTTCAATAGTTGTGACACATGGGCTTAGTTGCCCCACAGCTTGAGGAATCTTCCTGGGACTGGGGATCAAACCCATGTCCCCTGTATTGGCAGGGAGATTCTTAACCACTGGACCACCAGGGAAGCCTGGCACAAATTTAATATGGCTTAAAACTTCTGTTTAGCTCTAATGAGTGTGAAAACCACATCAAACAGAAGAACTGGACTGTCTTAGTTTGCAGTTACCAGTGACTGATTATCATCACCTCATTATTAAGCCTAGGGAATTGTTTCCAGTCTTGCCATTTGTGTATTAAAAAGCAAAGACATCACTTTGCTGAGAAAGGTCCATATAGTCAAACTTATGGTTTCTTCCAGTAGTCATGTACAGATGTGAGAGCTGGACCCTAAATAAGGCTGGGCATCAAAGAACTGATGCTTTTGAATTGTGGTGCTAGAGAAGACTCTTGAGAGTCCGTTGGACTGTAAGGAGATCCAACCAGTCAAACCTGAATATTCATTGGAAGGACTGATGCTGAAGCTGAAGCTCCAATACTTTGGCCACCTGATGTGAAGAATCGACTCATTAGAAAATACCCTGATGCTGGGAAAGATTGAAGGCAAAAAGAGAAGAGGGTGGCAGAGGATGAGATGGTAAGATAGCATCACTGACTCAATGGACATGAAATTGAGCAACTCTAGGAGATAGTGAAGGACAGGGAAGCCTGGTGTTCTGCAGTCCATGGGACTGCAGAGTCAAACACCACTTAGCAACTGAACATCTTGTCATTTGCAGGCTGAAAGAGCTTTCTCAGAAAATCTGAAAGGCCTGTGACATTACACTCTGACCAGTGATGGGGCTGTGATCTAGAATTCTAGATTAATTGATGCAAATCGTTCTTGGATATCCATGGAGGAGCTTTTCTCAAATATTAATGACAGAGTAAAGCGGCAAAAAGGTGCCTCTAGTGTCAGCTTTATACCACTTGCTAAAGCAAAGAACAAGGATCACAATCCTACAAACATAAGGCCTTCCTATATAATTTGAGTCTGAGACTGTGAGAACAATATGGGGACAAAAGGGGAAGCTTCTGATATGATCAGGAGTTCCTCTGAGGCAGTATGCAGAAATTCACAATCCTGACAAGCTGTGGTGAGTTGCAAAGAAAACAGTAAAACAAGAAAAACCCTTTGGGGCTTGGAAAGAACTGAGAATCTGCAGAACTGAGTATGCAAGACATTTATGCTGCCCATCAGATGCACAGCCACTTCATCCCCCAGTGCCCTTGTTTGGCAAGATAACCAAATATTTGCAAATTGGTGATGGAAGGACTGAAAATTATCACTGATACTCTAATAAACATCACTGTATCTAATGTCAGTCTAACCATTCATTGATTCAGAGAGATGGGTAGGAGGTGGTTTTGTTCCTTGCTGCTCAAAGTGTGATCTTTGGACCAGCATGATTTGGTACCATTGGTGAGTTTGTTAAAAATGCAGAATTTGGGGGCCCCCACACAGCTAATGAATCAGTATCTTCATTTAACACAATTTCCAGATGATTTTTAATACACATGAACGTTTGAGAAGTCCTGGAACAGAACTGGCCCAGAAACAGGTGAGGTTCATAAATGATATAGAAACAATAATAACAATAAAAACACTAACAATTAGGATCTAACTTACACCCTCAAAATCTGCAGCATCTTCTCTTTTTGGCTACATAAATAAAAACTAAAAATTTCAACTAAAGCATGGCCTTGGGTAAATAGTTCTCTAGTCTAAGTTCTCAATGAGTCTAGTACTTGCCTATGTTGATAGAACTAGGAAAATTTAGAGTTGCAAAAACTTAAACAAGCTTCATGGAAAATTTTCTTGATTGGAAATAAATTCTGGGATTGTATCTAGTAACTCAAATCTGTTTTAAAATTGTATTTTTCTTGAACTGGCTATACCAAATATCTCTACCTAGAGTCAATCTCATGTTTAGTACTGGTGTCAACTAGTGGCTTCCCTGGTGGCTCACTGGTAAAGAATCCGCCTGCATTGCAAGAGATACGGGTTCGATCCCTGAGTCAGGAAGATGCCCTGGAGAAGGAAATGGCAACCCACACTCCAGTACTCTTGCCTGGGAAATCCCGTGGACAGGGAAGCCTGGGAGGCTACAGCCCTTGGGATCACAAGAGCTGGACACAACTTAGCGACTAAACAACAGCAACAAACTAGTGATAATGCTTTAATCACCTAACACGTTTGAAATCCTTGATCTAGACCTTGATATAATTAAATCAGAAATCTTAAATCTTATGGTCAATAAGACCTGAGATGTCTTTCCTGTTATAAAATGTGTCAAAAAGATTAAATGATTTTATATATTTCAACTCATTATAAAAGAGTGGCAGCCAGATTTTTCAAATCCTTCTGTGAGAAAATGCAATAACAGTATCAGAGCATTTGGAGCTATAATAAACCCCATAAAAACTTTTTCATGACAGCTAAAGCAATAAGGAACATTTCCCCATAGATGGCATCTTACCCTGTTTATAGAGCCTGTTTTTCTCTTCTTTTTGCTGCACTGCCTTGCTTGCGAGATCAGCTCTCCAACCAGGGATCGAACCCAGGCCACGGCAATGAAACTGCAACTCCTAACCACTGGACTGCCAGGGAATTTTCTCATTTTTCCCCCCCAGGGCTGAAATTTTATTAAATTTTTTTTATTGCAAGATACTTGCTTTACAATATTGTGCTGGCTTCTGCCATATATCAACATGAATCAGCCACATATATATATATATATGTCTCCTCCCCCTTGAACCTCCCTCCCATCTCCCACCCCCTTCTACCCCTCTAGGCTGGCATAGAGCACTGGGTTGAACTCCCTGAGTCACACAGCAAATCCCCACTGGCTCTCTATTCCACACGTGGTGATGTACGTTTCCACGCTCCCCTCTCCATCCGCCCCGCCCGCTCCTCTCCCACCGTGCCACAAGTGTGTTCTCAGGGTCTGCGGCTCTACCGCTGCCCTGCAGACAGGCTCAGCAGTGCCATCTTTCTAGATTCCATGCACGCGCGTTAATATACAACGTTTGTCTTTCTCTTTCTGACTTCACTCTGTATAATAGGCTGTATAATAGGTTCATCCACCTTATTAGGACTGACAAATGCATTCTTTTTCTTAAAGCTGAGTAATACACATTGTATAATGTACCACAAACAATAAATGCTGGAGAGGATGTGGAGAAAAGGGAATCTTCTTGCACTGTTGGTGGGAATATAAACTGATACAACCACTCTGGAGAACAGTATGGAGATTCCTTAAGACACTAGGAAAAAAACTACCATATGACCCAGCAATCCCACTACTGGGCATGTACCCTGAGGCAACCATAACTGAAAGAGAAGCGTGCACCCCAATGTCTGTTGCAGCACTTTTGGCAAGAGCTAGGACGTGGAAGTGGCCTGGATGTCACTGACACATGAATGGATACAGAAATTGTGGAGATGTATATATATATACACACACACACAATGGAATGTCCCTCATTTTAAAAATATCTATTTATTTGTGCTGGGTCTTAGTTGCGGCATGTGTGAGATCTAGTTTCTTGACCAAGGATTGAATCTGGGCCCCCTGCATTGGGAGCCCCAGAGTCTTACCCGCTGGACCACCAGGGATGTCCCCTCATTTGTTTTTATAAGATGCATAAATTAATAAGCAAATACAGTCCACAAGCTTTTTGTGTGGAAAATTGCAGCAGAAAGGAGTTTCCATTACTGCTTAGAATAGGAAACTCTATTTTACCAAAGAATGAGCAATGATTACACATCATTTAAAGTATGACCATCAAAGGCCTTGGCAATAGCATATCTTATGCACAGAACTATTTTCATCCCAATTACTTTAAGTGTATTCCCTGGGCATGCTGTTGATATTTATGTTAAGAAGATAGACAATATTAGTGCAAAAACAGAAGTTTACTAAAGTCAGGGAAAGAATCCGCCTGCAGGTGGGGGACTTGGGTTCGATCCCTGGGTTGGGAAGATCCCCCGTAGGAGGGCATAGCAACCCATTCCAGTATTCTTGCCTGGAGAATCTCCATGGGCAGAGAAGCCTGGCGGGCTACAGTCTGTGGGGTCACAAAGAGTAAGACATGACTGAGAGACTAAGCACAGCCCACAGCAAACAGGAGTATAAAACCCTGGAAGATTTATACTCATAATGTGTCCATAAGATAACTGATTAAAGTGCAAATGGAACAGAAGGAGGGAAATGAGTGGAATTTTCTAATTGCTTTATGTTCCATTCAAATACAAACAAGAGCTTGTGAGAAATGACTAAATAGCTGAACACTCAACAGCTGGGGCAGCCAGGCCTCTCTCAGGGAGGCAGACACTGCACCTGCAGTGTTCGTAGGAACGTTTGGCTCCTAAAGTGCCTGTTGGAGCTTTTTTAACACACACACTCAGCTGTTCGACAGTATTGGGATTGACAGGCACAATGGTTCTTTGGGAGCCTCTCCGTAAAAGCAAATATTCCCCGACCATTTAGAATACTCTTTTAAATTAACAAAACGTCCCTCTCTCCCCCATTGTATATAATCTGTTTCCTGCAAAACAGAAACATCCCTTAAAAAAATTATTCAATACTGTTTGGTTGTGTTCAGCACCGATTCTCAAGCCAGAAATTTTTCCCATCATAAATCAATCAACATCATGGTTCATTAGTCTTTTTTTTTTGTTTGTTTCCACAAGCTCACCCCTGAATGAACCATTCTGGGAGATATATGCTCCAAATATATTCCTCATTGCTATCACCTCTTCCAGCTGATCCAAAGGGACTATTTGTAGCTATAGTATGAGGAAAAAGTCACTTATGTGACCGAGACAGAGGAGCAGAAAACAGGCCCAAAAGCAGTGACAGAAGCCTCCCCCTGCAAGTTTTAAACTTCAGAAAGCAAGCGAACAAGGAGGCCAAAACCTGCAAAATGGAAAAAACCAATTTAAGAAGCCACTGATTTAAGCAAGGATGGAACTTGGCAGAACTTTCTGAAGGAAGTGTCCTCCAGAAAGGTGAGGGTGGACCCTGGGAGGGGTAAGATAGTGCTGGTGCTGATAGTAAAAGTGAACTCGCTCAGTCGTGTCTGACTCTTTGTGACCCTATGGATTGGGGCCTACCGGGCTCCTCTGTGCATGGGATTCTCCAGGCAAGAGTACTGGAGTGGGTTGCCATTTCCTTCTCCAGGGGATCTTCCCAACCCAGGGATTGAACCCAGGTCTCCCACACTGTAGGCAGACGCTTTACCGTCTGAGCCACCGGGGAGGTCCAGGGAACAGAGATGTAAAGGGTGTGATATTACAGAAAACAGCAGTGAGGATGGGATATCTTTGGCCTGCTAGGGGCCACGTGGAGAGCCTGTTCCACGCTCTGAAGCATCAGGCCAGCACCTTCTCAGATGGACAGGGCCCTTGCAGAGGGTGCAGAGCCTCACCTGCAGGATGGGAGCCAGGAAGACAGAGATCCCTGTCAGGATGAAGACGATGGTGCCAGTCACTCTCTGTTCCCTGGCAGAGAAGAGCACACGGTCAGGGTGGGCTGGGAGGCGCTCCACGGCATCCTAGCCTTCTGGGCACTTGAAGGCTGTGTCCAAGGCCCGGGGCTCTGCCTTGCTCTCCCATTCCAGAGAGTAAACCATTGACCTGAGGACAAGCTGCCCAGCACATGTGTAGAGAGTGAATCTGACTGAGGTGACATTTGTAGGGGCCTTCAGGAGGCTGTTCAGGGGGTGCTTGAGCCAGACTGACTTGGGTTTAATCCTGGCTCTGCCACTTACTAGCCATGTGGCATCAGTCAAGGTCCTAAACGTCTTCAGCATCAGGAGAATGTATTTCATGGCGCCCACCTGAGGGGTTGCTGTGAGGATGAAGTGGGAGATGAAGTGCTCATTATCCCTGCCTTTCAACTGTAACAGGACCTCACGTCTGTGGGACATGACTGATGAGGATGTAGGGGAAGGGGGCCAGGCTGCTGGCAGAGCAGGTACGGGGGCTGCAGGGCAGATGTGTTTTCTGGAGTGCTCAGACCCAGGCACAAGCCTGGAGGGAGCTTGGGGCTCTGCGGCAGACTTCTCAGGCCCAGACATCTGGGGCTTGGGGATCCAGGAGAGGACGCTGCCCTGACCCCAGGAACCGCTTGGGACCTGCTGGGTGGCCCAGGTATTCTCAGGCCATGGGCAGAGGTTCTTAGGACAGCCGTGTATGAGAACATCAGTGTCTGATGTGGGCTCACCCCAGAGCTCCTGAGGGCTGGAAGATGCGCTTCCCTGCCTGCAACAGGTTAGGGACCTGACTTGGGCATGAGCGGAGGGGCGAGGGAAGGCACAGAAGTGACAGGCCATGGGCTACAGCCAGGGGCAGACGTGGTCCTGGAAAGGCTTTCTGGAGGAGTGAGATTGAGCAAGATGAGAACCCTGATTTGGGGGGTTTGAGGGATGGCATGGCAGGGAGTCTTAAAGAGGGGACAAAAACCAGGGCAGAAGGTGCTCTGTAGGAACCCTTGAGTGGCCTATATAGGCAAGAAGTGAGAGTGCGTGAAGGGGCTGGGGTGCACTGCTGGGAATCTGTTAAAAAAAACCCCACGACAGCTGAAGTTTTGTCTTCCCCTTCCCTCCCTTCAGAGCTATCACTCCCATCCCTGTGGTTCCTGGATTGTTAGAGAAGGGGCCCTATTCACCCAAATACCTCGATGGTAAGAAAAACCCACTTCCCCACCCCCTAGACTGACCCCAACTCCTGCTCGGGTGGTCCCCAGGCCCTGACCTTCACCTACCTGACCCCCAGGAACTGGGGCTGCTCCCCAGGGGCGCTGGTCTCTGTCTCCATCTTGAGGCTGTCGATGTGGGCGATGGAGATGACCGTGGCAGCCACGTACCAGGGGAGCCCCATGAAGGAGCAGAGGGCCATGAGGGTGCCGACCCAGAACAGGTCCAGATGGTAGCCAGCCGCCTTCTGCAGAGGCAGTGGGAGGGAGGAAGCTGTCTAGGGAGCCTGCTCCCAGCCACCTGTTGGGGTGGGGTGAAAGAGACAGAACTCCCCCAAAGCAGCCATTTTGCAGAAGAGGTTTTGAGGGCTCTCCTCAGCCTTCTAGACAGTTCTCTGCAAGGACTGCCACCCTAAGGTGGTCAGGCCTTACCACCCCCAGAGTTTGGTGAACCAGGGAACTGATGCAGGTCAGGGAGGAGAGAGGTGTTCAGGCTCGGAGAGGCCCTGGGTTTGGGTCCTTGGGAAGCAGGGTCTTCTACCCAGCAAAGCAATATCTCTACAATTCCCTAATGAGAGGCCCCAAATGGGGCATGTCTAGCTCAGGCCTAGAGTGGTCCAGATTGGGATGGGGGAGAGGATAGCTAGAGTCTCCTCAGACCCAGAGGCAGGGAGAGGAGCTAGAGGGGCCAGGAAGGCGAAGAATGCTCCTCTGTCTATGGTTCTGGATCAAAAGCCCCTTGTTAGGATTTGTTCAGACTTCCAAGTTCAATGTCGGGAGACAGAGCTGGGAGAGTCACTTTGGGAGAAGCGAGAAGCGCATGCCCAGGGGCCCAACCTGGGTTTGGCCCTGGCTCTATCCACATCTGGAGGTTACATTCCCCCTGCCCTCCCTGCGCCCGGAACTCCAGTCTCCTGCCCCCAAACTTGCTTCACAAATGGCCCAACATTTTGCAAGAAGCAACACCTCCCTCCTTCGTCCCTTCTGACTCTGTGGGAAGAGGCTGTGCCCCTGCCTGCTAGCGCCAGGCTTACCCTCAGCTTGTTCTCCTTCCGGTTGACTATGACGGCAGTGATCTGCTGGTCCATGAAGATCAGGATGGTCACCAGCAGGGCGGGCAGGATGCTCGCTAGGTACACCCACCATGGGTTCTTCCCAAAGGGGGCCACGAACCAGCCTCGGTCAGGCCGTGTGGGCTGAACAGAGCAAAGGAGAGGGCCCTTTCCTTGCTCCCTTGTCCTGGAGCACTCGTTGTCCAGCCCACTCTCCCAGACCTCTGCTATTCCCACACCTGGAGTACTTTTCAAGTATATTCTTTCTCCTTAAAGCTATTAGGCACCTGCAACTTTAAAGAGATCCAGGAGGCACAGGGGTCTTGGGAAGGATGTGGTGTCTACAGAACAAAGGAGATGATTTGTTGCAGCTGCCCTGGGCTTGTTTGGAAAACAGGGTGGTGAGAGTCAGAGGACACTGGGAGAGAGTTTGTGGTCACTAATTGCAAAATATGCTAACAAGAAATGGGAATGAGGCCTAAAAGCAAGAAAAAAGAAAATGAGAGGCCCAGTGCCTGGCACTTTCTGCCTCTCCTCTGAGTCATCTGTCTGGGGAGTGTTATAGTGTTGTCTGTAAAACACCAAACATTAATTCAGACTTGCACATTGAGAATAAGGCATTATCTGTGCAGGAGCTGGGGTGGAGTTTATATTCTGCTTATTTAAGAGAAAGAAGTGTTTTAAATTTCAAGGCCAATGTGAGTTTTTATGAGATGTTGAAGCTGAAATAACGTTGCAAAAGTCAAGCCCTCAGAAGTAGGGAGGGTCAGCTCTAGAACCTCTGCCTCCCAGTTCAGTTGAGGTGGGCGGTGCTCCTTGTGGGGGAGCAGGGCTCAAGCAGAGCTACAGGCAAATCGCACCAACTCTGGACCAATGGCTCAGTCAGTGAAAAGTCCGCCTGCAGCACAGGAGGCCCAGGTTCCATCCCTGGGTGGGGAGATCCCCTGGAGAAGGAACTCTCACCTGGAAAATCCCATGGACAGAGGAGCCTGGTGGGCTACAGTCCCTGGGGTCACAAGAATTGGACACGACTTAGCAACTAAACCACCACTACCAATGGGAAATTTATGAAACTTAAGCAGGCTGGATGGCATCATGGACTCGATGGACGTGAGTCTGAGTGAACTCCGGGAGATGGTGATGGACAGGGAGGCCTGGCGTGCTGCGATTCACGGGGTCACAAAGAATCGGACATGACTGAGCAACTGAACTGAACTGAACTGAGCAGGCCCTGGAAGCTCCTGGAGGACTTGTTAAAATGCAGAGTGCTGAACCCCACCTCCAGATTTTCAGAGCACACTCTGAGGATCATTGGTTTGTGTTTGTTTTGCTCACCTTGTGGCTTGCAAGATCTCATTTCCCCGACCAGGAACCGATCCTGGGCCATGGTGGTGACAGCCCACCATCCCAACCACTAAGCTACCAGGGAACTCTCGAGGATCACTGTTTTAAAGGATCATTTTCAACAGATCCCAAGTGGCTCATCTTATAGACTACCATGAGTGAGGGAATTGTCAGTTCAGTTTAGTCGCTCAGTCGTGTCCAACTCTTTTCGACCCCATGAATTGCAGCACGCCAGGCCTCCCTGTCTATCACCAACTCCCGGAGTTCACTCAGAGGGAACTGTAGACCCATAAGTGGAAATCAAGCGGCCTCAGCTGGACTGGAGGGTGGATTCAAGCTCCTTCCCTGTATCCTGTGGCTACACAGCAGAAATTCATCATGGATACATCTGCAAGCCACCACTGCAAAGGACTGCCCCCAGGAGGCTGTGTAGTGAAAGTGTGAAGCATATACAGAGAACCGATGCGGCCCCTTGGCTGAGTACATTAAGAACTTGATCAGCATAGAGGGCAAGAGATCTGCAGCTGGGGGGCAGGCAGAAAAAATGCCCAGAGCAGGGTTCCAGAGCAAACCTTAATTTCGCTGGGCACCAGCAGCTTGGGGGTTGCCAAGCCGAAACAGGCATCAATTCCACAGAAGAGCAGGATGGAGAAGATGATGGAAAAGTCAGCTATTAGGGCGCGAATCTGCAAAAGAGAGATGAGCAAGTCAGAGAAGCTCCTGCTCACTCCAGGCAGATATCATCCTCCAGCAGCAAAGAGGAGAACTGCTGGGAGCTTGAGCTCCAGAGTCAGAACACCCACCTTCAGCTGTCTCAGAGAGGGCCAGCTGCTCTCTAGGCTGGATGGTCCTGGTGACACTCCCGCCCATTGCTTTTTGTCTCCAACACTTGGTTTTCTAAAACCTTTGTGTTTTTACAAATCTGACAGCTGTGAAATGGTATGTTTTCACTCCTCTCTGCAACACTGAATTTCAAGGGGCAATGTGGTGGTTTGTAAGTAATTTGACAGCGGAAAAGGCGGTGATTTTTTAAAAGTCTTCACTGAGTTTGTTACAATACTGCTTCTATTTCATGTTTTGGTGTTTTGGCCACAAGGCATGTGGGCTCTTAGCTCCAACCAAGAATTGAACTTGCACCCCCTGCCTTGGAAGGCAAAGTCTTAACCACTGGTTCACCAGGGACGTCCCAGGACTTTGTTTTAATGCATTTATGTTGCAAGTACACTACTTTTCACTCAAGTTGTATTTTGTAAAGGCCAAATAAAAGACTCTTTAGAAAGAGTAAATAGGTAAAAAAAAAAAAAGAAGAAGAAGAACCTAAGAATAAATCGAATAAAAAATGTGCAAGACCTCAAGATCAAAACTTATAAAACACTATGATGAGAAAAGAGACCTTAATAAATGGCAAGGCATACCACACTCACGGGAGCTTCCCTGGTAGCTCAACTGGTAAAGAATCCACCTGCAATGCAAGAGACCTGGGTTCGATCCCTGGATTGGGAAGATCCCCTGGGGGAGGGCATGACAACCCACTGCAGTATTCTTTCCTGGAAAAATCCCATGGACAGAGGAGCCTGGTGGACTATAGTCCATGGGGTTGCAAAGAGTCAGACACGATTGAGTGACTAAGCACAGCAAGCATACCATATGCATGGATCAGAAGACTCAGAATTTCTCCTCAAGTTGACATTTAGAGTCAACATAATTCTATCAAAATTCCAACAAGTTTTTATTTTGGTGAAATTTAAGTTTCTACAGTTTATGTGGAAATGCAAAAGGCCAAGGCATTATTGGAAAAAAAGGACAAAGGGGGAAAGTTTGGTCTGTAAGCTATACATATGTATTAATCAGTCTTAGAAATCAAGACTGATATTGACATAAAACAAATCAGCAAAACGGAATATAAAGCTTAGAAACAGATCCCATCACATATGAACAGTTGATATATGGCAAGGGACACACTGCTTCCCTTGTGGTTCAGCTGGTAAAGAATTCTGTAATGCAGGAGACCTGGGTTCCATCCCTAGGTTGGGGAGATCCCCTGGAGAAGGGAAAGGCTGCCCACTCCAGTATTCTGGCCTGGAGAATTCCATAGACTACGGTCCATGGGGTCGCAAAGAGCTGGACACACTTTCAAGGGAAGCACTGCAGAGCAGTGGGGAAAGGATAGCCTCTTTTAAAAAAAGAGTGCCGGAGCAATTGGCTATCAAAATAAAACCACTCTCTCACATGTAACATCAAAAGCAATCCTGGAAAATTACGGATTTAACATGAAAGGAAAAACAATGAAGTGTTTAGAAGATAACATAGAATTTTTCCTATCCAATATTTTCCTTGAGGAAAAATGTGAAGTTAAGAATCTCCATTAATCAAAATATACCATTAGGGAACTTCCCTGGTGGTCCAGTGGTTGGGAGTCTGCCTGTCAATGCAGGGGACACGGGAAGATCCTACATGCCGCCAGAGCAACTAAACCCATGCTCTGTGATAAGAGCCGCCGCAATGAGGAGCCTGTGCATCACACCTACAGAGTAGCCCCTGCTCACTGCAACTAGAGAAAGCCCCTGTGCAGCAATGAAGACCCAGCACAGCCAAAAACAGAAAGGAGATACCATTAGCAAAGTAGCAAGGCCAGTCAGAGAGCAGAAGATACATGATCACAAAAAAGTTTCTATCCAGACTGTATAAAAAGCTGCAAATTGGAAAGAAAAAGACAATCCGGTTGAACATATGCAAGAAATGGAAACAGCCTCTTACAAGAAGAAAGTCAACGGTCCCATGGCCAATAAACACATGAAAAGATTTTCAACATATTAGTTGCTGGGGAAATAAAATGAAGAAAACCACAATATACTACTAGGCTAAAGCAAAAAGTCTGATAATATCAAGTGTTGTCATGGGGACATTGTCATTGACAACACAGGAACCCAGTTCTCTCCGACTACAACGTCTGTGCTCTTAACAAAAAACTTCTCAGTGAGCAAGCGCTGATGTGAACCCATCACATGGACCAGAACCCTCTCAGGGACTCAGCAGAGGCTGCCACGTGGACTGTCTGACTAGAGGCCCCCTTCTAATTGCAGGGTGAAGTTACCTTCGTGGGGAAATAGCGGCTGAATTTGAACTTCTTCAGGGTCAGGGTCATGGAGTATGTCCCGAAGAAAAGGATGAATGACATGAGTGCCAGGTCTGGGATGAACTGGCAGGAATTCCCAAGTAGGCGCCCACCATAGTTCAAACACTCCTTTTTGCTCAGCAGGGACCAGTCCAGCGCTGTGAGGTTAAGGGGGTTGTACTTGGAGACCAAGACAGGAGAGAAACAGTCAGGGCCTTCCTGGCAGGTCAGCTGCGTCCCCCCACCTGCAGCTTCCAGGCAGCCCACACAGCCCTCCCATGCTCACGGGGGCTGGGGGGCCCAGCTCTCCTGCCCCATACTGGTGCCCAGCAACAGAGTTATGCTTCTGGGGACAGGCTGTTTCAAGGAATGACGAGCAGGAGGCTCCCTGGGAAGGTCAGAAGCTGACATGTGCTTCTTCATTGTGTTCTAGGAGGTACTGCTGTGTTAGAAGAAAAGTGCAGGTCTGGCTCCCATCCCAACCAGTCAACCATGGGTCCTGTGCACACCGCCTTCCTGGAGTGTCTCACATGTACCCTCCCTTCTCCTTCCTCTTTGAACACCCTTTCACATGCTGGGGCTCACACCCCACCCTTGTCAGACCTCTGTAAGGTTAGTCACTTCAGTCACCTGACCTTTGGTGTCCCAGAGGTTTAAAATCCAGGGCACACAAAACAATTACATATGTGTATATAATATACATTCCTATACATATTCATATATGTATATGTTCCTAAGTATGTACATGTACACACATCCATATACATGTCTCTAAGCATAATAAAAGGAGAGTAATTTATTTAAAAATTTATATTTTGAAAAATTAATGTGCAAATATTCAGGAACCCACATAATGAACTACACAGATGCTTGCCACTAGCCATTTTGTATGTTTGTATTGAGATGTGTGGTAGTTTCATATAATGAAGGTCCCCAATGAATCAGGCCACCCTATGTTCACACACCTTTGCAATGTGATATCCACACTTCTCCAACAGACAAAAACCCTTAAATGTCTGAAATAAGAGAAAAGGACTTACCAGAGAAGTGTTGGTATTTGGTGGCAGCGTGGCTGAAGCATTGAACAGGGTTGTATTCACTGCGGATGAGCAAAGGGCATGGGGAAGGGTCATCAACTGCCAGGTGGGGAGCTTGCACCCCACCCCGGGCCCCGCCCTTTCATATTTCCTTCCAGTTCCTTAGGGCCAAAGACTGTTTTCATTGTGAGGGTAGCTGCCCCGCTTCACTCTTCTCACTTTGCCTGAAGAGAGACCCTAGGCCACAGTTCTGATAGACTAGCTGCACCAGGTTAGGACAGATCCTGTCTGATCTCAAAGGGCTGGCTTTAAAAACTGCTGCCAAGACAAAACTCTAACACAAGTGGGTAAATAATTTGCCTTATGGAACCCTACCACTCACCTGACCAATGTCTCTGCTCTTAGACTTTAAAAAACATTTTCAAAGAACTTACTCTTTGCCATGCGTTATGCCAAACGCTTAAACACATCATCTTGCTAGTTCCTAAATCCCCAAGAAATCTCCCCATTTTAAAGATGAGGTAACTGAGGCCCAGAGAGGCTAAGTAACCTGCCCTTTGCCCAAGGTCACACAATTCCTACTCGAAGGAGCCACTATCTATCCCAGACTGGCTGGAGCCGACACATCTCCCAGCTCTAGACAGCGAGCTTCCTTTCCTGCTCTGCTCCCTTTCAAATTACACTTCCCTTCTCTCCTGCGCTCTCTATATGTGTTTTGCTTTGGTTTTTTAGGTCAGCTGGGCCTGCAAGAACTTGTTTGATATCTTTCCTAATCTTCCCCTTAAATGCTTGCTGAGGAAAATTAAAGCTGGGTCCAGGACCTGAAGGAGAATTAGGACCCCAGAGGTGCTGTTCTCAGCCTTCACTCTGGATCCCTTGTCCGCATTCCCCTGCCCCAGCCTCAGTGTCCCTGAGTGAGTGGAGCAGAGGAGGGTTCCTTTCAGGGGCCATGAGATGTGGCCATTTATTAAAAGGCAGCTTTGGAGGGCTGCTTGCTGCCATCTCTCTTGCTCCTGCACTGCACAGATGAAGGAGCAGGGCCGGAGCCTCCTTGCCTTCCAAATGAAGGCTGACTCAGCTCTTCCTCCGTGGCTGACTTGAGCAGGAAGGAAGGAGGCCCAGCCAGCTGGCTGGCAATGACCTGAAATCCATCATAAGCCCCATTTGGCTCCTTCTAGCTCTGGTTAGGAACCCAGAGGGAAGAAGAGGCTATTCTTGAAGCATCCTGCAACCTCCAATAAACTGCCATGGGGTGGATGTGATCAAGGACCCTTTAATGTGGCCCATAATTGGGCATTTGGGGCTGGGAGTGGCTAAGGAATTCAGTCTTGACCCATAGCAGAATATTCTGAGAAGTTCTACAAACCCAGAGGTTTGTTACAATTATTCTGAAGAGAAATCAAGGACAGCTGCTGCCTTTCCTCACACAGCTGACCAAAAGAACATGATGCACAGTTAACAGTGGAGCAGAGAAGGCAGGCAGGAAGGCTGACTCAGGGCTGCTCACACAAATGCTGCAGGACTCCCAGCTAACACCTGAGCTGGGGAGTGCAGCGCTGTTCAATTGCCCGAGTTGTCAGATCAGATTTTCCTTTGATGTCTTCTGCTTAGGCTTTATCATTCTTTGATATTGAGAACAATATAAGGTTTATTTGAAAGCCACTTGGAGATGAAGGTAGAACTATAACATGGAAAATCCCAGAAAAGGTCCAACTGTCAACTAGTTTTAAATTCCAGTGTTTACAAAGTGGTACTCACTTGGGATTGAAAGCAGCCAAGTCAGTGTATGCAGCATCCATAAATAGAATACAAATCAGTTACAATGGAAACAAGATTAAATTAAAAATAGTGCCCCCAAACAAGCTCTTACGATAAAGAGTGAGAGTACCATGGTCAAACTGGGTTTTGCAGTACCACTAGGATTATGGAACTATTAGAAAATGAGTGGCCCATGGACTGGGAAAGAAACCGTCCTAGTTATCTCCCTCACTCCAGCCTGCTAAACATCTAGAATCTTCCCTTTCATATTCCCCTAATCAAAACTAACTTGTCCTGTTTCCTGTTCCTTTACTTTTCAGGAGGAAACGGAAAACCTAATCTCACTAGGGCTAGTTGCTAATAATGATTTGGTTTAATAGAGCTGTGGTTCTCAAACTTAAGCATGAGACTCACCCAGAAGGCTTGTTAATATACCGCTGGCTCTATCCCCCCAGTTTCTGATTCAGCAGGTCTGGGGTGGTGCCTGAGAATCCACATTCCTAACAAGTTCCCAGATAGTATTGATGATGCTTCTAGGGACCAACTTTGAGAACCAAGGCAATAATAGCATGATCTGAAAGAATGCAGTGACATCAGGGACCTGGGCCAGGCCAGGCCAGATGCTATTTGGAGTTAGGTGGATTCGATAATGGTTCTCAAATCCTAACTTATATGTCCTTTCATGCTTATATCCCCTGTTCCTGCTGCTGCTGCTGCGAAGTCGCTTCAGTCGTGTCCGACTCTGTGCAACCCCATAGACGGCAGCCCACCAGGCTCCCCCGTTCCTGGGATTCTCCAGGCAAGAACACTGGAGTGGGTCCCCTGTTCCTAGGGAACCCCTATATTTGGTTTCTCCTGTGGATAGATGATTCCCAGAATGTCCATATGACCTCAGAATTTGGATCATTTCTGAAAGAAATCAAGCACGTGTAGTTCTGAAAGCCATGTTTGTGGGAACATGTGTGTTTAATGCAATGGATCTGTGGTTCAAAGGGTGTGAGCAGAAAATGAAAGCGCCCCAGTGGGGCTTGGCCCACAGAGGCGGGATTTACTCCTGGGCATGATGACAAGAGCCAGCAGGTAGGATCTCCTCAGTCTCCTGGGCAAGCGACATGCCCTGGCTCAGGGTGAAGGACAGCTTCACCTCCTGCTGGATTTTAATGAAATACCTCAAAATTAATGATAGAGGAAAAAAAGAAAAAATTAGGTCTAGACATCTTTACCAATTCAGTGCAGTGACAGAGGGTGAGAGTGTACAACCAAAACCACATTCTCTGAGGTCAGAAAACTTTTATAAGTGAAGTCGCTCAGTCGTGTCCGACCCTTTGTGACCCCATGGACTGTAGCCTACCAGGCTCCTCCATCCATGGAATTTTCCAGGCAAGAGTACTGGAGTGGGTTGCCATTTCCTTCTCCAGGGGATCTTCCTGACCCAGAGATTGAACCCAGGTCTCCCACATTGCAGGCAGACGCTTTACCGTCTGAGCCACCAGGGAATCCTTAGCCTAAAGTCGAGGGCATGGTAATTGTGCAACAAATATTTTGGTTGACTTATGATCAATTATTTTTAATCAATCATATGTATTAAGGTGCTGAACAACACAGTGTCTACTTATGTGCAATTCCAACCCAATCTGAGTATAGAAATGAAAATGTCACAAGCATCCCGTGAGACCAGCGGCACTGATACCCGTCTTTTACAGCTAAGAAACTGGTGTGACCTTGGGTGTCTCTGGACCTCAGTTTGCTCTGTGAGTCCAGCCTGGCGGTGCTAGGAGATACGTGGATGTCCCTCTCGGCTCTGCTCTATAGCATCCTGGGCACTCTGGGTGCATCCCTCTGAGGGCTGCTAGGGGCGTGATTACGACTGTGAAGGAGGCCAGTGGTCCACGAATGGAAAGTCCTAACATTACAGATGATGCTTTTTTGGTCAGAAAGGAACTTCACAGGAGTGGCACTGAGTATTATCGGACTGATGTTGGTTGATTTAGCCTCCCACCCAGAGCGGGGGTCCTTTCTAAGATACCTTTGGCAGATGGATATCCAGGTAGTGTCCAAGCTGTTTGCTACTACCCTAGGGGACCCGTACCTCTCAGGGGGGTGGCTCCCACCTCTGTAAGTTATACCTTGAATTCAGCCAGCACTTGGCTTCCTGGAGCTTTCATTCCTCAGCCCTCCTTCTGCATCTTATAGTTACACAGGGTGAGTCTGGCCCCTCTGTGACATGACAGTCCTTCTCTCATACCACTCTAAGATCTGGTTAACCCCAGGTTCTCCAATCATTCTTCAGTGACATGGTTACCAGGCTCTCCTCACCCTGACTGGCCCTCTACCCTGGACATGTCACCATCTGCAGGGATGCTCATCCTTCGGCTATAAACACTGGCAGAAATGTGTCAGGGAGAGCTCACAGTGTCATGAACTCGTGTAACTGGGAGGGACTTGAGGTCCCATCAAGTCTACCTCTGGCCTGACGTGGGAACCCCTGAGCAGCACTCCTGACGCTGGGCATCACCCCACGCTGAGGCCAAGCATGCCTTCTTCCTCTCCCGGGGTATCACTACCACTGCTCCCTCCTGATTATAACCCTGGGCTCTGGGATTTTGACCCTCATTAGAGCTCTTGTCCCCTTGGATTCCTTCCAAAAACTGGTTTAAGCCCCTGTACTTGCTCCCTTGGGATAGAAAGCCCTTGGCTGAACTGCCCCTCCCAAGCTGCTCCACTCCCCTGCATTTGAGTAGAGAAACGGGGACAGAAGGGGTCTGCATGTTGTCGGGGAGTGGGTGGTGGGTGAGGCCCAGGGCACCTCTGGGGTTACCGGTCACCTGTGTCAGGGGCGACACACTCGCATTTGTAGGTGGTGATAGAGTCAGGCTTAAAGTTCATGTTGATGGGGTAGTACTTGAAGGTACCGATCATCTTCTTGATGGCATCGTAGATGAAGATGAAGCTGATGAGGGTGGAGAAACCCTCCTCAGTGAAGCGGGTGATATACTTGATGACAAAGCTGGCATCTGTGGCCACCAGGATAAGGCACTGGACGGCCGAGTGCAGGCCAATCCAGAGGCGGAACTCCATGTAGTCCAGGCCGTTGCCTCTGGAAGGCAGAGGGAAGCGAAGACCTCCAGCCCGGGCTCTGGGCTGTGCTCAGCTCCCCAGACCCACCCTGGGGGGCTCATCTGCTCCTCCTGTGGCACAGATATCCCCCTAGGAACTGCAAGAGGACTGGAACTGTCTGAGAGAATTTCTGGTCTGAGAGAATTCTGGGGCAAGGATCTCTTGGGGTGGCAAAAAGGTGCTCACACACTTCCATTCTGAAACATTTGGTAACAAACAGCCAGAGTGAATGAAAACAGGGAATTTCAGAATGACTGAGCTGGAGCAGGCCTTAGAAATGGGCTCAGGCTGTAGGTGCAGCAACTGAGCCCAGAGCTGCCTGAGTCAGGGTACAGCCTTCCAACCTCCAGCCTGAAACATTTTATACACTGCATTGGCTTTCAGGTCATAATTGCTCACTCTGCTAGTGGTGTGAATGCTCTCTTCTTGTCTTGCCTGGATTTCTCCCTATGCACTTTGCTAATATGCAGTAAAATGGCTTTAAGGCAGGTAGCGGAGGGGAGTCAGGATGGACCGCCTCGCAGCACCTCCTAACAGTTTTGGTGCCTTCTCAGCCCATCTCCCTCTCGGGGCTCCTCCCCTACCCCACCCGCCGCATAACTGCAGCAAGTGAGGAGCAGATGCGTTGGGAGGAGGGTTGGGGCGGGAAGGGCACCTACTTGCTGAAGTCGAAGAGGAGCTTCTCAAAGATGAGGATGGGTCCCGTGCTGCTGAGTATGATGAGAGGCTGTCCCGAGAAGAGGCAGAACAAGGAGCCAGCCATGGCAGTGCCCAGGAAACTCTCCATCACTCCCTGGGGGCACAAGGACTGTGAGGCTCAGTACAGGCATGAGAAGGGGACTCTCCAACAAGCTGGAACCCAGCTATCTTGGCAAGGGCTCAGGCCACAGCGCCTGTCCTTTGTCCCAGGTCCTCTCCTCCTCAAATTCTGCTCCCCATCTCTGACTCCACAACCTCCCACAGTTGCCAGCATCACTCTCCCTAATTCTAGGCCCCATATGACTTCCTTTGGCATGCTAGGGCCTCAAATGGAGAAGGAAATGGCAACCCACTCCAGCAGTCTTGCCTGGAGAATCCCAGGGACAAAGGAGCCAGATGGGATGCCGTCTATGGGGTTGCACAGAGTCGGACATGACTGAAGCGACTTAGCAGCAGCAGCAGCAGGGCCTCAAAAACAGGGCTGCCGATGGTTGTGCTTGTACCCCATGCCAGTTTTACTCCCAGAGGACAGCCCATTCATCTACCCAATCATTTTTTCATTCAAAGATCTAGTAGGTGATTTTAGAGATCAGATCATTCATTCATTCAAAATCCATTAAGGGCCAACTATGCATCAGGCATTGTGCTAGGTATTGAGGACCCACGGGCAAACAAGAAAATACATCTTCATTCTAGTGGGAGATACAGACAAGTAACTAGGCAATTTCCATACAGAAGAGTTTCTCAACTTCAGCACTACTTACATTTCAGGCTAGATCATTCTCTGTTGTGGGGTGAGGCGGGGGATGCCCTGTGCATTGTAGGATGTTTATTAGCATCACAGTAGCACCTCACCTCCCAGTTATAATAACTCAAATTGTCTTTAGATGTTACCCAATGTTTCCTAGGGCTCAAAATCATCTCTTATTAAGAACCACTGCCAAGGGATGTGATAAGCTGAGATAAGATAAGGGTGTCACAGGAGCACACAGCAGGAGTGAAGGGTGGTCAGGAAAGCCTCCCAAGAGGTAGACAGACTGAAGCTGAGACCCCAAAATTGGGCCGAGAATAGACCAGGAGCATAGTGTAAGTGGAGTGATGAGAAAGAGCGTGGTCTGGGAAAAGAGAACAGAGTGTACAGAGGCTGGAGCTGAAAGGGAGCCTGGCTTTGAAAAACTGAAAGATGATCAGGATTGATGGAAAACAATGCAGATGAGTGAGGATAGATATCTGAGAAGGGGAATAAATGGGAGATGGGGCTTGAAAGGCAAGCAGGACCACATCATGAGACCTACTGGGCAACCCCGGGATTCATGAGTCAAGGATGATGTGTGAATATCTGGGTCAACCATGGTCTTGCTCGTTGGCTGGGGTAGCATCAGGTCTGGAGGGAAGACAATAGATGGAATGTTGGTCCTGTGAGTTGGGGAATCCCAAGGGGCAGCGATATGGACATGCCCAGGAGGCAGTTGGATATTGAACCTGCCGCTCAGGAGCGTGGTGTGGGCTGGAGATAGGCACTCATTTCAATTTATCTAGGAAAATGGGTCTTTACCTTGGTGCTCGAGCTTTCCAGTGGTGCTATCCTGAAGGCTCCCATTAGAGAAGGCCCTTGTCTGGGTCTCAGTCTAGTGTCGCTGTTGAACTGTTTTCCCCAGGGAGACCTGTCTTACTGTCACGATAGACATTTCTAAAAATATCTTAACTTCAAGCTAATAATTTAAGGTGAGGTTTTTTTTTAAAGTACAGGAAGAAGGTCACAATTAGCCACTCAATTAATTGTGATGATTAAATTCAAGCATCGGTAGGAAAAATATCAAATACCAAAGCAGATGATTTCCCCTTAAACATTTGATCTATTTACGTCATCTTTAAATTTTGTCTTTAGTAATATGACTTAGCTTCAGATTTTTCAATTATGTCAGCTTGCTATTATTATTATTACTATTTTTTGAAGTGTAAAGAATTGCAAAAAGTGATGAACTGCCCCTGAATGGTGGATGGAATCCTTGCTTTGGTTCCGGGATTATGGCTTGTAGCTCCTTACCACCACCTTGTGGCAACAGATTTTTCTGAGATTTGCACTCACGTCTCCAACTTACACACGCACCTGATAATTGTCAGTGGCATCTCCCAGAAGCCCACCAAAGGTGATCGCGTTGGTAATGCAGCCGAGGTAGATGAATAGGATGGCAGAGATGGACTGAATGTGGAAGCCATCGTAGAAGTCACTTGGGAACCAGGGCAGCTTCCTCTTGACATCAAGACACAGGCCACCGAAGAACCTGCTCAAGACAGGCCCAGGGATTGCTTTCTCACCACAAACACCAGTGTAGGGGCAGAGCTAGTCCCAGGAGCCTGCAGGGCCTGTGGCAAGGAAGGGAACTTGACTAGGGATGGATAGAGGAAGGGATCTTTTCACCAGAACATTTCACACCAGGAAAGAATTATCTCCTTAGACCCACCATCTCCACTGGGAAGGGTGGTCACAGACAGCCCGAGTGGGAGAGGGAAGGCCTTATGGGATCATGTCTTGGGGGCAGACCTAACATTCTACAGGGAATGAAACTCCTGGGGTCCAATGATGGCTATCTTCCTTGTGTCCCTGACTATCTGCAGGATTTCTGTGCTTGGTAAACGTGTGTCCAGTGTTAGGAGGAGATGGAGAGATCCTGGTTTATAGCAGATTCATCAAGGGCAGATTCTGAACCTTATTTTATTTTATTTACTTCGTGGAACAAACAAGTGGGAAATTTAAGGTTTAGGGAGAGCGTTTATTGGGGACGCTATTCTCCAAAGCTCCAAACACAGTAAGCAGGGTTTAGCATACAGCAGGGCTTTTCAACCTTGGTTCTACTGACATTTTAGG
Organism: Ovis aries; assembly: GCF_016772045.2. Classification (NCBI taxonomy): domain Eukaryota; kingdom Metazoa; phylum Chordata; class Mammalia; order Artiodactyla; family Bovidae; genus Ovis; species Ovis aries. Next base: position 96,098,039 of record NC_056056.1, read on the forward strand.
CTGGATAATCCTTTGTTAATGGGGAGGGCAGTCCTGTGCATCAGAGGACACTGAGCAGCATCCTTGGTCTCTGTCTGCTAGATAACAGTATCGTCTCCCCTCCAATTGGGACAAACCAAAGATGTCTCTGAAAATTGCCAGATGTCCCCTGGGTAAGGATCAGGGTAGGGCATGGGTGAAGTTGGGAAACACTGGCTGGCAGACAGCCAAAGGCATGTAAAACGTGACTCCCTTCTCAAAGTCACAGCTTTGCAGGACTGATTCTGTCCTTTCCTAAATTCAGATCAAACCAAGTTATTCTAAAAGCTGGCAAAGAAACCCAAACAAGCCAGGAAAATCTATTGTTTTCTTTTAAAACAAGTTTTTTGACTAGGTAACATAAGGTTAAAAAATTCAAAAGGGACTGTTATGGACTGAATTGTGTCCCCAAAAAAGATGTATCAAAATTCTAACCTGTAAATGTGACCTCATTTGGAAACAGAGTCTTTGCACATGAAATCAAGTTAAGACGAAGTTGCTGCTGCTGCTGTTGCTAAGTCGCTTCAGTCGTGTCTGACTCTGTGCGACCCCATGGACGGCAATAGCCTACCAGGCTCCTCTGTCCCTGAGATTTTCCAGGCTAGAGTACTAGAGTGGGTTGCCATTGCCTTCTCCGAAGACGAAGTCGTTTGGGGGACCCTAATCCAATATGACTGGTATCTTCAGAAGAAGAGGAAAATGCGATATGAAGACAGAAACACAGGCAGGACAGCATGCGAGGACACAGGCAGGATGCACGGCAAGCAGCAGCAATGACTGCTGGCCGCAGGCAGCAGCTCGGGACAGGCAAGGAAGGAGTCAGAGGGAGCCTGGACCTGCTGGCACCTTGATTTGGAACTTCTAGACTCTAAAACACCGAGAGAATAAATTTCTATTGTTTAAGCCACCTAGTCTGTGATATGTGTTGCCGCAGCCCTAGAAAACGAATACAGTTAACAGAGGGTGTGCTAAGAAAAGTCTGGGTTCCTTCACTTTATGCGCGCTTCCCCTTTCCTGTCGGATCCCGGAGGAGCTTTGCAGGCGGGGGAGGAAAAGCGTGCAGCGGTCAGACCGCAAGGCCTGAAGTGGGTGCAGCAGACAGAGGAGGAGAAGATTCCTAAAAGGAGCAAAGAAATCTGAGACAGCTGGAGTGGCCGGCAGGCCTGGAGTGGGCACCTTCCTGTCCAGATCAGCTCTTCCCCGATTTCATGCGCGGTTGGCATCTCTCCATCAGCCGCGCCGCTCCCTCCGCCGGCCCCGCCGCCACCGCCGCCGCCGCCGCCGCCGCCACCGCCTGCAGCGCCGCCTCCAGCAGCCCCGCCGCCGCCTCCCGCCACGGAGCCGTTCATCTGGCCTAATTCCGTCGGGGAGAACACGGACTTCCTGGAAGGAGAAGGGGGACAGGGGGCAGGTAGGGCTCCCAATCCTACGAAGAGCTCAGCACCCCCAGGACTGGCCTCATCAGGCTTAACCTCTTCAGCTACAATCATCAAATATCTTCAAATACAGAGAAAAATACATTAAAGGATCCAGCAATACCCCTCACAGGTCACCCAGGTTTTACAGATGCTCACATTCAGCATATTGGCTTCTGATTTTTTTTAGAGAGAGAGAAATAAAACTGGAGAAAAAAAGTATAACCCTGTGTATGTTGACGTCTTTTTTTCAAACCCAAATAAGAAAGGAACAGACTGAAAGCTCCCTCTGGATGACTTCCCCGCTTGCCACCGCTCATTCTCACACACCTCTTGTCAGCAGAAGGCACCTTCTTGGGTGGCTCAATTCGGATATTCGGGTCCCATTCTCCCGGGGGAAGCACTATGACCTCGTCCAGAAACTCATCGATCCCCGCGATCAGATCCTCTCGATTCCGGGCCTTGTAGGCCACGTCGCTGAAAAGCTGGCAGGGAGAGAGGTGTAGGAAGAGAGAGGGCCGCTGCCTTGCTGCCGTCCCTCTCATCCACCTCCTTGGGGCACACTGCATATACTTTCAAAGAAAGGTGCCTCCTGGGCCTGTAAGCCAGGTTTCTGTATTCCAGTCGTCTGACCTGAGTTGAGTTACCTTCCTGCTCTCAGTTTCCCACAGAGCAAGCTCATCAGAAAACCTGTGGACAGCCCAATCAAAGAAGCTCAGGTATTTCAACTCTGTTTTACATCCCAGCCCTTCATCTTTGGAGGGTCAGGCTGCATCATTCTGCACCGTCTCCAGCATGTTCTTTCTGACTTTACAGATCTGATTGGGTCATGCTCGTTTTTAAACTCCCCTAGTCTCCCCATCACAGATGGTCAACTCTCAACTCTGCCTACAGGCTCTGGCTCCTTTCTTTGGTGTCACCTTCTGCTCTTGAAACCCTTCCACTGAGCCTGTATCAAACCACTCCCATCCAGCTCTCCATCTCTGAGCCGTGGCCCTGGTTCCCTTTGCCTGGAATGCCTGCCTCCTAAGCTTGTGCTCATCCTTAACTGTGAAGCTCCATCGTGTGTGAAGGGCCCCCTGACTGCCTGGGCAGTTGGTATGTGGTTCACTCTCGGGTTGTCAGGCTGTCTCCCACTTGATTGGTGCTCCTAAAGGGCAGTGACTGTTCCCTCGTTGTCATAACCCTCACACCTGTGCAGGACCTGGCATACAGGAGATGCTCAAATGTGACTGTTGAATAAGCGAATGAATGAAGGCACCATGTCTGATGCAGGAGCCGTGATGTTCAGGAGTACCTGCTTCTCGTGGCACTTACGTCATCCACCATGAGGGTTGCAATGGCACGGCCAATTTCATTGTAGGATTTTGCTCTCCCAGAGGGTCCCAGGAGTATGAACAGAAATCTGCAAAGAAGATGGAGGAGGAGGAGGAAAGCAAGAAGGAAAAATAAAACCAGATGGAGAGGATTTTCTGGTCCGAAATAGTATCCATTCTCAGCTTTTTAACTGACCATAAGCATCTCCCATATTCGCTCCCATGAATCCCATATTTGCTTTGGAGATACATTCCTCTTCATTTCTGCCTAGGCATCCTCACCATGCCCTGGTGTCCCAGAACTCACCCAACAACCCCTCTCCCACTTGACTGCTGCTGCTGCTGCTGCTGCTGCTGCTGCTAAGTCGCTTCAGTCGTGTCTGACTCTGTGCGACCCCATGGACGGCAGCCCACCAGGTTCCCCCATCCCTGGGATTCTCCAGGCAAGGACACTGGAGTGGGTTGCCATTTCCTGCTCCAGTGCATGAAAGTGAAAAGTGAAAGGGAAGTTACTCAGTTGTGCCCAACTCTTAGTGACCCCATGGACTGCAGCCTACCAGGTCCTCCGCCCATGGGATTCTCCAGGCAAGAGCACTGGAGTGGGGTGCCACTGCCTTCTGGAGTGGGGTGCCACTGCCTTCTGGAGTGGGGTGCCATTGCCTTCTCCGCTTGTTGGCTACTTCTTGTCTATGATTATTTTAAATAAACTCTATAAACCTCTTCCCCAGTCAGATCTCCCTCCCCAGCCAGTTCCCTAGTTTTCCTTCTTCATTTTAGGGGTGTCTCCAGCAGCACTGCTGGCTAACTGCATGGACAGCCGGCCACCCGAGGGTGAGTGTGGTGGGCGGATGTCAACGGTTCTCACCTGGTGGGCACAGGCACCTCGGTCACACCTCCCAGCATGGCTGACTGGATGAGACGCACGAAAGCGATGAATGGCTGGTCCAGGAAGTCCACCTCGCCCACAAGCACGTTGGAGGCTTCTGAGTCCTTGGGGATCTTCTTCATAAATTTGTTTTTCCGCTGGTCAGTGAGGGGGACGTGAGATACGCATGGGTACTCATACGCAGTGGTTTTGGCTCTTACTTAGCTCATTCAGACTACTCTGGAGGCCTAACCTTACAAAATTCTCCCAGCATTTCTCTAGAGACCGAAGGAAATAGCCCAACACTCTCCTGCAGTCTGCAGATGAGGAAACTCAAAGTTGGTTAACCCCAGGGACCAGCTAAGCCTTTCGTAGATGGGAAGGAGCAGGCAATGACTTGACCGCCCCGCCCCCCCAATACTTCCTTGTTCTACTGAAGTATGAGCTGAGGGGTCAGAGAAGAGAGCCAGGCTTGCTGGACAGCAGGTCTCATCCCCCAGCTGCAGCTCAAGCAGATGGGGGTCTTGGCTCATATACTCCATTGCCCAGCCCTTCGTCCTTTCTTCACCCTAGTGGCTATGGGAGGAACAAAACCATCCTGATGGGCAGAGTGGACGGACTTTGTTTCCTCTTTGCCACCAGCATTCTGGCTAATGGGAATCCCTGTACCTGTGGATCCGAGGCTATGGGAGACTTCTGTGCCCCCAAGTCACCCCCAGGGAACCTCCCAGGAAACTCATAGCTGCTGAGCCTTTCCAGCTGAGACTATTGAAGTGCCCTCCAGCCAGTCCCTCTGGCTGGTGTTTATTTAGGGCAGAAAGGTCAAATAGGCAGAGTGAGTGGGGTCTGATGTGAGAGGTGCTGGAGACAAGCCGCCTGCCCACTCTCTGTGGTTATGACTTCCATTCTATGAATAAGACACTGATTCCTCCCAAGACCTCTCAGACAAAGAAAACGCCCAGGGGTGGTCACATACATGCTCTTCATCTTGAACATCTTAGGGTGCATTAGCTTTTCAGATCACTTTCCCTCTAGGTAGCAAGAGGTGGGCGAGGGACAGATACAGTTTCAGAGAAAGAGGTGGGGAGGGGTGTTTGGGTAGCACAGGGCTGGTGGGAGTCCATAGCAGCTGACAAAGGAAGAAAGGGCCCAGGAGGAGCAGGCAAGTGCTTCAGAGAGATCCTTGGGTGCCACAATTTTGCCACTCACTCCCCACCTGATGGGAGTCTCTCCTGTGAGCACAGAAGCTCAGTGAAGATAGGTTCCTCTGTCCCTGGAGAGGGGTCAGCTGTAGGCATGGGCATGGCCAACAGGTCTTACCCCTTTGGGCCCACAGCCATTTCCTAATTTGACTCATGGAGTGTGTGATACAGACTGGGCTGGAGCCCTGCCAGCACTCGATAAGGCTCTGTGAGTAAGGGCTACACCCTTATAATCTCTTAAAACCACTCAGAAACATAAAACTGTCTATAACCACCCAGGAACAGCACCAAGGACCCTAATGTAGTGAGAAGAAGCAACAGCAGGTGTTAATGGGAAGGCCAGAATCCCCAGGACTCAAAAGGTCCCTTTGTCCCAAGCTCTGTCAGCTGATTCATAAGCAGGTTCTTCAGGATGGAGGGCTGAGCATGCCAGGGCAGCCACTGTGCCCCTGCCAACTCCATGTCCCCGGGCACCAGGCAGGGAGAAGCTCTAGGGGACTGGAGGAGAGGTCGGTGATAGGCGTGTCCTGGAGAACAAGGTTTTGGAACCACAGTGCTCTGGGATAGCCCATGTAGCATGTGTAACCGGGAGCAGAGAGGAGCGAAAACAGAGCCTGCAGTCCCAGGAAGGAGGCGGGGGTGGTAGTACCCCAGCAATGGACTGTGAGAGCGTTCTGGCTGGGCGATGGTCTGGACATGGGCCTGTCTAACCAGGGTCCTGCTGACCCCACTGCCTAAACCCGGGGGACTCTAGTCCAGCTCTGCCAAGTCACTGCACATGGCCACACTGTCTGAATCCATCTCTGCCCACTGGGAACTCACTGGAACTCAGGGCTGATGTGGAGTGGTAAAAAAAAGATGCACCTAAAGAAACCCTCTGTTGTACAAAACTGCTGTCCCCACAACAAGTCAACTGCTGCTACAAACACTGAGAAGCAGCATCCTACAACTGCTTAGGAGAACTGGACGCTGGTGCCTGGTGTTGGGCTCCAGTCCCTCAGTTAAAGGCAGCTCTGCTTGGGGAAGGTAGTGGATAGTATTCTTGTCACCACTTAGGCAGTAAAAAATTAGGTTGTGAAAAACTTTCACTAGCCAGTGCTTTCTTGTCATGGCTCAACTACGTGGGGTTCTTCTCTAAATAATATTCCAGGGCACTCGTTCCTAAGTCAGCCCCCAATTAAGGGCTCTAGAGTCAGACTGTCTGGATCAAATCATGGCCATGCCACCTTTCAGCTGCGTGAACTTGGGCATATTATTTCACTCTTTTGTGCCCTCATCTGTAGAGGGAAGGTGGCATAGTACCCTCACGATGCCCAGGAAACGCCCTGCACCGTGCAGTGCATCCAATGTGTGGACCTCAAATGTTGGTTGATGTTGTTATTGTTGTTTTATAAATATTTTGGCCACCAAAAGGCCATCCAGACACTGACTTCACTGACTTGAGGGAATGCTTTTGTTTTGCCTTCTCCCGAACTTGGGGCTGCCTGAACCCCGGAAGTCGCCCGAGCTCTTGAGAAGTTGGTACCAACTTTCAGATGCCCTTCCTCACCTTCCTTTCCACTCCTGGGGGCGCAGGCAAGGGGACCTTGAGACCTTCTGCCCCTGAGGTGTGAGTGTTTGGAACTGAGGGCAACTTCCTGTGCGCTTCCCTCAGGGGCATAGTCATGGGGCTCCTGGGCTGTTTGTGAGCTTCTGACCTTATCAAGGTTTCAGCCAAGCTGGTGAGAAACAAGAATTGACTTTATCCAGCACCAGCCAAGGAGAAGATACACTATTGCGCAGTCCAGCTGATTCACTATCATTAATGTCTCCATGGGGAGGCCCTACTGCTTCTCTACCCACCCGAGTCCCCACTTCATCATTCAAAGTGCTTGTGGGTGGGGGTCATGGCAGAGGCAAACTCTGTGTGGCAGTCTCTTCAATAAATCCCCAGTTCAAGGACAGCTGACACCTCATCTGATCACATCTCTCTGTCCCCAGGGCCTAGCACACAGCCCCAGTGATGGATTGTCAGTCACCATGGCTGCCCAGAGCCCCACCTGTGTCCTTACTGGGGACCCCACTTTATCATGGGGCTAGAGTTTTGCCCATAGGGTTCCCCACCCCTAAAACCAAAGACTTCTTCCTGCCCTGGCCCTCTGCTGCAGCCAAGGGCAGGGGTTTTCTACCTGGTCGGTATTTGGGGTGAGAGAAATATCATTCATGCTTCTGCTCTGGGCGTGACCTAGGAGAAAAGGAAAAGAAGGTCCATCAGGGGAGACGGGTTCTCGCAGAACCCTTTCTCTTGGTCTCTACACAGGCTTGCTCCATCTTCACAACCAAAGCAAACTCCCCCATTATCCTGCAGCCCCTATCAGCTAGCATCCTCTCTCTCCTTCCTTTCGATGGCAGCTTTCTTAGAAGAGTTGCTGGACCTCAGGTTCTACTGCTTTCTTCTCACTCCTCAATATGCTACTTCCTGGTCCCAGCCCGCTGCCCTGCCTTCTTAGAGACTGAGATATCTGCTCTGCACAGGCCCTGCGGGTGGGGAGGGACACGGACGCCCTACTGGGTGAGGAGCCAGGCATCAGCAAGCTTCGCCTCTGTTGGAGAGAGGAGAGCAGTTTCACGTCTGTCTGCCCTGACCCATGGGAGTCTTTAAAGAGGGCTGGGGATTTGGGCTGGCAGAGGGGAGGTAGGTGGGGCTCCCCAGGGCCAACAGTTCCTTGCTGCATGAAGGCAGGAGAAGGCCACCTCTCATTCCCACCAGCAGCCAAATCCAGCGAGCCCCTTCAGGCTTTCTGTGGCCTCTGGAGTCCCTGTACTGCCAGACTCTGCTTTCCTTTATTTCCATCGAGGATCCTCTCAGGCTGGGCTTTTCTCAGGGCCTTGCTTTGCACTCAAACCCTTCAGAGCGCTGACCCCCTCCTCCTTGCTCAATCCCATCCACTTCCGATTCTTCCCCATCTACATTTGTGCCGGGGGTGCCCAGGTTGTATCTCCAGCCCAGATCTCTCCCCTAAGCTCCAGATTTGTCTGAGCAGCCCCGCCTGGCACCTCAGACTCTGCACAGTAGGAAACAAAACTCATTGTCTTCCATCAAATCACACTCCCTCTATAGACCCTAGATCACCCAGTGCCCTATCCCACGTGTTCACGGGCAATCAGAGCAGACCTTGGAGCCAGCTTCAACTCCCCTCTCTTCCCTTTTCCCACTTCCCACCATTCGCTGAATTCCACCAGCGTCCTTCCCTTTCCATTCTCGCTCTCGCTGCCTGAACACGGCCCTCATCTCTTGCTCCCAGTCATTCAGTCCCTTCTAGCTTATTTCTGATCATGACATGTGCCCGCATCAGACTTCCCAGGAGAACTCATTACCCTCAGAATAAAGGCCAGGACCTTTTTCAAGACACATAGGCCCCCTTCGATTCAGACCCTCTTTCCTTTATATCCTACATCCCTGGTGAACGGAATCACTCTGTTTCCCCATACATGCGGTGCCCTTCACAGCGCCTTCCCTTCACCTGCTGTGTGCTCCCTTTGTTCTAAAGACATGCTACTGGAAGACTTCTATTTATTCTCCAAGACTCAGGCAAGTGTCTCCTCCTCTCTGAGCCTTCCCAGGTGCCGTCCTGTGGTGGGGCAGGGGGGCGGTGTGCGCACACAAAGCTGTAACCACTTATTCATGCCTTTTATCCAGGTTCCCACCACGGCAACGTTGGCACAGGACGACTTCATACACAGTGAATAAATGAGCAGAAGGCTCATATGCCAAAGCCACTCACAGCCTCTGACTGCCAGCACTGCTCTGCGGAATAACCAAGACCAGGGAGACTAAGCACATCCTGGGGTCACTGAGACTGTTCTCAGAAAAGACCGCGGCACAGCCCAGCTGTAGCTCTGGTCACATCCCACTGCGGTCCCGAAGCATTCCCCTGGCCTGGTCAGCGGCGCAGCCCTGGGCTGTGCTTATTCACACCTTGTCATTTTGGTGAAAGTACGTAAAGGAAAATACTCCTTTGCACTGCTTTTTATTTTCACTTCCCAAATTCCCTCTTTCTTTTTTTTTTTGCCTCACCGCTCACCCGTCTGTACATCCTGACAAACTGCCTGACAGAGCGTAGTCTGTGGCCATGCCCCGCCCAGGCCCCCGTGGGGGCTGCAGCTCCCCCAGTGTTTCACTTCATGGGGCCAAGACTGTCAGGCAGGATAAGAACATCCTCCGACTGTCCTGGAGGAAAAGCTGGGCTGCAAGACAGATCTAGCCTGCTTTAAATCCTGTTTCTAGGAAGACTTGTCACCAAAAACGTGATTGATGATTAGTGTGGTGACAACAAAGCCTTAGACCAAGTGAAGGATGCCCAGATCCTTCACATGGGACTGGACTTGCTTCAGAGCACACGGGACTGGGTATTAGGACAGGACTTGATTTAGAGTTGCATTTTTTGGAATAATTATCTAGAAAATTTTGGTAGTAAGTTAGACTATGAGGGCAGCCCAGGGTTTAGGGTGAATGCTAGATTTCTTCTGACACCTGAGAATTCTAGACAGACCCTGGTCTTTACCCCCTCTGCTATGACAAGTGTGAAAATTGACTTCAGAGTGCCCCCAGCCAGAACGAAGGGGCTGCACCGTGGCGGAGAAACTCACACAGACGGCCGTAATTCGCACTTTGCCGCACCCTCAGGTCCTCAGTGGAGTGGTGTAGGCTCGGGCCGGCCTTGGGGCTCCGGGCTGGGCTTCGACCTGGGAGGCACGGAGGGATTTAACTCCAGCAGACCTGCTGCAGTGACGCACATTAGCACAGTCCTCATTTACAGTCACTTCACCTGAATAAAGCTAGGCTACAGGACAGATCTCTTCCCCTTCGAGGAAGAAAGGATGGTTCGGTTGTTTTGGATTTTGTTTTTGTTTTTCAGAATCTTTTGAAGCAAGTGGATAGTGTGACTGTGATTAGAGAAAAGACCTGTAACTGTTGAAAGTGGGATAGCGACACAATTGATTAAATAGGGATCAGGTGTTGTAGATGATCTAGGTTCACTCCTGATTCCACAACTACTGATCACTGGACCCGAGGCAAGTAACTTAACCTCTCCATGCCTCAGCCTCCCGCCCTGGGGGTGGTGAGAACAATTGCTGGTCTGGGGCCTCTCCTGAGGATGATGTGAGTTTACACCTAGGGAGCACTCCTGCCTGGTGCAGGGTAAGTGCTGGTATGTACCTGCTGCAGGCTAAATGTTTTCCACTTTAAAATAATTGATCTGCAGAGATTCCTCAAGTGTTTTCAGCTAGCAGCATTATCAGTTTTGTACTGATTCCGGCACTTATCTGACAGGTCCAGCGAGGCTAGAGTCTGGGCATCTCGACTCTGGGATATCAAGAGTGGAGGGTTGGAGATTTGAGATGCATGCAGAGGACAAGCGTTATGGTCCAACTCACTGCTGGTGGAGGAGACCGCCTTTCCAATGTCGGCCAAGGAGCGGTGGATGGGCTTTGTGGTTTGGTGGCGGTGTTTCCTCAGGAGGACGTAGCTGACCCTCTCGCGGAGCTCTGGACGAAGGAGGCCATCCTCAATTTGCTTCTCAATGACATCGTCTAAGTGGGAAACAAACATGCCTTGTCCACGGGGGACAGAATGACCAGGGGTGTGGGGGTCTTCAGTTTCACCTGTTATTTATGGGATTAAAAGTGAACTAAAGGAGGCATGGAAGGTAGAAACAGTCCCAACCTTTGCCACAAACTGAAAATTTGGACCAGTCATGAACCTTCAGGCTCCTTATAGGTAGAAGTGTGTGTCTGTGGGAGTTCGCGCATGTGTGTGCATGTGTGCAGATGTGGTTCACGTGTGTGCATGTGGGTGCACGTATGCACGCATATACGGGTATAGGATTCTCTGCTCTATCAATAATATTGTGGAAAGTAAATGAAATTATAGCCATGAGAGACCCTAAGAAGCATAAGGTACTATGCCAAGTGGTTTTAGTCCCAGTGTGAATTCTTTTTAGAAAAGTATTTGGGGCAGCATACTTCTGGTAACACTGAATGTGCTAAAACAAAATTCACAAGGAGTTTTAGGGACAGTAAGGCAAGCTACTCCCTTCCTTTGTCACTCCATCAAACGAGAGCTAATTTCCTGAAGATGAGTGATGATCCATTTACCCTGATAAGAAACAGGTTGCCATGGCAATGGGTGTCTCCAACCAGGCTCAGAAGCACTCTCCCTTTCGTTCCATTGCTGAATGGCATTTCAGAGGCTGATCTTGCCCTCTCTATAGGCATCTGAAACTAGGAGCAACCGTGACGCTGCTTTGGGAGCATCAGACCCAAAACCTGGTCTCTGCAGAATTAGGCAGGCATCAGAGGTGGGCATGCCACCTAGACCAAGGGTGGGCAAGAGACGGGGCAGGGGCAGGGGGATGTTGCCTGGTTTGCGGGGGCCACAGCAGTCCTTGCCTCACCTATGATCTGTGGTAAGGAGCCACCGTCCAAATCCAGCAGCACGGTTCCCGTCTGCAGGCAGGTGCGGAGCTCAAAGAGGCTGTGCAAGGACAGCGTGGACACGTGGGGCTTGCTCCAGCGTTCGCCTCCTTCCTCTACCTTTTCTTCAAACTTTATCCACCTGGAGAGGTAAGGATGGGGCTCAGCATGGCCTTTGCCCTCAGGAGGCGCCCCAAGCTGGGCCTCTTCAGGAGAGGGATGCTGGCTTGCAGGTCATGCTCTGCACGTTGTGGGGGCATTGGCCCTCTACTCACAGGTAGAGGGTCTCCTGGGGACTCATCCCTCACTCCTGATGTGGCCATGCTCAGGGCAAAGTGGCAGCAGAGAATGACCATAAATGGGTGTGAAAACTATTCTTTTTTTTCCCCCCTTTTATTTATTTTCTAATTGGAGGATAATTGCTTTATTGGCTATGTTGCAAATTGGATTTGGTGATGGTGGCACAACTCTGCACATTTACTAAAAATCATTTAATTAATACACTTAAAACAAGGGAACTTTATGGTATCCTACAATAATAGAGCTCTTTAAAAAACAAACCATCCACTGGATCCTAGTTACCTGTCTACTGGTCACATGTGTTTTCAGTGCCTGTCTTATGAGGAGGGTATGGTTTGCTGGGAGAGGGGATCATTTCCCCACAGTTCCACTGTAGGGCCTGAGGTTTCCATGAATCACACTCAGATTTTGGTTCTGAAAGTTCAGGGTAAAATCCAAATGTAATTTATGGGAGGAAAGAAATTAAGCCAAAGATATGTAAGGATTTGTCCTTTCTAGAAGCCTCGGGATCATAGGCTGAGGGGGTGGCCACATGGGAAGGCCTCGGGCCGCTGGCAGAGGCAGCGCTGGCCTGTAACTCCTCTGCAGGGGGCAGCACTGGACAGCCTGTAGAGCCACAAGGAAGCAGAGACTCCTGGCTGGAGACCTGCTAGCTCAGTTTTATTAAATATTGACCTCAAATTTCTGAGTAGCTTCAAACTATTCCAGTCAAAATCCTATGGGAATGTTTTTGGGCTGTGACTAACTCTAAAGTTCCTCTGAAAAAGAGGATAGTTGGGGAATGTCAGAGCATAGTTAGGGAAAGTCTAAAAAAGAAGGATGGGGATGGGACATGCCTTTAGCAGGTATAAAAACTTACTGAAAACCTTGAGTAATTAAAGCATTATAATTCCAGCCCAGATATAGACAAAGGGACCTAGAAAACAACAGCCCAGAAACATACCTGAGCCCCCATGGGGGTCTGAGTTTTGATGGAGGAGTTGTTTAAAAGTCCACTAGGGACTACCCTGGAGAAGGCAATGGCACCCCACACCAGTACTCTTGCCTGGAAAATCCCATGGACGGAGGAACCTGGTAGGCTGCAGTCTATGGGGTCGCTAAGAGTCGGACACGACTGAGCGACTTCACTTTCACTTTTCACTTTCATGCGTTGGAGAAGGACATGGCAACCCACTCCAGTGTTCTTGCCTGGAGAATCCCATGGACGGGGGAGCCTGGTGGGCTGCCGTCTATGGGGTCGCACAGAGTCGGACACGACTGAAGCGACTTGGCAGCAGCAGCAGCAGCAGCAGCAGGGATTACCCTGGTGGTCCAGTGGTTAATAGTACTCCTTCCAATGCAGGGGACAAGGGTTCAATCCCTGCTCAGGGAATTCAGATCCCATGTGCCAGTGGGCAACTAAACCCATGCACCACAACCATGCACTGCTTGTAGAGAAGCCTGTGTGAAATGAAGAGGCCACGTGCTGCAATGAGGACCCAGCACAGCCAATATATGAATAAATACAATGATAAAAAGTAAAAGATAACCAACCTAAGTATAAACAAATGAAGTCCCTACTTCTTACCAAACACTACTAAATTCTACATGGATTAAAGGCTAAACAAAAAATTATCTATAATGGAATATTGTTGAGCCTTAAAAAAAAGGAAATCTTGACACATGCTGCAGCATGGATGAAACTTGAAGACATTATGCTAAGCGAAATAAGCCAGCCACAAAAGGACAAATACTGTAAGATTCCACTTATATGAGGGGCATAGAGTAGTCAAATCCATAGAGACAGGTGCTTGCTAGGGGCTGACGAGAGACGGGTGGAGGAATTGCTGTTTAAGGGCAATAGAGTTTCAGTTTTGCTGGATGAAGGCATTCAGGAGATGGATGGTAGTGATGGTTCTGTAACAATGCGAATGTACTTAATGTCACTGAACTGTACACTTCAAGATGGCTCAAATGGTAAAATTTATGTTATATCTATCTTGCCACAATTAAATAACAATGTGAAAATCTATAAACATAAATATAAACATACTAGAAGAGAATATAGGGGAATATTATATTCTTACTATAACATTATATAATATAATATATATTATATATTATTATATAATATAATATATTATAATTCTTATTATAATATTATATTCTTATATCCTTGGTTGGGGAGAAAGACTTCCTAAACAGTATGTAAAACCATAAAGGAAAAGAAATGGGCACTTTGTTCTACAAAAATATACTAAAACCTGTGCATAACACAGTAAGACATAAATAAAGTTCAAAGAAATGCAATATACTCAGAAAATATTTGCCTCAAACAGGACATCAAAGGCTTTTTTTTTTTTCTGGCTGCACCACGTGGCATGTGGGATCTAGTTCCCTGACTAGGGATCAAACCCACACCCCTGCATTGGAAGTGCAAGTCTTCACCACTGAACTGGCAGGGAAATCCGCGAAGCTTCTTCACAACAATAGGAAAAACTCAAATTACCCAACTGAAAAGTGAACAATTCTGAAAAGAAATGAAGGTGGGCAATAAACCTCTGAAAAGATGTTCAACTTTCCTACTAATCGAGAACACTTAGAGAATGTTGTGGGGGCTTCTCAGGTGGCCCAGTGGTAGGAATCCTTCTGCCAATGCAGGAGACACATGTTTGATCCCTTATCACAGAAGATTCCGCACACCGAGGAGCAGCTAGCCTGTGTGCCATAGCTATTGAGCCTGTGCTCTAGAGGCCAGGAACTACGGCTACTGAGCTCACCTACTGTGACCGCTGAAGCATGCAACCCTTAAGCCCATGCTCAGCGACAAGGGAAGCCACTGCAATGACAAGCCCAGGCATCACAGCTAGAGAGCAGCTCCCGCTCACCGCAACTAGAGAAAAGTCTGCACAGTAACAAAGACACAGCACTACCCAAAATGGACAAATTTAAAATGAATGTTGTTGCAAATGAAACAACATCCTTTGCTTCTCATATTGGCAGAAATTTAAAAGATTGACAACTTCCTGTGTGGGTGGAAACATGGGGAGGTGGGCACTCAGATATTGTATGTAGGTACATAGTATGTGTGTATATATATAGTGTGCATATTTATATCATGTGTGTTTGTATATATATATCGTGTGTATAAATATATAGTGTAGCCACACAGCCTTCTTGGGGTGAGGAACTGGGGAGCCTCTTTTGTCTTTCAACCCAGTAGTTCAAATTCTAGGAAGTTATCACAGGAGTAGCATCGCACATCTGCACACAGTAATGTGGATACTAGGAGACGCTCACTTCAGCTTTGTCCATTAGGGTGAAGAATTGGAAACCACCAGTGTTCAGTAAGGACTTTGTCGTATCAGTTCCATGTGTCCATGCCACGGAATACCCCTCAGAGATAAAAAGTATGAGGATGAACTATGTGTACTGACAGGATGGACAATATCATCCCATTTTATAACAAGAAGAAAAACACGTGCATGTGTGCATGGGGGCCTTTACACCTGTGTCTGAACAAATCCGGCAGCACTTTTGGATGGATGCCTATCAGATGGTTAAATGATTACTTCTGAAGGGAGGTATGAGGTTGTTGGGGGCAAGATTTAAGACATTTTCACTCTATTGTGTTAATTAGTATTGTAAGAGTGCAGCCTACGTAGCAAGACAACCAGTTTGAATCCCAGCTTTACATTCACCAGCTATGGACTTTTCTTCCCTGGTGGCTCAGATGGTAAAGCATCCACCTGAAAGGCAAGAGACCCAGGTTCGATCCTTGGGTGGCGAAGATCCTCTGAAAAAGGGAGTGGTTACTTACTCCAGTATTCTTGCCTGAAGAGTTTCATGGACAGAGGAGCCTGGCGGGCTACAGTCCATGAGGTTGCAAAGAGTCAGACACAACTGAGTAACTAACGCTTTCACTTTCAGTATAGTAAG
Organism: Ovis aries; assembly: GCF_016772045.2. Classification (NCBI taxonomy): domain Eukaryota; kingdom Metazoa; phylum Chordata; class Mammalia; order Artiodactyla; family Bovidae; genus Ovis; species Ovis aries. The sequence continues at coordinate 96,113,529 of NC_056056.1, forward strand.
AGTGCAGCCTGTGGAACAAGACAACCCGGTTTTGAATCCCAGCTTCACATTTACTAGCTATGGACTTTGAACATGTTACTCAATCTCTTACCACCTTTGTTTCCTTCCGGAATAATAATAATTTATAGCAATTAGAGAAGCGCCTGGCACATAATGCACATTCTGTCAGCTTTGTAAATGTAAAAGGAAAGAGCATTGCTTTTGTAAACTGAGAGACAATAAGCAAATAAGAAAGTACAGGCATTCAAGGCTCTTCCAGCCAGACGACATTATGGTTGATATTATGATGACCTACATATTAGATCTCTGTGTATGCGAGCATGCACACTCACACACACATTTTACATTAATGACAGTATTAAGGCCGTGGTATCTAATGGATATCCTTTCACATCTATGAAATGAAATGAAAGTCTCTCAGTCGCGTCCGACTCCTTGCAACCCCATGGACTGTAACCCCATGGACAGGCTCCTCTATCCACGGAATTCTCCAGGGCAAGAATACTGGAGTGGGTTGCCATGCTTTTCTCCCACCCAGGGATCAAACCCCGGTCTCCCACATTGCAGGCAGATCTGAGTCACCAGGGAAGCCCATGTTCAGTGCTAAAGAACCGTATTACCTGCTAGACATTTTATCTCTATAAAACCTATAAATATTCATATCATTTTAAAGGCTCTTTAGCATGCCACTGTATGAGCAGACCAAAATTTATGTGAATAATCCTAATTTGGTAGACATTTATATGATTTCTAATTACTCTGTATTGTAAATAAGGTTGGTTTGAATATCCTTGGCCCCTGTCTGCACATTTTTATGTGTATGACATACATTGTCAAACTGTTCTCCAGAAAGCCATGCCGATTCTTATTTCCACTAGCGTACAGGAGACCTCACATTTCTCTCAAGTCTCTCAGACTCTAATATTGTCATTCCTTTTCAACTTTGCTCATTTAGTAATTGAAAAATTATATCATATTTGCATTCTTTTGACTACATGTGAGGTTAAATATCTTTTCCTTTGTCAGATTTCCTCTTCACACAATTGTGTGAGTACTTTGCTATATCAATGTTTAACATCCTGATTCAATACATTCATTTGAGAATAGTTAACTGGGAGCCTGGAAGGACCTTAGGGGCTTAGAGGGACACAGGATGAAGAGGACTTTTTTCCTAATATACATGTTTTTGTTGACTGTTTAAGCTGGCTTAAACTCAACATTCAAAAAATTAAGATCATGGCATCCAGTTCTGTCACTTCATGGCAAATAGATGGGGAAACAATGGAAACAGTGACAGACTTTATTTTATTGGGCTCCAAAATCACTGCAGACGGTGACTGCAGCCGTGAAATTAAAAGATGCTTGATTCTTGGAAGAAAAGCTATGACAATCCTAGACAGCATATTAAAAAGCAGAGACATTACTTTGCCAGCAAAGGTCCATACAGTCAAAGCTATAGTTTTTCCAGTAGTCATGTAGGGATGTGAGAGTTGGACTATAAAGAAACCTGAATGCCTAAGAATTGATGCTTTTGAGCTGTGATGTTGGAGAAGACTCTTGAGAGTCCATTGGCCAGCAAGGAGATCCAATATTCATTGGAAGGACTGATGCTGAAGCTGAAACTCCAATACTTTGGCCACCTGAGGTGAAGAATTGACTCATTGGAAAAGACCCTGATGCTGGGAAAGATTGAAGGCAGGAGGAGAAGGGGATGACAGAGGATGAGATGGCTGGATGACATCACTGACTCAATGGACATGAGTTTGAGCAATCTCCGGGAGTTGGTGATGGACAGGGAAGCCTAGTGTGCTGCAATCCATGGGGTCGCAAAGAGTCGGACATGACTGAGCAACTGAACTGAACTAATACGCTGTGTGCTTTTCTCTGTTTAGTTACTCAGTTGTGTCTGACTCTGCGACCCCACGGACTGTAGCCTGCCAGGCTCCTCTGTCCATGCTGATTCTCCAGGCAAGAATTCTGGAGTGGATTGCCATGCCCTCCTCCAGGGGATCTTCCCAACCCAGGGATCAAACCCAGGTCTCTGCATTGCAGGTGGATTCTTTCTGTCTGAGCCACCAGGGAAGCTATTTATATATATAAACTTTTCATATTCTTTTCCATTTTAGTTTATTATAGGACATTGAATAAAGTTCCCTGTGCTATTAACAGGACCTTGTTGTTTATCCACTGTATAAATGATAGCTTGCAACTGCTAACTATTTCAAACTCTGAAGAATGGGAAAGTTTGACTAGAGTCCTGGGAGGTGAAGACTGAAAACATGGGGCTGGAGCAGAGACTCGGGGACTTGCCTTGGAGACTCGCAAAGGTATAGCGGACATCTTTAATTGGGAAATATGTTTGGGAGAACATTATTTAAATTATGCTAGATCCAAGTCTCTATGATATCCCTCCAAAGTTTTTCTAAAAGTTGTATAAACGTAAGGGTTTGCAAGGAAGAAACCAAAGGACAGGTCCAAATGTTTTGGTGAGGAGATGGTTTCTCTTCTCCCTGAGAGTCTTTCTCCTATTTAATCACTCAAATTGCCCATTTTTATCTCAAAAGTTGCCTTCATTTAAAAAAAAGCGCTGTGTGCAGACAAGGTCTCAACCAACCTGAGCACAGTCTGCAGAAAAGCAAAACTATCTGTTTCCAGGTTCAAGGCAATGTCAGAACTAGACTCCTGCTACCAGCATCCCTTGAGAACTTGATTTTTAAAAAAGTCCAGGATACTCAACAGCTTCACTGCGGATATGTCTTCAGTTGTCCTTGCTACTATTTTGGGAATCCAGATATTGAAACAGTAAGCCCAAGACCTGAACTTGATTTTATGTTTTTAATGACTACAGCTAGAAATTAAGCTCCCTTTCACCTTGAGTAGAACATAGAAACATGGAGAGAACCCAAGGTCTGTAGCTTGGTTTTCAACTTTGACTGTTTATTAGAACTGCCTAAAGAGGTGTCTGGAGAATCCCAGGGACGGGGGAGCCTGGTGGGCTGCCATCTCTGGGGTCGCACAGAGTCAGACACGACTGAAGCCACTTAGCTGCAGCAGCAAAGAGATTTTTAAAATTCCTGCTGCCTGAATACACACCACGAGCAGGGTAGGCTTGCCATAGAAACTCCTAGGTTATTTGTGCCCTGCATGAGCCTCTACCCTACAGTCATATAGAACTGTGTGGCTCAGGGATAGCTGGGCTTGTCTGAGGTCCCAATGCTGGTAAAGAGCTCTGTGCACATGGATCCCATTCTTTTTATATCGAAGGGAATATGGGCTCTTCCCTTAGAATGGCTCTGAGAACCCCAGCTGAAGAGGTGGAGTGGATCTCTGAAGGCTCTTTTCCAACTTGGTCATTCGATACTTTCTTTTCTCTGATTTTTAAAGTAGAGTGCATACCTCTACACTAGCATATCTCAAACTCTAGTGAGCATGCAAGTACCTTGGGGATCCTGTTAGAATGCAGGTTCTAATTCAGCAGGTCTGGGAAGGGGCCCAAATTCTGCGTTTCTTTTTAAAGTTTTTTACTGAAGTATAGCTGATTTACAAGGCTGCGTCAGTTTCAGGTATACAGCGAAGTGATTCTTTTTTAGGTCATTTTCAACTGTAGGTGGAAACACACTGTAGGTGTAGTTGTAGGTTATTACAAGATATTGACTATAGTTCCCTGTGTTATATATTAGGTCCTTGTTGTTTTTCTATTTTACATACGGTAGTGTGTATCTTTTAATCCCAAAGCTCTAATTTATCCCCTACCCCCACCTGCTTTCCCCTTTGGTAACTCTGCTTGTTTTCTATGTCTGTGAGTCTCTTTCTGGTTTGTAAATAAGTTCACTTGTATAATTCTTTTAGATTCCACATATAAGTGATATCATATGCTATTTGTCATTCTCTGTCTGACTTCACTTAGTGTGATAATCTCCAGGTCCATCCACGTTGCTGCAAAAGGCATTATTTCATTCTTTTTTATGACTGAGTAATATTCCATACTTTAAGAACTGCTATCCTAGGATGATGATTCTTAAACTTAGTTGCATATAAATATACCTGAGATGGGCCTTCCCAGGTGGTCCTGTTGTTAAGAATCTGCCTTCCATTGCAGGGAAGGTGGGTTTGATCCCTGGTTAGGGAACTAAGACCCCACATGCCATGAGGCAACTAAGTCAGGATGCTGCAACAAAAGAGCTCGCAAGCTGCAACGAAGACCCGAGGTGATAAACAAACAAAACCCCTCAGATACTCTTTGTGGGCTGCACTGGGGCTTTGTTGCTGCACATGGGCTTTTTATTTAGTTGCTACAATCGGGGGCTTCTCTTTGTTTCAATGCACAGGCTTCTCATAGTGGAGCGCAGGATCTAGACGGACGGGCTCCAGTAGTTGCAGCAGGCTGGCCCAGCAACTGCAGTTCACGGGCTCTAGAGCGCAGGCTCAGTAGTTGCGACACACAGGCTTAGTTGCTCTGAGGCATATGGAATCTTCCCGAACCAGGGTTTGAACCCATGTCTCCTGCATTGAGAAGCAGATTCCTATCCACTGTGCCACCTTAGAAGTCCCTTCGAATACTTTTAACACATTAGTGACTAGAGACATATTAATGCCACAGGCGTAAGTTTCTGCAAAAACTCCTTCAGTCAATAATGTGTTAAAATCTTGACGTCCAGGTCTTATCCTAGACCGGTTTACCTCAGAATATATGGGTCAGATACAGGCAACTCTGCTACAGATTGTTCCAAGTAAAGTTCCTGACTTCCAGGGCCCAGAGGCTAAAATGACGTTTAATTTTTAGTCAGCCATCTTTGCTCATTGTTTCAGTGTATACCTGCCTCTCCAAATAGACATCAGGCTTTTTGAGGATAGGGACCATCATTTCTTCCCTACTGTCCTTTCTGGTCTCCTACCCAGAGTAGCTCCATTAAATGCTTGCTCCTTCCTCTTTGAGGCAGTGAGGCCTCAATGATTACTTTGGGTGAAGTCTGGCTATGAGGAAATGACTGGGAAAAGGAGCTCTCAACAATCATGGGGTTTAACTGGCTTGTTTTTTTTAAAATAAACTTTTGGCCATGCTGAGCAGCATGTGGGATCTTAGTTCCTCTACCAGGGACTGAACCCACACCTCCTGCATTGGAAGTGTGGAGTCCTAACCACTGGACCGCCAGAGAAGTGCCCCCCACCTTTTTAAAAAGATTTTTCAAAATGATCTAAGCAATGATCATCAGAGTCTAGTAACATCACAGACATACACACAAAGGTCAGCTGGGCAGGATCTGCCTTCTGATGGAAGCAAACATTACCACCCGTGAAACAGTCTTGTGGAAAAGTCAGTTAGGAATCAAATAAGTCTGAACTCAACTGCACTTTCAGGAAAAACAGGTACAGAGGAACATGGAAAACTCAGCTGCAGGGATGCAGTTAACAAAATCCAGTATTTAGAAAACCATATAGGAAAAACAACGCAGTTTCTTTAGAAATAATGACTACTGCAAGGGAAAAATAAACGAGAAGGGACCTGTAGATTGAAAAAGATGTAGAAGATAAATCTCCCAAATGCAGTGTGTGGACTGTGAAATGGAATATTTGCTACCTTATCAGTAAACAAGGATGTCATAGCCATTAGTGATTTCAGGCCTCCAAATATGAGTTTCTAAAAACAGAGTGCCCAAGTGTGAGAACCATGTCTTTGATCCAAGAGTTGTTGGCTGCCACCACTCCCTATGGTGAGGAACAAAGGATATTAAAAAATCAAGAAGCAGGACGCTGGTCCCAGGTAGCTGAGATGCATATGAAGGGAATGATTTCTGTGAGTCGAAATGCTTTCATCTTTCCATACATAAGCTCAGCTCAGTTCAGTCGCTCAGTCGTCTGACTCTTTGCGACCTGATGGACTGCAGCATGCCAGCACTCCATCACCAACTCCCGGAGCTTACTCAAACTCATGTCCATTGTGTCGGTGATGCCATCCAACCATCTCATCCTCGGTCATCCCCTTCGCTTTCCACCTTCAATCTTTCCCAACATCAGGGTCTTTTCCACTGAGTCATTTCTTCACATCAGGTGGCCAGAGTATTGGAGTTTCAGCTTCAGCATCAGTCCTTCCAATGAATATTCAGGACAGATTTCCTTTAGGATGGACTGTTTGGATCTCCTTGCAGTCCAAGGGACTCCCAAGAGACTTCTCCAACACCACAGTTCAAAAGCATCAATTCTTTGGCACTCAGCTTTTTTTTATAATTCAACTCTCACATCCATACATGACTACTGGAAAAACCATAGCCTTGACTAGACAGACCTTTTTTGGCAAAGTAATGTCTCTGTTTTTTAATAAGCTGTCTAGGTTGGTCATAACTTTTGTTCCAAGAATCAAGGATCTTTTAATTTCATGGCTGCAGTCACCATCTGCAGTGATTTTGGAGCCCAAGAAAATAAAGTCTGTCACTGTTTCCATTGTTTCCCCATCTGTTTGCCATGAAGTGATGAGGCAAGATGCCATGATCTTGGTTTTCTGAATGTTGAGTTTTAAGCCAACTTTTGTGCTCTCCTCTTTTACTTTCATCAAGAGGCTCTTTAGTTCCTCTTCACTTTCTGCCATGAGGGTGGTGTCATCTGCATATCTGAGGTTATTGATATTTCTCCCAGCAATCTTGATTCCAGCTAGTGCTTCATCCAGCCTAGCATTTCGCATGATGAATTCTGTATATAAGTTAAATAAGCAGGATGAAAATATACTGCCTTGACATACTCCTTTCCTGATTTAAAACCAGTCTGTTGTTCTGTGTTTGGTTCTAACTGTTGCTTCCTGACCTGCATACAGATTTCTCAGGAGGCAGGTCAGGTGGTCTGGTATTCCCATTTCTTTCAGAATTTTTCGCAGTTTATTGTGATCCACACAGTCAAAGGCTTTGGCATAGTCAATAAAACAGAAGTAGATGTTTTTCTGGAACTCTCTTGGTTTTTCAATGATCCAGCGGATGTTGGCAATTTGATTTCTGGTTCCACTGCCTTTTCTAAATCCAGCTTGAACATCTGGAAGTTCATGGTTCACATATGATTGAAGCCTGGCTTGGAGAATTTTGAGTAATACTTTGTTAGTGTGTGAGATGAGTGTAATTTGTGTGGTAGTTTGAGCATTCTCTGGCATTGCCTTTCTTTGGGATTGGAGTGAAAACTAACTTTTTTCCAGTCCTGTAGCCACTGCTGAGTTTTCCAAATTTGCTGGCACATTGAGTGCAGCACTTTCACAGCATCATCTTTCAGGATTTGAAATAGCTCAACTATAATTTCATCACCTCCACTAGCTTTGTTCATAGTGATGCTTCCTAAGGCCCACTTGACTTCGCATACCAGGATGTCTGGCTCTAGGTGAGTGATCACACCATCTTGATTACCTGGGTCATGAAGATATTTTTTGTACAGTTCTTCTGTGTATTCTTGCCACCTCTTCTTAATATCTTCTGCCTCTGTTAGCCCCATACCATTTCTGTCCTTTATTGCCCCCATCTTTGCATGAAATGTTCCCTTGGTATCTAATTTTCTTGAAGAGATCTCTAGTCTTTCCCATTCTGTTGTTTTCCTCTATTTCTTTGCATTTGATCGCTGAGGAAGGCTTTCTTATCTCTCCTTGTTATTCTTTGGAATTCCGCTTTCAAATGGGTATATCTTCACTTTACTCCTTTGCCTTTCACTTCTCTTCTTTTCAGAGCTATTTATAAGGCCTCCTAAGACAACCATTTTTCCTTTTTTGCATTTCTTTTTCTTGGGGATGGTCTTGATCACTGCCTCCTGTACAATGTCATGAACTTTCATCCATAGTTCTTCAGGCACGCAGTCTATCAGATCTAATCCCTTGAATCTATTTGTCACTTCTACTGTACAATTGTAAGGGATTTGATTTAGGTCATACCTGAATAGTCTAGTGGTTTTCCCTACCTTCTTCAATTTAAGTCTGAATTTGGCAATAAGGAGTTCATGATCTGAGCCACAGTCAGCTCCCAGTTTTGTTTTTGCTGACTGTATAGAGCTTCTCCATCTTTGGCTGCAAAGAATATAATCAATCTGATTTTGGTATTTACCATCTGGTGATGTCCATGTGTAGAGTCTTCTCTTGTGTTGTTGGAAGGTCACAAAGAGTTGGATATGATTGAAGCTACTGAGCATGCACACCACTAAACTACATTCTTAAAAGTAGTTAAGACAGTAAATTTTATATTAAGCATATTTTTACCATAATAAAAAAAATGAGGGAAGAAAGAAACAGCCTTATCATTCAGAGTCACCTACTAAAATATTGACAGATGGATTGATATGGTGTGTGGGATTTGATTCAGCATAACATGGTGTGTGTATCTGGAGTAGTGGATTGAAACAGAGGCACAAGATTAGGCATGAATTAGCTGGTAACCATTAAAGCTGGGTGATGGGTACATTGAGGGAGGTCATTCGGCTACAAACCACTTTTGCGTAAATTTGAATTTTCCATAATAAAACATTTAATTGCTTTTCATACTGAAAGAAAAGAAAGTGAAGTTGCTCAGTCATGTCCGACTTTTTGTGATCCCATGGACTGTAGCCTACCAGGCTCCTGCATCCATGGGATTTTCCAGGCAAGAATACTAGAGTGGGTTACCATTTCCATCTCCAAGAGATCTTCCTGACCCAGGGTTTGAACCCAGGTCTCCCAGATTGTAGGCAGATGCCTTACTGTCTGAGCCACCAGGGAAGTTTCACATTTTATACTGAATAAAGGTGAAACAGGAGGGAATGGGGCAGGGCACAAACTTTCAAAGAATGATATAGTCTGAGGACATGGCATACACTGATTACAACCAAATAGGCCCAAGATGAGTTGACTTCCTCTAGACCTTAAGCCTCAGTGTATACCCACTATAACACATCAGCAAGCTAAGTAACATACCGACCAGTGCCGTGACAGTTCCAAGGCTGCATGTTAAAGATCAAAAAGTGGGTGGTGGCCCAATTCCTGGAAATCCCTACCCCTTCCCCCAAATAGTAGGAATAATCTTCCCATTCATTAGCCTATGAAAGTACCCAACCCGTAAAAACTAACCAAGCCATATTTGGGGACTGCTCTCACCTCTTGAGATGGCCCAACTCTGTGGAGTGTTTCACTCTAAATAAATGTACTTCTTAGCTATCACTTTGCCTAGCACTGAATTTTTTATGCAATAAGACATGTAGAACCTGAGCCTCATTAAGTCCTGAAACCAGGTATGTGATCTCAGTTAAAAGATTGTGGATTCAAGTCCCAAGATGGGTTTTGGCTGGGTTTGAGTCCTGGCTGTGTGGATTCACATCCCAATCTGAGTCACATGGTTTCAAAGGAATCGACTCTAAAAAGCCTCTGGCCAAAGCTGGGCTTAAAAACTCTTGGAAGCCTGATAAAATGGTTAATGTGTAATCCCAAGCAGCTCATTGCAAAGTGACCTTTATACCATGGTCGGCTTCAAAAGTGGGGAATTAGAGTTGGAGAAGCAGGTCAAGTGGAAAGAAAATCTCTGGGCTGGAAAGGAACTCTCAGAGATTTTGTCCAGGCCAGGGTAGGCACAAAGTGCCCCTCCCAGCTGGGACGGAGCAGAATGGAAGCTTGAAGAGTCACATGTCACAGAAAGCAGTTCTCAGTCACGCAAAGGTGACTGAACTAAGGTCCAGAACTGAGGCCTTTTCTGTGACTAGTAACTCGGTCACTATACGATTAGTGGAAGTTGTTTTTCATTTAATTCCAAGAGTGGTAGCTATTAAGCACTGCCAAATCACCAGATAGGAAAGTCTCCTTTTAAGGAACCAGAAAGGGCAGAAAACTGACAAACCTAAACTAGTTCTATGCTCAGATGGAAACAAATTATAACCTTCACTGGCCCTGCCCTGATGGCGTGTGTATCGTGGCCGTCACCCTCAGCTGCAATGGGATCATCAGGGAATTTTTAAGAAATTCCAACATCCTGGTTGACTGCAGACTAATGACATCAGAATCTAGGGGGCTGAGAATCAGACACCAATACTTTTTAAAAGGGACACACAGGCCTTTGAGAAGACAAAGCAATGAATGGACCATTAAGTGTGTTTGATGATGTTGTTTTGTTGCTAAGTCGGGTCCAATTCTTTGTGAGCCTATGGACTGTAGCCCACCAGGCCCCTCTGTCCACGGATTTCCCAGGCAAGAATACTGGAGGGGGTTGCCGTTTCCTTCTCCAGGAGATCTTCCCGACCCAGGGACTGAACCCTCATCTCCTGCACTGGCAGGCAGACCTTTACCACTGAGCCACCAGGAGAGCTCTTACGTGTGGTTCAATCAGAGTAAAATCTGCCATGTGTGTATATACATAAATCAATTAGAGCGATTGTCCCTTTATTCTGCACTTATTTTGCATATAACTAGCATTAAAGTTTGCCCTGTCTAATTTGTTGAAAATTTCCCCTTAGGACATCCTGATTTAAAGATTTTTTTTAAAAAAAATGTAATTTCCTATAGAATGCAATCTTTAATGATAAGGTTACATAGCCTCTAAACACTTGCTTTAAGATTTAAAACTATATAAATTTATTTCTCAGATGAAGTTTACTCACCTCAAAGGTGTAAAGTACATACACACAGTGTGGTAATTCTCTACCTACATGGCCTCATTGACTTTTATCCTGTAACTCTTCCATCCCTACCCCATCATCCATCCTCCTGAAACTTGACTGACATGTATTAGTTACAAAGTATCAAAACACAGTGTTGTCAGTTTCTGCCTGTCCCTGATTTGTAATAAATTTTGTGATTCTAACAGATTCATTTCTTAAAAGTAACCAGTTTTCCCCCACTATCCAGCAAAGCTCTTTAACACTGAGTCTTAACCAGCACCCTGAATTTTCTAGCAGAAGCCAAAAGCCAGTTTTAATTCTCTTATATCGGCCAATGAAGAGCTTTCCTAGAGATATCTGAGGAACCGTTAGATACTTCTTAGGTTCAGTCTTTGACAGAGCACCAAGAGATGAGGAAAAGCTTTTTGAAAGAGGAATTCCTAAACCCATTCCTACAGTTTATTTGGCAAATTCATGCTACATGATGACAAGCACATGCATTAAAATGTGTATTTGAAATAATGTAAAAGTTATTTACACAACTGATTAGAACTACACATATAATGTGTATTTTTAAAAGTGAAAAATGGAATATTTCCTGCCATATCAGTAAACAAGGATGTCCCAGTCTCAGTGATTGCAGCCCTGCAATGGGATCTGGTGAGCCCAAAGGGCACTCAGGAAGGAGAATATCTGTGATCTCAGAGCATCTCTCAGGGAGAAACGAGAGATGTTGAGATGCTATCTCCTGGACTTGAAGTCCTAAAATTTCCCGATGAATAAAACATAATCCTCAACTTTTAGGTTATGAACATTTTTTAAGCTGACAAAAGAGAGCAGGACCCTGTGGGGACCTCCTGGGTACAAATTCTTTGTCCCCCATTTTTTGTTTGTACAGGGAATAAGCTTCACTCAGTATCCTTGACCTTCTCTGAATTCCACAGAGCAGATTAAACTAGTTGTTTATTAGGGGAGGGAAAGAATGCAGAAACTAAGGAGGAACTGACAAGAAACAATAGTACAACCGTAAGGCAGGGTCCTGGCTCCTCCTCAAGAAATATGCGTGCAACTCTGTGCTCATGCTCAGCCACAGTCATGTTAGGGGAAACACACTGACTGAAACCATCCACCCAGGCCAGGCACCACAGTAACCATTTTCATGAGTTATTTTATGACAGAGGTCCTGGTAAGGAACATGGAACTAATAAGCCACCACCAACAGGAAGAGTTCAGAAAAGGTCAAAAGGAATCACTATATATCCTACCACCTCCCAGAATCCTTTCTGGCATCCATCTTGGCTGAGCAATGCGTGCACCACCAGGAAGGACTCTGAGTCATAATGATTGGCCAAAGAAAACCTGGAAATTAATCCATCACCATAAAACCCGAGACTGTGAGACTTGAGACAGAGCAGTTCTGCTCTCCACCTAGAAGCCCCTTCGCAATAAAGTCTCCTGCTTCGTCAGCATGTATGTCTCCTTGGACAATTCATTTCCAAGTGTTAGATAAGAGCCCACTCTCAGATCATAGAAGGGGTTCCCCTTCCTCCAACAGTCATGTCCGACTCTTGGTGACCCTATGGACTATAGCCTGCCAGGTTCCTGTGTCCGTGGGATTCTCCAGGCAAGAATACTGAAGTGGGCTGCCATTTCCTTCTCCAGGGGATCTTCCCAACCCAAGGATCCAACTGTCATCTCCTGTGTCTCCTACATTGGCAGGTGGGTTCTTTCCCACTGAGCCACCTGGGAAGCCCCAGTGAATATACATAACAATATTTTTGAGCTCTTCTGTAGGAACAAAAGCCTCCACTCAAGTGGAGGACGGTAACTTCAGGGTGAGCACAAGGTTCCTTTTACCTTTCCACCAACCAATCAGAAGAAAGTCTGCACACAGTGGAAGATAATGAAGATGTTGATACCCTTCCCAAATGATTCTCCACTTAAAAATTTTCATGATCACAAACACAAACAAACAAACAAAAAATCTTTCATGATCAAGCAGAATCTTTGGGGTTGGGACAGGCTTTTGAACAGGAGTCTGCCATCTCCCCAGGTCCTCCCGAATAAAGCAACTTTTCCATTCCTACTAGCACTTGTCTTTTTGAGTATTGGCCTTTGAGTACTGAGCAGCCGAATCTGAGTTCAGTAATACGTTCATAAACAAAACATGACATTGAATTTGAAGGACTGTGAAGTATGCGACCTTGTCCAAGGTAAGGAGCAGCGGCTGCGCTTTGCTGGAGCAGCTGTGAAGACATGCCCCACATCCAAGGTAAGAGAAACCCAAGTGAGATGGTAGGTGTTACAAGAGGGCATCAGAGGGCAGACACACTGAAACCATAATCACAGAAAACTAGCCAATCTGATCACACAGACCACAGCCTTGTCTAACTCAATGAAACTAAGCCATGCCCATGGGGCCACCCAAGACAGACGGGTCATGGTGGAGAGGTCTGACAGAATGTGGTCCACTGGAGAAGGGAATGGCAAACCACTTCAGTATTCTTGCCTTGAGAACCCCATGAACAGTATGAAAAGGCAAAATGATAGGCTACTGAAAGAAGAACTCCCCAGGTCAGTAGGTGCCCAATATGCTACTGGACATCAGTGGAGAAATAACTCCAGAAAGAATGAAGGGATGGAGCCAAAGCAAACACAATACCTAGTTGTGGATGTGACTGGTGATAGAAGCAAGGTCCAATGCTGTAAAGAGCAATATTGCATAGGAACCTGGAATGTTAGGTCCATGAATCAAGGCAAATTGGAAGTGGTCAAACAGGAGATGGCAAGAGTGAACGCTGACATTCTAGGAATCAGTGAACTAAAATGGACTGGAGTGGGTGAGTTTAACTCAGATGACCGTTACACCTACTATTGTGTAGATATCATGGAGTAGCCATCATGGTCAATAAGAGAGTCCGAAATGCAGTACTTGGATGCAATCTCAAAAACGACAGAATGATCTCTGTTTGTCTCCAAGGCAAACCATTCAATATCACAGTTATCCAAGTCTATGCCCCAACCAGTAACACTGAAGAAGCTGAAGTTGAACAGTTCTATGAAGACCTATAGGACCTTTCAGAACTAATACCCCAAAAAGATGTCCTTTTCATTATAGGGGACTAGAATGCAAAAGTAGGAAGTCAAGAAACACCTGGGGTAACAGGCAAATTTGGCCTTAGAATATGGAATGAAGCAGGGCAAAGGCTAATAGAGTTTTGCCAAGAGAACACACTGGTCATAGCAAACACCCTCTTCCAACAACACAAGAGAAGACTCTACACATGGATATCACCAGATGGTCAACACCGAAATCAGATTGATTATATTCTTTGCAGCCAAAGATGGAGGAGCTCTATACAGTCAACAAAAACAAGACTGGGAGCTGACTGTGGCTCGGATCATGAACTCCTTATTGCCAAATTCAGACTTAAATTGAAGAAAGTAGGGAAAACCACTAGACCACTCAGGTATGACCTAAATCAAATCCCTTATGATTATACAGTGGGAGTGAGAAATAGATATAAGGGACTAGATCTGATAGACAGAGTGCCTGACGAACTATGCATGGAGGTTCATGACATTGTACAGAATACAGGGATCAAGACCATCCCCATGGAAAAGAAATGCAAAAAAAGAAAAATGACTGTCTGAGGAGGCCTTACAAATAGCTGTGAAAAGAAGAGAAGCAAAAAGCAAAGGAGAAAAGGAAAGATATTCCCATTTGAATGCAGAGTTTCAAAGAATAGCAAGGAGAGATAAGAAAGCCCTCCTCAGCGGTCAATGTAAAGAAATAGAGGAAAACAACAGAATGGGAAAGACTAGAGATCTCTTCAAGGAGAAGGCAAAGGCATCCCACTCCAGTACTCTTGCCTGGAAAATCCCATGGATGGAGGAGCCTTCTAGGCTGCAGTCCATGGGGTCGCTAAGAGTCAGACATGACTGAGCACTTCACTTTCACTTACTTTCATGCATTGAAGAAGGAAATGGCAACCCACCCCAGTGTTCTTGCCCAGAGAATCCCAGGGACGGGGGAGCCTGGTGGGCTGCCATCTATGGGGTCGCACAGAGTCGGACACGACTGAAGCGAATTAGCAGCAGCAGCAGAGATCTCTTCAAGAAAATTAGAGATACCAAGGGAACATTTCATGCAAAGATGGGCTCAATAAAGGACAGAAATGGTATGGACCTAACAGAAGCAGAAGATATTAAGAAGAGATGGCAAGAATACACAGAAGAACTGTACAAAAAAAGAGCTTCATGACCAAGATAACCACGATGGTGCAATCACTCATTTAGAGCCAGACATCCTGGAATGTGAAGTCAAGTGGGCCTTAGAAAGCATCACTATGAACAAAGCTAGTGGAGGTGATAGAATTCCAATTGAGCTATTTCAAATCCTGAAAGGTGATGCTGTGAAAGTGCTGCACTCAATATGCCAGCAAATTTGGAAAACTCAGCAGTGGCCACAGGACTGGAAAAGGTCAGTTTTCATTCCAATCCTAAAGAAAGGCAATGCCAAAGAATGCTCAAACTACCACACAATTGCACTCATCTCACATGCTAGTAAAGTAATGCTCAAAATTCTCCAAGCCAGGCTTCAGCAGTATGTGAACTGTGAACTTTCTGATGTTCAAGCTGGTTTTAGAAAAGGCAGAGGAACCAGAGATCAAATTGCCAACATCCGCTGGATCATGGAAAAAGCAAGAGAGTTCCAGAAAAACATTTATTTCTGCTTTATTGACTATGCCAAAGCCTTTGACTGTGTGGATCACAATAAAGTGTGGAAAATTCTGAAAGAGATGGGAATACCAGACCACCTGACTTGCCTCTTGAGAAACCTGTATGCAGGTCAGGAAGCAACAGTTAGAACTGGACATGGAACAACAGACTGGTTCCAAATAGGAAAAGGAGTACATCAAGGCTGTATATTGTCACCCTGCTTATTTAACTTCTATGCAGAGTACATCATGAGAAATGCTAGGCTGGAAGAAGCACAAGCTGGAATCAAGATTGCTGGGAGAAATATCAATAACCTCAGATATGTAGATGACACCACCCTTATGGCAGAAAGTGAAGAGGAACTAAAAAGCCTCTTGATGAAAGTGAAAGAGGAGAGTGAAAAAGTTGGCTTAAAACTCAACATTCAGAAAACGAAGATTATGGCGTCTGGTCCCAACTGTATGGGAAATAGATGGGGACACAGTGGAAAGAGTGTCAGACTTTATTTTTTTGGACTCCAAAATCACTGCAGATGGTGACTGCAGCCATGAAATTAAAAGATGCTTACTCCTTGGAAGGAAGGTTATGACCAACCTAGATAGCATATTAAAAAGCAGAGATATTACTTTGCCAACAGAGGTCCATCTAGTCAAGGCTATGGTTTTTCCAGTGGTCATGAATGGATGTGAGAGTTGGACTGTGAAGAAAACTGAGTGCTGAAGAATTGATGCTTTTGAACTGTGGTGTTGGAGAAGACTCTTGAGAGTCTCATGGACTGCAAGGAGATCCAGCCAGTCCATTCTAAAGGAGATCAGCCCTCGGTGTTCATTGGAAGGACCAATGCTAAAGCTGAAACTCCAATACTTTGTCCACCTCATGCGAAGAGCTGACTCAATTGGAAAAGACTCTGATGTTGGGAGGGATTGGGGGCAGGAGATGAAGGAGACGACAGAGGATGAGATGGCTGGATGGTATCACTGACTCAATTGACATGAGTTTGGGTGAACTCTGGGAGCTGGTGATGGACAGGGAGGCCTGGCGTGCTGTGATTCATGGGGTCGCAAAGAGTAGGACACAACTGAGCAACTGAAGTGAACTGAATTATGTAAGACTGAGCAAGGAGGCGTGAGTCAAAGGTCAACAAGCATATGTAGGAATTTAGAAGGTATAAACAGCAGCTGAAGGCACCAGAAAGTCCCCACAGGCTTCTTGGAATATCCACTCCAGACTAGATTCAGAAATTTGCCTTTACGTTATCCCATAGATGATTAGGTCCAGAGATGCAAACAATAACCAAGTTCACAAGGGTTGCGATATGAACCCAAAGGCCAATTTATTTAATTTACAATAGGATTTACAACAGATATAATACTTTGGCCACCTGACGTGAAGAACCGGCTCGTTGGAAAAGACCCTGATGCTGGGAAAGACTGAAGGCAAAAGGAGAAGAGGGTGGCAGAGGATGAGATGGTTAGAGAGCATCATGGGCTCATTGGACATGAGTCTGAGCAAACTCCAGAGACAGTGAAGGAAAGGGAAGCCTGGCATGCTGCAGTCCATGGGGTCGCAAAGAGTCATATACTACTTAGCGACTGAACAACAACAATAATGAAGGGTTAGTTATTCTTATGTTTTAGCCCCTGCATTCTCTCCTTATAGGCAGCCATACATGGAAAGTCAAATTATCAATAGAAAATCATACAGTCAGAATGAGGCACATTAGCTAAGTGATTCAAATGTTTGATAGACTCAGAATAAGATGCTTGGAATCCTCTATGAGACTTGCCTGGGACTGGGTCTAGACAGGCAGACTCTGTCTTAGGCTGTTCTGGAATGAACCTATGAGCTTCCATGGCCAACTAACTCCTGGTGATTGAAAGTTTTTCCTCTTGCAAACCTGGGAGTCTCTTCTAAGGATCCTCAGTTATGCAGTGCAATTCAGGCATTACTGGAAAACCGCTTCTTCCCCAAAAGTGTACCCAGTAGTACAGGTGGCAGGGATAGGGCAGAGGTGTGGAATTTTAGGAGCTGTGAAGAACTGAAAGGGGCTCGGGGACTTGCACCCAGCTCATGCATTTGGTGAAGGGCCCATCCTGCTGTACATTACATCTTCGTTCAGGGGTAAGGAGGAGGCCATGGCTAAGTGAGTGCCAACAGAAAAAGCTACAGCAAATTCTGAACTGGCTCCTTCAGGATAGATTTCTGGAGCCAAACTTCTCTGAAGGCTACTAGTCTGGATGTCCGGGGGTATTTGTAATTACCTCATGGTTCTGTCATTTATAGACTTGTCAGAGTCTATAGACTCTTCCTCAGAGTCAGCCAGCGCCTTTTCCTCACTGCCTCCAAGAAGAGGCCCCTTCCTCCTCCCGGGTGCTCTCTCTTCCACTTTCGCTTGTTTAATCACTAAATCACGTCCGTGTGGGACACACTTCGAACCTGCATCTGCTGCGTTGCAGGCGGGTGCTTTACCACCGAGCCACTGGGGAAACCCATTCCCCTTCTGCTCTTCAGGGCCTGATTCAAAGGCCACCTCCTTCATGACCAAGGCGTCCCAGGGGCCCAGCTTGAAGAGGCCTCTCCTTCTTCTGATTCCCATTCACTTTGTCACATGCTCAATAATACCAACGATGGTTAAAGCTTCCTGAGCACCTTCTATGTGCCAGACGCTACGTTAGACACTACATATATTATTTCCTTTAGTCAGCAAGTCAATCCCTGAGGTCTGTTACTACTTTAACTGTATAGGTAGGGAGACTCTTTGAAGATGAGGGGCTGGTAAGGACTTCTAAGAGACAGGGTTTGAGGGCAAGCCTGTTGCCCTCACGAGAGCCATTCTCTCACCATTTCACATGTACTGCCCTTTTGTTGTTTTCATCCTTATATAATATATCTCTACATTCATGATTATGTGCTTAAAACTTAAGTTTCTTAAAGAATACTTCCCAGTCCATGTGCCATGCACTCTATTCTATTTTACTTAGCTTTTTAGATGCTAGTGGCATCACCAACTCAATGGGCATGAGTTTGAGCAAGTTCCAGAAGTTGGTGATGGACAGGGAGGCCTGGTGTGCGGCAGTCCATGGGGTCACAAAGAGTCAGACATGGCTGAGTGACTGAACTTTCAAAGGCTAATTTAACCCCCTCAATTGACTTCATGATCTATAGTAATGGGTGGTAACCTAGGATGAAAAACCCTTTAGGCACTGTTCTCTGAAACAAGTAGTGAAAGTGAAGTTGCTCAGTCGTGTCCGACGCTTTGGGACCCCTGGACTGTAGCCCACCAGACTTCTCCATTCATGAGATTTTCCAGGCAAGAATACTGGAGTGGGGTGCCATTGCCTTCTCCAGGAGATCTTCCTGACCCAGGGATTGAACCCGGGTCTCCTGCATTGTAAGCAGATGCTTTACCACCTGAGCCACCAGCGAAGCCCAAAACAAGTAGTAGTAAGACATAAAACCAAAGATATGGTTTGGAAAGATAAAATTAAGCAGCAGCAAAAATGGTTAGAAAAAAGGAGACCTGTGGAGAATGCAGCAATAATACAGGAGAGAAAATGGGAACGGAGAGAATATTTTAGCAGCTTTTGTTTAAGAATGACTATTACCCAGGTGATGTTAGTGGTGAAGAACCCACCTGCCAGTGCAGGGGACATAAGAGACGTGAGTTAGATCCCTGGGTAGGGAAGATCCCCTGAAGGAGGAAATGGCAACCCACTCCAGTATTCTTGCCTGGAGGATCCCCATGGACAGAGGAGACTGGCTGGTCCATGGCGTCGCAAAGAGTCACATACAGACTGAAGTGACTTAGCATACATGGGCGCATTCTGAGCTTACTGACTGGGTATGCAGGGAAAGTGAGAGGGCAGACCAGAGATATAACTGCGGTTTCCAGCTCAAGTGGCTCAGTCCTATCTGCCTTTTACTCTAGACCAGGCTGGGAAAACGATGATCTAGCCTGTATTGTTTTTTATATGGTCAGCTAGCTAAGAATGCTTTTAAAATTTTTAAAGAGTTGTGGGGAAAAAAGGAGAAGAAGAAGCAAGCAAGAAGAAGAGATCATATATAAGCAAAAGCCTGAAACATTTGCTGTCTGGCCCTTAACAGAAAACTTTGTTGACACCTGTACCAGAGAAGAAGCATTTCGAGAACAGTTTCATATTTTAACCCTTTTAATTCAACCACAGGACCTAACATAACAGCCCCTAAAATGTTTTTAGACTGAAAGAAGAAGTGTGTGGTGGATAAGACAAGATTCCTGAAGTCCTCCTAGACACACAGGTTAGAGCTTCCACTTTTCCACTACCCTGGGGACTGGTGTGGTGTTGTAGTGACATCACTGGTGTCCATTCAAAGACAGGGCATCACCCCTAAGGTTCCCGTCTGAAAGGGTCTGCAAAACTCCACTACCTATACTCTCATGGGAAACTTGAAGAATTCTGAAAGTTCTGTTTGTCATGAGGAGCACAGCTGTGGCCAATGAAGAGATAACACAAAGTGCACAGATTTACTATCACATATGTGTAAAAGGTATGTTTGGGGTGTCTGCTCTGCTGCCACCCGTATGGATGTAGTCTCCAGGCTATGGCCAGCCCTCTCATGCTTTCCTATAACTCTGATCTGAGGCACAATGATGGGACAACCAAAGTTGGGCAAATTAGATTATCTCTGAAGAATTGCAAATTGATAGATTAAGGAACACATTCTGGGATGGACCCTTGAGTAGACTAGATGTGAATACAGAGGCTGAGGAATGGCCTAGGGCAGGGACAAGTGAAGAAGCTGGCTGCAGCAGACTGAAAAAAGATACCCGGAGAGAGGCAGAGACCAGAAGCAGAGATAGAGGACAGCCTGACTTCCCAGGTCCAGCCCATGAGAGATCTGACTGTCCCTGCGTTTCATGAGGTTATCCCATGTTCTGCTGATGCTCCCTGTTTTTGCATAAATTAGCTTAAATGGGCTTCTGTTTCTTACAGCCTAAAGTATCCTGACAATGACAGTAGCATTTAAAATATCCTGCCAATGCAGTGGCACTTCTCTTTCCCTTGAACATCATACACAGGCTCCGACAGCTCACCTGAGTTTGGGCTGTAGTTGCAAAGCTGGATATATCAGACCGGGGGGGGGGGGCGGGGGCGGGCAGGGGCTCTTGACTTTAGAACTCCTGACAAAGGATTTCCAGAGAGGACAATTCCTTTAGCACCTCTTGAGTCGGAAGGTTGTGATCCTAACAAGATGGGAGATGGAACCACCCAAATCAGTGTGTATACCTTGTTTTGATTCTAAATTGTCTAAGCCAACAGTGAAAAGATGTTTTTTAAGATAAATTCAGTTCAGTTCAGTTGCTCAGTCGTGTCCGACTCTTTGCGACCCCATGAATTGCAGCACGCCAGGCCTCCCTGTCCATCACAAGAGGGGACATTTGAATCTAGACTGGATTTCCCATCATATTAAGGAGCTATTCTTAATTTTGTTAGGAGATATAATGACATTGTGATTGTGTTTACAAAAGAAGTCTAATTTCATAAAGATGTGTACTAAAATGTTTACAACATCTG
Source organism: Ovis aries (assembly GCF_016772045.2). Classification (NCBI taxonomy): domain Eukaryota; kingdom Metazoa; phylum Chordata; class Mammalia; order Artiodactyla; family Bovidae; genus Ovis; species Ovis aries. Next base: position 96,134,381 of record NC_056056.1, read on the forward strand.
GGGTTTTGTTTAAAACATTCCAGCAAAAATAAGCAACAAAACAAAATCCCTAAAAGCAAACAAAATATTTTGCTTTTGGAGACTAAATATTAATCACTGATGAAGCTGAATGATGGATACATGGGGGTTCACTATTACCCTATTTTCTCTACTTTTTGTGTTTGAAATTTTTCATAAGAACTTTTGGTAGATATATAGTTTACTCCAGCACTCTTGCCTGGAAAATCCCATAGACAGAGGAGCCTGGTGGGCCGCAGTCCATGGGGTCGCTAAAAGTCGGACACGACTGAGTGACTTCACTTTCACTCTCCTCTTTCATGCATTGGAGAAGGAAATGGCAACCCACTCCAGTGTTCTTGCCTGGAGAATCCCAGGGACGGGGGAGCCTCATGGGCTGCCGTCTATGGGGTCACAGAGTCAGACACGACTGAAGCGAATTAGCAGCAGCAGCAGCATACATATACAATTTATATATGTAATACAAAACCTAGACAGTGTATTAAAAAGCAGAGACATCATTTTGCCAACACAGGTCCCTATAGTCAAAGCTATGGTTTTTCCAGTGATGTATGGGTATGAGAGTTAGGTCATAAAGAAGGCTGAGCACCAAAGAATTGATGCTTTTGAACTGTGGTACTGGAGAAGACTCTTGAGAGTCCCTTGGACTGCAAGGAGATCAAATCAGTCAATCCTAAAGGAAATCAACCCTGAATAGTCATTAGAAGAACTGAAGCTGAAGCTCTAACACTTTGGTCACCTGATGTGAAGAGCTGGCTCATTGGAAAAGACCCAGATGCTGGGAAAGATTGAAGGCAGAAGTAGAAAGGAGAGGCAGAGGATGAGATGGTTAGAAAACACCACTGACTCAATGGACTGAATTTGAGCAAACTCCAAGAGATACTGGAGGACAGAGGAGCCTGGTGTGCTGCAGTCCATGTGGTTGCAAGGAGTCGGACATGACTTAGTGACTGAACAACAGCAAGGTTCATCAATAGAGACAAGTGTACCACTCTGGTGGAGGATGTTGATAATGGGGGAGGCTATGAATATGTAGGGGCAGGGCACACATGGGAACTCTACCTTCTGCTCAATTTTGCTGTGAATCTAAAGCTGCTCTAAATAAAGTATATTTGAAAGGAAATGCAGATGTATACTCAAAAAATATGTCTCAAGTCCACACCTTCTATTTCCATTATCACCGTCTTGGTTCAAATGGCACCACCTCACCTCACCTCACCACCTCATCACTTCTCCCCGGACCAGCCTCCTAACCAGCCCAGGCTTGCCTCACACTGACACCTGAATGATCTCTCTCAGACAGACAGTTTAGTCCCTCTCCCGCAGTGATCCTCCAGAGTTCTCAGCATCACGTTCAAACTGCACAACACGGTCTGCGCAGGGCCTGCCTCATCGGCCACTCTCTCTAGGGCAGCTACAGGGAACTTCTGCCCTGTTTCTGCTCCACCTGTTCCAGGGGCCCCTTCCCCCTTCTGTGCCTCTCTTGGCTAACCTGACTCATCCTTCAGGGGTCGATGTGAACAGCTGTTCTTCCTGTACGCCTGCCCTGGTCCCTTCTGTCTGGGTTAGGCGCCCCTGCACTGCGCTTTCTTAGCATCCTATCACCAAGCGTCTAGTTATTTGCCTCCGTGCTCCATTAGACTGAGAGTCTGTGTGAACAGGCACGGCATCTGCCATGTTTTTCAGACCTCTAAGCATGTGGTTCACGTCTTAGAGACAGTAAATGCTTTCTAAATAGTAGTTGAATGAATGAGTGACATTTGTCAATATCTGTGCTAAGAACTTTCAGCTCCCTTCTCTGCTTTCTACATAGAGAAGTCATCTCAGGCCCTTTAAGGGTGATTCCAGGTGAGTGGCAAGACCAAGAGGACTGGGGTGCAGAAGAAGAGGGCAGATGATGTTAGGAGAATATTCTACAGGGCTGTAAGCAGGAGCAGTTTCAGGGTTGAAGCAAAATTCAGGCTTCCTTTTCCATCAGGTACAGAGTGAGAAAGCATCTCTGCCTATGTGTGGAGAACCATTCAGCGCTTTTGAAAATGTACTGATCTGGTCTGACGCAACTAAGCTGACCTACTTCTCCTGCCCCTCTTTCTGCCTTTCCCTGATCATGGCAGGAATATTATCAGAGCGTATGTGCCTTATAAGAACATTCTGGCAAGTTCAGCTCAAGGTTTGCTGAGTTGAGATCAGAGGCAGCTTGGATCTGGAGTTCGCTTTCAGAGTTCAGGGAAGGCTCCGATGTCTATTTTTTGAGTAACCCCAAAAGTCCCTCCACGAGCTGCCTGGCTTCCAGCCCAGATCATCCTCCTTCCCTTCCTCCCCTGTGGTCAGGCAGATCCAAGCTTGAGAGACAATGGAATCCTGGGTAAATTGTTTGCTCACAGTGAGGGAGTCCCCCCGACCCCATCCATCCAACCCTCCCTTCAGGCAAGGTCAGTATCAGCAAAGAGCCAGCTGCACTCCCCTCCCGGGAACCCTAAAGAGACAAACTTAATAAAAATCTATTTTATTAACAGCCTGACCTACCAGCATTGATCACGTTAGAAATGACACCCACATGCATACTCCCAACCACGCACACAGACCAGGCTCAGCAGAGCTCAAAAAGCCGTTTAAATCTGTCCAGTGGTGATTCCTTCTCTAAGGGCCCAAAACATCCCCCCAAATTAATAACCCCCAGAAAGCAGTGCTGGGGAAAATTCCTTGCGGATTTGAGATTTTCACTCTGTTAATCTCCTAACTCAATAAAGCAAGCACTCTCCCAACAAATTAAATACTTTTATTAAAGGGTGCCCTCCTGCAATCTCTTTGATGTGGGTACAGACCTGCAACCTTCTCAGGGTCTGAGTGTCCATGGGAGAGGTCGCTCCTGCTTCCTATCATTTTTTCCTGTTATTCCAAGGAGTCTCAGAACCTACTGGGATTTGCTGGTTCTTAGATTCTGGAAACTTCTGAGACCTCTGGCTTCCCTAAGTAGATTGCACAGCCTGTCAGCTGAGGGCAATTCTTACCATTCTCTGGTGGGGGTGACAGGCCCCAAACAGGCCCCCATGACCTCTCCTGTTGCAGCCTGCCAGGAGGAGCCTCTGGTACAGCTGTCCAGGCCAAGGTGGACTGGCTGGCCAGCAAACAAATCTTGTCTCTGAACTCTGCAGAGGCCTGCTGCCCAGATCTCCAACAGTGAGCTGCAAACCAGCCAGAGTGAGCTGGAGAGATGATAAAGAATCTGCCTGCAATGTGGGAGACACAGGTTTGATCTTTGGATTGAGAAGATCCCCTGGAGAAGGGAATAGCAAGAAGGCTGGAGAAAGGATCTCAAGAGAAGGAGGACTGAGTGGCTCTCCCCCGAATGTTTCCTTCCTCAAAAATGACCCTCAAGATGCTACTCTTTCCATCAGCCTGGCACTGGGTTCAGCTGTTAGACTTCCTCCAGGTTCCAGGTTCCTTTCACTGTGGGTATGAGGAGCTGCTCGGGTTACACTGGGGGTCCTTCCCAGGTCTCTTCAAATCCTGTCCTTGGAAAGCTGCCTGTGGAGAAACACCCACAGCCATTGCAGTGGCAATGCCAGGCCCCTTTATATTTTATAAGGGGCCTTCTTCCAGAAACATCATTATCTGCAGTTTATCACTCTCCTTCAGGGTCTATAGTGTGCAAGGCTCTAAGGATCCACACTCGGATTAGAAACTGGGTATCTCATCTATGGCAACAGCCATGTGTCTGAGGGCCTCAGGCCTTCTCAGAAAAGGTTCTGTGTATGTGAGTGACAGGCAATCATAGGGGCCTGGTCCTGGCAATTATTGCCAAGGGTTCTGAATCCACACCTTGCCCAGGATGGGGAGAAGTCACCCTCTTCCTCCTAGTTGGAGAAGGCCTTTCTCAACTTTTGTTCTCTCAATATACCCTTCTTTGGGCAAGAAAGGCATTTGCCCAGGGAGTTATAAGTCCTTCAGAAGCATTAAGCCACAATAGCTCACACTGGGCCCTGGGCATTTGAAATATTGTCTCCTCACTTATCAGCCCCAGATGGATGTCCTGGGCTCTGTGGCTGTCCCTGTTTATCTCTCACAGCAGTCAAATTCCCTCCAGACTTAAGTCCTTCCCTGGAAATCAGAACAGAGTTCCTAGAAGTTGAAGGAAGGGGAGAGAGGTGGCTGGGAAAATGGGGAAAACAGAAGGAAGCACATAAGCACTCAAGTTGGAGACTCAGACAGCCCTGGACTGGCATCCAGACTTGGCTACCTGTAGGCTCTGACTCTTGCATTGATTTGACTATTAATCTCACTATCGTCTACTATGAAATGAGGATAATAATATTTCCTGCCTCCCCAGGGTCATTGTGCAGATTGAATGAGAGGAGCCTGTGAATTGTTAGCAGGCAGTAAGGGCTCCTTGAACGGGCTGATAAGAAGAGGCTCCATACCTTCCGGACAGGGATTGGGCCCAGCCATGAGGCTAGGAATTCAATCCTTCTGAAGCCTGCAGGAATTTGCTAGTCACCCAATGGCCTCTTTTTCCTCCCAGGAAAGACTGGAGCGGGGGAAGCTTGGAAATGTCAAAATCTGCCCCTCGTTCTATAGAACAACTACTGAGGTGAGTGAGTTTGGTAGGTGAGGATGGGCCCCAGGCTCTGATTGGTGCAGCCAGGTTCTGGGTACTGTGGTGGCCTCCAGGCAGAGCCACCTCGGGCACAGCTGGCAGTAAAGTCCAGGCATTCTCAACTGGGGCAATATCAGCCCCAGGGGGGCAAAAATGCATTCTTAAGGGAGCAAAAAAGTTTAAAGTATTGTTTGTGGGGCTCCGAAGCTCAACCCTACCTGAAAAAATATAATTTCTTAGCATTGCATTTGTCTCATTAGAAAAAAAAATTTAATTCTATTTGAGCAAAGTTAATTTTAATTACAAATTTGGGTGTGGGGCGTTAGTACAAAAAAGCTGGAGAACATTGTTATATTCTGTCTTCTAGACTCTCAACTTCTGTCCCAGGGCTCCTCCTCTTCTCCGCAGCCCTTCCTGCAGCCCCTTCCTATATCCTGCCTTCTCCCTGGGCCCTGGGCAGCATTTGGCACTGCTAATCGGTCTAATTCAGAGGCCTTTGTGGCCCAGGCACGGGCATGGTCAGCACTATTCCTTACCCTGATTCTCCGCTGGCTCCGTGACTTCACTGTGTGGGTCCCCTCCAGCCGCCTGGCTCTCCTCTCTCTTCTATTGCCCCTACACACAGCTCCTCCTGATCCCCGTGTACCTCTATAGCTCCACTCTGCTTGTCCTGCCGCAGACTCGACCAAGTTCCTTTGCTTCAGTGCCCACTGGAGCACGCGACGGAATTTTTCCTGGGACACGCTCTCCTTCCTCCAGGCAGCACTCGCACCTGTCCCAGCCTGCTTGGTGCTCTCCCTTTCACAACATTCAGTTTGACGTGAAAGGACATACGCCCTTGTGTTATTCTCTCAAAGCTTCACAGGTGTCTGTTCTACTTTCCCACTTGGATTTTCATTTCTTCGAGGATGAGACAATCATAAGTCTCTGTTTGCTCCTTAGTGTCCACACCAATTCTGGACACCAAGGAAAGGCAGGTAGGTGGGTCCCTGGGGGCCAGAAAGTGCCCTGGCAGGACTCAAGGTGCCACTGGTCAGCTCAGCCCGGGCCCAGGCAGACTGCCGTGGGAAGCCCCCTCTGCCGCCCTCCAGGGAGGGACTCACCTGGCCGACTCCTTCCACTCCATCTGGTCTCCATCATGCTGCAGAGTGTCCATCTCTGTGAAGAGGGTGGGGTTGGGAGCCTCATCTTCCTCCCCCAGGATGTCCTGGAGCTGCTCAGCAGCTGGAGACCCTGCAAAAGGAGGGCAGCGAGCTCGGCTGAGTGCCCTGTGGGAGGTGGAGGCCCTTGATATGGAGCAGAAGCCAAGGGCAAGGGGAAAGTATTTCCTATTCAGTAAGACTAAGTCCACCTTCCGGGTGAAGCTAGAGTTGGATGTGGGTGGATGTGGGTGGGATATTCTCCCAGATAAAAGAGATGAGAGGATTTAGTCTGTATTCAGACTCCAGGGACTTGTAGCTGACACTGAAGAAAGATGGAAAATAGCCAAAGCCAGGGCAGCAGCGAGGATAGGGAACAGGACAGATAAGCGGTGAGAAAAACTCTGTCCCAACTTCAAAGATAGGGAACAGAACAGATAAGCGGTGAGAAAAACTCTCTCCCAACTTCAGCATAACGGAGGGATCCCTTTTCCACTGGGCCCCAAAGAGTCACCTCCCACACCGGCCTTAAAGGGGCGATCAGCCCTGTGAAAGGATGTGCTTGCACCAGTGGGCCGTGCGGGCCCACCTTCTTCACGGGCACGATGACAGTCTGTCCCTGACCTCCCAGTGTGCTCTCCAGCTGCCCAGCAGGTGTTGCCTCCTGGGGGATCTCTCAGGCACCTCAGGTCAGCATTCAAACACAGAACATGTGCCCTTCCCCAAATATACTTCTCCAGTCTTCCCTGCCTCCTTCTCTCCCATGCTCCCTCCCTACCTTCTTTCTCTTGCTTAATGAATGTCTACTATGTGTCAGGCACTGGTCTAGGTGCAACGAAGCAAAACTGTGAAGAAGGCCCAGATATCCGTGATCTCCTGAGCCTCTCCAGTGGCAGATGCAGACAATAAACAAGTAAACAAATCTAGAAACAGTCATTGCAGGCAGTGAAAAGCGTTCTGAGAAAAAAGAAAAGACCACGAAGCTACATTAGATAGCAAGATCAAGGAAGGCCGCTCTGAGGAGGGTATATTTGACCTGTGACTTGAAAAATGAGAATGAGCCACTTCCGCAAGTGCTGAGAGTGTGCCTAAGGTCTGAGGTAGAGCGTGCTGGTTAGGGTACCCAGAGCATGGTGAGCCAGAGACAGAGAGACATACCACGTGACATCACAAGCATGACTGTCTACCCAGCTGCATAGGTGGACACCCTGGATCATCCTCACCTCACCTCTTCCTCTCAGCTCCATGCCCACATTAAAAATTTTCGAGAATCCTTTCCTTCCTCACCAATTCCATTGCCTCTGCTCTGGCTCAGTCTCTCACTGACTCTCTTGCTGTTGCTGTTCAACTGCTCAGTTGTGTCCGACTCTTTGTGACCCCATGGACTGCAGCACACCAGGCTTCCCTGTCCTTCACCAACTCTTGGAGCTTGCTCAAACTCATGTCCATTAAGTCAGTGATGCCATCCAACCATCTCATCCTTGGCCACCCCCTTTTCTTCCTGCCCTCAATCTTTCCCAGCATCAGGGTCTTTTCTAAAGAGTCTCTTTAGGCTCTTTGCATCAGGTGGCCAAAGTATGGGAGCTTCAGCTTCAGCACCAGTCCTTCCAATGAATATTCAGGGTTCATTTCCTTTAGAATTGACTGTTTGATCTCCTTGCAGTCTGAGAGACTCTTATGAGTCTTCTCCAGCACCACATTTCAAAAGCATCAATTCTTTGGCACTCAGCCTTCTTTATGATCCAGCTCTCACATCTGTACACAACTACTGGAAAAACAGTATCTTCGACTATACGGACCTTTGTAGGCAAAGTAATGTCTCTGCTTTTGACTGTCTTTGGGCTTCGTCAGGTCTTCCTCTCCCTCCAAGCTTTTGTTTCCTTAGTTTTATCATCCCCTTTGGCCCTCACTTATTTCTCCATTGACTCCCAACTGTCAATAATTTTAGCTACTGTTTCATCACAGACTCTACCCTCTTACTCTTTGACTTCCCAGTAACACCAGACAGCTGATGCCCAAACAAGAACTAATTGACCCAGTCTCTACCTCTGCCAGTGTGCCCTGGGGTGCAGGGAGAGGCAGTGTGGTACACAATGGTACGGTGGATGCAAGGCGCCCGCTGGGTTTTCAATCTAGCTAGATGTCAGTGTGAATCTCAGAGGCATTACTTATGAGTGAATTCAGTCTGAGTGGACAAGGTTGTTGTCCCAATAAATCAGATAGGGAGAATAGTACACAAGATGCAGGGCCTGGAATATAACAGGTACTAATTCCCTTTGCCACCAACGCTAGCACCCAGGCTCATGAGCCCCTCTGCATAACCGCCCCCCCCCACCCTGCCCCCAGCTGTACCAGTGAGGGTTTCCACTGTTATCAGGTCTCAGAAGTACAGTCACTTCCATTCATTCTTGTCAGTGACCTTTCCCATGTCCCTCTAAGCAAGCCTCTTGATGCATCTCCTACCTCACTTCACCTAGAAAATAAGGCCTCCAGGCATGAAATCCATCAACTTCCTCCCTTCCAGTCCTTCTGTGTCCTTACCTTTGCTGCAGTCTATCTCTGAACAAAAAAATTCTTCATCTAGCCCATCTCTGGCCCTATCTGTTCCCTTCTACTGGATTCTTATTTCTTCAACCAGCCTTTCCTTACCTGGGTCTTCAATTTCTCTCCTCCACCCTTTTTCTCTCAGCCTGTAAACAGCTCTTCCTACCTGATCCTGTTCTCTTTTTCCCTCTCTCCCCTGAACTTCTTGAAGAGGTGGTTAACACTCACTGTCTCTACTTCCTCCTTACCAATCACTTCCCAATATGCTGCAACTGGTTCATCCCTACCACACTAAAGACATTGACTAAGGCAGAGATTTTAAACTGGCAGCACAAAGATGTGTTTAATTCAGCTCTCATAGATGACAATAGTTTTTTTTTAATTGTTGCTAACATAAAGAATTATGAGATTTCATGTAAAAATCTAGAGACCTTTCTTGAAAATTCAGACCCCCTGATGACAGTGCCCGTATTTCTACTTGGCAACAATCAGCTAGAGCTGAGTGATGGATAAGCATATGCATTTTAGTTTGCCACAGTCCCCACTACTCCCTACTGTACCGCTAATCTCATTTATGCTAAGCACCCAAGTTTAACTCTGTTCTCAGCTCTCTCTTTTTTGTCTTATTCTCAAATCAGTAAGTCGATAAGATAAAATAATCAACAGCACTGTGAAGCTATGGTCTGGCTTATCTCTCTGGGATATCGGTGATGCTGACTGCATCCTCTGAACTGAGATGCTTGTGGTTGTTTTAAGGCAGTACTTTCTAGATAGTTTTTCCTATCTCTTTGAGGACTCCTTCTCAGTGTCCTTACCTGGCTCCTCTTGCAGGTCTCCCTTAAATCTTGGTCTTCCTCAGGATTCCTCCTGGGCCTTCTTGTCTCCCCTCTTTCTACACTCTTCCTGGACTATCTCATATTGCTTCTGGCATCATCCTGTAACCGGGGTCACCAGCATCTCTAGGTCCTAAGGGTACTGGGCATTTCCAACTGCCAACTGTCCTGCTCCGTCTGGGGCTTTGGCAGTCTTCTCAGGGCAGCCTCAACATATTCAAGGCAGCTCTGCCTCTTCTTCTTCTGTCACCCCAGCCTCATCCTCCTCCGTTTTGATTGATAGAGTCCCTAGCTAATGGAGGAGCCTGGTGGGCTGCAGTCCATGGGGTCGCATACAGTCGGGCACGACTGAGCGACTTCACTTTCACTTTTCACTTTCATGCATTGGAGAAGGAAATGGCAACCCACTCCAGTGTCCTTGCCTGGAGAATCCCAGGGACGGGGGAGCCTGGTGGGCTGCCGTCTATGGGGTCGCATACAGTTGGACATGACTGAAGCAACTTAGCAGCAGCAGCAGCCCCTAGCTATCCAGCCATCTATGGGAGAAATTTGGGGCTCACTCTTGAAGCCTCCTTCTCTCTCATCATCCATGTCTAATCAGACTCTAACTTCTTTCACTCACTTCCTGACTATTTTTTTGGCTCCCTTCCCTTTCCCCACCATTGCCACCACATTTATTCAGGTTTTTATTGTCTCATATTCCTGTCATCACAATAACCACCTACTGCTCCCACTGTCTCTGGTTGCCCCATCCATCCCATGCCCTAGGTAGCAGCAGAGTTAGCATTAACTGACTGCTCCTTTGGCAAACTCCTGGGAGTCATGGTATTCTGGGGGGCAGCACCATGAAATACTGTGCATATGAGTTAGAAATAATTTTACTAGCAGGAAATACTACCAATTTATCTGTATATAGCTTAAAGGACTGCATTTACTTAAATGATTTTTTACTTCTGAATTTTTCTACTACTTTAAACTTACATCCTTTTTATTGATTATTGATACTTGTTGGCAGGCATCAAAGGTTTACAGAAATTTCATAGAAGAAAATTTAACAGTTGAACAAATAACCTTATTTTTTCCTTAAATTGGGAGAAGACTAGGACTGCTTTATTCTGAGAGGGTAAAGCAGTTCTCCTTGGGATGAGAGTTCAAGTACTACTCTCTTCAAATGTAGATTTGGTCATGTTACTCTTCAGGTGAAAAATATTCAATAGCTCTCTAGGATCGAAAGCCTAGGGTCTATGACATGGCTCTAAACATCCATCAAGATCTGGCCCTAACCTGCCTGCGTAGGTTCTGTCACGTCCCTCATCCAGACACCCCAGCCACCTTGGACCCTGTATTTTCTAACTTCAGCTACCCTTGCTTGACCCCACATGCCCTGGATTCCAGCCACATCAGACCACACACGGAGAGCCGAGGAGGAGAGCACATGACTCCCTGGACCTTTTGTGTACCATTCCCTAAATCTTCAATCCCCCTCCCCCTTCAAGGCCAAATTAGAAGGCAGATAAGTGGAGCTGGTATGAGAGGATGAGACAGGACAAAGAGCAAGACCCCTGAGCCAGCTCTGTCTGAGGCATTACCTGCTGCCCGGAAGAGCTGAGCGCTGGGGTCTCCGGCCGTGGACACTGCCTCTGGCCCCAGCCTGTTTCTGCTGCTGCCACCCCGGCTGCTGCCGCTTGCTCCTCTTCCCCACCAGCAGGGCTCAACAAACTCACTTTTGTTTCCAGTTAAGCACCAGGGGAGGTAGGGGAGAGGAGAAGAGGGAGAGGGAAAGAGAGGGAAAGGGAGAGAGAGAGGGAGGGACAGAGAGAGAGAAGGAATATGAGAAAGACTGGGAAAGTGGGGAGAGCGTTATGTGAGAAGATGCAGTAAACGGGAGAGGAAAAACTACCGAGAGTGCGTTAAAGATACTCCAAGTATAAGAGAAGTGTGTGTGTGTGTGTGTGTGTGTGAGAGAGAGAGAGAGAGAGAGAGAGAGAGAGAGAGAGAGAGAGAGCAAGTGAGCAGTGAGCAAGAGAGGAAAAGACTCAGGTTCTCAGATGCACTGGGGAGAGAAGGTCTCGGTGGTGGCCGAGGCAGAACCTCTCGCAGGCAGCCAGGTCTCCGCAGCAGCAGGGGGGTGGCACCTGCAGGCGCTGAGAGGCCTGGCAGGACTGCCCTTTTGCCCCCTCCCCCATGAGCCCTTCCCGCCAAGCCTGGGGGCCCTAGGGGAGCCCAGGCACCTCTCCTCAGGCCTCTTTATAAAGGCAGAGGTAGGATTTTCCTTGAGACTCCCTGGAGCTTCCTTAGGGCCTTGGCTGCAGGTGAGCTGGCTGGAGAAGGTTCTGGCCCAGCCTCTCTCAGTCATCCAAGCCCAGGGTGGAGGTGGGGTGGTATGAGGAGAGGTGCTATGGGGTCTCAAGTTTCACAGCAACTGCCCTTGGTCAATAATGTCCCCTGAAGCTGGTTTCTTCCCTTCCCCAACTTCACAACCCAAATCCTGATCCTTTCCATCTAAGTCTGCTTCTAAGACAAAATGCCAGATATCACTTGGTGGGTGTTTTCTGACAGGGGAACTGGTCACTTCAGGGTAAGTGGTGAACCCCCCCTGGGGAATTATTTTGCTCTGCTGAGAAACTCCTAATCTCCTGGGTTCAGTTCAACAAGTACTTACTGAGTACTTAGAATGTGCCAAGGTTGATTAGAGGTCATGAGTGGCTGCTGCTCCAAGAAGCTCTGAACCCTGAATTTGCCAAGTCTCAGAGCTGGGAGAAAGCTGAGTGATGGTTGAATCCAAACACTTTACGGATGAGAAACCTGAGAACTGGTTTATAGCACAAAAGGCCCAACTGGGCCCCCAGTTACGGGAGCCTAGAGGAGAGCAGTTTGCTGACACCCTCAGCCTGCACTGCAACTCCCAAAGCCCCTGCCTCTGCCACCGGCTCCCTTACCACATCTTGAGGCCTGAGACTCAAAGTCAAGTGTGCCCACTTTAAACCCAAGAACATAGCAGCAGAGGCTCAGGGCTGTGTGATTAGGTCGGACGCCCCAAGAAAATGCCACCACCAAGGAGTTCCTGCTTTGGCGGGCTCCTTAGCCTGGAGAATCCCATGGACGGAGGAGCCTGGTAAGCTACAGTCCATGGGGTCACTAAGAGTCAGACACGACTGAGTGACTTCACTTTCACTTTTCACTTTCGTGCATTGGAAAAGGAAATGGCAACCCACTCCAGTGTTCTTGCCTGGTGAATCCCAGGGACGGGGGAGCCTGGTGGGCTGCCGTCTATGGGGTTGCACAGAGTCGGACACGACTGACGCGGCTTAGCAGCAGCAGCGGTAGCGGTAGCGGTAGCGGTGAAGAGATGGGCCCCTAAAGGGTCTCAGGCTACTGTTTGTACTGCACTGTGGCTGGCGCCAGCCCATCTCCTTCTGAACACCACTGGGCAGACCTTGCACGCCACACTGAGTCAGGGGCTGTGTCTGATCTCGAAACCCCAGAGGAACACGCACAGAGAGATCACCAAGGACGCCAGGGGATTCTCTTTATTCCTGCGGTGCTTTAAGAGCTCAGACCTGGGTTCAACTCTCGACTCTGATAATTACTGGCAGTGGGATCTTGGCAAAGCATTAAGCAGTCTGAGCCTTAGTTTCTCCATCTATAAAGTGAGAATAGTCACCCCTGCTTTACCGGATTATGGTGACCATCAAATGAGATGGTGTATGTGACATGAGTGCCACAGTGCTTGGCACATGCCAGTCACCCAGTAAACATTGCTAGGACTAATGTTGCCAACAGGTCTGACATTTTCCTCCCCCATAACAGCTCTTTTAAACATTCCAAGAGCTCAATCCTTCTCAGCTTCTGAACACTACTACTCCCATGCTATCCCTCCCCATCTCGCTTCCCTCGGGTCCACAGAAACCTAGTGATGTGCTGGGTTCATGCCTCAGGGTTTCACTGCATCTCCAATGCACTCCAGGTCCCATATGCAAGTTCATCCACAAATGAGAGAGGCTGCAGATAAGAGCCCCTCTGGTCAAGAGCTCACAGCAACAGTTACACAGTGATGGCCCAAGTGGACTAAACTAGCAGTTTCTGGGAGAAATCCAACCTTGGCAAGACCAAGCTTGAGGAAACACACAAAAAGAAGCAAACAGAATCGTGCTTTTACTGGTGGTAGGGAGGGGGCATCTGTCTAGTCATTAGCTGAGCAAAGCACAAAATCACATGGATTGCAACTGGACCACAGCCTGCAGGTATTCAACTCCTAGAAGACCAGGAGGTGTTTAAGACCACCAGAAACTCAGTGTGAGGGCCTGGGGTCCTCAGCTCAGAGTCTTCTCAGAAGCACCCTCTCCCAGGCTCCACATGAGTCACTGGACACCCAGCTTGGTGAGGTCAAGGTCTGTCTTGCTTACGTTGGTTACTGGCCCTAGCAAAGGGTTCAGAGCATGGGCATTCAATAAACACTTGCTAGGTGAATGAATTTCACTGCTTAACACTCACGAGTATATCAGCAAGGACCAGCCTCAGCGGAAAGAAGCTGGGAACAAGGAAATAGAGCTAGTTATGGTTTTTCCAGTAGTCATGTATGGATGTGAGATTTGGACCATAAAGAAGTCTGAGCACCGAAGAATTGATGCTTTCGAACTGAGGTGTTGGGGAAGACTCTTGAGAGTCCCTTGGACTGCAAGGAGATCCAACCAATCAATCTGAAAGGAAATTAACCCTAAATACTCCCTGGACAGATTGATGCTGAAGCTGAAGCTCCAATACTTTGGCCAAGAGCTGACTCATTAGAAAAGACCCTGATGCTGGGAAAAATTGAAGGCAGGAGGAGAAGGGGATGACAGAAGAAGAGATGGTCAGCATCACCGACTCAATGAACATGAATTTGAGCAAGCTCTGGGAGTTGGTGATGGACACGGAAGCCTGGTGTGCTATAGTCCATGGGGTCACAAAGAGTTGGACATGACAGAGCAACCGAACAACAGCAACAAAGGGGATCAAGAACAGTTCAAGGACCCCAAGTTCTGAGGAGTGGGGGAGACAGAAATGGAGGCTCCAAAGTCATGCCTGCATTCATCTGAGGTGGTCTTCAAGAGAAGACAGGAAGACCCCAAGTCCTAGTTTCATGGACAGTAGGGATTTTTTTTCTTTTTCTCCTAGAAAGCAGTCCATAAACTCAAAATGTGCTCTCTGGGAAGGCAGAGAAGAGAATCTGCGAACCTGTTGTGTTTATGGGAATCGTCCTGTCCGTAGCTTCGGGTCATCTGCTGGCCCATACACTCCCTCACCCAAGGGATGACGCTCTGGTGGCTGCGTTTGTGGAGTACTTGAACTGCGCCTCCTGGCCATGGTTAATTGAACCAGGAACAGTTAACTGGACACCCGACTCAAGCCTGGAAATTTTGAATTTGGTTTCCGAGATAGCTGGGTGTTTCCTAATGGAAGGAGCGTATAAACTGAAAGCTGAAGGCACGGAGAGGCAGTAAAGGCTACACACATCGAAAAAGGAAGCAGCCTTATGGAAGAAGCAGGGGGAAGGCCATGAGTCCCAAAGAGGGGACTGAGAGGGTATTCATCCTCCTGCTGAGCCTGGTTGGTTGTTCTTTGGGGACTGTGAGAAACTCCTTTATTCATGTAGTATAAACTTTTACTCTCCCTCACTCCCTCCCTGCTCAAGACAGCTCAAGTAGGTTTCTGATTGTTGTTTAGTCGCTAAGTTGCATCTGACTCTTTCAAGACCCCATAGACTGTAACCTGCCAGGCTCCTTTGTCCATGGGATTTCCCAGGCAAGAACTGGAGGGCGTTGCATTTCCTTCTCCAGGAGGTTCTGATACTTGTGATCAAATTACTTTTTTAAAAAAAAATTTTTATTTTCACTTTATTTTACTTTACAGCACTGCATTGGTTTTGCCATACATTGACATGAATCCACATGTGTGTACATGAGTCCCCAAACATGAACCCCCCTCCCACCTCCCACCCCATATCGTCTCTCTGGATCATCCCTGTGCACCAGCCCCAAGCATCCTGTATCCTGCATCAAACATAGACTGGCAATTCGTCTCTTACATGATAGTATACATGTTTCAATGCCATTCTCCCAAATCATCCCACCCTCTCCCTCTCCCTCAGAGTCCAAAAGTCTGCTCTACACATCTGTGTCTCTTTTGCTGTCTCTCATACAAGGTCATCATTACCATCTTTCTAAATTCCGTATCATGAGTCTCCCTCATACGAAATTCTAGGGCATGGAGATTTTCTTCTGTATTCCTTCTCAAAAACGTCAAGTTTAAGAGTTACAAAAGAATGTTAAGTCTAGCTAAAGGTCTAAACTTAAACGAGACAGATTTTGTGTTTAGTTAATACTTTGTGTGTGTGTGTGCTCAATCACTCAGTTGTATCCAACTCTGTGTGTCTTTAGCTGTGCAAAAATGGGTGGTGAGCTAAGGCGGGGCTGAGGGAAACTGAGGTGACCAAAAAGTGAGTGAAGGGAATGAGTGTACTGAGAGGGAGGGGAGAAGCTGGGCTGGAGGTGGCTGAAGAGAATCAGATGTGATGGGACTGGTGAGGCGCAGTGAGGGTGAGGTGGGAGTTGCTAAAAATAAGGTAGAGAAAAGTAGCCAGTAGGAAATTTCAAGTCACAAGGGGATTTTTAAGAAAGGGAATATTTAGTGAGTGAAGTGAAGGTCACACAGTTGTGTCCAACTCTTTGTGACCCCATGGACTATACAGTCCAGGGAATTCTCCAGGCCAGAGTACTGGAGTGGGTAGCCTTTCCCTTCTCCAGGGGATCTTTCCAACCCAGGGATTGAACCTAGGTTTTCCACATTGCAGGCAGATTCTTTACCAGCTGAGCCACAAGGGAAGCCCAAATATTTAGTATCTCTCTTTAAAAACTGTGTATCTCTGCAAGGTGAAAAGGCTCCATGGTTCGGAACCTCAAGAAAGCCTGCTCCTCACTTATATGTGGTAGGTGACCAATTTGGGGGAGACCAAATGAGGACTGAACACCATCCCTGAGCTGTAGCTTGCCTGGAGGTGAGAACAGATAACAGGTACAAGAAGTGAGACACAGTGAGACTGTGAGCCCAGCACACAGGTCTTGTAGCAGGAGTGCTACTGGGGCTGGACACCTCTGGAAATCCACAGAAGTTTAGGCAGAGGCGAGGACACTAACTCTCAAGGAATAAGGTAAATCCAAGTACCATATGTGTTATAATAACTTTATATATATATATATATATTTTTTTTTTTTTTTTTTTTTGCTGCACGGGCGTTCTCTAGTTGCAGTGAGCAGGGGAGACTCTCTAGATACAATGTGCGGGTTCCTCATTGCAATGGCTTCTCCGGTTGTGGAGCACAGGCTCCAGGGCGCTTGGGCTTCGGAAGCTGTGGCATGTGAGCACAGCAGTTGTAGCTCTCGGGCTCTGGAGCACAGGCTTAATAGTTGTGGCACAGGGGTTTAGTTGCTCCACGCGTGCGAATCTTCCCGGATCAGGGATCGAACCCGTGTCACCCACATTGGCAGGTGGATTCTTTACCACTGAGCCACCAGGAAAACCCTAATCACTTTGTATTTATCAGAACTTTAATGGGTTCCCTTGCAAACCTGAACTTTCAACCTTAATTTCCCCTTAAGGTGTAAAGTTCACTAACTCAGGATTCTCTTCCAATAGGGGTTTGTGTTTGTTTGAATGTTGTATATGTTGATAATTCCAGGAAATAAAAGCAATCCAATTGTCTTTGTTCCTATGTTGGAAACAAAGCCTGTCTCAGGAGTCCCTTAGTGGAGGAGATGCTTTAGAGATAAATTCGTTCTCTGTCCCAACCCTCACACCTTCCTTATCAGAAATGGGAAAGACCATATGAAATCTATTTTTGGTCCAAAAGTCTTGAAGTCACACGAGGCTCAAACACCTGGTGAGAAAACAGCCGCTTTCTCCCCTACTGCTCGTCTTGGTGGTTTTGATCTTTCAGTGACTCTAGAGTTGTTCAGAGCTCGGCAAGTAGCAGAAAACGTTAATACTTTTTCACACCCCTCCCACCAGAAGGATCTCATTAGCTTCTCAGTACCAGTGAGAACAGCCAAACTAGAGGTCTACTCATAAAGGAAAAAAGATCTGGGCTCCTTGCTTTGAAATTGGGTTAACACAAATCAATTGAAGTAACATATGTCAAGTGCCTGTAATGTACCATGCGCCGTGTGAAGGACTTTGTGTCTGTTTTTATTCCATCTAGGAGCTCACAGCTCTGCGTGACCAACATCCTGATTTTCTTTGAACTGACCGCCTTTAGCACTGACAGTTCAAGCCCTCTATCCCCGGCAAACTGCAACAGTTTGTCACCCTACAACAATCTTCCACTCTACAGATGAAGGCACGGAGGCCTTCACACACCAGAGCCTACACACCAGGCTGGGCTTGGCCCATCTCCTTTCTCTTAGATCTTGGCTCCAGTTCTTAGCACCAGCCAAGAAAAGCCAAAGAGCAGTCATATTTCTATAGCTGCTCTTCACCCCCTTTCTCCTAATAGCTTCTCCAGAGGCTCTCAGAGCCAGAGAATGCATTCTTTCAAGGGAAGGAAGCATGGCTTTTACTGATTCTCAACACAGCTTGATGGTTCTACTCCCTGTATATGTTCTGCTAGAGTCAAAACTGGAGGAAGGGGTGGCCAAAATGATATTTATATTGGAGGAAGGGGTGGAGGTGGGACAAATAACCCTATGCTATGGCATATTCTATTCTGGGGTATGTACTATTTACCTATTCCTTTCATCATAAGGTAGTTTGGCTGCTTGAAAAAATATAATTCTTAGCCCATGTCCAACTGGTCATGACTGACTAGTGATGACTTACAAAGGGCAGAAGTGTAGTGGAAGAGACACACAAGGGTTTTGGAGTCTACTGATGTTTTCAACTTTTAGCCTCACTGATTCCTGCTGTGCCACACTACATCTCTTTGAAACTTGATTTCCCAATCTGAAGATGAGGATAATAATATCTCCTTTTTATTAATGTGACACATTTAGTAAACAAAATTGTAATGAAATGCCATTTCATGGTATACATCTCTTTCACACACATCATCTTGCTGGATTCCTGTTGTTTGTGAGGCAGGAACTGAAGGAGTCACCTGACAATCCTTCAACTACACAGCCTGCTTTACTCTCAGGCCTAGCTATGTCTAGCCACCGTGCCCGGCCCACCCCCTGACCCCATTCTGCACAATTCCTCTCTTCTGTAAAGCTAGGTCCTCTTGGACTTTGTGGCCAGCTGAAATGCCTGCCTGGGCTATCCAAATGGATTCACAGAATAGACGAGGCACTCAGAGAGGAAAAACATATCTGGTCAGTTGCCCTGCAGCAAAGCAAAGTGGCAGATTCAGGCGGTCACCTAGATGAAGCTGTGCAATGATTTGGGCACTGGTTTGTTTTCCTTTCCCCAGGTCACTGTCACTGACCCGGGGATCCCATAGAGTAGGGTTTATATTTGCATCACACACACAATGCCCCCTCTGATTTGGAACAAGTGAAGGACAGAGGGGTGGACCTCTACCACCCCTAACAGAACGGCTGGAACAAGTTCAGCTGCCATGGGTGAAAACTCACTGTGATTGCTGACTTGGCTTGCAGGCTTTGTGGCTCCCTTGAATCAAGAATGTCTGTAACTGGGGCCTGGAAAGTATTCTTAGAGGTAGGTGGGTTCTATCAGAATTGTTAAAGTTCATGTTTCCATTTTGAAGATAATCTTTAAAAGATTTATTTTATTAGCTATAAGGATAAAACTTATAATTCAAAATTATAAGATATGTTATGGAAAAAAGCCTTAATGAATTCATACATTATTTCTCAAACTGGGATTTTATGGTCCCTTGGGGCTCTACAAATATACAAATGCACTTTCATGAGTCTACAATAAGTTATTTTCCCTTTAAAAGAAGTTCTTACTTTACCCAAGCTTGAAAGACGTGGCCTGAAATTCCCTGTCTTCCTGTGCCTTCCCACTGTCTCCCCTGTTCCACAGCCATGCCACGTGCCACACGTGAGGACGGCAGGCTGTAAAGGGATGGACTGAGTGTGCAAATGCACCAAAGGATTCTCCTTTCTCTCCCCTTTGGTTTCCAGTTAAAACCAGTGTCCCCTTAACTCAACCAGAAACCACCCAAACAACACAAAATCCACCATTCATGACCACTTCTGTGAAGTACTGTGTCACATCAATAAATATCATTTGCAGAGAGTACCAGCTCTAACCCACTTTCCTCTTTCCTGACTGAGGAAGGACCCAGCAGACTCCACTTGTAAAGGGTGACTGCATCCCTGAATGTGGTGGGGTGACAGGGGAACGCTCCAGAGAGTGAGTGGGAGGCATCCAGACCCAACCTGGGGAGCAGGCCTCCCTATCAGGCTTGCCCTCCTTTGGGTCTCGGACATGCCAACCCCCAAATAGGTATGTGTGCACATGCCTGTGTATGCATGTTTGTGTGTACGTGTGTATCAGAGCTCATTTCTTACACTAGACACTGCCAAAGGACTCCCCATTAATCCCTCTCCCACATAGGCACAGGAGAAGTCATAGGCCTTGGTAGACTTGGTGCCAATAACCGCAGTTGTTCAGGGTAGTGCTGGGATGGGGGTGACTCAGATGGTCTTTGCCAGTGTGTATGTCACAGTCTGCTACAGGAATGTTAAGAGGCTGCTACTGCCTGACATTCCTTTGAAGGTTCAGATGGTAAGATAGCTCATTTTGCTTTGTTCAAGACCATGGAAATGTATAGTAGAAACCAATTAGATGCTATTTATTTCACAGATTTGGGATGTGCTGCAGGTGAAATCATATCCCTAGAAATAGGGAAGACTCTAAGGGATAAAATGTCACAGCAGCTGTGCTCTGGTCTTTTCACTCCTCTCAAGACTGATATTTTTCTTTCCACAGGAAAGAACAAAAGACTGCTTTTTAACAAGCCCAGAACTGACTCCTGCAGCAGCAGAGGCATGCTTCAGGGGCTCTGCTGACCTGGGAAAAAGCCTTCAGGACTCTGGAAACTGTGATGCAGAGCGCCCAGACAATTCCAGACCATTCCTTCAAGCTCAGGTGAAGAGAGAGGGTGGAGGTAATGCAACAAAGAATTCGATTTACTGAGCACAACACCTCACACCAGTCACTTTTGTTATTGGTTCTTAGGGCGGCTGGAAATTTGCCCTTAGGAATTTAGAAACAGGAAATAATTCTGAGAATTAAACCATGAAATCAAGGTGGAATGTGGCAGAGCAGAGGTCTCAAAGTTACCAGAGATGACAGGGGCTCAGCCTGCCTGAAGGGATTCTCTGAGCAAGGGTTGGTCTCCTGTGGCAGCAGAGCAGAGGGGCCTAAGAGGCCTGAGCCACAAGGGGCATTCCTCACATTCTCTTGAGAGACCCCCCCTCCCCTGCCCTGCGCTGTCTGGACCCCCCAGCAGACGGCTCCCAGAATGTTCCCCAAACTCACGCGTCTTGCTGACACGGTCCACACCGCTGCCCGCACTGGCCAGCCCCTGCTGAGGCTTGTCTGGCCGCAAGCCCCAGCAGGCCTTTTGCAGGCCTGGAAGATGTCCCTTCTGGTCTCTTTTCCTGTGAGGGTAACTGGGAACGGAAAGCCCGATGTGAATGGAACGGCAGTCTGTGGGCACAGAATAAAAGAGAGGGTAGGCAAAGTGACTGAAAGCTGGCATTTCTTCTTTTTTTTATTTATTTATTTATTTTTTTTATTTTAGTTTTTTATTTTTTAAAATTTTAAAATCTTTAATTCTTACATGCATTCCCAAACATGAACCCCCCTCCCACCTCCCCTCCCCATAACATCTTTCTGGGTCATCCCCATGCACCAGCCCCAAGCATGCTGCATCCTGCGTCAGACATAGACTGGCGATTCAATTCACATGATAGTATACATGTTAGAATGTCATTCTCCCAAATCATCCCACCCTCTCCCTCTCCCTCTGAGTCCAAAAGTCCGTTATACACATCTGTGTCTCTTTCCCTGTCTTGCATACAGGGTCGTCATTGCCATCTTCCTAAATTCCATATATATGTGTTAGTATACTGTATTGGTGTTTTTCTTTCTGGCTTACTTCACTCTGTATAATCGGCTCCAGTTTCATCCATCTCATCAGAACTGATTCAAATGAATTCTTTTTAACGGCTGAGTAATACTCCATTGTGTATATGTACCACAGCTTTCTTATCCATTCATCTGCTGATGGACATCTAGGTTGTTTCCATGTCCTGGCTATTATAAACAGTGCTGCGATGAACATTGGGGTACATGTGTCTCTTTCAATTCTGGTTTCCTCGGTGTGTATGGCATTTCTTCTTAATATCCTCCAGTTACAGAGAGCTGAGGCCACCGGAAAAGATCAGAAGACATGGGATTCCTGGACGGGGCCACTGGGCTTGACAGAATTGCAATTCTGAACCAACTCAGCAGTTGCTGGAAGGGGGACCTTTGGGACTATAGTTAGAATTCTTTCAGAATGAATAGAACTCCCATCTCCCCATTCTTGCTAGGCCAGAGCAGCAATAACTACATATGATTTACGACACACGGGCCGGGAGAGAGGCCTTTAGAAGGTCATGTATTTAGTCTAAAATGCCAAGTCTCAGCTTTGATTGTTAATAGGAAAATCGTATGCATTTCCATCAAGGCCATTTTTACTAACAACCGAGGACCATGTGAACTACTACTTATCAGAGAAGCGAGTTATTAAGGATTTCTCAAAAATGATTTTGTAAGCTAGAATTTTCAAGAGCTAGCAAGGACCCTAATTCAGAATTCCTCTAAGAAGCCACCACTAAATCTGTGCTCAAAGAGGCAACTGGAATCCACTCAGCAGTCCAGAAAGACCTTCTACTATTGGTTTCTCATCTATATTATCTTGAGTTGGTCAACAATTTTTAAAATTATTAATAGCTTTTTAGTGCAATTTTAAACTTTTAGTTGTTGGGTTCCCTGGTGGCTCAGAGTGTAAAGCATCTGCCTGCAATGTGGCAGACCCAGGTTCGATCCCTGGGTCGGGAAGATCCCCTGGAGGAGGAAATGGCAATCCACTCCAGTATTCTTACCTGGAGAATCCCATGGATGGAGGAGCCTGGGAGGCTACAGTCCATGGGGTCCCAAAGAGTGGGACATGACTGAGCGACTCCACTTTTGCTTTCATTTAGTACAATTTTAGATTTACAGAATAATTGAGCAGACAGTACATTAAGTTCCATGTACTTAAGTTCAACCATAATGCCACCTCCACAATTTTCCCTATTATTATTTTTAAATTTGGATATGGTTGACATATAATATTATATTAATTTAAGGCATATAATATAATGATTTGATATATGTGTATCTGCAAAATGACAACCACAACAATAAGTTCAGTCAACATCCATCACCACACAAAGATATGAAGTTTTTTCTTGTGATGAAAACTTTCAAAATGTAGTCTCTTAGCAACTTTCAAGCATATAATATGGTATTATTAACTATAGCCACCATACTGTGCATTACATTCAGGTATCTTATAACTAAAATTTGTGCCTTTTGACCTCCTTCAGCCAATTCCCCACCTTCCACCCCCGGCCTCTGGTAACCCCCAACCTGTTCTCTGTCTCTATGTCTTTGGATTTTTAGATTCCATATGTAGTGAAATCATAAAGTATTTGTCTCTCTGACTTATTTCACATAGCATTATACTTTCCAGGTCCATTCATGTTGCAAATGACAACATTTCTTCCTTTCTTAATAGCTGAATAATATTCATGTGTATATCACATTTTCTTTAAACATTCAGTTGCTGATGGACACAAGCTATTTGGGAGAAGCCACTTCGCGCCTGAGGCCAGGGGCAGTGGCCCTGAGGAGCCACCCCACGCCCGAGGCCAGGGGCGGCGGCCGGGAGGAGCAACCCAAGGAGCGGTGGCTGCCTGGGCGCAGGAGGGCCTAGAGGAGCTATCTCACGTTGAAGGTCAGGAAAGGCGGCGGTAAGGAGATACCCCTCATCCAAGGTAAGGAGCAGCGGCTGCGCTTTGCTGGAGCAGCTGTGAAGAGATACCCCACGCCCAAGGTAAGAGAAACCCAAGTAAGATGGTAGGTGTTTCAAGAAAGCATCAGAGGGCAGACACACTGAAACCATAATCACAGAAAACTAGTCAATCTAATCACACTAGGACCACAGCCTTGTCTAACTCAATGAAACCAAGCCATGCCCGCGGGGCAACCCAAGACGGGCGGGTCATGGTGGAGAGGTCTGACAGAATGTGGTCCACTGGAGAAGGGAATGGCAAACCACTTCAGTATTCTTGCCTTGAGAACCCCATGAACAGTATGAAAGGGAAAAATGATACTGAAAGAGGAACTCCCCAGGTCAGTAGGTGCCCAATATGCTACTGGACATCAGTGGAGAAATAACTCCAGAAAGAATGAAGGGATGGAGCCAAAGCAAACACAATACCTAGTTGTGGATGTGACTGGTGATAGAAGCAAGGTCCAATGCTGTAAAGAGCAATATTGCATAGGAACCTGGAATGTCAGGTCCATGAATCAAGGCAAATTGGAAGTGGTCAAACAAGAGATGGCAAGAGTGAATGTCAACATTCTAGGAATCAGCGAACTAAAATGGACTGGAATGGGTGAATTTAACTCAGATGACCATTATATCTACTACTGTGGGCAGGAATCCCGTAGAAGAAATGGAGTAGCCATCATGGTCAACAAAAGAGTCCGAAATGCAGTACTTGGATGCAATCTCAAAAACTACAGAATGATCTCTGTTTGTCTCCAAGGCAAACCATTCAATATCACAGTTATCCAAGTCTATGCCCCAACCAGTATTGCTGAAGAAGCTGAAGTTGAACGGTTCTATGAAGACTTACAAGACCTTTTATAACTAACACCCAAAAAAGATGTCCTTTTCATTATAGGGGACTAGAATGCAAAAGTAGGAAGTCAAGAAACACCTGGAGTAACAGGCAAATTTGGCCTTGGAATGCAGAATGAAGCAGGGCAAAGACTAATAGAGTTTTGCCAAGAAAATGCACTGGTCATAGCAAACACCCTCTTCCAACAACACAAGAGAAGACTCTACAAATGGACATCACCTAATGGTCAACACTGAAATCAGATTGATTATATTCTTTGCAGCCAAAGATGGAGAAGCTCTATACTGTCAAAAAAAAAAAAAAACAAGACCAGGAGCTGACTGTGGCTCAGATCATGAATTCCTTCTTACCAAATTAAGACTCAAATTGAAGAAAGTAGGGAAAACCGCTAGACCATTCAAGTATGACCTCAGTCAAATCCCTTATGATTATACAGTGGAAGTGAGGAATAGATTTAAGGGACTAGATCTGAAAGATAGAGTGCCTGATGAACTATGGACGGAGGTTCATGACATTGTGCAGGAGACAGGGATCAAGACCATCCCCATGGAAAGGAAATGCAAAAGAGCAAAATGGCTGTCTGGGGAGGCCTTACAAATAGCTGTGAAAAGAAGAAAGGCGAAAAGCAAAGGAGAAAAAGAAAGATATGAGCATCTGAATGCAGAGTTCCAAAGAATAGCAAGAAGAGATAAGAAAGCCTTCTTCAGCGATCAATGCAAAGAAATAGAGGAAAACAACAGAATGGGAAAGACTAGAGATCTCTTCAAGAAAATTAGAGATACCAAGGGAATATTTCATGCAAAGATGGACTCGATAAAAGACAGAAATTTTATAGACCTAACAGAAGCAGAAGATATTAAGAAGAGATGGCAAGAATACACAGAAGAACTGTACAAAATAGATCTTCACAATCCAGATAATCATGATGGTGTGATCACTCATCTAGAGCCAGACATCCTGGAATGTGAAGTCAAGTGCGCCTTAGAAAGCATCACTACGAACAAAGCAATTGGAGGTGATGGAATTCCAGTTGAGCTATTTCAAATCCTGAAAGGTGATGCTGTGAAAGTGCTGCACTCAATATGCCAGCAAATTTGGAAAACTCAGCAGTGGCCACAGGACTGGAAAAGGTCAGTTTTCATTCCAATCCTAAAGAAAGGCAATGCCAAAGAATGCTCAAACTACCACACAATTGCACTCATCTCACATGCTAGTAAAGTAATGCTCAAAATTCTCCAAGCCAGGCTTCAGCAATATGTGAACCGTGAACTCCCTGATGTTCAAGCTGGTTTTAGAAAAGGCAGAGGAACCAGACATCAAATTGCCAACATCTGCTGGATCATCAAAAAAGCAAGAGAGTTCCAGAAAAACATCTTTCTGCTTTATTGACTATGCCAAAGCCTTTGACTGTGTGGATCACAATAAACTGTGGAAAATTCTGAAAGAGATGGGAATACAGACCACCTGACCTGCCTCTTGAGAAATCTCTATGCAGGTCAGGAAGCAACAGTTAGAATTGGACATGGAACAACAGACTGGTTCCAAACAGGAAAAGGAGTACGTCAAGGCTGTATATTGTCACCGTGCTTATTTAACTTATATGCAGAGTACATCATGAGAAACGCTGGACTGGAAGAAACTCAAGCTGGAATCAAGATTTCTGGGAGAAATATCAATAACCTCAGATATGCAGATGACACCAATCTTATGGTAGAAAGTGAAGAGGAACTGAAAAGCCTGTTGATGAAAGTGAAAGAAGAGAGTGAAAAAGTTGGCTTAAAGCTCAACATTCAGAAAACTAAGATCATGGCATCCAGTCCCATCACTTCATGGGAAATAGATGGGAAAACAGTGGAAACAGTGTCAGACTTTATTTTGGGGGGCTCCAAAATCACTGCAGATGGTGATTGCAGCCATGAAATTAAAAGACACTCCTTGGAAGAAAAGTTATGACCAACCTAGATAGTATATTCAAAGCAGAGACATTACTTTGCCAACTAAGGTCCGTCTAGTCAAGGCTATGGTTTTTCCTGTGGTCATGTATGGATGTGAGTTGGACTGTGAAGAAGGCTGAGTGCTGAAGAATTGATGCTTCTGAACTGTGGTGTTGGAGAAGACTCTTGAAAGTCCCTTGGACTGCAAGGAGATCCAACCAGTCCATTCTGAAGGAGATCAGCCCTGGGAATTCTTTGGAAGGAATGATACTAAAGCTGAAAGTCCAGTACTTTGGCCACCTCATGCGAAGTGTTGACTCATTGGAAAAGACTCTGATGCTGGGAGGGATTGGGGGCAGGAGGAGAAGGGGAAGACCGAGGATGAGATGGCTGGATGGCATCACGGACTTGATGGACATGAGTCTGAGTGAACTCCGGGAGATGGTGATGGACAGGGAGGCCTGCCGTGCTGCGATTCATGGGGTCGCAAAGAGTCGGACACAACTGAGTGACTGAACTGAACTGACTATTATAAATAATGCTCCAATGAACATGAGGGTACAGATACATTTTCAAGATAATGACTTCATTTCCTTTGACTATATATCCAGAAGTAGAATTGCTGGATCATACAGTATTTCTGTTACTAATTTTTTGAGGAATCTCCATACTGTTCTCCACAGTGTCTGCACCAATTTGCATTCCTACCAATGATGCAAAATGGTTTCCTTTTCTCCATATCCTTGCCAGCATTTGTTATCCCTTGTCTTAGATGATAGCCATCCTAACAGTTGGGAGGTGATATCTCTTTGTGGTTTTAGTTTGCATTTCCCTGATGATTAATGATGTTGAGCACGTTTTCATGTACCTGTTGACCATTTGTATGTTTTCTTTAGAATGAATTCTATTCAGTTCTTCTTCCCATTTTAAAAAAAGTATTTATTTAGTTAGTTATTTTTGGCTGCACTGGGTCTTCATTGCTGCACACAGGCTTTCTCTATTTGCAGTGAGCAGGGGCTACTCTTCTTTGCAGTGTGCGGGCTTCTCGTTGCACTGGTTTCTCTTGTTGTGTAGTACAGGCTCAATAGTTGTGGCACACAGGCTTAGCTGCTCCACGGCATGTGGGATCTTCCCGGACCAGGGACCAAACCAGTATCCCCTGCATTGCAAGGCAGTCTCTTAACCACTGGACCACCTGGGAAGTCCTTCTTCCCATTTTTAAAAAATGGTGTAGTCTTTTTTTTTTTTGTAATTGAGTTTTATAAGATCTTTATATATATTAGACTTAACCCTTTATCAGATATATGATTTGCAAATATTTTCTCCTATTCCATAGGTTGACTTTTTGTTTTATTGACAGTTTCCTTTGCTATGTAGAAGCTTTTTAGCTAGATGTAGTTTAACTCATCTTTTATCCTGCTGCTTTTGCTTTTAATATCAAATTTAAAAAATCATCACTGAAACTGACATCAAGGAGTTCACCCCTTATATTTTCTTATAAGAATTTTATGGTATCATGTTTTACATTCAAGTCTTCAAGCCATTTTGAGTTGACTTTCCTGTATGTTTTAAGATAGGGGTCCTGTTCCATTCTTTTACGTGTAGCTGTTTAGTTTTCCCAACATCATTTATTGAAGAGACTATCTTTCCCCATCATACATTTTGTCTCCTTTGTTGTAAATTAATTGACTATACATGTGGGCTTATTTCCAGGCTCTCTATTGATCTTTATTGATCCATATGTCTGGTTTTATGCCAATATCATGTTGAATACTAAAGCTTTGTAATATAGTTTGAAATTAGGAAGTGTGATCTTCAAGCTTTGTTCTTCTTGCTCAAGATTGTGTTGGTTATTCAAGGTCCTTTATAGTTTCATATGAATTTGTGGATTTTTAAAAAATGTATCTGTGTGGAAAAGTGTCACTGAAATTTTGATTGGGATTCCACTGAATCTGTAGATTGCTTTGGGTAATATGGACATTTTAGCAATATTCATTCTTCCAACCCATGAGCATGGAATATCTTCTCAGGTATTTGTGCTGTCTTAAATGTCTTCCATCATTGTTTTATAGTTTTCAGTGTACAAATCTTTAATCTCTTTGGTTAAATTCATTTCTAGGTTTTGACACAATTGTAAATGGAACTATTTTCTTAATTTCTCTTTCTGACAGTTCATTATTAGTATAGAGAAATGCAACTGATTTTTTGTATATTGATTTTGTATGCTGAAATCTTAATTTTTTTTAGTTCTAACAGTTTGGTAGAATTTGGGAGGGTTTTCTATTTATAATATCATGCCATCTACAAATAGAGACAGTTTTACTTCTCCCTTTCAAATTTTAAAATTTCTTCTTCTTATCTTTTCTCGCTTGTCTAATTGCTCTGGCTAGGACTTCCAGTACTATTTTGAATAAAAGTGGCAAGAGTGAGCATCTTTGTCTTATTCTTGATCCTACAGGAAAAGTTTCAGCTTTGCTTCCCTGGTGGCTCAGACGGTAAAGCGTCTGCCTGCAATGTGGGAGACCTGGTTTTAATCCCTGGGTGAGGGATATCCTCTGGAGAAGGAAATGGCAACCCGCTCCAGTACCTTTGCCTTGAAAATCCCATGGATGGAGGAGCCTGGTATGCTACAGTCCATGGGGTTGCAAAGAGCTGGACATGACTGAGTGGCTTCAATTTCCTTTCCTTTCCTATGGTGTTAGCTATGGGCTTGTCATACATGGCCTTTATTATATTGAGATACATTCCCTCTATACCCACTTTGTTGAGTGATTTTTTAAAAATCATGAATGGATGTTACCTTTTGTCAAATGCTTTTCCTGCATCTATTGAGATGACCATATAATTTTTATTCTTCATTTCATTAATGTGGCATATCACATTGATTAATTTGTGATAAAAATTTTCCCTAGGGCTGATCAGCAACTGACTATTGATCAGCAGCTGATCATTATGACTGTTTTTGAGGCCCAAGAAAGAAAGGAAGGAGGAAAGAAAGTGAAGTCACTCAGTTGTGTCCAACTCTTTGTGACCCCATGCACTGTAGCCTTCCAGGCTCCTCCGTCCACAGGATTCTCCAGGCAAGCGTGCTGGAGTGGGTTGTCATTTCCTTCTCCAGGGGATCTTCCCAACCCAGGCATCGAACCCGGGTCTCCCGCATTGCAGGCAGACGCCTTACACTCTGAGCCACCAGGGAAACCCAACAACTAAAATTTGAAAGACTGTGGCAGACTGAGAAATTAGACTTTGTGTTCTTACATCAAGCTCTACATTAACTTTGTTTTTTTCCTGTTGTTGCTGTTTGTAGCTTTTTTCTGGAGGAGAGGCTACCTCTTGATTCAATTTCCTGAAACTGACATACCAGATGCTTGGGCATCACGGACTGCACATGTCACAGTGAAAGCACATGAAGCTGACCTTGAAGAAGCATGTCTAAACCTTTTAGAGACATGTTGGGTGTCCACTCTGCTAAGCAGATTTATGTGTGCCTGCTCTGGCTGGTGCAGTCCTAGGCACTGGAGAGTAAAGTTACCTGGATGTTAGTGTCCAGATCTCTTTAGAATTCCAGCTCACCCCACCACATCCTTGCTTGCTCTTCTGGATCCTCAGTCTTCCTTGGGTTAATGGGGTTAATGAGAAATGTGAGGTAGACATTTTTATGAAGTGCAGCCTCACTTGCTAGTGAACCAGTATCAGAATGACTGATGCTTTTCCTTCCTTCTGTCCCCCACCCTAAGCCTGAGCAAAGCTAGAATTTGAGGTAAGCCACGGACACCAATATTTAGAGGTAAGCAGTTCTACTCTAGGTGGCGCTGATGATAAAGAACCCACCTGCCAGTGCAGGAGACAAAGAGACACAGGTTTGATCCCTGGGTTGGAAAGATCCCCTAGAGAAGGAAATGGCAACCCACTCCAGTATTCTTGCCTGGAGTATCCCATGGAGAGAGGATACTGGTGGGCTATAGTCCAAAGGGTGGCACAGAGTCGGGCACAACTGGAGTGACTTGGTAGGCAGGCAGGCGGTTCTACTCTAAAGGTTTAGCATTCTTGATTCTTTCAATGATGAGATTGTTTTCTCCGCCCTAAGGCCAGGAATGGAGATGGGAAGCAGCAGATGTATCAGAAAGGCCTTTACCCAGTGTTAGCTGCCCTGGGTGCTCCCTGGCTTGTTCTTCCCTTGCTGTATGACCATGCGCACTGGGACTCAGTGTTCTCACCGATACTGCAGGAATAAAAATTCTTTCTCTACTAACTAGGCATGGTTTTTGAGAAGGCAGAATAGAATGGTGAATGGGAACATGATTATGAAAACTATGCAAAGAGCACCCTTTTTAAAAAAAATCAGGGGAGATGGCTGTCCGAGACATATTTTGCTTTTGCTCTGGATCTAACTTGTCTTATTTTTTTCTACTATAACCATCAGAGTGTGGCTGTTCAGCTGGTGAACTGTAGGGAATCACTAACCCACTCCAAAGCTTCTTTCTTTGCTCGTACGACCTGTTCTCTCCCTGTGAGCATTTTGTAGTTTGGCTCAGGAGAGTGCCAGCTTCTCACCACATTCTTCTCCATCAGCAGCCCCAGAGTGGTGTTACACGTTCCTCACCTCAGGGAGCATCAAGCTGGATAGGAAGATTGCTACCTCCTTCCAAAAAGGTTGGGGTAGTGCCTCTTTATAAACTCTGTGGCTGCTTTTCTGTAGAATGTAGGATACTTAGAGTCTCTGGGTAAGAAATTCTGGAGCAACAAAAATATCACCACTCAATACCCTCTTTTACTGGTTTTAACTGAGCTGCTATTTTTAAAATCTATAAAATGTTTATATTTGGCATTTAGTATGATTTGTAGAGCTTGTAAAATTGAGTTTGATTTTATATTGGGGAAGCTATGCCATAATCCTAGCAAAATCCAAGTTACTGGTCTCCAGTCTGACCACGTGGTCCCTTTGAGATATGGTTAAAGCTAGTCCCACCAGATCTAGGGTAGACACTGCGGGTGGGTCAGGGGAAAGGGACAAGCTCTGAAGTTTCCCCCAACTGAAAGGGCTGTTATAAAGCTATCCAAGGAAAGTCTAGACCCTCTGAGAATTTGCATCAATTTCTCACTATGACCTTGCTTACCTTCCTGATCCTGACATCGCCTCCTGTAGTTAGTGGGGTCCAGCTTCCCTACCCCAGCCTCTTCCTCCTCCACCTTCATATCTATAAAGTAAAAGATGAACACAACCTCAAAATGTACACAACATAAAAAGGTAGAGTTTCAAGGAGAAATGGTCAAATTCATACTCACAGCGGAAGACCTTAGTGCAGATGAAAAAAATTAAGACAAAATAACATATAAACAAATTGAGGAACCTCAAATACATGTATGGTGGGGAAAGGGAAAGTGAAAGTCACTCCGTTGTGTCTGACTGTTTGTGATCCCATGGACTATATAGCCCATGGAATTCTCCAGGTCAAAATACTGGAGTGGGTAGCCTTTCCCTTTTCTAGGGGATCTTCCCAACCCAGGAATCAAACCAGGGTCTCCTGCATTGCAGGCAGATTCTTTACCAACTGAACTATCACGGAAGCCATATGCTAGGGAATATTCCATCTGTACTTGAGAAAAGGGGTGTGCTTTTTCAAGTACACATGGAATATTTACAAAGAGCACACAAAGAGAACACATAAACTAGGTCTTGGGAAAGCTTTGGTAAATTTTAAAGAATCTGTTTCATACTTCTATAGTATCAATAAGATAACAACCCCCCCCCCAAAACTATACATATTTTCTGTGGAGTCAGCATTCATGAATTCCACAAATCATGAATTTGAATCTGTCATGCATTAGCAACTATTTACATAACATTTACATTGTATATATAACTTTTTACTTAGTATTTACATTGTTAGGTATTATAAGTAATCTAGAGATGATTTAAAGCATACAGGAAAATGGTTTATATACAAATACTATGCTATTTCATATAAGGGACTTAAGCATCACAGATTTTTGTATGGAGGAGGGAGCCTGAAACAAATCCTCCACAGATACCGAAGAATGACTGTATATATAAATAGACATTTATTTATAAATGTATATATAATAAATGTATTATATATACATATATATGGAAACTAAAATAATCTCTAATGATGGATTTTATAGAAAATCACAATGGACATTATTTCATATTTAGAAGTAAACAATTACAACTTGAAACTTGTGGGTTGTAATATACTTAGAGTGAGAAAGAAGGAAGAAAGGAAAGAAAGAGGGAGAGAGCAGAGTAGAAGGAAAATAAACATGATAAGCACTTAACCAAAGAACCTACAAAAAGAATAAGAGAGAAAAGAAAGCAGATTGTTAATATAAAAGATGAAAGCAAAAGTTATGAATAGAAAACAATCAAGCATAGAGATGGTTAATAAAGCCGAAGGCAATTATTTGAAAAGATTATTAAAATAGGAAAATCATGCAAGACTAATCAAGAATAATATTCATAAGTAAACATAATTTGGAATGAAAAAGGGATGTAACTACAAATATAATAGAGAATTTAAAAATTATAAGTGAATGCCTTGAAATATTTCATGCCAATATATTTAACTCAGATAATAGCAACTACTGTTACAATACGCTAGGCACTGTTTTAAATGCTCTGCTCTGCATATATGAATTACTTGAATCTTTGCTATGAAATAAGTAACATTATTGTTCCTATTTTACAGATGAGGAAACTGAGGTATAGAGAGCTTAATTAACTGCTTAAATGGGGGAACAGGGATTCAAACCCAGACTGTCTGAAACAGTTTCTGGAACTAGACCCAAGCTCTTAGCCACAAGGCTAATAAATAGATACTTGATTAGGAAAATAATGGAAATAATCAAATAACTTAAAAGAATCAGAATACCTGAATTAACCAGTAACCATTAATTGAAAGGGCTTTTCTGGTGGCTCAGTGGTAAAGAATCTGCCTGCCAATGCAGGAGATGTGAGTTTGATCCCTGGTTGGAACGATTCCCTGGAGAAGGAAATGGCTACCCACTCCAGTATTCTTGCCTGCAAAATCCCATGGACAGAGGAGTCTGGCAGGGTATAATTTCAGTTCAGTTCAGTTCAGTCGCTTAGTCGTGACTGACTCTTTGCGACCCCATGAATTGCAGCACACCAGGCCTCCCTGTCCGTCACCAACTCTTGGAGTTCACTCAAACTCATGTCCATCGAGTCAGTGATGCCATCCAGCCATCTCATCCTCTGTTGTCCCCTTCTCCTGCTCCCAATCTCTCCCAGCATCAGAGTCTTTTCCAATGAGTCAACTCTTCACATGAGGTGGCCAAAGTACTGGAGTTTTAGCTTTAGCATCATTCCTTCCAATGAACACCCAGGACTGATCTCCTTCAGAATGGACTGGTTGGATCTCCTTGCAGTCCAAGGGACTCCCAAGAGTCTTCTCCAACACCACAGTTCAAAAGCATCAATTCTTCAGTGCTCAGCTTTCTTCACAGTCCAACTCTCACAACCATACATGACCACTGGAAAACCATAGCCTTGACTTTTGTTGGTGAAGTAATGTCTCTGCTTTTCAACATGCTATCTAGGTTGGTCATAACTTTTCTTCCAAGGAGTAAGCGTCTTTTAATTTCATGGCTGCAGTCACCACCTGCAGTGATTTTGGAGCCCCAAAAAATAAAGTCTGACACTGTTTCCATTGTTTCCCCATCTATTTCCCATGAAGTGATGGGACCAGATGCCATGATCTTCGTTTTCTGAATGTTGAGCTTTAAGCCAACTTTTTCACTCTCCTCTTTCACTTTCATCAAGAGGCTTTTGAGTTCCTCTTCACTTTCTGCCATAAGGGTGGTGTCATCTGCATATCTGAGGTTATTGATGTTTCTCCCAGCAATCTTGATTTCAGTTGTGCTTCCTCCAGCCCAGCGTTTCTCATGATGTACTCTGCATATAAGTTAAATAAGCAGGGTGACAATATACAGCCTTGATGTACTCCTTTTCCTATTTACAGTCCAAGGGGTCACAAAAGAATCAGACATGACTTAGTGACTAAACAACAACAGCACTAACTGAAATGGTTATGCTGCCCTTTGAAAAGCATTATTGAAACTGCTTTGTAGGTACAAAAGGATCATCATATTATTTTTTCTATTTAAATAATTTTACCTGTTATTTTTTTTCTATTTTTATTGTTGGAAAATTTTCTAGTATGAGAAGAAAAATAAACACCAGAAGAAGACAGTTTTTAAAAAATGCTTTACCTGAACCATCAAGTATTACATAGTCTTTAACTTATACAAAATTGTTCTCAAAGTAGGGCAAGGGGAGTTAGAGGCTGTCAATATATCTGAAGACCAGGATAAAGGATGCGGCTGAAAACAGGAAGGTTGGTTGAAAGTCCTCATAAGAACTAAGTTAAATCCTCAGATCTCTCCCCTAAGTTCAGTCTCCTAGAATGGTTCCCCTACCCCAGAAGATGGAAAGATTAGCTCAGAAGGCCTTTGAATAACTGAGAGCAAGAAGGAGTGATTTCCCTGGGGGTAAAAAAGGATTTAATTAAAGATCATTAGCCACTCAGCCCTCTGACTACTTGACTCATAGAACACTAATGAAGATTATACCCTCAAGAGAGAAGGTTGGAGGACTTAAAGATTCTGCCATTTAGGAGATCTCCTACAGAATGATAAGGCCCCAATTGCCACCCAATTGCCCATCTTTAGTCTATCATTCAAGAACTCCAGGCTGTCAAACATCTGTTTAGCAGCTCTATCCCAGATTATGATGGCCAGCCGAATCGCCAGAATGACACAGACCAAAACAAACAGGAAAAGACAAAGTCCAAGTAAACAGGAACACTGCAAGCAGCCAAAGAACCATTAAAAAACCATACAATTAACAAATTCAAGTGGACTAGAGAAAAACATCATAACCATGATGAAATGAAATGCAGAATGCAACAAACCTGGAACTTGTAAAGAATAAGAAAGCAGCAGTGCAGGGAGGGACAGGTGTATCTTAGGTCAGGCTCTGGACACAATGCCTCCAAGGGAATCCTTGCGTGCGTGCGTGCTCAGTTCAGTCACTTCAGTCGTGTCCAACTCTCTGCGACCCCATGGATTGCAGCCCACCAGGCTCCCCGGCCCATGGGATTTTCCAGGCAAGAGTACTGGAGTGGGCTGCCATTTCCTTCTCCAGTGATAAAGTATGAAGTGAAGTGAGGGAAGTGAAGTTGCTCAGTAGCGTCCGACTCTTTGCGACCCCAAGGACTGCAGCCCACCAGGCTCCCCTGTCCACAGGATTTTCCAGGCAAGAGTACTGGAGTGAGTTGCCATTGCCTTCTCCAAGGGAATCCTTAGAACAATCAATATTCTGGATGTGTTTGAATATTTTGAGAGGATACCAAGGTTCTATCAAGAATAAAGAGTTGCAGAAAGGAAAAGCAATCATGGTACATTATGCAAGTCAGTATTTATACAATCATAATAAATAAAAATAAGTGTTATTTTTACCAAAAATCATAAGCAGAGTTGGTTTTCCACTAATGTGTACTGGTAGCTCCTATAGGTTTGTGATGTTTTGAAAGTTGGTATCTTCCTCCTCAGGCATAGCTGAGGAGTAAAGAGAAGCTGAGTAACAAATCTTCTTTCCCACAAAGAATGCCTCCAGTCACAAAAGGGAAAGGTCACATGACCTAGGTTGGCCAATTAAATGCTTCTCAGTCCCCAGTCATAGATATTGATTCAGAGATGACCCCATGCTCAAATTTGGGCCAATCAGAATTCTTTCCAGGACATTTCCACTTGAGCCATCCAAAAACACTGCCTTGTTCTAGCTCTGGCGTTGTGAAGCTGATGAACTTGAGGGCTAACCTGTGGAGGAATACATCAAAGGGAAGTAGAGAAACAATTCTGATAACACTATAACTCTCTTGTTTTTGTTGCTGTTGTCGTTGCTGTTGTTCACTCAGTCATGTCCGACTCTTTGAGATCCCATGGACTGCAGCGCACCAGGCTTCCCTGTCCTTCAGCATCTCCCAGAGCTTGCTCAAACTCATGTCCATTGAGTCAGTGATGCCATCCAACCATCTCATCCTCTGTCATCCTCTTCTCCTGCCTTTAATTATCAGGGTCTTTTCTGATGAATCAGCTCTTTGCATCAGGTGGCCAGAGTATTGGAGCTTTAGCTTTAGCATCAGTCTTCTAACAAATATTCAGGATTGATTTCCTTTAGGTTGGCTGGTTTGATCTTGCAGTCCAAGGGACTCTCTCAAGAGTCTTCTCCAACACCACAGTTCAAAAGCATCAGTTTGTCAGCATTCGGCCTTCTTTATGGTCCAACTCACACATCCATACATGACTCCTGGAAAAACCATAGCTTTGACCAGACCGACCTTTGTCAGCAAAGTGATATCTCTGCTTTTTAATATGTGGTGTAGGTTTATCATAGCTTCTCTTCCAAGGAGCAAGTGTCTTTTAATTTCATGGCTGCAGGCACCATCTGCAGTGATTTTGGAGCCCAAGAAAATAAAGTCTGTCACTGTTTCCATTGTTTCCCCATCTATTTGCCTGAAGTGATGGGACTGGATATCATGATCTTCATTTTGTGAATATTGAGTTTTAAGCCTACTTTTTCACTCTACCTTTTCACCTTAATCAAAAGGCTCTTTAGTTCTTCTTTGTTTTCTGCTGTGAGGGTGGTGTCTGTCATCTGCATATCTGAGGTTATCGATATTTCTCCCGGCAATCTTGACTCCAGTTTCTGCTTCATCCAGCCCAGCATTTGGCATGATGTATTCTGCATATAAGTTAAATAAGTAGAGTGATAAGATACAGCCTTGATGTACTCCTTTCCTGGTTTTGCCTTTTTTCACTGTCAAGATGGCGGAGTAGAAGGATATGCATTCATCCTCTCCAGCGAGACCAAAACTGCAACTAGCTGCTGAAAACCATCAACATGAGAATGCTGGATCCCACCAAAAGAAGATGCCCCACGTCCAAGGGCAAAGGAGAAGCCACAGCAAGACTGTAGGAGGGGTGCAATCGCATTTAAAATCAAATCTCAGACCCACCAGAGACACTTGGAAGGCACAAACAAAGCCTTGTGTGCACCAGGACTGAGGGAAAGGAGCGGTGACCCTCGCAAGAGATTAAGCCAGACCTGCCTGTGAGTGTTTGAGTGTCTCCTCTGGAGGCATGTGTCAACAGTGATCTGCCACAGGGACAGGGGCTCTGGCTGCAGCAGACCTGGGAGACGAGGCGTGTGGCATAAGTCCTCTTGGAGGAGATCACCATTAGCACCATCATAGAGCTGCCAAGCAGATGACCCACAAACTGGAGAAAAATTATAGCAAAGAATTTCTCACACTGTTGCAAAAGTTCTAGGGCCTACAACAGATTTCCCAACCTGCAGATCCAGGAAAAGGACTGAGAACCCCCAGGGAAACAGACTCTTGGAGGGCACAATGAAACCTTGTGTGCACCAGGACCCAGGAGCAGTCACCCCACAAGAGACTGAGCCAGACTTGCCTGTGAGTGCCCAGGAGTCTCTGGCGGAGGTGTGCATTGACAGTGGCCTGCCACAGTGTCAGGGGCACTGACTACAACAGTCCTGGGAGCTGTGTGCAGGCATAAGTTCTTTTGAAGGAGGTTGCCATTACCCCACCATAGTTGGACCTCAGGCCAAACTACAGGGAGGGAATACAGCCCCACCCATCAGCAGAATACTAGATTAAAGATTTACTGAGCATGGCCCTGCCCACCAGAGCAAGACCCAGTTTTACCCACAGCCTCTTCCTCCCACCTACCCATTTCTTCCCCTCTTCCTCCCACCAGGAAGTTTCCACAAGCCTCTTATCCTCACCCATCAGAGGGCAGACAGAATGAAAGCCACAATCACAGAAAACTAACCAAACTGAACCCATGGATCACAACCTTGCCTAACTCAGTGAAACCGTGAGCCATGCTACTGACAAGTCATGGTGGAGAGATCTGACGGAATGTGTTCCCCTGGAGAAGAGGCTGGCAAACCATTTCAGCATTCTTGCCTTGAGAACCCCATGAACAGTATGAAAGGCAAAAAGATATGATACTTGTCAGGGAATGTTTAATTTTAAGGGATCCTATATGTTGTTTTCTGTTTCTCAAGGGCCTTCGGTTCCTTATCAGTTCCTGGAAACCAGGAATGAGCAGAGCTGCACACAGTTCTCAGGACTCAGGTCATGAGGCAAAACACATACATGGATTCCCTTCAGTAACCTTTTTACTTTTCTGTAAAACTACTTAGTCATGTTCCTATTTCCAATACATGGATTATCTTCTGGCCCTGTGACGATTGTTATTCCCTTAGTTACTGTTGTTAAGCATCTGGTTTTGGTGTTTTTTGCTCAACCTTATCTTTCTGCCTAAAGCTTCCTTGTATAACAATATATAAGCACACGCTGCCATGAATAAAGTACCCTTGTTCCACTGGAGACTTGGGTCCCCTGCATCCTTCTTTTCTTCACCTTCTTTTTGTCGACTCCTGTCCCCAGGTTCCAGTCTGTCAAGACCATAACAAATGGCGCCTGAAACAGGGACCTGGAGCATGCCCTTGGCAAGCGGATGGAGTGGCTGTGGACCTCCTGAGGACGGTAAGCGTGAGGTTATGGGACAAACGGCTGGAAAGCCCCACCGCTTTTCTATTCATTATTTATTTAAAATTCAAGGACTTTTGGTTTCGTGTCAGTGATTAGAGGCTTGTCTCCAAATGGTAATTGAACATAATCCCTGGTTCCCTGATGAAAGCAATTTTGATTTCAAGATTTGGAACCGGGTTAGAGAGAATGTTAAACGAGCCGCAAGACGGGGAAAAAAATATTCCAATAGATTTCTGGCCCTATGGGCCCTCATTAAAGCCATGATTTTACCTTTCCAAAAAAATTTTAGCCCCCCTGATATTCAACAACAGTCAAAACACTTGTTACATGGATATGAATTAGATGATAAGACTTTACAAAAGGCCCAATTAGAACCACATAAAATATTTCAGAATTTTCCCACCAACTGCTGCTCCTCTCACAACGGGCGCCAAACCGAAAGTCCTCTCAACTCAAGGACAAAGTGACTCTAACAACGACTCTTCTGAGGCTCTTTTTGACACTAAAGCTAACAATACTTTCTAAAATGATGGTGATAAGCCTTTAACACACATTCACATTTGTAAGAAAAAACTTTCTACTTACTCATTCTCCTTCACAACAAAAGCTTTATGAGTTACTAGACTGAGACATGGAAAACGAGTTCTTTCTAGCCTTTACCACGTCACACCTGCCCTTAGCCGGACAAAACCTTCCCAAATATAAACTCCAAAGAACTGAGCCACCCAGTTCTGACAAAGATGGTCCATATTTTGAGCCCAACCTATGGATGTGGGTAAACCCCAACATCGTATTTCCCCCTGGAAAGTTACAAGTCAATAAAACCTGAAGACAGCGACACTAAAATATTCCAAGGACCTAATGAAGCCGATGCTGATTTTTTAGCTATATTGAAAGTTGCTATTTCCCATAGTGTTATCAGAGAAAAAGCCAAAAGGAAGATAGAAAAACTGCTTGCTTATGAGAATGCCAATCAGGAATGTCAAAGAGCTATCGCTCCAATTCATGAGACTGGGAATATTATTGACTGTCTGAAGGGTTGTCACAATTTAAGATCAGAAACTCAAAAAATGCAAATGTTAGCTGAAACAATGGCTGCTGCCTTTAAAAGGGGGAATGAAAGATGCTTTACATATGGGGATAAGACACGTTTAAAAAAAAAGATTGTCCTAAAAAACACACAGAAAAAATTAAAACTGCTAAAAAAAACCTCCAGGATTTTGCCCTCGTTGCCATAAAGGGATACATTGGGCCAGGGTATGTCAGTCTAAATATGATGTTGAAGGAAAGCTTATTTTGAAAAACTCCAAGCTGGGGACTCCCCAGGTCCCCATCAATGAACTCCAGGGACAAACTCCATCTTTTCCCTCAAACCCTCAACATCCGGCAGTGCTGCCATCCATATACCAGCCTTAAATGATTTTCTCGTTTTTCCTCAAGTAATCCCTTTAAAATACCTACTGGACTTTTTGGACCCTTACCCCCACAAAACTTCGGTCTTTTACTTGGCCGATCTAGTCTGACTTCTAAAGAAATTACTGTTCACCCTAGATTATTTGATTCTGATTATAAGGGAGAAATTCAAATTATAATGTCATCTCAAATATTATGGCAATTTAAAACGGGAGATAAAATTGCTCAATTGCTTCTTTTGCCTTACATTTCTATTAATTCCTCTGATGGTATGCGGACAGGTGGATACGGCAGTACAGATCAGAAACAATCCTTATGGACATCAATTATATCTGAATATACCCGACCAAATATAAATCTCAAAATTAATGGCAAAATTTTTTCTGGTCTTTTTGATACTGGATTTGATATTACTATTATCTCCAAACGTTTATGGCCCAAATCTTGGCCTATACAGAAAATTTCTTGCCAAATCGCAAGAGTTTCTCAAACTAAAATACAAGCGGTTTATCAACATGTCCAAATAT
The DNA here is from genome assembly GCF_016772045.2 of Ovis aries. Lineage (NCBI taxonomy): Eukaryota > Metazoa > Chordata > Mammalia > Artiodactyla > Bovidae > Ovis > Ovis aries. Next base: position 96,174,918 of record NC_056056.1, read on the forward strand.
ATCCATGTGAGGGACCAAAAGGCCAGCTACAAGATTACGACCCTACATGATAGATGCACCTCTTAATTTAATAAAAAGAGATTTACTTATGCAATGATGAGCTCAAATATATATTCCACATTTTTCTTAGGGGCTCACTTAACAAACAATGCAATTATTAAAATAACTTGAAAAAGTGACGAGCCTATTTGGACAAAACAATGGCCCCTTACAAAAGAGAAACTAAAGGCTGCTAAGAAACTTATCGATACACAATTAAAATGAAAACATATTGAGAAATCTTGTTCCCCTTAAAATTCTCTCATTTTTGTAAAACAAACAAAATCTAACAAATCGCATCGCTGAACAGACCTTCAAAAAGTTAATGCGTCTATAAAACCTGTGGATACATTACAACCAAAAATTCCATCACCTACCACTATTCCTCAAAACTGGCTTATTATTATTACAGATTTACAGGATTGCTTTTTTACTATACCTTTACACCCTCTAGACCGAGAAAGATTTGCCTTCTCTCTTCCTTTTCCTAGTCGTATCAGGCCTCATAAGTGATTATCAATGGACTGTATTGCCTCAAGGAATGATGCATTCTTCCACCATGTGTCAATATTATGTAGCCAAAGCCCTTGAACCTGTGAGAAAACAATTTCCTGACTTTCTTGTTAGTCATTATATGGATGATATATTGTTTTCAGCTCCATCTATTTTAGAGACTCAACAGATATTTGACATAACTCAACAATGCTTAAAAGATTCTAGATTAATTATTGCTCTTAAAAAAATTCAAACCTCTACACCTTTCCATTACTTAAAATCTGTTGTTAATAGACAACATATTACTCCCCAACTACTGGACTAAACCCTCTTTGGACATTATAAATTATCAACTGACTAATTTATTTAATACTTCGGAAGAAGATCCTGATTCAAATAGCCCTCATTCACTTTCACAAGAGACACAAAAAGAATTCTGTTTAATACTAAATAAATTACAAAAACAATTTCTTACCCATATTAGACAAATTGCCTTTAGAGTTGTTTATACTCCCCTCTCTCCATTCTCCCACAACACTTCTTGCCCAACAAGAACACCCAATAAAATGGATATATACCTATTTTAGAGAGATAAAGTCACTTATGCCCTATCTTGATTTGATTGCTCTAATAAGTATTCAATAAGAAAAATAAAACTAAGACTTTAATTGGCTCTGATCCTCACCAAATTTTATTGCCTATTGATGAAACTCAATTTAAAAATACATTAAAAACTTCTACCAATTTCCAAATAGCCTTCTTAGACTATTTCAGAGAATTTCATTTCATTACCCTTCTAATAAACTTTGGAATTTCTTCAAAAATATTGAATTTATTATCTCTCACATTGTTACATCACAGTCTATACCTCGAGCTGATGTTTTCTATATCAGTTCAGTTCAGTCGCTTAGTCGTGTCCGACTCTTTGCAACCCCATGAATTGCAGCACGCAAGGCCTCCCTGTCCATCACCAACTCCCAGAGTTCACTCAGACTCACGTCCATCGAGTCAGTGATGCCATCCAGCCATCTCATCCTCTGTCGTTCCCTTCTCCTCCTGCCCCCAATCCCTCCCAGCATCTGAGTCTTTTCCAATGAGTCAACTCTTCGCATGAGGTGGCCAAAGTACTGGAGCTTCAGCTTTAGCATCATTCCTTCCAAAGAAATCCCAGGGCTGATCTCCTTCAGAATGGACTGGCTAGATCTCCTTACAGTCCAAGGGACCCTCAAGAGTCTTCTCCAACACCACAGTTCAAAAGCATCAATTCTTCAGAGCTCAGCCTTCTTCACAGTCCAACTCTCACATCCATACATGACCACAGGAAAAACCATAGCCTTGGGACTAAAAACACCAAAGCCTCATTTTGGTCTCTTAAAAAATATAAAGCCTTTTATACTAAATTTCATTCTGCTCAACAAAACAAATTATATGCCCTTATTCAGGTTATTCACCTACATCTTTACGCTATTAATATAATTTCTGACTCTTCATATTCAGTCTTTATATTAAAAAATATAGAAACTTCTACCATAAATTCTAATCAATCTGTTATTCCACAACTTTTTCTTGAATTACAATCTGTTATTAGGAATCACACTTGCCCCATTTCACACACTGAAACTACAAATTAAAAAATTAAAAAAGGAGGAATACACAGGAACAATTCTATCTTCCCTATCCAAAGCAGACTTCACTAGATTGCAATGTAAGATATTCTTTAATCCTATAACTATTGTTAATACAGCTTTATTTATTTAAAAAATTTTAAAACTCACCACAAGGAGTTATCTTGACATAAGCAGAAAAACATTTCTAGGAATTGAAAGACACTTCCCTTCCTCTGCCCATTTGGTATCAAGATGGGCTAACTAAACAATGGAAATCTGGGAAATTAATCTTACAGGGAAAAGGGTATGCTTGTATTTCTCCAGATAAACCCAATGAAAATCAGTTGGCTCCCTCTTCAGACGATCTGCCCCAGGAGAGCCTCCGGTGTTAAAAATAAAAAAGAAGGAACAAAATTCCCAGGAAGAAAAAATTCCAATACAAACCATGTGACTCTAAAAATCTCCAAGAAACATCACCCTCAACGTCATCAACCTTATGATCTCCTTACCGAGAGATAAACAAAACCCTTACTAATCAAGCTAAAAATCTGGTTTTTCAACAGGGAATCCTCTGAATCCGGAATTGAAGTGCTCTTGGTCCTTTTGGCTCTCGGTTGCTATATTGTTTTTGTAGAGTTCCACAAAAGTGTCGGAATCTGGAAAGTAATTTTGTTGCTGTGCTTGCATTGCTTGCTTTTGCTTCCCCCGCTCAAGCAGAGTTAATTAATCATACTTATTGGACCTATATACCTAACCCCCTTTTTTTACTACAGGTATTTTAGACAATAGACTGGTGGAACCCATCCTTATTATAAAAATGTCTCAGAGCAACTGGGAACTAGTGGTTGACTTTCTCTCTTACAAGTTTTTCCAGAAAGGATACAGCTGGAGTCAGTTTAGTGACATGGAAGAGAACAGAACTGAGACCCTAGAAGGGACAGAATCAGATATGGAAACCCCCAGTGCCATCAGTGGCAACCCATCCTGGCACCTGGCAGATAGCCCTGTGGTGAATGGAGCCACTGGTCACAGAAGAAGCTTGGACGCCAGGAAAATGATCCCCATGGCAGTGGTGAAGCAAGCCCTGAGGGAGGCAAGCAATGAGTGTGAATTGAGGTACCAACAGACATTCAGCGACCTGACGTCCCAGCTCCACATCACCCCAGGGACAGCATATCAGAGCTTTGAACAGGTAATAAATGAACTCTTCCAGGATGGGGTGAACTGGGGTCGCAATGTGGCCTTTTTTTCCTTCGGTGGGGCACTATGCATGAAAAGCATAGTCAAGGAGATGCAGGTATTGGTAAGTCAGGTCACGACTTGGATGGCCACTTACCTAAATGACCACCTAGAGCCTTGGATCCAGGAGAATGGCGACTGGGACATTTTTGTGGAACTCTACGAAAACAATACAGCAACCGAGAGCCAAAAGGGCCAAGAGCACCTCAACCGCTGGTCCCTGACGGACATGACTGTGGCCGGTATGGCTCTGCTGGGCTTGCTCTTCAACACATGATAACTATTCCTTTCGTTATAGTCATTCAAATTTTATACAAGCTTACGTTCCTCTTCCTTTTGTTATAGCTATAGAGACCTTACAATTTAATAAGACTCTATGTTTTGTGACTTGTATAGATTACAAATTGTACACTTGTCTTAATTCCTCTGTTTCTTTGAAATATGAATCCCTAGAAAGAGCGTCCCATGGCAGGACTTGCCTCCCGACTGTTCACTGAATTACTCCGGCGATCTAAACTATTCGTTGGATGGTTGATTCTTGCTATTTTGAGATTAATAGCCATTTATACTGCTGCCGCTGTCACAGGCATCACTTTACAAACCTCAATTCAAACGCAAAACTTTATTCAAAATTGGACCAAAGATGCTCATACTATGTGGGCTACTCAGGCACAGATAGATGAGGAAATTCAAGATGAAATACAGGAACTAAAGTGAAAGCGAAGTCGCTCAGTTGTGTCCGACTCTTAGCAACACCATGGACTGCAGCCTACCAGGCTCCTCCGTCCCTGGGCTTTTCCAGGCAAGAGTACTGGAGTGGGTTGCCATTGCCTTCTCCGTGTAAGTGTGGTGAATGGCACTTTATATACCTGGTCTAATTTAATCCTCCAAAGACTCCTAAAGGTCTATTTATTTCAACATCAGACATTACCATGTGCTCACACAGGTATAACACCTTTATGTCATGAAGGGCAAAAACTCATTCCTAGAACATACACTGTGACTAGCAACCACCTCCCCTGCAAAAGCAACCATCTCCTCAGAGGCTTGGGCTGTTGGGAAGTAGTTCAACTTGGTATTTTTCACACAAGTGCAAGCCTGTTAGCATTTTGCCATTCCCATAACAGTGTGTGTTTCAACCTCTGTGAAGTCAACGCAGAACGTATGGAATGAAGATAAGTACATTTTTGGCTTCTGAGATATTCAAGCAAGATATTTCCCAGCTGAGGGAGTTTAGCTCTGTGGGTTTCAGGATGATGTCTACTGTCCATGTCTGAAGGAGGAGGACCCAAGGAACCGAATCTCAAACTTATCCTGATTTCTGTTTTCTCCCTTCAGGATTTGTGCAAGGAGGTAGGAAATGCAGACTTAATCCAAGAATCTTTTTTTTTTTTTTTTTTGGCTGTGTGGCGTAGCACATGGGATCTTAATTCTCCAACCAGAGATTGAACCCACACCTCCTGCACTGAAAACTCAGAGTCTTAACCACTGGACAGCCAGGGTGAAGTCCCCCAAGAATGTATTCTTAAGTAGCGACTTGAAGATCCAAATGCTGACATCAGGTATCTATTATCTATTTTTAAAACGTGAGTTTCCTGAAAACCACCTCAGTATATATAACCACCTCAGTGGTGTACTGGACCACCTCAGTACAGCTCCTCCTTCACACCAACAGGGTCACGGAAGGCAGCAGCCACGTGAGAACCACTGTAACCAGGAATAAGATCACCAGCCCATCCCAAACAACACACTTGGAATCACAACTCCCAGGATGTCTGCTGTGACCTTGGGCTTTAAACCACTTGACTGCATCCAGGAACTAAAAACAGCCACCAAATGTGTTGGAAATCAATTAATAGATTTACAAAAACTAATAATATTAAAATGTGATTGGAATTCTACTCAATTTTGTGTCACTGCTGTTCAGTTCAACTATAGTGCCTACATCTGGGAACAAATAAATTTCATTTGCAAGACATACATGATAATGCTTCCCTAAATGCACAATTATTACAAAAAGAAATCTTTGAAACCTTCTCTAAAAGTCTGCCCTCTTCCAATAATTTGAAAACTTTAGCTGAACAGCTAGTTGATCAATTATCTGGGCTAGACTCTTGAAGATGGTTCCAAAGTATTACTCATAGTATTGGGTCTGGTGCTGTAACATTGGTAATTGTCCTGGTAATTATATTTGTTGTATACCAATGCAAAGAAATAGAGGAAAACAACAGAATGGGAAAGACTAGAGATCTCTTCAAGAAAATTAGAGATACCAAGGGAATATTTCATGCAAAGATGGGGTCAATAAAGGACAGAAATGGTATGGACCTAACAGAAGCAGAAGATATTAAGAAGAGGTGGCAAGAATACACAGAAGAACTGTACAAAATAGATCTTCACGATCCAGGTAATCACCATGGTGTGATCACTCACCTAGAGCCAGACACCCTGGAATGTGAAGTCAAGTGGGCCTTAGGAAGCATCACTATGAACAAAGCTAGTGGAGGTGATGGAATTCCAGTTGAGCTGTTTCAAATCCTGAAAGATGATGCTGTGAAAGTGCTGCACTCAATATGCCAGCACATTTGGAAAACTCAGCAGTGGCCACAGGACTGGAAAAGGTCAGTTTTCATTCCAATCCTAAAGAAAGGCAATGCCAAAGAATGCTCAAACTACCACACAATTGCTCTCATCTCACACGCTAGTAAAGTAATGCTCAAAATTCTCCAAGCCAGGCTTCAGCAATACATGAACCGTGAACTTCCAGATGTTCAAGCTGGTTTTAGAAAAGGCAGAGGAACCAGAGATCAAATTGCCAACATCCGCTGGATCATCAAAAAGGAAAGAGAGTTCCAGAAAAACATTGATTTCTGTTTTATTGACTATGCCAAAGCCTTTGACTGTGTGGATCACAATAAACTGTGGAAAATTCTGAAAGAGATGGGAATACCAGACCACCTGACCTGCCCCTTAAAAAACCTGTGTGCAGGTCAGGAAGCAACAGTTAGAACTGGACATGGAACAGCAGACTGGTTCCAAACAGGAAAAGGAGTATGTCAAGGCTGTATATTGTCACCCTGCTTATTTAACTTATATGCAGAGTACATCATGAGAAACGCTGGGCTGGAGGAAGCACAACTGAAATCAAGATTTCTGGGAGAAATATCAATAACCTCAGATATGCAGATGATACTACCCTTATGGTAGAAAGTGAAGAGGAACTAAAAAGCCTGTTGATGAAAGTGAAAGAGGAGAGTGAAAAAGTTGGCTTAAAGCTCAACATTCAGAAAACGAAGATCATGGCATCTGGTCCCATCACTTCATGGGAAATAGGGAAACAGTGGAAACAGTGTCAGGCTTTATTTTTGGGGGCTCCAAAATCACTGCAGATGGTGATTGCAGCCATGAAATTAAAAGACACTTACTCCTTGGAAGGAAAGTTATGACCAACCTAGATAGCATATTCAAAAGCAGAGACATTACTTTGCCGACTAAGGTCCATCTAGCCAAGGCTGTGGTTTTTCCAATGGCCATGTATGGATGTGAGAGTTGGACTGTGAAGAAAGCTGAGTGCCAAAGAATTGATGCTTTTGAACTGTGATGTTGAAGAAGACTCTTGCAAGTCCCTTGGACTGCAAGGAGATCCAACCAGTCCATTCTAAAGGAGATCAGTCCTGGGTGTACATTAGAAGGACTGATGATGAAGCTGAAACTCCAGCACTTTGGCCACCTCATGCAAAGATTTGACTCATTGGAAAAGACTCTGATGCTGGGAGGGATTGGGGGCAGAAGGAGAAGGAGACAACAGAGGATGAGATGGCTGGATGGCATCACCGACTCAATGGACACGAGTTTGGGTAAACTCTGGGAGTTGCTAATGGACAGGGAGGCCTGGTGTGCTGCGATTCATGGGGTTGCAAAGAGTCGGACACAATCGAGCAACTGAACTGAACTGAACTGAACTGATGCCTTTCAACAAGTATTTTTCAAATTAAACAAACTCCATTGCTCAGGACCTTTTTAACAAAAATAATAAAAAAGGAGGAATTGTCAGGGAACATTTAATTTTAAGGGATCCTATATGTTGTTTTCTGTTTCTCAAGGGCCTTCGGTTCCTTATCAGTTCCTGGAAACCAGGAATGAGCAGAGCTGCACACAGTTCTCAGGACTCAGGCCATGAGGCAAAACACATACATGGATTCCTTTCAGTAACCTTTTTACTTTTCTGTAAAACTACTTGGTCATATTCCTATTTGCAATATATGGATTGTCTTCTGGCCCTGTGACGATTGTTATTCCCTTAGTTACTGTTGTTAAGCGTCTGGTTTCAGTGTTTTTTGCTCAACTTTATCTTTCTGCCTAAAGCTTCCTTGTATAACAATATATAAGCACACGCTGCCATGAATAAAGTACCCTTGTTCCACTAGCGACTTGGGTCCCCCGCATCCTTCTTTTCTTCACCTTCTTTTTGTTGACTCCTGTCCCCAGGTTCCAGTCTGTCAAGACCATAAGAGATATTGAAAGATGAACTCTCCAGGTCAGTAGGTGCTGCCTATGCTACTGGGGAAGAGTGGAGAATAGCTCCAAAAGGAGTGAAGAGGCTGAACCAAAGCAAAAACAATGCCTAGTTGTGGATGTGACTGGTGATGGAAGTAAAGTCCAATGCTGTAAACAACAATACTGCATAGGAACCTGGAATATTAGGTTCATGAATCAAGGTAAATTGAAAGTGGTCAAACAGGAGATGGCAAGAGTGAATGAACATCAACATTTTAGAAATCAGTGAGCTGAAATGGACCAGAATGGGCAAATTTCATTCAGATGACCATTATATCTACTACTGTGGGCAAGAATCACTTAGAAGAAATGGAGTAGCCCTCATAGTCAACAAAAGAGTCCAAAATGCAGTACTTGGGTGCAATCTTAAAAATGACAGAATGATCTCTGTTCTTTTCCAAGGCAAACCATTCAATATCACAGTAATCCAAGTCTATGCCCCAACGACTAATGCTGAAGAAGCTGAGCCAGACTGAGCCAAATGGTTCTATGATGACTTAAAAGAACTTCTAGAATGAATACCAAAAATAGATGTCCTTTTCATCATAGGGGACTAGAATGCAAAAGTGGGAAGTCAAGAGATAACCTGGAGTAACTGGCAAATTTGGCCTTGCAGTAAAACATGAAGCAGTGCAAAGGCTAACAAAGTTTTGCCAAGAGAATGCACTGGTCATAGCAAACACCCTCTTCCAACAACACAAGAGACCATTTGACACATGGACATCACCAGATGGTCAATCAGATTGATTATATTCTTGGCAGCCAAAGAAGGAGAAGCTCTACACAGTCAGCAAAAACAAGACTGGGAGTTGACAGCGGCTCAGATCATGAACTCCTTATTGCCAAATTCAGAATCAAATTGAAGAAAGTAGGGAAAACCACTAGGCCATTCAGGTATAACCTAAGTCAAATCCCTTACCATTATACAGTGGAAGCGACAAATAGATTCAAAGGATTAGATCTGATAGAGTGCCTGAAGAACTATGGACAGAGATTCATGACACTACACAGGAGGTGGTGATCAAAACCATCCCCAAGAAAAAGAAATAAAAAAGGCAGCTCCCTAAGTTGTAAAACTGTAACTACCTAAGTCAGTTAATTCTGAACTGGCCTTGTCAGTTGTGTTGAGCTGATAAATTCCCTTTATTTTTTCTCATGTTTGAGCTGGCTTTCTGACACAGTCAACAGTTTCTGAATAATACAAATGAAGTAAGAATTTTCCAACATGTTTCTTAAAATATGGTTTTTCATATTTCACGGTCTATGGATTTTCAGATTAGAAACCAAGCAAAAATGAAATCAAAAGGGCAATACAGATGCAAACAGAGGTGGAAACTCTCCAGAGCCACAGAAGTATGGAGCCATAATGTAGCTTAGATTCAGGTAGAGGCCTACCTTCCAGTTCTGCTCTAGCTGAGACTGTTCCCTCCTCACCTCCTCTGTGCTGGATCCTGCTTCCTCACAGTTTGAGAGAAGCTCCCTTCCAGGAGAATACAGAAGTAGAAGAACCCAGGCTGTCCCAGATTATCTTTGAAGAAAGCCATCCTTTTAAAACAATTCAAGCAGAGTGTTGACCATATGGAAAATGTTTAGATTAGTGCTCTGATTGGCAGCTACCTGGCTAATCATAAAAGTTCCCAATCATGACCTAAACTTTGAAACAGAAGTTCTGTCTCCACCATTTCATATAACACATATTAATTAATTGCTAAATATTTTTGTTTTCATAATCTCATTTAACCCTGACTGAAATTCAGTGAGGTACATAATTTTGATCCCTACATTATAGGTTGGAAATGGAAATTAAGTAAATTTTCCTGAGTCACAGAGCCAGGCACGGTGGAGCCAAGAATCAAATTGGATTATCTGATTCTGGGACCCAAGAAAGGAAGAGAGACAGGGAGGGAAAGATGGAGGTGGGGAGGGAAAAATACAAGCCAAGAAACAAAAGATAGAGGGGGTCTGAAAGAAGCCTTCCACTTCTGAATTCCAGACCTTTTCTTAGGTCCCAACCATAATACTTCCCCATGGCTGTATACTAAGCCCCCTTTCTCTTCAATGTTGGGAAAGATTGAAGGCAAAAAGAAGGGGGAAGCAGAGGCTGAGATGGTTAGATAGTATCACTGACTCAGTGGAAGTGAACTGGAGCAATTCTGGGAGATAGTGAAGGACCAGGAGCCCGCCGTGCTGCAGGTCTCAAAGACTCAGCAACAGCAACTGAACAACAACAAACTTCAGTTGATTTTAGTTACTTGCATCCAAAGAGCATTAATGAGTACAACAATCCACCTCAATACATTGCCAAAGGAATGGTGTTAGAACACAGCAGTCCCAGCATGTAGCTAGGGAGAGAACTTGTAACAGCAGTCTTTCCTATACCAGCCCCTCCACGGTGCAACTAGCTCACCATTATCTTCTCATCCATCTTTAGCCCATAGATTGTTTTGGGAGTGAGAATGGCTTTACAGTGAGGGATCAGACTAAATTCTCTTCTGTCTGATGTCACTTAAAGGCCCCAGTCTACTTCACAGCTCCTGCCACCAGTATGCAATCACAACTGGGAAGCCTGAGAATAAAAACCCTACTGATCAAATCAATGCCTTAAGCCTGTAAGGCTAAGGACCAGAGTGCCACACCAGTGAACATCAAGGTCCCTGCCAAACAACTTTCGTGTCCACTGGCGCAAGGAGGTGGTGATACAGCCAGTCTTAGGGGCCAATAGTGTGTTTTGACCTTCAAAACCCTGGTGATTGAATCACTTGCCATTTAAACACTCCCCTCACCCCACCCCCCGTCTCCCACCTCCCAACCACCAACCCCACCCCCACCTCCCTTCCACAAGGACGCATCAGTTCAGTCCAACAAATCTACTTTGTTCCAGATATTTGCATTAGACACTGCAAACAAACAGAACTAGTTTATTAGGGAAGAAGGGCAAAATGTGATAATAAATCCTTGAAGTTAGACATTCATGTTTCCGGAAGGAAAAAAAACTAACGATAAAAAGGGGTTGTGCCACATTCATCAAAAGTCAGCCTTAAAAAAAAAAAAAGATCAGTCTTTTAGGAGCTTTTCCTCATACCCCATATTCTAAGCCATTTGACCTTATATCTAAGAACATGGGACTTGCCCAACATGGGATCCAATGAACCCCTCTGATAGCCCAAAGTATTTAAGAAAAGGACCTCTCCAAGGGCTCATCAGGGTTTCTTTTGTGAACTGAATTGACGAGAATGGCATGGGGTCATACTGGACTTTTGGAAAAACTAAGCTAGAAGCTAGAGAAAGGCCATCTTCACAATCAATAGGTTACCAGTTGCCTCTGGGCTTAGCAGACCCCAACTGTACACGTCCCAGGAGAGGAAAGAAAAACAAGAAACAAAATATCCATAAGCAAACTTCCAGTAACATAACCAGGTTTATCCAAAACCTAACAACAGACATGTCCAATATAATTCTATCCCAAGATGTTACGTTAAAAGATGCAATCTATTTTCCCATAGTTTTCTGGGGAAGAGGCAAGTCTCAGGGCTTTTGCTTACTTCATAAATATTTCAGTCAGTCTTGTAACTTTGGCAAAGACAATAGAAAGTTATTTGCCTAGAAGTCGGTTTCACCACATGAGAACAAAAAAGAACTCACCAGCATGTCAGAAAGAATGAGTCTCCTGTCATTTCTGTTCATTTGGTGTGAGGTTTTGTGCCCCAAACCAATGAACTCAAGGCACCAAGATGACATGTACTATAATTTTTTTAAGGAAAAGCAAATATTCAGTGCTCATTTGGAGGATTTATTCAGCTCTCATCTTTTTCTCCTCAGTATGTGTAAAGGTCACTCTTAAATACTCTGGTCATACTGTAAAGCATGTTTCCCCTTATCTGCCTAGCTTTGTATACTATCTAAAGCTCCACGCTGCAAACTTACCTTCAAGCTCTTAGCCCTGGAAACCACAATCCAAATTTCAGGGAGGCCAGTTACTTGTTCTGTTGCTGTTGGGTGGCGAGAAGGACGCTCTGTGATTTCCAGGCTGAACAGTATTTGGGGCATTGGAGATTGACTTGTGGGGCTCAGTGGTGGCCAGACATGTGACCAGGGTGGGGGAAGGGACACTCCTGCAGGCTTCTGATGCCTGGTTGGCTGACAGACCAGGGCAGTGCAGGGTCTGAACAGAGTGCCCAGGATCATAGGCAGACATCTTCGCTCTAAGTTTCTTCTTAGATTTTAACTTGGTGGTTTTACACAGTAGTGTTGTTTCAGCCTGGATTTTTAAATGCTGGCTTATCTCTCTGCATAATTTCTATCCTTTTGAGTTCTGTCTTAGAGGTAGGTCTAAAGGACCTCAGAGATGACCCAGTTCTGCCCCACAGCCTCCCACTTTATAGGCAGGTAGTAGCACATCCAGGACCCTGCAGAAGCCTGTATCTGGAATGCATACTGGAGTGAGCAAAACTGGCTGGCACCAATATTACAGCTCACTTGAATATATTCAACCATTGGGTCATTAAAGCTTTGGGGACTGCTGAGATGCAATAAAATGGATCTTATCACATTGCAGGAACCTAAACCTGCAGCTATTAGATTAGGGATTAAAAATTACAGCAATTTGTGCTTGTGGTCAACGAGTTTTTGTATAGACATGTGTACTTATGTTTATGTATCTTTACCACAGTCTTCATAAAATATTCCCAGGTGGGGCTTCTCTGGCAGTCCAGTGGTTAGAACCCACCTGCCAGTGCAGGGGACACGAGTTCCATCTCTGGTCTGGGAGCATTCCACATGCTGCGGGGCAACTAAGCCTACGTACCACACCTACTGAGCTTGAGCTCTAATGTTGTGAGCTGGAACTACTGAGTCCCTGTGCCAGCTACTGAAGCCCGCACACTGTAGAGCCCATGCTTAGCGACAAGAGAAGCCAAGCAAGGAGAAGCGCACGCGCCACAACTAGAGAGTAGTGTCCGCTTGCCACACCTAGAGGAAACCCATGCAAAATTACTTTCTGCCCTGAGGCTGGTGTCATTTGCATAGCTGACTTCCTGTGATTACAAGTATGAAATGGCAGAGTATCGACATTAGGAATCTGAAGAACTTTATTCTGTCCCCAGAGCTCTGTTACCTTGAGATAACCCTTCACCTCTCTGGATTTCAGTCTTCTTGGAGCAGAATTGGTACTTAATAAATGGTAGCTTGTTAAGGGGAACTCGTTTCTCCCTATCCAATTATTTTACTCTTCCCTACAAAGTAGGAACTTCTGTCTTTTTTGTATCTTTGAGAAAAGTACACTCCACTCACCTTTCTACCTCTTTACTCACTTGACTGTGTAGATCACAACAAACTGTGGAAAATTCTTAAAGAGATGGGAATACCAGACCACCTTATCTGCCTCCTGAGAAACCTGTTTGCAGGTTAAGGAGCAATAGTTAGAACGAGATGTGGAACAACAGACTTGTTCAAAATTGGGAAAGGAATATGTCAAGGTTGTATATTGTCACCCTGCTTATTTAATTTATATGCAGAGTTCATTATGTGAAATGCTGGGCTGGATGAATCACAAGCTGGAATCAAGACTGCTGGGAGAAATATCAATAACTTCAGATATGCCGATGATACCACCCTAATGGCAGAAAGCGAAGAACTGAAGAGCCTTTTGATGAAGGTGAAAAATGAAAGTGAGAAAGCTGGCTTGAAACTCAACATTCAGAAAACTAAGACCATGGCATCTGGTCCCATCACTTCATAGCACATAGATGGGGAAACAGCAGAAACCATGACAGACTTTATTTTGGGGGGCTCCAAAATCACTGCCGATGGTGACTGCAGCCACAAAGTTAAAAGACACTTGCTCCTTGGAAGAAAGCTTTGCCAAACTTAGACAGCATATTAAAAAGCAGAGACATCACTTTGCCAAAAGAGGTCCATCTTATCAAGGATATGGTTTTTCCAGTAGTCACGTATGGATGTGAGAGTTGGACTATAAAGAGAGCTGAGCACCAAAGAATTGATGCTTTTGAACTGTGGTGTTGGAGAAGACTCTTGAGAGTCCCTTGGACTGCAAGGAGATCAAACCAGTCAATCCTAAAGGAAATTAACCCTGAATATTCACTGGAAGGACTGTTGCTGAAGCTGAAGCTCCAATACTTTTGCCACCTGATGTGAAGAGCTGACTCATTGGAAAAGACCTTGATACTGGCAAAGATTGAAGGCAAGAGGAGAAGGGAGCAATAGAGGATGAGATGTTTGGATAGCAGCACTGACTCAACGGACATGAATTTGAGCAAACTCTGGGAGATAGTGAAGGACAGGGAAGCCTGGAGTGCTGCAATCCATGGGGTCACAAAGAGTTGGACACGACTGAGAGACTGAACAACAACAGCAACTTAGTGAATGAGGAATGGCTCGTGAGCTTGATGAATTTAGGGAATAAAATAGGTGTGTGCATGGCTCAGATCCTTCTGAGACCTGCCTGTACCAGAGAAGGCCTGCTTGTGGTTGTTCATTCTAAACCAGATTCTCCAATCAGCTTTATCTGTTATGAAGATAAAAGAAATTCTAATGCTGCTGAATTAATAAGAAAGCCTGCATGGAGTTGATTGGACTAAACAGTCTCCAAGTTTCCTTCAAGCTCTAACATCCTGCGAGTCTGTATCTCTAGAAAAAAACAAAATGTTAACAAATAACTTCCTAATCTCTGACTCTCCTCCTTCCTGCTTCTCAACATAATGAAAACCTCAAGTCTTCACACATTTTCCTCTTTGTCTCCACCTCATGACTTCATTTATTCCCTGCTCCCTGGACCCCATGATGAATCCCTTCACTCTTCCTTCAGGGACACCATTAACCTCTGGCTCCTGCCCTGCCAATCTCTTGTTCTAGATCAGCCCACCCATTAAGCCTTCTCCTCCAGCACTAAGCTCCTTTCCATCCTAGGGGAATCTTGTCTTCTGGGAAAGAAAATAAAAGCAATACACAGAGTGGTGGGTTGGGGCGGGGGCAGGAGGAGAGTGAGAATGGGGAGAGAGGGGGAGACCTGGCCCCGTGATGCCTCTGGCCAATTCCACCCCTGCCTTCCCCCATGATTGAGTTTTGTGAGCCAAAAACTGTTAAGAGAAGATGTGGCCAACCCTTTGCTCTCCTCTCCCTTCCATCTGGCCTCTCTCCATATTACTTCCAAAGAGACTGGTTCACCCAGCTGGCTTTAAGCTCTGAGATAAATGCCTGAACTTGTGGTCCTTCCTCCCCAGCAGGGTGGTAACTGCAGAGACCCACGCATCAGCTTAGAGGGAAGGGAAAAGTTGGACCTAGTGGTTCTCAATCAGAGTTATCTAATTCCCTCCCCCACCTGGGGGGAGCACATTTGGCAATATCTGAAAACATTTTTCTTTCTCACACTGGGAGGAGAGTACTTCTGGGCTCTAGTGGGCAGAGGCCAGGGATGCACAAGACACCCCACACACACACACAACAAAGAATTAACTGGCCCCAGTTGGCAATGGTGCTGATGTCAAGAGAGCTCAGCCCCCTCTGGTCTGGGCTCTAGGTGGTCTGTGAAAGTGTTAGTTGCTCAGTCACGTCTGACTCTTTACAACTCCAAAGGCTGTAGCCTGCCAGGCTCCTCTATGAAATTCTCTGGGCAAGAATACCAGAGTGGGTAGCCATTCCCTTTTCCAGGAGATCTTCCAGACCCAGGGATTAAACCCCGGTCTCTTGCACTGCAGGTAGATTCTTTACCATTTGAGACACCAGCGAAGCCCAGGTGGTCTGTAACCCAGGCCAAAAGACCATTCCACATGGACCCATCCTAGTCTGGGCTCTATGAGGAAGAAGGAGGGACAGAGATTCTTAGTAACTTGCAGCTTCTGACTTCTGTGCTTCCATTTTCTTTAGAGATCTGGCAGAGGGGGTGGCTACTCACAGGGACAGATTCCCTTCCATCTCCTGGCCAGATACCATCTGAACACAACCTAGGTTCAACATATGGCAGGGTTTAAACAGGTTGACACAGGGTCCTGGCCTGAGGGGCAAAGTATGAAGCGAGAACAAACCTCCTACCCTGGAGAGGCCTACAAGGTTCAGGTCCTTGTGTTAACGGGAATAAGGATGCATTTCAAGGCCCCAGCTGGCCTCCCTAGAACTTTTACCTATAAGAAATTCTCCATGGGCAAGACTCACTCCAGTATATATAATATTTGGCTCACAGATTGTGCCAAGCTTTGGCAGGTGGTGCAAGAGTGGCTGCCCCAGATTCTTGTCAACTTTAACTGCTTTCAAACTGTATCCAGGATCAAGGAGGGAACTGTGATAGTGTCAAGTCTGTACAGGAGGACAGAAAAACAGATGGTAGATATCTTAATGGGAAGCTGAGATGCCCAAAGAGACAAGGCCCAGGTTAGGCAGTGGCTGGGTCTTGGCTTTGTACATCTCCATCTAATCCCTGATCATTGCTGTGGCCTGTGGCCAACAACATCATAGATCTTAGCTCACTCTCTACCAGCCACACTGTATATCCTACTGCTCCTGTTAACACATCAAGCTTATTCCTACTCGGGACCTCTGCACTTGCTGTTTTCTTAATCTTCAGCATGGCTTGCTCTCTTGTGTATTCAGCTCTCTGATCAAATGCCCTCTACCCAAGAGGGGCCTCTGTGACAAGCCCATCTATAAGACCCCTCTCTAGTCTTTAATTTTACTTTAATTCTTTAATTTTTTTGTTTATATGACATTTCTATCCAAAACCATATTTTGTCTTTTGTTTGTTTATTCATTTATTGTCAGTTGCTTTAATATAGAAGGGATTTTGTCTTGCTCACTAACTTATCCCTGAGATCTAGAATAGAGGTTCATAAATGGTTGGGTTCAAACCCTCACTCCACTAACTGGAATTTTGGGCAACTTCCCTGTTTTTTTAAATTTTTATTTATTTGTCTATGGCTCCCCTGGGTCTTTATTGCTGCATGCAGACTTACTCTAGTTGCAGCAAGCAGGGACTACCCTCTGGTAGCGATGTGTGGGCTTCGCATTGCAGTGATTTCTCTTGTTGCAGAGCACAGCTCTAGACCACAGGCTCAGTAGTTGTGGCACACAAGCTTAGTTGCTCCACAGCATGTAGGATCTTCCCAGACCAGGGATTGAGCACACGTCTCCTACATTAGCAGGCAGATTCTTAACTACTGGATCTCCAGGGAAGTCTATACCTATCTTTAAAAAAATTTTTCTTCATTTTCCTGGACTGAAAAATGAGAATAATAATTGTATCTAATTCAAGGATTGTTATGAGAACTGATTGAATCGACATATATGGAATGTTGGGCTTCCCAGGTGGCTCTAGTGGTAAAGAACCTGCCTGCCAATGCAGGAGACAAAGGAGACACAGATTTGATCCCTGGATTGGGAAGATCCCCTGGAGGAGGGCACGGCAATCCACTCCAGTATTCTTGCCTGGAGAATCCCATGGACAGAGGAGCCTGGTGGATTACAGTCCATGGGGTCTCAAAGAGTTGGACACGACTGAGGCAACTTAGCACACACATATAAAATTTTAGCTCAATGGGTTAAATGGCAACCCATTCCAATATTCTTGCCTGGATAATCCCATGGATGGAGGAACCTGGTAGGCTATAGTCCATGGGGTTGCAAAGAGTCAGACACGACTGAGCAACTTCACTTTCTGGCCCACAGGAAATAATTAGTATTGACTAGGAATATTATTATAATTATTACACTTCCAGGAAGGTTATGACATGTATATTCTGAGGAAGTGGGGAGTGATATTCCTGGCAGTTTGCAGGAATGTTGCTATCATAGTTACTTCTCCAGGAGCCAAGATCCCACAGCAAGCTCTCAACCAGAGTCCTTTTCTCTCCTCTGTGCCTGCTCTCTGTTGCCCTCTGGAGTTCCTGGTTGGAGGCTGGTGAAAGCTGACCTTACTAGGGACTATGGATGATGGACGTATTTCCTAGGGAAGAATGAAGGCTTAGCAGATGGCAGTCCTGTACTTAAGTTTGCTGCTGCTGCTGCTGCTAAGTTGCTTCAGTAGTGTCTGATTCTTTGTGACCCCATGTACTATGGTCCTCCAGCCTCCTCTGTCCATGGGATTCTTCAGGCAAGAGTACTAGAGTATTCACTCCCTCCTCCAGGGGAATCTTCCTGACCCAGGGACCAAACCTGTGTCTATTATGTCTCCTGCATTGTCAGGCAGGTTCTTTACCACTAGCACCTCCTGGGAAGCCTGACAATGGTGGTAGACAGCATTTATAAACCCGTGTGTGTGTGTGTATGTGTGTGTGTGTGTGTGTGCGCGCGTGTGTGTTTGGCCCTTGACAGAACTGCCACCGGAGCCATCATTTGGCAAACTTGGTTGGAATGATTGAGATCACAAAGGAACTGTGGGTACCTAGGAATTCATCCCTCAGACCCCAAGAGGGACCCAGAGCAAGGCCACTCCTCCCCTCCCCTAGATCGTACTTCCTGAGCCAAGGGACAATGCTCTGGCCACCTGGGCCAACTTGAGACACCTATAAAACCACTCCTCAGATGAGCCAATTCCTCCTGCAGCCTGGTATTTTCTTTGCCTCCTTTTCTTTCCCCCATTCAAATAGCCAGACTACTCCATGCTTTGCCTCAGAGAGCATGTATGAAAGCAGAAAGTAAAAACAAGAGCCTCTTCCTTTAGGGGAAGAGAAAAGACCCCTGGCTAACCCAGATTGAAGTGTAGGAGAGGATGTTTATAAGAAAGATCAAGGCTATCTGTTGTCCCTCATTCAAGGCCACATGGAAACACAAGGGGGAGCTCCACAATGACTGGCAGGCCCCAGTGAACTAGGACTATATGGAACAAGAACAAATGACATCAAGTGTAGGGACCGATGTAAGTCCCTAGGACTCTAGAACCCTGCAGTGTACCCCACTCCAACCCCAAAATGGAAAACATGAGGGACACTCAGAACCAACAGGGATTAAATGTCAGCACCTTTAAAAAATATATACAGAGAGGTTTAGAAACTAATGTTTCTAACACCGTTGAGTTTAGGAGCTGAAACTCGTATTCCAAAGGATAGAATTTTTTTTAAAGAAAACAATGTTGGGGAAATATACTATTTTAAAAATTACATTTAGAGGAGAAGGCTTGGCAGCAAAGGCAGAAATTTAATCATTTGTTGGACTCAGTATATTTATCTCTGCTCTGAAATTAAATGTGATTGTCCTGTAAGACTGCGGTTGAACGTGCATCCTAATTTGCCTTGGACAGGCACCATCTGCCCTGCTGTCTTGGCTTATTATTAGCAATGTCCACTTTCATTCTCAAAAGGGATTCAGTTTAAGCAATAAGTTATGTGGTTACTCTGTTTAAGACTTTTACTGTTTATTTATTTATTTATTTGGCTGATCTGGGTCTTCTGTGCTGTGCACAGTCTTTCTCTAGTTGAGGCAAGTGGGAGCTGCTCTTCATTGCCATGTGTGGGCTTCTCATCACAGTAGCACCAACTCTAGGCACTTTGGCTCAGTAGTTGTGGCCCCATGGACTCAACTGCTCCATGTGCAGCACCTGGGATCTCCCTGGATCAGGGATTGAAACCATGTCTCCTGCACTGGCAGCTGGATTCTTAACCACTGGACCACTTAAGAAATCCCTGCTTAGGATTTTTAAATGTGCGATCCCACAGGCTGATCAACTCTGGGCGAGGTGCTATGAAACAGAAAGTAAGGATTTCTAGGTGGGTGTGGTTGGAGGCTGTGAGCCAATGAAGCTCGGGAGGGCCTGACAATCTTACCCAGACAGGAAAGAGGGCAGCTGCTGAATGATGAGAGGGGTCATGGTGAGGTTGAAGTGGTGTGTGGAGCTGAGAGGACAGTGGCGGGGTCAGAGTAGGATGTTGACACAGAGTATTTCAGACATGGAGGAGCGCAAGTTAAAAGCAATGGCAAGTCATGACCATAGGAGCAGGTAGGAGAAATGGACCCTGATTGCGGTTGGAGATAGAAACTGGGCCGCTAACAAGAGATGTGGAGGCAGGCCTGGCTACTCTATACCTTTTTATTCCGTTTGAATTTTGAATCTTATCTTTACAAAAATATATCAGTTCAGTCCAGTTCAGTTCAATCACTCAGTCGTGTCTGACTCTTTGTGACCCCATGAATCACAGCACGCCAGGCCTCCCTGTCCATCACCATCTCCTAGAGTTCACTCAAACTCACGTCCATCGAGTCAGTGATGCCATCCATCCAGCCATCTCATCCTCGGTTGTCCCCTTCTCCTCCTGCCCGCAATCCCTCCCAGCATCAGAGTCTTTTCCAATGAGTCAACTCTTCGCATGAGGTGGCCAAAGTACTGGAGTTTCAGCTTTAACATCATTCCTTCCAAAGAACAATATATAAATAGAATTAAAATAAAAAGGAATCTAGGGGCAGCCCTAAGATGGCAGAGGAATAGGACGGGAGACCACTTTCTCCCCCAAAAATTCATCAAAAGATCATTTGAATGCAGAGCAATTCTACAAAACAACTTCTGAACACTGGCAGAGGACACCAGGCACTCAGAAAGGCAGCCCATTGTCTTCGAAAGGAGGTAGGACAAAATATAAAAGATAAAAAGAGAGACGAAAGAGTTAGGGATGGAGACTCGTCCCAGGGAGGGAGTCGTGAAAGAGGAAAAGTTTCCAAACACCAGGAAACCCTTTCACCAGTGGGTCTTTGAGGAGATTTGGAATCTCAGAGGGCAACATAACCGGGAGAAAAAATAAATAAATAAAACCCACAGATTATGTGCCTAACCACAACTCCCAGCAGAGAAGTAGCCCAGACGCTTGCATCTGCCACCAGCAAGCAGAGGCTGAACAAGGAGGTGTGGGCTGCATTGCTTAGGATAAGGATTGGGCCTGAATGCCCTGAGGACAATCTGAGGGAGCTAACATGAGATAGCAACACAAACTGTGGGATAGCCAGAGAGAGGGGAAAAAAAAGAGAGAGAGAGAGAGGAAAGAAAAGAGAGAGAGAGAAAGAACTTTCCCACAAAAAGCTCTAACCTAAGGCACTGCCAGCCTGCTCACAGAACAAAGGACCGAGCGAATACCAGAGGAGAGCTAGCCAGCTGCGGAATGGCCCATTCCCCACCCCTCCCCAGAGGCAGAGAGGCAGGCAGGCTACAGCCAGAGCCAGAAGGCGAGGGGCAATCTCGGCCCCAGAGATGGCATCCTCTGCCAAACTGCGAGCAGGCTTCCAGTTGCTAACCAAGTCTTCCTGGGATCCTGGATGGTTGGCATCTGCTAGGAGGGTCGCAGCCAGAGATCAGCTCCCCAGAGGAGACACATGGCACACCTGAGATGGTGCTCCTGCTGTGCACCCAGGAAACCGAGCAGCTGGGACAGGGGAGGTGATAAGATGCACTGACCATCTGTGGAGAGGGTGCTCACCAAGCACCTGGTCACCTGAGCTTCTCGGACCTGGGAAGGACACAAAACGCATGCCCAACCGAGTCTGTGCATTTGTGGAGTACCCAAGAACCTGAACCTGAGCAGCTTAGACCTGGGAAGTGCACGCAACCCAGGGCCTGCGTTAGAGAGCTCCCCTGCAGAGTAACCTGGAGCCTGAGCAGTATAGACCAGGAAAGCATGCACACTGTGAGTGGGGGCAAACCCAGTGTGGCTCAAACACTGCAAGCACTCCCCACACATGCCAATGTTATTTGTTTGCAGTGTTCCTCCCTCCCCACAGCATAACCGAAAAAGTGAGCCTAAATAAGTGACCACCTTTGTCCCCCCTTGTGTCAGGGCAGAAATTAGACACTGAAGAGACTTGCAGAAGAAGCCAAAATAAACAGAGGGAGCTGCTTTGAAAGTGACAGGTGCAACAGATTAAAACCCTGTAGTTAGCACCGACTACATTGGAAGGGGCCTATACCTCAAGAAGTATAAGCTGGAACAAGGTACTATCTGAAACTGAACTGACCCCACACTGCCCTCAACAGCTCCAGAGAAATTCCTAGATATATTTTACTATTATCATTTTTCAATTTTTAAAATTTTTAAGTCCTTTATTACTCCTTTAATTTTCATTTTTATAACCTATTATTTTGCCCCAAAAGGCCCTATTTTTAAAGCAAATTTCATATATATTTTAATAATTTTTATGATTTTTAAAAATATTGTATTTTTGAGTCAGAAAGTGAAGAGGAACTAAAAAGCCTCTTGATGAAAGTGAAAGAAGAGAGTGAAAAAGTTGGCTTAAAGCTCAACATTCAGAAAACCAAGATCATGGCATCTGGTCCCATCACTTCATGGGAAATAGATGGGGAAACAGTGGAAACAGTGGCAGACTTTATTTTGGGGGGGCTCCAAAATCACTGCAGATGGTGATTGCAGCCATGAGATTAAGACACTTACTCCTTGGAAGGAAGGTTATGACCAACCTAGATAACATATTGAAAAGCAGAGACATTACTTTGCCAACAAAGGTCCGTCTAGCCAAGGCTATGGTTTTTCCAGTGGTCATGTATGGATGTGAAAGTTGGACTGTGAAGAAAGCTGAGCACCAAAGAATCGATGCTTTTGAACTGTGGTGTAGAAGACTCTTAAGAGTCCCTTGGACTGCAAAGAGATCCAACCAGTCCATTCTGAAGGAGATCAGCCCTGGGTGTTCTTTGGAAGGAATGATGCTAAAGCTGAAACTCCAGTACTTTGGCCACTTCATGCAGAGTTGACTCATTGGAAAAGACTCTGATGCTGGGAGGGATTGGGGGCAGGAAGAAAAGGGGACAGCAGAGGATGAGATGGCTAGACGGCATCACTGACTCGATGGACATGAGTTTGAGTGAACTCCGGGAGCTGGTGATAGACAGGGAGGCCTGGTGTGCTGCGATTCATGGGGTTGCAAAGGGTCGGACATGACTGAGTGACTGAACTGAACCTCTACTTTAGATTTTTAATCTTTGCTTTTTGATATTTGTTATCAATTTTGTACAGATGGTGATGGACAGGGAGGCCTGGCATGCTGCGATTTATGGGGTTGCAAAGAGTCGGACATGACTGAGTGACTGAACTGAACCTCTACTCTAGATTTTTAATCTTTGCTTTTTGGTATTTGTTATCAATTTTGTACTTTAAGGATTCAATCTTCAGTACCCATTTTTACTTAGGAGTGTGATGGCTGGCTTGATTTCCCTCTCCCCCTTTTGACTCTCCTTTTTCTCCCCCAGGTCACCTCCATCCCCTCTCGCCCACTCTCTCTTCTCTACCCAACTCTGTGAATCTCTTTGGGTATTCTGGGCTGTGGAGAACACTTAGGGAACTGATTGCTGGCTTGATTGCCCTCTCCCCTTTTTGACTCCCCCTCTTCTCCTCCTGGTCACCTCTGTCTCCTTCCTCCCTCTTCTCTTCTCTATGTAACTCTGTGAACCTCTCTGGGTGTTCCAGGCTGTGGAGAGCACATAGGGAATTGATTACTGGATAGACTGCTCTCTCCCCTTTTGATTCCCCCTCTTCTCCTCCTGGTCATCTCTATCTCCCTCCTCCCTCTTCTCTTCTCCATGTAACTCTGCGAACCTCTCTGGGTGTCCCTCACTGTGGAGAATTTTTTCTCCATTAACCTAGATGTGTTATCATTGGAGTGGTATGGATGGAGAAGTCTTGAGGCTACTGTAAGAATAAGACTGAAAACCAGAGGCAAGAGGCTTAAATCCAAAATTTGAGAACACCAGAAAACTCCTGACTCCAGGGAACATTAATAGACAAAAGCTCACCCAAAAGCCTCCATACCTACACTGAAACCAAGCTCTACCCAAGAGCCAACAAGTTCCAGAGCAAGACATACCACACTTATTCTCCAGCAATGCAGGAACAAAGCCCTGAGCATTAATATACAGGCTGCCAAAAGTCACACCAAATCCATAGACACCTCGAAACTCACTACTGGGCACTTCATTGCACTCCAGAGAGAAGAGATCCAGCTCCACCCACCAGAACACTGACACAAGCTTCCCTAACCAGGAAACCTTTACAAGCCATTCATCCAACCCCACCCAGAGGGAGGAACCTCCACAATAAAGTGGAACCACAAACTTCCAGCATACAGAAAGGCCACCCCAAACACATCAATCTAAACAAGATGAAAAGGCAGAGAAATATTCAGCAGGTAAAGGAACATGATAAATGCCCACCAAACCAAACAAAAGAGGAGGAGATAGGGAGTCTCCCTGAAAATTAATTCAGAATAATGATAGTAAAAGTGATCCAAAATCTTGAAAACAAAATGGAGTTACAGATAAATAGTCTGGAGACAAGGATTGAGAAGATGCAAGAAATGTTTAACAAGGACCTAGAAGAAATAAAAAAGAGTCAATTGATAATGAATAGTGCAATAACTGAGATTAAAACACTCTGGAGGGAACCAAGAGTAGAATAACTGAGTCAGAAGATAGGATAAGTGAGGTGGAAGATAGAATGGTGGAAATAAATGAAGCAGAGAGGAAAAAAGAAAAAAAGAATTAAAAGAAATGAGGACAACCTCAGAGACCTCTGGGACAATGTCAAATGCCCCAACATTTGAATCATAGGAGTCCCAGAAGAAGACAAAAAGAAAGACCATGAGAAAATACTTGAGGAGATAATAGTTGAAAACTTCCCTAAAATGGGAAAGGAAATAGCCACCCAAGTACAAGAAACCCAGAGAGTCCCAAACAGGGTAAACCCAAGGTGAAACACCCCAAGACACATATTAATCAAATTAATGGAGATCAAACACAAAGAACAAATATTAAAAGCAACAATGGGAAAACAATAAATAACACACGAGGGGATCCCCATAAGGATAACAGCTGATCTTTCAATAGAAACTCTTCAGGCCAGAAGGGAATGGCAGGATATACTTAAAGTGATGAAAGAGAAAAAAACACAGAAAAGGTTTATAAACTCAAGCCCAAAACAACAAAGTAAATGGCAACAGGATCATACTTATCAATAATTACCTTAAATGTAAATGGGTTGAATGCCCAACCAAAAGACAAAGACTGGGTGAATGGATACAAAAACAAGACCCCTACATATGCTGTCTACAAGAGACCCACCTCAAAATAAGGGACACATACTGACTGAAAGTGAAGGGCTGGAAAAACATATTGCAGCAAACGGAGACCAAAAGAAAGCAGGAGTAGCAATACTCATATCAGATAAAATAGACTTTGAAATAAAGGCTGTGAAAAGAAACAAAGAAGGACACTACATAATGATCAAAGGATCAATCCAAGAAGATAGAACAATTATAAATATATATGCACCCAACATAGGAGCACCACAATATGTAAGGCAAATGGTAACAAGTATGAAAGGGGGAAATTAACAGTAACACAATAATAGTGGGAGACTTTAATACCCCACTCACATCTACAGATAGATCAACTAAACAGAAAATTAGCAAGGAAACACAAACTTTAAATGATACAATGGACCAGTTAGACCTAATTGATATCTATAGGACATTTCACCCTAAAACAATGAATTTCACCTTTTTCTCAAGTGCACACGGAACCTTCTCCAGGACAGATCACATCCTGGGCTATAAATTTAGCCTTGGTAAATTCAAAAAAAAAAAAAAATTGAAACAATTCCAACCATCTTTTCTGATCACAATGCGGTAAGATTAGATGTCAACTACAAGAAAAAAAATATTAAAAATACAGACATATGGAGGCTAAACAACATGCTTCTGAATAACCAACAAATCACAGAATAAATCAAAAAAGAAATCAAAATATGCATAGCAATGAATGAAAATGAAAACACAACAACCCCAAACCTGTGGAACTCAGTAAAAGCAGAGCTAAGGGGAAGGTTCATAGCAATACAAGCTTACCTCAAGAAACAAGAGAGAGAGAAAAAAAAATAACCTAACTCTACACCTAAAGCAATTAGAAAAGGAAGAAATTAATAACCCTAGGGTTAGTAGAAGGAAAGAAATCATAAAAATTAGGGCAGAAATAAATGAAAAAGAAACAAAGGAGACTATAGCACAAATCAACAAAGCTAAAAGCTGGTTCTCTGAGAAGATAAATAAAATAGACAAAGCATTAGCCAGACTCATTAAGAAAAAAAGGGATAAGAATCAAATCAACAAAATTAGAAATGAAAATGGAGAAATCACAACAGACAACACAGAAATACAAAAGATCATAAGAGACTACTATCAGCAACTATATGCCAGTAAAATGGACAACTTGGAAGAAATGGACATATTCTTAGGAAAGTATAACTTTCCAAAACTGAACCAGGAAGAAATCTTAACAGACCCATCATAAGCATGGAAATCGAGACTGTAATCAAAAACCTTCCAGCAAACAAAAGCCCAGGACCAGACAGCTTCACAGCTGATTTCTACTAAAAATTTAGAGAAGAGCTAACACCTATCCTACTCAAACTCTTCCAGAAATTTGCAGAGGAAGGTAAACTTCCATTCTATGAAGCCACCATCACCCTAATACCAAAACCAGACAAAGATGCTACAAAAAAAGAAAACTACAGGCCAATATCACTGATAAACATAGATGCAAAAATCCTTAACAAAGCTCTAGCAAACAGAATCCAACAACGTATTTAAAAGATCATACATCATGACCAGGTGGGATGCAAGGGATTCTTTAATATCTGCAAATCAATCAATGTGATACACCAAATTAACAAATTGAAAGATAAACTATATGATTATCTCAATAGATGCAGAGAAAGCCTTTGACAAAATTCAGCATCCATTTATGATAAAAACCCTCCAGAAAGCAGGAATAGAAAGAACATACCTCAACATAATAAAAGCCATATATGATAAACCCACAGCAAACATTATCCTCAATGGTGAAAAACTGAAAGGATTTCCTCTAAAGTCAGGAACAAGACAAGGGTGCCCAGTTTCACCACTACTATTCAACATAGTTTTGGAAGTTTTAGCCACAGCAATCAGAGAAGAAAAGAAAGAAAAGGAATCCAGATTGGAAAAGAAGTAAAACTCTCACTGTTTGCAGATGACATGATCCTCTACATAGAAAACCCTAAAGACTCCACCAGAAAATTACTAGAGCTAATCAATAAATATAGTAAAATTGCAGGATACAAAACTAACACAGATAAATCCCTTGCATTCCTATACACTAACAATGAGAAAACAGAAAGAGAAATTGAGGAAACAACTCCATTCACCATTGCAATGAAAATAATAAAATACTTAGGAATAAATCTACCTAAAGAAACAAAAGACCTATATAGAGGAAACTATAAAATGCTGATGAAAGAAATCAAAGAGGACACAAATAGATGGAGAAATATACCATGTTCATGGATCAGAAAAATCAATATAGTGAACATGAGTATACTACCCAAAGCAATCTATAGATTCAATGCAATCCCTATCAAGCTACCAATGGTATTTTTCAGAGAACTAGAACAAATAATTACACAATTTGTATGGAAATACAAAAAACCTTGTATAGCCAAAGCAATCTTTAGAAAGGAGAATGGAACTGAAGGAATCAACCTGCCTGACTTCAGGCTCTACTACAAAGCTACAGTCATCAAGATGTATGATACTGGCACAAAGACAGAAATATAGATCAATGGAACAAAATAGAAAGCCCAGAGATAAATTCACACACCTATGGACACCTTATCTTTGACAAAGGAGGCAAGAATATACAATGGAGAAAAGACAATCTCTTTAACAAGTGGTGCTGGGAAAACCAGTCAACCACTTGTAAAAGAAATGAAATCAGAACACTTTCTAATACAATACACACACACCAAAAAAAAAAAAACTCAAAATGGATTAAAGATCTAAATGTAAGACCAGAAACTATAAAACTCCTAGAGGAAAACATAGGCAAAACACTCTCTGACATACATCACAGAAGGATCCTCTATGACCCACCTCCCAGAGTAATGGAAATAAAAGCAAAAATAAACAAATGGGACCTAATTAAACCTAAAAGCTTTTGCACAACAAAGGAAACTATAAGCAAGGTGAAAAGACAGCTTTCAGAATGGGAGAAAATAATAGCAAACGAAGCAACAGACAAAGAATTAATCTCAAAAATATACAAGCAGTTCTTGCAGCTCAATACCAGAAAAATAAATGACCCCATCAAAAAATGGGCCAAAGAACTAAATAGACATTTCTCCAAAGAAGACATACAGATGGCTAACAAACACATGAAAAGATTCTCAACATCACTCATTATCAGAGAAACGCAAATCAAAACCACAATGAGGTACCATCTCACACAAGTCAGAATGGCTGCTATCAAAAAGTCTACAAACAATAAATTCTGGAGAGGGAATGGAGAAAAGGGAACCCTCTTACACTGTTGGTGGGAATGTAAGCTAGCACAGCCACTATGGAGAACAGTGTGGAGATTCCTTAAAAAATTGGAAATAGAACTGCCTTATGACCCAGCAATCCCACTGCTGGGCATACACACCAAGGAAACCAGAACTGAAAGAGACACGTGTACCCCAATGTTCATCACAGCACTGTTTACAATAGCCAGGACATGGAAACAACCTAGATGTCCATCGGCAGATGAATGGCTAAGAAAGCTGTGGTACATATGCACAATGGAATATTACTCAGACATTAAAAAGAATACATTTGAATCAGTTCTAATGAGGTGGATGAAACTGGAGCCTATTATACAGAGTGAAGTAAGTTAGAAAGGAAAACACCAATACACTATGCTAATGCATATATATGGAATTTAGAAAGATGGCAACGATGACCCTATATGTGATACTGCAAAAGAGACACAGATGTATAGAACAGTCTTTCAGACTCTGTGGGAGAAGGCGAGAGTGGGATGATTTGAGAGAATAGCATTGAAACATGTATTTTATCATATGTGAAACATATAGCCAGTCCAGGTTCCATGCATGAGACAGGGTGCTCAGGGCTGGTGCACTGGGATGACCCTGAGGGATGGTATGGGGAGGGAGGTGGGAGGTGGGTTCAGGATAGGGGAAGACATGGCTGATTCATGTCAATGTATGGCAAAAATCACTACAATATTGTAAAGTAATTAGCCTCCAATTAAAGTAAATTAATTAATTTTTAAAAATTAACATGAGCTAGCCAATAACAGAATAAAAGTTCAACCTCTAATAAACAGGAAAAAAAGGAATCTAGGTTTCTAGATCAATGGTGAAGTCATTTTATCAAATTTTTAAAACCCCACTAGTAAAACAAGTTGCCTTTGAACATTTGAAAAGATGCTCAACCTCACTCACTTAAAAAAAGAAATATATGAAAATTAGAGCTACAATGAAATACTGTTTTTCATCTTCAGATTGGTAAATATCAAAAGATTTCACAACAGCAAGATAGGCGAGAAACCAGCCCTCTTCCACACAATGGTTGGAGACACTGCAGTTGGCCGCAGGCTCTATGGGGCCACTTTAGCAGTATTTGTAACCCCTGAAAACACATCTACCTTTGGGTAGCAGCTATTCTTTGTCTAGAAAGTTGTCTTACAGATATACTCCCACTTGTGGACAAAAACACACCTGTGTGGTTTGAGGCAGTTACTCACCTCCCTGCACTTGTGTCAGAGGGTTACCATGAGAATTAAATGATAAAATGCATGGAATGAATTTTAAAGAAAGCCTGGCACATAGTAAGTGCTCAGTAAGTACTGGCTGTTATTATTACAGCGTTGTTCATAGCAACAAAACACTGGAAACAAAATAAATGTCTATTAACAAGGAACTGATAAAATGAGGTTTGTCTTATGTTGGAAAATTCCAATGACTTTAAATACAATGAGGATACTCTCTAAACAGTGCTATGGAGTGATCTTTTAGAAATATTGTTAAATGGAAAAAAATGAAGTGTAGAAGAATGCTTGCGGTTTGTCACTGTCTATGTATGGAATGTGCCTGTAAGTGCACAGTCTCTCCAAGGATGAAGTCACAAGAAACAGGTAACAGTGATGATTCCTGGAAGTGAAACTGAGAGGCAGGAACTCAGGGGCTACTGTGTAACTTCTTGCACATTTTATATTGTGTAACTTCTTGTACCTTTTATACTATAGGGATGTATTCCCTAGTCACAAACAAATAAACTGGAATTTATGTCAAAAGGGCTTCCCTGGGGGCTCAGTGGTAAGGAGCCACTGCAGAAGACATGGGCTCAATCCCTGGGTCGGGAAGACCCCCTAAGGAAACAGCAATACTCTAACATTCTTGCCTGGAAATTCCATGGACAGAGGAGCCTGATGGGCTATAGTCAATGAGGTCACAAAAGAGGCGGGCATGACCCAGCAACTAAACAACAACAGCATGTCCAAAAAGT
This sequence comes from Ovis aries, assembly GCF_016772045.2. Taxonomy (NCBI): domain Eukaryota; kingdom Metazoa; phylum Chordata; class Mammalia; order Artiodactyla; family Bovidae; genus Ovis; species Ovis aries. Next base: position 96,205,163 of record NC_056056.1, read on the forward strand.
TGAAAACAGGGACTTAAACAGGTACTTGTATGTCATTGTTTATATGACCATTACTCATAATAGCCAAAAGGTGGAGACAACCCAAATGTTTATTGATAGGTGAATATATAAACAAAATGTGGCTTATCTATACAAAGAAATACTTGCATTATTCAGTCATGTCTGATTCTTTGTGACCCCGTGGACTGTAGCCCGCCAGGGTCCTCTGTCCATGGGATTCTCCAGGCAAGAATATTGGAGTGGGTTGCCATGCCCTCCTCCAGGCGGGTCTTCCCAGCCCAGGGATGGAACCCGTGTCTGTTACATCTGCTGCACTGGCAAGCATGTTTTTTGTTTTTTTTTACCACTAGCGCCACCAAGTGAAATAAGCCAGTCACAAAAGGACAAATACTTGTATGATTCCACTCACATGGGACACCTAGAATAGCCAAAGTCACAGAAAAAGAAAGTAGTATAGTGATTATCTGTGGCTGCAGGGGGAGGAGAAATGGAGAGTTACTATTTAATGGGTACAGAATTTCAGCTGGGATTGATGAAAAAGTTCTGAAGATGGATGGTAGTGATGATTGTACAATAAAGGGAACTTAATGCCATTGAATTATACATTCAAAAATGGTTAAAATGGTAAATTTTATATCATGTACATTTTATCATAAAAAACAGTTACATAATTTTAATAATAAAATAGTCATTTTTTACTTTGATTGGAGTTATGTCAAATGCAGGGATTAATTATGAGGAGCTGTACTGAATGAGCCACAACAAAGAATAGCCCTGTCAAGAAAAGCCTCGGTCTCCAGCTCTTGGCGGTCTCCATGCCAGTTTATCCTATTCTGTTGACTGGCTCCTGAGGGATTCACAGTACAGAGCACTGGTGATGGACTGAGCCAGAACCTGGGGAGGAGGGCAGCTTCGTCTAAGACAGCGAAGAAAAAGGAAGGGAAGAGGTGCTCAGCGAGCAGAAGCAGAGGACATTCCTGCAGCACCACATAGACATTCTCCATGAGGAGTGTTGGAGGGTAGATATTGAGGGGGCTGGTAAAGGTTGGCCCCTGGGGAGAACAACAGTGGGGTCAGATCAGGGATATGTAAACGAATCACCACATTCCACTGAGGAGCCTAGTGAGGCTGCAAATCACAAATGTGTAGGCAGAATTCTCCCCCTTCTCCCTCTTCTCCCTCCCCCAGCAACAATCTTGAAGGGGTTACAGATTCCTGGTACTATAGAAGTGAGGAGGAATAGATTCCCCATCCAGACCACCAACTACTGTAGGCTTCTATTCTCTAACAATGCCAAACTGGGACTGGAAAGAGGCATCAATTTTAAGTTGCAACGGAAGTTTGGGTTACTACTGGGATGGACATTATCATTACTAAAATCAGACCAAAGAGGACCAGAACGATCATGTAACTTGTCTAAATTTTATCCAGTGGCAAAGCAAGCTCTAAACATACAGAATAAATTTTGAAAAGCAACAAAAAGCAGAAGTCAACTTACTTTCTGATTTTATTCAACGAGCCATGCTTATTCACAATATTATTTCCAGTTGTTAATTGAAATGCGTGTATCTTGTCTCTCCCCCTAGAATGTAAGCTCTCTGAAGGCAGGATCCATGTGCTGTTCATCCTCATACTGCCCCCACAGCCTAGCAAAGTGCCTTGCATATACACAGAAGTCCCTGAAATGACTGCTGACTGAATTGTTAACCAAGAGAAATTACCCCATATGAGGCAGCAGCAGGCCACTTTGTGTAGTATGCTTGCGCAGTACCCAGCACAGAGCAGGTGAGTGACAAGACCTGATCGAGCTGAAATCACTCTTCCTAAAGAGATGGACTCTTTGCAACCCCATGGACTGTAGCCTATCAGGCTCCTCCGTCCATGGGATTTTCCAGGCAAGAGTGCTGGAGTGGATTGCCATTTCCTTCTCTAGGGGATCTTCCCGACCCAGGAATCGAACCTGGGTCTCCCACATTGCAGGCAGACGCTTTACCGTCTGAGCCAACAGGGAAGCCCAAAGAGATAGACTATGTTCTAGGAAGTCTGATATAAAATGATGCTGCAGGTTGCCCAGACTTCAGGTAAAAGAAGCAGGGATGAAGGAGGTGTGAGTGGTCATTTTCTATTTCTCTGTTAGGGCTGTTCTTGTACTGGATTAAGGTGATGATGGCTAAAACACAAGGGGAGGGTGAGTCAGACCCAGTTCATGACCTATGATACAAGAAGTGAGTATTTCAGTGCCTGATTAAGCCTCAAACCAAGCTGGATTCATTTTTGATTAGGAGAATCTTAAAGGGCCCTGTCCTCAAGATTATATAAAAATCATCCCAGTCAGGTACTTTTGAGAAAATAAATCAAAATAAGCACAGAGCCAAGTTCTTTAGAGAGGAAATTACATCTCAAATAGTTTAAGAAGAAATCCTTCCTACAATGAAGGTTGAGAGAAAGAAAGCCAAGACCAGTTGATTCTGGTTTGGGGAATGGTAACACTGGAGAACTCACTCTACTGTTTTTTTGTGATGGCATCATTTGTGCTGAAGTTATCTCCTTTGTTGGCCTGGCCATCATCCCTCTTCACAGAGCAGGGAGGTAAAAGAGATGTATGAGTGTCTCCATAATTAAGTCTAAGTACTTGATTACTGCCTCTCTGGGAAAATGAACTTGACTGAAGGGAGAGTGAGCAGGCATTCATTCAAGCAGCAAGCCACTTACTGAGTGCCTGCAATTGATGGGGAAAGATGACTTTTCTTAGATTGGACCATCAAAATCAGTTGGGGGCAAAAAAAGAAAAAAAAAGCTGGAGGGGTGAGAGGGAGAAAGACCATAGCTGGTGGGTCTTTAGGGTACTCCTGAAGAAACCTCTCAGCTCCTGAGCTCACAGCTCAGTTCCAAATCCCAGGATGCCTGGTTAGAGAGAGAGGGAAACACACTTTCTCAGGGACAGAAGCCCACAGAGCCAAGGGGTCTGGATTTCTAAGGCAGAATTTCATCAAGGGCTGGGTGACACTTTGGAAAGCCATCTGATCTCTAGAGGTCCTGATACACAAGAACAACTTGGCCCGTTCCATCAAGGGAGAGCGATGTGGACTCACCCCTTGGCCCTTAATGCACGCCCTCCTTCTTACCCCCTCAAGAGCCAAAGCAGCAGATCGGTCATAAAAGGACGCCTCCCTTAGGCCTGAAAGCTTAGTTCAAGTGGGGATTTTTATACAAGCCCCATGTTTCCTGGATTCTTAGGAGCCTCCAAAAAGGCTGTAAATAATCCTTATTAAACAGGAAAAAGTATGAAACAGGCACAGGACCAACCACTGTGACTTCCACGGCTGAAAAGCACAGATTAAAGAGAGGCAGTCAGACTTCCATGCAGTAGGGGTAGATCTCAGCCCCTTACTGTGCAGTCCGATGGTGCTCAGGCACACATGCGCACATGATCCCTTCTCTGCAGGCAGAGGTGAGAGGGCAGAAAACAACACTGGATCAACTGGTCCTTCTCTTACGTGTCCTTTACTGTGTTGTAATAGATAAAGATTAATTTAAACAATTAGACTGCCCCTTATCTTTGCTCTCTGTCTTCCCCAGATCTTTAGCTAAAAGCAATAAAATACTCACCTGACCCTCAGTGGGCTGGGGATTTCTGCCTAGACTACTCAGTTCATTCACTCACAACCCCAAACCAAAACCTACAGCCAAGTTGTAACTCCATATATTTAAAACTAATTCTACTCACCCCCTGTGCAGTGGCCTGCTGCTCCTGGGTCCTTGAATTCAGTCCCTTTCAGCTGGGTCTTACCACCTTAGAACCCACCCCCCACTCCTTTTTCCTACCTCTGCTATTAAATTAGCCCCTCCTCTATTGCCTCACCAACCAACTACTTTAGAACCAAAAAGTCTTTGTCTATTCATCAACACTGTAAAAGTAACATTCATGTTGTTTTTTAATCTACGTTCTGTGTCTTCCGTGGTTCTCATCAGCTTATCTAATCAGCATGTCCTAGGGAGGCCTGTTACTTGCTGGTTTAGCTTGTCCAAGCACAACAGGACCAGCTGAGGCATTTACTCCAGGAGAATAGGCAATCCTCAGGAAAGACATCAGACTTTGGGCCTCTTCTCTCCACGGGATTGAGATGAAGGAGCGTCTTCCACACCCTACTGCCACCACAGCTCTACAGACCCCAGTTCATGACTCTTTGGAGAAGGATACAGACAAGGAAAACCAAAGAACAAGCCAAACCCTGCAGAGCAATGTTTCATACTTTCTGAGTTTTCTAGGTTTTATGCTGATTTTTGCCCTCATCTTATTAATTCCTTTTTTGTTTTTAGGAAACATATGATGAGGGAGAAATAAGTGGAGGATTGAAATTTTGGAGAGAAGAGAGACAGTGAATGGGAAGTGAAAAGAAAAGAAGAAAGTTGGAGGCCAGATATCAGCTGGTTTGGGCGGGGTGGGAGGGTGCGAGTAGTGGGGAGGAGGCAGGTGGAAAGCAAGCTGGGAAGTCTCTGGCATCTCCAGGTACCAAGTGCTAGGCTTGGTACTACACACATTTTCCCTTATTTAACTCCCTCAGTGGTCCTGCCAGAACAGCATTTTCGTCCCCAATCTTTGTAGACACAGAAACAGGCTCAGACAATGCAATACTTGCCCATGGACTCATAGGAGGACGAGCAGGGGCTGGAAGCTTCACTGGAGAATGAACTCCAATCCTCTTCTCTCACAGGCCCTTCTCATGGATTTTCTGTGTCTTCAGACTTGTATTTCAGGGTTTGCTTCCCTTTCATTTAGGAAATTTATCTGCTGGTTTAGCCTCACTTTATTCTTAGATCATGTGAAGTTTTCTCTCAGTGGAAAAACCACACTCTTTGACCTAGTCCTGCCTGCAGGAGATGATGAAAAAATGTGTTTTGGAGGCCATGGCTGAGCCTTCCCTGTAACAGTACATCTTAGTTCTCTTCACAATCCATGGAATGAAAGAGTAGCAAGACTACAGTGACCAACTCATCCTAATTTGCCTGAGACTTTCCTGATTTGAGCACTGAGAGTCTGGTGCCAAAGAAAACAGGCAGGCTTAGGCAGACCAGGAGAGCCTAGCCCAGAAGACACACAGTCTTAGGCCTTAGGGAGTTTCCAGCAGGCCAGAGATTAGACAAATTCATAAGCAGAAGAGTAGGAGGCCCATAAAGGAGCTCAAAGGGAGGAAGGTGTTCAGTAAAAGAGAAACCACATTGTTTGAATTATTAATTCATTCCACAAATGGTCATTTCTTGCCTTCTAAGCATATTTGAGACAGAGGGAAGGAGCCATAGCAACGAAAAACTGAGCGGTGGAAGAACACAGCGTACCCCGGGAACATGGAGGCGGTTTCCCCGGCACAGGGCAAGTTTGGGGAGAAAAAGCTTTGGGCCTGTAAACCTTGGCCACCCCAGAGAGAGACATAAACATCAGCAAATGTGTCTGAATTCAAAGGAATGTGGGACTGGACTTTGCACAAGAATGGAATAATTAGCTTCAGCGTGGATCACAGCACAGATGGAAAGACCAGTGGAGACATTACTGCCAAGCATTCAGGCAAAACCCTTTGGTTTCTACCTACCCAGGTTTTATTTAGATCATTTGGACTTTAGTTCAGTTTATTTTAGCTTCTAATTTTCATTTTTGTCTTTTATTTCATACAGGAATTTGAGGGTGAGCTTTATCCAGGGTTGGGGAGGGGACAAGAAGATATGGGATGGGTAGCTTTCCCTCCAGGAAACACAGAGGGAACAGGTTTGCAGGCTGCGGCTCCTTCCTGCTGGAGTAAGTAGGGAAGGAAGGGCCCCGGCAGCAAAGCGCTTTCCTCCTCGCGTCTAGTGCCTACTCAGTTGGCTTGTACTACCTGTGCCTCTGTTGACCCCTAATGCAACTGAATTTTTGTGAATGTCTCATATCCATGTTTATATTGGGTTATTTTGTTTTCCTTATTTATTTATTATATCCTTTATATTCTAAACTCGGTTTTCCTTTTACAAAAATATTGTAAATGTTTTCCTGTTTTGATCATTTGTCATTCATTCTCTTTAAAATGTTTATTTATCTATTTTTGGCTGTGCTAGGTCTTCATTGCTGGGCAGGCTTCTCTAGTTGTAGGCGAGCGGGGGGTGGCTACTCCCTCACTGTGGTGCCTTCTCTTGTTGCAGCTCCAGGCTCTAGAGCACATGGGCTCAGTAGTCGTAGCACACAGGATTTATTGCCCTGTGACATGTGGGATGTTCCCAGAACAGGGATTGAACTAGTGTCTCCTGCACTGGCAAGTGAATTCTTAACCATGGGACCACCAGGAAAGCCCTATTTATCCATATTTTTCTTGAAGGTTCCTAGGTTTGATGTCAATCTCAGAAATGCTTTAACTATCCCCAAGTTTATGTACACCTACATTTTCTTTTAGTTCTTTTCTGGTTTTGTTTTCTCTGAACTTTAAATTGATATATGAAAAAAAAATAAATTGATATATGTTACAAGATAGGTTTTCACTTTATCATTTTTCTCAAGTGTTACATCACCATTTATCAGCCTTTGTACCCTCTACCCACCAGTTCAAATTACTGTCTTTATCACATACTAAATGTTTCTGCGTGCTGAGTCTGTGCTCAGCCACCCATCCTGATAGTATGCTCTAAACTTGGTTTCCTTTTGCTACTACCTACTCCCTCCCCAAGCCACTGCGTTCTGACTTCTGCCCTCATGGTGTCACAAACATTTCTCTAGCAAAGCTCACCATCAGATTACTAATTGCCAAAGTTTGAATGCTTTTCAGGTCTGTTCTTATATGGATCTCTTTGTGCATTTGACTTTGTAGGCATTTCTTTCCTTCTTGAAATCCCTTCTCTTGGGGTGATTTTGTTTCCCTGTTTGTTTTGGTAAATTTGGGGGATTTCTCAGTCATTGGCTAAGGGAATCATCATCTTTGCTAAATAATGCCACGGTGTTTTCTAGAGGGACTTTAGCAGTGTGCTACAGTCTAACTAGATTTTTTTTTTAATTTATTTATCTACTTATTTTTGGTTGTGCTGGGTCTTCGTGGCTGCATGGGCTTTTCTCTAGTTTCAGTGAGCAGGGGCTACTCTCTAGCTGTGGTACGTAGCCTTCCTATTACACTGGCTTCTCTTGTTGCAGAGCACAGAATCTAGGGTGCTCAGGCTTCAGTAGTTACGGCACATAGGCTTAGTTGCTCTGTGGTACGTGGGATCGTCCTGGACCAGGGATCAAACCCATGTTGTCTGTATTGGCAGGCAGATTCTTCACCACTGAGCCACCAGGGAAGCCCCTAATTAAATTATTTAAAAACAAGAGTCGGTAGATCTAGGATGCTCTGGGTCTTAGTTTACTCCACAAATTTTCTCCTCTCTTCTGTGAGCTTGCATCCTGCTGTTGGCTTAAGTGAACCCCACCACCATTACTACTCTCTCCTACAACACAAACCAACTGAGAACTTTAAAGACTCACCTTCCTAAAGCCTCATTTTTGTATTTTATTCCATGTTCCAAAATCAACAGCAGCTTCACAGGAAAGTCAATAAAGTCTAAACTTCTTGGATTCACACCCAAGACCTTCCCCTTGCCTGGCTTCCTCCTTTTTTTCAAGACTTATGTCCCCCCGCTCCCAAAGGGGATGACTTGAATCCAACCAAGTGACTCGCACTGCTGGTGGGAGTGGAAACTGATACAGCCACTCTGCAAAAACAATGTGGTAAGGTTTAATAACGATGAACATACATATACTAAATGACCAAGCAGTTTCACTTGTGTATATGTGCACCAGGGCACATGAACAAGGGTATTTACATAGCATCATTCGTAGGTGGTCAAAATGGAAGCAACCCAAATGTCCATCAAGAATAGAATGCATACATTCCAGCCTCTGCACCCTTCTTCACTCTGTCTCCCCAGTGATCTTAGGTCAATGCACAGGTTTCATTTTCAGACATATCTTCATTTAAAACAGGAGCCCAGGGACTTCCCTGGTGATCCTGTGGTTAAGAATCTGCCTGCCAGTGCAAGGGACACAGGTTCGATCCCTGCTCCAGGAAGATCCCACAAGTCCCGAGGAGCCACAACCAAGTTGTAGCCGTTAGCCACAACTACTGAGCCCACACTTGAGAGCCCGTGTTCCCCAACAAGAGATGCCACCACAGTGAGAAGCCCACGCACCGCAGCTAGAGAGGAGCCCCTGTTCACTGCAACCAGGGAAAGACCAAGCACAGCAATGAAGGCCCAGAGCAGCCACAGATATAAATTTTTTTTTTTAATACAAAAAGGAGCCAAATTACTTGCTTTCCAAAATAGAAAGTTAGGATTTTTTTCCACTGAAAACTGGATCTCCAATATCATAGTGTTAATATGTAGAAAAATTCTAACAAGTTGTGGTCATGTTTTATCATTATGTTAATCTAAGTGCTCCTTTTCTTTTTAAAATTAACTTTTAAAAGTGTATACACATTAAATGAAAAAATGAAGTATAATCTACAAAAGTATTCAGTCTATGTTGTATACTTGAAACTAACATAGTATTGTAAATTGACTATAGTTCAATAAGTAAATAAATAAAATAGATACATATAAAAAATAAAATAAAATTTATATAAAATAAAATCCATTCTCTTTTGGGGTTCAGTTCTGTAAGTGTTAACTAATACGTACATATCCTTTGCTTTTCTTTTTTTCAAGATGGGTTTAAAGGAACTTATCTTAGACAATGTTCACTGGGGCTTTAGAAAACGAAGTTTGACTTCACAACTTAGTAGGCCTGTTGAGTTCACAAAAATGCAGTTCCATCTATTGGTCCTTCCTCAATTGTTTAAGTCCTGATTGTCTTCCAGGACAGCCAGTTCTGAGTGGACCCTTTCCACTAAGATTGGAAGGATTTCTCCTGACAAAACAGGCCTGAATTTATCTCCATGGAAAATTAACAAAATGTTGCTGCAGATGAAGGATCTTTCTAAACCAGCTGCCCCTGGCTGCCAAGTACAAGGTGATCCAAAACTCCAGAGAAAGGCCTGCCATATCTGAGCTCCCTTGTCTTCCAGAAAGTGTCAAGATTTGATGACTCATGCTTTGAGGGAGAGTGAACACTTGTCCCTTCACTTCTACAAGAAAGGCAGGGAACACTGAACCATTAGTAATCATAGTTTTTGAAGTATATTAAATGAGCTAAATCAACTGTTAAACCATAAGCCCACCATTCTACTCCACTTGCTCTGACATTAAGCAGAAAAAAAAAAAAAATCAAAATTTTAATCATTAGTGAAAAAAAAACAACAACTAGAAATCCCAACCTATTTGTAAACCAGCCACTACCTTGACCACTCCGTTCATCCCTTCCCATTCCAGTTGTTTTGACGTTTCTACTTCAGTGGTTGACTTCACAAAAATGAGATGCTAGGCCTCACCAAGATGGTGACCTTGGTAGCCAGCCTCTCTGGATGGGTAAGATTTAGCATCTCCTACAAATCCCCAGGTGATGCTAATGTTGTTGGTCAGGTGACCACATTTGGATATCACTGCTGTAAATCTAATTAATAATTCATAGGAAATATGAAAGGTAGGGGAACCATGAGGATACATTAAAGACAGACTCTGAGAAATAGTTCCTTCAACAAATAAATTATAAGGAAAAAGTGAGCAAGAAAGAACCTAGAGATTAAAACAAATCATAGGCATAAAGAAGAGGGCCAAGATAGCAGCTTGGTCAGAATACAAGCCTTGTCCTGCATATGAAGTTGGGTGTCAACATTTCCAAGCTTCTCCCCCAGGCCTCCAATGGTGCCTACAGGCTGGAATTCAGGCAGTCTGCTTAGACTGTTCCCATTCAACTCGTCTTAAAAGGAAGGACTACCTATATCAATTCAAATATAAAGTATCAGGGGAGTTCTTTGCTCAGGCACCAGAACAGTATCCTGGCTGAGGAAACAATGACAAGCAACAAATTCCAGGTCTTATTTTGAAATCTAACTCCAGGATGTTACCGTTCATATAGCTTTCATTTGCTTCATAGACCAGGGTGATGTCTTTGATTTTAACATTCCTTTGCAAAAATCACTTCAGGTGGGTAACGCAGGAGGTATCTGAGATATCCAAAGAGCCTTAGGAAATGGCTGCTCATCCCAATTGAATCTGGGCTGCAGGAAGAATGAGATCATTAAGTAATGGGAAGATTATGACCAAAAGAGGACTTGTTTCTAAGCCCAGGACTGCAAGTTTACTCCCAACCCCCTCCTAGGCGTAAAGTCACTATTGTCCCTCCATCCTCCAAGACTGCCATCAGCAATCACGTTGCCCCACCACCCATCTACACTTAACCACAGAAGCAGTGATGCAGGTTTCCCTTAAGGGGGGATTCTATTGCTCTTGTTATGACACCAGCTCATCACTGAGCCATGACTTGGGGAAGCTTTGGCACTGCATCCAGCTCTGTTCCAAACCTGGCACGCCAACCATCCAACGGAGTCCAGGTCTGAATGGCACTGGCAGGACATCAAGGACATACCTGAAGAATAAAAATACCCTTGAGAAGACAGGGGAAAGAAAACCCCACCTTTGAGGAAGAAAATGAAGAAAGTTTTGGAGGAGGTACAGAATGCAGACCTAGTAAAAGAAACTTGTTTCTAAAGAATTACAGGAGAGATGTATGGGTTTGGGGATGGTTAGAATCCTTATACTGTACCTTGTCATGGATCTCATCACTGAAATGACTTAAGGAGATGTCAATTGGAAGACAAGGTCAAATGCAAATTGAAGATATCTTGATTTGAAAGGATCCAGGGAAGTTTGCTGAGGTTAAAAGTCTTGCTTACTATGAATGAAGAACTGACACTTCTTTTATAATTTTAAATTTCTGAAGTTTCATTGTTTTCTGGGCAGCTATAAATAGTAACGATATTTTCTACAGTAAGGTTCTGATATCTAACTATGTAAATGAAAGATGAAGAAAAACAAGATTTTCACATCTTTGATTTTAGAGTGATATTTGAGATTTTAATTGCCTGCCTTTATATTACCATACTCAAATACTTACTGGGTTTTAATGACCACACAAAAACTAAAGTATCTTAGAAACCATGTAGCTCCTTTTGACTATCTGAAGTATTATGTGTTTTTATTCCATTGTAGGCTATATATAGCTGTTCCATATGTGAAACCTAAATGTCACCTTGGACCCTATGATAGCTGAAAATGCATTTCATGTATTCTTATTTCTAGACAACAGTAATCTAACAGATTATTAAGGACAGCGAGTTAATTTTTGGTTCTTTTAAGTAAAAGATGATTTGTAAGAATGTTTATCTGCTCCAAAAGATAACTTGTTTTAATACTTTCTTCAGATAGCAAGTGATTTTTTTTTTTTTAGAAACAAGTTTCACATGAATACTTCAGTGTTGGAAGGTTTTTTATTTAAAAGCTTTGAGACTTATATATACTATTTGTCAAGTTGTAGAAGAACCCATTTTCCCAGATCAGATTAAAGCTTCTAAAATAAATGCTTTCAGTAGTAGCTAGAATGGCATTGCTTAACAAGTTGAGGCAGAATAAGCATTTGGCATAACAAATATTAACATGTTTTTTAGTGCTTGTTCATTGTGGAAAAGTGTTATTGACTAAAATCAAATATAGCTACCGAAACCACTTGCTCAATTTCCTGTAGTTCAGGATACACAGATTTTCTGTATACTTCGCTATAATATTACACTTAAGAATTGATATTGCATTTCAAAGGACCAATGGATGTTATTATTTGTGAAACTGAACATTTTATGTGCTGCTTATAAACATTGTCTATAAATCAGTACTTGGGAAAGTTGTCCTTTCTTAACCTATGAATACCAGGGAAAAAATATGAAAAGGTAAACATAGAACAAATTTCCCTGGGAGCACAAATCTTTGAGAAGTTGGAAATACCTCCCTCCTCCAGGATGAAAATTGCTGGGCAATCTTTTCCTTAGCTTCCCCACTGCATGCACCCTGATCTGTACCATCTCTTTTGTTGTTGTGCAGTCGTCATTAATGAGATGGAAATAGCAGCCCATACATTCCATTCACATGGCAGACTCTGAAGAGCTCAGCAAAGCAGGGAGGAATGACCTCAATATGTGTAAAATTCTCCACCTTTCAAATTCCTCAACTTATTTCAAGGTCATCTCGTGACCCTCCTATTTAGCAATTTCAGGGGAAAAAAACCTTGCCATGTCCTTCTCCACTAAGCCAATTCTCTGAAAATGGATAGACAGATAGACTGGCCTCAGTGTTTAAAAATAATTTTGACAGGAATATGATAGAGAGGCTTCCCTGTGGCTCAGCTGGTAAAGAATCCGCCTGCAATGCGGGAGATCTGGGTTTCATCCCTGAGTTCGATCCCTGGGTTGGGAAGATCCCCTGGAGAAGGGAATGGCTAGCTATTCCAGTATTCTTGCCTGGAGAATTCCATGGACTGTATAGTCCATAGGATCACACAGAGCTGGACACGACTGAGCAACTTTCACTTTCACTTGGGATAGACAGAGTCACTGTTCTACACTCTTCCCGGCTGCACGCAGTACTGACTGCAGCTCTATCGCTCCCTTGCACGTTTGCATGCCTCCTCCTGTGATAAGTGTTGTGCCTGTGGCACTTCCACCATTCCATTTGTTCTGAAAGTGGAACATCTTTGGCCAATTTGGTATGGCTTGAATGAAGAAAGCTCCAAGGGCTCTTCTAAGTTATCTTCTATGGAAGTGTTTCTTACAACCATCCAGTTGCTGCATTTGAAGAAAATCTTTACTTGGTATTTGTCCCATATTTAATCCAAAGTCAGAGGATTTAGAATTTTGAAACTGACCTGTGGAGCAGAGGTTGAAACCACTTAACTCTTGTTCAATACCCAGGCTCTCTTACTGCCTGGGTATCTACCTGGTCCCTTTCCATAAACAATTTTTTCTAACCCTTTCAAATCTTCAGTATAAATTTATTACCTCTACCATCATTTGAAAAGTTGGAAAATCACCCATTCAGCTACTTGACAGGTTCCCAAAGTGAAAGATGTTATATCTGTCACCTAGAGCAACTCAGAAGCAAGTGGCTCTCCCATCACTTTCCTTTCTTCACTCCCCAGTCCTTCCACACACAATGCTGGGAGGAGAGTACTCCTCAGGTGATGGGCACTATCTAATTGCACATTACTGGGTAATTTGAGGCAGAAACAAGAGGATATAATTTCTTTCCTCAGGGCACATTTGGATGCTATTATAGACTGAATGTTTGTGCCCCCCAAAATTCATTTATTGAAATCTAATTCCCAATGTGATGATGGTATTTTATCAAGTAAAGCTTTGAGAGGTAATTAGGTCAGAAAGGTGGAGCCCTTGTGAATGGGATTAATACCCTTACATAAAAGGCCAATTATTGCTATTGTTCAGAAGCTCAGTCTCTTTGCGACCCCATGGACTGCAGCACAACAGGCTTCCTTGTCCTTCACTATCTCCCAGAGTTGGCTCAGATTCATGTCCACTGAGGTGGCGATGCTTTCTATCTCATCCTCTGCTGCTCCCTTCTCTTTTTGCCTTCAATTTTTCCCTTCATCAGGGTCTTTTCCGATGAGTCAGCTCTTCACATGAGGTGGTCAGAGTATTAGGAGTTTCAGCTTCAGCATTGGTCCTTCCAATGAATATTCAGGGTTGATTTCTGTTATGATTGACTGGTTTGATCTCCTTGCAGTCAAAGGGATTCTCAAGAGTCTTCTTCAGTACCAAAATTTGAAAACATCAATTCTTTGGCGCTCAGCCTATTTATGGTCCAACTCTCACATCTGTAAATGATTACTATAAAAACCATTGCTTTGACTATATGGACCTTTGTCAAAAAAGTAATGTCTGTGCTTTTAATATGCTGTCTAGGTCTGCCATAGCTTTTCTTCCAAGGAGAAAGCCTCTTTTAATTTCATGGCTGCGGTCACCACCTGCAGTGATTTTGGAGCCCAAGAAAAAAGGCCAGAGAACTAGCTTACTCTCTTTCTGCCATGTAAGAATACAAGTCAGCCACCTGTAACCAACAGAGCACTCTCTGCAGAACCTGACCATGCTAGCACCCTGATCTCGGACTTCCAGCCTCCAGAACTGTAAGAAATCAGTCTTGGTTGTTCATAAGCAGCCCAGTTTGTGGTATTTTGTTATAGCAGTCCAAGCTAATACAGATGTTTACACTCTGAATGAAAGAAATCGTTATATTTCGTTTCAAAACATATTCTCTCTCCTTGACTTCCATCTTCAATCTCTTCCTAACACCACTGGCCCTTTTTCTGTTTTTTCATTGTACTCCCCCTCTGGCAACTCTATTCTTGCAAAGCCACAGCAGGACATCTTTAAGTTAATGTTTTACATAGAAAATACTAAAAGGAAAATCTCTACCTTCACTAGTGACTAAGTATTGAGAACCTATGTTCTCAGTCCTCCTCCATATTACATTCTTTGTATTCTGGGACGCTAACATTCGATATATTTGAATTGTTGACATATTGAAAATAAAGTTTAAGATATATTCATATCTATACATGTTATATTGGTATGATAATAGCAGTTTAGAATACAGAACTCAAGAGACAACTATTTTATATATATACATATAGTCATATATATAGTTATATATAAATAGTATAGCATATACTATTTATATAATATGAAAATGAAAGTCACTCAATTGTGTCCAACTCTGTGACCGCATGGACTACACAGTCCATGGAATTCTCCAGGACAGAATATTGGAGTGGGTAGCCTTTCCCTTCCCCAGGGGATCTTCCCAACCAAGGGATTGAACTCAGGGATCAAACCCAGGTCTCCCACATTGCAGGCGGATTCTTTACCAGCTGAGCCATAAGGGAAGCCCAAGAATACTGGAGTGGGTAGCCTATCCTTTCTCCAGCGGATCTTCCCTACTCAGGAATCGAACCAGGGTCTCCTGAATTGCAGGCGGATTCTTTACCTACTGAGCTATCAGGGAAACCCATTTATATAATATATATATATAGTATATTATCTTTTTCTTGAAACTTATCCAAATACACATACTATAAAACAAAACATTAAGATAATCAGGGAAATCTGAACACTGGATATTTGATGAAATTTTTTTTTAGGTGCAATACTGGTATTCTAGTTTTTCTTAAGTATCTTTTAGGGATACTAAACTACTTTTGGATGAAATGATAAACTGTCTAGGATTTGCTTCAAAATAATCTGGGGGCAGAGGTGAGTGAAGAGCCTCATGGAGGAAACAGGATCACTACACTCTACTTCTTTTCATCTTTATGCTAAAATTTCCCACAATATAAAGTAAGAAAACACAGAGAGACAGACATATATCTACTCGGACACCAGTTACTTGAGTGAGATGAGTCCAGGTCTCACTCCCAAACTCCCCGGCCTTCTGCAGAGAAATGGAGGCCAAACGTCCCAGGCCCCAGTTCTGAGCACCTCAGCAAGAGGGGCCGTCTGCCCCTGGGAGCGGCACTGCCGGTTTCAGCTGGCTTGTGTGGGAGAGATGAAGGAAGCCCAAGTGAAAGGACATGCGTCCCTGCACACACAGAGGCGGAGAGGGCAGCACAGAGGTTAACGTCCACAGGGAAGCAGGAGGGGCCGCTCACCCTCAGATGCCATGTCCTCTCGGTGTTCCAGGCCTACTGGATGGGGTTCAAGGAATTCAGCGCCACGAAGCTTCCCCAGGGATGTGCCCGGGTGCGGCAGCGCTCGGGCTCCCGGCTCACTCTCAGCCTCTGGACCCTGGCCTACTCTCTGTGATTAGCCAGCAGAGACTCGGCTCTCTGTACTGCCTCCACTCCCGCTTCTCGCTGCAGGATAGCTCAGAAGATGGGAACAAAGAGGTAAATTCAAACTGAGGTGAAGTAGGAGTACCACAAACATTTAACGCTTCCCCAGCCTTGGCTAACAGTAGGAGGCAACAGTGCCTGGATGGTAGAAAGAGGATGGCAATCGCTCACGGAAACAAGCCAAAAACTGGGGCCCTGGGGACTGCCTGGCCTTTGGAATCCAAAATATGATTATTTGCGTCACAAGTATATGTCTGGGGAATGTGGCTGCTTATATTTCATTTCCTTTACATTTGCTCAATATCAGCCTCCCCCAGTATCACTTTTTATTGAACACCTGTGTCAAACATGTTATCTCAGTTAATCTTTCCCCAAAGGCTACCTGAAGAAAAAAACATCACCTGAGGAAGGTGCTATCAGCCTCATATTATAGATACAGAAACTGAGGCTGAAAAGTTAAGCAACTTCCCTGCGTTCATACAGCTTGTAAGTGGAAGAGCTGGGACACAAGCCTTATATAACTTCATTAAGTTGTCTCTACCTTGGGTAAGGTAATGTTGACCCTGGAAATCTGCCCAAGGTCCCCAAAAAGAGAGGGGCTCCTAGGAGACAAACTTGAGACTGTATTCTCCTATCACAGCTCTAGGCAGTTCTAGGTTCAGATGGATCAGAGGAGGCTGTTGCCATGCTCTGCACCATCCTTGGTGCAGAGTGCCTCACAAAGCCTCCCTACCCACCAGCACATCCTATCCCAGGTCCCAGAAATCTCTTGGGATCCATGAGCAGCTCCCATCATCACCTGCAGACAACCATGCTTGCATCAGCCATCTGCCAATCCCCTGGCCGCCCAGCTTGAACCTCTGAGTATCGGGCACAGCAGCACACACACACTGCTCTCCCCTTTCTCACCACCACAAACCAGTTTCTTTTCCCTCTCTGCCATCAGTAGAGGGAGCTCCAGCCAGCTCACCAGGCATCTCAGAATCAGATGCCACTTTCTTTCTGAACCCAAGCCCATTGACCTCAGCCATCAGAAACTATCAGCACTCTCTCTGTGACACCTGCTCTGGGGCCTCTTGTCCAGCGGGTGACCCCGGGCCTCTGCTGTGGGTTAACTCTCAGAACTGCCCAGGGCTCCACCCTCCTCCTGCCCTGGCCTCTCTCCTCAGGTGATTTGCAGCTTCACCGGATCCCCAGGCCTCTGCCTTGATCAAGTCCTATTGGCCAGTGCCCTTGTGTTCGCCTCGCCACTTTGGGACCTACATGCGATGCCATGCTGCAGGGCATGGGATCTGGCTTTTCTGGTGGTCAGCTAACACAATCCCAGCAAATGATGGGGAGCAAACACCCAACGGGGCAAACCTGGATCAATGAAAGACAGGAGACAGAACAGAGAGGAGGCTGAGCTAGCTCTCCACCTCCCCATCACCCCAAACATAGTGTTTCTGCATTGTCTATCCAGAGACCACACACAGACAAGAGGCCAGCTGTGTACTGGTGAAGCAGTGGCCAACTCGTTAAAACACAGCTTTTGCTTCCTTCACCTTCCCTGCCTAGCTTTCCTCAACCTCACTTCTTGGGTAGTGGATCTATCAATAAACACCAGCGCTTCAGCTCTGCCTCAGGTTCAGTGTTCTAAGTAACCTGAATTAAAACAATACACCTCATCCCAATCATGCCTTCGGCCACCACTGACACACTCCCACCTCATTCCCCAAACTGCATCTGCAATCCAGACTTCTCTGCTGAGCTCTATACCCAGCTGGATCCAACCACAATGGACATCTCTACTAGGACACTCTCGCAGGCACCCCAAACTCATTTCTAAAATGAAAGCGCAGTGCTCCTTCACGAGCATGTGCCCGTCTCCTGTGTTTTGGGGGAGGCAGAGATGAAAGACACTTTAAAAGAACTCTCAGTCTGGCTAAAGGGGGAGACAGATGGACTAACTCACAATTAGTATGAAAGAGAAGCTTACTGGCATAAAGGAATGCCAAAGGATCGTGTACTAAAAAAGAGGAGGCCTGCTGTGTCCCACCCTTGCACACATTAACTCTTTCAGCCTTCACCACAGCCCTGTAAGGTATTGCTATTTTTATTTTGCAGTTGAGAAAGCAGACCAAGAGATGAGAAATCTTGACAATGTCACAAAACAACTAAATCCAAGCACACCTGAAAAAAAAAAAAGGTTCTGGGTTTTTGCTGCTCCAGAAGAGGAGCACCTAAGAGGTTACAGGGATTGGTGTTTTTCTAAGATAGCAAAGCCAGAACTGTCTTAATAAATGACCAAGATGTCAGCTAAGATGGGGTGGGGTGGGGGTAGGAAGAAAGAAAGGAGATAACTGGCATTCTGGGCAGTGGGAAGAGGCCTGAGAATCACAGGGTGGCCGAGCAACTGCAGGGCACTAATGCTAGACCGTAAGGCACCAAAGAGGCTGGAGAGGTGGGCAGGGTCCAAAGCACGGATGCGCCATTCCAGTGAATTTAAATTTTAACCTCTATAGACACTTGGAGGAACCATTTCAGGATTTAAACAGAGAATGACATGGCCCAGGGTGTATTTTGGAAAGGTGTCCCTCAGGCATCTATGAGAACTGAGTGAGAGAGGCAATGGAGGTGGGAGAAACATTTTAAAGACTGCTGAAATACCCACAGCAAGAAAATTACACAGCAAGTTAGCCGTAAAGGGGGTGGGGAAAAGTGAACAGATTTGAGAGACAGTAATGAAGGAAAAACTGAACTGAGTAACTAAATTAGCTCAGGTGCCGGGAGCCAGCACGGGAGATCCCACCCATGACAAGGTCATGTGGAGAGGCCTGATGGGCAAGGAGAGTCAAGCCTCAGAGTTCCCCCTGGAATTTCCTGAGCATGTACCCCCAAAACCAGAATCTGCCTGCCTTATTGTACTGTGCTTTTCCACTCTTCTGACACACTCTGGAAAAAGTCAACTCAGGGCTTCCGTCTTCTGCATTTGAAAGGAATGTTTCAGGTCAAACCCCCTCTGATAACTCTCTAGCCTGCCTACAGGACTCTTACAGCTGCGCATGTGAATTGTTCAGTCTCCCAACCACGAGAGGCACAGGAAGCATAAAATATCCTAGGAACGCAGGGGCTTCCGAGGTGTCAAGATCATTAGAATAAGACTGATTAAGCGTTTCATTGTCGAGCCAATACTTGCTGCCAAATTTTCATATCTTTTATCTGTTGATATAGTTGGTATATAGAAAAGACAAGTAGCAACATTAGATCTTTGAGTTAAGCAACTTCTTTGTTATAGCCCACTGCACCTTTGTTCTATAGAGATATAACTTTAGTGCTTTAAGGAGATGCAGATTAAAGAAAAACACTTCAGGGGAAACGAGATTAACATTCATTAAGGAGGAGAGCCAAAAAGTGTTAACAAGCCTCTTGGCCAGAAGATAATGTAAATTACCTGAGACCTTTTGTATACGAAAAGATACACAGAAAGGGTCAGGACTGCTGCCCCTGCATGACTCTGTATCTTCCATTATGTAAAATTTAGGGTATATAAACACCTTTTAAATTATAAAGTTGGAGGGGTTTTTGCACAAGCCTGGCCTCCCCCATGTCAATGCTTTCTCTTGCTCCCTCTCCCTCCCTCTCCTTTTCAGGCTGATCTCTTGGAACGCGGAGGCTCACGGAGTCTACTTACTTGCCCGGGCTTCTGAGACCCATGCGAGAGGGAGCCCAAGGTGGCACCCTCCGCTATTCAAGTGGGCGCCTGTGGCCCAACATAGATGGTGCAAGTTCCTTGTCTGGAACTTTATTGGTTTTCCACGTCAACCAAGTTATTCAGCCTCTTTGCTCCACTCATTTTCCTACTACACTATTTTTTCCTAATCTAATCTTATATTTCTAATTAAATAAATCTCTCCTCACCAACTCCATCCCCCTTCAAATTTCCCTGGATCCACCGGGGCTGGACCCCAGCACTCAGGAGGGTGGAAAAGACCTCAGACGCCCTGGTGTGTGCCTTGTTGTACACAGGACACGGAGATGATTTCCATTTTAGAGATAGGTACACACAGGCAACTGAATGAATCTAAGTGTGGCATTCGGAGAACAGTAATGGTGAGAAACCATCTCCAAGGAAAAAGGACAGAACAAGAAAGACCAGCCCTCTTCTCGTGCCCCCAGGAGTTGCCTAGTCTTGGCCCTTGGAATCTTAGCCACCGAGGGGAAGGCAGGTCAGCCAATTAGGTAGACAGGACAGGAACACAATCCAATCCCAGGGAAAGAACAGTGTGGTCTGCAACTTCCTCAGCACTAGAGCAGCCCAGTGTGGAGAGGTGAGGTAAAAACTCCGTGATACCAAAACACAGCCACCTTTTTCATCCAGTTCTAGAAGAATTAAGCCCAAACACCCTAAGGTATCCCTTGTATAAAAAGAATTATACTCGGTGCATCTAGAATGGTATCAGCTACGTATAATCGCTGAGAGTACTGAGGAAAGTCACACAAATCATTTTCTCTTGAACCCCATTTGACAGACGCTAAGGTACAGAGCAGGTATCAAACACGGTATCCACTGGCCTCCCCAGAGGGTGCGCCACTGGGGACGCGCCCTCCTGGAGCCCCCATCCCATTCGATCCTTCCCCACGAGGCAGAGGGTGTGACATAGCTGGGGCTGCTCCTAAGCACCAAGGGGGCCTCCATCCACCTGGGTCAGAGGCGTCCAGCAGCCTAGGCAGGGTGTCTCCAAGGAGGGAATAGAGAGAGTGGGAGGGGATTCCCTGGCAGTCCAGTGGCTAGGGGGCTGTGCTCCCATTACAGGCAGTGCGGCTGTGCAGTGCAGCCGGAAAAAAAGAGTGAGTATCAAGAAACTGAACTAAACTGGGGCTAAGCTCTAAAATGCCAAGGCACTGCTCATTGGCCTAACGGGCCCCAAATCTGAGCCAAAGCCCATGCGTGCTAAGTCTCTTCAGTCCGACTCTATAAAACCCTACAGACTCTAGCCTGCCAGGTTCCTCTGTCCATGGGGATTCACCAGGCAAGAATACTGGAGTGGGTAGCCACACCCTCCTCCAGGGCACCTTCCCGACCCAGGGATCGAACCCACGTCTCTTATATCTCCTGCATTGGCATGTGGGTTCTTTACCACAAGCACCACCTGAACCAAAGCCCAGAAATGTGCAAACTTTTTCAAAGGAACTCCCCAGGTGATCTTAATTTGTACTGGGCCTTGGGAGCAGCTTTAGTAATGTCTATTCTTTCTTACCAGTCTAGACTTTGGTCTTCCATTGCTCAGTAAACGTTCCCTCTGAGAGGCCTCAGGTCTTACAGGGAGACTGCCAGCGCCTCAGAAAGTTGGCTGGAGTGGCCATCATACCATCAGCCAAGCCCCAAACACTGCTGGCCTGAAGAGCAGTGACAGATTCAGAGAACAGAGGCGGGGCTTCAGAGGTGGCACACTCCCCACCCTCCCAATTCCACTAAATGAGCTCAGGAGCCAAGCCCTTGGTCGAGCCCTTTCCCCCTGCTCAGAGAAACTTAACTGCACACAAATCTGAGGGACAGAGCATTCCACTGGTCATGAAAGAGGGAGATCTTCAAATCTGGCACAGCCAGAGCCTTCTCAGCATCCCTTCTCCTCCACTCCTGCTCTGAGTCAAGTGGCCCAATTCCCACTCCCAACATCACACAGACAACACTGAAGCAGAAGTGGCTTTAATCAAGGAGTGAAGTCCTCAGTCGGAGAGACCTCATTCAACCTTTGGTTGCGGGGTCTCAACCTACCTACCCCCTAGAGCCCCTGAAGCTCCTCAGGAAGAAGGGAGCAACTGAACAGCGAACTTTGGCAGAGGCCAGGGAAGGGAAACAGGGGAACCCGGGTCAAGGGGCCGGGGCAGGGCGCCAAAGGTGGGCGTGGAGCCGAGTGGGGCAGGAACAGCTTACACACGCAGTCCTCCCGGGGGGCTGCCCGGTAGCTAGGCATGAGGAGGAGCAGCTCCAGGAGGGCTGTGGGCAGGAGCGGGCGGTGAAGGAAGAAGCATTTAGGAGATGAGGCGGTCGTGGAGCTGGTGCAGCTGCTCCTGGGTGAGCACCAGCCGGTGTCGCTGCCCAAGGCCAGCCGCGCACGAGAAGGTCACTTTGCCCATGTACACAGTGTCATCCTGCTGCTCTTCCTTGGCCTGGGAATTGGGAAGGGACAGAGGCCGCCAGGTCAGGGGCTCACTTGAGCTGTGTGCGACTGCCAAGGTCCCTGAGCACCGAGACCCTGGGAGACGGGGGCTTTGAGGCTCCTAGGCTATAATGACCACACTTTCCAAATCAGAATTGAGGCCATAGTCTGACAAGGGAGTTTTGAGTCTCTCCTGGTGCCAGAAATCACAGATGATGTTTAACTGCTAAAATACTGGAATTTCGGAAAGCATTGCAAGCACTGTTAAGTTACTTGCAAATTAAGACTTGGCCAGATGACTCAAGAAATTCAGTCATTGGATCTGAGACCTCCAGAAGCCTCTTCAAATTCTGGAGGAGAGGGCAAGGACTCATCTGAGCCTTCACTGCCTACCCCCTCCCCATGCTCCCTCTTACCCTGAGGAAGGCTGATGAAGGGAAGGTGGCAAAGTCAGTGGGGACCGTGGCTCCAGGGCGCTGAGATACAGTCTCCTTAAGAACCTCATCCTGGCAGATGGGGGAACAGGAGTCATTTAGGGGACCCTCCACAGGTTAGCCCAGTATCTCCCTGGCTTCACAAGAATACTAATGCCAAGGACAGGGACCCAGTTCTCTTTTATCACCATACCTTTGCTCTCAACTCCAATCCCATCCCTACCCAACATCCTTACTTTTATAGATACTAAACCTTCAGGGTTCATCTCGGTTCTGTAACTTCTGGGAAGCCATTCTCAACCATTCTACTCTGCAGTGATCTCAGCTCTGACAGAACTGCACTACACTGAAGATGATCCTAGCTCAACCCGTTCTGTTGGTAAGAATCTCTCTTCTATTGAGAGAATCTGTTTGGGAGTGAACTCCCAAGGCAGGAACCCCGTCTTCCCTCCCACCTCCTTTGCAATGTGTCACCTAGTACAGGGCTGGACCCCTAGGAACCTCGGGGGTCCTGGTGCAAATGACCACGCTAGGGCCTCCAGCACAGAATGCTCTGAAGTGTGCACTCCTCGGTGAGCAAAGGCAGGTCTAAACTAACCTTGAGCTTCTCAATGGTGTCGCTTAGGGACTTGAGCTGAGCCACCTGCTCCAGGAGCTGGGCCGATGGGCTCTTGGCAGCTGTGGGGAGAGAAGGCCAGTGAGGCCCGCCAAGGCGTAGGCAGGCAGCTTGACTAGTGACCCTTCATCCAGTCCAGCTGCCTGCCTCAAGCACACTGAACACTGAGGCCAAAGAACAGGGCTAGGAAGAGCTTCTCCGGCGTGGGAAGTGCCGAGGCAGGGACTACATCCCTGGGGCAGGGACAGGGGCTGTGGTTCTCGTCTCGGGGTGGGTAGGTCCATACCAGGGTTGGAGCGAGTGATGTCCACTACGTGCGTGCATGCGCTCAACTGATTCAGTGTCTCCAGCAGCTGGTTGGTCTTACGATACAGCGCTCCAGCAGCAAGCTCGCTGCCAGGGCCCTCGTGGGGCGGGAGAGAGAGTTTGGCCACGTGCAGAGGGGGCAGGGCTGCTAAGGATGCCTTCATCTGGGCTCCCTGTGAGCAAAGAGGGAAGAAGAGTGGTGGTAAGAAGTGATGGACAGCCCTACCATCATCAGTGAGGCCCTTCCCCTCTCTGTGACCTCCTCACCTTGAGGGTGCTGTTCTCGTGCTGAAGCTGGGAGATGTGCAGCCTCATGGCAGAGATCTGCTGAAGCAGCAGTGGAGAGTCCTTCACCAGCCCTGGGCCTGGCACAGACCCCGGAGCCTGCCCAGGGGCACCTCCTATGGGGACCACAACGAATGTCATGAGCCCCAGGTGGGAAGGGTTGAAGATGGGTTCCATTCCTACCCATTCCCCTTCCTTATCCCCTGCGACCTCCAGTCTTGATTGCTCCCAAGAGGGCAGTCTCGCCCTGCTCCCCCAGCCCCAATTCCCATCAACCCTGTTAACCCCCCAGCAGGTTGGCTCTCTACCTCGCTGCTGTTCTTCTGTGCTCAAGACAGCCCATGGGGAGCAGGAAAAGAGGAGAGAGGAATTAGACGGTATGGCGGTGAGGGGGACACACCAGAAGAATCCTGCTCATGCAGGAAAACATCTTTCCTCATCACCATACCTTCTCTAACAAAATCCTGCCTTTACGTTCAGGGGAAGAGCAAATATGTGTGAAAGAAAGATAGAAAAGGGCAGTCAGGCCAAGATACAAGCTGCAAAATGTGAGGAGGAGTGGCAGCGGCAGTGAGCATTGGAGCAAACACTTGAGGCACGAGGCTGTCCCTGCCCTACACTCCATCTCCCAGAAGGGCAGGGGGACTGCTCCCGAGACCCTGATACGCCTGCACCCTTAGTGCTCCCCACCGGCAAAACTTAACTGAGCATGAAGACACACACCCGTTTCTTCAGGTTCCCTATTGCTCTGAGACAAAAGTCGCCCTTTCTTGGTGCAAAGTTTCAGAAATTAAAAACCGCTATTTGGGGCTTCCCTGGTGGCTCAGTGACAAAGAATCCACCTGCCAATGCAGGAGATATGGGTTCGATCCCTGGTCCGGGAAGATCCCACGTGCTGCAGAGCAGCTAAGCCCGTGCGCCCCAACAACTGGTCTGTGCTCTGGAGCCTGAGAAATGCAACTACTGAGCCCACGTGTTGCAACCAGTGAAGCCCACGTACCCTAGAGCCCAAGCTGCACAACAGGAGAAGCCACTGCAATGAGAAGCCTGTGCCCTGCAACGAAAAGTAGCTCCCGCTCACTAGAGAGAGTCTGTGCAGCAACAAAGACCCAGCACAACTGAAAATAAATAAGTAAGTAAAATTATTTTAAAAAAAAAGAAGAACCAGTATTTGTTTGAAGAGCCTATGCTAGGATTCCTTTGGTGGTCCAGTGATTGAGAATCCGCCTTCCAGTGCAGGAAATGCATGTTTAATTCCTTGTCAAAGAACAGAGATCCCGCATGCTGCAAGGCTACTGAACCTACACACCGCAACTAGAGGAGTCTGTCTATCACACAAAGACCTAGTGCAACTGAAAAAAAAAAAAAAGCCTACGCTAAAACCACAGAATATGGTAATTCTGTCCCATTCCAAGGAACACAGAACCATCTGACTCACAGGAGTCCAAAGACAAGAAGATACTTGGTGACTTTTCAGAGTCAAAGCAGCACCAGTGATGGGGGCTTTGACGAGGACAAGACCCTAGGTGAGGCCAACTGACAAGACAAGCACAGCAGGGGAGTTCTAGAGATCCTGCAGGTTTAATTCCATTTCAAGCAGTTTGTCTTCTGGAGGTGAGAAGGGGAAGTAAGAAACTAAAGAGCGAACAAAAACCATACTACATAGTAGATGAGAATCAAGACAGAAGTGGCCACCTCCTTGTCAGGAAATGGGAAGGCCTGGAAGCTGGAAAACCTCAGGCAAGGAGCCCTGACCACACTAAGAGAGCAGGCAAAGGTCAGAACAGAAGCCCCAAGTGGACGTGGGAGAATTCAGCACTGGAAGAGAGGACCATACTATAGGGTGAAGCGACGTGAACTCTGGAGAAAATGCAGTGGCCCCGCAGAGGAAGAGTCAAGAGCAGCACCAGGCACCACTGGATATCACGGCAGGTGCCCCGGTCTGCTGCAGGCTGATGACCTCCTGGAATACAGGGTGGGGACAGAAAGGCCAGACAGCAGACCCAGGAGGGAGAGCTACTGGAATTCTGAGTTTCACTGACACCTTGGTGAGGCCCCACGGCCCCACCTTGGCCAAAGGAACTCTGCACACATCTTCAGAAGAAGTAAAAACTCGGTGAAAGTTGCCACAGAGTGAAACTGGGCAAGCGTGTTTCTGGCTCAACATCCAGCTGTGGGCAGAGCGGGGTCGGGGAGAAAAGTCAAACGGAGACCAAGGACAGGAGTGGGGACATTCAATCTCTGGGCTGGTGCTGCCTGCTCCACGGCACTCACCCCCAGCAATGCCAGAGACCAGGGTGGCAATACCCGAGGGAGGGGGCCCCCGCAGCCCCTCAATCGTGCGCTTGGACTGGCTGTTCAATCGCTGCTTTAACTCTGCCTTCTCTGCCTCCAGCTGGTCGATGTCAGCCTGAAGTGCATCCATGGTCTCCTCAAACTCTCTGTGAAAGAGAACCTGGGCTTGGGCAGTGTCCCCTCCCCAACGGCCCCGCCCCCATTTCTCGGTCCCGACAGGTCCTGAGGGCAGGGGCAGAAGAGGCTCAGATCGGGATGAGACAATGGTGCTGTCAGCTGGGAAGGAGATGGCCTCTGTGCCCCTGGGGAGGCTCACTCCGAGAGAGAGCCTGGGTTAGGAGGCAGGAAGCTGCTCGCAGGAGGGAGGGTGGAGTGAACAGGGGCTGGGGAGGTGCCTGACTTCTCCTTCTTCCGCAGCAGTGTCTGGGTCTCCTCCAGCCGAGTCTGGACTTTCTCAATGCGCTCATCAGCATCCTTGGCAGCACTGTCCAGCTTCTTCTCCAGGAGGCTCAGCCGCACATTGGCCTCACTGAGCTCTTCCCCCTGGACGAGGATGGAGCGTGTCCAGTTGCCTTACACTTCCCATGACCGCCCCCAACCCGAGACCTGGGACAGACCATGAGATAGCAAGCTCCCACAAGAACTCCCACTGATCACAGGTGCCACGTCTTCCCCTCAGTCCTCAACCCCTCTCAGTTACAATCAACACTCACTGCCTCCCTGTGCCCCCTGCTATTTCCTGGCCTTTCAGATCCTGGGCCTGCCCTATTCTCACCTTGATCTTCAGTGACTTCTTCAGCTCTTTAATAACTGTCTCTCGATCTTCAAGCTTCAAACCCAGGCCTTCAGCATCCATGATCTCTGCACGAAGTGCTGCAGCCCGCAGCTCAACTGGGGGAGGCTAATGGGCAGAGGGAGGGGCACAGGGCAGGGTTATCAAGGCTCTCCTTTCAGAGGGATCCAGTCAAACAGAAAATCTTCCTCCTTGTCTTTTAAGCAGGAGGAAGGTGCTCCCCAAATTCCTGCCTGCCAGCCCTCCCACACGGAGTAGCAGCTCCCCAAGCCCTGCTCCTCCTGGCTCCTGCAGTTCCCTCCAAGCAGCTACCCACCTTGCTAGGGGGCCGCTCGGCATCGTACTCTCCCTCCTGCATGGCTGTGGCCAACTTGTTCATAGTGCTGATGAGGAGGCTGCATGACTGGCGCAGACACTCATAGGGGTTGCTGGAGGGGGCCCCGTAGATCTGCAGGTGTCGACGGCAGTAGTGAAAACCCCACGCTGGCCACCTGACTCTCCCATCACCACCTTCTGCCCAGCCAAGCCAGCCCACCTGCTCGCTTGCTTTGAAAGCCAGCTCCTCCAGGGCAGCCACAGGCAGTCCCTCGTTCTCTGCCAGGGGGGCAATGAGCTGGGCAGCAGCTGCTGCCACCTCCTGCAGCACTGCCACCACCCACGTCAAATGCTTTCTGCAGTCGAGGAGTGTGTCGGACACCTGTGCAACGGGCTGGAGTCAGGAGCCCCCTCTGGGCTCCACACCTCAGTGCCCAGCTACCTCAGAACCATTCCTGCCCCCTGACCAGATCCAGGTCTCGACATGCTGCGCCCCTCTTGGTTCTGCTCAGTTTCCTTCCCGCCCCCCTGCACAGCCCTACACCTGTGGTCCAAAGGCCAGTGCAGACGGGATCCCAGGTGCATCCGTCCCTGGCATCCGCCGCCGGATCTTCTTGCAGAACTGCCGGGTATCACTGCACGAAGTTTCCAGGTCCCGGAGCAGGAGGGCAATATCTGAAGCCTCCTGTCCACCCTACTCAGAAGAGGAGACAGATGGGAAGCCAAGTCAGAATTAGGGCTGGGGGCAAGGAGGTGGGGACTCCGAAGGAAGAGGAACGCCAACAGATCTGGTTGCGCTCTCACCTGCAAGAAGGCCCGTAGCCGTCCCACCTCCACACTCATGCAGTCCAGGGCACTCTGGGTAAACTGTGAAGACAGAAGCACGTGGCTGTCAGCCTCCAACGGGGCCCTTCTGCCCCATTAACATCTCTAAGAGAAGTCTCCACCCTTTGCTGACCCCATCCATAAGTGAGCTCTCTGGCTTCCCTGATCTGGCCTTAGTGACCCTGTTCCAGTCTTATGTGACACCCTTTGAGGGTGTGATCTGATGTCTTTCATTTCCGATCTCTATAAGGGGCTCAACCATTGGCCCAAACACCTCACCTTAATGTGGTCAGCCAGCTGCATGGTACTGTCCTCAGGCTGTTCAGCAAGGTGGATGCTGTATAGATGCTGAGGAGGGATGGCAAATGAACAGTCTTTAGGCCTTGGAGGAACACAGCATTCTTCCCAAACTTCAGTTTGAGCCCCAGTTATCAAGGGACTCCAGAGGTATGAAAGAATCCAAAACCCTCAACATCCTAAGGTGAGTTCATCTAAGAGTTTCGCGCCTTCAGCCTGGGACATACAACTTTGGCTACACTGGCAACAGCCCCAGAAGAAACCCTCCCTCCTCCTGTGCTAAGCCTCAATTCTTGCCCCAGACCTGGTAGTACTTGATGGCCTTGGTGAGAGGCTCTACGTTGACAGTCTCATCCAGCTGATCCTTGTGCAGCAGCTCAATGAGGAAGTCCAAGGAGCGTTCGTGGGCACTCATCTCAGGGTAGAGGCTGCCCACCTTCTTATACACGTCCACACTGCACTGAGAGAGGGCACTGGAGACCAGAGGAGGGCCCTGTGAGGCCAGAGTCTACAAGGCAACCTCAGTTCCAGCCAACCTGGGACCCATGGCCCCGCTGTGGAGGCCAGGGATCACTTACTGCTCGTAACGATGGAGTGTGGCCTGCAGCAAACTCAGTGAATACACCAGCCCAGCAGCAAAGCTGAGCTGCTCCCCTGCAGCGCCTCGAAGTCCTGGCCGCTCTGAACAGCTCTCACTTAGTTCAAACTTTTCCTGGGCCTGCTTCCGGATTAGCTCTGCCTGTGGGAAGAAGCACCAGAGACATGGGGCTCAGAGCAGAGGATGGAGAACACAGACTCAGGACTATAGAGAGCTGAGCAACTATGTAGAGGGCATGAAGACATGGGAGAGAAAGCAGCAACAGCTCTTAGATGGGCAGGGAGTCGCACGTGGGCAAAGGGTGATGTGACTGCTGGTGCTGATGAAGATGCGGATGCGGGCTACCAGGGCAGCAGGACCAGTGGGACCAGCTCCTTCCCACCTTAAAGCTGCTGCTCCCACTGCCTTTCCAACTAGAGCGTGATCCGGACAGTTATCCCCCCACGAACTCCAGTCATCTTCTGGGTCTCACCTCAAATGGTACTCCTTCAGTAATAGCCCACTGTCTCCATCGGCTCCCCAGCGGTGCTCTCTCCCAGACACTACCTCCACTTCACACCCTGCACCTCCCCTTCATAAAACGTCATCTGTAACATACACCTGTCTGTGATTCTGCGTCCCTGTACATCATAAACCCTGAGAGCAGGACAATGACTGCCACCTTTGCTTGGCATCCCCAGTGCCTGGCTCACGGCCAGCTCAGCAGACCCCTGCTGGGAAAGTGGCCGACAGACCGTACCTTGCAAATGAGTCGAGGCATGAGCAGCAGCACCAGGACGCAGTCGTGGTCCCCGCCCGGCCGAAGGAAGCTGTCGGGCATGAAGGCTGTCAGCAGGCCCATGTGCCGGTTGGCCTGGACCACCTCCATCTGCCTCAACTCCATCTCAATTGCCTGCGAGGGAGACAGGGGGGTGGGCTCTCAGCTAGGCTGCGGAGACCCTCCTGACCTCCATGCCACGTTCCAATGTGTCTCCTGCTTCTAGGACAGGCCCAGGCCAGGAGTCTTCCAAACCACCGCACAAAGCACTCCCAACTCCAGGAACCTGAAGGCCAGAACCCCGCAGCGGATCAGCCCATGGCCACACCCAGGCTGGGGTCTCCAACACCCACCCCTCTCCAGCTCACCCACTTCCCTGACCTTAGCATGAGCCTTAGTCTCGGCAAACTTGATCTTGAAGTCAAAAGTCTCTGGAGGTGGCTGCTGCTGCCTCTCCACAGACGCTTCCTGCTGGTTTGTCAGTGCCCGATTCACGTCCTGGGAGCAAGGATGGGCGACAAGACACAGCTAAGTCACGGGGGAAGCCCCGGGGCAATCGTGGGCAGAGAGCAGTGGGTGTGCAGGCACCTGCAGGTGGGCAGTCAGCTGGCGGTACTTCCTGATGGTCTGCTGATAGTCTGCGACTGTCTCCTGGGCCGCTTCCACACGCTTCTGGGCGTCCCGTACCTGGGCACCCGCCATATCTAGCTGCTCCCGCAGCTCCAGTTCCGTCTCACGGGCGTTCTCCTGCAGTTCATCGTTCATTTCATTTATTGCTTCCTGGGCGACCACAAGGTGGTTGGGGCAAAGAAAAGTCAGAGTCAGGGTGGGTGCACTCACTACACACCCTACTCAAAGATCAGGGATCACGTCAACCCTTCGCACGGCAAGTCTCTTCCAAATACCCTCCATCAAGGTTGTAAGTCAGCAGTCTGCTCTTCTCTTACCAAGTCCCCCACCGTCTCCTTCAATTTGCGCACTTTCTCTTCCAGATCCAGGTTCCGGTCTGTCAGCGTCTCTACCATCTCCTCCGCCCCCAGAGCAGCATCCACCTGTGTCAGACAGAGCAAACAAGGAGAAGGACTGAACGGTGCCAAGCCAGAGGAGACATCGGAAGGCGAGCATCGCAGTGCTCTGGGCAAGCGGTTGGGCTGCTCAGACCTGCTCCTTGAGCTCATCAATGGTGCGCTCTGCCTGGCTCAGCTCCTCCTGCAGACGCTCCCGCTGTTGCCTCACAACTTCCAGCTCTTGGTTCTTCTTTTCCATGAGCTTCTGGAGTTTCACGTGCTCCTGCTTCTCTGAGGAAGAAAGATCCCGCATTCTGTGGAAAAATGGCAAGAGAGAAGGAGAAAGACCAGGTATCAAGTCACTCACAGATCTGGAGGCAGGAGAGTGAGCCTGTCAGTTAGAGGACCCTACCTCACGAGGGCATCCTTTAAGCGGGCATTCTGCTCCTCAAGCTGCTTGAGCTGGTAACTGGATGCGGCACCATCTGAGCCTGGGGAAGACCATTCATACTTTCAGTCAGGGGTCCAACCCCATCACTTGGCCCCCGGCAGCTCCTGGCCCCTTACCCTTCTCTTCAATCTCAGCTTTGAGGATTTCCAAGTCGGTAGTGAGCTCTTCCACACGCTCCCGCAGCACCTCGGCCTCCTGCTGCAGGGACTCGGCCCGTTCTTCGGCCATCTCCTTGTCCAGCGTGGCCATCTCGATGGCGTCAGCAGTGTCGGCCATCTCCTCCATGTAGCGTTCCTTTGCCTCTAGGGCCTCCTTGGCTTCCTGAAGAGAAGTGGAGGGTGCAGGCACAATCACAGGGACGCCTATGTGCCTTTTCACAGGACAGTCCAGGCTCCAGTTCCAGCTTCCAGTACGCCTCCTCGGGCCCCGTGCCTCCCCAGACTCCCTCTTCACCCCAAGTCCCACCTTCCGAGCCTCCTTGAGGCGCCGCTGCAGGTCTGCCTGCTGCTCCTGCATTTTGCTTTTCCATTCCTGCACCTGCTCCAGCTGGATCTTGTGTTTCTCCAGCTCTTTCAGTTTTGCCTTGTCTTCTGCACGTTTCAGCCGCAGGGTCTCCAGCTTCTCCTCCAGGTCCCGCACCTGGGCCCTCAGCCCCTCCTCTTCCTGCAAAGGAGAGACGCTTCAGTCCGCGCATAGCCTCCCCGCTTTTCCCCATCAAGACTGAGCTGGAGAGGAAGGACAGGCATGTGTGAAGATATCACTCCAGGTCCAGGGCCAAAGCAAGTGGCATACAAGTGTCTGTGAAGAGCCCGCTCCCTATGGAGTAAGTGTGGAAGAAGGGCAGAGGCGAAAGGGTGGCTTAGTCAGTAATGGGATATTTATATGCTGGGACCCCACCCTTCTAATCCAAGGTTCTGGGTCTCCCCCAACCCGGGAAACTTCTAGGACCCTGTCAGGGGTCACAGGCCCCTTTGTGTCTTGGTTCTTCTTTGCTCCAAACCCAGAGCTTACCTTAGAGGGGGAAGGAAGTGGGAGTGCTGCTCCAGGAGAGGTGAGGGCCGGCGTGGGGATGATGGGTGCTGCCAGCGGAGTCTGAGCCGGGGTGCTGGGCTCACTGCTGCTCAGCTCACCTGCTGATGCTGAGCCAGAGGGGCCCAGGGAACCACTGGCCCCGGCTACCCCAGTGCTGGCTGGGCGGGTGGGCTATTCCGAGAGGGCAGGGGCAGACCAGAGAAAGTGCAGGGGACAGGGGTGGTGAAAGAGAGTGAGATAGAATACGAGCATACAGTGAAGGAAGTGACAGAGAAGGAAAAAGGCAAAGAGGATCACAGGACAGAGAGAACAGAGAAGCAGTGAAGGGCAGAGGGAAAGCGCCACAGTCAGAGGCAGTGACAAAGGGCCAGGTGGGATTTGGGTGGGGGGATGGCGGGGGAGGGAGGGACGGAAGAAGACATACGATTACCGGACTCCTCCCTTGGCACTGACCCCACATTCCTCCAAGGTCTAGCACTACCCTGCTAGGGCAGAAGCCCTCACTCCCTTGACCATTCCTTTTGTGACCCACTTGTAATCACTGTAGCAATTTCTTAATACTCCCAGCGCTACTGTTGCTCTGGGCCTGTACCCACCTCCCCCAGAGGGAACAAGCACCTCAGGGTCATTCCCAGAGAGAAAGAACAGACCGATCTCTAATTCTCACGTTCCCAGAGAAGGCTGGGCTAAAACTGGGGGTCCTGGGCTCTACACTTTGATAAATCAAGCTCATCCTCCTCCCCCTGGTCTACTTCAGGGGATCCTGCAAGTAAAAGGGCCAGGGTGAAAGTTGTAATCCTTGGCTCTCCTCTGAAACAAGGTCCGTACCGCCAACCTATCTGTCACCCACCTCCTCCAAGACAGAGGGGCTCTAATCAGGTGACAGTACCCGGGTCCCTGTGGCGCTGAGGTGCTAGAGCAGACAGGCCTGCCCAGTGCTCCTCCCTGTAGCGCTGAGCCCTAAAGCCCTCCCAGTGGGCTGACACCCAGAGACCACATGCTATCCACGGACGTCCCCACCCAAGGCCTTTCACAGACACACCCACCTCCGTAGCCCCTGACATTTACATTCCAAGTTCTTGTTCACATTTCTTCTAATTACCTGCCCCTTCCCCAGCAACACACACACACACACACGCACACACCCGCCAAAAGCCGGTCAAAAGCGGCTGGAAGAAGATGCCCTTCTTCAAGAAAGCCTGCCTTGGCTAACCACAACCACTCTCGTTTCTCTTCTACACTCAAGCTGCTGGCTCAGACATGCACCTAAGAGCTGGAAGTCACTTTCCCAGGAGGGGCCTGTCCTTACCCTCAGAACCCTCACTCCCCTTAAGGGAACCCAGGACACACTGTGACCAACTTACACTTGCTCATACAAAAGGCCACATACATGCACACGCCTAAGAAATCTGTGTCCACTCAGCAGTGGCTGGTACAGAGGCCTGTTTTTTCCTCACCTTGGGCCGCCGAGTTGTAGTCTGGACAGGCAACAGGAGCCAGAGGAGGAGTAGTCAGGGAAGAAAGGGTAATGGCAGAAAGACAGACAGCAGAAGGGACAGCAATGAGAGCAGAAGCAGCAGACACGAGGCTCCAGTCAGCAGTCCCTCCCTCCTCCCCAACCCGGCCCTCCTTCCCGTGCCCTCCTTCCCGTGAGTCACCTTGATCCTACTCCAGGATGGAACTCCTATTTCCCACTGGCTCCTTCTCCCACTTCTGTCCTACCCTTGTAGGCCTCACCCCTTCGGACACCCTGGAAATGATGTCCCCGTCTCCCAGGCTGAGCCACAGGAGACCAAAGCCAGCAGCTGGTAGAGAGGGTCTCCAGAGGCCAGAGAGGAGTCCTCCCACAACCACCTCTCCCACTCCAGCCCAGAGCCCCGCCCATCCACCACTCCCAAGGACTTTCCCAGGTCAGCCCCTTCCTTAGAGTGCTAGATTCCACACAGGACTCCTGAGAAATACCACGTGACAAGAATGATGATACAAGCCTAGCAGTGATATGAAACCAGCTAGGGGAGATCAGGTCCCCCAGGGAGCACAGTGAGGCCATATGCCCCACCCCCACGCGCTTCCCCAGGACCAGTTCCTGCAGCAGTCCCCATCCCCATGGCAGAGGGCTCAGGTGTCACAACCATGAATACTGCATTAGCCAGAAGCCCAGAGCTCAGCACAGTGACCCCACCCGGCTGCAAGAAAGGAGGTGGGGGCAGGCAGCAGCATAGGAAACTACTGCCCTACACCAGATCGGAGATCAGCCACCCTGGACTATTGCAAAGTGATAAACAGATGATTAACTCCAACTCCCAAACAGTATTCTTGATACCCAGGGGCTCAGAGCTCTGGCAAACACAAGACTTGGCCTGGGCCCTTCTAGGTCTCCCAGGGAGACCAATCCCCACCTCTACTACCCTGGGCTAAGCCTCCATAACTATGTGTCACACACTGTTCTAGAGAAAGCCCTCGATACGGACCCCAGTCGGGGAGGGATGCTAGTATTGCGACCAAGTGTCATTCTAGCAAAGGTTGAGTGAGGTAGGCTTGTTAGAGGCACAAAGACATCTGGACCTGCTTCTCCAGATTCTCTCCTAGGAAACACATCCAGAGCCAGTTTGCAGCAAAAGCTGCCTGAAGCTCAAGCTGGTGAGGCCACTGGGTACAAGGCCTAAAACAGAGATTCAGAGCCAAGAACAGGAAGGCTAGGGAGCAAACGCCCAGGGTGTGGGGCATGGCAGTGACACACACTCTCCCTGCCCCCCGCCTTCATCCCCATCCTCGTCCCCCAACCAGATAGAGCAAGTTGAGCAGCCCCCACCCCCACCCCAGCGCCCGCTGCCACCATCACGCTGGCAACCTGGCAGCAGGACCAGAGCAAGCAAGAGTACCTTTCGGGCTGTCGGTGCCTGTCTCATCATTGCAGAAAACCAAAGAAAGCCAGGAGAGGAAAGAGGAGCAAGGACAGGCCAAGGGAGGGAGGGAAAGAGACCGAACAGAGGGAAAGGCGGCGGAGACAGGAGATTAGTGTATCAAATCCCAACAATGCAGCCTCAGCTTCCCGGCCCGGCAGCTCCCCAGCTGGCGAACGGCTGCAGCTCCGATGCAGAAGCCCCCACCGCTGCACGGTGGGGTTGGCCAGGCTCCGGCAGGCACCGGAGAGGCACTGGGGAGGCCCCCGGCCTAGTTCGCCAGCTTAGGCTGACGGCAGCCTCAGTGGCCGCCGCACCAGCTCCACCTGACGTCATGCACCCACCCTCCTCTGCTCCGCGAGGGGTGGAGCCACTGCTCCTCAGTCACCTAGCAACCACCAGGCTCTGATGGCTCCTCCTCCTCCTCCTGACTGGACAAAGTCCTCTGCTAAGCCCGCCCTGCTTCCTCCTCCAAAGAACAGGTTCTGGCTGGCTCCTCCCTCTCCCGCATCCCCAAGGATTTGCTCAAAGAAATTGGGCTGGGGGCTGTCCCATTTCTGTAATGACCTCTCTGGAACCAGGGTATCACTGCACAGGGACATGGGACCTCACTGCTTCACCAGGCCTCTCTCATGCTCACACTCCCCTCAGTCTACAACCCGGTCAACTCTACTTCTGTCTCTTATACACACTGATGATACCCTGCTGGTGGCTCATCAGGCGCGCACACACCCAGCACTCCTGCATCGGCTCTGTGGGGCACACTAAGAAACCCGGAGAACATTCCATCTGGGCAGTAGCAGCTCTAATGACAGCATCTGGCTCCCTTCCCAACTCTCCCTGGGTTGTGGGCAGGTTAGAGCCCGCCTCTACAGAGCTTCCAGAAAGGACTGGGCACCTTCCAGAGACATCTGGGTCCCTCTTCCCCCCTGCCCCTCAAAGTCCCTTCTTTTGTTCTGCGCTAGCTCCCTGTTTCCTGTGTTAAGTGATGCTCTGCGAGAGCAGCACTGGAGAGAAAGAACCAGGGAAGGACTCGACAACTTGACCGTAAGCCCAGGAGGTGCTGCACCCCAAGCCCAGGAGGTGCTGCACACCAGCGCAGGCAGCCTACTAGGCTTTGCCACACTTCCCTAGTCAGCCGGATCTGGGCACAGCTCACATCCCACCCATGGTCAGATCAGACTGCAGCCAGAACCCCTCCATAGACAGTAGACTGCAGGTCCATGCTCTTCTCTATTTGGGGTCTGATGCAGGATGGGAGCCCCAACCAGGAGCCAATAATCAAGGGAAGAAGCCAAGTTCCTGGAATGGGCCCAGCGTCCTTTAGAGAATTATCTTCCTTCGTATACCCCCATCCCCTCCCAAGCCAGGGCCCCAGAGCAAGGACCATCATGTCGTCTCTTCCAAGGCAAGACTCCAAAGTGAGGACCCACCACCAACCAGAAATCAAAATAGAGAAGTTTCACTCTCCCCTCCCACTGCCCCAGTCTAACAGCTCTCCATGCAGACTCAGAAGGTCCTGACACAGACGGGTAACACAGAAATCACAGAACTTCATACACACAGCACAGCACACACAGGCCAGACAGGCACATGCAGGTCGGAGGTGGCTCGGGCACAGCCCGAAGGCATGAGCTGGTGTGAGGAAGTGGGCATGGCAGCAACTTCAGACTGAAAGAGTCTCAGGGGTGGCAGCCCCACTCCACCGATGGCTGATGGAAGGCTGTAAGGTGCGGGAGTCAGGCCCCGGGCACAACACCAGAGGAAGGAAGAGGCGGGGAAAGAAGGACGGAGCAGAGCAAAGGTGTGCATTCCGGCCACAGCACCAGAAGCAGGCCCCACTCAGGCTCTCAACTTAGCACTGCTCTTCCTGTGCTCGGCTCCCTGACCTCCCACCTACTTAGCTAACCTCCTCACCTCCACACCCCCAGTCTCTCCTCCCACTGACCCTAAGTTCAGGCTAAGTGAGAATCCACTGTAACCCAGTCAATGCTCTCTTCCATGCTGCTCTATTTACAGTCAAATGCTTGGAGTCTCTGACTAGAAGTCCCGAGGCGATGGGCAGAGTGTGAGGAGGAGTGGGGATCGTCCCTAACACGATCTGGGCCTGGACACCCCTCAAAGGAACTCTGAAAGCCAAGGCTGCCATTTCCTCTGGCCATCCCAGCCCCAAGGTCACACATACATGCATGAAGCAGCCCAAGGACATGCAAGACCGCTGGGGAGGGGGCTCATGGCCCTCACCCACCCAGGCACAAATAGTAAACACACCACCTTCTTAGGCTTCAGTCCCCGCTGCATGAGGAGTTGGAAAGGGCAGAGTTAGAGAACAGACTTAAACAACACACTGTGGTAGCTGGTCAGACATCTTGGGTGTAGGTATTAAGACCAACAGGCGAACACCGGTATGGGAGGAGCAGGTCACTGTCAAGGCCAGGGTAAGTGAGATGAGGCCTCCCTCAAGATCAGCTTCCAGGAGGTCCACACCCTGCCCAGAGGAGCTGGAGAGCTGGGAGCCCCACCTCACACACCCTGTGCAGAGCAGCGGAGGGGAGCTGCAGTGGGCCCTCTACATACAACCTGAAAAGATGGCAGAGGGCCCAGCTCCTTTCCACTTACTTGTGAACCAGAGAGCACCTTCCTCCTCCAGTTTTCACCTTACCCCCTACCCTACATCCATCAGATGACGGCAGCCTCAGGTACCAAAAGGTAGGAAGTTGGCAACAACACTGCTAGGGGCAGACCGGTCCTCCCTTTCACCCCCAGCCTCAGTTCCAACAGACCCAGAGCTTCTGGGCGTTGGTAGCTTTTCCCTGCTAGCACCTTTACACCTAAAGCGGCAACTCACACCCAGAAAAGTTTCCTTCTCAGGGAGGACGGAGCCTGGAAAGGCTAACTCAGTTCACTGCCTCGGGCGGAAGCAGCAGACAAGTAAGACCTAGCATGGGCCTCCCTCCTTTCTCTTCTCCCTCTGTCCTCCATGACTCCCCACTGCCATCCCTGACCACTTACCAGTTTGCTGGTCTTTGGATTTGAGTCAGCTCCCTCTGTAGAATGCAAACAGAAACAAAGCATGCGTTTGTGTGGAGGGACAGGAGCAGAGGACGTCATGGCAGGGTAGGCAAGACGTAACAACAACATATGGTGGTGACAGAAAGTCTCAGGATGCACTGCGGCCCCCTGTTCTGGGGAGAAGTCCTGGGGACTCCTGCGTGTGAGGGGGGAACTTAAGTGGGTGGTTGTTACCTCTTCTGAGGACCTTTGAGGCAGAGGAATCAGGTGTCTCTGGTGAAGTAGTATCCGCTCCATCTTCAAATACCTGGATCTGAGGCCACAGAATAGACTCAGTATAGCTAGATCAAGGCTGGATGTAATACGGGCCCCTCTTCAGGCCCTAAGCAAGCCTAGAATACAGGGCAGATTCCCTAAGCATAGCTCTCGATCTTCCCTCCCTCGTTACCTCCCACTCTCCCAACCAGAGACTCAGGCTCATGCCCAGGAAAAGAGAACACCAACACACCAGCTGCACATGCAACAGCACGTGTATACACACACACACACACACACACACACACACACACACACACACACACACACACAGCAGGAAGTGCGTACCTGGGATTGGCGCACAAAGATGCCATGTCCTTCATCGCAAGTGAAGTACTTCCTGCCTTGGACGGTTCCATCATTCTTGCCTTTTGCTTCATCCAGGATCACACCTACCCATTTGCCAGTAGCAAAGAGTGTGGCTCCAACATAGGC
Source organism: Ovis aries (assembly GCF_016772045.2). Lineage (NCBI taxonomy): Eukaryota > Metazoa > Chordata > Mammalia > Artiodactyla > Bovidae > Ovis > Ovis aries. The sequence goes on from NC_056056.1 coordinate 96,243,802, forward strand.
CACGGTGCCACGGTGGCCTTTTCCAATCACCTCCACACGGGAGCCCACTCGCAGGGGCCGGGCACTTGCCTCAGCACTCATTCTGCTGCCACTGGGAGTCTGAAAGACACACGCAAACATACACAGTTAAGAGCCTCAGGTTCAGGGTGTCATCCTAATATAAAAGAGAGGCCCCAGTCAGCATCCTGGCCTGAAAAAGGACCAGAATTCACTTGCCTGAACCTCATTCTCAAATTAGAGTGCCCCCCGCCAACACCTACCAAATTTATTTTGGAAAAATGTCAGTGTTATGTTATAAAACTTCTTCAAACTCCCCTGGAATCTGTGAGAATTTTTAGGGGTTTATATTTAACTTTAATAAATCAGAATTCATTGATAGATCTGTGAATGTCACTCCACATGGCTACTTTCTCAGGAGCACTGTCCCCTAGGAGGGGAATGAAGCTCAAGCGAGTTAACTGTTTACAGTGGTTCCCCACAACCCAGTGCCTGACATAGAAGCCGGAGCTGGGAAGATGGGTGAGCCAGTGAGTGTTCGCGCAGAGCCCAGCTCCCCTCCCTGCCTCTGCCTGTCCTCCCTGAGGCTCACACGGCTCTCTCAGGCCTCTCCCTTTCAGCGGCACACAACTGGGCCTCCTCTACAACCTGACCCCACCCCCCACCATGACACCCTGAGATGCCTCACCAAGCCCATTCAACCACTTAACTCCCTTCTTCCAGGCCTCAGCCCTGGTCAATTGACTCCATCTATAAGCTTTGGAGATCCTTCACTCATGCTATCTTGCTACAAATAAATAAATATATAAAGGCTAGGCCAATCTGGTATCTCAGATCTGTCCTGCAAACTGTCCCCCGACTCTGCCTAGTGGCCCAAATGAATAGGCAAGCCAAGGGAATAGACTAAACATTGTCCTTGGGAAGCTCTCGGCTTCTGACATACTCGTGATGACAAGACATGAAATTAGGTCCCAAATAGGCCCATGGCTTAGAAGAAAATCACACCTAAGCCATTTTTAGCAACAGCAGCTCCATGAACCAGGGGCCTCGCAACAGAGAATGAGGCATGAAGAAGTGACAGCATGGACCTGAAGACCTCACAGGGCTCCCTTCTGATGCTCCCGCTTGGCTTCCTAAGGAAGCTCTGCCAGAGCCAGTCACTGCCCAACTCTCTTCCCCAAAGAACTCATCCAAGAAGGCGAGGATGCCATTCCCAGGGGCTATGAGAGGCCAAATCATACCTGGGACAGTTGAGCAGCTCTCATGGACCTGACAATAAAAGGAGCTAACAGGCACATCAGGGCTGGCCCCAAAGTCAGAGACTGTCACCACCGTCCTAACCCTAATAAACCTCAGGACCAGGTGGACACACAGTGGCTACAGAGCCAATCTGAGCCAGAAGAGCAAGAAAGCAAGCAACAAACAATAAAGGCCATTCCAACCCACCAACCCCATTTGAAATCCCCAGGACAAGTCCGGCCCCCTCAGGAACCTCTGGCCTGTGGTCCAGCTAGAGTCAAAGGTCAGGCCTCACCAGTACCCACAAAGGGCCCAACTCTGGGAAGGGACGCCTATGCTGTCTAACCCCATCAGGGCTGTGAGTGGCCCCGGCCGAGTCCAGCTTTGTCTCCCAGCCCCCACAGCACTGTCCACAGGCACCAGGCCTTCTCCAGCAGCCCTCCCATGGCCATCCCAGATCAGGGCCACTTACCCGGCTGTACACGTGCCTCTTGCTCTGGGCCATGTTGCTCACTCGGCCTCCACCCCCACCCCCAGCTGACCAAAGACAGAGAGAAAAGGCAGAGACCTAGGCAGGAGGGCTAGGGCTCCAGGCCCTCATGGACAAACACAGAAGCCGGCAGGCGTGGCCCTCCCCCGTCCATGGACCTCACTGGGTGGCCTACTGGGGTAGGGGAGGGAATGGAGAAAGGGGCTGAGGAGCAAGTCCCCTCTGCTGCTGGAGGATTCCTGAACCCAGAGACACCGAATCCTGCTTGCCAGCTGATGAGTCTCACTCTGCGCTAGTGCTGCTCTAGACTTGTCAGGAACCGAGCTAGCCTCTGGGTCCTAGTGCCCCCCTGCTGCACCTGGGCCAGTCCAGACAGACAGCGAGGAGGCGACGAGGGCCCACGCCACAGACTCTCAACGCTCACCTCTAGAGGACACTGTCCTACGCTGGGAGCACAGCCCTGATGACTCTCCTGGTCTGCACCCCCTCACCCTCTGCCACCCGCCCACCCCCACGATGTTAGAGGGCAGCAGCCCTGCCAGCTTCAAGTGACACTTCCAAACAATCAGCTGCCAGGGCCTCTCCCAGCCAGAAGGGTCTCTCAGCCCCTTCTGATGCTCTTCCTTCTCCCTCTCCTTTCTAAACTTGGGAGCCCGGTTCAAACCCACGTGATCAGGGTTTAAATTTCAATCTCACCCTGGGCCAGAGCAGCCAGGCCCATGCCCAATATATAGCAAAGGAAAAGCAGCAATAGAGGCAACTCCACACACACAGACACACACACAGAGACACACACACAGACACACACACAGACACACAGACACACACACAGACACACACACACAGACACACACAGAGACACACACAGACACACACACAGACACACACAGAGACACACACACAGACACACACAGAGACACACACAGACACACACACACAGACACACACACAGACACACACACAGAGACACACACAGAGACACACACAGACACACACACAGACACACAGAGACACACACACAGAGACACACACAGAGACACACACAGAGACACACACAGAGACACACACACACACAGACACACACACAGAGACACACACACACACACACAGACACACACACAGCAAAGCAAGTCAAGTACTCCAGCTTCCCCCAAATTGGCAAAGGTTGCCATGCCCCTAAGTAGCCAACGAGACTGTCCTAGGGTCTGACCTATGGCTCCCCCAGGTCAGTATGCATGTAGGGCCTCTGGGCCGAGAGCTACCTGTCTTGTCCATGCTGGGCTTCACTGGCCGAACAGGGTCTTCCTCAATTCCACTTTCTAAGGAAAACCAGATAGCCTAATAGTAGAATGACAGCCAACAGCCAGATATAGGGCCCCTAAAACACCTCTCCACATCTCCAATGCTGGTCAGACCCCCTAGGAAACCATTTATCTCTCCTGCAACATATCCATGCTGCCCCCTCCTTTCCCTATTCACCATTACGCAGGGCCACGCAGCTCCTTGCAAACTGGACTTCTGCATGTTCAGAGCACCTTACAGTCTACAGAGCACCTTAAAAAACACTCGTTAGTACTGTGGTTAACAGTACCAGTTCTAGACTCAAGACTGCTTACATTCAATTCATGGCTTCACCATTTGATAGCTACAAAAACTTGGTCCAGCTGCTTAACATCTTTGCGCCTCAATCTGCTCATTTGTCAACCGCGGGCAGAGAACATCTCAGAGCTGCTGTGAGGATTAGCTGAGACAATCCATGTATGACATTTAGGACAGCGCCTGGTATTCAGTGAGTACTCAACAAAAGTTAGCTAATAACAAAAGTTATCATCAAATCCGGACATCAAAATAACCCCACAGAGAGGCAGGCTAGGAACAACACTGACAAGAAGCTGGGGCTCGGAGAACTGAGTGACTTCTCTGAAGTGACACAGAAGACAAGGAGAGGAGCCAAAACTGTAGCCAAAGCCTGAATCAGAACCATGTGCACTGTTACCCTCTGTTACCACACATAGTTCTAGGCCTCCAAAACACGCTCTTCCTCTGGACCACATGACCTTCCAAGATTCAGAGGAGCACACATCTGAGGACACCACAGAGCTCCCCAGCAACACAAGTCTATACACTCATCTAACTTCTCGGATGCTGCTTCTTCTATAAAGGGAGACTGTCACCTGGCATATCTACATTAATACTCAAATACGATAAAGCATATAGAAGTGCTCTATAAAAAGTGCAAAAGCTCGACAGGTCTTAAATGTCTAGGCTATACATATTATAAGGAACCTCAGAGAGGAGCAAGGTGAGCTAGAAAGAACAGGGGTACTTGATTATGCCTTATATGAGGGGTTTTTGCGGGGCGGGGGCTGGAACATGTGGAAAGGAAAGGCCTACAAACATAATTTGTGACGACAGCATGAGTAGACAAAGGATAATTCTGCTTGAGTGGGGAAGATTAAGGATGCCTAGCTTGGCTGAAATAAAGAATTCTAGATGAGTTCTCCTATCAAACTGTAAGCCTGTTAAGGCAGACTCCACAATGTTTCCTCTTTATGATTCCGTCGCTCTTGGCACTCGGTGTCAAATATTACTGAAAGAACTAACACTGATGTTGAGATGTATTAGAAGGTAAATATGGATAGATTTGGGAGTTTAACAACAGGTAGAGATAGATGAATTGGATCCAATAGCAACAGGAAGCCAGACTCTTCCCGAACAGGAGACTGGCATAGTGAAAACTGTTTTAGGAACGTCAAACAGGTGGCAGACAGAGGGATGGGGCTGAGGCATAGCAACTTGATAAAGACAGGGATGACAGCAAGGACGCTAACGGCAATAATGAGCAAGGGCGGTAGGAGGTCTGAACTAGGCTCATAAGAGAAAAAGAAAGGGAAGAAGAAATGGACCAACTCAGAGACACTACCTAAAAAACACACCAACTCTGAGAAGGAACTACAATAGATCAAACATGCGGAAAGCAGCAGCAAGCAGGCCTGTATGGGCTCTGGAGATGGACAGATCTGGGAACAGCTTTGGTCTCCCATTTCCTCACCGGTATCACTCTAGGTAACATATTTTCGGAGCCCTCGTTACCTTATCTGAAAAAAGGGGGGAAATAATACTTATCTCACAGGGATGCTGTGAAGATTAACTAAGACAGAAGTAAAGCACTTAGCACAGCGCTTAGCACAGAATATGTGTTCAACAAACTGCAGACACTGTCTTCATCACCACTGAGAGGGTTCATCAATGGCAACTGCACACAGTAGGAACTCAGATGTTGCACAAATAAGTGGATGGACAGATGAGTGCATGGATAAGTAAAGGAATGAATAAACCTGGGATTTCTCAAGCAGGAGCAATGAGAATGATGGTAACAGAGTTGAGAAGGGAAACCGAACATGTTAAGAGAGAGGAAATAAGTCACGAGGTCTTCTCAGGGCAAATTTAACTGTGACCACTAACATATGAATTTCACGATCTCCTTCCAACACGAACCTGTGATGAAGACAACACGGGTTCCATTATTTCCGTTTTACAAGTCTCAAAAGTCAAACAACTCATCTAAGTCTCATAGCCACTGGGGCACATTTGACTAGCTGGAAACAGCAACCCACTCCAGTATTCTTGCCTGGCAAATCCCACGGACAGAGCAGCCTGGCGGCTACAGTTCATGGGGTCGCAGAGAGTCAGACACGACTGAAGCAACTAAACAACAACAGGTAGGTGATCCTTCAACAGAATCTTTGGGACCCGTCCCAAGTCACACAGAACAATTATAAGTTATGTGTTACCCCAACCAGAAGACAGATACTCCCTGGATTTCTAATCCATCTTCCTTCCCAATGACATTAAAAATTGCTTAAAAAAAAAAAAGTAGGAAAACGGGAAGAGATGAGGGACACAAATCTAAGTCTGATAAACAGGTTACCAGTGGACTTGGTGAACATTTCAGAAATGGCAGGAAAAGAAGCAGACTGTTGGGAATTAAGGAGGAACTGGTAAGGAGGAAGAGTCTGTACCATTTCCACCTTGCTTTTTACTGGTATACCAGTATCCTTTGAGCCCCTGACCTCTTCTTGTCTCACCTTACCAAACCTTGATCCTGGGCTAACCCAATCGTTTGCTTTCTCTGATTCCACCTATAGAGGTCTGAAATTCAGGCAGTCTGACAGCAGGGTCCACACACTTGAACTGAACTGCATTAGGCACTGGGTATTTTGATTTGGTTGCAAAGAGATAAAATGAAACATAAAGGTAATCAGCAAGATATGATTTTCTTAAAACCAGGGTGCAGTTGCACATCTCTAAAAGCACTAGTGGGGGAGGGATACATGTGGATAGAAGTCCCTCAAGAGTCAGGAAAGGAGAGGGGAACAGAAGCCTGGGGACTGGAAGCTTGGAAGGCTGGATTCCTGATATACCCAGAAAGAAGATACACGGAGCCTTCTGTTCCTGCCTTGTAAATCTCAGAGACAGGACCTAGACCCTAAACAGACTTTTTTTTTCAACCTCTCCAAGCTCTTCATTTATCCCCAGAAATTTCTGTAGCCCTCTCCCAAACTGAAAACAGGTCTACTCCCTCCCAGGATATTCCCCTCTAGGAATACCCAGTGACCGCCAGACCCGCTTCCAAAGGGCCCAGACTGCCAGCAAGGAAAGCTACACAATACACCTCACTTATCCTCAAGAAAGGCGCTTTTGCAGGAAGGCGACAGGCACTTGAGTGCAGCCCTCCCAGAGCTGGTGGGAGTCCTACTTAACAGACTATTCAAAGTTCCTGCTGCTTCCTCCCCTCGATCAATCAACAAGCCCCTGGCACTAGGACCCTGCGGACAGGGAACCCTGAGCCTGCGCTGTAGAGAGAGAGATGCACCATTTCACAACTTCAGCAAAACCCAAAGCAGCCAGCAAAGCCACAGCCACCTCGGCTATGCTTGGCTCTGCCTTTTGGGCAGCTCACCAGCCACTCCCCAGAAGCAGAGCATTCTGTCCTTTCTCTTTTTAAACCCACGTCATCAACTGATCATAACGGAAATCAATCCCCTCAAGTCACCAAGCAAAGGCGTATCCATGGCAACCTCAAGAGGAAGGACACAGAAATGATGCTCCAGTGGCTGCAGCAGGAAAAGGTAAGTCCATTCTCTTCCATCCATGCCATCTCATCATTCTCTTTCACTCAGGTCAGGTATGCACCTTACCGACAAATTCTATCACACCAATGGGGAAAACACCAAAGCTGAGTGTTAATAATGTATGTTATTATGAAAGGTTATAGATCTGCCTAGTCCCATAACTGACGGAAAAAAATTTTTTCTGGCTGACTGAGACAGATCTCTTTTCTTATTCACCATCTCAAGTGACACAGTGTCAGCCTGCAATACGTAACAAATCGTTACAGTCACTTGTCCTTCTAGTCAGGCTGCTGGGAAGTCACATCAGGATTTCAGAATTCCATATGTAGTTGCAAAAAGATAGCAGCAACACTGACCCCACCACCCTGCCCACCCATCCACTATCATACCCACAGACCTGCCTGGTAAGGCTCCCTCCTTATCAGCCCTAAACTCCAGCCCCTCAAGACCAGAAGCTGGGACTTGGGAGTAAATTTCTGCCTTTCTCTGATGCCTCAGAGAAGGCATGGCATTTCTGCAGAAGTAAGAGATTCATCAAACATAAATACTACTGTTCCATGCCTCAATTTCTTCTTCTGTAAAACACAGGTAATAACAAAACTTTTCTAACAAGGCTGAAAAGCACTTATAAGAGTGTCTGGTAGGACACACTGAATAAATGACAGCCATAATTATTACGAAGAAGAGGAAAAGAGAGACCTCGGTGCAGGATTCAAGTTCAGAGGGTATGCAACGTTCTTGGAGCGCCCTTGAGTCTGCTCTCTTTCCCTCTCCTCTCTGGACAGTCATTTCAAGCCTTCCCTTGCCACTCTCAAGTCCCTGTTCCTATCTGAGCCCACACCAGAACCCCTCCCCCAACAGACAACCTTGCTGAGAAAGGAAACGGACCCTATTTGCAAATTTAGATGTGTCCATCATTGCCTCTTTCTTCCTACATTCTTCCCCTTTTTTCAGTCATTCCTCTTCAAAAGAAATGATGTCTTCTCTTCAGAGGCAACCCTCCACCCTCCTCTGCGACCATCTTTTCCGTTGTACCTTCAAATGCGACCTCTCATCAGATAACCCATGCTCGAGACTTCCAGAAAAACCTGACGCTTGTTTCTGCTACTCCTCCACAAGCTGCCACCATCTTCCTTTCTTCCTTCCTTGCCAAACTACTCAAGTACACCCTCCTTATCCTCACTTTCCATCCACTCTTCAATTCACTTGCCTCCTGTCCTTACGACTCCACTACAGCTGCGCACACTAACAAAACATAAGAGTCCTGGTAACCACAACCTCTTAACTGCCCAAGCTCCACGTACATTTTCCAAGCTCATCCTCCTCGACCTCCCTGTAGCAACAGAGGCTGCTGATTCTCCTCCTGCAACTTTTTCCTCTGTGGCTCCCTGGACAACATTCTCTTACCTTGCCCACTAAGCCTTGTCATTCCCTCTATCATCTTCAGCCTTCTGCAAGCGTGACTGGGATCATCCATTTCAACGGCATCATGCACCACCCCAAGGCACAAACTCTCTTCTGAACTCCAGACCCACATTTCCACCCATCTGCTAAGCGCCACAGACCCCCAAATTCAACGGGACCCAAAACACGTGGAATCTTCCCCCAGAAAATGTTCCTCTTCTATATTCTCCTTTTTACTGGTACCACCATCCATCCAGCATAGAAAACTGAGTCATCCTGGACAATTTCCTCTCTTGTTCTCAATTAATTAGTCATTACATCAGGGAATCTCTGTCTCTACAATCTGATTCCTCCCCTTCTTCCCATCCTCACTAATCCTTAATTCAGCCCGAAGCCAAGCCCAGGTTATTACAAGATTCTCCTGATGTTCCTTATCCAGATCCTCCCCTTTCAGTCTATTTCCACAATTAGCTTCCCAAAATATAAGCGCATCACCTCCCTGCCTGAAAACCTCCAGAGACTTCCCTCCCACAAAAGTGCATCTTAGAGCAAAACTACAGACCATTAAAACCTGGCCTCATTATGAATCTAATCTCGTCAGTCACCCCTTCTTTGATTCCCAAATCCTCTTAGAAACTTGGATCCATCTCTTATGCTTCTGCAGATGTTGCAAACATCACCATGTCCTTTCTCTCTCTTCATCTTCAAGGCTCTACTTACTCATCACCTCTTTCCTGAAGATTCTCCTGATGTCTCCATATGGAGCTGTCATTCCCTTCTCTGCACTCACACAGATCTTTGGAAATATCTCTATTACAAGACCACATTTTCCTTACGATAGCAAAGTGAAGTGAAGTCGCTCAGTCGTGTCCAACTCTTAGCGACCCCGTGGACTGTAGTCCACCAGGCTCCTCCGTCCATGGGATTCTCCAGGCAAGAATACTGGGTTGCCATTTCCTTCTCCAGGGGATCTTCCCGACCTAGGGATCAAACCCAGGTCTCCCGCATTACAGGCAGATGCTTTAACCTCTGAGCCACCAGGGAAGCTTCCTTACAGTACTGTCTTCCTTATCCCATCATGAATTCCTCCAGGGCAGTTTTTAATCATCTCAGTTATCCTAAGCACTGAACAGAGAAGATACTCAATGCTGAATAGAAGCCTGTACCAACATCAGGCTCTAGGGATATAAGTTGGCTCTGATAGGTTTCCCAGAGACACCATGGGGGAAATACAACATACACCCCAGCAAAGGTAGCTCTTTCTTCTCCAGTTAGGAGCCTAAAAACTAAAACTGCAGGGACAGCTCCAGTTCCTATGGAATTCAGTACTGGCAAAAAATCTCAATTTCATATGCTTCTAAGGTAAAAGGACAGAGAAAGAAAGACCCCTAGGCTCCAGAGGAAGTGTAGACCTGGGAAAATAGCTTTCGTAAGGTTTTAGGAGTGACAAGGATCCAGTCTCTGTTTCCTTGAAACCCTCAGTGGATACGTCAGAGCTTAGGGAAGTCAGATTGGATAACCAATTTGTCAGCCAAGTACAACCAGTACAAGCTGGAACTTCGAAAGAAAAATTATATAAAACCACATCCAGAAACTTCAGGATGGCAAGGACCCTAAGATAGGCTTGAATCAGTCAACTGCTCAGCACTTACCTTCTCAAAGAACTGAATACCCAGTTCTCATTTCCCTCGGCATGGGACAGGTAACCCAAGCCACCACACACCACCTGCTATCTTTAAACAGGCTAAACCTAGGAATCCTCTACAATACCTTCTGACCTTTAACTCCAAAGAGCTGCTAACAATGTCAGATCTGTCAGAGTACAAGTTATGGCAGCTGTGAGTCATGTACTATGATATGCCCAGCCATTCTGACTCCTCCCTAACAACTTCGTTTCCTCTGCACTCATGCTCAGTCAGGCCCAACTTATCAGTTCTTTCTCAGTATCGTCTCCTGCATTCTTCCTTTCTCCTCCGCTACTACTGTCATCACTTTGCTCTGCCGTGTCATAGCTTTGAGAACCAAGACAAATCGTTTACCCTCTTTGGTGCCCCGTCTATAAAACAGGGTTACAGCTGCTCTGCCTACCTCCCAGGAAAGGCTGTCTGTGAAAAGTTCTGTAAAGTGTTACATAAATAGAAGGCATTCCTATTGTCACCATCCTAGGCCATCTTTACTGGTATGTGAAGCCTGTCTGGCTCCCTGCCTCTCTCCCTCCTCATTTCCAACCACATCATACACTACAGGAGGACTACTACACACTGTAAAATATCACTTTGCCCCAAATCTTTCAGCGACGTAACATTTCCTACTTGAGTCAAACCGTTCTGGATCTGACCTATCTCCACACCACTGTCAAACGCTTAGGATGCTTCTCCTGGTTTTGTAAGCCCCACTCGTCCTTCAAAGTCCTGCTACAGCTCTACTACCCTCCACGCAGGAGGATGAGATTTAAGAGACAGGAATCTGAAACAATGCCAGGGAGGAATAAAGAACAATTCAGTTTGGGGAAAACATGGTAGAAACACGGTCATCTCACACTTTAAGAATCTTTTTTTTCTTTTGGCTGTGCCACACAGCTTGTGGGATCTTAGTTCCCTGAGCAGGAATTGAATCTGACACTTGGCAGTGAAAGAACTGTCCTAACCACTGGACTGCCAGGGAATTCCCAAGACTCATCTTTTAAAGAGGAATTATATTTTTCACTTCTCTGATTCTAAAAGATAAGCTAGGGATCAACAAGATGGAAGTTATAGAGATGTATTTTAGCAACATGAAAAACTTCCCTATTAAGCTATCTAGTGATGAAATGGGATGCCTTACATTCAGTAAATTCCCCATTACTAGAAATGTTCAAGCCCAAACTGGCCATTGGGCAAGAATATTTTAGAAGGAATTCAACTATCACAAGATTTGAAAGAAACAGTAGCGCTCTTCTAGTCCAGTCTCCTATTTTATAGGCTTGGACAGGGGAAGAGATTATTCAAGGCAGCGCAGCTTGTTCTGGAAGGCAAGGAATAGAACATGGTCTCTTTCAACCCAGAGACTTACACCCTTGTGCTCAAAGTGTATGTGGTCCACGGACCATCAGCATCACCTAAGAACTTGTTTAAAATGTAGAACCAACCAAAGCATGTACTTTAAACAAGACCCCTAGGTGTATGCACCATTCAAATTCGAAAAGCACTGACCTAAACTACCCCTTCCAAATCTTGAGTTTCCAATTCTGGAACTCCATTTTCCAAACTGTCTTATATGCTAAAGAGGCAATACCCAAGAAAAATAGTATTTTCCACCCGAATTTGGGAAACTGCATACTATACTTCCAGTGGGAAATTCTTGGTAAAAATACTATTAGCACATTGAAAGCTGAAGTTTCTAAACATGCACGTGCTCCGTGCTAAGTTCCTTCAGTTAAGTCAGACTCTTTTGTGACCCCACAGACTACAGACTGCCAGGCTCCTCTGTCCATGCGATTCTCCAGGCAAGAATACTGGAGTGGGTTGCCATGCCCTCCTCCACAGGATCTTCCCCACCCAAGGATAGAACCTGTCTCCAGCGTTGGCACGGGAGTTCTTTACCACTAGCGCCACCTGGGAAGAGAAACTTGAACCATGAAGTTTCTAAACATATTTGAGCACAAAAAGCCTTTTGGGAAAAAAGTTGTCATTTACTACTATCGTTAACATCCCCGTGCCTTGGGCTTCGGCCGTAGCCTAGGTAAAGGACGTCAACCTTCACCTCATTGTTCCCTGACCCTCAGTGCCTTAAGCATACTGGACTGGCAAGGGGTCAGGATGAGCTTGCTGGTCTCCAAACTGGAACAAAAGACGGTACATTTCTAAATCACCACCTCTTGAAAAACAGCGGAGCTCCTCATCTGTGTGATTTAGAGTGGGGGATGCGCAACATGACTGCTCAAGAGTCACCCTGCCAGTTAAGGCGGACCCCAGGAATGGGAGACAGACACACCAAACGCATATCGGCCTCCAGCTTTAGTCCTCTTTTTTCTTTTTTCTGTTTGACACAACTTTTCAACCATGTGCCCCACTGGAAACCTGTCGCTTGGAATAGGTTCAGGAGTGCCTTGCACGTTCCCAGGAAAGGAGGGGAACCCCTGCAGTTCCGGAAGAATTGGGAGACGCAATCACTCTGGCCCCGCCAAGCTGAAGAGCTCAGGCGGGTCAGATCAGGCCAGACCCAGGCGGGTGCCCACCCCCACCGCGGCCCACCCCTGCCGACCCCTGCCCGGCACACCGGGCTCCCCGCCGCGCCCCTGGCGAGCGCCGAGCCCCCAGAACACAGCCAAGAGCCTTGCGAACACGGCGGGGGAGGAGGCAGTTGCCATGGTCGCCGCCTCCGTACCTGTACTGTCAGGGGCTCCGCGCCCGGCTCCGGGCCCCACTGGCGACCGACGCCCAAGCCTTAGCGGGGTCCCACCCCGCCCGCACGGGCTGCCCGCCGTGCCGCCAGACCCCTGTAGGCCCACTCCAGGACCTCTAGTCTCTGAGGCCCAGAGGCGTTCTGGGTCGGGGGGGACACGCTAGTCTTCCCCGAGGACCAGCCCGGGTTAAACCCTGCGCGCTGAGCGCAGCCGGGTGGACTTCGATCAGGCACAAAGCTGGACACCTGGAGCGAAATTTGCGCGTGCGTACTGTACGGGAAGCCGATTAGGACCGCGGGGGAGAGGCGCGCGGTGGCCGGCGCCCTCTGCCGGCAGAGGGTAGACGGCGTAGAGAAGGCCTGGACGACTCTTGTGTGGTCAAAGCTCCCACACTCGCTGCGCTTTTGCGTGCTAGGCTATTAATTAAAACAATAGTGGTAAATATAAAATAATGAAAATGTACATAATGGACTTTGGTAGTTTTTAATTAAAAAAACACTTGGGCTGGAGTCGGGGGGCTGTGGGGGCCGCAGCTGCCGGGCACTTCAGCTTCGCCACGGCTCGCAGGCACCTGGCGCGCTCCCGCCCGGCAGTCACGGCTCCCCAGACGAGTCCGCTCCGACGAGGGGCGCCGAAGAAAGAGCCCAAGAGGAGATCTGCGAGATTGTCAGCTAAATCGGCTCCTGCAAAAGTAGAAACGAAGCCGAAGAAGGCGGCAGGAAAGGATAAATCTTCAGACAAGTCAAATAAAAGGGGAAAAAAGGGAACAACGGCCGAAGTGGCTAACCGAGAGACTAAAAGGAGAGCCCAGCCTTTGATGAAGCAGAAGCCAAGTCTGATTAATATCACACCCTATCTGCCTCCCTTCTTGTACAATCCAGACGATTATTTTTATCAACTATTTTGTAAACGCAAGTTTTTTGACAGCTCTAAAAACATTTTTTTAAAAGAATCCTCTCTCATTCCACTTTTTAAGTGTAAGTGCTTTTTTTTTTTTTTAAAAGAGGTGAAATCATTTGCTGGTTATTTTTTGGCTCAACCAGAAAATAGTGGGATATTGAATATGGGAGGTTTTGGTTGTCTTGGGTGTCAGTAACATTCCATAAATTGATAATGAGCTTTTATACTCTATAATATAAAGCACACTAAATGGCAGTTTGGAGTCAATTGTGCATTCAATGTGTTGGATACTATTACTTCTCTTCCCATGTTTTTGGTAGAATTGTATCCTATAACAAACCACTGCTTGATCTTGGCTCTCCTGGTCAGAACTTTGTGCCCTGTAGCATCTTTAGTCGTGGTGGTCCAGTTCTCCTAGTAACATTGTTAATGTGCTGTGAGCGATTGAAAATTTGAGTATGTAGTATGACATTAAATTGTGACTGGTGGAATTTCCAATATTGTACTGGATATCCTGTTAAGGAAAATTTGCCTCCAAATTTAAGCTGTAAAGTTCTAGGAAAACTATTCAGAAAAGAATCAAAACTACATGATTTTTTTAGATTTTTGGTATAAATGTTCAGAATTATGTACAAATTAAAATGTCTATGTACTGATCCTCAAAACAACCAATAAAATCTCAGTTATGAAAAAAAAAAAAACATTGGAAAGTACGAATTCCTTGACCCAATGAACCCACTTCTAATGATGCCAAAGAAATGAAAAAAAAAAAAAAAGAACAAGTGTTCAGACATCTTTGTACAAGGATCTTGGAAGAGTCAGGATCTGATAAACAATGGGTTCAATTCTGTTTACCCACTGTCTCAGTCTTTGAGTTGTTTACTTAACCTCTCCCAACCTCTGTTTCATCTTTCATAAAATGAGAATGTTAAGGATAGAACCTGCATTATTTGGTTGTTCGTAAGTTTGAGTGCACAGAAGGCAATGGCACCCCACTCCAGTACTCTTGTCTGGAAAATTCCATGGACAGAGGAGCCTGATAGGCTGCAGTCCATGGGGTCCCTGAGAGTTGGACACGACTCAGTGACTTTACTTTCACTTTTCACTTTCATGCACTGGAGAAGGAAATGGCAACCCACTGCAGTGTTCTTGCCTGGAGAATCCCAGGGACGGCGGAGCCTGGTGGACTGCCATCTATGGAGTCACACAGAGTCGGACATGACTGAAGTGAGTTAGCAGCAGTAGCAAGTTTGAGTGGATTCATGTAAAGAGCCTGAAATGTAACTATTGCAATATTATGTTTGTCTCAGTTAATCTCAGATTGAAAAACAACCTGAAAAATCCATAAAACTGTTGGTGGGGTGGAAGTGGGGGTGGTAAATGGTAGGAAAGATGAATCTCTCCACTACTGCCCCTCTTTTCCCCATTTCATCATCTAAGTATTTCTGGAGAGGACTCTCGAGAGTCCCTTGGACAGTGTGGAGATCAAACCAGTCAATTTTAAAGAAAATCAACCCTGAATATTCATTGGAAAGACTGATGCTGAAGCTGAAGCTCCAATACTTTGGCCACCTGATGTGAAGAGCTGAGTCATTGGAAAAGTCCCTGGTGCTGGAAAAGATTGAAGGCAGGAGGAGAAGGGGGTGGCAGAGGATGAGATGGTTGGATGGCATCATCAACTCAGTGGACATGAGTTTCAGCAAACTCCAGGAGATGGTGAAGGACAGGAAGCCTGGTGTGCTGCTGTCCATGGGGTCACAAAGAGTCAGACACGAATGAGCAGCAACAAGTATTTCTTGTTATTATTCTAAATAGCTAATGCACTAGTGTGATTCAAAACCTCACTGCAACCTCTCTCCCTATCCACTCCTTCCTCCTTGCACACTGTAGTTAACCCTTGGTGTCAGTTTCTCGCTCAGCAAATTGCTCAGCAAGTGGCTCAGTTTCTTACTCCTCCCACTTCTTATCCACAAGACAGCATACTATATACACTTGTACCTTACTGCTTCACTTAACAGTATATCCTGGAGACCTTTCTAAATCAGTAAATAGAGATCTTCCTCATTCATGTTTTGAGCTGCATAGTACTCTGTTGCATGGAAACGTAACTTGTTAACCATCCTCTTCTAGTGGGATAACAATTTTTGCTATTGCAAATGATGCTACAATGAATCACCTTGCACATATGACATTCCATATGTGAGCAGGTTAATCTGTAGGATACAGCTGGGCCAAATATTAAGTGTATCTATAAGTAGAAATGGTCTTTATCCCCTGCAGTTAAAGAGAAATGGTATAAAATATAAATTTAAAGGCTCAGTTAAGTTCAGTTGCTCAGTCGTATCCAACTCTTTGCGACCTCATGAATTGCAGCACACCAGGCCTCTGTCCATCACTAACCCTCAGAGTTCACTCAGACTCACGTCCATCGAGTCCGTGATGCCATCCAGCCATCTCATCCTCTGTCGTCCCCTTCTCCTCCTGCCCCCAATCCCTCCCAGCATCAGAGTCTTTTCCAATGAGTCAACTCTTCACATGAGGTGGCCAAAGTACTGGAGTGTCAGCTTCAGCATCATTCCTTCCAAAGAAATCCCAGGGCTGATCTCTTTCAGAATGGACTGGTTGGATCTCCTTGCAGTCCAAGGGACTCTCAAGAGTCTTCTCCAACACCACACTTCAAAAGCATCAATTCTTTGGTCCTCAGCTTTCTTCACAGTCCAACTCTCACATCCATACGTGACCACTGGAAAAACCATAGCCTTGACTAGACGCACCTTAGTCGGCAAAGTAATGTCTCTGCTTTTGAATATGCTATCTAGGTTGGTCATAACTGTTCTTCCAAGGAGTGTCTTTTAATTTCATGGCTGCAGTCACCATCTGCAGTGATTTTGGAGCCCAAAAAAATAAAGTCTGACATTGTTTCCACTGTTTCCCCATCTATTTCCCATGAAGTGATGGGACCAGATGCCATGATCTTCGTTTTCTGAATGTTGAGCTTAAAGCCAACTTTTTCACTCTCCTCTTTCACTTTCATCAAGAGGCTTTTTAGTTCTTCTTCACTTTCTGCCATAAGGGTGGTGTCATCTGCATATCTGAGGTGATTGATATTCCTCCCGGCAATCTTGATTCCAGCTTGTGTTTCTTCCAGTCCAGCATTTCTCATGATGTACTCTGCATAGAAGTTAAATAAGCAGGGTGACAATATACAGCCTTGACATACTCCTTTTCCTATTTGGAACCAGTCTGCTGTTCCATGTCCAGTTCTAACTGTTGCTTCCTGACCTGCATACAGATTTCTCAAGAGGCAGGTCAGGTGGTCTGTATTCCCATCTCTTTCAGAATTTTCTACAGTTTATTGTGATCCACAGTCAAAGGCTTTGGCATAGTCAATAAAGCAGAAATAGATGATTTTCTGGAACTCTCTTACTTTTTCGATGATCCAGCGGATGTTGGCAATTTGATCTCTGGTTCCTCTGCCTTTCCTAAAACCAGCTAACATCAGGAGGTTCACGGTTCATGTATTGCTGAAGCCTGGCTTGGAGAATTTTGAGCATTACTTTACTAGCGTGTGAGATGAGTGCAATTGTGTGGTAGTTTGAGCATTCTTTGGCCTTGCCTTTCTTTGGGATTGGAATGAAAACTGACCTTTTCCAGTACTGTGGCCACTGCTGAGTTTTCCAAATTTGCTGGCATATTGAGTGCAGCAGTTTCACAGCATCATCTTTCAGAATTTGTAATAGTTCAACTGGAATTCCATCACCTCCACTAGCTTTGTTCGTAGTGATGCTTTCTAAGGCGCACTTGACTTCACATTCTGGGATGTCTGGCTCCAGATGAGTGATCACACCATCATGATTATCTGGGTCGTGAAGATCTTTTTGTACAGTTCTGTGTATTCTTGCCACCTCTTCTTAATATCTTCTGCTTCTGTTAGGTCCATACCATTTCTGTCCTTTATCGAGCCCATCTTTGCATGAAATGTTCCCTTGGTATCTCTAGTTTTCTTGAAGAGATCTCTAGTCTTTCCCATTCTTTTGTTTTCCTCTATTTCTTTACATTGATCGCTGAGGAAGGCTTTCTTATCTCTTCTTGCTATTCTTTGGAACTCTGCATTCAGATGCTTATATCTTTCCTCTTCTCCTTTGCTTTTCACTTCTCTACTTTTCACAGCTATTTGGAAGGCCTCCTCAGACAGCCATTTTGCTTTTTTGCATTTCTTTTCCATGGGGATGGTCTCGATCCCTGTCTCCTGTGCAATGTCACGAATCTCCGTCCATAGTTCATCAGGCACTCTATCTGTGATCTAGTCCCTTAAATCTATTTCTCACTTCCAGTGTATAATCATAAGGGATTTGATTTGGGTCATACCTGAATGGTCTAGTGGTTTTCCCTACTTTCTTCAATTTAAGTCTGAATTTGGTAATAAGGAGTTCATGATCTGAGCCACAGTCAGCTCCTGATCTTGTTCTTGTTGACTGTATAGAGCTTCTCCATCTTTGGCTGCAAAGAATATAATCAATCTGATTTCGGTGTTGACCATCTGGTGATGTCCATGTGTAGAGTCTTCTCTTGTGTTGTTGGAAGAGGGTGTTTGCTATGACCAGTGCATTTTCTTGGCAAAACGCTATTAGTCTTTGCCCTGCTTCATTCCGCATTCCAAGGCCAAATTTGCCTGTTACTCCAGGTGTTTCTTGACTTCCTACTTTTGCATTCCAGTCCCCTATAATGAAAAGGACATCTTTTTTGGGTGTTAGTTCTACAAGAATCAGTGTACATGTATTTACTCTTGCCTGGAAAATCCCATGGACGGAGGAGCCTGGTAAGCTGTAATACATGGCGTCGCTAAGAGTCGGGCAGGACTGAGCGACTTCACTTTCATGCATTGGAGAAGGAAATGGCTACCCACTCCAGTATTCTTGGCTTGGAGAATCCAAGGGACGGGGAGCCTGATGGGCTGCCGTCTATGGGGTCGCACACAGTCGGACACGACTGAAGCAACTTAGCAGCAGCAGCAGCAAAACATACATAAAATTTACCATTTTAACTATTTTTAAGTGTACAGTTCAGTGGCACTAAGTACATCTACCTTATTTTGCAACTATCTCCAGTATCCATCTCTAGAATTTTCTCATCTTTCCATATGGAAACTGTATCCATTAGACAGTAATTCCCCTTTCCCCCCTCACCCTAGTCTCTGGTAACAAGGATTCTACTTTCTGTCTCTATAAATTTGACTTTTCTAAGTACTCCATATAAACAGAATCATACAATATTTTTCCTTTTGTGTCCGGCTAAGCGACCGGCGCACTAAGCGCAGGAGGCTGCGACCGGTGCACTAAGCAAGGCCAAGAGGAGCCACCCCGCGCCCGAGGCCAGGGGCGGCGGCCGGGAGGAGCCAGCACACGTCCAAGGAGCGGTGGCTGCATGGGCGCAGGAGGGCCTAGAGGAACTATCCCACGTTGAAGGTCAGGAAGGGTGGCGATGAGGAAATAACCCTCATCCAAGGTAAGGAGCAGCAGCTGCGCTTTGCTGGAGCAGCTGTGAAGAGATACCCCATGCCTAAGGTAAGAGAAACCCAAGATGGTAAGTGTTGCAAGAGGGCATCAGAGGGCAGACACAGTGAAACCATACCCACAGAAATCTAGTCAATCTAATCACACTAGGACCACAGACTTGTCTAACTCAATGAAACCAAGCCATGCCTGCGGGGCAACCCAAGACAGGCAGGGCATGGAGGAGAGGTCTGACAGAATGTGGTCCACTGGAGATGGGAATGGCAAACCACTTCACTAGTCTTGCCTTGAGAACCCCATGAACAGTATGAAAAGGCAAAATGATAGGATATTGAAAGAGGAACTCCCCAGGTCATTAGGTGCCCAATATGCTACTGGAGATCAGTGGAGAAATAACTCTAGAAAGAATGAAGGGATGGAGCCAAAGCAAAAACAATACCCAGCTGTGGATGTGACTGGTGATAGAAGCAAGGTCCTATGCTGTAAAGAGCAATATTGCATAGGAACCTGGAATGTCAGGTCCATGAATCAAGGCAAATTGGAAGTGGTCAAACAAGAGATGGCAAGAGTGAATGTCGACATTCTAGGAATCAGTGAACTAAAATGGACTGGAATGGGTGAATTTAACTCAGATGACCGTTATATCTACTACTGCGGGCAGGAATCCATCAGAAGAAATAGAGTAGCCATCATGGTCAACAAAAGAGTCCGAAATGCAGTACTTGGATGCAATCTCAAAAACGACAGAATGATCTCTGTTCGTTTCCAAGGCAAACCATTCAACATCACGGTAATCCAAGACTATGCCTCAACCAGTAACGCTGAAGAAGGTGAAGTTGAATGGTTCTATGAAGACCTACAAGACCTTTTAGAACTAACACCCAAAAAAGATGTCCTTTTCATTATAGGGGACTGGAATGCAAAAGTAGGAAGTCAAGAAACACCTGGAGTAACAGGCAAATTTGGCCTTGGAATGCGGAATGAAGCAGGGCAAAGACTAATAGCGTTTTGCCAAGAAAATGCACTGGTCATAGCAAACACCCTCTTCCAACAACACAAGAGAAGACTCTACACATGGACATCACCAGATGGTCAACACTGAAATCAGATTGATTATATTCTTTGCAGCCAAAGATGGAGAAGCTCTATACAGTCAACAAGAACAAGACCAGGAGCTGACTGTGGCTCAGATCATGAACTCCTTATTACCAAATTCAGATTAAAATTGAAGAAAGTAGGGAAAACCACTAGACCATTCAGGTATGACCCAAATCAAATCCCTTATGATTATACACTGGAAGTGAGAAATAGATTTAAGGGCCTAGATCTGATAGATAGAGTGCCTGATGAACTATGGAATGAGGTTCGTGACCTTGTATAGGAGACAGGGATCGAGACCATCCCCATGGAAAAGAAATGCAAAAAAGCAAAATGGCTGTCTGAGGAGACCTTACAAATAGCTGTGAAAGGAATAGAAGTGAAAAGTAAAGGAAAAGAGGAAAGATATAAGCATCTGAATGCAGAGTTCCAAAGAATAGCAAGAAGAGATAAGAAAGCCTTCCTCAGCGATCAATGTAAAGAAATAGAGGAAAACAACAGAATGGGAAAGACTAGAGATCTCTTCAAGAAAATTAGAGATACCAAGGGAACATTTCATGCAGAGATGGGCTCGATAAAGGACAGAAATGGTATGGACCTAACAGAAGCAGAAGATATTAAGAAGAGGTGGCAAGAATACACAGAACTGTACAAAAAAGATCTTCACAACCCAGATAATCACAATGGTGTGATCACTCATCTGGAGCCAGACATCCTGGAATGTGAAGTCAAGTGCGCCTTAGAAAGCATCACTATGAACAAAGCTAGTGGAGGTGATGGAATTCCAGTTGAGCTATTTCAGATTCTGAAAGATGATGCTGTGAAAGTACTGCACTCAATAGGCCAGGAAATTTGGAAGACCCAGCAGTGGCCACAGGACTGGAAAAGGTCAGTTTTCATTCCAATCCCAAAGAAAGGCAAGGCCAAAGAATGCTCAAACTACCACACAATTGCACTCATCTCACACGCTAGTAAAGTAATGCTCAAAATTCTCCAAGCCAGGCTTCAGCAATACATGAACCGTGAACTTCCTGATGTTCAAGCTGGTTTTAGGAAAGGCAGAGGAACCAGAGATCAAATTGCCAACATCCGCTGGATCATCGAAAAAGTAAGAGAGTTCCAGAAAATCATCTATTTCTGCTTTATTGACTATGCCAAAGCCTTTGACTGTGGATCACAATAAACTGTGGGAAAATCTGAAAGAGATGGGAATACCAGACCACCTGACTTGCCTCTGAACTGGACATGGAACAACAGACTGGTTCCAAATAGGAAAAGGAGTACGTCAAGGCTGTATATTGTCACCCTGCTTATTTAACTTCTATGCAGAGTACATCATGAGAAATGCTGGATTGGAAGAAACACAAGCTGGAATCAAGATTGCCGGGAGGAATATCAATAACCTCAGATATGCAGATGACACCACTCTTATGGCAGAAAGTGAAGAGGAACTAAAAAGCCTCTTGGTGAAAGTGAAAGAGGAGAGTGAAAAACTTGGCTTAAAGCTCAACATTCAGAAAACGAAGATCATGGCATCTGGTCCCATCACTTCATGGGAAATAGATGGGAAACAGTGGAAACAATGTCGGACTTTATCTTTTTGGGCTCCAAAATCACTGCAGTTGGTGACTGCAGCCATGAAATTAAAAGACACTTACTCCTTGGAAGAACAGTTATGACCAACCTAGATAGCATATTCAAAAGCAGAGACATTACTTTGCCGACTAAGGTGCGTCTAGTCAAGGCTATGGTTTTTCCAGTGGTCATGTATGGATGTGAGAGTTGGACTGTGAAGAAAGCTGAGGACCAAAGAATTGATGCTTTTGAAGTGTGGTGTTGGAGAAGACTCTTGAGAGTCCCTTGGACTGCAAGGAGATCCAACCAGTCCATTCTGAAAGAGATCAGCCCTGGGATTTCTTTGGAAGGAATGATGCTGAAGCTGACACTCCAGTACTTTGGCCACCTCATGTGAAGAGTTGACTCATTGGAAAAGACTCTGATGCTGGGAGGGATTGGGGGCAGGAGGAGAAGGGGACGACAGAGGATGAGATGGCTGGATGGCATCACGGACTCGATGGATGTGAGTCTGAGTGAACTCCGAGAGTTGGTGATGGACAGGGGGGCCTGGTGTGCTGCAATTCATGAGGTCGCAAAGAGTCGGATACGACTGAGTGACTGAACTAAACTGAACTGTGTCTTCAAAATTTGTTCATGTTGTAGTATGTGTCATCATTTCTTTCCCTTTTAAAGCTGAAAAACATTCATTACATGTGTGTGTGTGTGTGTGTGTGTGTATACATATATACACACCACAGTTTGTTTATCCATTCACCTGTAATGGATTTGATGGATTTGGGAGCTGATTCTATCTTTTGTCTACTGTAAATAAGCACCTTAAAAAAAAAAATAGTGCGTATCTCATTGGAGAAGGAAATGGCAACCTACTTCAGTATTCTTGCCTGGATAGTCCCAGGGACGGGGGAGGCTGGTGGGCTGCCGTCTATGGGGTCGCACTGAGTCAGACACGACTGAAGTGACTTAGCAGCAGCAGCAGCACATACTTCATTTATCCCATCCCCAAGATCCTTGGAAAATCCCATGGACGGAGTAGCCCGCAAGGCTGCAGTCCATGGGGTCACTGAGGGTTGGACACGACTGAGAGACTTCACTTTCACTTTTTACTTTCCTGCGGAGAAGGAAATGGCAACCCACTCCAGTGTTCTTGCCTGGAGAATCCCACATTCAGGGGAGCCTGGTGGGCTGCCATCTGTCGGGTCACACAGAGTCGGACAGGACTGAAGTGACTTAGCAGTAGCAGCAGCAAGATCCTTACCCAAAGTAACTTGATGCCATTTTTTGTTTTTGGTTCCAGAGTCAGCCTCTGAAATTGCAAGCATTTTAGATGCAAAGAGCAACTTTGTATACACACTGTTCTAAACCTTGTTGTTTTTTTTAAATTGAAGTATAGTTGATTTACAATGTTATGTTTATGGTGTATGACAAAGTGATTCAGATATATGTATTATACATATATATTATATGCTTTTTCAGATTCTTTTCTATTGTAGGTTAATACAAGATATTAAATATAGTTCCCTGTGCTGAACCTTGTTTTTATCTCCATGCGACACTACATCTTGGAGGTTTTCCATATTAATACATCTTGATCTGCTTTGAATTTGTTTTTAAATATACATTTTTAATTTGAACTGGAGCCATCTCTCTGAGTGCTTTAACAACCTTTAACAGATATGCTGAGTTTTCATGTGAAGATGCCAAGCCTTGGTTAGAAGCA
The DNA here is from genome assembly GCF_016772045.2 of Ovis aries. Lineage (NCBI taxonomy): Eukaryota > Metazoa > Chordata > Mammalia > Artiodactyla > Bovidae > Ovis > Ovis aries. The sequence goes on from NC_056056.1 coordinate 96,267,257, forward strand.
GGATATTGATACAAGAAAGACCCAAATCCTTTTCAACATCATGAAAAGGGGTCTGAAGACATGACATACAAACAGGAGACATATTGTTTCTTTTATATTGAATTGGACTGAGTGGTCTTCAAAGAAAATTAATACTCTCTCTGTCTTATGTGCTTTTTCACAGGTGCCAACCTGATGCCCTGTGTGATAGGGACCATGAACAAGACTCCAAAGACCCTAAAACTCCAATCTGTGTGACTAGAGCCCATCCTTCCAATCCCTGATACTGAACAGAGAAGAACACCTGTGCTCATTTGGGTAGACTTCTAAGCACTTCAGAAAATGGGGTGGAACCAACAGGGAAAAAAATCTCCCCTTGAAAAAAGTTCAAAGGACTCATTTAAAAAGACCTTGACACTGGGAAAGATTGAAGACAGGAGGAAAAGGAGACGACAGAGGATGAGATGGTTGGATGGCATCACCAACTCAATGGACATGAGTTTGAGTAAACTCTGGGAGTTGGTGCTGGACGGGGAGGCCTGGCGTGCTGCAGTCCATGAGGTCGCAAAGAGTCGGACATGACTGAGCGACTGAACTGAACTGAAAAAAAGAATGCTGTTTCCGGGAGGAAGTAGTTTTTCAGGCTGAGACATGGAGAAGGGATTAGATAAAGGCAGAGAGCAAATCAAAGCCAGGTATGGCAGAGGACAGATACAGAGAAGAGAAGCGTCTACATTAGTTATACTGGTGCTGTCCAAAAGAAATAAAATGTAAATTTTAGAATTGTCTTTAAGTGATAAATATGCTCATAACTTTTAAAAATTTTCTGGTTGCTCTGGGTCTTCGTTGCTGTGCATGTGGGCTTTTTCTCTAGCTGCGGTGAGTGGGAGCTCCTCTCTAGTTGGAATGGGCAGTCTTCTCATTGTGGTGGCTTCTCTTGTTGTGGGCATAGTCTCTAGGGTGCATAGGCTTCAGTAGCTGTAGAACATGGGCTCAGCGGTGGGCAGCTCCCAGGCTCTAGAGCACAGGTTCGATAGCTGTGGCACACGGGCAGAGTTGTTCTGCGGCATGTGGGATCTTCACAGATCAGGGATCCAGCCTGTGTCTCCTGCATTGGCACGCAGATTTTTTACCACTGAGCTACCAGGGAATCCCCACTAATAACTTTTTAACAATTTGGGGAGTGGGGGACTTCCCTGGTGGTCCAGTGGTTAAGACTCCATGCTTCCACTACAGCAGACATAGCAATCAGAGAAGAAAAAGAAATAAAAGGAATTCAGATTAGAAAGGAAGATGTGAATGACATGGTACTATACACAGAAAATCCTAAGGCAGCCACTAGAAAACTACTAGAACTCATCCATGAATTTGGTAAAGTTGCAGGATACAAAATTAACATACAGAAATCTGTTGCATTTCTATACACTAAGAATGAAATATCAAAAAGAGAAATTAAGGAAACAATCTCATTTACCATTGCATCAAAAAGAATAAAATGCTTAAGAATAAACCTACCTAAGGAGGCAAAAGACTTCTACTCAAAATAGTGTGAGATGCTGATGAAAGAAATGGAAGAGGATACAAACAGATGAATTGAAGAGGATACAAACCATGTTCTTGGACTGGAAGGAGCAATACTGTTAAAATGACCATACTACCCAAGTCAGTCTATAGTTTGGGATCGCATGTACACCCATGGTGGATTCATGTCAATGTATGGCAAAACCAATACAGCATTGTAAAGTAAAATAAAGTAAAAATAAAAATTTAAGAAAGTAAAAAAAAAAAAGAATAAAAGGAAATAAAAGGTATATAGATAGAGAAGGAAGAAATAAAACTGTTTTTGTTCACACACGCACACAAAAAAAATCTATAGTTTCAATGTAATCACTATCAAACTACCAATGGCATTTTTCACAAAACTGGAAAAAAAATTTTTTTTTAATTTATATAGGAACACAAAAGACCCTGAATAGCCAAAACAATCTTGAGAAAGAATGGAACTGGAGGAATCACACACCCTGACCTCAGGCTATACTGCAAAATGACAGTAATCAAAACAGTGTGGTACTGGCACAAAAACAGAAATATAGATCAATGGAACAGGCCCAGAAATGAACCCACACACTTATTGTCAATTAATTTACAACAAAGGAGGCAAGAATATACAAAGGAGAAAAGACAGTCTCTTCAATAAGTGGTGCTGGGGAACCTGGACCACTACACGTAAAAGCATGAAATTAGAACATTCTCTAATAACATATATAAAATAAATTCAAAATGGATTAAAGACATAAACGTAGGGAGTTCCTTGGTAGCCTAGTGATTAGGATTTTGGGCTGTCACGGAACTGAGATCCTGCAAGAGGTGTGACCAAATAGAAAGACCTAGATGCAAGACTGAATACTATAAAACTCCTAGAGGGAAACACAAGCAGAACACTCTTTGGCATAGATTGCAACAGATTTTTTTTTGATACATCTCCTAGTAATGGGTAATGTAAACAAAAGCAAAAGTAAACAAGTGGTACCTAATTAAAAGCTTTTATGCAGCAAAGGAAAACATAAATAAAAAAGACAACCTACAGAATGGGAGACAATATTTGTAACCAACAAGGAATTAATTTCCAAAATATGTAAATAGCTTACATAGCTCAGTATCAAAAAACAACCCAATTAAAAAATGGCCAGAAGACCTAAATGGACATTTCTCCAAAGAAGATATAACCAACAGGCACATGAAAAGATGCTTGATATCACTAATTATTAGAGACATGCAAATCAAGACTGCAATGAGGTATCACCTCACACTAGTCGGAATGTCCGTCATCAAAAAGTCTGCAAATAATAAATGCTGGGGAGAATTTCCTGGTGGTCTAGTGGTTAGGCCTCGGTACTTACACTGCAGGGGGCACAGTTTCAATCCTTGGTCAAAGAACTAAGATCCTGCAAGCCAGGCAGTGAGCTAAAAAACTTTTAACATATGCTAGGGAAGGTATGGAGAAAAGAGAGCTCCCCTATACTGTCTGTGGGAATGTAAATTGGTACAGCCAATTTATGGAACTATGGAAATTATGGAAACCAATATGGAAATTATTTAAAAAACTGAAAATACATTTACCATATGATCCAGCAATCTCACTCCTGGACATATATCTGGAAAAAATGAAAACTCTAACTTAAAAAGATACATGCACACCTGTGTTCATTGCAGCACTATTTATAATAGGCAAGACATGGAAGCAACCTAAATGTCTATCAATGATTCAACGATTAATGGATAAAGAATATATATATATATATATATATATATACACACACACACCATGGAATATTAATCAGCTATAAAAAGGATGAAATACTACCATTTGCAGCAACAAGAATGGCCCTCAAGATTATCATACTAAGTGAAGTAGGTCAGAAAGAGAAAAATAAATATCATATGGTATCACTTATATGTGGAATTTTAAAAAATGATATAAACGAACCTGTTTACAAAACAGAGGCAAACTTCAAAAACAAATTTATGGTTACCGAAAGGGAAAAGTTGAGGGGAAGTATAAATTAAGAGTTTGGGATTAATATATGCATATTACTATATATAAAATAATCAACAAAGATCTACTGCACAGGGAACTCTGCTCAGTATTTTGTAATAAACTTTATAGGAAAAGAATCTGAAAGATAATGGATATATGTATATGTATAGCTGTATTACTTTGCTGAAACTAACATTGTAAATCAACTTTGTTCCAATGTAAAATTTAAAATTTTAATTAAATAACAAGGACCTACTGTACACCATAGGAAACTATATTCAATATCTGTAATAACCTATAATTTAAAAGAATTTTTAAAAATATTAAAATATATATGTAACTGAATCACTTTGTAGTACACCTAATTTTTTTAAAATCAACTATACTTCTCTTGAAGTTTAAAACAATGAAGGTAAAATAAATCTTCAAACAAATAAAATTGAAGAAGTTTGTTATCACTAGATCTTGTAATAGTGGTCTACTGCTGCATAACTAATTATTACAAACTCAGTGGCTTAAAAGAAAACACGTATTATCTCAGATAGCTCTTCAGGCACTCTGTCTGTCAGATCTAATCTCTTGAATCTATTTGTCACCTCCACTGCATAATCATGAGATTTGATTTAGGTCACACCTGAATGACCTAGTGGTTTTCCCTACTTTCTTCAACTTAAGCCTGCATTTTGCAATAAGGAGCCAATGATCTGAGCCACAGTCAACTCCAGGTCTTGCTTTTGCTGCAAAGAGCTTCTCCATTTTCAGCTGCAAAGAATATAATCGATTTAATTTTGGTATTGACACTCTGGTGATGTCCCTGTGTAGTGTCATCTCTCATGTTGTTGGAAGACGGTGTTTGCTATGATCACTGTGTTCTCTTGGCAAAACTCTGTTAGCATTTGCCCTCCTTCATTTTGTACTTCAAGGCAAACTTGTCTGTTACTCCAGGTATCTCTTGACTTCCTACTTTTGCATTCCAATCCCCTATGATGAAAAGGACATCTTTTTATGGTGTTAGCTCTAGAAGGTCTTCTAGGTCTTCACAGAGCCATTCGACTTCAGCTTCTTTGGCATTCGTGGTTGGGGCACAGACTTGGATTACTGTGATGTTGAAAGGCTTGCCTTGGAAATGAATTGAGATCATTCTGTCCTTTTTGAGATTGCACAAGTACTGCATTTTGGACTCTTTTGTTGACTATGAGGGCTACTCCATTTCTTCTAAAGGTTTCTTGCCCACAGTAGTAGATATAATGGTCATCTGAATTAAATTCACCCCTTTCTGTCCATTTTAGTTCAGTGATTCCTAAAATGAATGTTCAAACTACCATATAATTGCACTCATTTCTCATGCTAGCAAGATAATGCTCAAAATCCTTCAAGCTAGGCTTCAACAGCATGTAAGCCAAGAACTTCCATATCTACAAGCTGGATTTAGAAAAGGCAGAGGAACCAGAAATCAAATTGCCAGCATCTGCTAGATCACAGAAAAAGCAAGGGAAATCCAAAAATACATCTACTTCTGCTTTGTTAACTAGGCTAAAGCTTTTGACTGTGTGGATCACAACAAACTGGAAAATTCTTAAAGAGATGTGAATACCAGACCACCTTACCTGTCTCCTGAGAAGACTGTATGCGTGTCAAGAAGCAAGAGTTAGAAACAGATATGGAACAATAGACTGGCTCAAAATTGGGAAAGAAGAGTACATCATGGGAAATGCCAGGCTGAATGAATCACAATCTGGAATCAAGATTGCCAGGAGAAATATCAATAACCTCAGATATGCAGATGATACCACCCAAATGGCAGAAACCAAAGAGGAACTAAAAAGCCTCATTTTTTTTTAAAGAGCCTCTTGATGAAGGTGAAAGAGGAGAGTGGAAAAAGCTTGCTTAACACTCAACGTTCAAAAAACAAAGATCATGGCATCTGACCCCATTCAGTTCAGTTCAGTTCAGTCGCTCAGTTGTGTCCGACTCTTTGCGAGCCCATGAATTGCAGTACGCCAGGCCTCCCTGTCCATCACCATCTCCCGGAGTTCACTCAAATTACTGCGTGGCAAATAAATGGGAAAAAATGGGAACATGGCAGATTTTATTCTCTTGGGCTCCAAAGTCACTATGGATGGTGACTGCAGCCATGAAATTAAAAGAAACTTGCTCCCTGGAAGGAAAGCTATGACAAACCTAGACAGCACATTAAAAGCAGAGACATCAGTTTGCCAACACAGGTCCATATAGTCAAAGCTATGTTTTTTCCAGTAGTCATGTACAGAAGTAGGAGTTGGACCACAAAGAAGGCTAAGCACCAAAGAATTGATGCTTTTGAAATGTGGTACTACAGAAGACTCTTGAAAGTCCCTTGGGCAGTAAGGAGGTCAAACCAGTCAATCCTAAAGGAAATCAACCCTGAAATTCATTGGAAGGACTGATGCTGAAGCTGAAGCTCCAATACTTTGGCCACCTGGTGCAAAGAGCTGACTCATTGGAAAAGACCCTGATGCTGGGGAAGACTGAGGGCAGGAGGAGAAGGGTGTGACAGCAGTTGAGATGATTGGATGGCATCACCAACTCAATGGACATGACTTTGAGCAAACTCCAGGAGATAGTGAGGGACAGGGTAGCCTGGTGTACTGCAGTCCATGGGGTCACAAAGAGTCAGACATGACTTGGGGACTGAGCATTATCTCACAGTTTCTATGAGTCAGGAGTCTGGGTACAGGTTAGCTTGGTCCTCTGCTCAGGACCTCCCCAGGCTGAAATCAAGGTGCCATCCTGGGCTGCAATCTCATCTGGGCCCCAGGCCCTCTTCCAAGGTCACTGGTCACTGGCAAAATTCAGCTCCTTGTAACTATAGAACTGAAGCCTCAACTACTAGAGGCCATGTGGTTTTCTCCACAATATGGCAGTTTATTTCTACATGGTTGTATTGCTGATCCTGTTCGTGATGCCAGTTGTCTTGCTGTTCACACGGTTTGCTGAACCCAGGGTGAGCAAGGCACAAGTTGAGAGGCTGGAAGATGACTCGGGGAACCATAGGCACTGCAGACACACTTTTTCTTTCTTGGCTGGCACGGCAGCCGTAACACAGCCTCTCTCCCGGCTGACGCAGCAGCTGTAACAGCAGCCATAACATAACCATAATGCAGCCATGGCACAACCGTAACATAACCTCGTGTAACAGCACCGTGATGCCACTCCAGTGTAGTCTCAGGGCAGCAGCAGCCAGGGCTTCCATGCTGAAGCTCATGTAGGTATAAAGCACAAAGCAGCCCGTGACCCGGTGAGTACCTCATGATGCTCATACACAGTGCTCTAAGTGATCTCAGCTGCATAACTGTGCAAAGTCTCTGTTTACAAAACATGGTGCCAGAGAGCATGAGAGGGTGGGGCAAGAGAGTCTGGCCGGAGCTGTCTTGTTAAACGTCTCTGACTGCTAAGACTAAGCCCTTTTAAAGGACTCACCTACTTAGGCTAGGCTTCCCTGGTGGCTAAGATTGTAAAGAATCTGCCTGCAATGCAGTAGACCTGGGTTCAGTCCCTGGGTTGAGAAGATTCCCTAGAGAAGGAAATGGCAACCTACTCCAGTATTCTTGCCTGGAAAAATTCCATAGACAGAGGAGCCTGGCAGGCTACAGTCCATGGGGTTGCAAAGAGTCAGACATGACTGAGCAACGAACACACCCAAAATGAGGTCCCCTTTGATTATCTCAAAGTCAACAGGTTACTTGAATCTTTTTTACTGGCCAACCTATTTAAAATTTTTACCCAGGCCCCTTATCATGACACTCCTTTTCTTTCTTGCTTCACTTATGTCCACAGCACTCATTGCTGTTGCTTTTGTTCAGTCACCCAGTCGTGTCTAATAACCCTTTGCGTTCCCATGGACTTCAGCACAACAGGCCTCCCTGTCCATCACCATCTCCTGGAGTTTGCCCAAGTTCATGTCCATTGCATTTGTGATGCCATCCAGCCATCTCATTCTCTGATGTCTTCTTCTCCTTCTGCCCTCAATCTTTCCCAGCATTACAGACTTTTCCAATGAGTTGGCTGTTCACATCAGATGACCAAAATACTGGAGCTTCAGCTACAGCATCAGTCTTTTCAATGAATATTCAGGGTTGATTTCCCTTAAGATTGACTGGTTTGATCTCCTTGCTGTCCAAGGGACTTTTAGGAGTCTTCTCCAGCACCACAGTTTGAAGGCATCAGTACTTTGGTGCTCTGCCCTCTTTATGGTCCAGCTCTCACAACTGTATATGACCACTGGGAAGACCACAGCCTTGACTATATGAACCTTTGTTGACAGAGTAATGTCTCCGCTTTTTAACACGTTGTCTAGCTTTATCATAGCTTTTCTGCCAAGAAGCACTCATATCTATGTAATTTTACCACACATTTTTATTATCTCTCTTACTCCACTAGAATATATACTGCTTGAATTCATGGACGTTTATCTATTTTACTTCTTACTTCAGGACAATAACATATAGAATAATGCCTGGATCAGCTGACACTCCATTAATTCATTTGATGAATAAATGATTGAATTACACAAACTATGGAAAAAAAGATGTAAGAAAAATACATCAGATGTGACTATTGTGCAGTCATGCACAGCACATACACAAAGCCAAATGGTTACAGGCTTTAATTACCATTAACCTGATATGCAACATAATCACAAGAGTAAAATTCCATCATGTTCATGAGATCTGCTCACACTCAGGGAGAAGTGATTATAGAGAAGGTGTACGCAAGGTAGGGTGCAGATCTTGGGAGCCATCTTAGAATTCTGTTTACCACAAATCCTCATGAAAGGAACTTCTTCTAAAGGTTGCATATACTTCAGGGTAGAAGAAAAATAATCCCAGATAGAGGATCTGAGACACAAGAAAGAAGAATGAACCAAGAAAATACTAGGCATATGAGTAAATCCATATAAATGCCAACTATTTAAAATAACAAAATATCTGATTTGTGAAATTAATGAGATAACAATATAATTAAGTATTGGATTATAAAAGCATATGAATCCAAAGAGAATGGTTAATGTTAAAGAACGTTAAAGACCTCTAAGATCTATGTATTGTTTGAAAGAAGAATAAAGATATAAAGATAATGTTAAATGCAGGGATGGAACTTCCCTACTGGTCCAGTGATTAAGAATCAGCCTTCCAATGCAGGGGATGTGGGTTTGATCCCTGGTCAGTGAACCAAGACCTCACATGCCTTAGGCAATTAAGCCTATATGTGGAAAACTACAGACCCCAAAGGCCACAATTAGAAAGAAGCCCTCGCAAGGCAACTAAGACTCCATGCAGCCAAAAAAAAAAAATAATAATAATTTTAAAAACAGTTAAGATTTTAGGCTTTTAAAATGCAGGGACTTCCCTGGTAATCCAGTGATTAAGATTCCATGCTACCATTGGAGGGGGCACAGGTTTGACCCCTGGTGGGGGAACAAAGATCCTGCATTCAGCATGGCCACTAAAATAACATTTTTAGACTAACCACTAAAGAACAGAAATAGATTGTATACAAGAGGGACTTTTTAAAAGGAAAAACTGGGATTTTTCTGGTTGTCCACTGGTTAAGACTCTGTACTTTCACTGGCAGGAGCTGCGGGTTTGATCCCTGGTAAAGGGAGTAAGATCCCTCATGCAACATGGCCCAAAATAAAGGAAAAAGCATTCCACTGCACTCTTTCCAACCAGCCTTCTCTCTGGGTCAAACTTGTATCATGGTCTGATGGATCTCTCAGCTTTCTCTCCCCACTTTCCTCTCTCAGCCACTTCCCTTAGCACGTTTCTTGCACATTTAATCTTCAATTAATTGGCATCTGCTTTTTATATAAGAGCTTCCCTGGTAGCTCAGACAGTAAAGAGTTTGCCTGCAATGTAGGATATCTGTGTTCAATCCTTGGGTTGGGAAGATCCCCTAAATCTGAAGGGAATCTTCGTATTCTTGCCTGGAGAATTCCATGGACAGAGAAGCCTGGTGGGCTACAGTCCATGGAATCGCAAAGAGGTTCAATCCCTGAGTTGGGAAGATCCCCTGGAGAAGGGAATGGCAACCCACTCAAGTATTCTTGCCTGGAGAATTCCATGGACAGAGTGGCCTTGTGGGCTACAGTCCATGGGGGTCTTACAGAGTCAGACACAACTGAGCAATTAACACTTTCTTATATAACGTCCCTACACTAACATGAATTCCAAATTCATCCTATAAAATGAATCTATCCATGACAGCAAAGCTAGACAATGGCAATATAAGTAGGAAAAAGTACAGTACAGGTCAGTCTCATTTATGAATAAATAGTTCCAAATAAAAACATGAGTATACTAAATTTAGCCATGTATACCAAGTTATATACTAGTGGCTTCCCTAGTGGACCAGTTGGTAAAGAATCTGCCTACAATACAGGAGATCCAGGTTCAATTCCTGGGTTAGGAAGATCCCGTGGAGAAGGAACCCACTCCAGTAAACTTGCCTGGAGAATTCCATGGACAGAGTATCCAGGCAGGCTATAGTCCACGGGATCACAAAGAGTCAGACACGACTGTGCAATTAACTTCCACTTTTTTTCATACAAAATTAGCACTCTGACAAAGTTGGTTTAAATGCAAGTTTGGTTTAATAGTAGAAAATCAGTTAAGGTCTAGGAAAAGAAATAAAATTTATATTAATATGAAAGAGGAGAAATAAATGTTATTATTCCTAGATGGTATGATTGTCCATGTGCAAAAACCAAAAGAATGTACGGATGACTTATCACAATTAGATAACAGTAAACTTTGGCCACCTCATGCGAAGAGTTGACTCATTGGAAAAGACTCTGATGCTGGGAGAGATTGGGGGCAGGAGGAGAAGGGGACGACAGAGGATGAGATGGCTGGATGGCATCACCGACTCGATGGATGTGAGCTTGAGTGAACTCCAGGAGTTGGTGATGGACAGGGAGGCCTGGCGTGCTACAATTCATGGGGTCGCAAAGAGTCAGACACGACTTAGCGACTGAACTGAACTGAACTGAAAGTTGCTCAAGGACGTACAATTAATATACAAATTTTAAAATATCATTTGCAATAGCATAAAAAGTAAGGTATCTGAAATTAAATATAGTAAAACTTGTGTAAGATCTTTATTCAAAAATTTATAAAGATATTAAAAAGATTTAGATAAAAGTACACACTGTTCATGTTTAGAACAACTCATTGTCATAAAAACTTCAATCCTCCCAAGTAGATACATACACATACAAGCTTTGTATACGTGAAATTTGAAAAGTTTAGTTCACAATTCATTTAGATTTTGAAGGAAACAGTGGTCTCTCACTCTCAGAATTCACTCTCTTTATTGCAGGACTCAGCACTCAGGAGCAGCTGGCTGGATAGACAGGTGGAAGGGTTACCTGCAGGCTCAGTTACGGCACAGCTGGGAGACAGCACCCTACGGAGTTAGAGTGCTGTCCGGCAGGATGTGGCACACACCTTGATCCAGAGGACGCAGTGTGGTGCCGCCTCTCCCAAGGCCAGGAACCAAGGGCTACAGGTAGAAGTTTCCCCTCTTATTGGCACGTCTAATACCCATTGAAAGGAGTCTCACTCCCCATCCCTATAATGTGGGACTCAGTAGGTCTGGAGATCCCAGTGCCTAAGACATGAATACTTCTATCAGACAACTAGCAATAAAGTAGAAGCTGAAACTGTCCCCTGGCTGATCTGAGGTCCCATGCCCCTGAACCAACAGAAAGAGGAAGTGGTCACTCTACTAGACAAAGAGATTGATCCTTGGAGCTGGCAAACAGAAGGCATAATCAGAGTAAGGGCTGGGAGTCAGAGGGAGGGTGGCTGGTTAAGGCAGGGGTCACAGAAGATCAGTCCACCTTGTCTAGGTTTGTTAGTCGGACTGAGGTATTCCAGAGGCTTTGGGCCACGTGAGGATCCTGAGCAGCTTCAGGGGGTAGAGTTATCACGCAGGAACTGCTAAAATGTTTCCCAGAAACGCCATCCAGCTCCTTTGCTAAGCTCAGGTAGAGGACTGGGACTGCACCTTGTTTGCTATCCTGTAGAGACACAGAGGAAGTGGAGAGCAAAGCCAGGCAAGCTCCAACTTACCAGGACGGGCAGCAGCAGAGCCCTGACCCACCGTCTTCAGGCAGCGCCAGCTTCTCCACTACCCACCTTAAAGAAGAAGCTGAGGAGCCAGAAGAGGAAGCGATATGACCAGGAGAAATGCTTCATGATTTTCGTGTACACAACACCTGGGTCCACAGAGTTCACAGTCACACCTGAGCAGTGTAGTGCACAGTGAAGTGAGAGGAGGACGGTGGGAAGGAAGAGTTAAGCGTGGTTCTGCAGTGTGCAACTAAGGAAGGATCCTACCAGCCCTGTCGGGTAGACGAGACAGGAGACTTGGGGGTGGTGCCAGAGAAGTCCATGCTTCGTAACTTACATGAGTGCCAATACCCAAGCCAGTAAGGAGATACAAGTATTAGAAAGCATGGGGTGATCTTGAGGGGGAATATGATGGATGGTGTTGGAGGAGAGGGAAGTTGTAGATGATGAGAGTGCTGGAAAAGAATGAAAAGGAGGTAGGAAGATGGGGTTGAGAGAAATACTGGGTGCACAGGTGATAAATGGAGGAGATTAACAGCAGGCTTGGGGATATTGGGAGTATTTTAAGGCCAGAAGATATTGGAATGAGATGGGAAGGGTTGGGAGGTAGTGTTGGGAGTGGAAGGGCAGGGAGTGTCAGAGGCAGTTACCTGTCCCTTGAAGTCTCTGGGCAAGCTTCCCAGTGAATGAGGCCAAAAGCAATTTGCTGCAATCATAGTTCTGGTTGAAGGTCAAAGGTCTACCGGCCCCTATCAGATGATCCTCATCAATGTACCCATGTGATTGCCGGAAGGAAGATACATTCACCACCCGGGCTGACCCCGCCCGCTGAAGGGCCCCTAGGTGGAGAGAAGACCACATACCCTTAATCCAAGTCATGGAGTAAACCCCCATGCCCACTCCCCAACCTGCTTCTCCACAAGACTACAGGAGAGCAGGGTCCATCCCAGGCTTTCAGAAGACAGTCAGTGGGCCCAGCGCACAGTGTAATGTGAATGGTGACTATTTTCATTAACTGCTTTCAGAAGGTTCTTCTTCTTGTTTTATTCTAGTGTTTTTTGTTTTTTGTGGGTTTTTTTGCCTAAAGTAAAAGTGGAGTTTTCCCTTTTCTGCCACTTGCCAGTTGAAGCTGATTTAATTAATCCTTGTTTATATTTTTATTTTGCTGATGGCTAAGAATGGGGAGGAGAGGCTGGAAAGGCTGTGAAAATTGGCTTTCACACACTCGTACACTCATTCATTCACTAATTCATCCCACAAATATTCACTGCACCCCTGAATCATGGCAGACACCACGCTAGGCACTAAAGACATATGGGTCCTCGGTTTAGGGGGAAAGAAATATGTGCAGAGATTCTTGGGAAAGAGTTTTATTAAACATTTTTTTAAATTAAAAAAAATTTTTTTTTGAATTTATCTTCCAAAAGAATGAAAGTAAAATTACTATCAATAGGAGAGGTACAAGCAAATCTTTGGGGAAGAAAAGAGTGTCCTAACTATACAAAAAAAAAAGTCTAGATTACATAAAGTATAAAAAATTATAGTTATCACATATGAGTTTACTTATTGTTTCAAAATACTAAAACTATTTTGAGCCCTCCATTTAGATGAAGAATCATAAATGAAAAATTGAGTGGAGGTATTCAGCCATAATTTGCTGAAGAGAAAATTATTCTCAAAGAGGACAGTGAACTCCAGACTTGCAAACATAGTGACATAAAGACCAAAAGGGCTCACAACCTAGTTGGAGGGTGATCTTCATGCAAAAGCATCTGTACAGGAACAGAGCCTGTTTACAGGGGCTCAGGTGGTGGTAGTGGTTTAGTTGCTAAGTCGTGTCCAATTCTTTGTGACCGCAGGGACTGCCTGCCAGGCTCCTCTGTCCATGAGATTCTCCAGGCAAGAATCCTGGAGTGGGTTGCCATCTCCTTCTCCAGGGGATCTTCCCAACCCAGGAATCAAACCCAGGTCTCCTGCTGTGTAGGCAGATTCTTTACCAACTGAGCTATGAGGTAAATGGGGGCACCTGGTGGGAGGCAGAAGTGTCAGGACAGGATCCACAGTACGAACAGTATCTGTGCTGAGTGCTGGAAGCTGAATTAAGTTAGCCAGGCTGAAAGGATGGGAAAGGATATTCCAAATAGAGGGAAACACATGTGCAAATTACAGCCAGGATTTGGAAGACAGAGTGTGGCCTAAGAGAGAAAAAATTTTGGCTGAAGATGAGGGTGTGGGTTTGGGAAAGGTCAAGGCGAGGCTCTCAGTCTGCAGGAGGTTTTGTAAGTGGAGATAAACAGCTTAGTTATTGTATAAAGGTCAGAATACCTTCCAAGAACTTGAAGCAAGAAAGTGATGTGATGAAAGGTGATTTCTTAGAAGACACAGAAGGGAGACTAGACTAGACGGAGGAGATAGGAGAGAATGAAAGAGTAGGACCATATGGTCCTTGCCCCCCTCCCTGCCCCATGTCCTCTGCCTGCCTTTTGTCTATAGAAAACTTTAATTGAAGAATAAGTTTAATCAGAAAAGTGAAAAACGGCGGAAACAAAGGAAAACAGTCTAAAGTGACTAAATAATAGTAATTTAGTCATTAAGCACAGTCAAGGACCTTTAGTTCTTTCTCAAAGGTTACAGAAAATATGTTGAGCCATATCCTGTGAGTTGTCTTACAGATACCAGAATATCAGGTGGAAAAGTTAACTCCATGGTGACCAGACTGCACCCAGGACATGAGCTGCCACAATTCTGAAAACTGACTACAAAGAAATGGGAACAAACAGACCCTGGAACGGAAGATTAACGCTACCTAAAACAGTGAAGACAAGGCTGTGGTCCTAGTGTGATTAGATTGACCAACCTAGATAGCATATTCAAGAGCAGAGACATTACTTCGCCGACTAAGGTCCGTCTAGTCAAGGCTTTGGTTTTTCCTGTGGTCATGTATGGATGTGAGAATTGGACTGTGAAGAAGGCTGAGCGGCGAAGAATTGATGCGTTTGAACTGTGGTGTTGGAGAAGACTCTTGAGAGTCCCTTGGACTGCAAGGAGATCCAACCAGTCCATTCTGAAGGAGATCAGCCCTGGGATTTCTTTGGAAGGAATGATGCTAAAGCTGAAGCTCCAGTACTTTGGACACCTCATGCAAAGAGTTGACTCATTGGAAAAGACTCGGATGCTGGGAGGGATTGAGGGCAGGAGGAGAAGGGAATGACCCAGGATGAGAGGGCTGGATGGCATCACGGACTCGATGGATGTGAGTCTGAGTGAACTCTGGGAGTTGGTGATGGACAGGGAGGCCTGGCGTGCTGCGATTCATGGGGTCACAAAGAGTCGGACACGAGTGAGCGACTGAACTGAACTGAACTGAACTAAAACAATGAAGATGATGCCAGTCAGACCACTGATGACCAATTGAAGATGACTGTTAGAGATGAAGGTGCTGTTTCCACATGTAATCTCCCCACTACACACACTCTGTCTATCAAAGCTCTCGCCCGCTGCTTGTCAGGTGGTGGAGTCGGCCTTTGCACAGATGTCCGCCACCCTCCCTACCACTAGTTGCCAGAATCCGAAATAAAGCAAACTTTCCTTTCCATCAACCTGGCCTGTTTATTGGCTTTTGAGTGGCGAGTAGTCAGACGTCTCACACACACACTTTTCAGTAACAAGAAGACAGTTCAAGAAATTATTACTAAGCAAGACACAGGGTATTGTAGCATGTTACAATTTTTGGAAAAGGGAAAAACATATATTAACACATTACAAACCCATAGAGCTTGGCCTTGCTCTTTGTTCACTTTCCAGTCAGGACTAATTTAATTGCTCACTAAAGGGTACATGAGACCTGGCAATAGGAGGTGCCTCCCAGGAAGGGAATGGGCAGCTGATTTTCCAGGAGAGGAGGAGAGTTTTCCTTTTCTTTCTTTTTCTATATACCCTTTTGTACTTTGGACATATATTCATTACCTGACCAAAAAATTAATTTTCTTTTAAAGAGGCTATTAGAGAGCTTCCTAGATGGCTCGGTGGTAAAGAATCTGCCTGCCAATACAGGAGACATGAGTTCAATCCCTGATCCAGGAGAATCCCACGTGCTGCAGAGCAGCTGGGCCCGTGCACCATGACCACGGAGCCCCAGCATAGCTGAGCTGCAACTACTGAGCCCTCAGGCTGGAACTACTGAACCCCGCACACCCTAGAGCCTGTGCTCCACAAAGAGAGGCCACTGCAATGAGAAGCCTATGCAGGTCAGCTAGAGAAAGCCCATGCAGCAAGGAAGACCCAGCACAGCCAAAAAGCAATCAATCAATAAACAAAATTATAAAGAGGCTATTAGACAATCCAGAGAAAATGTTAGGGAGAATGTGCCTGCTGCTTAACCCTTCCCTTCCCTAGAAGAACACAGCCTCCTTAAACCTAGTAGCCTAATGCCACCCTCAAGAAGCTTTTGTTGAGATGACTGACTCTACCGGTCTGGCTAGAACTCAGACCTGAGGGAAAGAGAGGTGTGGTGTAGATCTTATATCCTCTTGCTGGATGTATTGATATTTGGGGGCTAACTGATTCCATTACCAGTCTCCTAATCTTGACTGAGGCCAGGTATGGAAAGTAACAATGTATTGGCTCATTACTCAGCATGCATCTGGGTGCCAAGGGAAAGGAGATGAGCATGATAGACAGTAAGCCATGAAAATGCTAGAGGAATGGAAAAGCAGGGGTCACATAGAAGGTAAGTACCCATCCTTCCTTACCTTGGAGCAGATTTGTGAGCAGAAAGGGTCCAGTGTAGTTGGTAGCAAAGGTGAGATCAAGGCCCTCTGGAGTAAGTGTGGTAGGGAACCCTGTGAGAGATGAAAACATAGGTGGTGGGTAATGGAGTGAGAATTCTTAGGGAGACAAAGTCTGGCGAGGATATATTGGGTTCAGTAGAAATGCCCTGGTGGCTCAGACAGTAAAGAATCTACCTGCAAGGCGGGAGACCTGGGTTGGATCCCTTAGTTGGGAAGATCCCCTGGAGGAGGGCACGGTAACCACTCCAGTATGCCTACAGAATTCCACAGGCAAAGGAGCCTGGTGGGGTCACAAAGAGTTGGACACGACTGAATGACTAAACCCAGCACAGAAACACCAAAGGAGCATGGATGTGTTGAGATGGGGGCAATGATGTTTGAGACTATAATTTTAGGTTTTTCAGGATAGTGTCTGAATTAGAGTTTCCATGGTATGTACAGGTTAGGCTTGAAGGATGCTTGTTTTGAGGTCCCTGAGCTAGAAATGAAACTCTGGAAATGCATTTAGGGGAAGTAAGTCAAGGCACATACCAGAGACTGCAGCATTGTTAACCAACAGATGAATCTCAGGACACTCCTGCAGCAGCCGCTGAGCAAAGCTCCGGATGGAGGCCATAGAGCTCAGGTCCACCTCACCAAGTAGGAGGCGGTTGCTCTTAGACGTTGCTTGTATCTCAGCCAGGGCTTGCTGTCCACGCTCTCGGCTACGGCAGGCCAGGATCACACGGGCCCCGCGGCGGGCCAGCTCCTGGGATACAGCCTTCCCAATGCCTGTGGGAGGGCAGCTTCAGAGTATGCTAGTCTGGGGAGTGACTAGAGGGCAATGGAGCAAGTAGGGTGGGAAACAAGGGTTCTGACAGTGGGAGCTGGTCCTCCTCTCTGCCCTCCCTGTTGGGGCAGTTGGAAGCTGTGGTTGTGGCAGGTCAGGAGGAACACTCACCACTGTTGGCCCCAGTCACCACTGCTGTCTTCCCAGTCAAATCCGTGGAGCAGTGCTGGAGGTCCCAGAGATAAAACTTATGCCAGATCTGCACACTTAGTCTAAGCAGGAGGACCAGAATGAGGACGACAGAGCCAGGACCCCATACTGGGCTGCTGAGTACAGACCACAGCGACATGGCAGAGAAGACTGGCCCGCCACTGGGAATTGCTGCCCACAGGAGGGGGGCAGGGAAGGACTAGTGAAAGCTGAGTAGCACTAGCCAACAGGTTGATGTGGAGCATAAAGCACAAAATTTAAGGAGGCACTCACTCTTGGATGTGTTCGAGTATCCCATTTGGACCTGAGAGTGAGTTCCTCCTTAAATTATTTTCACTAGCTATCTGATTGCCTCATTCCATTGCTGGTCGAAGTCAAAGATCAAAAGAGTCAGAGTTTCCCTAAATCCTGCATAGCCTCAAATTTGTCTCCAAAGAAAACATGGATATGCACTCTAAGGTGAACTGATAGAACTCCAGGGGCTGAAAATCAAATTCCTTATGTCTTGAATCACTCTGTGCTTAAACAGAGCTACCCCCTTCTTCGAGTACTGGAAGGAGACTAAGTTCTCCCAACTGAGGCAGATCCCTCTTGTAACACTTGTGTGCTCCTTTGTGGAAATGGGGATGGCTCTCCAGAATGCCTCTCCTGGAGCGCCACCTTGACCCTAAAGCAGGGTCTCCTAAGGGTGTAGCGTAATTATGTGCTGTGTTCTTATAGACCTCTCCAGTTCAGCGAGAGCACACACTTAGAAGGAACTGCTGGACATCAGGCCAATTTTTAAGGCAACTCAGCTGTTTATTTCTGGCAAGCAGACAGAAGGAAGGCAAAATTCCCACTGCCTAGGGCTTAGAATGGGGCAGGCGCTTGGAGGGGAGTGACCACATTTTGAGGGCTGAGTTCATTAGCTGTGCCACAGTCACCTGCGGCTTCGGGGCACCTGTATGGATGGGAGGAGAGGCGCTGCCTTCTCTGTCGTCCCGTTGAGCCTCAGCGGAGCTAAGCAGCACCTGCGTACTTGGGTTCCACAGGCTCACACCAGGAGCCAGCTTCAGTGCTCCCGGCAGTAACACGGGTTTCCACGTCACCTGGGACGTGGCCTCCAGAACTTGAGGCACGGGATGAAGACATTTGTGAGGATCCTGGCTTTCCCGGTCCCCAGGGCCCAGGCCCTGCGGAGGTACACGGGTGCGGCCGGCCCAGAGCTCACCCAGCAGTTCGGCCTCCCTCTCCCAGCCGCTGGGCCACTTAGCACTCGGCCATAGCTTGGGGCTGGGGCTGCGTGCCATGTCCGGGCGCGCCCGGTGTGTGGCGAGAAAACGGAGACCGGGACTGGGGAAGGGAAGCTTTGAACCAAAGCCTGGCGACGGTAGGCCTAAGCTTAGAGTAGGGAACTGGAGGCTGAGACCGGGGCCCAAAGCTCGGACAGGAACGCCAGGTGGGAAAGGGAAGAACTCTGACCCGGAGACGCGGAAGCTGGGGAGGGAGGCTTGCGGTCCGGCTGGGGCCTCGGTCTTCTTGCCCCGCTGGCGCCCCCGGTAGGCCTCCAGGGGGCGGCCCTCCGAATCTGGGACCAGGACCTCCGACAGCGGGCGCACCCAGGGGCGCGGCAGCCGCGCGGGGTCCAGACGCGTCATTGCCCCCTTACGGCCAGTTCTGGAGTGAAGCGCGCTGGGCTGCTCGTCAGCCAGCCACGGCGGCTGCGGCTGGAATCCCGCCGAGGGGTTGAGCGTGGTGGGGCCGCCCTCGGAAGGATCAGACACCAACACCCGCGAGGGGATGAGGGGCACCTTCTCCTCCCTGAGTTCCAGCCGGTCTCCAGCCGCGTGCGGCTGGGGCGTGCAACTGTAGAGGTCCTCGAGAGAGAACTGAGAGCTGATGGGCTGTGCCCGCTCGACAGAGGCCTGAGGGCTGGCTACCAAGGACAGCTCCAGAGAAGCGTGGGTACTGCCTGCCGGCACCATCTCCATCGACAGTTGGCTGCTCGAGTTCGAGGATCCGACTGCAAACAGGTCAGTCTGGTCGCTCCTCAACTGGTCACCCAGTTTCTCCAAAGGACCCCGGGACCCTGTCTCCTGAAGCAACTCGGGCGTGGGTGGAGAGCCCGGAGTGTCTGTTAGCTCCCAAGATTCCATCCGCTCCTGAGAACCTGAATCCGTCCACGATCCTCCTAAAGGAATCTGGTCCACGCTCTCCTGGTCCTGGGGAAATGCACAGGGGTGGAGGTTAGGGGTGAGTAATGGATCGGGGGCGGCTTGTGAGAGGTGGGCGGCAGCTGGAGGCTGGGCTTACTTCGCCTTGAGACATCTCCTCCAGCCCCACCGAGGCCCGGGCGTGCAGCACTGGCACGGATCCCTGAGCCCAGGCATCCGTCGTGCAAGCCAAGGGCTCCTCATCCTCGCCCCATGTGGGGTCCTCTGCCACTGCAGATTCTCCCTCGTCCCGAGCCAAAAAGCGCCACTCGGTGATCTGCAGCATGGCCTCGCGTGCCTGACTGATGGTGAATGGAATGCACTACGAAGGCGAGAAAGGCTCTTAGTCCAGCAGGGAGGGGTCAGGGAGGGCGGAGATGTGTCTGAAGGACAAGGATCCAGGCCTACCTGCTGGGTCAGATAGACTTTAAAGGCGGAGTCCATGACTCGGGCCACCAGATCAGCCAGGATGTCACCCACCACGTCCTCGCCCTCTTCGAGAGCTGTGAATGCTATCCATTCGGCCTCAGTGAGCCGCCCAGGCACGATGTCCACCTGTGGCACCGGAACCGTAGGTGGCCGCACCTTTTCCGCCTTGGATCGGGTCACCCCGCGGTCTCGGACCTGCCTCTGTGGGAAAGGAACAGGGCACTCAGGGCGGGAAACCGAGGAGTGGAGCAGCAATCATGGGTTAGGAGGAAGCTTCCTTAGGTTGTCTAAGATGAAGGAAAAGCCTTTAGAAAGGGTCACTTTACTACTAAGAGCCTACTATGTGACAGATGCTTTTCAGGTGACCTAGACGATTTAATTTTTCAAACAGCTCACTCAGTCCCTTTCACAGACAAAGGAACTGAAGCCTGACAGCAGTTCACCTCCACTTGTTTGGGATTACACAGTGAACCCAGGCTATATATAGCTCTAATTGCACAGTCCTTGCTATTTGCGCTAGTTCAAAGTATTCAAAATTCTTGAGAGTTCAGGAATTTGTAAAAGTCAATAAACAGTACAGGAATTATTGGTGTGTTTCCCATCTTCTCCCACTCCCCAAATCAACTTAGATCCTCATTTCACAATATACATCTAAATAAATTCCAGATGAATTAAAGCATGCACACAAACAAAACAAAATTAAAACAAAAGATAAAACGTAGGGAAAATAGTTTAAATTGTCATATAATCTCTGGGTGAGAAACAGCTGCCTAAGCATAAAAGTAATGTAAGAAATAATACAGAAATGGGTAGGTAACTGTACATATATATATATGTCAAATTTTCCTGTGCTTTTTATAAATTCCTAATTACAAGCTGATAATAATAGTTATCATTTACTGGCACTTAAAGTATATCAGTCACATACATGGATTCAGTTCCTACATTTTTTAGACTGTATACTATTTTTATCCCCATTTCACAGAATTTGCCCAAGATCACAGAGTAAGGAAGTAGTGGAGTCATAACTCATATGCAGGTTTGTTTGACTCCAGAGCTTGGCTTTATCCTGCTTCCTAAACAAAAAATACATGCAACAAATTTTTTAAAAAGA
The DNA here is from genome assembly GCF_016772045.2 of Ovis aries. NCBI lineage: Eukaryota > Metazoa > Chordata > Mammalia > Artiodactyla > Bovidae > Ovis > Ovis aries. The sequence goes on from NC_056056.1 coordinate 96,288,392, forward strand.
TATTCCCAAATACATTAAAAATGCATATAAATTTTTATAACCATAAGATCTCCAAGGATAATAAAGAACATAATATTTCAAAAAAGTGGAACTATTGACTAATAAACATTTGAAAAGATGTCCAATCTTCAAAAGTACCAATTCCAGTTTTATAAATACACAAAGGCATACTCTGAAATGAAAATATATTCTCTAAAATATTCCGTGATGTCATTTATAATAGCAGAATATTGAAAACATACATCTAACAAGGAAAATAGGTGGCTAATTGTGTGCTACCTATATGATGAAATATTATGTGATGATTAAAGGCAGTCTTACAATAGCATAAGAAAATACTTATGATGTAATGTTAAATGAAAGAAACGATATAAAATTACATATCAAGTATGATCTCAGGTATGTAAACCAATATGTGCTGAAGCAAAGGAAAGCACCGTGTATATGTTTCTTTCCTACACTCTTCTCCAGTTTATAAGTTCTCTACAATGACTTTATATCCTTTTATAATCAAGAAAAATCCACTGAAAAAGAAAAGTCTAGTCTCCCAAAAACCTACTTTAAGGACATACGAATTTACTAGTAAATTATTGGGAGCCGCTTAAATTCCCCACGACAGTCTCCCTCAAGCTGATTCCTTCCCAACACAATTTCCCTAACTTTTGTCTCCCCACCCCCTAACATTATTGCTTCATACATGGTGTTCCCCAAAATTCATTCTCCCCCAAATCTGGTGTTTCCTAAACCTCACACGGAACTCAAAATCCCTTAAGTTTCGTTTCCCATCTCTGCTAGTGAGAACAGTTCTGTTGGCAAGCCCAAGGAACGGTCCACAGCCCCGCTCAGGCTTGGCCAGAGCACGGGTAGGTAGGGCTGGGAGAGGAGAGCTGATTCCTTAGACAACCCCGCCCAGGCTCTCATTACACCCGCGCTAATGGCTACACCTAGATGGCCTGACCAGAGGGGTTGGAGATATTACTGCATAAGTGCTCTTCAGTCTATTTTAGAGTTTCTTGGCTTTTAAACAATAGACTTTAAGTGCAGCCTCAGAATTGTTGTTTAATCCATTTCTTCCTCCCGAAATTGTTCAAATGAATCCTATCTAGCAACACCCTCTCCTCAGTGCCTGACCAATTCTGGTTTATCCATTTAAATGAGTACCTCAATATAAGAGACTCATTAAACGCATTAACCGTTGTCAAAGTCACTTCTTGTTCTTGGGCTCTTCATCACCCATTTAACCTCCTTCCCTCAGGCTCCAAGTGTGACAATGCTTGTGAGTGCGCGTGGTACAGGGGTAGGTTTTCTGTCCTAGTGCACCGACAGGGCTTCTTCGGTCATCTTGAACGCCCGCGTGAAGGGCGGATGCCGGGTGGCACAGAGCTGGCCCACGGTTCCGGACACTGGTCTTAACCCCGCTCTGGGCCACCCTCAGCTGAGCTCAAGCTCACCGGGCCTTCGTGCGCCATCGCCTCAACTGTAGCTTCAACCCCCAGGCTCCAGCAGCTTTCCTGTCCAGCAGCAGCTGCTGCTGCAGCCTATCGGTCTCCTCGGCAACCGCGCCGCAGGCAGGCTCGCCCCGCCCACAGTTGCCCCGGCAGCCGCGCCGGGCGCGCGTCGCACGTTAGGGTAGTTCACCCCACCCAACGGCCGTGCGTCCGTGCGTCGTCTCTATGGTGGCGGCGGATTCGGAGAGACCGAACGCTACTGGAGTCTCGGAGCTGCTGGTGTGAACTCTGACCTGGTCCGGGGGCTTCGGGGAGCCAGGCTGAGGGAGGAAGAGCCTAGGGGCTACCCTGCTTCATCCTGCCTTGACTCGGGCTCTTGGGGCCACTGGGTCCTGGGCCATCACCATTCCTCCTCTGGGGTTCCCCCCATCACCTCATGACTCAGCCCTAGGGTTCCCCTCGCCAGCTCCGCGTTACCCTTCCCACACTATGTGACCACCAACCCCCATCACCATCCCCGAGGCCCTCGTTCATTCACATCGCGACCCAGTCGCCGGGGGCTTTCCCAGTGCCTCATGTCAGCACCACCACCCCCCCCCCCCAAGCCCCCTTAGGAATCTCGGCTGTCTGCTGCTTTCCGCGCGCCTGGGATCGACCATCTCTCCCCAAGAATGTTCCGCCGGGAGCGCTCCATCCCGCTTCGAGGCTCGGCGGCCGCCCTGTGCAACAACCTCAGTGTGCTGCAGCTGCCCGCCCGCAACCTCACTCATTTTGGAGTAGTCCATGGACCCAGCGCCCAGCTACTCAGCGCTGCTCCTGAGGGTGTGCCCTTGGCCCAGCGCCAACTCCACGCTAAGGAGGGCGCTGGAGTGAGCCCCCCACTTATCACCCAGGTGAGGCGTGGAGTTGGGAATGGTGTTGCTGAACGCCCGCCCTACCTAGAACCCGGTACTTCCTCTCCAAACCCCAAGGAATAGGCCTTCTCTGACCATCTGAATTTCCACACTTCGGAGTCCTCATGTCCTGTGCTCTGACTACTGTTTACTCTGATTCCTTTCCCTCTAGATCCACTGGTGTGTCCTCCCTTTCCGAGTATTGCTGGTACTCACCTCTCATCGAGGAATACAAGTAAGAGGACCTTCCTATCCTCCCCCGCTAGAGTCTTAACTTCTCTCCAAGGCCCCTAGTGTGTGTGCTGTGCTTAGTCGATCAGTCGACTGTTTGCGACCCCATGGACTGTAGCCTGCCAGGCTCCTCCGTCCATGGGATTCTCCAGGCAAGAATACTGGAGTGGGTTGCCATTTCCTCCTCCAGGGGATCTTCCCAACCCAGCGATCTTACTTCTAAACATTTCCAAGCTGTTCTCATGCTTAGCCCCCTCATCTCTCATCTTCATAGCTTTCTTGTTTTCCAGTTCTTAAGTGCCATCTCCAATATCTGCCCTTTTATTAGTTGTGTGACCCTGGGCAATTTAGTGAACTTCTCTCAGAGCGTCAGTGTCTTCTGCTAAATGCAGATAAAAGTAGCGCCTCCCTCCCAGGGTAATTTTGAGGATTAAACAGGCTAAGGTTAACATGAGTATGTGGAGTAGCTGGTACAGAGCTCAGCAAAGGTCAGCTGGGTTATGACCCATCCTTGCCCTGGTCTTCCAGATGTACGAGTCTGACGGCTCCGTCATGGTCTACTGGCATGCACTGGACGCTGGAGATGCCTCTCTAGGTACCTGCAGGACGGGGTTGGGGGTAGGGATTGTTTGCTGGGGCTAGGGGGGATAATACTTCTAATCATTTTCCCCTCTCATACTCAGTGCAGGCTGTGTTTGCCCGAGGAATTGCTGCCAGTGGCCACTACATCTGTGTGGGTGAGGGGGCCAAAGGCAGGGCATTGGAGAGTGCTGAGGTATAGGGGTGTGGGCTTTGACCAGGATGCTGCAGGTCTGAGGAAATTGTGGAGTGTTAGAGGGGTGGGAGTGAAGGAGGGTCTGAGAAACTCCAAAAAGCCATGGAGGGGTTCAGAGGGGCAGGATGGTATAGGAAAAGGGCAGTGAATATTGGGAGTGGGGCTGTTGGAGCAGTGAGAGGTGGGTTTGTTACTAAGGTTTCTGGGATGGAGGGAGGGCTGAGCATGGTGGCTGGAGGCCTGGGAGCATCAGGAGGCCATCAGTGGAGCACTGGTTCTGCAGGAACATGGTCGGGCCGGGTACTGGTGTTTGACATCCCCACCAAGGGTCCCAACATTGTACTGAGTGAAGAGCTGGCAAGGCACCAGACGCCAATCTCAGACATTGCCACTGAGCCTGCCCAGGGACAGGTGAGTCGATCCCCCCTACCTGTTCCAGTGAATCTGAGGGCCTTCCCCACCTTGGGGAAGCAGGGTACCTGGGTTCAAGCCTTGGCTTTGTCATTAAGCAGCTGAATGACTATGGGCAAATTAGTGCACTTTGCTGAGTTTTAGCAATCTCAGGTCCAGTGATGAGTCCAGAAATATTTTATATTTACGTGGTACTTAATAGTTCACTCATACTTTATGCTCCAGGTGTGAATGGAGGAGTTGGGACTGATGGTTTCTGGCATGTGTGGCTTCCTTCTCCAAACTTGGGCAAGTGCCCCCTATTGAGGCCCACCTCCAGTGCCATCCTCTCCTGGAAGCCTCCCCCCTCTTCCAGCCCTGACTCATCTCCCTTAGCTGAACCCTGAATTGACACTGCCCGCAAAGACAACTCTTATCTCCCTGATTAGGTTGTAAACCTCTTGAAAACAGGGTATGTATCTTATAATTCCTGTGCTACGCTACACCTGGCACAGAGTTGGGCCCGTGGGCTCTGTTGGCTGCCTGAGTTGAGGGGCTGTCAAGAGTCCCAGAGTCTAGTCATGACTGTGACTGGCTCAATGCAAGAACTCCAGAAGGTCCTAACACTGTGGCCTTAGTTTCATCATTCATCCAATGAGGACAGTTATATACCCTAACATACAGGATGTGTGCTGGGGTTGGGGTAGGGAGTCAGAGTCTATAAGGAATACAACGAAAGCGTTTAATGCTTCCAAGAGACCCTTCCAGCCAGTGATGGGTCCACATCTTCCCCTTTCCCTGGAGAGGCAAAGATGCAAATACTGCCTCCCTTCCCCTCCTGCCCTGTATATAGGACCCAGCAGGGAGAAAAAAAGGCTAATCCTGCCCTTCCCCTTAGGACTGCATGGCTGACACTGTGACAGCAGATGACTCGGGCTTGCTGTGTGTCTGGAGATCAGGGCCCAAATTCAAATTACTGACCCAGATTCCAGGATTCGGGTAGGTGAGGCAAAAGGGGGCTGAGGCCTTCCTGAGGTAGCTTCAAGGTGGGGAGTGGGCTTAGGTCTGGGAAATCCAAGTGCGATGTCACCCTTGCAGGGTGCCATGTTCTTCTGTGCAGCTGTGGCAGGGGACCGTAGCAGCAGGCTACGGGAACGGGCAAGTGCGTCTGTATGAAGCCAGTACAGGATCTATACACGTCCAGATCGATGCCCATGCCCGGGCCATCTGTGCCCTGGACCTGGCTCCTGAGGTGGGCAAGGTCAGTCTCCCACTCTGTCCTTGCATAGCCTTGTTTCCTGGTGCTGGGATGTTGAGAGGCACTCCACAGACTTATCTCTGCCTCTCAGGGTAGCCCCCTCCCCAAGCACCTGGACTGGGCTTTACAGCCTATACCAGCCCTCGGTCAGCACATCTGACTCCCACTGGTCCTTGCCTTTCTTTAAAATAGCTACTCTCTGCGGCTGAAGACACCTTCATACACATCTGGAAGTTGAGTAGAAGCCCAGAGGATGGCTGCATTGAGGTATGTGTCATGAGAGGAGTGGAATGAGGGCCGGAGGATGAGGCCACAGGCCCTGAACAGCTGTCTTCTCTCCCAGGTGGAACACTGTCACGGTGAGTGTGTGCCTGACACCCAGCTGTGTGGTGCCCGATTCTGTGACCCCTCAGGCAGCTCCTTTGCTGTGACTGGCTATGACCTCGCTGAGATCCTGAGATTCAGCAGCATGTGAGAGAAGAGCAGCCCTCTATTTCCCTGTGGTATTTATAAAGTACCCCCCGTCCACCCAGCCATTGTCTGATTACTCAATCTCATGGTCACACTTCACAACTAGTGAACTAAGCTCCAGGGATAAGGGGCTATGGCGGGTCCTGACCAAGTCAAGAGGCAGTCTGTCCTCAACAACCAGGTGAAGGGTGATGTTAAATAACTTTAATGGTCAATGTAAAAGTCACAAGGGAGGGGTGTTCCCTCCCAGGGCTCTTCAGTGCCATTCTCAAAGCTGGTTAATGAAGGGAGGTAGGGCAGGGTTGGTTCCAGTTTTCTCCCAGGAAGGGTTTACGGGGTCCCAGCCAGCCCTGGGAATGAGTCCCTCAGCACCGTGGTGACTGCAGCTTAAAGGGACTTCGGCTACCCCTTCTCAGCCTACCCCAACTCCAGCAGAGGAAGGGGAGGCCAAGCTGGTCAGCCTGCTACAAACAGTGCTGAATCCGAGCCCAGCTGCACACAGATCTTCCCCTCTTCTGGCCAGATCCTGTTGCCCAGCACCTTTTTCTCTCACACTGGTGACTGGAGCCAAGTGTGGGGTGGGCCTTTGCTGCAGAGGCCTCTGGATCGTGGGGATCGCTGCAGGGGGAGAGGGGCGGCCAAGCGAGAAGCCCCAGGGGAATGGTCTGGGGGGACAGCATCCAGAGAGAATGTTCGGGGTCTCCCCCAGGGCAAGGAATGGATCCGGGCTGGAGCTGGGGCCACTGAAGTAGGTGAGCAGGGGCCAGGCAAGGCAGACTGGTCTGTAAACACTGCTAGCCAGGGTGGGGGCGTCTCCAGCCTCACGCCCTCCCGCTGGGCCAGGATGTCTGTCACCGCTGCGATGTCATCCAGCGGCTCAATAGCTGTGGTATCAGGAAGGGATTGAGGGGAGGGGAGTCAGAGCTTGGGCCCCAGAGCTACTCAGCCCTGAGCATCACCTGTCACTGTAAGCGGAGGAAAGCAGAGCCCGGATCTCAGCTGAGACTGCATCATCCTGCAGGAGCAGCCCCTCACATGGGCCCCCAGGAGCCGCAGGCTCTGATAAGACTGTGGCACATGGGGGCAGTGGATGGACAGCAAGAGGGGAGTAGGCAGAAGTAGGTGAAGAAACCAAGAAAGAGGGGGAAAATTAAAGCATTGCCAGGCAAGTGAAGGGTCAGAGGAAGAGACAGGAATCCACATACAGAAAGGGAAACAGGAAAGAAAAAATTAGGGGAAAAAATCCATGAAATGAGTCTGATTCTACAGGGTTTTGTTTGAACTTTGGTGGAGGTGATTTAAGAAGAGTTGGAGAAGGGAAAGGAATCCTGGGTGGGACTTGGGTCCCCAGAGCTCTGCCTTAGCCCACAGTGTGCTTTCTCTCTGTCTCTATTATCTGGGTTCCCCTGAAGCCCCCAGTGCAACTTCCTACGAGGATCCCACAGTGCGTTTTCACTCACCCATTTCATGGTACAAGGACCCCTGCTTGGCCAGCACTTGGGGTGGTTTCCGAGGAGCAGGTGTTTCAATCTTCATGATCTCATCACAGCACTGCTTCCACTGACCTGAGGGGAGAGCACTGGTGGGGGTGGGCTGCCTTCTCCCCTGCTACATTCCCTTCCATACATTCTCGAAATAAGCTCATGTCAAAAAGTATTATATTATTATAGGAATTATTATAATAATTTAATATTGTATTAATTATATAATTTTGAATTATAAGAATTATCAAATTATTTTGGTAAAAATAACAAGCCCCAATCCAGACCCCTCCTCTTACTCATGTCAAAGAAGAGCTGCCACAGAGCCTCCATCCAGCTCTGCAGGGCTCCCCGACTCTCTGCCTGAAGAGCGTGTGTCACCTCTTCCTCCCCATACCGGTTACTGATGCTCAGCGTGAAGGGCCAGCCGGCTGCCTGGTCCAGCTCCCCTGCCCGGACTTGAGTCTCCTATAGGAGAAATCCAAGATCTGCTTCCACCTTCACCTTGGCCACAGAAGTCAGCTGTGACATCAGGCAGGCTTGGTCATCCCTACCCTTAGAAGGAGGAGCTTGTGGAGCTTTCACCAAGCCGTCTCATTTGCCTCCTACTGATCAGAGTAGGAAGAAATGGCAAGAAAGGAGAATGAGACAAGTCATCCTTAGTCAGGAGAAGGAGCAGATGAAGACAGGAAAGGAGAGATTGAGCAAGGCAGGGAAGGTGAGGAGGCAGGCAGGAACAGGAACACTAAGGCCCCTCAATACTTGTATAAAAGTCGGCAGGAATGCCAGCAAAAGGGCTAGGAAACAAAGACGGTCCTTGGACTTGGGCTGGGAGAGAAAACCAGGAAAGGGTAAAAGAGATGCAGACTGGAATCTGAAGAAAGACGAGAGGAGGATGAAAAGTCCTAAACTGGCACTAGAACCCTCTGGCAAGGGCTGAGGCTGGCGAGTAGAAGGGACGCGTTTTCCGTGATGCTGGTGGGGAGAACACGGTCCCTCGGCATCCCTGATCCTGAAGCTGGGTGTGGTGCTGTTGGGAGCAGGAAGCTAGCTTTGATCTCTCTGAGGTCTCTGTGCCCACCCTCCTGGGGCCTGATGGAGAGGTTCCCGAACCCTGGCACCTGGTGGCTTCACCACCAGAGACTCATCACCTTGTTGATTGCGATAGTAAACAGCGGCTCGTCCCCAGCGTCTGTGTCTTCAGGTTGCCGGTAACAGAAGAGGTTTGTGCCTTTCAGGACTCCATGTACTTGCACCCAGTCCCGCGGCTCCCCAGCTTGCTGCATAAATGACTCAAGGTTTCCTAGGGGAATCACACCCCCAACACCCTTCTTCCCAGCCCCCCACAGAAAAATGACTCCTTTTTGCCCACCCTCCTATCTTACCCTCCTTTCATCTTACCATGCCCCTTCTTCCTCCACCCAGATCTTAGGTTTCCAATAGTTCCTTGATCCCTAGGTGATCTGGCTCTCCTTTGTCTTCTCCCACTTCCCTTCCACTCCTCAGGGCCCCTCACCTGCACCCTGAGGGTACCACTTGCAGTAGGCTGAGTCATGCAGAGAGGCTGAGCCACTAGGCGGCAACACACGCTACCATAAAGGGGCAGCCAGGCAGGGTTCTCCTCTGGGGGAGAAAGAAGTGCAGGGTGAGGGTGGGAAATGTGAAGGGGAAGGGACCATCTAACAGCCCCTCTTCTCATCATCCAGCATCCTCCACACAGACACATACTCACCAGGAGTGGCGAGGGTGAGGTCATGTGTGCGGAACCCATCTTGCACAGCTGCTAGGGTGAGCGTGGTATGAGCCAAGAGGTGGTAACGAGGACCGCTGCAGGACAGAGAAGTGGGCAGCAGCCAAGTGAGGGGCATGCTGGGTGGCAAGAGCAATAAGAGCTGAGCAGGTCTGTCTGCCCCACTGTTTAGGCTGCCCCACAGAAAACTAGCTTGCCTCCCCCACAGGGGATGAAACAAACATTTACTGTACTCCCGATAAGTGCTGGGGCCTGTGCTTTAAATGTTATCCCACTGTATTCCCACAATAGCCCTGAGGTTGGTGGCATTCTTTAGTTAATAGACGAGGCAGCTTGAGGCTTAAAGAGGTTAAGAAGTCTGCCCCAAAATAAAACTGAGGTGGCGGAACTTGAATTTGAATCTGCGTCTATCTCCAAAATAAGCAATCTGTTCATTACCTGCAAGGTTCTCAAACTGCTCCTCAGAGACCCAGTGAGTCTGCTAGGTGCCTCCAGCTGCCTGTAGGCAACACCACAGCACCCAGGTATTTTGCTGTAGCCAGGGGCACTCTGTTATATCTACATAAGGTGTATCTGTTGCTGCAGAAGCAGTGAAGACCCCAGAACCTAGCTCTTCCTGCATTCCTGTTGGTCTTCTCAGTTGGCTGTTTGAGGTACCTGAGGTATGGGCCAGAGTGCCTCCCAGTATGTGACCACTGCTCATTCATATCTGTCTGCATGTCCTGGCAACAGTAGGAAATAGGCTCTGCATGCTCAACACAGCTCAGAGATGACCGGTGGCCAGCTGAGGGCTGGGGAGGAATATAGGTGCTTACCCCACAGCCGGGGTGGGAAGCAAGATGGGACTGCTGCCTGAGCCCCCAGCAGTCTCCAGCGATGCTCGGACACGCCTCCCTGAGGAGCGGCCCAGGGAGCTGCTGAGTTTGGTGGCGAGCCTCTTGGGGGCTCCAGCCAGGGCCCCCTCCTCTTCCACGCAAGCCCCATACAGCTCCAGCCGCAGTTCAAAGTCTGGCCCTGCCTCGGCACTGTAGGAATACGGAAGGAAGCAAGGAGAGGAGGATAGTCTGGGCCAGTCTAGGGAGCAGCGCTGGGGTTAGGATGGATGTCATGCAAGTACAGGACAGCTCCACAGGGAAGGCCCAGCTCCCTCCCTCCTTCTCTTCCCTCCTCTAAAGCTATGTGATCAGAGCCTAGTAGAGAAAGCTGGGAGCCACAGGGATGAGGTACCCACAAGAGCACGTTGTTCTGAAAGGAGATGTCTGTGAGGGTCCTGTCCACCAGGATCATCTCTGTGTCCTGAATGTGTTCCCCTATCTGCAGCAGCAGGAACACAGCCCAGCGGTGCAGGTCTGGGGGCCGAGAGCAAAATCAGTAATGATGTGCCCCCAAGGGGACCTCCAGTCTCAGGGCCCCTCCCTTAAGTCTGTCCCACGTGAGTGGAACTCACCGCCTTTGTTCTTGAAATATTCTGTGTCCTTCCACATGAGTGGAATCCGAAGATCTAAGGGGCAGAGGGATAGGAATAGATGTCAAACCGGGACAGGAGATCTTACCACTGGGCAAAGAATGCCAGCAGCTGGGGTAGTTGTGCTTCTTACCAGAAATGCAGATCTGGCCACGGCAGGGAGAGCGTTCAGTGGGTGGCCCACTGTCCGAAGGCCTGTGGGCAAATCACAACATCCTAGCCTGGCCTCTTGACACTATTCCCCCTGATTCTGGTTCCCAAAGGCTCTAGGACTCCCCCGGCCCAGAGCTCAGCTGCCAGATCCCTGCCAGGCTGACACTGGCAGAGCTGAAGGACTGTTAGGGAGAGTTGTCCATTGAACCCAGGAGGTTGCTGGGCTTGGGAATACTAGAGGCACTTAGCTTACACACCCAGTACAAGCTCAGGCCACCCCCAACAAGCACCCTTCCTGACCACCTCCCTAGACTCCTGCCAGGAAGAAGTGGGGCTTGAGGAGACAGGTTGCACAGAGAGACTCCCTTTCAAGGATTCTCCTCAGGCTTGGAGGAGTTTGCAGGCTTTCTTTTTAACAACAAAGGAGGCTGCTTGTCTCCACCATCTCATCACTTCAATGAAGGAGGGTACTCGGTCAGTCAGAAAATCAAGAACCCAAATAGGGGACATTTATGTCCCATTTATCACAAATCTCTCTCCATCTTCGCCCCCAGGTTTGATTTCTCCTCTACCCATCTGGCCAAATTGGCTAAACCTTCCCAGTGCCCCAAGTTCCCCAGTTCCTCCACTGCGGGAGGGACATCAGATCTTCCTCCCCTCCCTGCCTATCATTAGAACTCACTGAGCATGTGTCCCTTTCCTAAGGTGGTGGCCAGCTTCTCCATACTAATTTACAACTCTTCATAATGAAACTAGTGACTTGGAACAGCCTTAAACTAAACGACGTGGCACTGATGGCAATGTGTTCAGCTGCCAGGGCCTAGGGTGCACCACAGATCACACTGTATGGGACGTGTGGGGACTTGGGCAAGGCAGAACTTGTCAACAGCCACCTCTTAAGAGACAGCAGACTCACAGTAGAAGCTGTCCCTATGCCTGCTTGCTCTTCCTTTAACTTTATGGAGCAGCCGTTGAGGGGTTCCTGCCTTTCCCTGCTGTCTTCACGGGTGAACTCTAGAGGCCTCCTGGCAACCTCTCCTGTGTGTGAGCTGGAATGGACACTATGCCTGTAAGGGGCCTGTACCTTCTCCCCACTCAGCCTTGTGGGGTCAAACAGGTTACTCTGCCAGAAGCCAATTTTCCAAGCCACCAATTTACAAAAAAATGGTCAGTTCTCAGAATGATCAATTTGCCAAATATTTTCTCCCACATTTTAGTCTTACCAGAGCATCACCTCAACCATTTCACTACAGTTTTGTCAGATTGGGTCCTTTTAGTACACAGTCTAATTTATATGAATGGGTAGGCTTTTACTTAAATTTTTTTTATTATTATTTCTCCCAATTTCTGCCTCAGATGAGGCAAACCCCAGGTACAATTAGCTACTGTCTGTTACAGTAAATGACTAATTGGTCATTTAGCAAATTGACCATTTGGTGAACTGGCTTTGAGAAAATTAGCTTTCCAGAAGCCAAACAGGCTCATCAGATCACAGGAACGGCTTAGCAAATTAGCACTTCCGCATTACTCTCCTCAGACTGCCGGCCTTTCACCAGACACACTGGCTTTACTGGGCCCTAGCAACTCACTAGTGTGCCTCTGGGCAGCACACTGTGATGATAAAACACCAAGGTGTCTTCTAGGTCCCTGGGAAGTCTTCATCAGGAAGTCGTCTTCGAGGTGCCCCATACTCCATGCTTCATATATATATCCACTGCACCACTATCCCCATAAGGCCTCGCCTCCCCCTTGCTTACCGCCGGCCTGTCTTCTTCAGCACCTGTGCCTCCTTGCGCCGCTGCAGCTCGCCCATGTAGTTGAGGATGCGGCTGTTGCACACCAGCAGGCTCTTGGTGGCCTCCAGAGCCTGCTCTCGCTGGGAGCAGGCCGCCAGCAGCTTGCAGGCCCCTTCCCTCATCCGGATCTCATGGTCCAACTTTCTTTGCAACTCTGTGTCCTAGCCAGAGTGGGGATAAGGAAGAGAAGGAAATATCAATCAGGGGACAGACTGATGCACCCTTCAGTCCCTTAGTGGGCCGTGGTCAACAAGAAACTGATGAACTTAGGTTTCAGGCAACTAAAGGGCAGGGACTGAGTCTCAATTTCAACTGCCCAGGAATAACCAGAGAAGCTTTGTAAAAATACAGATGCCCTTGGGAGTATAAATTTTTTCAGCCTCTTTGGAGCACAATTTGGAAAAATCTGTAAAAACCACAAATTCACATCCTTTTATCCAGTTATGCATCATTTAGGATTTTATTCTACAAATACAGTGACACTTGTGGCCAGAGCCATATTCATTGCAGCATCAATTTAAAACACCAAGATTAAAAGTCCTTCAATAGGGCATTGGTTAAATATGTTATAGTACATCTATACCACAGAATATGGAATATTGCAGACATTAAGGTAGACATGTATGCAAAAATGAAACTATTCAAAATACATGAAATGAGAAAAGATAGTAGAACAGTATTACAGCATGCTCCTATTTGGAGCATATTTATATATGCATATGTTTATATATGCATATCCATATCCATAGATACACATAAAATAGTAGTGGTTGTGGGGCTGGGAGCCAGGAATAGAAAGTCAACTTATGATAGTTTATAAACCTCCATACTATTGGAAAGTGTTACCTTTTAAAAAAATTAAATCTTCTGATTATTTAAAAAAAGGTCACCAAGGCCCACCTCAGATTAGCAAAATAAGAATCTCTTAAGAGGTGGGGCGTGTGCATTTTTGGGAAAATTCCCCAAGTGACCTTGAGGTGTAGCCCAGGCTGAGAACCACCACCTAAAGTGAATGGCCACAGATGGTAGATCCTGGGTTACCCCAAAGACTCAAGTGATGAGAGACCCTAGTTGGCAAGGGGTCAGTGGAGAAGAAGCATACTACCTACAGTGTTCACGCATGCTGTACAGAATGCACTACACACCCCAGATTCTGGAGCGTGCCACCTGCTGGCCTTCTGAGTAAGGGAGGTGAAGACAGACATGAAGGCAGGTGAAACAGAAGGTCAAGAGCGAGTTGCTGAGCAGGCACTTAGCAAAATGCCCAACATATGGTGTACTTGGAAGGAGGTGGGGGCGGGGAGGAAGTAGTGTGTACTTATTTTAATGATGCTACCTCAGCCCCAGTAACATTCACTCAATAATAACACTAGAGCATCCCTGTGCTGTCGAAGGCTTCACATTTGAAATCCAGCTGGGAGGTGAGAGATGCAGACATTAATGGCTGTTCTGTAAGTGCCAGGTCATGGCACAAAGGCACTCAGGAAACAGACCCTATTTGTTTCTGGCTGAGGTGATGGGGAAGGCTTCAGAGAGCAACTGGAAGACTAACCCTATTACAGTGTATACACATCAGAAGCAAGCCAAGTGGAGTCACAGGGTTGGAAAAGGAGGGTGAATGTGACTGCCCAACATCAAAACCTGTCTTCTCCCTCACACCAGCTCTCTTTCACACTGTGCCCTTGCTTCTGTCCCTGATGACTCCAGCCTTCAAGTCTCCAAGACCTGAACACCCTAAATTACTGCTTCCAGGAACTGCCCTGTCTGACCTACCTGCTGATTCTTCCTTCCCTACTTGGGCTAGGCCAGACTCTCATCACCTCTCACCTCATCTCATCACCCTCACTATCCACGTTTCCCTTCCTGACTATAAATAGGCCAACGTGTACAGTGCCCCCTCCACCAGAAAGCCCTCTCAGACTACCCAGTTGTCCCCACCTCCACCATGCCTGCCTGCACCAAGATCCCATCTCTGCTAAGGTTTGTTGCTTGCCCATCCCCATCTCATTCTCCATCCAGCTTCTACCACAAATACCCCAAACAAGTGAGGGGGGTAGGGCTGAGCAACATCCTCAGGGCCCCTCCTAACTTGCCTTTAGGTCCCAGCCCCAGCACTCGCGGATTCTTCCCTAGCCCTGTCCGTTGCCCATGCAGCACGATGCAGGCAGTGTGGCTGGTCCTCCAGGGAACCTCACCACCAGGTGAGGCTGCAGTGAGCGCCGATGACAGCTCCCAGCTGTCACGAGAGTGAGCCGCAGGCACCCCTCGGTCCCTCTGTGCGCCTGACCCCATTAGGCTCCAGTGGCAGCATTAACCAGAGAGACCTAGTGGCAGAGGGGCGGTGCCTCCAGAAGCACTGCCCTCACCCTGGAAAGGGCTCCAGGCTTTTGAGCTGCCGGAGATCAGGAGACCCCTCCATGTTATAAGTGCTCCCCAGGGTGACTCCTGGCCTGGGAGCTTGCCAGAGGAAGGAAGGTATATACATTGGAATACATTGGTATAATGGGCTGCAGAGAAGTCACGGTATCCAGCCCGGATGAGCTGGTGTAGGGGCCCAGACACCCTGTCTGCCACTGCCCCCACAGCCCTCTGGTTTGAATCCACTCTTGATGGCCCCACAGTGGAGAATGCCCTAAAAACCTCCCATCCTTTGGGCAGACCATTTTGGGAATCCTGACACAGGATCTGGATCCCAGACCTTCACCCCCTCTCCCTACCTCAGGGATAGCTCCATGTCCCCTCCTCCCCACCCATATGCCCTCTCTTCCCAAGCTGGTGGTACTTTCACCAGGCTCTCCTGGGAAAGAGCCCTCAGTTGGATGTCAGCTGGACTGGGTCAGGACCCAAGGGGCTGAAGAAGGCTGAGTCATGGCCCGAAACCCCAGCACATACTAGGCCCTCTCTGGACATCCTTTCCAGTTCCTCCCACTCTCTTCTGGCTCTAACTTCCTGCTCTGCTTCTCATCGCCTTATGATCCTTTTAGAAACTCCACCAGGACTAAATTCAAATCCTGGCTTAGGAACTTGACTAGCTGTAAGAACTTAATCTCTGGGGGTAGGGGTAGGGGGTGGGAGTTGGGTATTCCACCTGCTCCATAGCACTGTTTGAAGATTAAATGGGAAAATCTAACTTCTGCCTGGGCCCAGCACTCCCACCTCCTCCTTACTTGCACCTTAAGTTGCCTTCTCCAGAAAAATCTTCTTGAATTTACACTTTCACAACTACCCCTCTTGCTAATCCCTAAACATCAATGAGCTGGGGGTTGGAGAACTGCTGAGCCTCCTGGAGAAAGAACACAGCACCCTCAACCAACCAATGGCTGAATAAGAGATGATTAAAGTGAAATCTAAGCCCCCTTTTCTGTCCCAGAACTTGGGCAGGGCTCCTATGAAGAACAATTACCTGGAGGGGGAGGGATGCAGAATTTGAATACTTAAATACCTAGACCAGTCATGTCCAATAAGATCATTCTATCATCCTACAATGATGGAAATGCTCAATAGCCATGGACCACATGAAATATGGCTAAAGTAATTAAGGAATTGAAAATTATTTTATTTCATTTTAATTAAAATTTAAATGTAAATACCCACATAGTAACATGAACAGTGCAGAGGACTAGGGATGGCAAATAGATTTTATCTCATGTGCCAACCCAAGACAATAGGTAGTGTCAGAGTCCCATTGAAGACCCTGGGCAACTTTCTGCATATTAGAAAAAGAGGACCCTCACTAGGGAAATAACTTAGATAAAGGTGTTTCCTCCTCACACAGCCTGAAACTAGGCCAGGACTCTTGCCACTATGCAATGCCCTTGTGAAGGACACAATCTGCATAATTTATGCCAAGATTGTGCTGAGAAAGATTGTGAGGCCATGCATGGATTTGTTGGTGAAGAGTGCCATGATTGACTAGTAATGTCTGTCATTATCTAGGGCGTGGAGACCAGGTTGAGGGTGCAAAAACATGTGATAAATCCCCCTTCTGAGCTAGACTCTGTACTGTCCCACCTCTGACCTTCCTCAGCAGCAACCCTCTGCCTGGTCCAGGCAGTCACTGCCACAGCTTCCTCTATCTTTCCCATCTCTGTAAATGACCACACTGCCCAAGTGCTTAGCCACACACCTGAGAATCATCCGGGAGCCCTCTCTTTGCCTCAGCCTCACATCCAATCCATCAACAAGCCCTGTCAGATCTACCACCATCATTTCAAATCCGCCCTTTTCTCCCTGTCTTCACCATGAGCATTTAATCCTCACCATCAGGTTCATTCCCCAAAGGCTGTAATGATCTCCTAGCTGGTGGTCACGCCCCCCCCTCCCCCCCACCTAGCCTGTTCCTTTCAAACACAACAGCTATCATATTAAAACATTAGGGGAGTTGTCCCACATGCTTAAAACCCTCCATGGGCCAATATCACACTTATAGTAAAATCTAAATGACCTGTCATGGCCTTCAAAGCCCTGCATAATCTTGTCCCCGCCCATCATTTGACCCCAACCAGTATGTTTTAGCCACACTGGCTCTCTTTCTTCCCCATCATCATCATCCTCATTTAAGGTCCTTACTCTGCCCTCTGTCTGGAAAGTTCTTCCTCCCATCTTTACATATCTTCATCCTTCTGGCCACAGCTCAAAGAGCTCACAAAGGCCTTCCCTGACTCCTACACTTAATGCTGCCTGTCCTACCTGATGTTTATGGTAATTTCGTTGTGAGATTATTTATGTGTTTGCATGTTTCTAGGTCCCCTAGAGTGGACCCTTCCCTGTTCACTGAGGTGTCCCAAGATCTAGAAAGCAGCTGGCATATAGTAGGTGCTCGATAAATGTGATTAAGAATAAATAAATGAATAAACAGCTCCCTGCCATCTTCAGGGCCACAGAATCGTTACATCCTGCTCTAGAATCCTCTTCCCCTTCTCCGGTAAGGCCATCTCCTTCCTGAAGATCACGCTCACAGTGTACTCTTCTTCCCACACCTAAAAGGGGCCCTCAGCCCCAGCACACACAGCCACACCAACCCACAGAGCTTCCAGAAATAAGGGTGAAGACCCTGTTGCCAACACAATAGTCTAACTGGCAGAACTGAACCTGGGTCCATAAGTAGCACCCAAAGAAGGGCACACAGAACCACCTAATCCCTCTCCCCACTGGGAGCAGCCCAGTGTGAAAGGGCAGCGCAGAACTGGGGCTGGGATGCTGTGGAGGAGGTGCACTCCAGGGGTGGGGTCGTTACCTCCAGGCTGAGCGCCATCTGCCGGATGTAGAGCATATTCAGGTCCTCCAGGATGTGCAATCTGTCCTGCATCTCTGTGCCCCCTGGGCTCCCCTTCCCTTGCTGATCCCTCAGAGGGGTGGGGCAAGCAAGCCCCACGCTGCCCCACAATTCCTCTCCCGCTGCTCTCCTCGTCTTGAAAGAGGTGGGCAGTTCTTGGGCAGAAGGCAGAGGCAGCCCCTGTCCCTCTCGTGCTCCAGTTAGACCCCTCTGGCTGCTGTGACAGAGTCTCCTTGCCTACCGCTGTTCCCGGCCCTGAAGGAGCCAGGCATGGGAGGAAAGGAACGCGAGGTGAGGATGAGCAGGGTACCCGGAGAGGAGGCCAGCTGCAGAAGGGGCTCTGGGCACAGAGTGTCCAGTCTTGCTTTGGTGGCAGCTGTTCTCCCAGCTGTGGAAGAAAAAGGCTCTTTCATTCCGACTCTGGCCCCTCCCCAGCCCCCGCCCACAACCCTGGCCCGCTGGACAGAGAATCTGTGTGCTGTAGGGTGTGAGGGGCAGGCACAACTGGAAGGGGGCCGGGAAGGGACACTTCATGCAGGTTCTGTGGAGTCGTGGGGATTGTCAGGAGGTTGCTTTCTGAAAGGGTTCGGGCTTAGTTTGAGGAAGAAGAGGGATAGAGGTGGGGACTTGATTGAGCCTAGGAAGTGGGACAGAGGGGTAATTGCGGCCCAACCCCCAGGGCCACCTCTTCCAACTTGGGACCTTCATCCAGCCCGCCCCACCCTGGGTTCACAATTACCTTGCTTTTCCAGCAGAAGGGAGGAGAGGGAGGGAGAAAGGCAGGGGTGTGCCTGGCTGCGCTGCCCCCGCTCCCCTCTGCGGGCCCCTTCCCTTCCAGACAGGAAACCAGCCCCGATTCCCAGCCAGCTGCAGCTTTGCCACCACCGCCCCCTCAACCCTAGGCCCACGGAGTCACACTCCGCTCCGGGGCCCAGCGGCTCCACCCCGGTTCCTCCGCGATGGCCCCCAAAAAGGCCGGGCTTATCCCGGGGGCGGCCCCAGCTCACAGGCCCCTCCTCCTGGTCCCTGGGCCTCGCCCCTCACTCCCCCACGCTGGCCCCACGCGGCGTTGCTTATGCGGGACTCGACAGAGGCCCTGTCTCCCAGGCCCACTAGCTTCTGAGTCAGAGAAGGCCTGGGACTGTGGGACAGGAGTGTGAAAGAGCCTTTGTTCTGGGCAGGCTGTGGGGTAACAGTGCAGAAGCCAGGACTGGAATCCGGGAGGAGTGAGGAAGGCCCCCTCACTTAACTCTTTCCAGGACCAGCAGCGAAGGAGAACTGACCTGGGGGGACAGCCTCTGCTGTCGCTACTGGCCCTCTCGGTCCTGGCTCGGTCCTCACATCTTTCAGCCTCTCCTGAGCCTCTTTAAGGAATTACAAGTAGGGCTCAGACCTGGGCAAAGTAGTGGGCCAGGGAGGGAACTGTAAAGGCTGGACCCTTCTTAGGCCACAGAAAAGGAGGCTGAAAGCTTGAGTGTGGGAAATAATCCCAAATCGTTAATCGGGAACCCCTCACTTCCGATTCCCCCAGCCACAGAGGAGCAGTTGCGGAGAGTTTCAGCGAAGGAGGCCGAGAAGTCAGGACTGACGGCGGAGGCTGTCCCAGACGGTAGAGACGGGCTGTGGGATGCGGCTGGAGGCCAGGGAAGGAGCGGGCACAGGCCAGGAGTCTTGTTAGACCCCGGCTAGTTGCACATGTCCAGGAAGGGCTGCCATAAGGCACATCTTAGGAATCGAGCCTAGGGCTCCTTAAACTGAAGTTTTTCCAGGCGGAGGCAAATCATCCCACTGGGCCAGAGAATGTCTGGGGTGACACGGTTGGATTAACGTGCAGACGGTCCGCGCCTGACTTTTTAAGTCAACAACCTCTGTTCTGTACCCGACCCACCGCGTCTCCGCCCCTCGGCGCGCGCGGGCGGGGCGGGCGGCCCGGGCGGCCCGAACTGCGGGAGCCGGGCGAGGGGAAGGCAGGGACGCGCGTCTCTCACCTCCGGCGGGTCGCATAAGAGGCTGAGTCGGAAGCGGCCGCGTTTGAACTCCATCTCCAGGGCAGAGCCCCTGGCCACGGTGACCCGGCTCCGGTGGTTTCGGGAGAACATACTGGCGGTCCCGCGCCGTTGCCTGCCTTCTGCACTCCCCGCGCCGCCCGGCGCTGCTTTGGCCCTTAGGCTTCTTTCCGTCGCTGCCCTTCAGCTAGTCCGGCTGGGAATCTCCCGCAGCCGGATTCCCAAACTCCGCCTCCGGAGACGACACCTGGGCCGGGCAGGGCGCGGCACTCTCTCCCTCCACCCCCCCCCCGCCCCCGCCCCCGCCAAAGGCCCGGGCGGCCGGGCCAGGCCCGGGCTACAGGCAGGCCTACACCTCGGCAGCACTGGGGGGGTTCGCGGCGGGGGGTGCGGGCGCCACACCTGGGCGAGGGGCGGGCCTAGAGAAGCCCCGCCCCAAAGGCTGCGCCCCCTCGGCGAGCCGACTACCTGCCGCGGAAAACCCCAAGGCCCAGGGATCACAGCGAGTCACACCGCGCCGCCCTGGGACGGCGCCCAATCTCACCCCTGAGCAGCTTCTCAGGGTTTCAACTTCCTACGGCCCCAAAGGTCCCTTCTTCGTCCTCCTCCCCACTTTAAGCTCCCCTCCGTCCCTAGTGGCCACAGTTCACCGAGCAGTGCTTAAGCAGGTCTGGTAACTCTGCTCCATTCGTTACTAACCGTGGATCCTTGACTGTCAGAGAACTTCTTGGCTTCAGCTTTCTCACTTGTACGGTGAGGATACAGTCATTACCGCACTCCTCAGGTCGCTATGAGGATTACATACAGCATGAGTGCCTGGCACGAGACAAGCGCCCCCTAAGCGGAGTTATGAAGAAAAATGGTAGGAGGCAGCACCGTTGTGCCCTTGGATGGGGCACCAGCGACCTTCAGTTCCCTGGACCCAGACCTTGACTGCCTTAGAGGGTGAGGATATCTGTTACCTAAAGATGGGCTCTCTGCTGCTTTGCTGTGTGGCTGAGGCAGGGTTAGGATTCTCATCTTCTGCAGAAAAAGGGACCCCTCACCACCACCCCCAGCTCTGTGGGACAGAAGGAAATGGCAGAGGATTAGTTTGCTGACCACAGATGAGGAATTCCGGGGACTTAGAAATTTACTGGGGAGAAGGAGAGAGACAGAGAGAAAGGTCCCTTCAAAGCTAGAGCCAGAGAAATACCAGGCTATAGCTTTAGAGAGCCCAGGTTAGAACTGCTGGGCTATGAAAAATTACTCAACCCAAAAGGGGAAATTTATGGCTTAAGGAATGATGATATCTAGGGCTCAGGCTTTCGTTGTGGCTTGACCCAGGTATTCAGCATCCACAAGGATCCTGTCTTTCTCCTTCATCTCGATCTACTTTTCTCTCCAAGGGCTTCATTCTCCACAGCATTATAAAATGGTTGTCAAAAATTCTGGGTCTGTGTACTTTCAGGCTTAAATGCACCAGAAAAGAGAGCTGTTTCTTGAAGCTCCTGTGCATGTCTGGGATTCACTATGGGCCATTTCAGATCGTTTATCCATCTCAAACCGATTTTTATAGGCAGAGGGGTGGCCAGAACTGAACCAATCGCTATGGCCAAATAGGATTCCATGTGCCAGCTGGCCAGGCCTAGGTCACTTCCCAGTCCTGGAAACCAAATGGAACCCAATGAGCTGGGAGAGAGGGGAGGGAGACATGGTTTCTGAAAAACGGTTACAGGTACTACCACCAGAAAGTGAAAGAATGGATGCTGGACAGAAAAAAACAACAAACATCTCTGTTGTTTACAGAAGTTTACATGAAGAAGGGAGTTCTTCTGTCACTAGGAAAGGCAGATCAAAAGATTATGAAAAATCTGTGGCCTCTGAGATAAATCTCAAAGGAAGAGTGAAGGGGAAAGGAAGGCATTGTTTCTAAATTTCTTCAAATATCTATCATCACTCTTCTAAACTGTAAGCTCCCTAAGGAGAGACAGTCTATCTTATCCACTGCTTTATGCCCAGTGCCTGGCACATACAGAGTTCTCAATAAATCACTGGTTGAACTAAATGAACAAATGAGATGCCCAAAGGAAACATACAGATTTGAGAGTGCTTGACTGGGATGAGCCATGCTATGGGACTAAAATGGTTCATTTCAAATGTTTAACTTTTAGCAGCAGAATGCTTTTTTCCCCAAATGAAAATGTCACCTGAAATATATGAAATATGATCACAGCTGCTGTAATAGAAGCAGGGGCTGGAGCCCCAAATCTTGTCCTCTCCAGAGGCTCCCTCAGCTGCATGCAGGGACACACACACACACACATACACACACACACACGCACACACGCACACACACACGCGCGCACACACACACACACACACACACACACACCTGGTGGAACAGAGGCCATACAGAAGGTTTTGAAAACCCCGAACAAGAGCTGGAGGAATACAAAGCATTTGGAAAGGAAATAGAGCTCAAATCCTGCCTGAGAATTTATTTGTACTTGATGTGACTTCAGATTTTGGGAAAGGAGTGACACAACAAGAGTTATATTTTAGGGATCATAATCTGACGCGCATTTGCATAAATCTGCTGGACGAGGTTATGTCTGGGGTTTGGGAAGCCAGCTGACACTGTCCTCAACTGAAGGTGGAGAGACAAGGGCCAAAATTTCTGAGGAGTTATTATTTTTTAATTAAATTCTTTTTTTGAAAGTACTCATTCCGTTTTTGAAACATTTCTTTTTCTACCACTTAAAAAATAATACAAAGTAAAAAATACATGAACAAACCACACTTTCCCCATAATCACAGGAAAACACTGAGACAGTTTGGTGCCAGAGAATGCTGAAGCCTCATACTAGCTCATAAGAGAAGATTGCTGAATTTTCTGGAATTGTGCATTCCAGCTGTTAAATACAACTTTGTTGTCACTCAGTCGTGTTTGACTCTTTGCAACCCCATGGACTGGGCTTCCCAGGCAGCACTAGTGATAAAGAACCCTCCTACCAATGCAAGAGACGTAAGATACGCCGGTTCAATCCCTGGGTCCGGAAGATCCCCTGGAGAAGGGAATGGTAACCCACTCCAGTATTCTTGCCTGGAGAAGCCCATGGACAGAGGAGCCTGGCAGCCTACAGTCCATGGGGTCACAAAGAGTCAGACACAACTGAAGCTACTTAGCACACATGGACTGCAGCATGCCAGGCTTCCCTGTCCTTCACCATCTTCCAGAGTTTGCCCAGACTCATGTCCAATGAGTCGATAATGCCATCCAACCATCTCACCATCTGTTGCCACCTTCTCTTCCTGCCCTCAATCTTTCCCAGAATCAGGGTCTTTTCCAATGAGTTGGCTCTTCGCATCACATGAAGAACCTCTTCATCAGGAGGTTCTTTAATTCCTCTTCACTTTCTGCCATTAGGCTAGTATCATCTGCATTATCTGAGGTTGCTGACATTTTCCCCCACAATCTTGATTCCAGCTTGTGAGTCATCCAGACTGATATTTTGCATGATGTACTCTACATGTAAGTTAAATAAGCAGGATAACAACATACAGCCCTGAAGTACTCCTTTCCCAATTAGGAACCAGTTTGTTTTTCCATGTCTGGTTCTAACTGTTGCTTCTTGTCCTACATACAGGTTTCTCAGGAGACAGGTAAGGTGGTCTGGTATTCCCAGCTCTTTAAGAATTTTCCATAGTTTGTTGTGATCCACACAGTTAAAGGCTTTAGCGTAGTCAGTGAAGGAGAAGTAGATTTTTTTTTTAATTCCCTTGCTTTCTCTATGATCCAACAGACGTTGGCAATTTGATCTCTGGTTCCTCTGCTTTTCTAAATCCAGCTTGTACATCTGCAAGTTCTTGGTTCATGTACTGTTGAAGCCTAGCTTGAAGGATTTTGAGCATAATCTTCCTAGCATGTGAAGTGAGCACAATTGTATGGTAATTTGAACATTCTTTGGCATTACCTTTCTTTGGGATTGGAATGAAAACTGACCTTTTTCAGTCCTATGCCCACTGCTGAGTTTTCCAAATATGCTGGCATATTGAGTGTAGCTCTTTAAAAGTATCATCTTTTAGGATTTGAAATAGCTCAACTGGAATTCCATCATGTCCGCTAGCTTTGTTCATAGTAATGCTTCCTAAGGCCCACTTGACTTCACACTCCAGGATATGTGGCTTTAGGTGAGTAACATCATGTTTATCTGAGCCATTAAGACCTTTTTTTGTACACTTCTGTGTATTCTTTCCACCTCTTCTTAATCTCTTCTGCTTCTGTTAGGTCCTAGCTGTTTCTGTTCTTTATTGTGCCCATCGTTGCATGAAGTGCTCCCTTGATATCTTCAAGTTTCTTGAAGAGATCTCTAGTCTTTCCCATTTTATTGTTTCTCTCTATTTCTTTGTATTTTTTACTTAAGCAGTCTTTCTTATCTCTCCTTGTTATTCTCTGGAACTCTGCATTCAGATGGGTATATCTTTCTTTCTCTATCTCCTTTGCCTTTTGTTTCTCTTCTTTCCTCAGCTATTTGTAAGGCCTCCTCATACATTCATTTTGCCATCTTGCATTTCTTTTCTTGGGGATGGTTTTGGTCACCATATCCTATACAATGTTATGAAACTCCATCCATAGTTCTTCAAACACTCTACCAGATCTAATCCCTTGAATCTATTTGTCACTTCTCCTGCATAATAATAAGGCATTTGATTTAGATCATACCTCACTGACTTAGTGGCTTTCCCTACTTTGTTCAATATAAGCCTGAATTTTGCAATAAGGAGCTGATGATCTGAGCCACAGTCAGCTCCAGGTCTTGTTTTTGCTGACTGTATCAAGCTTCTCCATCTTTGGCTGCAAAGAATATAATCGATTTGATTTCAGTATTTACCATCTGGTGATGTCCATGTGTAGTGTCATCTCTTGTATTGTTGGAAAAATAGTGTTTGCTATGACCAGTACATTCTCTTGAAAACTCTGTTAGCCTTGCCCTGCTTCATTTTGTACTCCAAGGCCAAACTTGCCTGTTACTCCAGGTATCTCTTGACTTAGTATTTTGCATTCCAGTCCCCTATGATGAAAAGGGCTTTTTTTTTTTTTTTTTTTTTGGTGTTAGTTCTAGATCTCAGAGGTTAAAGCGTCTGCCTCTAATACCGGAGACCTGGGTTTGATCCCTGGGTTGGGAAGATCCCCTGGAGAAGGAAATGGCAACCCACTTCAGTATTCTTGCCTGGAGAATCCCATGGACGGAGCAGCCTGGTAGGCTACAGTCCATGGGGTCGCAAAGAGTCGGACACGACTGAGCAACTTAACTTAGTTCTAGATCTTGTAGGTCTTCATAGAACCATTCAACTTCAGCTTCTTTGGCATTAGTGCCTGGGGCATAGACTTGGATTACTGTGACACTGAATGATTTGCCTTGGAAATGAATGGAGATCATTCTGTTGTTTTTAAGACTGCACCCAAGTACTGCATTCTGGACTCTTTTGTTGACTATGGGGGCTACTCCATTCCTTCTAAAGGATTCTTGCCCACAGTAGTAGATATAAGGGTCATCTGAATTAAATTCACCCATTCTCATCCATTTTAGTTAGTTCACTGATTCCTAAAATGTCAGTGTTCACTCTTGCATCTCCTGCTTGACCATGTCCAATTTACCTTGACTCATGGACCTAACATTTCGGGTTCCTATGCAATATTGTTGTTTATAGCAATGGACTTTACTTTCACCACCAGACGCATCCACAATTGAGTGACATTTACACTTTAGGCCAGCCTCTTCATTTTTTATGGAACTATTTCTCCACTCTTCCCCAGTAGCATATTGGACACCTACCCACCTGGGGGAGCTCATCTTCCAGTGTCATATCTTTTTGCCTTTTCATTGTGTTCATGCGGTTCTCAAGACAAGAATACTGAAGTGGTTTGCCATTTCTTTTTCCAGTGGACCACATTTTGTCGGGCCCTGACTAGCAGGGACATGCCCTTCAACCACTCCGTGTAGCTGAAGGACATGCCCAGTGCCCTGGTTGACCTACTGTTGGTCCTCACTGAGCATGTAAACCTTTTTCAGGGGCCAGGGCAAAGATCCTACTACAGTTGCCAGGAAGGGGGTCCGAGGAAGGCTGGAGCCAAGGTTGGAGGATGCCCAGGAGCACAGGGCTCCCCAGCCTCACTGCTGCTGCCAGATGCCCTGGGGCTGATCTGCCACCTGCATGGCCCGCTGCCAGCTGATCTCTGGCCCCTGCCTTTCCTCTCTGGCTCCTTGTCGTTATTGTCCAAGCCTGTCGAGACTAGCCTGACTGAGTGGGGCTCTCAGTGCTTCCTGACTTCACACCCCATTGTGCTAGGAACTCAGGGGCTCCAGTCACTACCCTGCTCTGCCTCCATGGGGATCTCTGCAAACCCACTGCCCATGACACTACCATCTCTCTAGGGCACCACTGCCTCTTCAGTTACTGCTGCCATGCTCTCCAGCTGCCATCCTTGAACCAACTGGGCTCAGCATAACCTCAGCCATATATTCCCAATGCCTGGCCTCCCAAGGGTTTCCACCCCTTATCCAGGGAGAGTACAAGATGAGACCAAAATAGTTTGTAGTGCTGGGAAGTAAAAAGTGCTCAGGGAATGATGAAGATATGGGATAAGAATATAGAAACCATCTTAAATAAATGTCCACTGACCAAATCTGGGACAAATTTAAGCATCAAAATGGATTACAACTCATTGACTGAAATAAGAATCCATACTGATATAATAAACACTAATGTAACTGAATGTAAGGAGAAGAGAAAACTGCACTTCACTATAGAACACCAACTAACAAATGTAGATGGAATAATGGAAGTAGAATACTTCCTGGCAATTATTTCATACAGTATTCATCAATGCATATTATACCACATGGGTGGAAGTTTGATGGAGGGTAGTATATCAGAGTAGTTTCAGAGTATTTCCCCAGAAAACACTCAGTAAAGTGTTGAAAATGGTGAGTTTGGGAATTCCCTGGCATCCCAGTGGTTAGGATTTGGCACTTTCACTGCTGGAGCCCAAGTTTAATCCCTGGTTGGGGACCTAAGATCCTGAAAGCCACACGGCATGGCCAAATTTAAAATAAATTTTAAAAAAAATTGTGGAGGGAGGTGGGAGGGGGGTTCATGTTTGGGAATGCATGTAAGAATTAAAGATTTTAAAATTTAAAAAAAAAAAATTGTGACTTTACAGTGGAAAAAACTGACAGACACCACCTTGAACAGGTGATTAAGGTTAGCATCATCAGTGGAATAAGCTGATGTCCTGTACTTCCTGATGTGATACACTGAGAAGAACACAGTGAAATATTTTTTGAGTAGCACTCCTGCCAAAAACTTATGTCTTGACTTGAGGAAACACCAGATGGTCCAGGTTGAGGGACATACTACAGAATCAAAGGCTTGTACTATTTAAAATTGCCAAGGTCACGAAAGATAAGGAAGGAGTGAGGAAATGGTTTAGCAGATTAAAGCAGATCAAAGACAATATGACAAGGAATTGTAATGTAGGACTGTGGATTTGAATTCCAACCTAGAAAGGAAAAGGAGACATTGGGCAGTAGGTAAAATTTGAATGGGATCCATGGAAAGGATGGTAGTATTGTATCAGTGTTAATTTCCTGATTGGGAGGGTTGCAATAAGGTTATAGAATCATGTACTCATATTTGAGGAAAATACACAATGAAATATTTAGAGGTGAAATGGCATCATGTCTGCAACTGGCTCTCAGAATGATCGGAAGAGGAGTAATGATAATGGAGAGGAAGGGGAAGAAATGGTAAATGTTAATGACGGTAGAATCTGATTTAAGAAGCTAAGAGAGTTCTTTGTAGTCTTCTTGGAACTTTTCTGTAAGTTCTGAAATTATGTCCCCAAAAAATATCTGAAAAATTAAAGCTAAGAACTTTTTCAGAAGGACAAAGTTCTTCCTTTCAGCCTACAAACCTGTTCAAATCTCTCTGACACTAAACAAAGCAACACTAAAAACAACACAAAATAATGAAGCCCATAGCTCTTTACTGTCACCACTTCCTCCCTGCTGGGCATCAGGATGTTGAGGAAACTCCACTGGGCCTAGTGTCAGGAAGTCTTTGATGCTGGTTCTGCCACTCCTTAACTATGGGACTCTGGCCACATCATTTAACCCTTCTAAGCCTCAGTTTCCTCATGAGGGAACAATAGCATCTCCCTGATAGAGCTGCCATGGGCTCAAGGGAGGGAAGGAATATGAAAGCAGGTTATAAACTCTTAACATGTTTGACAAATACTAATTACACTCTAACTCCTGGTGATACAGAACTATCGTCTTCACACGTTGCTACAGTGCACCCTCTTCTTGGAGCTCAACCTAGGCTCTGCAAAACTGTACAGAGCTCATCATAGACTTTGTCTGCTGATAAGCTCTGTTCATGGTGCCTTTATTGCCCCTTTGACTTCTTCTCAACCCTGCCTTCCCCCTCTGCCAGTATGCTCAAGACTGAGGCCCACTTGGGTTTGCTCCTGGTCCTTTCTTCTTCATCTGCTCATTCTGGAATGTCTCATCTATTCCCATCTCTTGAGGAGGACCTTCATCAGCATTTCCAGTGCTGATGACACCCCAGCTCACACCTTCTGTGAAGAGAAGAAGACTTCTCTTCTCAGTATTCCATCTCCATGTGGGCATTCCCACATGCCCTTTGTTTTATTTTTATTAATTTCTGTTAAGAGTATAGTTGCTTTACAATGTTGTGTTCGTTTCTGCTGTGCAGCAAAGTGAATCAGTTATACCTATACACATATCCATTCTTTTTTAGGTTGCCTTCTCATTGAGGTCAGCACAGAGCACTGAGTAGAATTCCCTGCGCTATACAGTAGGGTTTCATTAGTTACTCATTTTCTACACAGTAGTGTATATATGTCAATCCCAATCTCCCAATTCATCCCCCTTCTCCGCTTGGTAACTGTAAGCCTGTTCTCTACATCCGTTACTATTTCTGCTTTGCAAGTAGTTCATCTGTATCATTTTTCTAGATTCCACATGTAAGAAATATTATACAATATTTGTTTTTCTCTTTCTGAATTACTTGACTCTCCAGGTCCATCCACATCTCTGCAAATGGCACTGTTTTGTTCCTTTTTATATCTTGAATAATATTCCATTGACTATAGGTACCACATCTTCCTTCTCCATTCCTCTGTCGATGGATATTTAGTTTGCTTCCAAGTCCTGGCTATTGTAAACAGTGCTGCAATGAACATCAGGGAGCATGCATCCATTAGAATTCTGGTTTTCTCTGGACATATGCCTAGGAGTGGAATTGCTGAGTCATATAGTAGCTCTATTTAAGGTTTTTAAGTAACTTCCATACTGGTCTCCATAGTGGTTGTACCAGTTTACATTCCTACCAACAGTGTAGGAGGGTTCCCTTTCTCCACACCCTCTCCAGCAATGATTGTTTGTAGATTTTTTGATGATGGTCATTCTGACGGGTGTGAAGTGATAACTCATTATAGTTTTGACTTTCCACATGCACTTTAAATTCACCTTAGGTGACACTAAATGGTTTTCTTTTTACTTACTTCTCTTCTTATGTTCCCTTCTGTATTTAAAATATTATTTCCCTCTAATACTTGGGCTAGAAATGTAGAAGTCATTTATTATTGTGGTTGTATGCATACTGAACATCTACTATGTGCAAGATACTACCCTACATACTTTGCATTCTCTATTTGCTTCATTCTTTGAAAGAGTCCTTTTGACGCAGGAAATAGAAGGGCTTCAGGCTAGATATTTACAACTGGCTTCCTGTTTGCATTTCATGGCGCACAAATAAGTGGGGTTCAGGCTGGATACTTAAAACTGTTAGCGTTTTCTGAGATAAGAGATAGGTGGGCTCCAGTTAAGCATTTACAGTCAACTTCCTGTTTGCTCTCTGAAATGGAAGTAACAACATAAACAGGGTAAATAGCCAGTGTTTGTCTCTTGTAAACATCTTAAGGTAATAGTCATGGCAATAATCAAGGTAATAGTCATGCAAGGACAAAGAGGGGCAAAATCCTGTTTGAGTCAAGGATTAAGGGATCTCTGCTACCCCCGTTTTGGGGACACACAGGCAGAAAGGCTCCTTGTGGGTCAAAAGTCAAGGTATAACTCCAGGCCATAATGAGCCTTGCTCCTCTCAGAAGCCTTCACTTTGAGAGCCATCTTGGCTGAGGGGTGCGTGAGCACCCAGGAGAGGGTCCCAGGGTAGCTCAGGTGTGGAAAACGAAACCAAATAATTGGTCAAAGGAAGACAAAGGCCCAGGAGAACTGACCTATATAAATGACTTAACCTCTTTACTGCGCTCCTCCTCCTCTCTAGGGAGGATGTCCACACCCTTTCTCTCTGTTTTGCTTCTAGCTCATCTAAACACATTGTTTCTCTGTTTTCTCTCCCACTTGTTGTTGTACTATGTCTCTAATAATAAACTTTGGACCTGCATTTACAGTTTCTGCCTCTGTGATAAATGCATTTTTTCACTGGGGGCAAAGATCCAGGGAAAAATAGCTTTTAGTCTCTGGCCCTTGCTGGTCCAGTGGCTAGGATTCCTGGTTCTCATCCAGGCTACCCAAGTGCAGTTCCTGGGCAGGAAATTAAGAACGTACTTCATGCCACCACTCACTGCTACGTTACTGAGATCACTATGAACTAGATCCTGCTGCTGCTGCTGCTAAGTCACTTCAGTCGTGTCCAACTCTGCAGCCCCATAGACGGCAGCCCACCAGGCTCCCCCATCCCTGGGATTCTCCAGGCGAGAACACTGGAGTGGGTTGCCACTTCCTTCTCCAATGCGTGAAAGTGAAGTCGCTCAGTTGTGTCTGACTCTTAGTGACCCCCTGGACTGCAGCCCATCAGTCTCCTCTGTCCATGGGATTTTCCAGGCAAGAGTACTGGAGTGGGGTGTTGTTGCCTTCTCTGAACTAGATCCTACTTCATTCCATTTTACAAAGCTGGAATATGAGGTTCAGAGAACTTAAATAACTGTGAACCCAAGGTTACATAGCCAACAAACTGGAATTTGATAATAGGCTTGTCTGACTCCAAAGTTCATTCTCAATCACTATACTATACTGATTTCTTCCTGAATTCTCATATACAATTGTTTATCAGTTCCTTTAAATTTCATTAATGAAATATTTCTTAAGTCAGTTCTTTCCTTACTTTGCTCACTATTGCTACTCTGTTCAGACATGTATCCCATGTATATATCTATACACTACATGTATAGTGCTTTTTTCTAATTATAAATGTGATATATATTGGCTGTAAGAAAATGCATTACACAAAATACTAAGGAATATTTTAAAAGAAAAAAAAAACCACTACAGATCTAGATAGTGAAAGTTCCCCAACTCTAAGTTTCAAAGATAATCACCATTAACCATTTAGTATACATTCCTTAGTTTTTTCTCCCAATGTAGCAGCATATTATGCCTTTTAAAAATGGAACACCAGGTGCTTCATGAGGGCAGTAGGTAGTGCGTCAGTCTCATAAAATGGAATCACCTCATCTTGAAACTTGCTTTTCTTATTCCGTATGTCAGCACATATAGAGCTACCTTGTTCCTTTTTTTAAAATTAGTAAAACACACGTTTTACGCGTGCGCGCACTTGCGTGCTCAGTCCTTGTCCGACTCTTCTGTGACTTCATGGACTCCAGCCCATCAGGTTCCTCTGTCGGTGGAATTTTCCAGGCAAGAATACTGGAGTGGGTTGCTATTTCCTCCTCCAGGGGATCTTCCCAACCCAGGGATGGAACCCAAGTCTTCTGCGTCTCCTGCACTGGCTGGTGGATTCTTTACCACTGAGACAGGAGTTATCTTACGCACGCTTTATACAAAGTTCAATAGGCATGAAAGTGTATATTAGGAAGAGTAAGTCTCCCTTCACCCTTGCTCTCCCAACCATCCATTGGAATTGCTGTCACCAATTTCTTGGGTAACCTTCTGGGGCCCCATTTCTTTTAATAGCACCACAGCTTCCCACTATGGTGTATCAAATCCCTGTACCAATTTTGGTTTTTCTTTAGATTGTTTCCAATACTATTACCCACCAGGATCTAAATCCTACGTCTATCTTATCAATTACCGATCAACTCTTAGCTTGTACCATAACTCATCTATCCACTTCTCTACTGATAAAGAATTGAGGCTTAAATACCATCTGCCCACCTTGTAGGGCACTTGTGCTATTAAGCCCTCCTTCATTTTGCTGGCAAATAGTTTGTTTCGTGCTTCTCCATCAAACTGTAAGCTCCTCAAAGGCAGAGAGGAGTATTCATATTTATCTTTGTATTATCACTGCCTAGCCCCGAATTTGGTCCGGAACATATAGATACGTTCATCACGCTTGCGTGTAATAATTGAATCTCCGGCGCTGAGCTCTGATCTCGACTGTGGGGCTGCGGGCGAGCGGAAAACCCTTCTGGCCTCAAAGAGTCCGGAACTATTGTTGGAAGGACCCTTGTTTCTCCTGGAGCATGTTTGTCGCAAAGCGTGCCCCGCACAAGCATGGTTCCTACGCACCGGAAGTACCCGGCTATTTGCTGGGATAAGTTCTTCCGCGGGGCGGAAAAGGTATGTCTGAATGTGTTTCGACTATTTACAGCCCCCTTTCCTTGCCGGGCCCCATGAGTAAGCTGTGGCGGCGCGGGAGCACCTCTGGGGCTATGGAGGCCCCTGAGCCTGGTAAGCGTGGATCCATAAGGCAAGTTTGCCCTTCGCATAAAAGCAGTCTCTTTCGCGCTCCTCCGAGCTTCCCCTGGGTACTTCGCCACAGGTGGGAAGCAAAAAGGCGGGGCTGTATGGTAATACCAGAATACCGCGGGAACAATGGGACCCTTCGGGGTACTGGGCTTTTCTTGCCCCTCCCATACATCTTTGACAGGCTCTCCTTCTGCAGGGGAAGCCCTGGAGTTGAGTCTAGCGGGTGCCCACGGCCACGGAGTGCACAAGAAAAAGCACAAGAAACACAAGAAGAAACACAAGAAAAAACACTACCAGGAAGAGGAGTCTGGGCCAACGCAGCAGTCTCCTGCCAAGCCCCAGCTCAAACTCAAAATCAAGTTGGGCGGGCAGGTCTTGGGCACCAAGAGGTGAGGCCAAGAGAGCCGAAGTTTTCCTTGGGGGACTTTAGAAGCAGGCCGAGACAGAAGGAGAAACTGGCTGCAGTTTTCATAAGACAGAGAATGGATGCTGTGACTTCAGGGCCCAGGTTAATGTAGCAAGAACCCAAGAGGGCATGGGGAAGACTAGATGTACTGAGCAGGAGGAGACAATCGCTCACCTTACAGAGTGGTTGCTTCTCTGCAGTGTTCCTACCTTCACTGTGATCCCTGAAGGTCCTCGCTCACCCTCTCCCCTTATGGTCGTGGACAATGAAGAGGAACCTGTGGAAGGAGTCCCCCTTGAGCAGTACCGTGCCTGGCTGGGTGAGAAGGATCTAGAGGTGGGGAAACTGGGTTTCTCATTACACCTGGTTAAGGGAAGAGGGTTCGTTCTGAGGAAGGTGAAAATTTTGTGTTTCCCAGTATTAACTTGGCCAAATTAAGGTTCCCAATCTGAACAATTCTACTTTTAGCTCTCCAACTTTACTTTCCAGATGAAGACAGTAATCTGTCCCCCTCCCCACTGCGGGACCTGTCCGGGGGGTTAGGAGGTCAGGAGGAAGAGGAAGAACAGAGGTGGCTGGATGCGTTGGAGAAGGGGGAGCTGGATGACAATGGAGATCTCAAGAAGGAGATCAATGAACGGCTGCTCACCGCTCGGCAGGTAAGTAGGTTCATTCTTTATTCCTTTGCCAAATTGATACTGAGAGCTTTCCACATCTGGAGAACTTTGCAAGGCAGCAGGGATATCAGCAGCAGAGAAAAGACAGACAAGGTTTCTGTTCTCATGGAGCTAGTATTCTTGTGTAGTAAATAATTTTGAAAAACTGGAATGTTTATAACAAAAATAGGGTGATGAAATAGAAAGTAGAAAACAAACAACATTAGATAGGGTAATCTGGAAAGACCTCTCTAAAAATATAATGTTTCCAATACCAGAGAAGCTTTCCAGGCAGAGAGACCAGCAGGAGCAAAGACCCTGAGGGTGGAACATGCCTAATTATGGCCAAGGAGAAGAATAAATGTGACTGTGACAAAAAGGTGGTGTGCAGAGAAATGATATGTTTGGTTTATATTTCATTAGTTTACTTTGGTTTCTTAGTGGTGGTAAACGATAGAAGCAAGACCAGTTAGGAAGCTATTGAAGTAGTCAGGTAAGAGATGGTGGTGGCTTGAACCAAGGTGAAATGAGTTGGAGAAACCAGATAGATTCTGGATATATTTAGGAAACAGACACTTGTTGGGGGAAGGAAGGAATCAAGGATAACCCTGAGTTTTTGACTTGAGCAATTATCCAGTTGATGCTATCCATTGGGATTCAAAGACTGAAAACAACAATAAAGCCTCCGGAGAACTAGTACAGAGTTTTGGGACTCAGGGCGGGAAGGTAATGTTACTAAAGCATTTGTCCTTGAGGATCAAGGATCTAAAGCTGAAAGTCTGGAGATCTGAGAGGAGGCAGTATGAAAGGCTGCTGGAGACTGTTCTCATTGGACTCTTTTCTCAAGGCCAGCTCCTCAAGACCCTGGTTTCCGTGTCCGCACTTCCCCCTCCCTCGTTCTGGCAGAACTCCCTTCTCTACTTGCTGACATCTCCATATCTCCCTAGCGAGCTCTGCTGCAGAAGGCTCGAAGTCAGCCTTCCCCGATGCTGTCACTACCTGTGGCTGGGGGCTGCCCGGCCCCCGCTCTCACCGAAGAAATGCTGCTGAAGCGTGAGGAGCGGGCACGGAAGAGGCGGCTGCAGGCAGCTCGGCGGGCCGAGGAGCACAAGAACCAGACTATCGAGCGCCTCACCAAGACTGCGGCGCCCAGTGGGCGGGGAGGCCGAGGGGCCTCCCGGGGCGAGCGGCGGGGAGGGCGGGCGGCGGCCCCAGCCCCCATGGTGCGCTACAGCAGCGGGGCACAGGGTTCCACCCTCTCCTTCCCGCCTGGCGTCCCTGCCCCCGCGCCTGTGTCTCAGCGGCCATCCCCATCTGGACCGCCACCTCGATGCTCTGTCCCCGGCTGTCCCCATCCGCGCCGCTATGCCTGCTCGCGCACGGGCCAGGCACTCTGCAGCCTTCAGTGCTATCGCATCAATTTGCAGATGCGACTAGGTGGGCCTGAGGGCCCCGGATCCCCACTTCTGGCTACTTAAGCGCCACCCCCGCCCCCCCCCCCCACCTGGACTCTGTGCCTTCTCCTCTGCCCCTTGTTTTCAGTGCCCTTCCCACTTTATTAAATTTCATCCAGTGCCTTGACTTGTACAGAATTGGGGGGATGGAGTACGGGTAGGCCAATTCCCCATACACACAGCTTGCCCCCCCCCCCCCCGCTGCTTGCATTGGTGCCGGGAAACGTCCACCAGGCCCCAAAATAGCCGGTCGGCGCCCACCCAGACTCCAGCAGGCTCTCGGGACTCCGCGGCTCCTAGTGGGATTGCCTGGCGTGGTCAAGCGTTTGGCGTCATCCAGAAAATAGGGCTCAAGCCAGTCAGCGGGAACTTTGCTGTCCCGGGCGGCCGTTCATTGGTTGATAACTCGAACCCTGTTCTGTCGTCCATATTGGCTGTTGTCGCTGTCAGTCAGAGCCATGGGTCGAACCTTCCCCACTCTTTGTCTGTGCAAGCTCCTGTTGTCTGGGAGAGTGGCGGAGGCGCTTTTGTAGATTGGTCGCAGGGAGAAGCCTGTGATCTTTCCTATTGGCCCATCTGTCCGAGAGTGATGCGGATTGGTGGGGCGGAACAACCTGGGTGCTAGTTGGCAGAGCTCTCGCTGGATGGAAGGTCCGGTCGCAGAGTGATGGTGGCGGCAGCGAAGATGGGCCGGGCAGGGACCATGGCGGTGGAGGCAGAGGTGGCAGGGGCGGGGCAGCTGGCGGTAGAGGAGACTGTGGTCTTCAGGGAGCTGTAGGTGGAGGCATGGCTCGGGCTACCGGCGGGAACGGCAGCGAGGAGGCCTGGGGGGCACTTCGAGTGCGGCAACAGCAGGTATCCCAACAGCTCCAAAAGCCTATCACGACAGCCATTTATTTCTCCTTCCCCATTCCTTGCCCCTGCCTTTTGGCGGGTGGCGGAGGAACTCTCGGAGCCAAAGGTACTGTGAAATTCCTAGATATGGCCCTTCTACTCTGTGTAAACTTTGTGATGTAGGTGCTGTTGACTTTTGCCTGCAGCTTCATAGATCCCATCCCTTAGCTGCAGTGGAAGCTTGCAGTGGCTCTCCAGTGACCAGAGGCATAGTGAGGCCCCACGGAGGTTCCTTCTGTCTTGCAACAGTTATTTGTGATGTTTTTCTATGTGCCTATTGTCATAACAGAGTCTGGCAGCGTCTTCTCTTGAGGGAGCAATTTGGAGAAGAGATGGAACCCAGAATCACGCCCTGGATGCCATCCTTTATCATCCACAGCAATCCCATCTGGTTGGGAACCCTGCTCTGGGTCTCTTATTGCTCCTCCTCTACCCTAGGAAGCCTGAGACCCAGGGGTGGAAAGATCCAGCTTAGGAGCGGGGATTGGCAGACCACAGGGAATGATAATGAAAACAGCTTTGAAAATTACCTAAACCCCTTACCCATCATCTGAGACTTTGAGATAGCCCAGTCTTCGGACTTCTGCCAAAACACTCCCTTAACATTAAACACCCTAGGGAGCCAGGCTTGAATATGAGAGGTCTCCTATATGCAGAGCTGCAATCTGCCTCTTTGTATGCCCACACCTTGCATCTTAAGTCTCTAGACTGATTCTTGCTATTCCAAATCCTCTTCCATGCTGGCAGCCCTTCAGGTATTTGAACACTCCTCTCAACATCACTTTTTCCTCTCCCCATAGATTTCTGAGCTAAGCTTGGCTCACAGGATGGGATTGTGTATGTGTATGCAGGGGGTGGGGGTGGACAGTGTCTTGGGCTGGAATCTCCCTTTAAGTGCTTCCTTGCTCCCAGCTTCGAGAGCTGTGCCCGGGAGTGAACAACCAGCCCTACCTCTGTGAGAGTGGTCACTGCTGTGGGGAGACTGGCTGCTGCACGTACTACTATGAGCTCTGGTGTGAGTCTTCAAGGGGGCTCTTCTTTTGTTCTGCCCACCCGCCTTTGGACTTCAGCCTTCAAGGACCCGTCTCTGCATAGGAGGTATCTAAGTCTCTTCCTCCTCGCCTCCTGCAGGGTTCTGGCTGCTCTGGACTGTCCTCATTCTCTTTAGCTGCTGTTGCGCCTTCCGCCATCGACGAGCTAAACTACGGCTGCAGCAGCAGCAGCGGCAGCGGGAGATCAACTTGTTGGCCTACCATGGGGCGTGCCATGGGGCTGGCCCTGTCCCTACTGGCTCACTGCTTGATCTTCGTGAGTGACTTGAGGCTCTGGCCTCTCAGTGGTCCCTCCCAAACCAGGACCCTGGTTCATTCCACACTCCCTTTTCAGAGATTTCAAGGCACACTTTTCCCTCATAGGAAAGACACCACCACTCCACCCCTGGTTGCCTTCTATCGACCATACCATTCTTTCCTGCAGGCCTCCTCAGCGCCTTCAAACCCCCAGCCTATGAGGATGTGGTTCACCGCCCAGGCACTCCGCCGCCTCCTTACACTGCAGCCACAGGCTGCCCCTCGACTGCTTCCAGCCAGTGCACCTGCTGCTCCTCCGCTTCCAGCTGTCCTGCCCGCCAGGAGGGAACAAACGTGGAAGACGTTTCCTCCCACCAGAGTGCCCCTCCTCATCAGGAGGGTGAGCTTGGGGCAGGAGTGAGCCCTGCCCCCACACCCCCCTCCTGCCGCTATCGCCGCCTGACTGGTGACTCAGGTATTGAGCTCTGCCCTTGTCCTGACTCCAGTGAGGGTGAGCCAGTCAAGGAGACTAGGGTTAGTGCCACCTCACGAGAGGTGGAAGACCAGTCCCCTTGTGCACGGCCCCTAAATCCTGCACCCCAAGTCTCTCCTATGGGGCTGGCTTCCAGCGAAGGGGACATCCCATAAGCAATTTTGGGAGGCAGGGGGTGGGTTACTTGCCCACTAGAAACAGCCCTAATCCCAGCTCCGTGGGTTCTTGGCCTCTCCCTGCCCTCCTAGAATCTGAAAAGGCTGGAGTCCTGAAAAGGGCAGTGTTTGGGGGACTGTGCGAGCTCTATCCCCCAGGATATACACAGGAGCCTTTGATCTCATTAAAGAGATGTGAACCAGCTGCTTGTGGATTTGGGTAGACTAGTGCTCGACTGACTGCATTGCACTTGACCTGACTAGGTTTGGAAGGGACGGTCAGTGGCCACTTTTCCCACCTTCTCTGAAGGAGAACAGGCAGTCCTAAGGCCTGGACTGAGTTAAGACCTCTTGGTGAGGCAAAGCTGGCAAAAGCAAGAGTCTGGCATGGTTTTCCCATTTATTTAGAAAAATAGACTCTGAATTCACATTCACCCCAGGGCTATGTGGGATGTCAGTTAGGAGACACCTGAGATGAGCTGAGGAGGGTTTGAAG
Organism: Ovis aries; assembly: GCF_016772045.2. Taxonomy (NCBI): domain Eukaryota; kingdom Metazoa; phylum Chordata; class Mammalia; order Artiodactyla; family Bovidae; genus Ovis; species Ovis aries. Next base: position 96,326,367 of record NC_056056.1, read on the forward strand.
CACTGGTATCTGACAGCTAGAGACAGAAGCGAGAGACCTGTCCCTTTAGTCCAGAATGGAATAAGGGGGCTGGCTTCCCCTCCCACGCTCCCCTTCAGTAGTCTTCAGCCATGGCCAGTAGGACAAGGCTGGTCCAGCCCTGGAAAGGGCGGCAGCCCATGCCTCGCCCATCCTGGTCACTGTACTGCTCCCACAGGAAGCCTGTGGCCTGGTACTGCCGTCTCACATTGCCCACCAGATTGGCACGGAGCTCTCTGTGGAGCCTGGCAGCACGGGCCTGGTGGGGACCCTCCAGATGCCCATAGTAGTGCAGAGCCCCCAGTGCCAGGTAGTTTACATTGAGCCACACAGCACCTCGCCAGTAGGGAGGATCATGCTCTGAATTGCGCTGGCTGTAAAAGGGGCTGGATGCTGCAAGAGAGCGCAAACCAAAGGGGCTCCAGAGTTGACGCCGATCAGCTAGAACATCCAGCATGGGTCCAAGGCGAGGTGAATTGGGGTCCAGCAGCCGCAGCAGAAAGGGGAAAAGACTGACGTAGCCCAAGGCATCCACATACTGTAAGTGAGGGTGGGGCCGGCCCACCACCCGCATCAACCCCTGAGGGGGCCGAGGCTTCAGCTGCACCGCTTTTGTATGGTTCCCAAAGTCTGCAAAGACTCCCAACTCTGGGGCCCAATGCAGCTCATCCAGGCTCTCCTCTTCCAGGGAGGCAGCCAGTGGGCCCAGCTCTGCAGCTGCCTCAGCCTCTCCCAACTGCTCTGCTAGCCGCATAAGCACACGGGAACCCAGGGCCACCCAGCACCGCAGATCCAGGTGCCGCTCACTGGCTGAGGGGTGTGAAGCCCGGGGATAGTCATCCAGCCCTGAAGGCAGTGTCTTGGGGTTTAGTAGGGTTGGCAAGGCTGGGTCCCGGCCGCGCCAGCGGTAAGATAGTGGCACTGGCCCTGCCTGGCTGTGATGAAGCCAGGAGAACCAGGCGCGCAGGCGAGGGAAGGCCCTGCGGAGGAAGGCCAAGTCGGCAGGGTCACCACCGTCTAACATGTGGGCTACAGGCAAAAGCAGAGTTGGAGGGTTGGCATGGGCTGTCCTTTGTACCAGGAACTCTGAGGGCACCCGGGCTCGGGCCTCATCCCCCAGCACCTGCTCCCGCCCAATCCAGCCGTCGGCATTAAGCAGCCCCAGCCAGTGGCCTATGGCTTCCCGGGTGAGCTGGGGATCCCACCGTTGAATCACCAGCTGGTGAAAGCCCTCATCCCAAAGGAAGCCTCTTGGGAAGAATGACCGAGAGGGCACTGCTGTGAAAAGAGGGACAGATGGAAAGAGGACTGGGTCCACCTTCTGCTCAGACCCCTCAACCTCCACGTCTGGCAACACCAGACTCTGTCCATAGAAGTAGCCAATCCCACCAAGAAGGCCACTGAGGGCACCCTGACCCAAAGCCTGCTCCTCAGGGCTCAGGCCCTTCTCCTTTAGCCGGAAAGTCTTCTCAAAGCGCTCTCTAAAGGCTTCAGCATGGCTTTCGAGGGCGTGGGTCAGCAGGCTGCCTGCCAGCTGCTCTAAGGCTTGGCTGCCTCCTGTCCGGGCACTGCCTGATTCAAACACCAACTCCACAGAAAAGGGGACTTTCAGTGTCACCTGTTGTATCAAAAATTGCCCTTGTCCCTGTCCTTGCCCACTTGGGCCTCTGTCGTCCCACTTCAGAGATCCTGGCAAGCCGAGGTAGCGTTCAGGGGAAGCCCCCGGGGGCCGATGCTGAAACCAGTTATTTAGGCGACTCTTCACCATCTCTGTCAGCAAGGGAAGTCCTGGATTGGAGGACCAGAAGACGTTGTAGCTTGAAAGGAAAAAAATAAACAGGAAATATTATGCAGGAGGAAGCGGTGAGGATTATAAAGAGAAAGGAGATGATGAGGAGTCAGGATGGGAGGGTCTAGGCAATGCAGGGAACATGGAGCCTAGTGAGAAGGGAAATGCCTGGTGAAAAGAGGGTAGGGTTAAGGAGATGGAAATCAGACTAAGTCAGCATCCATGCCACCCCTCCCACCATCCCACACTCTTCCCCCAGTTACCTGCCATACTTGGGGGTGGTATCTCCTGGACTGGTTGGTGCCAGAAGTGTAAAGCGGAAGTCACCAAGTTCACTGGTGTGCCCACTAATGAACTTCAACTGCCCCTTAGCCCCAACCTCTGGCACAAGGACTTCTTTGCTGTCTGTTACCACATAGAAGAACAGGGACACCAAAGGGAGGGCAGAAGTACCTGAGGCCTGGGTGACCAGTGAGGAGAGAAAAACAGCATTAGGTTAGCAGGCCTTCCCCTGAGAATCAGCCTTAGGGAAAGGGACAGCAGGTGAAAACAACATACATCTAGCAGTGTCAAGGGTCACTGACAGGAAGCACCGGTGGGGTGGGATAAAGAGCTATGCTCAGCTCTGGGAAATAACAGTACTTTTGTGCCATGTACTGTGTGAAGAACTCTACATATTACTGGTATTTCCTTTAATCCTTAACAATTCTGTGAATTAGGTGCTATTTTTATTTACAGTTTACAGACGAGAAAACCAAGGCTCAGAAGGTAGTAAAAAGAGATGGTCATACAGGCAAGTGTTTAAATCAAGCAGCAAACTCAGAGCCCCTTCTGTTTACTCCCACTTTATCCTGCATTTGCAGGCAGGAAAGAAAGGGTGGAGGAAGTCTGGACTGGGGGAGGGGTGTCCTGAGGGCCCTGACCTGAGGCTCTACAGTCACTCTCCAGCTCCAGTCCCCTCCGTGCTGACCCCCAGGCCTCTTGACGAACTCAGTGGTGAGCCTTAAGGCTCCATCCTGGATGTGTTGCCGCCCGAAGGAGACACCGTCGTGGAACTCCCAGCCATAGGGACCCACGCCGTCCCCCTGCTCACACGTATGCCTGAGCTTAGGGGTCCCTGGGGTGGTGCCTTGCTGCGCCCACATCAGTCCTGGGGGTAGAATGGCCACGTAAGTCAAAGAGAGAGCTCTTGTCCCTCTGGGTCGCCTATTACTTCAGGGTCATCCCTCCTCCTAACTCTCCTGATCCACTCCTCACCACCCTTGATCTGGCGCGAAGCTGGGGCGCCCAGATTAAATGCCCGCCTGCCTGCCCGCCCCGGGTCCAGGTTACCGGTGAGGAGAGGCTGCGGGCTTCGGGTCTTCATGCCGAAGTAGACGTGAGGGCGGTAGGTGCCCCAGAAGAGGTCCGGAGCCACTGTAGGGCTGGAAGAGTCAGGAGGCAGCGCCGGCGGCGCGGAGTGCAGCATGACAGCCCGCCGCGAACGGTACCACGCTAGAAGCCAGCGGCTGGACAGGCCCAGGGCCAGAGACAGGACCACTATGGCCAGAGCCGCGCCCCCAGCCGCGCCTCGGGCCCTGCCGCCCCGGCCATCCCGCCGTACGGGGCCTCCCCGAGCCACCCTCTCTGCCGTCCGCGCTCCGTCTGCCGGCGCTCCGCGGCGCCGCCGCTCGCCCCGAGCCATCCTTGCATAGAGATCGTCGTCGCGGGGACCGGGAAGATGGCAACAGAGCCCGGTCCTGCTTTGCCTCCTAGCCTTGCTCGGCGCCGGGGGCGACCACCGATGTGTCAGCCGCACCTGCCTGCCGGTGCCTACAGCTCGGCTTCCGCCTCCTCCCGGAAGTCCCGCCCCGCCACGTCAGGTTAAGCTCCACGACCGGGAAAGGCTGTCGCCCTCGTGGCGTAAGGTTGATCTCCAGGGTGGGCCTTCTGAGCTGTGTCCACTGGATCAGCGTTTATTTGGCCTCCTCACAGAGTTCACCGGAGAAGGCCGGTGGAGGCACCCCACTCCAGTACTCTTGCCTGGAAAATCCCATGGACGGAGGAGCCTGGTGGGCTGCAGTCCATGGGGTCGCGAAGAGTCGGACACGACTGAGCGACTTCACTTTCACTTTTCACTTTAACGCTTTGGAGAAGGAAATGGCAACCCACTCCAGTGTTCTTGCTAGGAGAATCCCAGGGACGGGGGAGCCTGGTGGGCTGCCGTCTATGGGGTCGCACAGAGTTGGGCACGACTGAAGCGACTTAGCAGCAGCAGCAGCAGCAGAGTTCATAGGCTAGTAAGAGAAACCAATCTCACATTTGTCTTTTTTTCCCCTTTTAGTAACTTCTATATATAAGAGCCTGAGACGCCATACTGTTTTACTTTTAACGTCTCCCCACAGCGCCCCAATCTGGTGGCTGAAAACCGTGGCCTAGAAAGTTCAGTAAGCTGGCCCTGGCCACAGAGCTAAGTGGTTAGCTTGGAACCTAGGTGTATCTGAATCAGACTGCACCATATTGTCCACCTATGCCTTCTTTTCTAGTGAAATGGAGTGGATACAAGAGCATCTTTTCCAGCAGTGTCTTTAAGCCTCCTTCTGACTTTAGCTGTGGCATCTCCAGTCTAGGGTTCCTAATTTAGATGAACCCTAAAAGGATCATAATGGTGCTGTGTATACTTTTTTTTTTAGCCTTTTCTACAACCCAGGAAGCAAAGGTGCTTAGGGGAAAGATTGCTTATGTCCAGGTCAGGGAAGGCTGTAGCAAAGAGGTGGCATCTGCACCTGGTGGTGACATAGAGTCAAGGTTACAAAAAAAAAAAAAAAAAAGATTTATTTTTGGTTGTAGTGGGACTTGCTTGCTGCACACGGATTTTCTCCAGTTGTCGTGAGTAGGGGCTACTCTTCATAGTGATGCATGGGTTCTCACTGCTCTGGCTTCTCTCACTGTGCAGCTGGGGCTCTAAAGTGCAGGCTCAGTAGTTGCAGAGCAAGGGCTTAGCTGGCTGGGGCATGTGCGATCTTCCCAGACCGAGGACTGAATCCAAGTCCCTTGCATTGCAAGGTGGATCCTTAACCACTGGACCATGAGGGAAGCCCTACTCTTTTTGGTTTTTTTGTTGAGGGCTTTAGAAAAAAAATTTTTTTATTTGGTTGTATCAGGTCTTAGTTGCAGCATGCAAACTCTTAGTCGCTGCATGTAGTATCCGTTCCTTGACCAGGGATCGAACCCGGGCCCCCTGCCTCAGGAGCAAGGAGTCAACCACTGGACCACTAAGTAAGTCCCAAGGTTACATCTGATGATGGTTCAGAAATGCAACTTAGATTCGTAGTTACTTCTTACCAACAGCTCAGCATAAAAGGTGTTTTCATAAAGTACAAATTTCTATCATCCTCTAAAAAAAACCCTGACTTCCCTGGTGGCTCAGAATGTAAAGCATCTGCCTACAATGTGGGAGACCCAAGTTCAAGCCCTGGGTCAGGAAGATCTCCTGGAGAAGGGAATGGCAACCCACTCCAGTATTCTTGCCCACCACCCCCCGCAAAAAAACGGCTCAAAGAAATATTTTGGAGAAGGAAATGGCAACCCACTCCAGTATTCTTGCCCCCCCCCCAAAAAAAAGCGGCTCAAAGAAATATTTTGGAGAAGGAAATGGCAACCCACTCCAGTACTCTTGCCTAGAAAATTCCATGGTTGGAGGAGCCTGGTGGGCTACAGTCCATGGGGTCACAAAGAGTCGGACAGACTGAACAACTTCACGACGCAAAAGACCCTAATCCACATTTATGTTATTCTAGCTATTTCACACCTCCCATCCAAATTTTAATTATATAAAACTAACACTTTATGTTGCATGCTCACTTATTTCACTTCTGGCCCTACCCTCCAGTGGTAGACTTTTTACTCATTTAACAATCACCTTCTGACTAAATCTAATGGTCAGTCCTTTCTTGCTACCATTACACCTGGTCCACTTCTATATTTTAGCACTTAGTACACACCTGAATTTCACCATTCATCCTTGAATCTCAGTAATAATAATCAGTTCAAGTCACAAGGTTAATGCTAAACATCTATAAATCCAACACATGTTTATTGCACACTGCATATCAGCCACTAAGCAAAATGTTGGGCACACAGAGAAAACAATCCCAACCTCAAGTTCACAATCTAGAAGCACAGTGCCAGCATTCAATCCATGTTTACAGCAATGTTTGAACCATCTGTGTTTTTACAGATCAGAGTGGTTAATCTAGTCAAAGATAAGAGGTTAACCATGGGGGTGGATAACTCAAATCTAGGTAGTCAGTATCCTTTCATCACTATACAGAGGCCTGTAGCATAAGGCCTCTTACATGCTTATGTTATGCTCACTCAATATTCTAGGCAGTTTACAGACATCTATTTACTTATTTGTATGTGGGGAATCTTAGTTCCCAGACCAGGAATTGAACCAGTGCCCTCTGTAGTGGAAGCTGCAGAGTCTTAATCACTGGACTATTAGGGAAGTCCCAGATATCAATTCACTTAATCCTCTCAACAGTTCTATGAGGTAGGTACTGCTACTGCTAAGTCACTTCAGTCGTGTCTGACTCTGTGCGACCCTATAGACGGCAGCCCACCAGGCTCCCCCATCCCTGGGATTCTCCAGGCAAGAACACTGGAGTGGGTTGCCGTTTCCTTCTCCAATGCATGAAAGGGAAAAGTGAAAGTGAAGTCGCTCAGTCGTGTCTGACTCTTAGCGACCCCATGGACTGCAGCCTACCAGGCTCCTCCATCCATGGGATTTTCCAGGCAAGAGTACTGCAGTGGGGTGCCATTGCCTTCTCTGAGGTAGGTACTATTATCCCCATTTTACAAATGAGGAAATAGGCACTGAGACTAAATAATGTGTCCAAAGTTACATAGCTACTTAAGGGAAAAGCTTAGGATTTCAATCCCAGGCATTCTGGTTTTTACTACACTTGATTGTCTCCTGATAGTTTTTCTTTAAAGGGAGAGAGGAGGAGAAAACCAGTCCTTTGAAAATATCACTGATTTAAGCAGAGAAGTACTATAGTAATGTGGTAGGAGGATATATTTGGCAAAGTACATAGCAGCCCGTGTCCAGGGATTCTTGAATGCCTGGCTGAACATTCTTAAGTTTTTCTCTAAACCAGGGCTATCAAGCATTGTTTCTTACAACCTATGGTAAGAAATAATTCTATACTGCAACCAAGTACATGCAAATAAAAACACACCCACACACTTTATACAACTATATTCATGATTACATGCTTAAAACTTACATTTCTTAAAGAATACTTCCCACTCCATGTGCCATGCACTCTGATACTTTTTATTCTATTTTACTATTTTTTTTAAGGCTGATTTAAACCCCTAAATTAACTTCATGATCCACAGCCTTTATCTAGTATGAAAAACACATAGGCACTGTTCTCTGAAACAAGTAGTGAAAGTTAGTCACTCAGTCGTGTCTGACTCTTTGTAACCCCATGGACTGTAGCCCACCAGGCTCTTCTGTCCATGGAATTCTCCAGGCAAGAATACTGGAGTGGGTTGCCACTTCCTTCTCCAGAAACAAGTAGTAGTAAGACATAAAACCAATGCTTTGGAAAGATAAAATTAAGGAATGAAAATGGTTAGAAAAAAAGGAGACCAGGTGAGAAAATACAGCAATAATACAAGAGCATGAATGGGAATGGAGAGAACATTTCAGGAGATTTTGTTTAAGACAAAATATTCTGAACTTACTGACTGGATATGCACGGAAAGGGAGAGGGCAGAACTAGAGATAAAGCTGTGGTTTCCAGCTCAAGAGGCTAAGCAGATTAAGTGCCTTTTAAAGGAATAAGGAATTCAGAAGAGGCAAGTACAGTTGACTAAAACAATGGGGGGGGGGGGGGAAGGGAGTTAGGGGCTCCACTCCTTCAGCGTTGAGAAGTGGGGGACAACTTTACAGTCAGCATCCATGATTCCACAACTGTAGATTCAAACAACCACAGATCATGTAGTATTTACTTTAAAAATAAGCATATAGGAGCACCCCTGCAGTTCAAACCTGCCGTTGTTCAAGGATCACTATAGACAGCACGCAAAGATTATCAGTTTTATTTTGGACAAAAAGTGTTGCTGGAATTTGGAGAAAATTGGTAGTAGGTACCCTGACTATATAGCACAGAACTTAAGATTAGAGCCAAACAGAAATATTGGATTTTACCCAAGAGGATAGTTCAAGTCATGACAGAAGACAAGATGCCTCAAAAATAAGAGGGAGAGCAGTACACCTTTATGGTCAAGAGAAGACAAGGGGCCCGAGAGGAAGAGAAGTCCCACAAGGAGTGAATAAAGAGCGGCAAATGCGACTGGAATGGAAAGATGAGGACTGGGAAAACAGCATTTCTAATAAGAGTAAGAGGTACCTTGAGTAGTGGAAGGAGCAGTCAAATTCAAAAGGGTTACGCAGTGAGTGATGGTAAGAAACTGAAATAAATTCAAATTTGTCCGCACCCCTCCCGTCTTTCCTCGTCCCAGCAACACCGGTTAGGCTTGTAGTCACGGGCCTCTTTTCTTTTTCTGGCGTTCTGTGGCCCTCCAGACAGTGATATGAGTAATTAAGCTCTTCTTAAATAAGTGTCCTTAGCAGTCTTGGGCTAGAATCCGTTGACTGGTCTCTTCCGTGCTGTCAGCGCCCGGTACTGGCGCTCGGCTTGTCCCCGCTCGCCGCCGCGCCCCTAGCCTGGATGTGGGAGGCGAAAGCAGTGAGCATTTCCTGGGCGGTCAGGTGAGCGCCGCGCATAATCAAGCGATGCCCATCTCCTGGAGGGGAAAAACGAGTCAGGCACCAGGACTGCGGGGCCAGGGCCGAGGGCGCGCGACAGGCGCGCGACTCCCGCCCGACTCCCAACGAAACCCACCGAACAGCACGTCCACGCAAGGCTCGGAGCCGTCGTGCCTCACGTCCGCAATCACTGAGCAGTTGAGGTTCGTGCAGCGAACCTTCTCGCTGCTCACCGCCTGGAGGAAGGTCCTGCAGTGAAAAAACGGCGTGAGCGCCGGGCGGAAGGGACTAGATCCTCAGCGGGAGGGAGGCGTGACCCTTCGCCCCGCACCACTGCCCCTCGTACCTCGTCGATTCCACGTTCTTCTCGAAGGGGCAGAACTGAACCCGAACCTGCTTGACCGAGCGGAGTCCAAGCCGAGCCAAGGCCGCCGCCATGGTGACACCCGCCCCGGAAGGACTCGTGGCTGGCGGAAGTGTCTCTAGTGCGAGAGTCTGCGAGCCGCGGCGCACTTCCGCAGTCACGGACCTCCGCTCGGTGCGGATTCTCCGCCGCTGTTGGCGGTGCTGGTCCCCAAGCCGCCGCCCTGGGCTCCCCAACCGACAAGAGGAGGAACGCCAGGAAGGAGAGAGACGGTTTCGGCACAGGGTATGGAGGGCCCAAAGTACGCCCTCAATAAACACTACGTGACGTCAGTAGCCCTCTTGTACCACGGTGAAGACAGTGAATAATGCGAAAGCCATTTGCTCCTGGCTCGGATGACACGCCTTCTGCAGCCTCTCCCTCTCTGCACCCTGCTGATCTAGGTTACCACCGTCTTAAGTGCTGGTCCCTTCCAAGGGGAGGGCACTACCACCGTAGGGATTATAAACCTACCAGAGGGTGAAGCCCACTCAGGTAATTTCAGATTAAATGTGTGGACTCTGGAGTAGCTAACGCTTACACGTGAAGGTTCTACAGCCCACTATTCTTAAATGACTAAAAACAGTAAGGAGGGGAGTACAGGGTACTGTAACATAGGCCGTGGGGACTGATTTGGGTGCAGAAATTCCACCTCTGTGGTTCCTGAGGAATTACTTTGTAGTAGTGTCCCAACCTGTCTTGTGTTTAGCCTGGCTCCTGGGATTTAAGAGGAAGTGACATCAAGGCTCCCTGCTTTCTATTGGTTTTCCCTTTCTCCTGGGATCCAACCCTAGAGTCTTACTCCCAGGATTTAGCTGCTAGTGTCTAGCCCTGAGATGTCTTTACTAATGGGGAACTGTGCCTGAGCCTCCCAAGGATGCTGACCTCCAGGTTTCAAGCTGTGATTATGCCCTTTACTCTGGATTCCAGGCAGTTGGAGTAGTGATCTTGGATTAGCTTTTCAAGTCCAGGCTCTGTGTAGCTTGTGGTTCTCAGATATGCTTTCTTCCAAGCTCCCAATTAAGCTTTTAAAATATGCATGTCTAAATGTCTGGGCTTTTTCAGACAGAGATGGGGAGCTCTGACTAGCTTTTGATGAGGGTCTTTAGGATTCAGAACTGGTCCCCAGGCAGGAAAGAAAAGATAAGTGCCAGCGAGGATGCTGGTGCTGCCTCAGAGCAAGCCAGGCCTGCTGGTTTCCTACCAGGTAAGCATCAGGGCTAGGTCCTCCTCCCCACAGTGTACTTAGCAGCTGAGCTGTCTGGGTTGGAAATACTCCAGGCTGAAGAGGGGGCTCCAAGCTCTCCAGGCTGTTGAGGCTGCTGCTGGGCAATTCCATGGTCTGAACCTCATTACATGCACCTGGTAAGGCAGGAGGGGAAGGCAGGTAGCTAGCAAGGGGGACACTAAAGCCAGACTGAGGATGGGAATGGGTTACGAATAATGAGCTAGGGGCAAAGAGAGCCTGGAGTTGGGGAGGGAGAGTGACTCACAGCAACAGGGAAGCCCCCTGTGGACTTGAGTCTTGGGTAGGGGCTGCTGCAACAGACACAGCAGGGCCCCATCCAGCCGCTGGAAGATGCTGAGCATGAACAGAGTCTGGCGAAGTTCTGGAGACAGGCCCCACTGCTCCTCCTCCAGCAAGTCCCTGACCACTCCAAAGTCTTGTCTGAGCTGCAGCGCCCCCTGCAGGCTGAAGGCCAAGGTACAGTGTGGCCACCTGACCCTCCTGCCTCTCCAAACTGCTCTTCCCCACCATTCCCCTCCCTTTTTTCAGTTCTGTTCATTGCCCTGCCACTTCCTTCTTTTCTTCTCACCTGAACCGGATCCCATGAGAGAGGATGTGGTCAAGCCAAGCACCCAGGATGGCGTTCAGCACCTGGCTCAGGGCAGGGGCCTGGGCTTGGGGTGGCAGTCCGTGCAGTCCTTGCAACACAGGCTCCAGTATCCTGCGGACCACCAACCCAGCATACTCACTAGGAATGCTGGGAAGTTCTGGAGTGAGAGAAGAGAAAGGACAGGATATGAGGTTAGGGAGATCCCTCCAACCCCTAATGGAGCATTTGGGGGAAGAGGGTAGGATTTCAGGGTGTGGGGACAAAGAAGGTGAGGACAAGGATGGAGGCAGAGAGGTGGAGCCCCTCAAGGACGCGGAGGGGCTTGGACACTGTTACCCTGGGAAGCCTGGGAGGGAGTGCTGAGATGAGTTACCAGGACACAGACGATGCCGCCAGTACCGACCCCGTGGCATGTGGAGTTCGAAGTCCTGTGTGGCTTGTTTATGACATTCTTGAAAAAAGAGACTCAGTGACTCTTCAGGCAGGAGCTGTGGGGATAAGGAAAAAGTAAAAGGGCTTGCTTATCTGTGAGGGATTTGTCAAGTCATATGCTCTTCTAAATCTGAGGTGTTTATTAACCTGGCATCCATAAAGCCCCAGAACAGAATTGTATGCATAATTGTATGGGCTTGGGCATTTTCTGAGGAGAGATGCTATAGCCTTTACTGAGTTTTCCAAAGGCCTGGACTGAGAAAAGATTATGGACAATTGACCTAAGATTACCCTGCTCTCCTCAGCTTGATTTAGAAAATGGATATCCTCCAGGTTTATTCTGTAGGAACATTAATAGGAAAAAAAAGATGGAGACACCCTCACTACCACCAGTGTTCAAAAACAAATGCTACAGAGAGGGGTCTGCATGATGTGCAGACAGGCAGTGGCTGAAAAGAGAAGTGAATTGTATGATCTTCTGTCATCTATGAAAGGAAGGCAAGGACTGCTTGTACATCAGGAGCAATCAATGTAACTTTCTGAGATTCAAGAACCTTTGGAATGTCCTCACACTGAATATTCTTTATAGCCACTTACATTTCCCCAAAGCATTATAACCCACAAAGCAAGAAAAAGTCCATGTGCTGGTTTGGTTTCTCTGGTTTGATAGGTTTTGTTTTTGGATGCGGGAGAAGACAGCAAAAAGAGAGAGGTGTCTACAGCCCATCTTGGAGAAGAACCCCACGAACTGGGGTGTATAGTGGCCGGTCTAAAGAAAAGGTGACTGTATGCCTGAAGCCTGAAGAGGATGGGACTGGGTTGGGGGGCGGGGGTGGGCAGACTTGGTGGGGGAGGGCCCCTGTGGCTCCTGATACATATCCTGACAACAGCCTATCTAAATCCAAACTCTTCTCTTAGACCAAACATCAGAACCCCTTTCTCCCTTATGTATGGTAAAGAAGTTACCCTTTTGTCAACTGACATTTGTCAGGAAATTCTGTACTCAGCACTCAGGAAATACAAGGTCACACTATGAGACAGTTTTTTCTTTGAGACATTACAATCCAGCTGAGGAGAAAATGCATATCTGATTCTTCTTTTTCGTCCCAGTGCTGTATGTAGGTGAAAGCCCAGAACAGACCCAGCAGTAGAGCAAGGCATGAAACTAGATGGCGTTTTGTTCACATGGTGAGCACACTGTCCCTGCCCATTTTGCTCCATTCTCACTGCAGCTACCACGACTTGGACCTTTCTCATATTATGTCTCCCCACTTCCCTTCTATCCTGACTGCTATAGCTAGATCAGACTCTATCACTTACAACTTAGAATGGCTCCCTGTCACTTACGAGATAAAGTCTAAAATCTGTGGGCTGGTGTTCACTGCCCTCCATGTCTTGATGACAACCTACTCCTCCACAATCCTCCACCCCTGCCCTTGACATGTGCACAAGTATATGCCCATGTACATGCGCACACACACACAAAGGGAGCTTTTGCTTTGGTCAGGCCATCTCCCCACTATTCCCCCAAGGAACTATGAACTCCCCACCTCCAGTAACCCCTGCTGCTCCTCTGAGGCTACCCATCTACCAGCGTGAGCCACAGGCCCTGTATGGAGCTTCTGTTACTACATGCCCACCAAAGCCTTCCCTCCCCAGAGCTCCCACAATCATCACTGCCCAACCCTACTCATGAAGAGCCCGTTCTGGGACATGTTGAATTGAAAGAGGACATGGGAGTAGAAATGCCCAACAGGCAGATGCAGATGGTGGATTAGGGCCAAACTGTGAGGGTTCACAGTGCCTTGGTGCAGAGAGAGGAGCAGAGGGACAGGGGCTACACTCCACAACCATGCCCCTATATTCAGGGCAAAGAGGCGACATCTAGGCAGGAAGAGAAAACAAAAAGAGGGACATCATCCACAATAGGGACAGACAGAGTGTAAGATGGAGAAAAAAATAGAGTTTAAGTCATAAATTTAGAGGAAAATAATAACATATTAGAAGAAACAGCCAAGAATGAATGAGCATCACCACTGTAGAACAGGGATTAGTCGTGGAGGCAATTAAAGTGCTAGTTTTTCCATCACAAGCCTTCTAGAAGAATATTTTGTTTTAATAAAAATACAAGTTGTACTTAAGAAAAAGAAACATTCTATCAAAAACTAGTAAAGTCAATCATTTATCTTGCTTATTCTCTACAAAATATACCTCAAAGTAACCAAATAATTTTTGAGGCCAAGTTTCACTTGGGACTTCCCAGCTGGTCTAGTGGTTGAGTCCAGTTTCCAATGCAGGGGACCCCAGTTCAGTTCCTGGTCAGGGAACTTAGATCCCACATGCAGGGGGCACCTGAGCCCCCACACTGGTGCTCATGCACAATGAAAGATCTCACATACGTCAATGAGGATTGCACATGCCACAACTAAGACTCAGCCAAATAAGTAAATTAAAATTTTTAAGGTTTCACCTTGTAAGAGTAATCTGATTAACAATGAAGAAAGGATGACAGAGTTAGATGTCACCACCTTGCACCCTCTAATGAAATAATGGTTATAGACAGTGATCATCAGTGGCTGTTAAAGTCACAACAGGAGAGCCTGACATAGGAGTTGGGGGTTGGGATATACAAATGAAAGAAACTGACCATGAGTTGATTGTTATTAAAGCCTCAGTGGTAGGAATATGGAGGTTCATTATATTCTTCTACTTATGTATTTTCAAAATTTTTTCCATAATGAGAGGACAAAAAGTGGATTTAGTGGCAGTCCACACAAGAAAAGATACATTCAGTGGCAATTCCAAGGCACTAAGTTGTTCCACCACCATCACAATCAGCCCCGAAGCTGATGCCTCTCCTTACCTGGATCTGCACAGTCAGCTTCCGGATCTCCAGGCCCAGCTGCTGCTCTACATCCAGAGCCAAGCTTTCCTCTGAGGCCAGGCGAGACAAAGCTTCTGCCTCCTGCAGTAGAGGCTTTGATAGAAACAGAGTGAGGTCTGAGCCCAACGCAGGATGCTCCCCTCCTGCTCCCTAGCTACTCACAGGTAAGTCCTTCTGGATCAGGAGCAGGAAGGAACCTGGGGCCCATGCTGCCAGATACTGCTGAGTTCTGCTCCAAAACCAGAGCAAGGTAGTTTGCAGGGTACAGAGCCCCAGGGCAAGGGGTGCAGGACCTGCGGACAGGAGGGACAATATCTGAAGGGATATGGAGCACCTTTGGGAAGAGGCAGGTTTCAGAACACAATAAGGAATAAAGGGGGTATCCTGTGTTCTCCTATCCCCCCCATCCCCAGCACCTTGTCTCACCTGGTGGCCCGCAGAGGAGGAGTCCTGACCTGGGCTCCCGGAGGGCATCCAAGAGAGGAGGGAAGAGCTGTTGTAAAAGTTTGCTGGTACAAGAGGATGCAGGAAGGCTGCTCTCATTTCCACTAGCAGATCCCAAGACCTGGCAGAAGCCTGAAGATGAGAGGTATGGTTTGATAAGGAAGGGGCAATCTGGGGCTTGTGTGACTGCCATTACCCCTTCCTCCTCACCTTGATCCCAGCTCCAAATAAGAGACTGATGAATTAGGTTGCGACACAAAGAAGCCAGCTCCTTCTCACACTCCTGAGGCAGTGATGCTAGTGGAAGAAATGACTCTGGAGCCTGAAAACAAGGTCTCTCTTTTCCACAGCCACTGCCCCCACTCAGTGATGGGGGAAGTTTCCCCCAAGACTCAAGGCTGGCATGGAAAGCAAGACCTTGCCTTTAAAGCTAAGAAGCTTATAACCTGAACCCCCAGGGGTTGGGAGGGGTGGGGGATGTTCCTTCTAAAGGGCCTGCTTTTGTAGTCTTGTGGCAGGTGAGTGAGGTGTATACGGAAGTAAGACTCAGCCTTCCCAAACACCCACCCAGGCCCATCACTCACCCTGACCCAGTGCCTGACTCAGTTGCTGTGCTGCTGCCCTGGGGTCCCTCCAGGGTCCTAGACTTAGGCTCTGGGCACAGGCTGCCCACAGCAGGGTCCAGTACTGGCTCCACAAGGCTCCGGCCCTTCCAAGCCCCAGTTCACTGCTGGCTGAACCCGTCACGCCCCCCAATAGGCCCAGTAGCCCTGGCAACAGCTCCCGCTCCTCTTGGCACCATCTGAGGAGCTGGTCCCTCAAGCCAGATCCCCTGAGCGCCTCATCCAGCCAACCTGCCGCCTGGCAACCCCGCTCCCCTGTCAGGAGGCGGAGCACACGGCAGGGAGGATACGGGCGCGCTGATGCTGGGACTTGGCTGAAGGCTTTCCCCTGCAGCTGGTGGTACGCTGAAAGTGCCAGCATCAGGTCGGCGAGTTGGGACGACAGGGCTGGGGTGGCGGGCGCCCGGCCCAGAGCTCGAAGCCGCATCTCGACAGTAGCATCCAAGCGCTGGGCTGCTAGTCCGACTGGGCGTGCCAGGAGTCGCGGGTGGGGCGTCTCCAGGAGCCTGCTTCGCAGGACCGCCCCTCCGGAAAGGTGCTGTAGCAGGTCGCGACACAGCTGAAGCAAGGGGCCGTGGCTGGGAGATGGAGCGCCGGGACTCAGGATCCTCAGGAAGCGCACGGCCGCCTGTAGGTGGAGGGCGCAATCCCGCGCTTGGAGGAGCTGCTCCCGCTCGCGCTGCAGTCGCAGCAACACAGCCCTGAGACGCCGTAGCGCCGGAGGAATCAGGCCGCCGGGTGCCAGCTCCCGCCCACGGTCTACAGCGCCAGCCTCACTGTGCTCTCCTGCGTCCGCCGGCGCCACCCACCACGGCTGCTCTTTCGGAGCCCCGTCAGGCCGAGGGTCCTGGCAGAGGATGCTCCGGGCGACCGGCAGCGCCAGCCAGCCACGAACGTCCCCGCGGAGAGCGCCTGCCCGCTTTCTCTGCCACCGCTCCTCCTCGGCGCCCCCGGGCTGCGCCCGTAACGGCGGCACGGTAGCCAGCGGAGGCAGAAGGCCACCAGAGCGAGACGCCTGGGCCATGGGACACCGTGTCCGGAGCCAGCCTAACGATTCCCACCACCCCGCACTGCCCAACGCCCGCCACAGCGGCGGCTCCGCCCTATCCCCGGAGCCTTCAACTCTTGCCAGGGTGCCGCCGGGACCGTCATGGACTCTCTGGCGCTCCGTAAGCGCATGCTTCCGCCCTCGACAAAGATGGCTGCATCCTCCGTCTCACTTCGCCCTTGGCGGGTATCAAATACCCTACTGTCTTTCATTCTCGCGTCACTGTTGACGGGGATGGCGCCGATTCCGAAGACTGTGGGGCTAGTCAAATTTGGTAAACAGGTGAGACAAGACCAGAGAGGGTCCAGGAGGGCTCCACTTGGATCTGTTTTCAGTGGGATTTTGTGCTTCGCGAGGCGGGCAGAGGGCTCCGACTCGCCTACCTCGAAGCCACCCGACGCGCTGCCGCTTTAGTTTCCTGTAGTGTTCTTGCCTGGAGAATCCCAGGGACGGGGGAGCCTGGTGGGTTGCCGTCTATGGGGTCGCACAGAGTCGGACACGACTGAAGCGACTTAGCAGCAGCCCCAGCAGCAGCAGGCTTTCCTCTGCGGCCTGGCTGCCCGCTGGGGGTCGCTGCTGTCTCCAAACACTGCAGGATATTCGGTCCTGAGGACTGAGGCGCCGCAGAGGTAAAAAGGACTCCATGGGAATTCTCTGGCTGGCCTGTGGTGCTCTCCCGGGTCTTTGGAGAGGAGTGACTGTGGGGGCTTACTCTCAAGCAGCGCGATGCAAGTGGAGGGAGGGTGGGGAGCCAGGGACAACTCGGCGGTGATAAATGGGCAGGATTGGGCAAAGGAGGGTTGCGGATTGGGAGTGGGTAGTTGAGGATTGGGGATGGCTCAGTAATAAAAAACCCACCTGCCAACGCAGGAGACGTGGGTTCAATCCCTGGATGGGGAAGATCCCCCGGAGAAGGAAATGGCAATCGGCTCCAGTATTCTTGTCTGGGAAATCCCATGGACAGAGGAGCCTGGTGGGCTACAGTCCATGAGGTCACAAAGGAGTCAGACGCTACTTAGTGACTAAACAACAAGGAGTTGCTTGGGGAAAGATATGAACAGAGGGAACAAAGACGCTAAAGCAAAAAAAAAAAAAAAAAAACAACCTTAAAGAGAACTTCACTGAAGTGAGACCTTAGTTATGGGTTTGAGAGAAGAGACGAGAAAGAGGACAGCAAGTGGCTTGAAAGAGTGGCACATGGGTTTGGAGGGTTATTGAGGGAGGGACAGGATCAGATTTGGGAGCACTGAGAAGCTATACTTCCAGCTGCTTCCTGGTTATCTCAAAAAGCGACAAGTCCAGAAGTTAATTCATCATCTTTGCAGATTCACTGCATTTCCTCTAATCTTGATTAACCACGCAAATGTCCTTCCAGTTGCTTTATTCAGAAATCTGAGAACCAGTCTCCACATTCCTCTTTTCCTTTACCTCATTTGTGTTGTCAGTCACAAAATCTACTTCTGAAGTGTCTTTTGGATCAAACCCATTATTTCCAGTCCTGCTTCTGCAGCCACTGCCCTAGTTCAAGAATTCATTATTTCTGACTTGAACAGTTGTAATGACCTGCTGACTAATCATTTCACGCCTAGATTCATCTCTTTCCCCAGTACTCTTTCATTTGAGCATTTCACTCCCTAGATCAGATCCACTGGTATCACTAATAAGACAAAATCCAAACTCACTAGATCACACAGGGTTCTTCAGGCCCAGCTCCTGGCTGAATCTCAATTACAGTAGCCGCCTCACCCATCTTTGAGCATTCAGCATACACTTATTGAGCACCAACTATGTACTGCACACTGTTTTAGGCACTGGGAAGAAAACATTAAGCCAAACAGACAAAAATCCCTCTATTCATTGAATCAGGAGTGTCTAGTGGGGGCAGCCAGTCAATAAATAAACAATATGTCAAATATGAGAAGTATAAAGAAAGATAAAGCAAAAAGGAAGTTAGGGAACACTGAGAAGAATTGAGAGGTTTCACTTTTTAAATGGAGTGGTCAGAGAAGTCCTCCCCTGAAAGATTTAAATAGGGATCTGAAGGGGGTGAAGGACTGAGCCATTCACTGGGGAAAGAGCATTCAAGGCAGAGGAAATAACACATACAAAAGCTCTGAAATGGGAGCACACTTGGCGCATTGTAGAAACTTCAAAGGAGACTGCTGCAGTTGGAAGAGGATGAAAGGGTAGGAGATGATTTCCTGAAGAGATTGGGTGGCCAGATCATGTGTGGCCAGGTCGTGAATTAAGAGAGTAGAGTAGACTGTGTTTTGGGGAGAAATAGAAGGTCAAGGTAGGCCTTTTTCTGTTTGGTTTTAAAGATGGCTTACACTTACTAAATTACTGCACAATTGCTCTCATCTCAAACGCTAGTAAAGTAATGTTCAAAATTTTCCAAGCCAGGCTTCAGCAATATGTGAACTGTGAACCTCCAGATGTTCAAGCTGGTTTTAGAAAAGGCAGAGGAACCAGAGATCAAATTGCCAACATCCTCTGGATCATTGAAAAAGCAAGAGAGTTCCAGATAAACATCTATTTCTGCTTTCTTGACTATGCCAAAGCCTTTGACTGTGTGGATCACAATAAACTGAGGAAAATTCTGAAAGAGATGGGAGTAGCAGACCACCTGACCAGCCTCTTGAGAAACCTGTATGCAGGTCAGGAAGCAACAGTTAGAACTGGACATGAAACAACAGACTGGTTCTAAACAGGAAAATGAGTACGTCAAGGCTGTATATTGTCACCCTGCTTATTTAACTTCTATGCAGGGTACATCATGAGAAACGCTGGGCTGGAAGAAGCACAGGCTGGAATCAAGATTGCCGGAAGAAATATCAATAACTTCAGATATGCAGATGATACCACCCTTATGGCAGAAAATGAAGAGGAGCTAAAAAGCCTACTGATGAAAGTGAAAGAGGAGAGTGAAAAAGTTGGCTTAAAGCTCAACATTCAAAAAACGAAGATTATGGCATCTGGTCCTATCACTTCATGGTAAATAGATGGGGAAACAGTGTCAGACTTTATTTTTTTGGGCTTCAAAATCACTGCAGATGGTGATTGCAGCCATGAAATTAAAAAACACTTTCTCCTTGGAAGAAAAGTTATGACCAACCTAGATAGCATATTGAAAAGCAGAGACATTACTTTGCCAACAAAGGTCCATCTAGTCAAGGCTATGGTTTTTCCAGTAATCATGTATAGATGTGGGAGTTGGACTGCAAAGAAAGCTGAGTGCCAAAGAATTGATGCTTTTGAACTGTGGTGTTGGAGAAGACTCTTGAGAGTCCCTTGGACTGCAAGGAGATCCAACCAATCCATTCTAAAGGAGATCAGTCCTGGGTGTTCATTGGAAGGACTGATGCTAAAGCTGAAACTCCAATACTTTGGCCACCTCATGCGAAGAGTTGACTCATTGGAAAAGATTCTGATGCTGGGAGGGATTGGGGGCAGGAGGAGAAGGGGACGACAGAGGATGAGATGGCTGGATGGCATCACCGACTCGATGGACATGAGTTTGGGTGAAGTCCGGGAGTTGGTGATGGACAGGGAGGCCTGGCGTGCTGCGATTCATGGGGCTGCAAAGAGTCGGACACGACTGAGCAACTGGACTGAACTGAACTGAACTGAACTGAACACTTACTAAGGAAACAATCCTCATTATAACCACAGAATATCCAGGCCAAGCCTTGAAGGCACTTGCCTTATTTTGTGAATGAGTAATCTGAGGTCCAGAGAGGTTAAATGACTTGTCCAAAATCAAACAGCCAGGCAGTGGCAGAGGTGGAACTAAGGTGCAAGCAGCTCTGCTCCAGTACAGTGTTCTTTCCAGCTCTGTACTACCCAGCTAGTTAAGAGCAATAAAAACCAATGAATAACAAGGTTTTAAATTATATAACACAGGCTATGTTAGTGCCGCTTTTTTGAGTGAGGGCAGAGAGAACTGGAGGGGTTTCCCTGGTGGCTCAGACGGTAGAGAATCTGCCTGCAATGTGGGAGACTTAGGTTCGAACCCTGGGTTGGGAAGATCCTCTGGAGAAGGAAATGGCAACCCACTCCAGTATTCTTGCCTAGAGAATTCCACAGACAGAGGAACCTGGGGGCTACAGTCCATGGGGTTGCACAGAGTCAGACATGACTGAGTGACTTAACGTGCGCACACACACATACATACACAAACTGGAGATGAAAGAGTCTGGAAAGTCTTTAGGCAGAAATGGGATTTGAACTTGAACTTCATCTTGAAGGTAAGGCAAAGTGTGGTAAGAAAGAAGCTCAGAGTCAGAAAGGATTCAAGGATAGCTGGGGGAAGACCCTCAAGGCTGGAAGAAGCCTGGTAGCAGAGGGAGGGCAGCAGCTAAGTAAAGGAAGACTGGAAAGCTTAGCCAGGGGGCTTTTTGGAAGGGTCCAAGTCCCAGGGTAGACTCAATCCTGCCTGTGGCCCTGGCATTGGGGGATTACTGGAAAATTTTGAGACTGTGCGTAATTGCTGAGAACTTGGTTTTGGGAAGAAACATTAAATGCAGGGGAGAGGCCAGCCAGGAACTGTGGCACTCATTTAGGCATTGAGCTAGCCCCAGGGTAGATTATATGGGGATGTTCATATTCAAGGATATGACAAGGGACACAGCTGGAAGAGCAGGTAACAGGGCTCCATCTCAGGGGCGTCATTGTGGCTGAGTAGGGACAGGATGGTGAAGAAGGCTGGACTGAATGCCGCCATCATCAGCCCTTGGGAAAGCAGGAGAATTAGTGAAGGAGGGGATAACACCATGAAAGCCAGCACCATGCTTTGAGATGCTGAGCAGGGAGAGGCCGGCCTGTCAAATTCTCCAGGCTGGTTAGCTAGTTTGTGATTGCCGTGGTGGAGAGGTTATCCCAGCCAAGCTCCTTGCCCTGTCCCAGAGTTCCCCACAATACCAGCTTCCCTCCCCCTTCCCATCCCAGGACATAGTGGATTTTCGCTGATGGAGAAATGATCAAGAAATGATCGGTTGTGGAGAAGGATCTTCCAGGAAGCCAGCAACCTGCTAAGGAGCTGGTGGCTAAGGAGGAGCGTGTGGAAGAGAAAGCAGAGAAGAAACAACTTGGGAAGAAGGTAGCTGGGCAGCAAAAGGGGTGGGAGCCCTGAGGGATTTGGGGGCGGGAGTAGGAAAGAACTCAGGATGGCTGAGGGGCCGGCAGGGCTCAGGGACTGGAGGGTCTCCTGGAGGCCATTTGGTGCGGTGGTTGAAGAGCCACACTCTGCTGCCTGGGCTGGAATCTGCCTGCTTTCTAGGAGCCCTTTGCCTGGTGACAGTCTTATCTGCTTTTTCACATGTAAACTGAGGATGACAAAACCTACCTCGGAGAGCTCCAAGGTTAAGTCACATAGTGTATGCAAAGCTGTTAGCCCCGTAACATGGGATATAGTATATATTATCCACATGAAGAGCTGGTCCCAAGTTACAAATTTTGTGTGTGGATGTGTGTGGATGTTTAAGTATAGTGCTCAAAATACGTCCTCTTCTTTGTCATTGTTAAGCGTCGAAAGGATCAGAAGCAAAGAGAGTGCTTGGAGAAGGATGGCAGGGAGTCCAACACGAATGCCTGCAGGCAGATCCCAAGAGCACCAAGTTCCAGGAGGTGGGACTGGAAAAGCAGGCAGCTCAAGGTGATCCCAGCTCTGTAGCTTTTCACCTTCCCTTCAGGCTGAGGCCATTACAGATGGCGATGGCAGCCCCCCGTCCAGCTCTGGGAACCCAGCTCAGGGACAGTGTAGCGACGAAAAAGAAAGAGCCTCCTTCCTTCCCTTCATGGTCTCTGCCCGCCCTCTCCTCCCACTACTCTAGGACGTACGTCTCATCCCTGCCCTTCCTTAACTTTCTGCTCACAAGACTCACTGGATCTATCTGTTAACAGTAGCTCTGTGTCTCTGGCTTTCGACAAGGTTGGAGATTGACCCCTCAGTGCCCACAGAGAAAAGGGACTAAGTCATTAGCCCCAAGGCAGAAGCCTGGGCCTTCAAGAAAAGATGAACCGGGAAGAAGGAAGCACTCCAAAAGAAGAGAGCCCAGGCAGAGTCGTAAGGCAGAGGTGAGGAGGTGGGCAGAAGAACCTCAGCTAGAGCCAGGGGAAGGGGTGCCAGAGGGCTTTGGGAAGAGAGGCGATCTAGTAAGGGCTGAGCGCAGTGACTAGTAGAACGAGTTCTCTGGCCCCAGGGCTAAGAGACCAGGGATCAAGATCCATCACTGTCCCCCTGACCCAGGGTAGTTTCCGCTACAGGAAATTAGGGCTGATTCGATCTTGCAGAACTGTCAGGAGGACTCCATGAGGTGCATGATGCAAAGTGAACAGAGGAGAAGGATTTGGGGAGGCTGAGGCCTTGACTTTGCTTCCCATCCCTAGGTTATCTCCAGGACTGCTGGCAGCTGCCCTACAACAGAGCCAGGAGCTGGCAAGTGAGATTCTTTCTCTCTCCTTCCTCACCCATCCCTCCCTAGGATAGCCCCATCTGAACTGCCCACTCTCCCTTCTCCCCAGAGTTGGGTACCAGCTTTGCTGAAAATGGTTTCTACTACAAGGCCATGGTCCTCTTCACCCGAGTCTTCAAGTTCAACCCCCAGGACCACTAGTAGGTGGCGAGGGTGGGGGGGGCGGGCCTCTGTGCTGAGCTATCAGGGCAAGGCTGGGTGCCAAGGGCCGAGACTTTTGCCCATTTGTTTTTATCAGGTTATTTGGAAACGGCTCATTCTGCAATGAACGGCCGGGTCAGCAGGTGTGAGCCCTGACTGATGTAGCCCCTGGGGCCTCTTCCGCCTGGGCAAGGCCTTGATGGGACTGCAGGTAATGGGTCTGAGGTTGGGAGCAGAGGAGGAATTTGGGTGGGATGGGGTGGGGATCAGGTGTACACTGGCATTTTCTAGTTAAGGTACTACCAAAATGTCTTAGTGGTACTAGGAGCTGGAGCCAGTTTGAGAAAAGGGAAGTTTTAACATTCCTTGACTCCGCTGACACCTCAACCTTCTGCTTTCTAATTCCTCTGGGACCAAAGCATTTTGAAGAGGCAGCGGTGTGTTCTGGAGACTCTGAGAGGCGGGTCCCAGCCTGACGCAGTCTGGGAGCTAACATTCCTGCCTCCTGCAAGTCACCCTGGTAAGGGGATCAGGCCCACTCTTATGCTGAGGGGGCATCAGAGGGAACTGGCCGAGTTTGCAATAACAAGTGGTGCTCCTTTCTGCCTCAGACAGATAAGGGGTACAGGACGCATAGGATAAGGGGGACACGGGCAGCCCTGCCGGAAGGTGTCAGGTGCCCCTCCCTTTCCTTCCTCAGCAGTACCAGCGAAGAGGAATCTCTGGGCTGCCTCCGTCAACTGAATTTCTCCATCCATTTTTCCATGTTGAGCTGGGGCCTTTAAGCCTCTTCTCCTGCAGTTGCCCTGGAAGTACTGCCCCACGGGCCCCTGGCCTTCTGTCTCCACCCTTGCATTATCCCCAACCTGAGCCAGTCTGACTGAACCTTCCCCCAGACTCAGAGCAGAAGACCCGGTCCTCTCCACCTCCAGGACTCCTCAGAGGGCTGGGGCACCCTGGAACTTGGGCCCCAGCACCTACCTCACACCAGATGAAGGAGAACCTGTCCCTGATAAGGCAGGGCTGTGAGTGCATCCCACAGGGAGAAAGGACACGGTGTAGTCGCAGTTCACTGCACATTGTAAGACCTGTACTCTAAAACCATGGCTGGGAACAGCCCTGGCAGTCATACCTTTTGACACAGAAACCCTCTGATGAGAGAAAGGAGCCCTGCTTCCACTGAAATAGCCTTTCTTTGGTTCTTAAGCAGATGGCTTCTCCTGGGAGCAGTAAGGAAAAATAAAATCTCCCAAGGCTCAAGAAGGGATCTGTACAAAAATTCAGATTTTCAGACTATAACAGACCAGTCTGTAGGGGCATCTGAAGCTTGCTCTTGGTCTTGGGGAACTCACCAGCCAGAGCTGTGCGCTCAGGAATGGGGTCGCAGTGATGAATAAGGCCTAAGTCTTGATCTGCAGCTTGATGGAAACCCACTTCTTCCTAATCCCAGTTCTCACCCTGTTCTCTCCAGCCTCAGTTCTCATGCCTTGCTTCCTGTCCACTCTTCTACGCATATTCTGACCTCTCCTTTGTCCAGTGGTTCTGATGCTCACCTCCTCCCACTGCTAGAAGATTCACCAAGGGTATGCATTTGGGAAGCCCCTTACCAGCCCCTTCCTGGAGCTGGCAGAATCCATACATCTCCATACACCCCACCTGCTGGCTCTCCCACTGATGCAGCCTCAGCAGATACACAGGCTTCTGCTACGTTGCTCTTACTCTTTCTCCACTCCAGCGCTGGGCATTGTAACTAGCATTTCCCCCATGTGGATTTACTTAGTTTTTCTACCCAGGATCACTGCCCCTAAAAAAACTAAAATTCTCTAATTTCTCTATAAGAAACACGACCTCCTTCTAGTTTTTCCTCTAAGATCTTGACAGCTCCTGGCTGGTTCCTCCCTGGCTCTGCTTGGGACTCTCAGTTCATTAAAGTGTGGGTCTGCAGGCCTCCCAGTGTGCTTTTCTTTGGAGAACCATTTATCGGGATAAATGACTCTTGCTGCCCTATGGGTCTTACTCAACACCATTTGTACCTAGAGACTGGAGGAGCTGAGACACCTCCTTTGTTTAAGGCTTTCCCAAATTCTTTCGTTTATGGTTGCAGCCCTCTTAAATACTGTATGGCAGATTACAGTCTTGTCATTACAAGTTGCGTCACCTTGGGCAGATTTCTTAACACCTATGCTTCAGTTTCCTCTTCTATACAATGTGGGCTATCCCTACCTCACAGGGCTGCTATGAGGGCTGAAAGAGAAAGTGTGAGAAAATACCTACCCAAAGTCTGGGACATAGTGAGTGTTCAATAAACTGATTTTTATCTGAAGTTGTCCTACATTTTCATGATTGCGATGCCAGAAAGAGACGGGTGTGACTGAACTGCCGCTTATCTCACAGAGGGCTGGAGTTTGTGGGACTGAGCTTCTCACGTTCCCTGTGCCAGTAGCATCAGTGTCTCCTGGGAACCTTTCACAAATGCAAATTCTCAGGCTCACCCTGGGCCTTCTGAATCAGAAACTAAGTGTAGGGCGCAACAAGTTATGTTTCAATAAGCCCTCCAGGTGATTCTGAGGCATCCTGACATTTGAAAGTTCTGCTCTAGGACCTGGGCTTCCCTGGTGGTTTAGCGGTAAAGCATCTGCCTGAAATGCAGGAGACATTTGATCCCTGGGATGGGAAGATCCCCTGGAGGAGGGCATGGCAACCTACTCGAGTACCCTTGCCTAGAGAATCCCATGGACAGAGGAGCCTGATGGGCTACAGCCCATAGGACCACACAGAGTCAAACATGATTAAAGTGACTCAGCAGCCGCAGCAGCATCTCTAGGACCTAACAGAGGAGACACCCATCCAAGAGGCTATTTTGGTGTTACAGGTTTGAGTTTTGTTTATTCAAGGCTTGATTATAAGAGGTGGCAGCCCTGAGCTAGAATTTAGGAAGCCTTAAGTAGAGAAGGGTTCTAGCCTCTCAAAAGCAATGTCTCCTCCCCAGTACCTCTTAGACTGTCCTGGGCTTGAATCTTCCCCAAGAGCCATAGGACTCCTGACCCCTTGCCTCCACTTTATCCCACACTCACACTGCTAACTGGTAGGGTTCTGACCCAGTGCCTCAGCTCTGAGTCCCTGGGGCTGGAAAGCAGAATGGTTGGAATGACCGAACATTGTGGTTTTCCTGAGACTGAGGGATTTCCAAAGGTGTAGAAATTTCCGTGCAAAAAGTGGGAAAGTCCTGGGCAAACACGAATGAGTTGGTCACTCCAATGTAAAGGTTCCAGAGAGGCAGACTTTAGAAGGGCGTGAAGGGAATACAGAAGGATCCTGAACAGGAACCAGGGGAGGTATGTGTGTGTTGTATATGTGTACTGAAGAGGCAACACAGGTGCAAAGAACACTTCTTGTACATGATAGATGACAGGTTCTTAGCTCTATACTAGTTAGTAGTCATTATCTGTTCCTGTCAATGATGGGGAAGCAGGAAGGCTCCTAACCATGAGTGGGGATGGCTGGCTCGGGGAAGACCTGCACTCCCTCCCCATCACAAGCAGGAGGATGATTAATTAGCAGTGTTAGAAATTATCTCAGGAAAGCCTGCTGGAGGAGGTGAGCTGGGCTTTCTACCCTGCAAGCAGCTACCTCAAGCTCTGCCTCAGAGTGTAGGATCAGTCCTCCCCACCATCCCGCAGCCACCACCACCATCCTGGTGGGGACGTTTTCCCACCAGCGCAAGGTGGGATGGAGGTCCCAGAAGCAGGGGTGCGTCACCTCTCCCAGCGCTTATCACTTTGCCTGGGTCTCAGTGTAGGACTCTCCTGCAGAAAAGGCGAAGGGTCGGGACCCTATTAACAAATGGCCTCAGGGTGGGGAAAGAGGAGAGGCAGGTGGGACGCTGTCACTCTGGCACCAGTCTGTCAGTCTGGCACAAAGTCTGCCAGGCGGTGGCAGATCAAACCCCGAGTGGAGTTCTGGAACTAAGGCGGCCCCTGAAGTGAAGTGACGTGAAAGTCACTTAGTTGTGTCCAGCTCTTTGAGACCCCATGGACTATACAGTCCATGGAATTCTCCAGGCCAGAATACTGGAGTGGGGTAGCCTTTCCATTCCCTGGGGGATCTTCCCAACCCAGGAATAAAATCGGGGCCTCCCGCATTGCAGGCGGATTCTTTACCAGCTGAGCTACCAGGGAAGCCCAAGAACACTGGAGTTGGTAGCCTATTCCTTCACCAGCGGATCTTCCCAACCCAGGAATCGAACCTGTGTCTCCTGCATTGCAGGCGGATTCTTTACCAGTTGAGCTACCAGGGAAGCCCCGAGGCAGGGGCTAGAGGAGGGGTTGGCAGCTGTCAGAGTCCAGTGCCCTTCCCCTCACCCAGCGTTTCTGGAGCAGAAAGCTGACAAGCACCAGATCTGAAGGCTGGCTGGATGCCTGGGTCTACATCCTGACTTACGGGTTCTTTTGTAAAACGGACATAACCCTATCACCTACCTTATAGGGTTGCTATGAGAGTTAAAGGAAACATCGGGATTAAAGCTCTCGGCACAGTGCAAAGCATGGAATCTTCGCAATAATCAGGAGGTTTTGCTCCCGGCGCCAGGACTGAGGAGTGCTGTGGAGAAGGCAATGGCAACCCACTCCAGTACTCTTGCCTGGAAAATCCCATGGGTGGAGGAGCCTGGTAGGCTGCAGTCCATGGGGTCGCTAGGAGTCGGAAGTGACTGAGGGACTTCACTTTCATGCATTGGAGGAGGAAATGGCAACCCACTCCAGTGTTCTTGCCTGGAGAATCCCAGGGACAGGGGAGCCTGGTGGGCTGCCGTCTATGGGGTCGCACAGAGTCGGAGACGACTGAAGCGACTTAGCAGCAGCAGCAGCAGCGGAGAAGGCAATGGCAACCCACTCCAGTACTCTTGCCTGGAAAATCCCATGGACGGAGGAGCCTGGTAGGCTGCAGTCCATGGGGTCTCTAAGAGTCGGATACGACTGAGCGTCTTCACTTTCACTTTTCACTTTCATGCATTGGAGAAGGAAATGGCAACCCACTCCAGTATTCTTGCCTGGAGAATCCCAAGGACAGGGGAGCCTGGTGGGCTGCCGTCTATGGGGTCGCACAGAGTCGGACACGACTTAAGCGACTTAGCAGCAGCAGCAGCAAAGTCTGGACTTTATTCTCAACAGTTGGGGAAGGTGGGCGTCTGGACTGTGAGCCGGAAAGGGCGCGCATCGACACGTTCCCTCCTACCCCGGAACCCAGACAGGGCGCGGGGGCGCGGAGGTCAGCGCCGCAGAGCCCTGGAGGCAGCTTTGCCTTCAATCGTCCACCTGTATCTCCTCGTCAGAAAGGTGGAGCTCAGAGTCAGGCTTGGCGGGGCCAGGGCCGAGGCCTGGGGCGCCGTCCGGCAGCGCCAGGCGGCACTGGGCTTCTGGGGACAGCGAGCGCAGCGAGGCCAGGTCGGCGCGCATCTCCTCCACGTCGCGCTTGAGCTTGGCGCGCCGGTTCTGGAACCACGTGACGACCTGCGCGTTGGCCAAGCCGAGCCGAGCCGCCAGCCCGTCGCGCTCGGACGGCGCCAGGTACTTCTGGAAGACGAAGCGCCGCTCCAGCTCCAGCACCTGCTGCGCGGTGAATGCCGTGCGTGACTTCCGCCGTCTGCGGCCAGCCCGGCCGGAGCCCAGCGCGCCCGGGGCCGCGCGGCCTGCGGGGACAGGGTGGGGGTCAGCTTCCTAGCCTGGGGGAATCAGGCTTCGGTCCGGAAGGACAAGCGGGCGTGGGGTCAAGCCAGAGATGGGGGAGGTTTGGTGCGGAGCCAGAAGGCGAACCGGAGCCAGAGCCGCGGACCCTTCCCGAACTTTCCGAGCGGCGACGGTGGTGTTTCAGCCCGGGGGGTGGGGCGCAAAGTGGAGCTGGCCTCCAGGGTACCCTTGGGAGGCAGAAGGATGAGGGCATCTCGCGGGGTCGGGGGACTACGAGGAAGGCGGGACAAGCCAGAGGAGAAAGGGCGCACCGTCTGGAGTACGGGGCGGGGACTCTGAGGCCTTCCGGAGCTCCTGCTGAGCGGACTTGCAGGTCCAGGCCGGCACCAGTGGCGGGGGCCGACCATGGTCAGAGTAGGGGCAGCCAGCTGGCATGGTGAGTGTTAACAGAACCCTGATCTTGCCCTGTTTTAAACTCGTGGGTGTCGGGCACTCTCGGCTTATTCGTTTTGGATGACACAAGCACTCCCTCCTCAAGCCCAAAATGGGAAGAGTGGGGTACAAAGGGCGAGGAAAAGCAGAGTCCAGAGTCCCGCGGCCCTTGCGGCTCTAGGGACCCTCTGCTCCTTGAGCCCTCTCGAGAAGAGAGCGGCTTGGAGCGGAGCTTGGTCACCCGGCGAGACCCAAACTTCACCTCCCAGCACTGTCTGTGCGGTCCTAACCCTAGCTCGCTCATTTACAGCCTCCAGGCCAGCCCTTTTGTCTCCTCTCCGGCCTGTCTCTATCGCGATTACTCCTCCTACAGCGAACGGACCCAAGGGTCGCTCAGTTCTCGATAGTCTGGCCCTTTCCCTCCGGCGCTGGCGGCCTCCAGGAGCGGCAGCGGAGCCTGGGAACTAACGGCGGGGAGGGGAGGAGAGGAAGAGGCAAACCCTGGCACGTGGGCCGCGGGCAGGGTGCAGGTTAGGGTAGCGGCCAGGGTGAACGAAGGTTCGAGACCAGGAACCTGGAGGAGAGGAATGGGGAGAAGGCCAAGTCACAGTGTGCGACCTCGCCGGAGCTATACCTTCAGAGGGCTGCGGTGTGTGCCCGTCAAGTCCGCGGAAAGTTTTACTAGTCAGCTCCTCCAGCGCGCACAGCGGCGACGTGGGACCCTGGTTCGACTCTGGAGGCTGCGGCACAGAGGGCCTTCGGGGAATCATGCACGGGCCTAGGATATCTGCGATGCTGAAGGATGTCCGGGGTGTCCGGGGCTCGGATCCCGAGCTCATGGCCAGCGGGGCTGTGGCGGTCCAGCCGCCCGCCGCGCTCGAATCCGCAGCTGCCTGGGCCCCTGCGCGGCTCCCGATCTGGGCCCCCCGCCTCGGACCCGCCCCCGCGCTGGGCCAGAGCCTGTGTGCCCCTCCTCCTGCGCCCCCACCCCCCACCCCAGGTCCGCGGTGGGTCTGGAGCTGGTAGACGTCCCGGCAGCGGTATTTCTACAGGGTGGGGAGGTGCGGAGAGAAACCGGCGGAACCACCCGCCAGGCCGGGCCGCAGGGCTACTCTGCGCTGCCAGACGCGGCCCAGTGCACACTCGGGCTGGGCCCGTCCTGGGCGGCCCCCAGATTCTGTGTACCGCAGACTCCCCCGCCTAGCCGCAGCTCTGGCTCATAAAGTCGTCGGCAATAAAATTGCCTTCCCTGGCCCCAACGGCTGGGGATTTGCGAAATTTCAAGGAGGAAGAGCAGAGCTGACAGTGGCAGGGTCCCCAGCCTCACCTAGTAAGAACCTCTGTCTCCTGACCTGGCCCCCTCGTCCCGCCCCACCCCTGCGGAACGCTCTTAAAGAGGTCCTGCGGCTGGAAGTTATTAGCGCGGCGCTGGGGGCTGGGGGACTGGAGACTTGGAAGGACCGCCAGGCAGGGCGACTGTAACCGGGGATTCTGGGGATGCCACGGGGAAGCAAGCGCAGGTGAGTGGATTCTGCAGGCTCTCTGGCCGAATCCAAGGCCGTGCTGCCACGGCTCGGAGGCCCCGAGGAAGTCTAAACACACGGAGAACCGGCCGGAGACCTGGATCTCAGGAAAGAGAACACAGCAAACCAGAGCTGCTGTTACTGCTCAGGAGGCCAGTAAAGACTGGCCTCCACTGAGGGCCTCCTGATTAGTCTTTCCATCTATCAGTCGAACTGTCTGTCTTTGACTTCCTATTAAGCTCCTATAGTTGAAGTATGCGTCCTTCAGCCTGGAGAGGCCCAGAAACCACCCAGCATCTACAGCAGTGGGAACCACCCACTGCGCGGGAGCGTCAGGGCCACTCGCTGTAGAAGAGTAACCTCAAGTGCAGACTTCATCTACCTAACCAGATTTGGAGACAGAACCCCTACAAACCCAACTGCAAATTCTGAGACCGGGGATATCTTTTTCTATTTTATCCGTGTCCCGTCTTCCTTCTCTTCCACACTTATTCTAGTCCTGGGCTCCCACCACGTCCTTCCACTATAGGAAGAAGGCAGCTCTGGGACAGCACTGCTCACCAGTGAAGGTTCAACAGGACAAGGATTTTGTTCACAGGTCACATCACAGAGGCAGAGAAGCCCCACCACTCCTGAGGAACTCACCATTCCTAGGGAATGTGGGGTTTTCTTCAAACAGTGCCATGAAGTCCCTCCTGGTCACCTTCTCTGCAGACTCCCTCCCACCATTTGTGCAGTGATCCTCTGAGTCCTCCTGTCTGCTCTGGGGCAAGTGGAGCCTGAAGATGGGGTGCACCAAACAGAGCTTGGGAGAGCCAAGACACCTGGATAAAGATTCCTTGACAAGGACAGGAAGGCACTTTGATAATGGGGTCAGGGAACCTCATGTAACCTGAGGCATTGACCTAGTCCACCTCCAGCAAAGGTGGAGAAACACAGGGTCTTACTGATAAAGGACTCCCTCCTATGACACTCCCTATCCCCTAAGACACACCCAGATACTCACATAGTACCTTCGAGGCAGCCTAAGCAACAAGGTCAGCCCAGTGGGCCCACTGTTGGGTCAGAGAGCAGACAATGGAAAGCTGAGAGGCCTCAGGACCTTGTTAACTGATTATTAATGGTGGCAGGTGGCAGAGAGGCAGGAGGCCTCAGCCCTCTGAACCATGCTGGTGGTTTCACTTAGTCTGCAATGAAAGAAGGTCTTTCTAGGGAGGCTGCAGGAAGTGCCTAGCTCGTGTCCTGCCACCAAAAAGACACTCTGACCTTCACTCGTGCATCTTCCATGTAGCTTTTATGTCATCTCTTCTGCTCTTAGTTACTCTTGTGTGTTCTTGTGGAGCGCTCCTGAAGGGCCTTTGCTTTCCTCCCCTTCTGTCTCTCAACCTTGTCCAGGCTTACAGATGGGGTTGGACAATGGGCTTGGGCAATCCCCAGATGTAGGTGTGGGGGGAGGAGAGGGAAGGAGAGACTAGTCAAGGAAGAGGTTGCTGACAGCAGAGCCCAGCTAAGGTCATCCCAGCAGCCAGGGATTTGTCCAGACAATTGTGGGGCCTCAGGAGGGGACTTTTCCCAGCAAAGCCCCTGGAACCTGAGCTGGGGAGAAACCAGATCCTCTGAGGGGTGTAAGAGGAGGGGGAATGATTAATGAGGGAGATTAGGAGATTAAACCTGGGTTGAGGAGGGGGTGCTCAGCTGTCTCCTAGGCTTCCCCCAAGCCCAGCTTGACAGTGGTGCTGTGCTCCAGCGCGCCTCTCCCCGCCATGCCTCCCACCTTCACGGCCCAAGCCTCTCTGCCCTGGGTCCTTCTGGAAGGACTTGAGCCTACATTCCTGCCCGCCACTCCCCTTCTTCGATGGATTCTCCCCATTGTCCCTTCAGAGGACATCTGGGGGTCCTCTGGTCCCTCACTTGGTAGAGATCCCCTCTTTCTCACTTAAGGATGCCTTCTCACACACACACACCACCTTCTTTCAGAATTCCCTTTCCCTGTCACCCCCATCTTATTTCTCATTCCCTGACACTGCATCTCTGACTCGCCTTTGTCCACTTCACCCTCTCATCTTGCAGATGCCTCTACCAAGGCCTATGCCAGATGTACCCCTCTTTTTGCCATCCAGAAGTGAAAGTGAAGTCGCTCAGTCGTGTCCAACTCTTTGCGACTCCGTGGACTGTAGCCCACCAAGCTCCTCCGTCCATGGGATTCTCCAGGCAAGAATACTGGAGTGGGTTGCCATTTCCTTCTCCATATCGGCTCAATAAATGGTCTTCAGGCCCCTGGATTTCCCACTGCACACATTTCTCTGAGTTCTGTGAGTGAGGGGGACGGGGGAACGGGGATCCTCAGAATAACTTCCTAGGGGTGGTGGATGACTGAGAAGGACAGCCCAAAGAGGTGTGTTTCTCCTCACCATCCCCCCATCTTAGAGAAAACCTGTTAACCAGGGTGAGAGGGCCATGGGTGTTTAAGTGAAGAGACTCCAGACAGAAGAGCTGGGCCCGGAAGTCCTTCCATCTCAGACAACTCTGGGATGGTTTTCTCTTTCAGAAAATGTTAATGCAGAGTGACCCGATTCAGACATAAATCTTCATTTCCTTACTTCCAAGACCCTGGGTCTGTGAGTTCTTAGGCTCTTTACACCGCCTCACAAAATGCTTTGTGCAATTGCTGCCAACTCAGGGGGTCTGCAGGCTGGGGTGGGGGAGCAGTGGGATGCTCACCACTCCCACCACACCCCAACACTGGCATACCCCTTGAGGCGCATTGTTCCAGGGAAGTCCCTTTTCCCTGTCTCCTCACCGTCGCTCACCTCCAAGTCCTGGGAGAGGGACCAGCCTGAGAGGGACCTTTCCTCCTCTGTGCCAAAGAGGAGAGCAAGTCTCAGTGCCCAGGTGAATGTGGACCACAAAAAGAGCTTGGTGAGAAAGGGCATCAGGAGCAGGGGCAAGCTTGGCCCTGCAGGTGAGGACTGACATTTCCAACCTGGCACCCCATGAGGTCTGGGGCACCTGGGAGCATACTGGGGCAGCCCTGCAGCTACTTCTCTGAGCAGGCATGTGTGTTCTAGGCCACCGAACCCAAGAGCACCGCGGGCTTGACTTGCCCACCCCGGCACAGATAGAGACCCAAGTGACTCCAAGGGGCAGGATCTGTGTGGAGCAGGCTGGGGAGGGAAGTAATGGACCCATAGCTAGAGAATGGCGTGGTACCTGCAGATGGCCGGCATTAGCCGGCTGCCACTGCTGCTGACAAAAAGAAGGCTCTGCTGAGCTGGGGGTCAGGCATGAGCCATGCCACCCCAGATCCAGGCCTGAGCGCCTTCTGGGGCTTCTTGGCTGCAAGTCATGTGTCATCAAAGGCCTCATCCTAAGGCTTGGTCCTCAGGTCTCCCCCAGAGTTATCTTCTGACTGAGCCTGCTAGACATCAAGCTGCCGCCAAGCCCCAACTGGACTACTGTGCCAGAAAAAGTCCCCAGGGGTATTTCCACTCTCCTTACCTCCAACACCCCACCCCACCTGCCTTGGAAATGCCATTTCACACACAAATGCCTTGAGAACAATCTGAGTACTGTGGCTTGAGTGGGCCTGGGAATACCCAGGGCTTAAATTCAGGGAGAAGAGAATAGGGAACCCTGGGATAGATATAATTAATCAGAATTCTCGAGATACGTGCTGGTGTCGAGGCAGGCCAAAGACACTGGAAGAAGGCCTGATTCTGATTGAAGAAAGGTTTTCCGGAGGAGGTGAATTTACGCTTTCAAGAACAGCTGTGGGCAGGGAATGGGGGATACAAATCAGGCATGAGGCCTGAAGCGTGAGAGGTTCAGGAATCCTGCATATGGTACCAGGAGGGAATTGTGCCTCAGTGTCTACCCTGGGCCCTGTTGCCTGCCCAGTTCATACCAGGGCTCTGCCTTGCCATCTGCAGTCTCTCCCACAGGCCTTTTTTTGGCCTACAGGCTTCATCCATGGGGAGCAAAGCCCCGGCCTACTGTGTCCTGGGAGAGAGCTCAGGGTTTTTGCCCCCGGAGCCTCTGGCTCCTCTGGCCAGTTAAGGGTCTTTCACTGTCCCCTTTCCCAAGTCCTCTGCCACCCAGTCTCCATCCAGGGAAGCTCAGGCACCTTCAGCCCTCACAAGCTACGCTCAGTGACCCCCTTGAACTCATACTGTCAAACTTTGGCCAACGCCAGATTTGGGCTTTAACATCAGGTTCTGGCAACATCAATGCTGCCTGCACCATTCAGCTTGTCCCAGATCCCACAGCAGCCCATTAGCTTCTTACAGGAGGAATGCCTTGCTTTGGCCTCCAGTTCCCTCCTTTGTAGCAATCAGCCTACAAGGAATGATTGCTAAACTACTCAAGAGAGTTCTCACCCTGCTGCTTCCCTCTTGTTCCTAAAAGGTGCCCTTTCTGGGAACCAGTTCCCTTCCCTCAACCACCCTCTCCACACCCTGGCTTCACCTAGCCCAGGCACCTGAATCTCACATGGACAGCCAGGTTTCCAATTGTGACAATCCCCAGTGTGTTCTTGCATCCCAATTTGTTTTTTTTTAAGGCTCCTCCCATGGTGCAATTCTTTGTATTTTCTTTAAAATATCACTCTTCTTCAATCCTGCAGTGGCCACTGTCAGACCCTAGCCCCATTCTCACCACTACTGAATCAGGACACCTGGTGCACTCGGGTCTGCTTTACACGTGGTAACATTCAAGGACAGCGAGAGCGCCCCTTCCCTCCACCGAAAGAGGAAGGTATGAGTGACCTGGTTCACTCGGCTCACGTTCTGAGTTTTACATATGTAGGGTCCTCTACGGCTGTCCTTTGGTAACTCACTGAGGGAACACCAACACAGAAAGGCCCTCCTTTTCGATGAAACTCAAGAAGACTTCTCAACAGGGAAGCAGGACACAGGACAAAGCAGGAGTGTGTGGCAGAACGAAAAAGGGCAAGGAGAGATGCTTTTTTCAAGTTTTTATTTCAAAAAATAAAGCCGAAGTTAATTTCACATAAATATCTGGGGAGGGGAGGGGACAAGGATGGGTGGGGGCTTGGCCCCTACCTCCTCTTCTCTTTCACACTGTATTGCAAAAGCAAAGGGGATGGCTAAGGAAAAAACAAGGGGAAGAAGTAGTCAGTGGGAACGTTCTTACCCAGAAGGGCCCCCAGCCCACCTCTGCCCTGGGGACTGCCTTGGCACTGCCTTACTTTGCCGAACCAGTGGGACAGCCATATCTGCTTCATGGTCATGTGATCAGGGAGAACTTCATTGTCAAAAAGGAGCTGCACCTAGGAAGGAGACAGGGGCAAAGTTTCAGAAACTATCTTCTTGCCCAGGTCAAGAACTACCCAAGTCTACCGTTGGCTCTGTTCCTCCTTTCTTACCCCTTTCCGCCCCCTCAAAAAAATCTACATGGGGATACTCACATGCTGGGGGTTTAGCATCAAGCGATGACACAGGACCCTCCGGAGATGACGAACTTCAGCTCTAACAGAACACCGGACATATTTGTTCTGGGGGTTTGTGGGGGGCGGGAGGGACAGGAAGAAGACAAGATGTGTGAGGCAAGGGTCATGGAGTGCTGAGTCTCCTTAGAGAGGCCCTCCCCTCAGCCCTTCTTACCTGCAGGATGCTTTTATTCTTGTCTTTGCCAGAACTGGGGGGAAACAGACACAGGTTAGGGAGCCCTGGCTTTTCCCCTGCCCCCCACCCAGAACTAGGATATAGTCTCTTGAATGGAAGACACTCCCTTACTGCTCGCCTTCTCCCTAGGCCCCTCCCTGGCTCTGGGTCACTGTCATTGTCACTTCAGATAGCCCATGACCTATCCTTCACCTCAGCCGCTCCAGGCATAGGCTCAGCTGCTCATCATAGCGATAGTAGTGGGCTTTTGAGTGGTCGAAGCTGCTGAAGGGGAGGCCAAGGTTGCTCAGGGCTGGCTCTGAGAAAGACAGAGTAACAAGGAAAGTGGCACATGTTCCACACTCCATTTTCCCCAGGTGGCAAATCTGGGCAGGAGGAATGCTCTGGGGGCTTTACCTTACCCTCCTGCTACCAAGCAACATACCTTCCCCACTGGGCTGGGTGACCCGGTCTAAGCCTCGGGACTGGTAGAATTCTCGGATTCGTTTCTCTTCACCTAGAAGAGGGTAGTATGGGAAGTAAAATATAAGCCCTCTCTCATTCTTTGTTCCTCAAGCTGTCAACCTCTTTACCAAAGCCCTTGCCACCTCAAGCTGCCCCCCAGCAACAGTGCTCTAGAGGCCCCTCAAAGTCCAGTTGGTTACTCACTGTCTTGCAAGCCTGGCACTAGCTTGTACACGATGTCCTGCATGACCCGGTCCAGTTTAAGGTTGAGCAGTGGTTGTGTTTCATGGATCTTGATGTTACACATGGGGCAGTACTTGCTGGTTTGGAGGTACTTCACAATACAACTCTTGCAGACTGTCAGAAGAGAAAGGCAGACTCTCAAGCCCTCTGAAAACTGGGTTTATGGGTTGGCTGGGTTTCCTGGGTGGCTAGGGCAAGCAGCCTAGAGGCTGACGGCCAGCTTAGTGGGATATAGGGCTTGGAAAACACAGCCAGGGTTCTGGGCACTCACACGTATGAAGACACTCTGTTATGGTGGTGGCATCCACGAAGTAGCCTGCGCACAGGCAGCAGACGATGTGCTCGTTCAAGTCTTTGATCTTTACTCGTACTTCCTCCTGCGGACACACCCTCCGTCAACGATCATTTCCCCAACCCCAACCCCTGTGCCTTCACGATCTGGAAGTCGCCACCCGGCGCCGTCAGCTGATTAGCTCCCAGGGGGCTGACACTCCCCCTCCACCCAGCAGAGGGCTCTGTGCACAGCAGGGGTTCTCTCTAGCCTGACTCACCCGACCTTCCTTTCCCAGGGGAGCCTACAAAACGTCAGCGGCGCAATGCGCAGGCGTCCTAGCCCAGAGTTTGGCAGCCCAATCGCAATCGCGCAGGCGCACTGGGCACCCTGTCTCTGCGCAGGCGCACTGGGCGCCCGGCCAGCCACCGCCCGTCCTCTAGCCGGCCCCAGTTCTCACTGCTAGCCGATCGCAGTGGTAACCCTGCCGCCCCTTCACCTCGTTCCGTAGTGGGTCCATCTTGTACACTGACTGGAGCTGGTTCCGAAGCCTCATCGCGATCGCAATCTGGCCCCCCTGAGGAGACGCCATCTTAAAGGCTGATCTCGGCCTGCTACTTCCGGTGCCGCCTGCGGGGCGGGACTTGTCGCCCCGCAACGAAGGCTTAGGTCTTTTCGGATTCGCTGACCCTCTGTAAGGCCCCGCCCATGTCCCTTCTCCCCGTGTGCTCACCTGAGCCCCATTGGCCCCTCCCCCTCCTCAATGTGTAATTAGGGAGTCCAGGGGGTTCGTGGGAAGGGGTCCTGTCTCCTCGACCTCCTGTAGTAATCGTCATAGTAGACCCTACATGATCTCGGGACTGACTTTTGGAGCCTGCAAAAGACTGCCGCCTTCTATCCCAAAGGCCCGGCGGTCTCCGCCCGCCACCACTCAGGGTTGTCGATCTCCTGTGGCGACGTCCCTGATAAAAGAAACCCCTCCGCGTCCCCTGCTTGTGTCCTACTACGCGCCCGCATTACGGAGCTTCATCCCGGTGGAAGGCCTTGTCCCCCCTCCACAACGGAGGTTTTTTGGAGCTCTGCGGAATCTTGTAGAGGGTGGCGGGGAAGGAGGGACCCCAGGGACTTGGTAGTGATCGTGCCCACCCCCATCACTCCCTCCTGCCGCCGAGGTTGGGGGGGCAGGCCCTGGTTAATGATGATGATTCAATCATCGGCGCCTGCGGAGGCCTGGGACAGACTAATGCAGAGCAGATGCCCAAGGAGGAGGGGAGGACGGCTAGGACACTACCACACATGGACACGCTGAGGCAGCGAGCTCCCGCGATGGCATAGATCCAGTCCCGCACTTGGGGAGGATGCAGGGGCACTGGACCTGGTACACCGACGTCCCTAGGTACTTTCTAAAAAGTGGGATTCAAAATCCATCGAAAACAAGGATAAGATTACTGTGGAGTATTAACATCACGTACAGTTGGATAATCAAGAAGCGAGAGATACCAGCGGAGACGGGGGAAAAACTTTCTGGAGGAAGTGGGTCTTTGGGCACAATTCGAGATTGGGAGTAGGGGAAAGAAGTGTGGTGGAAATAGAAAAGAAAGGCACAATGGAGAGGGACCTGAAAGAGGGTAAGGTGTAGATTTGAGAGCAATGATAGAGAAGAATGAGAAGCAGCAGAACCTTATGGAGTTGGGACTTCAGTGTGAAAGCAATAGGGGAAAAAAAAAAAAAAAACTTTTCTGAAGAAAGGGGGTTATCCGATGAAAGAAACATATTCATTTATCTTCAGAGTGGATTAGAGGCAAGGAGTTATAAGTGATTTTTAAAAATAACTACTTGCTATAGCCACTGCTTACTTCCCTGTTCCAAGATGCCATTATCTCTTCTCTGGGTGACTGCAGTGGCTTCTTGCCTGCTTTCTTGCTTCTACTTTTACCCTCTTTAGCCTAGTCTAAACATAGCAGCTCACAGTGATTCTGGTAAAACATGAATTAAAATCCAAAAGGATACATAGAAAATTTTTTTGAGTTGACAGATGCTTATTATCTGGATTGTGTTGATGGTTTCATGGGTGTACACATATATCAGTGTATCAAATTGCACATTTTATGTACAGTTTATTGTATGTCAGTTTTGCCTTGAAGTTGTTTCAAATGTAAAAATCAGGTGTCTTTTCTGTTTAAAACAATCCAGTCATTTTCCAATTAGAATAAAAGCCTTCAAGACTGCGTGGTCTCTCACAGTCTCTCAGTCTCTCCAGACACACAGGACCTCCCACTGTTTGTTCCACAAGTACACCAGTATATACTCTCATTGTGTCCCCAACTTGAAATGCTCAGATATCCAAATGGCCCTTTTCTTCCTTTAGGTCTTTACTCCATGAGGCCTTCTGTGATCAATCTAGATAAATCATCATCTCCTACTCTTATACTTTGCCCCCCTTCCTTGCTTTATTTTTCTTCTTAGCATTTCTGAGTATATGGTATACATTTTCTTTTTCAACCGCCTCCCCCACTGGAATGTAAGCTGTTCAGTGGTAGGACTTTTGTTGTTGGAGAAGGCAATGGCACCCCACTCCAGTACTCTTGCCTGGAAAATCCCATGGACAGAGGAGCCTGGTAGGCTGCAGTCCATGGGGTCACAAAGAGTCAGACACAACTGAGCGACTTCACTTTCACTTACAACTATATTTCCAGTGCCAGGTACACAGTAGCTAGTACGTAGTACCAAGCACATAGTACCTTCAATCAAAATTTTGTGGACGAACACATGAATATGGGGGGTGGTGATGATGGCCTATATTAGGCTTTTATTAAGAATATATTTTTACTGCGCTGCGTCTTCATGGCTGCACAGGCTTTTCTCTAGTTGTGGTGAGTGGGGCTACTCTCTGGTTGCAGAGTGTGGTGGCTTCTCTTGTTGCAGGAGATGGGCTCTAAGGCATGCACAGGCTCCGCAGTTGTGGGTCCTGGACCCTCCAGCACAGGCTCAATAGTAGTGGCATGCAGGCTTAGCTAGAGAGTGGCTCCGGAGTGTGGGGTCTTCCTGAACCAGAGATTGAACCCGTGTCTCCTGCATTGGCAGGCAGATTCTTTACCACTGAGCCACCAGGGAAGCCTGGCCTATATTAGGTTTTATCTGTGGAAATGGAAAGGAAGGGCTGTGCATGAAACATTTCAAAGAATAATAGGAGGAAGTGAATACGGAGCTTCGGGGGAAGCATTTCCTCCAGCTTGTTGGCTTAAGGTGGCTAGAGCAAAAGCAGGTAGAGCTGGCCAGAAGACTAGAATGGTGGGATGGAACACAGCAAGGGTCGCAACCAGGGACTGAGGTCACAGAGTTTTCTGGGTAGATGTATTAGATGGAACTATTGGAAAGGATGAAAACTGAGCAGATGTAGATATGAGTAAAGCTGAAGTCTGAGCTCTGAATGCTCACAGTCTTCAGTGGAAGAAGAAAAGTCAGTGGAGGAAAAAGATAAGCTGCAACTGTGAATGTCCAAGGATGTAGAATAATACAATATTATGGAAGCCAAAAGAAGGGATATTTCAAGAAAGAGTTGATGGTCAACAAAGTAAAACATGTCAGAGAAGTATTGGATAATAGACACTGGATACTGGATATCTCTGAGATAGGGTCCATGTAGTGAAGCTAACTTACAGTGGATTAAAAGAATAAATACTAAGGAAATGGAGGCAATGGATATGGGCAGTAAAAAAGAAAAAGAAACATAATTTCTCTTGAAGAGTTGGGCAAAAACTTTGTCCAGACAGTAGAGACCTAAGACAGTCGGCAGTAGGAGGGACTAAGTTGATAAGGAAACTGATGATATAGGAGTGGGGACCACCTCAACCATGGAATACTGCACCAACAGCAGGATGAAGAGAAGATGCAGGAAAACAGGCTAGGAGTGTGGCCTCTCTCTGTGAAGCTGCAGGTTTGAAGAGTTGGGCAGCCACATGCATGTGAGATATGGTGAGATGGATCCAAGGAAGTCTGTATGAGAGGTGGGGGTGCTGACTCCAGAGCCTCTCTTCAACATAAACCAATAGAACCATGCTTTTCATAGAGTCAGGGAATCAGCAAGGTAGAGGCAAACTGAGAAACTCCTAGGACTGGCTGACAGAACTGGATGCCTTTTGTCCCTGAAGCAGAGCACTGAAATCTTTTTTTTTTTTTAATTCGCAGTATACACACACACACACACACACACACACACACACACACACTACCAGGTTTGTGCCCATTCTCCTCTAAGGATCAGTTGGGCAAGCTCTGGATGGCAGAGCCATCTGTGCTTACCTCAAAAGGCAGGATGTAGAATAAGGAGGTATAAAGTTCTGCACGATGCTACGTTTTTCACTTGTATTGATTTATTCAAGAAGGATTTTATTCAGCTTGATTGGAGACACACTAGTGCCCACTCTCTCCTCCTAGAGGCCCACCCGTGGAGTAGCAAAAGAAAGTGAAAGACGCTCAGTCATGTCCAACTCTTTGCATGGAATTCTCCAGGCTAGAATACTGGATGGGTAACCTTTCTCTTCTCCAGGGGATCTTTCCAACCCAGGGATCTAACCCAGGTCTCCTGCATTGCAAGCCGACTGTTTACCAGCTGAGCCACAAGGGAAGCCCCCAAGGGAGTGGGGAAAGGGACTGACAAATTCCTAACCTGCCAGAGTTATTTAATCCACTGTCCCCCCAGGCTCTTTGTTCTCATCCAGGGGAATCCAGCCCATGCTATCTCTGAAAGGTTTGCCTGAACACCAGAGGTTTCATGCTCTCTAGTAGCCCAAGCCCTTAACTGCTGAGAAAAGATGCTTGGAGTTCTGTGAAGGCTTAGGGAAGGTGATATTATCTGTCTTCTTCACCAAAACAAAAACAGCTACCAATGGGCAGTACCTCCCCACCCCCAACCCTTTCAGAAGATTGTTGGCAGGGTGGGGGGAGAGCTGGATAAGTGGGTGAGGCAGGTGGACAAGTCTGGGGGAGGATGTCTTGTGTTATTAATGCCCACTGCCTCCCTGCCCCATGGTTCCCTGCCTCAGCCTTCACCTTGAGGCTTCTGAGAACACTGAGGTTTTGTGTGGGGAGAAAGCCTACCCCCTTCTTCCTCTTCCTTATCTTCCTGCCCAGATGCCCAAATATCACTCCTGGTTCCCTCGAGAGAAAAGACCTCTTACCCTGCCCTAGGCTCCAG
Organism: Ovis aries; assembly: GCF_016772045.2. Taxonomy (NCBI): domain Eukaryota; kingdom Metazoa; phylum Chordata; class Mammalia; order Artiodactyla; family Bovidae; genus Ovis; species Ovis aries. Next base: position 96,368,659 of record NC_056056.1, read on the forward strand.
GCTGCCAGCCCATCTGCTAGGGAGAAAGGAGGGGCAGAGTTTTCCCCAGGAGATCCTGGAGAATCAACTGGAAGATCCGTGCTCCCGGGGAGACACAGCTATTAAGACTTAGAAGGCACTTCAGCTCACAAGGGTCACTGGCAGTCAGGATCAGAGCACCTGAGTGGGCTGCGGTGGAGGGGCCAAGGACTGCCACAGCAGGGCAGGGTCCTTTGGCCACCAAGTGTCTGAGACACGCCAAGCTGCTCATCGGGTGCCCACCCTCCGAGGGATGGTAAGAACATCCGCCTCCAGGCGCCCAGTCTCACCGGCTCGGAGGCGCCAGGATTCCCCCCCCAACCCCCGGGGGCCGGGGCGGGCCGGGGAAGGTAATGTAATTCCGACCCAGCTAACCCGATTATGGCGGCCTGCACCGGGCCGGGTGGCGGCAGGGGCGGGTCTAAGGCTCAGGGGCCCGGCAGGCCCGGGGTCCCATCCCGGGGAAGGATGCAGAGTTCACACGCTCCCAGCTCCTGGGTCCGCGGCCAGAGGTCACAAGGTCGCTGAGCGGCTTCGGTCTTTCCCCACCTCCCTTCTCTGACACGCTCCAGGCACAGTTTCCTGGGCTTGGGTGGGGTGAAGCAGCTATGCGAAATGAGGCGGTTAGGATCCTCCGAGGACTTCGTAAGGTTCCAAGTGTCGCCTGTGGCGATTTCGTTGGAGGCTGGGCAGGAGTGTGTGAGAATAGACTTCCTGGGCGAAGAGTCCGCGTTGCTGGTTCCCTGTCGGGGGCAGAACGCCAGCCCCAAGTCCTCACCGACCTAAATTGGCTCGGGTACAACCACCGGTCCGCTTTACACCGATTTACGGAAATCGAAATTCTAAGAAACACTGGCCGCCCATTACTGGCGCTCTGGAGAGGAGCTGGGGCCCCTACGGGAGAGGCCGGGAGGAGCATCAGGATCACTGGCCCAGCGATTCCCCGCCCTAGCTCACCGGACACCCTGCCACACCTCCAACTGTCCTCTTCCCCAGCCTCCAACTCGCCGGCGCCGTTTCCCAGCCGCTTCCCATCGAAGCCAGAAAGCCACAACGAAATTTGGTCTTCGAGAGCATTTAGGCGGGGGCCACAACGAATCCGGGAGTCGTCAGGCTGGACCCATCGGGAGGCGAAGAGTGGGGGCTGTGGGAGGCGGCACCTGCAAGGAAGTTGGTGAGGAGAGGAAACCCAGAGGCGGAGGCCAGTGAGGATGGAGTCGCCTTGCGCATCTCGGCTGACTCAGCGCGCAGCGGCCCGAGCTCTGGCCCCTCCCGTGCAAGTTCATAACACACTCGCCACCTTCCCCCCTCCAGCACCCTCACCACTCCCGCCGGCCAGTCTTGCCCGCGCTTGGAGCAAACAGGCGTCTCTTCCCCTTTAACGGGCCCGGCCCCGCCCCTGCCCTACCCCCAGCCCCCACTGCCCACCCAAGACTGATCTGTCAGTCACTGCCCCAGCCCAAGTCGGCCAACCCTCTCCACCCCGGACTCGGGCAGAGGCCCTGGCAGTCCAGCGTCCATCCGCGCTTCAGAGTCAAGAAGGGCGCTCCTGGGGCCCCAGGCGGTCGCGCTCCCCCGGGATGCGAGTCCCTGCGCCGACACCCGGCAGAGGCCGGCAAGGGCTGGGTTACTTCCAGTACATAGGGATGAAGATGTCCTGGGCGTCCCGGCGCCTCTCTGCGGCCAGCCCGGCAGGTCCCTGAAGCCACCGCCCTAAACGCTCCGCTGCTGGGCTCCCACAGCTGTTTGGGGGGCCCTCCCTAACCGCCAAACCTCCTGAGGTCCTCTTTGACCCGGACCCATGGAGCCGGGGGTGCTGGCCTCGCACAACCTCCCGCACCACGAGCCAATCAGTTTCGGCATCGATCAGATCCTGAGCTGCCCGGAACCCCCCGGGAGCGGCCTAGGCCCGGGTCGCATGGGCCAGGGCCATGGAGAGAGTGCGGCGTTCTCGGGTGGATTTCACGGAGCCTCAAGCTACGGCCCCGCGGCCTCGCTGGCCCCGGTCCCAGGCAGCTCTGGTGTTGGCCCGGGCGGCGTGATTCGCGTCCCGGCGCATCGTCCTTTGCCAGTGCAGCCGCCCGCGGGAGGCGCACCTGCAGTTCCTGGGCCCTCGGGCTTGGGCGGCGCCGGGGGCCTGGCGGGACTCACCTTCCCTTGGATGGACAGCGGCCGCCGCTATGCCAAGGACCGGCTCACGGGTGAGGTTGCCCGATCCCTCCAGTGTCATGCCCCACACTGACCCTGTTTTCTCATCTTTGATCCTTCTGCTCCAACTCAAGGTCCCTTTAATACCCTTCGCCCCTAATCCCAGGGGATCCTCCCTCAACTTGTATCTCTTGGTCCCGCTACTGAGAGGCGCTGGGGAGGTAGCTGCCGTCGATGCCCGCGCTCTCCTTTGCAGTTCACTGTCCGCACGGCGGGGAGGGCAGGGTGAAGTTACAGGGGAGGTTTCTCCCTCACCCAAGAGGGAGGGCCATTTCCGAGGCTCCCCTTTTTTGTGTAGAAGACTCTACTGGTGCGGAGTCGAGGTTGGGGCACTGTAGGGACCCGGCGCGGGAGCTCTCAGCAGCCGCGCTCTCTTCTATGACACCTCGGGCCGCCCGGAAAACCTAGCCTTGCTCTTTCTTCCTCCTTGTAGCGGCGCTCTCGCCCTTCTCCGGGACGCGCCGTATAGGTCATCCCTACCAAAATCGGACCCCCCCAAAGCGGAAGAAGCCGCGCACATCCTTCTCCCGCTCGCAGGTGCTGGAGCTGGAGCGGCGCTTCCTGCGCCAGAAGTACCTGGCCTCGGCCGAGAGGGCGGCGCTGGCCAAGGCCCTGCGCATGACCGACGCGCAGGTCAAGACGTGGTTCCAGAACCGGCGCACCAAGTGGCGGTGAGGCGCGGGGCGGGTGAAAGACCGGGCTGGGCCAAGTGGCGGTGAGGCGCGGGGCGGGCTGGGGCTGGCCTCGCTGACCCCGCGTCTCCGCCCGCCCAGGCGCCAGACGGCCGAGGAGCGCGAGGCGGAGCGGCACCGCGCGGGCCGACTGCTTCTGCACCTGCAGCAGGACGCGCTGCCTCGGCCGCTGCGGCCGCCGCTGCCTCCGGACCCGCTCTGCCTGCACAATTCGTCGCTCTTCGCGCTGCAGAACCTGCAGCCCTGGGCCGAGGACAACAAGGTGGCCTCCGTGTCCGGGCTTGCTTCAGTGGTGTGAGCGACGCCTGCCCGAGCGAGCAAGCGCTCTTCAGGACCGAGGCGCCTCGTGGAGCCCCGGAGCTGGGGCCTAGGAGCGCATGGCCGCCCACTCCGTGGTTCTGTAGCAGTGGAGCGTGTGAGGAGGAGCTGGCTTTGAGGCTATCGCCAAGGGCTCCTCGGCCACCGTCGGTTCGCAGGCCAACGTCGCGCAATTGCCCTGCGCGCTTAAATGCGATCTTTCCCGCCATTTCCCACACTCTTGTCGCTCGGCGGCTGGAACCGAGGGGCTGAGGGGGCGGGACCTGCAGTTTGATAGCCAATGAGGTGCGGGGAGGAGAGCAGGCTGTCCTATGGCTGCCCTCTCGAGGGACTCCGGATTCTTCCGTGGGTGGGGTGGAACCAGGGTTCTGTCGGGCCCAAGCTGTTCACAGGCCCCGCTGGGATTCGGCAGCTGCAGCCTGCCGGGTCTGTACCAAAAGTGTGAGGGAAGGAAGGAAGATGCCAATGACAGGGGAGTAATGGAGGAGGTGCTAGAGGGCGAGTCTGACTGTGATGGGAACCAGAGGGTTATCCATGCTGGGCATGTCATTCTTCAACTGTAAAATAATCGCTAAGGACTTTGAGCCCCATATTGTCTGTGTGTTTAACCTGCTGACTGTGTCCTCCCACTTGCACCTCCCAAGTGAGTGGTGGGCGAGACACACTTGATGAAAGAGAAAATCTAAGAACACTAATCAGGCTCTGGTGTCCCTCAGGGACAGAGAGGGAAGCAATGGACAAAGTTAATGGGCCCAGGGGAGTTAGAGTGAGCAGAGTCTGGCAACTAATAGGAAGTGATAGGCTTAAAAATAATCAGAGATAACTCCTAGGTTGGAAATGTAAAGGATCAAGAAATCAATGGTGTTGTGGATGATGAAAGGGAAATTGGGAAGACAAGACCAAGATTAACTCTGCAGGCAAAACTAAATGCTAAACCTAGAGAGAAGGATCCCCTAGAGTAGGAAATAGCAACCACTCCAGTATTCTTGCCTGGATAATTTCACAGACAGAGGGACCTGGTGGGCTACAGTCTATGGGGTCACAGTCGGACACGACTGAGTGACTGAGCAAGCACACTGGAGAGAATACATTCTGGAAAAATGCCTTTCGGGGAAGGTCAGTTGACATCCACATAGAGGAGGAAATACATGAAATGATAAAAGCAGACAGCATCTTCAAGGGAGGGAAGTCTGAGTAGAAAAGCAGAGTTCTAAGGATTAAATGTTTCTATCAATTTCTATAAACACATTTATAATATGTAAGATGATTGAGGATATCAAAGTTAATAGTCTAAGGAAAGAAAAGAGAAAGGAGTACCCAGCTGGTAAAAGCATGATGTTCCTGAAGTTGCTAGAACTTATGGGTGGGCCAGGGGCTGCTGGGAAGCTTGTTGCTGGAAAGTTAAGGATTTGGGTACAGATCCAATCGCCTTGAGGTTTAAGAAGGAGCAAGATTTAAGTTGTATGAGAACAAAAGGGTCAATTGTTTCTTATTCTTATAGCACCCCCATTCTTCCTCCCCTGCAGGCAAGAGCAGTTGATAGAGTGAGGTAAGCTTTAGGCAGGGTCAGAGGCCAACTGTAGTCAAACTACCTGTTTCCCATGTTAGTGACAGCGAGGTCAGTCAGAGCACAAAGGGTCGACCAGAGGTGGGAGCCAGGCAAGAGGGTATCACTGTTGAAGTTCACCCTGATTCTTTTATGTTGTGTCATCTTTAACTCATAGATACTGTAAATGCTACTAGAGAACTAAACTCAAATTTGGTATCATATAAACAGAACTTTTATAGACCAAAAGGATAGGTTTGGCATAAGTTGGGGGTATACAGGGCATATCAATTCCTCTTTAATAAATAGCAGAAAGCTAAGAAATCGGTCCTACCCTGTATAGACTAGGGCTTAACCAATTTGCTCCACTCCCAGCTCCATTTCTTGGGACTCAGGTTCCAGTATTTACATTTGACCCTTGGGCTTCTAAATCTGGATGGCTGCCTAGGTGCTAGCCTGAGGGAAGATCTCATGTGATGAGATGAATTCAACTTCACCCCATAGGCAGGTCACTGCAGGAGACAGGCATTTTCAAGTTCTTGGGTGGAGGAAGATTCACTCCTGGTTGAAGAATCTGTCCTTTCTTCCCTCAGCTGGTTCAGGAAGTCTCTGCTTTCACTAGGGGGTAAGTTACTCAGGAAGTATGGAGGAGCCAATTCCACCAGCCTGATAGAGACATTCATAATTAGATGGTTTCCATGTCTTCTTTCATAATGCATATTGTTGAACTTCTTACTACCCCTTCCACAAACCTGTCTCCTCAAATCATGTTACTACAAACCGCAAAGACCCTTTCACTCCCCTCCATTCCCGCCCCTGCCACCCCACCCCCCACCCCCACTTAGCTTCTCTAAGTCTCCAGCTGTAATTTTGGCCCCAGGAAGAGGAATGGACAGTGCAGGAGGGGTGTCAGGGAACTCACATCTGTGGCTGAATTTCAGAAACAATGGAAAGACAGTTGTCTTTGGAAATGGAGAAACTGTGGTAAAGCACCCACAGTGGGGGTCTGGCAGGAGCCCTGCGGCTTCTGTAGCAGCAGTATGGGGAGAGCTGGGCCACATGCTTATGGGTTAGAAGCAGGTAATTTCCAGTTCCATCTGTGTCTCGGGCCACCTCATTGAAAGACAAAGATATTGAAGGAATAAGTGAGAGTGAAGTGTCAGTCAGTAGAAGAAAGAAAGGGGGGTTGAGAAAGACTTATCAGCAAGGGTAGTGAGAGTATACCTCTAGGCATACCTCTAGGTATTATAGCCCTACCATACTACCATAATGTATGGCATTTCCATAGCCCCTTATACCCCAAAACATCAAAGGAAAAGTTTCTCCTGGTTCTAAAGAGTTCTTTGAATGGCCACCTGGGTCCCAATTTCAGAGGTGGCATACATTAACCGTTGCTCCCTCTACTTTCTGTTCCTTTTCTGATCCTTACCCCAACTCTTTCCCCTAACCTTAAGGAAGTATCCTGACACCAGCGCTTTCTGAAGGTCTCTGCGATTCTGCTCAGATCCAAAGGCTGGTTGAGACAAGGGCAGTTCAATCCGTTGCATGAGTTCTAGGAGTTCTCCCCGAAGTTTACGGGCCTGGCACAATGCTGCCCAGTTTAGACCCCGAGCCTGGCACCAAGCCTTGTCTGCTCCACCTAGGAACAGAAAGGGACCAGCGATAGCTAAAGTCCTTGGGACCCCTAAAAGAACCCAACTCTCAGTCAAAGGGCTTCCTTTTCCTGGGACTAGAGATCTGTCAGCTGGTTGCACACCACTTCCTCTCTTTGGAAAATCTGGGATTCTGTAAGAGGATGCAGAGTGGAGCACTCACTCTGTATAAAGGCTTCATACACTTGGATCAGAGAGCTGTGATCACCATCCACGTGTTCTAGCGCTCGACGCAGGGCAGCTTCTTCTGCACAGAGTGGAGGACGAGTAAACCCGGGGGCAGCTGGAGGCAGAAGAGAGGAAGTTCACTGGGGGCATGAGAACAGATAGCAGTACACTGAAAAAGGCAGGAATGTCACTCTGGGAACTTTACTCAAAAGACTTCTAGACACTATGCACTTTATTGGACATTGAAGATAAATAAATGAAAAACAGTTTCTGCCCTCAAGGAGCTTAGAGTCTAGTGGGAGAGACCAACACGTAAGATAGGTGTGTGGGCCAATATTTGAAGTTGGAGAATTAGCTGAGTGGAGAAGGGCAGAGGGGGTATTCTAGATGTGGGAACAGCATGTTTGGAGAACTGCGAGCACCTAGGATTATGGATAGAGGGAACGGTATGCGTGGCAGGGTGGCAGGAGATAAAACTGGAGGGAGGTATGGGCAAGGCTGTGCAAATGAGTTTACATTCTGTTTGGAAGGTAGAGAATAACTGATAAAGAGTTTTTAAGAGAATCCACATGTTTGGAAGAAGTTCACATGACTAGTTAGGAGGCTACTCAAGGAATCCAGCTGAGCAGCGATGAGGAGCTACATTGGCATTAACTCTGAGTATGGAGTGAAGGTGAAGCTGAAGTCGCTCAGTCGTGTACAACTCTTCGCGAGCCCATGGACTGTAGCCCACCAGGCTCCTCCATCCATGGGATTTTCCAGGCAAGAGTACTGGAGTGGGTAGCCATTTCCTTCTCCAGGAGATCTTCCTGACAGGGATCGAACCTGGGTCTCCTGAATTGCAGGCAGCCGCTTTACCCTCTAAGCCACCAGGGAAGTCCTTAAGTATGGAGAAGAACAGGTGAAGAACAGGTAAATTTTCTTTTTAATTAGGAGATAAAAATTAAAAAAACAAACCTGGAGAAAGGTTAGTCTAGAATGATGATAGTGGAGCCGCTGAGGTGATGGTATGACTTTTTGGTGGTGGTGGTGAGGGAGCAGATTTTAAAAGGGCTCAGCTCAGCAACAACAGAGGTGCTCGAGTTCAGTTCTGGGTTGAAGTTTTGTGGACCATTCTGATAGGAACGGCCATCAGGAGTCAGATATATAAATGCAAGATTCAGAAGAATGATATTGTAGCATTTCAGACCATGAATGTGAGTGAACTTGCTCAGAGAGTTCAGGGAATGAGAAGACAAAAGGGGCAAGGGTAGAACCCTGAGGTTCAACTTACTTTGAGCAAGCAGAGGATGAAGCAGAGGAGGAAGAGCTCAAGTAAGAGATTAAGGGAGTGGCAAGAGAGGTAGGGTGAAAACCACAAGGAGCAGATCACAGAGGCTTAGGGAGGGGGCAGTGTTAAAGTGGTTGCCATTCTCAAGTGTCAAAAGAAAGTCATGAACAGGGCTCAAAAGTGCTCACTGGATTAGGTCTCTAGGAGGCCACTGGTGAGCAGAAGTGTCACCCTTCTGCTGGGGTGGGCCTGAAGCTGGAATGCAGTGGGCAAGGAATACCCTAGATTGAGCAGGATCGAGATTATTCTGAATAATGAAAGGATTACAGGGTTGAGCACGACAGGTACAGTTTTAGTAAAAACAGGTAGGAGAGACTTGTTGCGGGACAAGAAGCAACAGAGACAGGAGAGGGGTAAATGATGAAGCCTAACTCTTTAGGCACAGTGAGGGCTGGGAACTAGAGCAAAGGGGAAGGGGCCAGCTTAAGGAGCACCAGAACACCAGAGGGAGGGCTGAAGTAGTCCTAAGAGCCAGAGAGGTAAGTGATTCATACCAGTGAGCATGGCGGCCAGGGTGAGCATCTCATCCACACAGTCAAACTCACACGAGGCCAGCAGGGCTTTGGCCAGCTCAGGGGCCAGGGGAAATTCTGATAGGATAACTCCCAGGTCTGACAGGTCCCCATCATCATCCAGGGCAGCCAGATAGTCTAAGTCTTCCAGGGCCTGCATCAGTGCTTCTGGAGCTGGACAGGCAACAAGGCTTACAGGTCAGGGGATCTCAGAACCTGGAGAGCAGCAGGATGTGGGCAGGAAGGGTGCTCACCAGGCCGGTCCAGGAAGTGACACTTCCCTGGCTCTGCAATCTGTCTCCTCTTTAGTAGTAACATCAGGGGGCTCAGATTCTCTGCCCACACTCTGGGCTGGGGCAGGCAGGGAGCCTCTAGTTCTAGGAAGGACTTAGGATACAAGCAGAGGCAGGATCCTGAGGGGAGAAAGATCTGGGAAAGAAGACCACTGTAGATTTCTCAGGGCCTATGGTTCGGTGACTCTTTTCGTGTTTGATCCTACTGAGGGCAAAAGCTCTTACCTGGTGGGATCCCTGCTGCCCGTAGCCGTCTTGCCTCTGCCTGACACTTGCTGACTGGTCTCAACACTTGAGATTCTGCTCGGATCTGAGGACTGTAAACCTGTCACCACCCCCAACCAAGGCCGGGACAGATGAGAGTGGGCTATTTCTATCTTTAGCCCCTGTGTCCCCCTCACTTCTCTTTCACTCACACTTCGAAGCTCCAGTCCTGAGTCAATGACATGTCGGATGGAGGGGAGGGAAAAGGAGAAGTCGGCCAGCCAGTGAGTGACCACAACCTTCCGGGCACCTGATTCTGTGTCCTCGTACACAGCCTGAACAGCTTGTCCACAGCCTGGGTGAAGGGGCAGCACCCGTGGTGGGGGCCCTTGGTTTTCCAAGGACCCTACCTTCCTGGACAAGGACTCACAGCACAGAGAAATTTCCTGAAGAGAGAGGTGGGGTGTTAGGGTAATTCTCACCTTTGTGGGTCAGACCCCTTTGAAAAATTGATGAAAGCTATGGACCTTCACTCTGAAAAAGTGTACATACTCATATAAAGTAGGGGTGTTATAATTTCAGGAACTCACTGAACTGCAAATCTCTACCTTGTATGGAATCAAAAAGTTTTTATACCAAAACCCTGGAATTTTTCAAGACCCCAACAGAGAATAAGTACTAGAACTCCGATGTTCCTAACCAGCATTGCTCCCATTCTCCCCTGGGACAGGAAGGGGCAGACATTCGACATGAATACCTCCTTTCGCATGCCATTTTTTTACCTCCTCACTGGGCAGGTACACTAGCACATCTCCTGGAGCCTCCTTCCGACACAGTTCAAGCACAGCTTGGCAGGCAGCTTCTACTCGGTCAGTAGGGAGGGAGTCCCTGTAGACCGGAGCGGGACAGCTGCCAGTCTCTCTGGGGACACACACAATAGGAGGGTTGCCCCAGAAGTCTTGGAGCTTAGGTTCAAGGGTTGGGTCGGTAACTACAACCACTCTGAGGTCCCCTGGACGGCTTCCCAGCCTGGCATCTCGCAGGAGTCCCTGGAGCAAATCTGAGGCCACTGACCGCTCCTGAGCCTCATCCAGGACCAGCACACCCTGGGCTCCAGTGCCCGGGGTTGAGGCCACCTCCTGCAGAAGCAGCCTGTCCCAGCAGAACCTGTTGACATTGGCAGTGGGCAGAGGAGTCAGTGTGGACACCGACCAGCCCCGGAAGTCCAGAGGAGCTTCTCCCCAGGGGGCCTAGGCTCTGACAGTAAAGGCCAGAAAAAGATCCTGTGGCTGAGTTTCTGTGGCCTATTGATGACACTGTTATAAGCTGTACTCCAGTTAGGAAAGTCAGACTTTCATGATGAGGGTGAGGTTGAATGTCTGAGGTTGCTGGCTAGGGTTAAATGGCTGAATTCAAAAGTTGCATCATGCATGATTTAAAGGGTGAGCTAAGCTGAGGGAGGGTACGATGAGATGTCGGAGGCTGGGTTTGTTTCTACGGAGTGAGGGGGAGATTTGAGTGGGGCCTGCAAGGGGCCACACCTTAGCAGAGTGTCAGGCCCAGTGCAGTCTTCTTGGGGGATGCTGTATCCAACCTCATGACCCAGGGTCAGGTCCATTTCATCAGCAACTCGCAGGGCCAAGCTCAGGGCCGCTAGAGGGTAAGGCTGAGTCACAGTTACCCAGCCCTTCTGGAAACCTCTTGCCAGCACAAACTCTGCACACCACTGTGGGATCTGGGGTAAGCGTAGGAAAGGACAACCCGTCAGCCGGACACAGAACTCCAGTCAAAAGTGCTGGAGGAGCTGTGGCCAGTTTCATCTCTCCTTATTTGAGGAGTCCTCTGGTGCTTCAGTGTCTGTCTCCTTCTGACCACCTCCCCTATTATTCCACACAGCAACCGCCAGCCCACGCCCCGCCTTGTCCCAGGAGGAGGCAGTTCCCAACCCCCCCACCCCCACCTGGGTGCTCTTGCCGCAACCAGGCTCTCCAGACACCAGTACCACTCCACTGGGGCTACTCTCCAAGTGCTCCAAGAAGATAAAGCGAGCAGCCCAGACAGGCAAGGATCGGCGCTGCTCAAGTAGTCTGTAGTAGCGGGAGGAGAAGGGGAGCCCGTCAAAGGGGTTCACAGCCAGTTCAGACTCCTCAGGGTTTGGGCCAGACTCTTCTTCCAACCCGAGAAGCTGAGAGGCCATGGTGACCATCTAGCAGGACCTACAGAAGGCAGGGCAGTCATCAAGGCCTTGTATTTGGTGACTGACACCATCTTCCCACCTCAGCCCTGATCCCTAACCTGTACCCTCAGGTGATAATGCACTGGGGTTCATCCTTCCCAGTACTTCTTGTCTGCCGGGAAACAGGGAAGAGTTGAATCTCTAAGTAATAGACTATCAAAAGTGGACTACTGGCAGGCCAGTAGTTAAGAACCCAACTTCCAATGCAGGGGACGTGGGTTCAATCCTTAGCTGGGGACATAAGATTCTGCATATGGCAGGGCAACAAAGCCCGTGCACTACGACTAAGAACTGACATAGCCAAATAGAAAGAGAGAAAGACCTGGTGGCCTGTGGGAAGGCCCCCTGGGGAAGAGAGTGAGGAACAGGAGTGGGGTCAGAAATCAGGGAGCAGGGCCACAAGGATCCTGGATTCAAACCTTTGCCTGCCGCTCTGAGACGCGCTGGAATGGCAGCCAGTTCCAGACCCACTCAGCAAGTCACCACAAACCCTGACCTGCTGTGAGGTACAAAGGTCAATTCCGGATCCACCCTGGGGCACAATCCTAGAGGCTGTTTTGGGGTGGGGCCATGTGCTCCACCTTATTTAATCTAGTTAGGAGCCTATGGAAAATAGGCTCTAGCCACCACACTGAGCATGTGTGAATTCTACAGACTGTGTGTACTGTGCTCATTAGTGAAAGGTATCCTGGGACTTGCAGTTCTGCAGCTGTTTCCTCATATGCCTGGGCTGAATTCTGAGGCCAGGGTCCACTTGCTGCTGGGCATCCAGCTTAGTTATACTTCCTTAATATCACTCATCTCTTGACATGAGGAGCTGAGTGCAGACAGTTCCATTCTGACCAACCCTCCACAAACCCACAAGGAGGCCCTCATTCCTGATCCCGCAACCAAGGGAAAAGGAACCTGCTACAGGGCTTTTGAGACCCAAAGAGGCAACAGAGACCTTGAGTGAAAACCCTGAATTTAATGTGACACTGGGGGGAGCCCCATTCCTCCCCTTAGCACCCACCCATCCGGCCTGTTGTGAGTTGGGTGAGGGCTGCCCCCAGTCTCCGTCCTGCGGCTCTGGGTGCCATCCTGTACTCAATCAGCCTCCTGGGCCTGCCTCTCTGTGAATCGCCTGTGGGACACAAGAAGACATTGTATGGGCTTTGCTGTATTATTCCCTTTCTCCAACCTGCCCTTTCCTACCAGTTGTCCTCTAAGCATCTCACCTTCTCGCGTATTCATACAGCGCCTGCTTTCGCTCCTGTAGACTCTCCTGCCGGGCCCAGGAGGACTTGGCAAATGTTAGGGCTGTGGGCTGAGGGGTTGCCGGGCCAGAGCTGGGGAACTGAGGTGATCACAATGTCAGAGGGCTTGCGAAGTCATCATCATTAAACACGCATCGAATGCCTACTTTGCAAGAGAGGTACTGTGCTAGGGTCTCAGGATCAAAACACAGACGTCAGGACAGGGAATATGCAGACTGCCCCATCCCACCTCAAGTCCTGGACCTGCTCATTTTCTGGGTCTCACCTTGGGAGTGGAGGCTGTGGCAAGGGACTGGGTCCCCTCAGTGATGTCTTCAGGCATGAAAGCTACGGCTCCCTCGAGCAGGTTAGTGATGGTCAAGTCTACACAGCCAGTCCTGGCTGCGGAGAAGGGAGGAGTGGACAGCACAGTCTATTCCTCTGCTCACCTTCTCCCTGCACCACCCACTTTCCCTCTCTGTGCCTGTCTCCTTGGGTAAAGCTACTCTTTCTCATACCTAGGTCTCTCTGGATGACGCCCAGTGGAACATGGGGTAAAACCTCCTTCACTCTCTGAGCCAGAGTTGCCAGATGCACATCAGGAGAAGGGCCAGGGGAGTGAGGGAAAGAAGACTGGGCTGCAAAAAAGAAATCCGAAATATGGTGAGTGGAAAACTCAAGGAGAGAGCCCGATTAGTACAGGCATAGGGAGGAAGTCAGAACAGGCTGCAAAAGAGTTGAAAAGCCTTATGTCCAGAGACCACACACCTGACTGCGGGCGCAATCTGGGGTGTCTCTGTCGCTTCACGTGCTCTGCTTTGTCTGCTGGAGTGAGTCGTGTCCCTGTCTGGCCCAATTCTTTGGCCACCAGCTAGGGAGGATTGGAGGATTGGAAGTTTCTCAAGTGTTCTCCTTCCCCCTAAAGAAAGAATCCACTTCCACCCTGCCCGTGTCCCCTACCACCTGTTGTACACGGAGGGCAAACTCTTCACTCCCCTCCCCCAGCTGTCGATGAACAGGACGGAGCCACCTGCAAAAAAGAATCCAGGTCCACGTTGGGGTCACCCACTCTCCACTCTGATGCCTCTTTTCTTGGAACACTGGTGGTGACAGTAGGGGAGGTAGTAAATACTTTATATTGCCTCTGTGGTAGAACCTTGACATTAAAAGATCTGCAAATGGACAGGGCAGACAGCTACTTCTTTGACCTTGAGGTGAGTTTCTCCCAGCCACCAAAAAGTGAGGACAGTTAATACCTTACTTGATACACCGTGAAAGGGACGAAAAGTGACCACAGCAGTTCTGAGACCCAGGATGCATCTGACACCGTCTGAGGGGAGGGCATGAGTGAGGTCTAAACCAGGGCCAGGAGTAGGAAACTTCCCCTCCAAACCCAGAGATTCCCTGTGGAACACACTCACCACGGAGACAAGGGGTCTCTGGACTCGCAGGGTAAGAGGCTGTACCACGTCCTGGATAGAAAATGGCCAGGAACTAGAAGAGTGAAAAAAGTAAGATGGGATTCTAGCCAATCTAGTCAGCAGCTCATACCTGACTTAAAACAGATACTGTCACACTGTACAAATAGAAATGTGGGAAATAAACAGATTCAGGGGAAAGAACTAAAAGTGGGCAAAAAGTAAATAAACTAGGAAGGTAATGGGGAGGGCTGTGAAAACCCCAGGGCCCCCAAGCCTGATCACCTCCAGTTGGAGACAGATACCTGTGCTCACCTACCTGAAGCGCAGGAGCCCCTCCCGGCCATTGGTGGCCTCTTCCTCGGGAAATAGTAGCAGAGGGGTAGGGGGAAGCCTTGTTGAAGCACAGAATCTCTTGAGTGACTCCACCAACTCGCCTTGACCATCCATCTCCATAAAGCCCCGAGACCAGCACACAAAGCTTGGGGGACTATTGAGTAGAGGCTGGGCACCGGAAGGAGAGAAAGCAAGAAGAAAAGAATGCTGTGAAGTGAGAAAAATTGACATATGGGTAGAAAAGCAAGGTCGGGGTAAGGGTCAGTATCTTGTGGTCCCCATGGGAAACCCGAACACGGAGAGGGGTGCCTTGAGCTGGGCCCCAGGGAGCCACTCCGTGGCACTCTCGGCTTCCTCCCTAACTCACGGTGCTACAGCTGGTGAGCAGGTTGACTATGTTGTGGTCGAAAGGTGTCACGTGGTTGGAAATGAGGACCCTGACACGGTGATCCCGCAGTCCAGAGTCCTCCTGCCGGGCCACGAGCCCCAGCACTGCACACATGGTCCGTACCACGAACCTGCGAACGCAGGCAGTGGTGACTACCTGGCCTTGGGCCAGGCCCAGCCCCAGCCCTCCCCGAGCGCCCGGGTCGGAACCTGCGAAAGACACTGTCTGGTAGCGCGCAGCTGACCAGGAAGACGTGGATCCCAAGAAACAGGCGCAGGACGAGGAGGCAGAACCCGACTGGAGCGTAGAGTAGTAGCGCGAGGAGCAGGAAGCCGTCACCCGGGAGCCTGGGGGCGAGAGGCGGGGTGATTGGGCGCCGAAGGCCAAGTGGACGCGGAAGTCGGTCTCTTCCCGCCGGGGTTCTTACCGGTGCGAATCAAAGAGCCGCTCCGGCCCCGGCGACGACGGAGGCTCCATTGCCGCTGCTTTAGGATTGTCTGGCCGCTGCCGCCATCTTTGCGCCCCGCCGCAGGGGCTCTTGGGAAGGCGGAGTCTTCGGGCATCCGCCCAGGGTGCCGGGACCTGAAATTCTGAGGCGCCCCGGAAGGGCTAGCGGTCCCATCATGCCTCGCGGACCCGTGGGCCACCTCATAACTCGCGTCCCGCGGGGACCACAATTCCCGGCATTCGCGGGGCGGGGGCGGAGTTGGCCTCCCGGAATCCTGGGTCCCAGCGTGCACTTCTGGAGACTTCAGGTACCGGCGTCCTCAGCGTCCAGCTGCCCTCCTGGTCGCGTCTAGGGCGCCGCCTCTGCGCTGGGCGGGCGAGGAAGCCGCCGAGGCGGAGCTGATGGCTGCACTGAGGGCGGGGCGGGGTGCTGGCTGGAGCCTCCCGGGATGGCGGGCTTTGGGTGGGGGTCTCTGGGGAAAGGGACCCCTGTTGACCCCTGACCTCCGGGCCCTGCTGACGTCAGGAACTCCTGACCCTCGGACCCGAGTGACTTATGGGACCCCCAGTTTCAGGGCCCGGTTGTCTGTGGGGGTCCCTGAACCACGGACATGCCTGAGGTCCTGGACTTCGGATCTCCGAGCACGGCTGATCGCTGGGACCCCAGATCCCCGGACTCCGGAAGGCTCCGGAACTCCCGGAACCCGTCCGCGCGTGTGGCTAGCGGTGGCGCTGGGCGCTGGAGGGGCGGTGCTGTTGTTGTTTTGGGGCGGAGGGCGGGGTCCCCCGGCTGTGTTCGCCTCGGTCCTTGGCTCGCCGCCCACCTCTCCCCGGAGCCAGTACAACTTCATCGCGGACGTGGTGGAGAAGACGGCCCCTGCCGTGGTTTATATCGAGATCTTGGGCCGGTAATGGTGGGGGTAAACACTAAGGCACCGAAGCCGCGGGCTAGAGGGCGGGCGAGAAGGATGGGTCTGAGCCTCCTCACATCTGTACTGTCCCCCCGCCCCCCTTTTTCCAGGCACCCTTTTTCGGGCCGCGAAGTCCCTATCTCGAATGGCTCAGGATTCGTGGTGGCTGCCGATGGACTCATCGTTACCAATGCCCATGTGGTGGCTGATCGGCGCCGAGTCCGTGTAAGGCTGCCTAGCGGCGACACGTATGAGGCCGTGGTCACAGCTGTGGATCCCGTGGCAGACATCGCCACGCTGAGGATTCAGACCAAGGTGGGGGTCGGGGCAGGCCATGTCTGCTTGGGACTGTGAATTTGTTCACATCTCCAGATGCCAGGTCTCTTGTACCCATTCTCCCTTAGGAGCCTCTCCCTACGCTGCGCCTGGGACGCTCAGCTGATGTCCGGCAAGGGGAGTTTGTTGTTGCTATGGGAAGCCCGTTTGCACTGCAGAACACAATCACCTCCGGCATTGTCAGCTCTGTTCAGCGTCCAGCCAAAGATCTGGGCCTTCCCCAAACCAATGTGGAGTATATCCAGACTGATGCAGCTATTGATGTGCGTCCTGATATAAGAAAAATGAGACTAGGTTGGGAGAGAGGGGAGGGGTGTGTGGTACAGGCACCAGTTGTGATAGATGGTGGATGAGCCTATATACTGGGATTGGGTTGCAAAAAATGTGGCCACTCCTTCACGGGCTGGGAAAGGAGAGGATTTGGAGAAAGTGTCTACATCCTGATTGTGCCCCGAGGCATAGAGTCCCTGGATCTCTGCCATATTTTCTCCTTGTCCTGCAGTTTGGAAACTCTGGAGGTCCCCTGGTTAACCTGGTGAGTGTGACATCCTTTCCAAGAATCCCTATCTCAGGTCAGTATGGGAAGAGGTGGGTTTCCCCTAATTCACTGGTGTTTGGTCAAGTTTCTGAGCAGTTTCTTGTTGGCTGTCTCCCAGAATCCAACTAGATCTCCCCCAAAACTCCCTCCCACTCTTGCTCAGGTACCCCCATCTCCTATTATTTGTCTGGGCTAGAGAATAGTGGGCTGTGTCCCAACAGGATGGGGAGGTGATTGGGGTGAATACCATGAAGGTCACATCTGGAATCTCCTTTGCCATCCCTTCTGATCGCCTTCGAGAGTTTCTGCATCGTGGAGAAAAGAAGAGTAAGCCTGGCTTTTGGGGAAACGGGTTTCTTTAGTGGCAGGGGTGGGGAGGGTTTGCTGGAAGAGGGGTCAATTGGGAGGAGGAGGGGAAGTAAGGATATACCTGGGTGGGGCTCATTTGTCCTTCTAACACAGATTCCTGGTTTGGAGTCAGTGGGTCCCAGCGCCGCTACATTGGGGTGATGATGCTGACCTTGACTCCCAGGTATGAGCTTTAGGGGTAGTGACACGTAGGGCCATCAGTGTAACCAGTGGTGGGTACCTGGCAGTTCTGTTGAGCTTCGTTCTTAGTTCTGTTTTTATCTAAGATGAGTTGCCTCATTCCTCTCTCATTATCTTGATTTTTCTCACCTCACTCTATTTTGCATACCTTCCATCCTGTTATTGCTTAGATTTACAATAAATACCCAACCTTCCAGATGTGGCTTCCCTATGAGTATTTTCTGTTCCAGCCAACTTGATTTCCTAATCCCGTGTTTTTATGTTGTTCTTGTTTTATATAGTTTAATATCAGATTGATTCTTCTAGGTTAAGCTAAAGTTATAGCACTTCCTAAGTTATAGCTGCTTTTAGGATTCTAGAATGACATTAGTGCTATTGATTTAACCCTGTGTGTCATTTGGAATGTTACCTTTTATATACACATTCTGCTTCCTAACTGCTAGAAGGCAAAAAGTGAATTGTTTTTGTATCAAGAGGATCTAGTGCACGTCCTGTTCACACGCTTGTCGGTGTGCTGATGAAAGATGTGAGGCAAACCCCGAATGGGGAGAGTGCCCTGTGACCAACAGAGTGATCTGTGTCCTTTCAGCATCCTTGCTGAACTACAGCTTCGAGAACCAAGCTTCCCTGATGTTCAGCATGGTGTGCTCATCCATAAGGTCATCCTGGACTCCCCTGCTCACCGGTGAGGGAGAGGCTGCGTTAGGAGGTGGAGATGGGTGGGGTGTATGCGCCCTTGAAGTGGGCCATCTAGTTCTTCCTTTATCTCTCTATCCTTTGCCATAGGGCTGGTCTACGACCTGGTGATGTGATCTTGGCCATTGGGGAGCAGCTGGTACAAAATGCTGAAGATATTTATGAAGCTGTTCGAACCCAATCCCAACTGGCAGTGCGGATCCGGCGAGGACAGGAAACACTGACCTTATATGTGACCCCTGAAGTCACAGAATGAATGGATCAGCAAGAGTAGGAGGCTCCTGCTCGGATTTCAACCGTGGTTTCGTGGCTTGGGCTCTGAGGGCGCCTGGACAGAGGATTAACTGAACCAGTTGGGGGCAGGTCCCTCCGACTACCACCACCACTTCCTGGGCTCTGAAGAATCACAAAAACACTTTTTATATAAAATAAAATTATACCTAACAACATGTCATACTGAAAAATGAGGGGAAGGGTGGAACACTGCTCTTTCCCCCCACAAAAAGGCTAGAGGTAAAGCTTTATCTTCCAGAACTGAGGGGAGATGCTGGAGTTAAACCATTCTGACCTCCCTATTCAAGAAAACGAGCTGCTGTTGTCAGTTGTCCTGGGCAGTCAGTCAGGTGCGCCTCTCTGTGTTGTGCTTGGCTTGGTGCTGGGCCTGGGAGCAGAATGCCCCGTGCCTGGCTGCAGATCAGGACAGCTGGCCTAAGAAAGAGGGCAGTGATTTCTGCTTGATGGTTCCACATCTGCAGTGCACAATGGAAGAGTGCTGTGGGCCTGCTGACGTCAAAGATTCCTTGGTGAGCTCCTGAGGTAATGGCAGCCTCAGACCCCTGCCGTTAGGGGCCAGTGGTGGTCTGCAGAGGAAGGTAGTGGCACCTTAGATGATCTGGTTACTGGTCTGGCCAGGGTAGCGTTCAAACCTCCTGTTGGCCTCTTCACTGAAGGCATCCCCTGCAAGGTGAACAGGTGGTTTGGGTAGGAAAACAGACCTATTGTGGGGAAGGGTGGGTGGAAGTGGAGAGACTGGGAGATCCAGAAGTGGGTGGGGAGACCTGGAAACAACCGAGGGAGATGGGCGTGAAGTCCTTTCCCCCCCGCCCCCAGGCCTTCTGGCTTCTCTTCCCACCAGGTACCGATGTGACAGTTGTGCACCCAGATGCGGTGCCCGTCATATTTGCAGTTACATTTCATGGCGTTGTTGGTGAAGTCGCTCTCTGCTACTTCAAAATTGGGGTTGATGACCACCTGTGAGTAGGAGAAAGCCAACAAGTGAGCTGCATTCCTCAAATCCAGAGGGGTCTTTAATAAACACTCATCCCACTCAACAACTGGAAATCTCAGAGCCCCGGCACCTGCAGAATGTAGTTTCCTGGTTTTACATCTGTGATGTCAATCCATTGACAGTCGATGTCATGCCGGTAGAGATCCCAGCAACCCACAGTGATGCCCTGCTCTCCAAAGTTGGCACACTCATACCTCTTGGAGACATCTGAGGAGATGAGCGTATGTCGTGTGAGGCAAGGCTGTGGAGATGAGGATAGTGCAGTCTATTCTAGGCCCCAACTCACCCTCCTGACATTCGGTGTCTTCTAGACAGAAACTAGCTTTGTGGCCCTCAGCCACCTTGGTGCCGTTGGGGGTCAGGATATCGTAGTGAGTGAAGATGTCCATACTGTGATAATGCCTGTGGGGACAAGGGGATCCCTGTTTGTTTCCCTGCCCCCAGCAGGCTTGCCTCTTCCCCAGTGGTCTTGCCCTTCTACTACTTGACCCTCTCACCCATGACATTCATGCCACACCCAGGAGTGGCGCCCAGCCTTGGGCCTGAAGTCAGCACGTCCCAGGTTGTGGATCTGGGAGGAGAATCTGAGCAGACGCCGGTGGCCGTAAGGCCAGTTGGCTGAGCGGGCTGAGCTGGCCAGGCAGTTCTCCTCAGCAGCACAGTACAACATGTGCAGAGGCCGGTCCTCGATGTAAGCTGTCTCCTGCACCAGTGCTGAGTGCAACAGCAGATCGGAGGCGGCTGCACCGAGGAAGGGAGGAGAGTTAGACGTCACTGGTGAGGGGCAGGGACAGGTGGGAGTGCTTCCATCCCCCTCCCCCAGAAAACAGGTGAGACTGGCTTTCCACAGGGAAGGTGTACCCCTCCAGACTGCAGCTCTTCCTGCAAAGAGGTGACCCAGAGCCTCCCCTCCCTGGCTTGCATCCCCCTACACGTCACTCACTTTCAGAACAAATGACTCCAGCAGTAAAACGGCTTCCTGTCCTCCTGCAGGTGACATGGGTGCCATGGTGAGCACATTGGTCCAGGGACAGCTCAGTGCCTGTGCAGCGCACTCCACTCATCACCACCTCTGTTACATTCCCTGAATCCCAGTACCAGGTCTCCTGGGGACATACAGAGATGTTTTTGTGAGGCCACCATCCAGCCTCCCCAGCCAAGGGACTCATTTTGACAGACTTCTGTCCCAAACACCACCTCTGGAGGCAATAGCCTTGGTTCCCTTCTCCTTCCCACTCACCTGCAGGCCGTGGTTGGCATAGCCCAGTCCAAGCTGCCTGCAGGCAACCATGGCTTCCAGGGTTCCCCAGTCATCTCCACAGATGAGGCCCCAGTGGAAGGACCCAGGTCCCCCTATTTGCACTTCAACTCGCCCTTCATGTCGGCTGCGGCCCCCACTGAGTCGGATCTGTAGTGACGCAATGGAAGTGCTGTGGAAGCTTTTGGGGTGGAGTAGTGGGAGTCCACAGTGGGCCTGTGGCTGAATGGTGATTCAGAAGCACTTACAGGGCTAGCAAGTGGTGGCATCAAGGGGGAGCTGCCTGATGATAGGGGCCTGGGGCAGTGGACAGTAGGGCCATCAGACTGCCTCATGACCAGGCAGGACTGGATAGGACATGAGATTCCTGAACCAGGGTGGAAAGAGTGACTGACCTTGGTCTCTACCCCAGTGTAGGGCAGGTTGCATCGGACGCCAGCATCTTGGCTATGGGAGCAGTCTTCAGCTGTGATGTTCTTGTGGGGGCACTTCCAGAGAGAGAGCTCCTGTCCAGAGCATCTAACTTCACTTAAGTGGATGGCACCCATGCCTAAGGTCAGAAGTCAGAGATCGGGAGGTTCTAACTTGACTGTCTGCCCAGGGGCCTCCTTCCCAAGGAATGTACCCCTCCAGGAGTATGTACCTCCTACCTCCCTCTCCCTCCAACCTGTACCCGCCTCACCCTGCCCCATGCGGGCACCACTCAGAGCCTCTCGAGCACTCCCGAAGCCTAGCTCCCGACACACCACGCTGGCTGCTTGCACGTCCCACTTGCGATCACAGACCGTGCCCCATGTGCCAGCCTTCAGGACTTCTACCCGGCCCTCTCCTGGGTGGGCTCCTCCCTTTAGGCGCACTCGGACCTATAGAGGAGAGAGAGGTGCCCAGCAGTGAAGGGGGACATCAGCACAGTGACAGTAGACCTGGGAGATCAAGGAGATTCTGGTGGGAGGGAGCAGGTGGTCTCAGGTCTGTGGCCCAACCCCTGGAAGGTTCCTCTCTGTCCTCAAAGGTCAGAACTATGCTTAATCAAGGGATGGCCAGGCTACGGGGTTCTTCACCTGGGCGGTGGGGAAGGTCATAGTTTTTCACACACCTCCCCCTGAGGCTTCGACTGTTGCTTCTTCTGGCCACTGGACGCTGCGTAGAGAGGGCTTGGCACACAGCTCACCACCGCAGGTGCCCCCCCCGGGCACCTGGCGGTGTCATTGGCTCGATAGAACTCCAAAGAGCAGAGGGAGAGGTGGGCCTCCGTGCCCACGCACGCCACCCCATGCAGACCAAAGGAGTGTTGCTGCCGCTGGGCCAGCAGCCTGGGGGGACAGGAGTGGGAGCAGTAGGGTGAAATGGCGCTCCTGCCTCTTTGCCCGCAGCCCTCCCCCCACGCCATGCCTCCACCATCCCCCAACCTTCCATGACCGCTTTAGTTCTTCTTCTCTTCTCTGCAAAAACACAGAGACAAAGAGACAACGGTAATGGGGAGTTTCCAGGCTGAAAGAGCCCAAACAGGGGGGTCCTTGGGTATGTTCTGCAACAGAAGAACCCTGTGGGAAGGAAGGCTAGTTTTGACTTGCCTGACAGAAAGCTTGTTCTGTGTGCTTTCAGGGAGCTGGCCCTAATGGAGGCTGAAGCTGCTGTGCAAAGAGATTAGGAAGCCAGGACTGACCATCTGGAAGAGATAGGCAGGAGGGAGTAGCTAACAGGAAGCCTGAATGGCCAGAGTAAGCAGGTCTTTCTATTACGACTGAAAGAACTAAATGAGTCAGGATGCAAAGAAGTGAGTAAGTCTTGGGTCTACATGGCTTCTTAGAGGCCAGAGGGGCTTCCAGGCCAGAGGATGATGGGCAGTTACAGGGAGAACAGACCAGAGGTGAACACAGGAAAGAGGCGAGCTGGTATATATGGGAATGAGGATGTACAAATACAAGACAGAGAGAGACCGCAGGACCAGAGAAGGAGAGTGAGTATGAACACCAGAAGGGTACGCGTGACCCCAGACCTAAAGCTGAACTGCATGAGTCTTTAATGAGGTAGTCCATGCTTCCGTAGTTTAAATGTAACAGAAAGAATGTTCCACAGCCACCTGAGCAGGAGAATGGGACTAAACTAGAGACGTTAAAACTTTGAAACACAGCAGAGAGATGCTGGAGAGAATGAGGGGACTTGCTTATCAACACCAACGGAATGGAATGTTGCAGTGAGCCTTGTGATAAGAGAAGTGCTTTCTTCCCAGAACAGCCGGTTTGAACTCAGAGAGGGAAGGAACCAATGAGGTCTTGTGTTGGTGGGGTGGGCCTGTGAGGGTGGTCTGGAGGCGAATTACTGCAGTAATGTGCTCTATTACTTGATGTCAGAGGAGGAATATGATGATTTGAAGCCACCGGCTAGGAAGACACAGAGAGAGGGATAAGTTATAGACAAATCAGACAAAGGAAGCCTGGAGACTTTACAGAATACCTTTGGAAGCTCAAGATAAGCGGACTCTGAAGCTCAAAGAGACTCAGTATTCTTTCAAAGTCCTTTCTGGCTGAAAATAAAAGTGAAAGAGGTCATCACTTTAATGTGGGGGTCAGGGAAGGCCAGAGTATGGCCATGTTGTGCAAGACAACCCTAAGCTAGAAGGGCACTATGGGAACACCCCAAATTCCAAGGCATGCTGAAGGCACCAGAGGGAGGAGCTGGGGAGTGAGGGGTGCCTGGGGCCCCTGAGAGACCCTGGAAGGCTGTGAAGAGAGGAGGAGACGGTAGAAAGGGCTGACTTCTCCACAGCTCACCCACTGCTGAAGGAGCTCTCCAGGGGACTTTTTATGCGCGAACTGCCTTCAGAAGCCAAGTGAGACGCAGTCATTGGGATTGGCACCTTTTTGTTCCCTGGGTTTCTGAAGGAGCCCAGGAGGAAAATGATGGAACTGGGAGCCTAACTGTGTTAACTGGGCCAGAGGGCCAGGACTGCCATCTGACTCCTGCCCTGGGAAAGGTTCCACAGGGGATCCTGAGTCTCACTTCCAACCCAGTAGCACTTATTCCATTTAACAATTAATCAAATAAAGGTAGGATGGGAACACTGATCCCTCAGGGAAACTTAACTTCTTGGGCGAGAGGCAAGCATGGCATCTGAAGGACAAGAGTGCCAGAGTATCTACTAAAATCTGCTGGGGGAAGATAAGTAAGCATGTGGAACAAGAGTAGTCAATGGGTAAACTTCTATGGAGATTTTTCAAAAATCCTGTGATGAGCATAATTCCTCAGACAAAAAACATAAGGGGGAAAAAAAGAAAAACCAACCCAACAACAACAAAACAACCCCAAACAAAAGGGACAATCTTACTTTACATTTTGGTGAATCATCTGGAAGGTGGCTTATAACAGTTGCTGCTGCTCCTCGACCTCCTGGTGGAGGCGTCTCTTGGACCCCTTCCTAACCACAGCCCGATGCCCCCGACTCATCACTTGGCACTCCCTCTCCTCTCCACCCAGCCTAAACTTTATTTACCTCTTAATTGGCCCCCTGCCCATTCGGGTTTTGGGTTTGGCTTTAAGCTTGGTGACTGGTCTGAAAAAAGGAGAAAGAAGTTAATGGCAGTAGTGGTCAGGTGCATTACCCGGGAAAGGCAAAGGATTCTTTCTTCTTTCTGTCTCTAGGAAGGACCCTTCATGCAGAGCATGGGAAGGGGCAAAGCAAAGGCAGTCAGATTTTCTACATACACTGCTGAATACCACTTAGCTATATGTTTGGAATACATGCTGCTCTCTGGATTCAGCAACACTGATGAGAAATCTGGTGATGTCAGGCCAGGTGGTGAGGGGAGAGGAGATAGGAGGAATGGTGGAGGGAGGAGAGAGTGTGGGAATGTAGGTGAACGAAGGGAGGTTAGGAGTTAGTGGGGGAGGAAGCATGCAGGCGGCTGAGGCTGGAGTCCAAGCTATCTGGGGGCAGTATAAAGATGCGGAGGTCTCTACATTATTTCCTCCTTGTGTTTCCTAAATCAAAACTTACTCATCCCCATGCCTGCCTCCCCTCCCCTCCCTCCTGAAATGGCCACTTTCCAGCCATATCCCTAATTCATCAGCTTGGGTTCTGGGATGGACATGGATAGGCTGCCTTCCATCCATCCACCTCCTGGGGCCACAGGGATGAGCAGGAGGTCCCGGGGCTCTTGCCCCATTACCTTCCAAGGGGTTTGGAGCGTCGGGCCGAGGCTTTGGCCGCTCGCTTCCTCAACTTTCTGTGAGGATAAGACAACAGCAGAGTCAGGAACAGTCTAGAACCAAGTGGGAAAAGTTGGTGGAACAGGGACCAGGGGCAAGATTTCTGTTTTAGCAGTTAGAGGTCTCCTGGTGGCAGGATCTTATAACATTAGATGCCCCCAAGGCTCTACCCTTCACAGCTGTTTGGCCTCAGAAGCACATGAATGAGACAGGTGAGTTGCAATGAAGAATGTGGACCCAGGGCTGATAAAGACCCTGTACCAGGACCCACAGAAAGTAGGCTAAGGCAGATGGGGAACAGGATTCTTGGATTGATATTAGGGCTTCTCTAAACCTAGGGGGGGGGGCTGGGGGAACAGGTTAAAGTGGAGGGGTGTTAAGATTGCCAGACTGACTAGACAAGGAGAGAGAACTAGCCTGGTCACACCTAGGGAGGCTGTGTATTTTTTTCCTGGATGCGCTCCGGCTTCTGGCATATCCAGGCCTGAGGCCAGTGAACGAGGACCAAGGAACAAGGCTGGACAGCAGGGGACATTAACTGGGTCTGACTGGGGAGCATGAGGCCAGGACGCTTAGGATGACAGCATCCTTCCTGTCTAAATTAAATCCCATATGCTTTAGTCATTCACAAACAGCTCATCTCCCAAACTTACTTCTAGGGAATTAAGGTCTAAAACCTTATTTCTTCTTAATTGACCTATATATTTGACCTATTTTACCCTTCAAGAGGTTATCTTAAGTCTGATGAATGGAAACTAGGTCTGTTTCTCCTCTCATTCTCCCTTTGATTTCAAAGACTTTCACTTTGCCTGCTCTTTGTCCTGTCCAACTATATACAGATGAACGCAGGGCTTGTCTGTCTGTCCTTACAAAATTTATGGAATTCCCCATTATCCTCCTAGTTATCCTGTCCTTGAACATGTTCCTGTTCTGCTGTTTCTCTTGAGTCATACTTGGATGTGGTATATTACATGCAGATGTGCTAGGATTTTAATATATGGATTTAAACAAGGCTGAATCTGCTTGGTGTTTCCTACCTTGGCTGCTTCCTGAGGATGATGTTTGCCAAAACATCCAATACATCCAACATTCCTAGCAAAGAGTCTACAATAACGCTTGGGTCCCTTTCCTGAGACACTACTAAGAGTTTAGAATCTTTCATCAGATAAGTATAGTGTAAAATGTCTTCTCCAAATGTCTGTTTTTCAAACATGTCTGAAATGAAATATATCTGGCACTTTCTTTCACCAGTAACTAAGAAAAACCATGTAACAGTACTCAGAAAAATGTAGTATTATCCAAGTACTTCTTCTCTAGTTATTTAAGGACTTCATAAGGTCTTTATAATTATATGGTACATATAATTATTAATATATATCAGGCAAATATAGGTTACATTGAGGCCCTGGCACTTATTTAGGACCAGTGCTGAATCTGTCTCTCTTTTCTAAAGCCACCACCCCTAAATGTTTCTGAATTTCTTTCTCTAGGATCCTTTCTCTCTCAATTGAGAAGTTGCAAATAACCTTTCCTCAACTGAATCCTTTTAAACATATTGAAATCTCTCTCTCTCTCTCTCACCCACACACACACACACACACACTCCACCCCACATTTCTTCTTAGTAGAAAAACTTTTCAGTAGTGTCAACACTCATCATCTTTCCCACTCACTCTTTAATCCACTCCTTTCTGTCTTTCCCTACCCATCACTCTGTGATAATAAATCTAGAATTTTTTTTTTTTTTCTCTCACATACCACTGACTCTTGGTAGCATCTGACACTGCTTTTCTCTCTCCCTCCTTAGCTGTCACAACACTATTAGCTTTATTTGAGTCCTAATTCTGGATGCTCTTTCTTGGTCTTCTTTGCAGGCTCCTCCTCTATATAGTCATTTACTTTTTTGGAGCTTTAAGGCCTTCTCACTTCACATCCTCTCTTTATATGTTCTCATTTACATCTAACCTTGTATATCCCATTGCCTTCTTGATGTTCCTACTTAGATATCTCAAAATTATCTAAAATTTAATGTGGGTCCAATTCTTTTAGCAAAATCTATGCCAGAAACTTAGGAATCAACCTTGACATCTCTCTCTTCTTCGGCTCCCAAAGTCAATCCATAACCAAGTCCTGTCAGTGTTCCTTCCTGAATGACTTTCTAATGCATTTGCTCTTGCTCTTCTCTAAACCATTCTCAAAATGCAGTCAAAGTGGTGTCTGGGAGCCACAAACCTGATCACGTCGTCTCACAGTCCTCCTCATTAAAAAACTTCAATCACTTTCCATTACTTTTATCATAAAGATTCAAATCATTACCATAGCCTACAAGGTCTTCTATGATCTGGTGCCAAATCAACTCTCTTATCACCTCTGTAGTCTCAGCACCTTGCACAGTGCTTGGCAAATAGTGGGAGTTCAATAAATATCTGTCAATGAATATATCTGAATATGAACAAGAATATCTGAAATGAACTAGAAGAGTGCCTTCTTAAATAGCACTTAAGCTCTTAGAACCTCAATTTCTTTGCCTGCAAAAAGGCATTAAATGGCTCAGTTATCTGTACATTCTTTTCCTCTTCTAAAATTCTACAACTTTCACATGTCCTACGGTAGAAGTACCAAATCGAGTTGAAAAATGATAAACACATCACATTCTCATTTTCTTATTCTCTAAATCTTACTAACTTCCTCTAAAAGCTAGCAGATGCATCTTCCTTCTCCAAGGAAGGCGGAGTTATTTATAACTATCCTGCCTCGCCTTTAGAATTGCATTGCCTATGAGGAGTCTCCCTCTGTCTGACTTGACCTGTGACGGAATATCTACATCAAATTCTCATCACAGAGTCTCCCAGGACCACTGTAATCTCTTCCCTACTAAGAATGAACTCTGTACTTAATATAGATCTCCTTTTCCAGCCTTCAGATTCCAGACTCAGTAAGAGATTCCAATATGTACAAATATATTCCTGATTTCTGAAACTTTCTTGAGTCTGTGCATACTTGGGGACAATTCCTGGGCCTCAAAATTCCCAGGGATGGCCCATATCTAAAGCTAGTTCATATTAACTTGAAGCCCAGAGATGCCGGGCACCATCCTTCTCTTAAGCAGTTTCAGAATCATTTTAATTATCTCTTCTTTTATTTTCTGTATTCTATCAGTCATCCTACATCTATTTATTCCTTTCTCTTTGTTGTCATCCTCCTAATCAGCTTAATTTTATAATTCCTAATGAATCTTACTGCATCCAGAACCTCCTCTTCCAATTCACTACTATCAGACAAACTTTAAAAAAACTGGCCTTATTTTTATCACTGTCTCATACAAGTACTTTTATTTTTTAATTTTTCATAGGATAAAGATAAAGCTCTCCAATCTGGCATTAAAAGTGTTCCATTTCCTAGCCTTACTTTGTCCATTTTTCTTCCACTGTTTCTCAGTATACATCTTCTCTCTTGCTTCCCTGGTGGCTCAGCAGTAAAGAATCTGTCTACAGTGCAGAAGACATGGGTTCAGTCTCTGGGTTGGGAAGATCCCCTGGAGAAAGAAATGGCAACCCACTCCAATATTCTTGGCTGGGAAATCCCATGGACAGAGGAGCCTGACAGGCTACAGTCCACGGGGTCACAAAAGAGTTGGACATGACTTAGTGACTAAACAACAATCTTCTACTCTAATCAACTGTCTTTCAAAAGTTCCTATTCATTTTCATCTCTGTTGGGGTCAACAATGACATCCAAGTCACTAACTCGCATTCATTTCTCAGTCCTCATCTTCTCAGAAGCATCAGCAGTAGTGCCTCAGTTGATCCCTCTCTCTCTTCCTTGAAGCACTTTACTTGGCTTCCAGGCCTCCACACTCCCCTGGTTTTCTTTCTGCCTCACCTCCCTGTTTGCATTTTGCCTTATCTTCCTCACCTCATAATGTTTAAACTCCCTAGAGTTCAGTCCCTGCGCCTCCTTTTCTCTGTTTACACTCCCTCCCTTGGTGATGTTGCCCAGTTTCAGGGCTTTAAATACTTGCATTCAACTGAACTCTAGAGTCATATGCCCATAGCCTCACCATTTCAGTGTCTAAAGCACCTCAAATTTAATTGGTCTAAAAACAAGTTCCTAATATACAATCTCCACTCTCCCATCCCCACAGAAAACATGCCCCAATCACTGTCTTCTTTATCAAATGAGGCCAACTCCATATCTAGCTCAGGCCAAAAACCTTGGAATGATCCCTAATTCCTCTCATTCTCTCATACCACAATGAATCCATCAGCAAATCCTGTTGGCTTTATCTTCAACACAGAATTTGATCACTTTTCCACCACTTTCACTGGTCACATCACCTCTCACTTTCTTTAGTTGGCTTTCAGGAGACAATAACTGCCTAACTAGTCTCCCTGCCTCCTTGACTCTACACACTCCTTACAGTCTATTCTTAACAAAACGGCCCAAATAATACGCAAAAAGTGGAAGACATGTCACACCTCTGCTCAAAACCTCGTCTCACACAGTAAAAATGAAGGCCTCTCAAATGGCCTTACACGATCTGGCTCCTCATTCTTTCCTTATCTCCTCCTAAATTACATCTCCTGTCGTTTTCTGCCTTATTCCCTTAGCTCCAGCCCCAGTGGCCTCCTGGAGTATGACAAGAATTCCCCCTAACTCCTCACCCCGATATTTTCTCATTTATGATGGCTTTTCCTGGAGATGCTCATCAAGATTTTTGCAGAGATTGTGCCCTTTAAATATTTTCTCAAATGATGCCTCCTCTGACTTATTTTAAAACTGCAATTCTAGTCCCACTTCCTAACATTTTCCCTGCTTTATTTTTACCTATTACACTCTTTGCCATCCTTACATTTTGTAATTTTACTTTTTTCCTGATTCTTCCCTAGTTCATGAGATCAAGGATTTTTGCTGTTGTTGTTGTTCACTGTTGAATTCCTAGTGTCTACAACAGTCCCTGGCACACAATAGGCACTCAGTAAATGTTTATTCTCTATACCTTTGTTCACGCTACCCTCTTCATCTGAAATGCCTGCTATTTAAGTCGCACTAATCTTTCAGAACCTGGAGTTTGGATTTGGGAAGGTAAAGAACAAGCACAGGGAAAATACAGGCCCAAGGTAGATAACAGCAGCGGAGCACAGCACACAGATGTTTTAAACTGTATGTGAGTCGCTATACCAGAAAAAGGATATTCCTTGGGGCCTAAAGAACTTTCAGATGTGTCTCAAAGCTAAAGCAAAAAAAAAATTTCAGCAAGTATGGAATAGACTGGAGGCTGGATAATGTACTGACTTTCAAAAAGGAGGAAAAGGATTCCTCAATTTACAGATAATTTATGTTCTAGAATAGTCATTAAGTAGAAAGTTTGTGAGCACTGAGGAAAAAATATGGTGATCCTTAGAAATCTAAAAGGATTTCAGTAAAAGTCAGCTCAATCAAACCACCATAATTTCCTTTAAGATTATTAAAATTGCAGAATGGCTGTGAACATAGTATATCTGGATTTTAGCAAAAGACTAATAAAATCTCCTATAATTTCATTATAGATAAGATGATGAAATGTTGGCTGTATCACTGTAGTGTTCAGTTTGTCTCAACTGTTGAAAAAACATTTCACAATTAATGATTAAAGGTTTGATGTAAATCTGGAGGATTCATAAGAGGAGTTAGACTTCGGTTTTAAAGATTTCAACACATCTAACAGTCACCTTGATGAAGTCAGGAGGGATAGGTATCATGTCTATTGAACAGAGGGGGCAGGGAGGGATGACAAGTGCAAAATAATGTCAAGATTCAAGATAATCTCTTGGGATCATTATGGTTTTTAAATGATGTATCAAACATGAGATCATGTATCAAACATTTCATAGGGTAAACTCAACAGATTTAGGTTCAAATAGGCTGCTCTATCAGTATCAACGAGGAGGGAAGACCTAATTTAGGTGATTACAAGGTCAATATGAGCAATGGGATGCTGCCTCAACGGAAAGGCAGTGCAAAATCTAGATGCTTTCATTAAAAAGAGCTTTTATGGTGTACCCTGCCCCGATCAGCCCTACATCTGAAGTAGCGTGCCCGGAAGGTCACCCAGATGTTAAGAGCTCTTCCTGCAAAACTGGTCTAAGGAAGAGCTGTAGAAAATGATCCTTTTAATTACAAAGAGATCTCCAAATTTCTTAAAACGGCCAAATTAGACGCTGCAGGGAAGCGAGACGCAGTAA
Source organism: Ovis aries (assembly GCF_016772045.2). Lineage (NCBI taxonomy): Eukaryota > Metazoa > Chordata > Mammalia > Artiodactyla > Bovidae > Ovis > Ovis aries. Next base: position 96,399,669 of record NC_056056.1, read on the forward strand.
GCAAAGAGCCGGTCCCCAGTGTGATACATTCCCCGGAAGCCGGCGCGTACACCAGGGCTCCAGTGCAGGTGGAGCGGGCCGGCCTCCAGGGCTGAAGGATGTTCTGGAAAACTAGCTTAGCAGTCCTGAGTGCTCTCGCGCTCACAGACGCCTAGAGGGCCGCCGGGACCCAGAGAAGGGCCCCGGCCTCTTCCGGCGCCCTCCGGCCTTCGGGGATTGGCGGCCAGGATGGGACCGCCGCCCCGCGGGGGCCCCGGGCCTGTCGCGGTCAGACTCACGGCGTCTGGCCCCGCCCGGGTGCTGCCTCGGCGGGGCGTGGTCGCCAGCCCCACCCCGCGACTCGGACCCGCCGGCTCCCGGGCCGCTGGGCGTGGCCCCGCGAGGCCCAGCTCTAGCCCCGGGGCGCGGAGACGCCACCTGTCGACCGGCGGCCCCGACGCCACCGCCGCCGCTCGCCCAGCCCCGGCTCTGGCCACTGGGGCCAGAGCTTCGCTGGTCCCCGCAGCAGATCCGCCTCGGGGACCGCTTCGTGGGCCAAGATTTCTCAACTCTAGTTTCCCAGAGGCCTCCACATTTCCCCCGGCTCCCCAGGTGAACCAACCCCTTCGGAGGTCCCTCAACACCACTCCTTAACAAGCACCCCTCAACTCCAGACTGCTGCACCGGCGCCCACGTCCCTTCACCTGTAGAAGGCCACGTTGACCCGCTTTTCGCTCGGGAAGCCCAGCATCCCGCAGATCACGTGGCTGTTGTGCGCGCTCCAGCCTTTGTCACACACTTGCGACCAGCCATCCGGAAGCCTGACTTCGACCAGTCCCTCAGTCACGGGCAGGGGCCGTCTGCCCCTTCCAACGGCTGGCCGAAGCCGCACCTCCTCCACTTGCAGCTGATGCTCTACCTGGGGATGGGACCACAAGCAGAGGAAGGCATCCCAGGGGCCCCTTTCCCATGTCTGGCCACTTAAGAAACCCTGAATGAGTGTACTGGCTGTGAACCCAATGGCGAGATGGGGCTGAGATGCACGCTCTGTGAGGTGCAGCCACCAGAGTGTAAGGACTTGCTGGGCTCTGAGAAATGACTAAGGGTCCAGAAGAAGCTGGGGAAGGAGCATCTAACTCTGCTTGGAGCCTGAGGGAACTCTTCACAGAGTGGCACTGAAGAAGTAGGAAAAAGTAAGAGTGAAAGGTTCCCTCAGGAATATCTGAGCTGAGAGAGAGCACAGGTGCCCTGGGGACCAGGGATGAAGTTGGAGAGATTCATGCCAGGCTTAGTAACTTGACTGCTGATGCTAAAATAAACCTGGACTATGCAGTGCCACAGAGCTCTATCATTTTGCCCACTCCCCCAGTCTCCCACTAACCCCAACTATCCCACTGGGCACATGGGATCCCCTACATTCTCGTATCCCCACTCATAACCACCCCACAGCCCTTTCTGTCTTGCCGTCCTGGGCGGTTTGTCTGCATGTGTGTGTGTGATTATGAACTACAGACCTCAATGACATTGGAATCTGAGAAGCCAGGGAGGCGCTCGTCCTTGCAGATGACCCCAGCATCCTCATCGTGGGTACAGTCACTGTTCCCCCAACCCCGGGAGGCACATTCAGTCACACTCCGCTCAGTCCCACTGCAGCTCAGGTTGTCCAGCCAGATGCGGCCTGTGTGGGAGGGGAGATAAGGGGATAGAGAGGCTTGGAGCGGTAGCATGGGGATGTTGGTGAGAGTGAGCATGGAAGCCTCACACCTGGTAATGGGTAGGGAAGCGACAGGGGACCCTGGAAAGGAATAGGAAAGGGAGTATAGGATTGATGGAGGGTTGATAGTGTTCTGGGGATACCCCAAAATTTGGTAGGGTGAATACAAAGACCCAAGAGTCAACACTGAAGTTCTGATCAGTCCTTACCCATTCAATGACAGCTGCCTAGTGTGCGTGAGGCACTCTGCCAAGGTATGTACATATGTGATCATTTTTAGAACAGAGCTGCCAGAAGATATCATCACCATTTTGTATAAAGAAATTGAAGTTCAGGGAAGTGAAGTAGCTTGCCTAGGACCATAAAGCCAATGCATGAGGGCTTAGAGATTCGAGCCATTTGTGAGACTTGGAAATGTAAGATCCTTTCACCTTAGCCTTACGTTCTCCCATGTGACGGCTCTGTGCTGCCATGATGCCCCATGTTCTTCTCTTGACCTGGGCCAAACTGAAATGAGTATCACTGACTTTCTCTCAGAACTGGTGGCCCCTCAAAGGGCCACGTGCAGGGAACCCTCATGCATATCCGGACAGGACTTACCCAGCTTCTGCTGGGATACCTACCTCTTGCCCCATTAGGCTGTTGGAACTATCACAAACTATTGAGATTCTTTTATTACTTTCCTCCACTCCAGGTCTGATTCAGTCCTTTGATGCCACCCAGAAAAATCCCTCAGTCAAATGACTGTCTTCAAGTTTGAATTCAACCATCATGTAATTATGATCCAAAGCTTTTTCATTTCATATCAAATATCCCTGGTTTATTCAGCTATTCCTCCTTGAAATGTGGCTTCCAATCTTTTACATCCGATAGCTCTCCTCTGAAAGTACTTCCATTTCCAGGAACCTAAATTCCCTATTCAGGGATTAAACCTGTGCCCTCGGGAGTGAAAGTGCAAAGTCCCAACTACTAGACCACCAGGAAATGCCCAGTACTTCCATTTTCTATTGTCTCTTTGAAAATGTGGCATCTAAAGTGATACTTTATTCCAGATGTGGTCTAACCAGTGGGAATAGGGGGTTAACTGCAGATTGCGCCAGCTCTACCGATCCCACTGTGAGTTTATACAATGCAAGTGCCCCCAGGTCTCAGAATTGCTCCTAAGCCCCTACTAACCACATCCTAAAGTTTATACTTGTCTTTGGAAGCCAAGCTTGTCGGTTTCAGCTCTAAATTATAATCTGATCTTGTTGGCTGCAGTATCTGCGATCACTTCTGTCTCTGGGACATCCAGATGTCAGTTACCTGCTCTCAGCTTCCCATGAAACCAGCTGTTCTTTAATCATACAGGGCTCCTCTGTGTCAGGGCTGTCTTTGCATGTGGCTTTGTAGAATCATACTTTTGCAGAAGAAAGTAACTTACAGACCATCTAGTCACTTTGCACATGGAGGCATCTGAGGCTCAGAGAAGGCATCGATCAGCCTAAGTTCACGCGGCTTTATGTTGGTTGGTTTCCCCTCCACGGGTGTACTTGACACTGGCTGTTCTTGGTATTCTGTGTCCCCAGGGCGGTTCCCTCCCCTACATTTAGGCTGTACTTTGGCAGTACCTAGGCTGTGCCTGAAGCATTGCTCACCTGTTCCAGGGCCATATTTGGCACTGTGGGTCCAGCCTGTGGCCTCTGTGAAGCCCAGCTCCCGGCATAGGACATGAGCAGCCTGCAGCGTGAAGTCATCATCGCAGATGGTGCCCCATTCACCAGCCCGCTGTATCTCCACGCGGCCCTCGAATGGCTTCCTGGGGAAACCAGCCAGCCGAAACCGCAGCCCCTGGCTCCCGGCCCTCTTCTCAGGTGCCGTGGACGGGGTTGGAGATCCCAGGCACAAACTGCACAGCAGCAGCCCCCACAGGCTCCACTGCCAAACACTGACAGGTCCCATGGCAGGGAAGGCCTGGGTGCCCCAGAGAGAGAGAAGCTGAAATTGAGAAGCCCAGGTCTCAGAGAGAGATCATGAGAGAAGAGACACCGGCTAAGACCAGAGACAGAGGGCCAGTGTGACAGAAAGGGAGGGACCCAGGGGCTGAGAGAGACAGAGAGAAATCCATCCTAAATAAGAAGAGAGATGCAGAGTAACAGAGGCACAGACTGAGACGCGCAGACTGGGGAGGGGGGGCGGGTGGGAAGAGAGAGAGAGAGAGAGAAGGCTCTCCCTCCCTCTGTAAAGAATAAACGCTCACTATTAGTTGTTATGTCTCATAATGTCCTTTCCCTGGTTCTGCTATCATCACCTCTGTCCCGACTCACAGGTCAAGGACACCCAGTGATCAAAAGACAGAGATTAGAGACCGAGATCAGAGGCCCATCAAGATAGATAGGTTGAGACTGAGCAAGAGACACAGAGAGGGAGACCCAGACAGACAGGATGTGAGAGGGAGGGAAACTGTGGGAATAAAAGGGGACCAAACAGACAGTAGAGAGAGAGTGTTGGAAATGGACAGAAGGGGGTCAGGAGAGAGTCTGGCACACAGAATTGGGGAGCAACTGAGAAAGGCAGGCAATGAGTAAGGAGGAGTTCAGTTCAGTTCAGTCACTCAGTCTTTGCGATCCCAGACTGCAGCACGCCAGGCTTCCCTATCCATCAAAAACTCCCGGAGCTTGCTGAAACTCTATAATTGCCTTGAGAACCCCACGAACCTCATGAAAAGGCAAAAAGGAGGAGAGGGACTGACAAAAGCCAAGGAGCAGAGGCAGGAGGGACCCAGATGATCCTGTTCAGCCAGTCAGAGAGAGGACAGATAGTTACTGATTGTGGAAAGAGGCAGGCAAGAAGGGGCTTAGGGCACCCTCAGATCTCAGGTCCCCTAAATGGCAGTCAGGCTGAGAGTCCTTTCTGGGCAGATTCCAGGTAGAAAAGGCAGAGAACCAGAATGCACTGGAGAACTTGGTACACATCCCGCATGCCCTGCAGGGTCAAGGGGCCCAGAAGGGCCAGGCCTCAAGGTGGGGGTGGGGTGGGGTGGGGTTGTCCAAGCCTCCTGCCAACACAGCCATCTCTTTCCCGGGGCAACAGGAGGCAAGAGCACTAGTCGGCTTCTCAGCTAAGGCCTTCCCTCTGTCGGGAGAACAGCTCCTTTACAGCGAGCTCCCCCTACCCCCCCACTCCCACCCCCCTACCCCATGCTTCCCCCAACTCAGACAAACAACACAACAGGGAAGCTTTGTTTGGGGACATTTTGGCTTGGGGACCTAGGGAGAGGGCCTCACAGAGGAGCCCCTAGCCTTCGGGCACTTCGGATGCCCTATTTGGAACACCCTGTAGCCCCCACTCCCCAATATCTGCTTCCTTTCTCCACTCTTCTTGTGTCTTCTTTGACTATACAACCCTCAGTAGCTTGGCTTTCCTTTGATTCTATCCTACATCACCCCTTTTCCCAGGTCCCTCCATCATCCTCTCCTTCCCACCGGGAGCGTGACTCCCCCTACCTTTGGCTGAACGGGGACCCTAGCGGCTGGGAGAAGAGTCTTGATCCTGTAGATCAATCCTAGGACTTCCAAAAAAAAGTACTTGGGAGACTGCCCCTCTTTCTCCCCCGCCCCCCCTCTTCGTTCCTCCCACGTCCCCTTGAGCCCTCCCACATTCCGCCTTCTCCCAGGATCCCTCCCAGGGCAGTTCCCTCCTCTTCTCCCCTCCTCCTTGGAGCTGGCCGCTGTCGCCGCTCAATCTCCCTCCCGCCCCCCTCCTCGCCCCTCCCAGCCTGTTTAATAAAGCTCTCTTTTCCCGCGGGTTGGGTGCCGGGCAGCTGCGGTCAGAGAGCTGGACACACAGGAGGCCATGGGGCCGTAGACTATCTCGGGCTGCGCCCCATGCGGCGACTCGGCTCCGAGCTCCGGGAAGTCTTCAGTCCCCAGCCCCAGCCCTTCCCCCATGTCCCCGGCTCTGCGGATCGTAAATAGCCGAATTCCCGCGGAGCAGGGGTCGAGTCAGGTCCGGGGAACTGAAGCCTCGAAGGCCCAGAAAGTCCCTCCAATGCCCCAGGGTGCCCGTAGGCATTTTCTAGATGATGTCACGGCCTTCACTCTGATGTCACGTTGAGCATCTGACGTTGTACGCAGCCCCCAAGCCTAAGAGCCAGAGTCCTCTGACCGAAGTTACGAGGTTTCTCTCGGTGAAGCCACTAGCGCGAGACCTAGGGCTGGGAATGGGGGTCTAGAGGTGGTACCCCTTCCCCTTCCTCTGGCCCATCTCCTTCCTCCCCTTTCTGGGTTCGCGGAGGCTGGGGAGGGATGGGAACGCCTCCCGCGAGCCCCGCCCCGCCCCGCCTCCGGGCCGCCGAGCCAGGAAGCGCGGAAGGAACCGCCGGGGGCCATGGACGGGGCCGTGATGGAAGGGCCGCTGTTTTTGCAGAGTCAGCGTTTCGGGGCCAAGGTAGTGTGGGCAGGGGTTACCGAACCCCATCCGAGCTGGAGGTGGGCGACTGAGCCCAAACGGAGGGAGGGGGCGCGCGGCGGTTAGGGGAGCGGCGCCGGGACCCGGAGAGCCCTGTGACGTTCCCGCTAAAATGCTTTGCATGTTCTTCGGAGAAGCGTCCGCTGGCCTCCGGGTATGCCTCTCTAGCCCTGGGGAGACAGAGCGGCATCCTCCTGGAGAAACTTCGCCAGCGATCGGGAAACCTTAGTGCTGAAATCGGCCCGCGCGGGTCTTTTCTTCCCCCGTCGGGGCCCGGCAGCCGGTACTTGTCCGCTCCCTCCCCAGCGTCTCTCGGCTCTTTCCCCAGAGATGGAGGAAGACCTGGGCGGTTCTCTACCCGGCCAGTCCCCACGGTGTCGCGCGGCTCGAGTTCTTTGACCACAAGGGGTCGAGCTCTGGAGGTGGCCGAGGGAGCTCGCGCCGCCTGGACTGCAAGGTGATCCGTCTGGCAGAATGTGTGAGCGTGGCCCCCGTGGCGGTGGAGAGCCCCCCTGAGCCTGGCGCCGCAGCTTTTCGCCTGGACACCGCACAGCGATCCCACTTGCTGGCGGCCGACGCGCCGTCCAGTGCAGCCTGGGTGCAAACGCTGTGCCAAAACGCTTTTCCGGTGAGGGGCCCGGGGCTGCACTGGGCCCAGGAGGCGAGGCAGGGTGGGAGCAGTTACAGCGGCAGAGGAACTGGGCTGGCTCAGACCCTGGGAATCGCGGTGAGGGAATCACAGCCTCCTTCATACTCCTTCTCTTTACCCCAGAAAGGCAGCTGGGCCCTGGCACCTGCCGAGAACCCACCCAAGCTTTCTGCCCTGGAGATGCTGGAGAACTCGCTGTATAGCCCCTCCTGGGAAGGTAGATGGCCTGAAAAGCCCCAGCAGGGATGGGGTGGAAAGAAAGGGTGTCCTAGGAGGGGAAGTAGGAAGCTCCTCAGAGCTGGCTTGTGAGAGAGAGAGAGAGAGAGAGAGAGAGAGAGTGTGTGTGTGTGTGTGTGTGTGTGTACAATCTGCTCCCTTCCCCCACCCCAGTCCCGGCCAGGTCCCAGTCTAATTGTATATTCCTTCCAGGATCCCAGTTCTGGGTAACGGTGCAGAAGACTGAGGCCGCTGAGCGCTGTGGCCTGCATGGCTCCTATGTGCTGAGAGTGGAGGCGGAGAGGCTGACTCTTCTGGCCATGGGGGCCCAGAGGCAGATATTGGAGCCACTCTTCTCCTGGCCCTACACTCTGTTGCGTCGCTATGGCCGTGACAAGGTACGGTGCTGTCAAGACAGGACTGGCTGACTGGGTTGGACACCTGTGGGAGGAGGGGTGGACAGGAAGGTGGGAGACTGCACTCTAGATAACTCTTTCTTGCCTAGACCATGACCAACCTCCCTTTCCAGTGGTCTCTTCTTTGTAGGTCCCCTAACTAGTTGTAGCCCTGTGACTCACCTCCTCTGATGGCTGCTGGTAACGTGTTTCCCTCTACATCCTCTTCAGGTCATGTTCTCTTTTGAGGCTGGCCGCCGCTGTCCCTCCGGCCCTGGAACCTTCACCTTCCAGACGGCACAGGGAAATGACATCTTTCAGGCAGTCGAGACTGCTATCCACCGACAGAAGACTCAGGGAAAGGCTGGCCAGGGGCAGGATGTTCTCAGAGCTGATTCCCATGAAGAAGTGGCGGACGGGAAGTTGGCTTCCTCCTCGGCCCCTCTGGAGCTCCCAGGCAGCCCTCCAGCCCTGTATGCTGAACCCTTAGACTCCCTGCGCGTTCCTCCAGGCCCTTCCCAAGATTCCCTGTACTCAGACCCCTTGGACAGCACCCCTGCTCGGGCAGGGGATGGGACACAGTTAAAGAAAGCTCTCTACTGGGACTTGTGTGAGCATGTGCAGCAAAAGCTGATAAAGGCCAAGTTGACAGACCCTAAAGAAGACCCCATTTATGATGAACCTGAGGGCCTGGCCCCAGCCGCTCTCCGGGGCCTTTATGATCTGCCTCAGGAGCCCAAGGACGCATGGTGGTGCCAGGCTCGGGTGAAGGAGGAGGGCTATGAGCTCCCCTACAACCCTGCCACGGATGACTATGCTGTGCCGCCCCCTCGGAGCACAAAGCCCTTCCCAGCTCCCAAGCCCCAGGGCCTGGCCTTATCTGAATCTGGTGCTGCAGCTGGCAGTGGCAGCCAAGGCCGTAGCTCAGACACTGCCCTGTACAGCCAGGTCCAGAAAAGCGGGGCCCCAGGGAGCTGGGACTGTGGGCTCTCTGGAGCAGTGACTGACAGCACTGGGGCCAAGTCAGAGGGTTCCACGTGAGACCTGGGCGAAGCTGAGGCTGCTGACAGGAGGACCATGGGGAAGGAGCATGGGGTCAAAGAAACCTGTTAGAACCAGCAGGAACCAGAGGGGCCTGTGTGCAGAGACCAGGTTACAAGGGGAGTCAAGGGAAGGACGATCTGTCCCAAGAAGTCATGGAAGTGGGACAGAGTCATAAAGGGGCTCAGGGATGGGATCTGGGGGAGGCCAGCACCTCTAAGTCATCCCCACCAAAGGAAGGGATAGCTGCTGGAGCACAACTATAGAAAAGGGTATTTGGTCAGAGGAGGTGTGGTTTGAGAGGCTTGTATGCTGTGTCAGGATCCCTCCCCCTTCATTGTTCTTTACCATATATATATATATATTTTTGGCGGGGGTAAGTTTTATTCTCATTAAAGTCAGTTTGGATTTAAGAGGTCTGTGTCTGTGAACAGTCATAAAAGGGACAGAGAGGCAAGATGTGTTGGGCAGACATTAGGAGAACCAGAAAGGTGTTGGGGGCCACTGAAGGAGGAAAAGGCCCCAGGGAGGGGGTGACCATTCAGAGTCTGAAAGGTCCAGTTAGGCCCACCTGGGGTGGGTGGGGCCCTGGGCATAACGTTGGTAACCCTCAGTTTCCCCTGTTGCCCTTAGGTAAAATGGGAAAGCGTAATTATAGGCACAATCTCACAGGGTTGTTTGTATGGAAGGAGCTAAATTTCTCAAGTACTTAATTGATTTGAAGTGCAGAATAAACATTTTACAAAAGGTAGTTATTCTGTGGATGGACAAGGCTGCTGGGCGGGTGTGAGGAAAGGGGAACAGGGAGGGAATAGGCCTTTTTCATACCACCCTCTCCCCTGTTCTCAGCTCTAGGATGCCCCCCTCCCCTTGTCTCTCTTTCTCTCTCTCTCTCTCTCACACACAAACACAGTTTGCATGTAGCTAGCAAGCACCAGCCACTTTTCTGTTTGAAGGCTGATGGGACTTGCAATGTGATGGGAGGGGCACAGGCTTTGAAATGAAGCTTAGATTTCACTCCTGCTTGTTTTTCATGAGCTTGGAAAACCTCATCCTTCTCTCCTGAGGTCCAGTTTCCTGAAGGTGACCTGACATCATCCACCTGCTTACACAGAACTACAAGGAGAAATTTGGGTCTGGGAATACTCCTAACAACGGTAGAGACCTACTGGGTATTTATTCTTCATTTGTGTTAACAGTATCAAATGATCCAAAAAAAAAAAAAAAGTCCCTTCTTAGAGAAAGAAGAGGGTCAGAAGGGTCTCCTCATAGCCTGAGGAGTGGGGTGCTGAAAGCACTGGAGGCAGAGGAGGGGAAGGCTCTGTTTCCCAGTCACCTGGAGCTCGCAGAGGGTTAGGTGGACAGAAGGCAAGTCTGGCCACAGAAAGCCACTGTGGGACAGATCTGGAACCTTGGCATGGATGTGCTTTAGCAGGGCAGTCGGGCTATGGCGCTAGTGACTTAGGGCCCTGAGGGATACTCCTCCTCTGCCTCTTCTTCCTCCTTCTCTTCCATAGGAGGCTGGAAGAAGACTTCTGAGGAAGCTTTGCTGGCTGCTGGCATCTTGGGGGCTCTGCCAGGGGCTGGAGTCATATGCAGAGGGGCCACTGTAGCTCGCACTCGATTTATTTGTAAAGGCTCAGCCTGCAGAGAAAGCAAGAAGAGCTCTCTGTGAAGACTAGACTAGTCCTGATTTCCTATCCCATTCCCTGCTGGGTCTCCAGTCCTAACTCCTTCTTGGGTCCCATGAGTGACAGCCTCAAGGCCCAGAGCAGCGGAGTCCCCGTGGCTCTAGCCTCCACAATGCTTGTCTCCTGGCTGAGTGTCCTCCTCTGTTTGCTTGCCTACCAGCTAACTTATGGTGGGTTTTATTCCCACCTCTAGACTGTCTGTAGTTTGGAAACCTCTTTCTCTTGTAACTTCAGATAAAACAAAAGTTTTTTCCTACAGGCTTTGTTACTGAGAAACAAGGAAAAGATTTATAAGAGCACAAAAGGAAGCCCATATACTATAGAACATGGATTTCATTAAAATAAATCCTCCCCCCACCCCAATTCCTCTTCTCTCTTGAACTCTTGTCACTGGAGCCGTGTCTCTAAGCTTCTAACCTTGGTCAGCCTCCCTTTCCTCATCTGTAAAATGAGCATAACACTTACCTTGTAGGGATGCTGTGAGGATTAAATCAGAAAAATATATGTGAGAGTACAACTGTTGCTTCGTAAATACTAATTTCCCTTCCTTTGGGCATTTCTTATCCCACCTTCTTTCAACAGAGGCTGCGGTTGTGGTTCCAGTGCAGCCAGTTTGCTTAGTGGGACAGTGATCTGTTAAATGACTACTGAATTTCCCAAACACCTCAATTAAGATAACTAAATATTTATGTAAATGCCCAAGCAAAAAAGTCCCAGTACTGCGTAAGGGTTGTAATTTTCTTTGTCTAGGGCAAAAGGCTTCTCTTCCCATTGATCTTCCCATTGGTTGTTCCAGAGGAGATCAGGGAGGATCTCCCTTGGATGGGGGACAGGGGAAGAGGACTTTGGCATTCTGGGCATAACAGGGAAGGAGGGAAGTACCTTTCTTACAGCCCGGCTCTTCGAGCTTGGGTGGAACCGGCCATGAGGGTTGGCAAAGGTGCTGCTCAGGTGTGAGTACAGGTGGCTCCAGACTTGCAAGGGGTTGTAGGTGGATTCTAGTTCCAGGTCATCAAGCATGCTCTGAAGAAGAGAGAGGAGGCACCTCACTGGGAAACGCGAGGTCACAGAACCCAAGATGTCAGGCAGAGACCTGAGCGTGAGAAGCTGAGGAGGTGTGATGGCCCCAGGCTTCACTGAAGGGTATGAGAGAGATGCGTGTCCTCCTGGGTGTTCGGGCCCCCAGGTCTGAGCGCTTGTGAAGTGTCAGGCAGGGGTTCAAGAAGTAGCAGCAACCGAATGGTGAGGGACACGGAGCATTCTGGCCCCAAGAACCATGTCACAGGATTCTGAGGGGCCAGAGTGCCATGAAGGTTACAAGGGAGCCAGTGTGTGAGGCTGTGAGGGAGGGAGAGTCGGGGGCTGAGGCGCTAAGCCTGTAAAGCAAGCACATGGTGTTCTCGGCCTGTGAGGCGAGCATAACCGGAGGATATGCGAGCAGAGCATTCCTGAGCAGTCAGGTTTTCCGGCCACAGCATCCTGTGCCAGGAAACAACTGGCCCTGAAGTGAGACACTGAGTGAGCCACGGCCACTCGTGCCCACCTCTCTCGCATCCCTGTGGCTGCCAAGCCAAGAGCACAATCCCAGGCTCTGTCCTCTCAGCACCTAAGCCAGGAATCCAGCAGCAGGGGTGTGGTTCCAGTTCTCTGCGCCGTGAGCCCCCCTCCCACCCTCAACTGGCGGAGCTGGCAGAGGAAGTCCAGAATCCAAATCCAAGATGAGAGGAGGGGAAGGAGAAAAGTGGCCTTTAGAGCTGTTCCCTCCTTGGCATCATAGTCTCATTTTAAAGCTCTTCCTATTCTCAGCGCCTATATTGGCTGCCCTTTCCTCTTTCTCTCAGAGACAGAGGCATACAAACATAGGCACACACACATGCATTCAGAGGTTGCAGAGAAGGACCCATGAGAACACACCATCACGCAGATGCGTGCTTTCTTCCGTCTTGCCTCAGTTCCTTGCCTTCTTCTCTGTTCCTCTTACCATACGCTTGCAACCACTTCTCCCTCTGCTCCCGGGTCCTTTCCTTCTGGGGCTGATTCGTTTCCCTCATCCCTTTCTTGAACTCCACTCTCTTCTCTCCCCTCTATCCCAAGAGACCTGGGTTCACTTGCCTCCACAGCCTTAAGGCTGTCAGCAGGCATGTCCTCAGGTAGCAGGGGGAAAGGGCTGGGCAGCATCAGTTCCCGAGTGGCCACTGCCTTCACCAGCAGAGTGGGAGAGTGGGATGGCAGGATCACGTAGAAGGTGCTAGCGGGCTCTCTCAGTTTGTGTTCTCGGTTCAGGGGCTCTCCCTTGGCTAATAGCAGCCATTCTCTTTTCTGAAACAAAGACATACAAAAATGTAGGCTCATCTTCAGTCTCTGACATGTTTGGAAGGTTAGTCCCAATTGCTGGCCTGTTTACTCTCCCTCCCCTCAGCTAGTTCTAGACACTTTAAAGCAGTGCCATAATTTTGTACGGCACAGAACTCTGAGGAGGTCTGGTAAGCCAGGCAGGTGGTAGGTGCCTGCAGAAGTTCATGGTTTCTTAACATTTTGCTTGTTATCTGGAGATGCACCGTGTTCCTGAAGAACAGATCCAAAATGTCTGGAAAGTACCTGATGCTTCTCAAGTCTCTCAAATTGGACATAAGTGATATAGAACTCACGGTATATGTGTGCATGGGGAGAATTTGCCCTGGTCCAAGCACATGGACTTTTTAAGACTGGAAGGGATGTTTGCTGGAAGGGATATTAGGAAATTGCAGGGTACTCCATTTCAGTTGGCTCAAGTAAAAAGTGAGGGCTTATTACTAGACTCTCAATTCTTTTTTTTTTTTAAGTATTTATTTATTTATTTGACAGCGCCAGGTCTAGTTGCAGCATGCAGGACCTTAGATTTTGGAGCAGCATGCAGGCTTTTTAGTTGCAGCATGTGGGACTAGTTCCCTGATCAGGGATTGAACCTGGGCCCTCTGCTTTGGGAGTGTGGAGTCTTAGCCACTGGACCACCAGGGAAATCCTTCAAGTAACTTCTGATCTGGCTCAGGGTTTAGATTATTATCATTACTTTAATCTTTTTTTTTTGTGCTGGTTCATGTATTTATTTGTAGATTAGTTTATTTATTAAGAATTTGTTGAATGCCCATTATGTCCCAAGCACTAGGCATGGGTATATAGAAATTCATTAGACATGTTCCTTGTCTCCTTAGAGCTTATAATATAGTAAGCAGGTTTGTAAACTAATGTTTGTCCAAGATTTAGGATGACCAACTGTTTCAGTTTGTCCATCTTTAGCACTGAAAGTCCTGTATCCCAGAAGACACTTCAGTCCTGGGCAAAGTGGAGCAGTTGGTTACCTTTCTAAGACTCCTTGGAGAATAAAATATCTTGCCACTGTGGCAAGTCTCTGGGGGCTAAAACTATGGCAGTGTGACATTTCTTACACCTCAGGCTTATAAGACAAATTCACAACTGTTATATCCTGGGATTACAGGGTGCTTTAAAATTTCTGGACTAATTTACAGAGAGATTGACAGAGGCTCTGGAAGAAGACAGGCAAATATACCCTTATTAGAATGGTAAAGATATTAATTTATCTGCATTTCCCAGGAACATTCTGAGAAAGTAAGAGGTAGGGAAATTGAACTTTAAGGCTCCTATTTTGTCTCTGAATTTCTAACCTTTTCCTGGACAGTGATTATTTGAAGTTCTGGAACCAAGCTTGAACATGTTACCCAGGTCATGGGTTGACTTGTTCCTATAGGCATTGTACCTGTGATGAAAATATTTAATTGACAAACCAGGTATCTGAGGTTGAGAAAAGGCAGTGGCATGGGGATGTCTCAGAAGACCTTTGGGGTCCTCAAAGTGAACGGTGCTTAATGACTGGGTTGCTATTGTTCAGTCACTAAGTCATGTCTGACTCTTTGCGACCCGTGGTCTGCAGCATGCCAGGTTCCTCTGTCCTCTACTGTCTCCTGGAGTTGGCTCAAATTCACGTCCATTTAGTTGGTGATGCTATCTAACCATCTCTTCCCCTGCCGCCCCTTCTCCTTTGGCCTTCAGTCTTTCCCAGCATCAGGGACTTTTCCAGTGAGTCGGCTTTTCCCATCAGATGGCCAGGTATTGGAGCTTCAGCTTCAGCAACAGTCCTTCTGATGAATATTCAGGACTGATCTCCTTGGAGTCCAAGGGACTCTCAACAGTCTTCTCCAGCACCGCCATTCAAAAGCATCAATTCTCCGGTGCTCAGCCTTCTTTATGGACCAACTCTCACATCTGTATATTACAAATGAAAAAACCAGAACTTTGACTATACAGACCTTTGTTGGAGAAGTGATGTCTCTCCTTTATAAGATGCTGTCTAGGTTTGTCATCGCTTTCCTTCCAAGGAGCAAGCCTCTTTTAATTTCACAGCTGAAGTCACCATCCACAGTAATTTTGGAGCCCAAGAAAAGAAAATCTGCCACTGCTTTCACTTTTTCCCCTTCTATTTGCCATGATGTAATGGGACCAGATACCATGATCTTTGTTTTTTGACTGTTGAGTTTCAAGCCAGCTTTTACACTCTCCTGTTGCACCCTCATCAAGAGGCTCTTTAGTTCCTCTTCACTTTCTACCATTAGGTTGGTATCATCTGCATCTCTGAGGTTGTTGATACTTCTCCCAGCAATACTTGATTCCAGCTTGTGATTCATCCATCCTGGCATTTTGCATGATGTACTCTGCATAGAAGTTAAATAAGCAGAGTGACAATATGCGGCCTTGTACTCCTTTCTCAATTCTGAACCAGTCTGATGTTCCATGTAAGATTCTAACTGTTGTTTCTTGACTCTCATACAGGCTTCTCAGGAGACAGGTAAAGGGTCTAGTATTCCCATCTCTTATTTCTCATAGTTTATTGTGATCCACACAGTCAAAGGATTTGACATAGTCAATGAAGCAGAAGTAGATGTTTTTCTGGAATTCCCTTGCTTTTTCCTGTGATCCAACGGGTGTTGGCAATTTGATCTCTGGTTCCTCTGCCTCTTTGAAACCCAGCTTGTACATCTGGAAGTTCTCAGTTCACATACAGTTGAAGCCTAGCTTGAAGGATTTTGAGCATAACCTTGCTAGCATGTGAAATGAGCAAAACTGTATGGTAGTTTGAACATTCTTTGGCATTGCCCTTCTTCGGGATTAGAATGATTAGTTGACTGCTGAGTACTTTAGAATATGTTTTTTTCTAATTCAAAAGAAAGGAGCATGAGTTGGATGCTGAATTTACCAGAAGGTGGGTGAAAAAATGTCTATATTTATGTTGTGGTTAGGGGCTTTGCTACATAAGGTGCCAGGGAGCTTAGATTTTAGGAGGTGGAGGTGGATTCTTACTAGAACAGGGATGACAGGGGGAGAATTGAATGGCATGCTGTATTCCAAGTTCAGCCTGATTAAAGTCATTCTCCCCACTTCTAATCACTAAAGCTAGGAAGGAAGGTGTGGTATGGCAGCCACTGTTGGTTTCCTGGCCACTGCCCCCACCCCTTTTCTCTCTGTTAGTCTTTCAGTGATTGTAATGTGGACTTAAATAATGAGACATCAGCAGAAGTTGCTAGGTGTGGCTTCTGGAAAAGCTTTGTAATATGCTGGCAGGCTTTTCGTGTCTGCACCCTACCCCTTCTTTCTCCCTAGGACAGGACTTGATCTTAAGGCGCAGCAGCTGTCTTGTGACCATGAGGCAGCAGGCATGAGGATGAAGTACACCTGCTAAGGATGCTATGGGGAAAACGGCAAGAGCCTGGGTCCTTGACAGCACTGATCAACTAATTCAGTCCCAGAATTCTGTCCTTGCACTTTTGTTACGTGAGAAAAATAAACTGTTAATTACTCAAAGTAGAGTTGGGTTGGTTTTCTGTTAGTTACAGCCAGATGGATCTTTTACATATTTCAAAGAAAAAGAAAAGGATGTGGTTATTTACTTCTAGTATATGGAAAACAGGAGTAGAAAGGACAATTCAATGGCACTGGTGTAGGCTTTGCTAGAAGGGCAGGTGGGAGTTTATCATTATCAGGTAAAAACTCTAATCTCACTAAACCATTCCTCCCTTGACTTGCCATCAATGATGAAAAAGTGAAAGTATTAGTCACTCAGTCCTGTGTGACTCTTTGCAACCCCATAAACTGTAGCCCGCCAGTCTCCTCTGTCTGTGGAATTCTCCAGGCAAGAGTACTTCAGTGGGTTGCCATTCCCTTCTCCAGGGGATCTTCCTGACCCAGGGATTAAACCTGGGTCTCCTGCATTGTGGGCAGATTCTTTATCATCTGAGCCACCAGGGAAGCCCATCAATATAATGACCTGGGACCAAATCCATCCATTAAAGAAGCACTGACCAGCTCCTGAGTGGCAGTGTTCCTGAGGCAGCCACTGAGAGTGGGGAAGAGCCAAGAGCACTCATTTTGCATTGCTTGTGGGAAGAGACACATTTCACTGTCATAATGTGTCTAGTAAGAGAAATTACAGCCAGTTATAGTAAAGCCATGCATACCTGGAATTTTTTGGAATCCGGAAGGGTGTCAGGAAGAAGCTGTTAATTTGGCATTCTTTGCTTATTCTCTCCCTCCAGAAGGCAGGATGCAGGAGGGGGAGAAAAAGAAGCCACAGTGCCAGCTCGCCTGCTGCTCTCACACTGGCCTCCACAGAGGAGACCACGGGAGACGGGAAACGGGATTCCAAACCCCCGAGCAGCAGACTGTATATTCTTGTCAAATGAACATGGAACATTCTCTAGAATAGATCACGTGATAGGCCATAAAACAAACTGTACTAATTAAAAAAATGAAAATCATCCAAAGTATCTTCTCTGATCACAGTAGAATGCAATTAGAAATCAACAAAGAAAAGAAATTTGGGAAATTCATAAGTATAAGAAAATTAAATGACTCCTAAGTAATCAATGGATCAAGGAAGAAATCACAAAGAAAATTAGAAAACAATTTGAGATGAGTTTAAGTAAAAACACAACATACCAAAATTTATGAAATACAGCCAAAGCAGTGCTTAGAGGGAAATTTATAGCTGATAACTCCTCTATTAAACTAAAAAGAAAAAAGATCTCAAATCAATAGCTTAATCTTATACCTTAAGAAACTAGAAAAAGAAGACCAAACTAAACTTACAGCAAGTAGAAGGAAGGAAATTAAAAAATTACTGGAGTAGAAAAACATAAAATAGTATAAAAATCATAGAGAAAATCAATGGAACCAAGGTTGGTTTTTTGAAAAGGTCAATAGAAATGTAAAAACCTGTTAGCTAGATTGATAAAGGAAAAAGAGAAAATATCTAAATTACTAAAATAAAAAATAAAAGAGGTAGCAGTGGTTAGGACTCTGTGCTCCCAAAGCAGGGGGCCTGGGTTTGATCCCTGATCAGGAAACTAGATCCCACACGCCTCAATTAAGATTTACATGGTGCAACTAAGACCTGGCACCGCCAAACAAAAATAAATATTAAATTTAAAAAAGAGGTAGCATCACTACTGACCTTACAGAAATGAAAAAGATTATAAGGGAATAGTATAAACAATTGTATGACAACAAATTAGGTAACCTAGATGAAATGGACAGATTCCTAGAAAGACACGAACAGCTAAGACTGACTCAACAGGAAATAGAAAATCTTCTGAATAAATAAATCTGTGTCACGAGTCCCCAAGACTACTCCTGGGTTGAGTGATTCACTAAGAGGACTCACAAGACTTAGCATAAATATGACTTATTATGGCAAGAGAATACAAAAGAAAATCAGCATGGAGAAAAGGCTTATGGGGTGAAGTTCAGAGGAAACAAAGTGTAAGCTTTTAAAAGTCCTCTACCTATAGAGTTGGGCTTCCCTGGTAAAGAATCCTCCTGCAATGAAGGAGTTGCAGGAGACGCAGGATTGATCTCTGGGTTGGGAAGATCCCCTGGAGGAGGCATGGCAACCCACTCCGGTATTCTTGCCTAGAAAGTCTGATGGACAGAGCCTGTGGGCTACAGTCCATATGGTTGCAAAGAGTTGGGGGCATGACTAAAGCAACTTAACATGCACACACACACACTGTAGAGTCACAGAACATACTTAATTCCTCTAGTGTTAAACTGTGACAATATATGTAAAATGTTGTCTCCCAGAAGTCATTAGAGACTCAGTGCCCAACAGTTTTCTGGAGGCTGGTCACATAAGCACCTTGTATCCAGCACATCCCAAAGTTCTAGACTCCTTTTGCACAGTGAGCCACTGGGGGATGGTGGGAACACTCCCTAAATCCAAATTCCCATATGCTAGACAAGGGTTAATCTTGTAAGCAGGACTTCCTAAGGAAAGAAATCTCAGTCCTGCTATATTAACTTTTTGGCACAATCTATAACAAGTAAAGATATACAGTTAGTAATTGGAAGATTTTCCACACAAAAAAAATCAAGGCATAGGTGGCTTTACTGGTGAATTGTGCCAAACCATTAAATAAATATCATTAATCTTTCAAAAATTCTTCCAAGAAAATAGAAGATGAAGGAAAACTTTGCAACTAATCTACGAGGCTAGTATTACCCTGATACTAAAGCTGGAAAAAGACATCACAATAAAATTATAGACCAATATTCCTTATAAATATAGATGCAAAAATCATCAGCAACATACCAGCCAACCAAATCCAGCAAATACAAAAAGGATTATACACTAAAAGTGGGGTTTATTCTAGGAATGCAATATCGGCATAATATCTGAAAGACCAAACAATATAATACATCATGTTAATAGACTAATGGACGGAACTACACAATTCTCTCAATAAAGGTGGGAAATGCATTTGATAAAATTCATGATAAAAACATTCAACAGAATAGAACTTCCTCAACCTATCAAAGGCCTCTATAAAAAACTTACAGTTAACATCATAGATAGTGGTTAAAGGCTGGGTGCTTTGCCCCTAAGATTAGGAGCAAGACAAACATGTCTGCACTTGTCATTTCTATTCAACAATGTTGGAGATGTATGGAAGGCCAAAGGGCCATTTCCCACATTTCTGGACTATTAGCCCCCCTAGGATTATGAGCATGTTAATATCCTACCACTTGAGGACTAATATTTTTAAATTTTGATTTAGAAAAATATAATAATGTGACATTTCTCAACATCAGAGAGCTAAGGTGCATATTCATACCATTTACCAGTTCTGTGAAGGTCGAATGTGACAATGGGTACATGGGTGGGGACAGGGAAAAAAGGATGAGTAGGGGCAGGCTGTGGTGGGAGGCAGGAACAGCTTCATAGTGAAGGTATTTAAGCAGAATCTGGAAAAAAAGTTAAAAAAACTTGTGTGGCTAGAGGCAAGGGGAAGGGAGCAACATGAAAAAGGGTGTGGGGGTGTGAAGCAGTTTAGCATCTTTGGGAAACATTTAGTAATTTACAAGTATGGCTGGTGTGGAGGATAGAAGGGGCATGGTGAAAGATGAAGCAAGAGGCTGGGTCACAAGAAGGCTACTGATGCTGTGCTGTCCTGCTATTCTAGCCCCTGTCTGTATACACTGGAGGCTGTATACTCTAACTACATTCTGATCATTTTTAACAAATGGCTCTTGACCTGCCATCACCCCACTCTCAGCTTAGATTCTGGCTCTTGACTCTTTGCCTAATATAACCAAGGAATTTCCATTTCCCCACCCATTTACAGCCCAACCAGGTCATTGCCTATGTACTTCAACTTCTGCTGGGCATACCTTGGCTTGAATCCTGTCACTTCTGTGGCCAATTAGGGCAGACATGGGCTGTAAAGCTCTGGAATGTGTATCCAGAAACTCTGACATTTTAAGTTGGAAACTGAAAGATCTACTAAATATTTAATATAAAGATCTATTAAATAGGTGGTATTTTCATTTCTTTTCCTAGTTCACACAGACATGACTTTGTAAGAGAAATGAGGATGTGGAAAGTGAGTCACTAGCTACATAATGGGGACTATGTAGTAGGATTTTGTAACTGAAAAGATGTTTTCCTAGTGATGAATAAATTCATCTAATAAATACTTAGAAAAATTATATATATAATTCCCTACCACATTCTCCAAAGTGGTTATCCAAGTTTAGAAAAAGGCAATAACAACAGCAAAAAATTAAACAATTAGGGGGATTGGACAAAGGAAATAAAAGGTGCTGCTCCATGCTCAGTCGCTTAGTCATGTCCGACTCTTTGCGACCCCAGGGACTGTAGCCCGCCAGGCTCCTCTGTCCATGGAATTTTCCAGGCAAGAATATTGGAGTGGGTTGAAGGGTGATAGTAGAGCCAAGATTAGATAAGATCATAAAAATGCAAACCGCCCACTTTTGCTAGAATCTATGCCCAGGAACCTGAAAATGAGAACACGGTGGAACCAGCCAACTAACTGAGGGTAAACTAGAAAATGGATTACAGATTGTCCAGCCAGACAAAGGATGCAAAAGGGAGTAAATGAACATTTAATAACCTTCAACTTCTACATTTAAGTGGGTTGGAATGGCCAGAGGCAGACTGGTTTTCCTGCCTAGAATATCTGTGAAAGCTGAAAAATATATAGAAACCATTTGATTGAGGGCTGTGAGAAAGTGCTGAGACAATAGAAGTGAGAGGTAGCTAAGTTTCTGGAAAAGGAAGAATTCAGAGAATTGAGGGAGGTATTGTAATCCTGAGGGCGTATGTTTATCTTGAGTTGAAGGGAATGGTGGTTGGGAACTGAGAATCTAGGATTTATATCTCCTGAGGCACTTGCAAGGGAACAGAGAAACTAGCAGAACTTTTTGGTGGAGACTTGACAGGGGTAAGATGGGTGCTCAAGTCAATTTCTCACTTAGCATATTTGCCAAATACTGGGGCTGCATGGAGCAGAGGACAAAGACACCCAAGGAGAAAGCCTATAGAAGTAAAGCATTTTAGCAGACTTGAGAAACAGTGATTAGAGCTGGGATCGTCATGCGTATTATAGACCAGCTTTTCAGTGGGAAATTCTAGAGGGCCTGGAGCAAACCAGGAGGTAGATTGAGACTTAGCAGAACTGCAGTCCAGCCTTGACTCAGCACAGCTCCTGAGTAGAAAAGGATGATTTGTCAACACTATCTGCTTAGTGCAGGCCAGGATAAACTTGCTCAGAGGAAGATAACACCAACTGGAGCCTTTATAATTTCTTTAGGCACAACGAGCATCTTTCATTAAAATATTACCAGGTTCACCAAAAGACAAGACACATGTCTAAAAAACCAAATGAAGAAAGAGACAATAGATACAGAACTACAAGTGATCCAGGTGTTGAGTTTAGCAAAGTACCTTAAAATAACTATGATTAGTTTGTTTTAAAAAACATGTTAAAATGTGGAGAACTTCTCTAGAGAATTAGAATCCATAAAAAAGAAACATATGTAATTCACAGAACTACTAACCAACCATTATGTACAAATCATATGCCAGATGTATGCCAGGTGCTTTACACATGTAGTATTACTTAATCATCTTAAAAAACCACACGAGGTATTTTTTATTGTCTTGTTTTACATGTGAAAGAGACAAGGGTTACTAATATGTCCATCATGCACCTTCTCCCTCTTTTCCCTTCTCTCACACTCCACTTCTCTTCATGAAAGGAGAAGCTGCGTGGATTCTTTCCCTGTATATTTTAGATAGGTAAAGAAAGGCAGGACCTAAGAGGGAAGGGAGAGGCTAAATCAATCTGTAGAATATATGTATATATATATGGCTGAGAGAGGAAGGAGATAGAGAAACAGGGACTGGAACAGAGTCTTAGTTTTTGCGTGTGCATGTATATGAAAGGCTCTTAGAACATCTCTAGGATAAACATGACTGAGGAGTAGAGGAAGAAAATTTGAAAAATATCATTGTGGGTAATGAACTATTTCCTATTTGGTGTTCTTTGAAAGCACACATAAATTAATTTTAAAATTACTATTTGTCTTCTGGGTAGTGCTTCTTTATATGTCATTTATATGGAGACTAAAGCACATGGGGCCTCTAGATTTGTTAGCGTTACAAGTAGATAAATATACTTATGTTTAAAGAGGTTAAGTATATGGCCTAAGTTCACACAATTGGAAAATAATGAAGCTTTCAGAAACCTAGGACCATCTGATTCCAAAGCCCATGCTTTTCATGGACAATATAAACTGTATTTTACCACAACAGATTAGAAACTGACTGGTCTTACCATTACCCTCATACCAAAATCAAAGATGCCACACAAAAAAAGAAAATTACAGGCCAACATCACTGATGAACATAGATGCAAAAATTCTAGCAAACAAAATTCTAGCAAACAGAATCCAACAACATATAAAAAGGATCATACATCATGATCAAGGGGGCTTTATCCCAGGGATGCAAGGATTTTTCAATATATGCAAATCAATCAATGTGATACACCATATTAACAAACTGAAAGATAAAAGTCATATGATCAACTGAATATATGCAGAAAAAGCTTTTGACAAATTCAATACACATTTATGATAAAAAAAACTCTCCAGAAAACAGGCATAAAAAAAATCTCAACATAATAAAGGCCGTATATAACAAACCCACAGCAAACATTATTCTCAATGGTGAAAAACCAAAAGCATTTCCTCTAAGATCAGGAACAAGACAAGGGTGTCCACTCTCACTGCTATTATTCAACATAGTTTTGGAAATCCTAGCTACAGCAATCAGAGAAGAAAAAGAAATTAAAAAAATATTGACTGGAAAAGAAGAAGTAAAACTCTATTTGCAGATGGCATGGTACTATACATAGAAAACCCTAAAGATGCCACCAGAAAATTACTAGAGCTAATCAATGAATATAGCAAAGTCACAGGATATAAAATTAATAACATAAATCTCTTGCATTCTCATACACTAACAATGAAAAGTCAGAAAGAGAAATTATCCCATTCACCATGGCAAAAAAAAAAGAGAATAAAACATCTAGTAATAAACCTACCTAAAGAGACAAAAGACCTGTATGCAGAAAACTATAAGACACTGATGAAAAAAATCAAAGACGACACAAATAGATGGAGAGATACCATGTTCCTGGATTGGAAGAATCAGTATTGTGAAAATGACTATACTGCCCAAAGCAATCTACAGATTCAATGCAACTTCAATCTCTATCAAACTACCAATGGTATTTTTCTAGAATTAGAACAAAAAATTTCACAATATGTATGGAAACACAAAAGACCCTGAATAGCCAAAGCAATCTTGAAAAACAAGAATGGAGCTGGAGGAATCAACCTGACTTCAGACTATACTACAAAGCTACAGTCATCAAGACACTGGCACAAAACAGAAATATAGTCCAATGGGACACTGGCACAAAAAGAGATATACAGACCAATGGAACAAAATCGAAAGCCCAGAGATAAACCCACGCACTTATGGGCACCTTATCTTTGACAAAGGAGGCAAGAATATACAATGGAGAAAAGATAGTCTCTTCGATAAGTGGTGCTGGGAAAACCAGACAGCTACATGCAAAAGAATGAAATTAGAACACTTCCTAACACCATACACAAACATTAACTCAAAATGGATTAAAGACCTAAATATAAGACCAGAAATTATAAAACTCTTAGGGGAAAACATAGGCAGAACACTCTTTGACATAAATCGCAGGAAGATCCTCTATAACTCACCTCCTAGAGTAATGGAAACAAAACCAAAAATAAACAAACAGGACCTAATTTAACTGAAAAGCCTTTGCACAGCAAAAGGAACTATAAACAAGATGAAAAGACAGCCCTCACAATGGGAGAAAATAGTAGCAAATGAAACAACTGACAAAAGATTAATCTTCAAAATATACAAGCAACTTATTCAGTTCAATACCAGGAAAACAAACAATCCAATCAAACAGTGGGCAGAAGACCTAAACAGACATTTCTCCTAAGAAGAAATACAGATGGTGAATAAACTCATGAAACGATGCTCAACATTGCTCATTATTAGAGAAATGCAAATCAAAACTATAATGAGGAGGTATCACTTCACATGGGCTGGAATGGTTATCGTCAAAAAAAAAAATCTATAAACAGTAACTGCTGGAGAGGGTGTGGAGAAAAGGGGACTCTCTTACACTGTTAGTGGGAATGCAAATTGATATAGCCACTATGGAGAACATTATGGAAATTCCTTAAAAAACGAGGAATAAAACTACCATATGACCCAACAATCCCACTACTGGACATACACCTTGAGGAAGTCATAATTAAAAAAGACACATGCACCCCAATGTTCATCGCAGCACTATTTACAATAGGTAGGACGTGGGAGCAACCTGGATGTCCACTAACAGATGAACGGATAAAGAAGCTGTGGTACATATACACAATGGAATATTCAGTTCAGTTCAGTCGCTCAGTCGTGTCCAACTCTTTGTGACCCCATGAATCGCAGCACGCCAGGCCTCCCTGTCCATCACCAACCCCCGGAGTTCACTCAGACTCACGTCCATCGAGTCCGTGATGCCATCCAGCCATCTCATCCTCTGTCATCCCCTTCTCCTCCTGCCCCCAATCCCTCCCAGCATCAGAGTCTTTTCCAATGAGTCAACTCTTCGCATGAAGTGGCCAAAGTACTTGAGCTTCAGCTTCAGCATCATTCCTTCCAAAGAAATCCCAGGGCTGATCTCCTTTAGAATGGACTGGTTGGATCTCCTTGCAGTCCAGGGGACTCTCAAGAGTCTTCTCCAACATCACAGTTCAAAAGCATCAATTCTTCGGCGCTCAGCCTTCTTCATAGTCCAACTCTCACATCCATATATGACCACAGGAAAAACCATAGCCTTGACTAGATGGACCTTAGTTGGCAAAGTAATGTCTCTGCTTTTGAATATACCATCTAGGTTGGTCATAACTTTTCTTCCAAGGAGTAAGCGTCTTTTAATTTCATGGCTGCAGTCACCATCTGCAGTGATTTGGGAGCCCCCCAAAATAAAGTCTGCCACTGTTTCCACTGTTTCCCCATCTATTTCCCATGAAGTGATGGGACCGGATGCCATGATCTTCGTTTTCTGAACGTTGAGCTTTAAGCCAACTTTTTCACTCTCCTCTTTCACTTTCATTAAGAGGCTTTTAGTTCCTCTTCACTTTCTGCCATAAGGGTGGTGTCATCTGCATATCTGAGGTGATTGATATTTCTCCCGGCAATCTTGATTTCAGCTTGTGTCTCTTCCAGTCCAGCCTTTCTCATGATGTACTCTGCATAGAAGTTAAATAAGCCGGGTGACAATATACAACCTTGACATACTCCTTTTCCTATTTGGAACCAGTCTGTTGTTCCATGTCCAGTTCTAACTGTTGCTTCCTGACCTGCATAAAGGTTTCTCAAGAGGCAGGTCAGGTGGTCTGGTATTCCCATCTCTTTCAGAATTTTCCACAGTTTATTGTGATCCACACAGTCAAAGGCTTTGGCATAGTCAATAAAGCAGAAATAGATGTTTTCTGGAACTCTCTTGCTTTTTCCATGATCCAGTGGATGTTGGCAATTTGATCTCTGGTTCCTTTGCCTTTTCTAAAACCAGCTTGAACATCAGGGAGTTCACGGTTCATGTATTGCTGAAGCCTGGCTTGGAGAATTTTGAGCATTACTTTACTAGCATATGAGATGAGTGCAATTATGTGGTAGTTTAAGCATTCTTTTGCATTGCCTTTCTTTGGAATTGGAATGAAAACTGACCTTTTCCTGTCCTGTGGCCACTGCTGAGTTTTCCAAATTTGCTGGCATATTGAGTGTAGCACTTTCACAGCATCATCTTTCAGGATTTGAAACAGCTCAACTGGAATTCCATCACCTCCACTAGCTTTGTTTGTAGTGATGCTTTCTAAGGCCCACTTGACTTCACATTCCAAGATGTCTGGCTCTAGATTAGTGATCACATCATCATGATTATCTGGGTCATGAAGATCTTTTTTGTACAATGGAGTATTACTCAGCCATAAAAAGGAACACATTTGACTCAGTTCTACCAAGGCAGATGAATCTAGAGCCTATTATACAGCGTGAAGTAAGTTCAGACAGAGACAAATATCGTATATTAATGCACATGTATGGAATTTAGAAAGATGGTACTGATGAGCCTAACTGCAGGGCAGCAGTGGAGATGCAGACACTGAGAACAGACTTGTGGACACAGTAGGGGAAGGAGAGGGCGGGGCGAATTGAGAGGGTAGCATTGAAACGTATACATGACCATAAGTAAAATTAAGTAGCCAGTGGAAATTTACTGTATGATGCAGGTAGCTCAAATCTGATGCTCTGTGATAACCTACAGGGGTGGGATGGGGTGGGAGGTGGGAGTGAGGTTCAAGAGGGAGGGAACATATGTATACCTATGGCTGATTCATGATATATAGTAGAAACCAACACAATACTATAAAGCAATTATCCTCCAATCAAACATAAATAAGTTAAAAAATAAAAAATTTAAATAGTATTTATGGACATTTATTGAGAACCTGCTGTGTTCCATGTACATTTCTAATCATGGGAACTATAAAGAAAAATGCAAAGCTGCTTGTTCCCAATAAAATCATTATTGGCATAAAGTACTACTTGAATTATATTGAAAATATTCCTACCAAATAAAGAAAATGAGAAAAGAAAAAGAAAAAAGAAAAGAAGACTGCCTGGTCTTGACTTCCAACAAAGAGAGATAGCAAAAGAAGAGTTTCTACTCTAAACCTAAATTTGACTAAGGCTGAGGAACTAGTTGGTAAAATGGGGAAGTGGTAAAAATTTCAGGAAAAGGCAACCAAGTTTTCCTAGAGTCTGGGTAGTCGAATTTATATCATAGGCTTTAACCAAAATCATAGGATTATATATTTTAAAAACAAATTGAAATATACTTTTCTCCAAAAAAAAAAAAACAGAATGCACAAAGTCTACTGGCAAATATAGGCGTCCAGAAAAGCCTCATTGCAGGAGCAACATCTGAGCCGGGCCCTTCAGAATGAGGTAGAATTTGAATAGATGGAGATAGGAGAAGGGACATCATGAAAAATAGTTCAGTGGTGGGGTGACTTTAAGTTTGTATATTAATTTGTTCGGACTGTATGATACAGGAAGGAGAATAACGGGAGGCAAGGATGGAGTTTGAATACCTAGCTAAGGAATATAGACTTTAAAATATGATTAATAGTAAGCCTCAAAATAGTTTTAAGCTGAAGAGTGGCAGGATCAGTGCTGTGTTTCAAGAAGATTAACCTGGCAGCAGTATGGAAAGTGGATTGGGAAGGGGAAACACTAAAAGCATTGAGCCAAGTTAAGTGATTACTGTAATATTAAAGGAAAGAGGGGAAGGGGACTTGGCCTAAGATAATGATAATAAGAATAGAGAGGAAGAAATACATACAATAGATGTTATGGTGTTAGAGCAAGCAAGACATAAGTGATCAGGTGACATTAAGGGAATGCTTCACGAAGATAAAACTGACCTAAAGAACAGAGGAAATTAGAAGAGTGACTGGACATAGGGAAGCGAATTAGGAGTTTATTGAAG
Organism: Ovis aries; assembly: GCF_016772045.2. Lineage (NCBI taxonomy): Eukaryota > Metazoa > Chordata > Mammalia > Artiodactyla > Bovidae > Ovis > Ovis aries. The sequence continues at coordinate 96,427,319 of NC_056056.1, forward strand.
AAGTCTTGGTGAGAACAAGCAGTGGGAAGGGGAAGGGAAGAACAGTTACAACTCATGAGGAAAAATTTGATATGACTTAGGAATGAAATGGGTGTAAAGGGTGAGAAGGCTGAAAGTGACTGAGGTTTCAAGCCTGGGTGAGTAGACAGCGGTGGAGCTGCTATTAACAGAAAGACAGAAGTTAGAATGAGAAGTTAGCTGGAGGGGAAACAACAAAGTGAGAAACAGAAGTAAAAAAAAAAAAAAAGAAGTCAAAAGATTTACACGGGGAGCCGATGACATCAGATTTTGAAAGAACATATGAAAGAGGTGTGAGAAAGAATTAAACCAAGGATGGGCTTAAAGAAGTGCTGAGAACTTGTAAAAATAGGATCAGGAAGGTTAAAACTCTAAATAAGTCTTGTCACATAGTAGGGACTCCAAAAATATTTAGTGTTGAATGAATGAACAGAAGCTTGTGAATTTTTCCCTCCACAACACACTGCCTTTCAGGCTTTTTGCTGCTTGGAGATGCCATGTGAGAAGCAAGAAGAGAGAGCCATCCAAACACTATTTTGCTTCTTTCCTTTCTAGAAAAGGAGAGTGGTCTTTGATCTGATGGAGTGGAGCACAAGAAGCACAACATGGGTAAAGAACTAAGTACTTACTACCAGTTTAAGTGAATTCAAGTCCGGTGAAGCACGGAGGCATGGGGTGTTAAGTGAAGGGAGAAGGATTAGCTTTGGGGTTGTAGTCTGAGTTTATCTGGCTACACTGGTAGCAGAAACTTAGCCAAGGAGTTAAAAGTATGACATATATTTTTAAAAAGTACGTAGTCAGCAGAACTACATTCAAATTCTGACTAGATCACTTCAGTAGCTGTGTGACCTCTGGTAAGTCACTTGATCTCTTCAGTCTTCCCTATCTGTAAAAATAGGGATAGCAATCTATCTCATGGAATTACTGTGAGGATTAAATGAGTTAAGATATGCAAAGCACTTGGTTAAGTGACTAGCTCTTATTATAACAAGTGCTACCAAAAACGGGTATCTGCTAGATTTGGATCAACTACATACTTGGGAGTTTCCATGAGAGGGGAGTGATAAAGAAGAGGTCTCTTTGGCCTCTACAATTATACCTGGCACACAGTGCTCAATAAATGCACGCTTAGTTGCTCAGTCCTGTCTGACTTTTTGCAGCCTCAAGGACTGTAGCCTGCCAGGCGCCTCTGTCTATGGGATTCTCCAGGCAAGAATACTGGAGTGGGTTGCCATTTCCTGCTCTAGGGCATCTTCCCAACCCAGGGACCAAGCCCGAGTCTTCTGTGTCTTCTGTATTGGATGGCGGATCCTTTACCACTGAACCACCTTGGGAAGCACTCAATAAATATTTGTTGAATGAATAAATATGGATTCTCACACCCCAAGTTCAGAGGCAGAGAGACTCTAATCTCATGTAATGTAACCCAGGATGGAAAAGAATAGTCTTTCCCATCCTTGCTATAAACTATTATTGCTACATAATACCTCATTGCTTGGGTGAATTGTTCCTCTAACCTTTCCCCTATTTCAATTTAACCATTCCTCTATTTAGGACATTAAAGTTGTTTCTAGTTTTTTACCATTGTAAATAACTGAGATAAACATGACCATACGTATATCTTTTCTCTCTTTTCTCATTGTTTTCTCGGGCTATATTCCTGGTAGTGGAATTAAAGTGTTGAGGGTTACCACTTTTCAGAAAACTTATACTCCCTCTATCAGTGTATTAAAACGCAAATGTCTGTTTAAGATATCATGTTCAAAAGAATGTATTGAAGCCCCTTGAGAGAAATTTCTCCCCAGGAGATCTCCAAGATCCTGAGGAATCAGGTAGAGTATAGTAAACTGTGCGGTTGGGCTTTAACAGTCAGGAGGTATCTGTTGCCTCCGCTCTGCAAAGATAGGAGATGGGTGTTTGTCAGATAGGAAACAGGAACTCAGTGGGTGGACCTAAAAGGGAGTGTGGGCTTTGAAACAGGAAAAAAGAAGTCTGCTTCTGATAGTGAAAGAGACACATTATTGTGTTGTCTTGATCACCCATATCCTACTGGGTCAAACTGTCATTCTGTAGCCACCAAGCAGTTATACTCAACCCTGGATTGTATTTGCAGTTTTTTCATTTTGCTTTCTCAGTGTTGTGTTACTGTTCCATGTGCATGATCTTTTTAGATTTTTCATTTCAGGAAATGGTAGACCAGAAACCAGGCAGTTATTTGATACTTTCCTCTTCCTCTCTCCCTATATCCAATCCTTCACAAGTTCTCTTTCTCTAAAATACTGCTTTAATTGGTTTACTTTTCTCATTTTTGACTTCCATATCCAATTCCAAGCCAAAATCGTCTCTTGCCTAGACTACTTCAGTGCCCTCCTACCTCATTTTCTTGTTTTCATTTTTGCTTCAGAAAGTTCATTTCTAAATTTTGGCACAATTAATCATTTAAACATTTAAATAGATGATGTCATTTCTAATGATTTCTTTCTGTACATAAAGTCCCACGTCCTCAGTTTGGGCTAGAAATTCTGGTATGATTTTACCCTGCTCACTTTTAGCTCCTTACCTTTTGGCTCTCTCTATTCTTGCTCATTTTGTTTCAGTCACAATGATCATTCCACTCTTGATTGGAAGATCAGCTCTTTCTGGCCTTTGGGTCTTTGCACATGCATTTCTCTGCACCTGGAATGGTCTTCCTGCCACCCTTCACCTAGCTAATCCCTTCATCTGGCAGGTCTCAGTTTAATCGTCACTTTCATAGAAAGGCTGTATTATATAGCAAGCCCTTGTTTTCCTTCATAAACTTCTCACAATTAAGAATACACATATTTAATTCTGTCTCTTTCATTAGAAAGTTTTTTGAGACCACAGATGATGTCTACCGTAATAGACTGAATATCTTGGACTTAGCACAATTTCTAGCATAGACTATGTGTTCTTCATTGAAATAAAACATAATATCCAGCATAGTGATAGGAAGAAAATAGGATTTAAGATATAGTTACTTAAGGACAATTCCCTGTTGCCATTAAAATGTAAAATCAGGGATTTTCAAGTTTAGTGTCATATAACTGAATTCAGAAATAATTCTCTAAAGCATGAAACCAACAGAGGCAAGTCATACTTAATCCATATTTCAAAGTATGTCCACTTTTTCTCTCTTCTCTGACTGGGACAGATTTGGGATCAGGGCAGGATTAAATTAGCTGCTTCCCTATGGTGGGTACTTTAATACTCTTCATCACCTGGTGACGTGGGTACTCACCAGTAGGCTGTGACACAAAGCATGGAAATGCTGCTGATTTGTTTCCAGCTCATCCCATTCCAGCCGCCAACAGCTTGTGGGTCTGAGGATGAAGGGGAGTCCATATGTCAATGATTCGCAGACCCCACTGGATTTTAGAGCCCTGGGAAGAGAAAATGGAAGTGTGAGGCTCCTTAGTGGTATCCAGAACCTTGACCCAGATCCACTTAAATTTAGCTTAAGTCTAAGACTGTATTGTGAAATCTTTTAGGTTAGGGCCTGTGAATTATTCACCTTAGGATGTACCTATCAGGGTATATGGCACACAGCAGAGTCTCAAAGTCTGTGAATTAATGAACACAGCACCTATTCTGAGACCTCAAGACTCTGATGGGTATTTCCTCTCCTGAGCTTACTCTGTCCCATTCATTCCTGCTGCAGCAACCACATTACACAACAGTATGCTAACGATCTGCATCCCAGACCTGGTTCTTCTGTGGCAAGATGCTGATGGAAGACACAGTTAAGAAGAGATTGCGTTTAAGCAGTTTCCCCAGCAGCATCCATGGTCCCAAGTCCATAGACAAGCTTACTCAGATACCTGTACAGGGGCACTGTGATACAACTAGGAAGCAGTAAAAGTGGTCTTTGCCATCATTCCTAATTCAGCTCTGGAACTGATTCTCTTGGAAACAAGAATTCTAGTACTTAAAGAAATAGAAAGGTGAGGTAGATTCTAGGTGCCACTCATTCCTTGAAGATCAGATCTCTGTCCTGATGTCTAAACATAGTAGGTGTTCAATAAACATTTGCTGAATAGATAAACATCGTTCTGTTTCTTTTTTTCCTCTGCATTCTCAGAGACTGTCTGGGTTTCCAGTCTTCATCCAGACTTTAGAATATTCTACTGAGATATATCTTTCACTGTCTCCTCATTCATCTCCACATACTGAGCAGTCTGACCTTGAAATTTCATGCCCACACCTGTAGTTGCTACTCTGGAATTGACCCCCTGCTGCCTGACACTTGGGGATGCCCTTGCCCTCCCTCTATCTTAGTCTTCCTAGCTGGAACCAATAAGAGTAAATATTTGCATGGATTAGGGAGGTTCTCTTGAACCATACTTGATCACCCGGAGCTTGTAACAAGACGCTGATGACTGGGAAACCATCTGGTAGAGGGTGCTGAAGTCTCCTTTGGGGTCATCCATCCTCAAGGAGCCATCAGCTGTTCCAGGGAGTAGGGATGGGCTGAGAAGTCGCTCTTGGAGATCACATTTCAGGCACACTACAATAAAAACGGCATTTGGGGAGGGATTGTTTGTCACAAGTTACCTCAGGCTATATAATTAAGAGAGCTCATTGCCACCCATTCCATGTCCACCAGGCAAGTAAGGGTTGGGAGGCAGGGAAGCGGACAGAGGAGCAGGTCTGAAATAATATTGCTCTACATAACAGGTAATTTTATTTTCTGGGTGTGACATGATTTTTTTTTCTTGTTTTACTTCTGGGCTGGCTGAGCAGTTTCCTCATAGTGAGAGATCTGGCTTGTGTTTGAGTACAAGAGGAATGTGTGTCCGCTGTGGAGGAGGCAGTTAACACTGCAATATGCAGGGCCTTTTGGCAATCAGAGAAGGAAATTTTGCCCCTCCTGCTTCCCTGTGGCTAAGCTTTGGCAAGACTGCAGGTCAGATGAAGGAAGAGCAGGAAAGCAGAAGTCAGGCAGTCAGCTGACAGCTACTGCTTCTCTGTGAGCTCTTCCAGGACATTCGAGGGAGGGGGAGGACTAAGTTCCTGAAACGGTTTATTTTATAATTCCCCAAGTGAATAGAACCTTTTGGACCTTGCAACATCACTGCGGCAACATACAACAGTTCTGAGGGTGTTTCCCCTATGTGTGGAGGTTTTTTATGCTTCCATAAGCTTCTTCTCCAGCAGGCGCGTTCACATGTCACAGTGTACAATGTTCTGTTGCTCTAGACTTGAATCCTTGATATTAAGAAGGTTTTAAATGAAATATATATTGGGTTTAAGTATTGTTAACAAATTATGAATATATGAGTGTTCTGTACTTGTGAGAAGGTTAGCTGTTGATGTCAGTGATTTGTGAAATGACTGAAGTACCTGCAACATGAGGTAAAAACAAAAGTAGAAATAATGTAGAAAAAAATAGATCTAGCTGCGCCTGGCATCCAGACCTGGATATCACTCTGGATGAGAGAGCTCTTGGCCAGGTGTGTCCCAGAGCCCAGGAAGTCATTAGGAGGGACTCTGCCTAGGACTCCTGCTACTGCGAAGTCGCTTCAGTCGTGTCCGACCCTGTGCGACCCCATAGACGGCAGACCACCAAGCTCCCCCGTCCCTAGGATGCTCCAGGCAAGAACACTGGAGTGGGTTGCCATTTCCTCCTCTAATGCATGAAAGTAAAAAGTGAAAGTGAAGTTGCTCAGTCGTCTCCAACTCTTAGCGACCCCATGGACTGCAGCCCACCAGGCTCCTCTGTCGATGGGATTTTCCAGGCCAGAGTACTGGAGTGGGATGCCACTGCCTGCTCTGGCCTAGGATTCCAGCTTCCCCTTACTTCCTCTGTGCCTGACTGCTTCATTGTTGAGTCCTTGGGCTTTAGGATTAGACAGCTGTGTGCATCGGCTGAGGTTCTTGACTCTGGCTGCAATAAGAATCACCTAGTGAACTTGTCTGTTACAGATGTCTGGCCCCTACCTCACACCAGCAAAACTGGGATCTCTGGGGCTGGAGCTGATATTGGTAATTTTAAAAGTTCCTCATTTGATTCTTACTGTAGCCAAGGATGAGAACTACTGGAACTGTAGTCTCAGCAATGTTCCAAAGCTGGGAAAGTATTTTAGCAGGGTTTGAGTCTAGAACCAGGTATGCTTCTCATCACTCAGACCCAGGTGCAGAGACAGCAGAGACCAAAATCAGAAAAGAAGTTCATTCGAGGCAGACTATGCTCTGTCAAGAAGAGGCCTCTGAGGAAGCATCTAGGGAGAGGGTGAAGGACCCGAGGTGGCTGCAGAAGCAGGTAGTGTTGGGTGGAGAACCTTGTAAGGAGAAGTCAGAGTGAACATCTGAGGAGCAGTCCTCAAAAGATTATATATTAGGAGAGCTCAGGGTTTCAATTAGCCTTTTTTTCCCTTAGGGAAACACATTTCTAGAAATTCACATAAAGAGCAATGCATCAGTTTTGCGAACAATGGATAACTATAATATGGTCTTTATTGTGCTTGTTTAAACTCTCATGTGGGTCATACCCACCCCAGGAGAGGCCTACCTTCTTTGGACCTCATTCCAAGTGGTACCTGAGCATCTGGATTCCAGTGAAGATGTTTTCAGCAATTCTACCACCATCCTAGATCTAAGTTCTACCACCCACCCTGAAGACCTGTGGATTTCCAAAAAATAACTGCAGATGGAGATACATTCTGGGTTTGACTCTGGTGTTGAAAGCCACGGGAAAAGAGAGGGCAAAGCAGAGAATTCTCAGTATTACCATGGGCAAATGCCATGTAGCAGCAGAAGAAAGTCTGGCTGCCGGAGATCCTGGCTCTGGATGGCCCTAGCCCTCCTATTGAGAGAAGTGCCTGGCAGGATGCAGGTTGCTTGGCTCTGGAGGTGACAGACCAGGGTTTGATGAATATCCTCTGGGCTGAGAGTAATCAAATGTATAAAATATAGATTTCTAATCCTAAGGGTTAAGAATGGGATTTGGAGTTGCTTGGCTTCAGATTTTGGCTTGGCTATTAATTTTCTGTGCAGCCCCAGGGGAAATATTTAATTCCTTTGAGTGTCAGTTTTCTCATCTGTAAACAGGGATAATATTATATTTATTGATTTTAAGACACATTTTTTTTTTTTCACTTACTATATATAAGGCAATGGCACTCCACTCCAGTACTCTCGCCTGGAAAATCCATGGATGGAGGAGCCTGGTAGGCTGCAGTCCATGGGGTCGCTAAGAGTTGGACATGACTCAGCGACTTCACTTTCACTTTTCCTTTCATGCATTGGAGAAGGAAATGGCAACCCACTCCAGTGTTCTTGCCTGGAGAATCCCAGGGATGGTGGAGCCTGGTGGGCTGCCGTCTATGGGGTCACACAGAATCGGACACGACTGAAGCGACTTAGCAGTGTCTCTGTGTATGTCTTACAATCACTATGGACCAGGCAGACACTCTTAACCCTTACTTCCTATTCTAACCTAAAAGAACTCTCTCAGTAAGAATAAAATAATATTTCTAAGTGATAAAAAGCAATGTGTCACATTTAATTGGAATTGGTTTTCTTTCTTGGTGGTACATAAAATAATGGTATATCTTATAATTGACACCATCTAGGCTTCCCTGGTAGCTCAGATGGTAAAGAATCTGCCTGCAATGCAGGACACCCAGGTTCTATCCCTGAGTTGGGAAGATCCTCTGGAGAAGAGAACAGCAACCCACTCCAGTATTCTTGCCTGGAGAATTCCACGGACAGAGGAGCCTGGTGGGCAACAGTTCATGGGATTGCAAAGAGTCAGACGCGACTGAAGTGACTAACACTTTCACTTTTAGATTCAATGGCGTGTGGTGACAGTACCTGCATCATGTTGTTGTTATGGAGATGAAATAGGCTAATGCGAGGAAAGGAGTTAACACTGTTTGGGAAAAATAGATAAGAAGTGAGCAATTGGTCTTGGGCAAAGCAGGTGGAATGGAGGCCTTGGGAAGATTTTACACACAAAGGAAAGACAGTAAAATCAAGCGAAGTTGTTAAAGGCATCCCAGGCCCTAGACTGAAATGGGGGAAAAGGGGAGATATATTAAGAACCCAATGGCTATCTCTATAAAGAAAGGACCAAGGTGTATCTTCCCCTTTGGGGACAGAAGCTGGTATCCATTTTTCTCATTAAGCGCACACTCCTAAAGCGGAAGACACAATTTAGTCTTTTCCCTTTGAAGCTGAGGCTGACTATACTGATGGGTCCATTTGAAGGCCCTGCCACCCAGGTCTTAGAACCACCTTCAAAGGGGATGGAGACTAGAAATGGCTTTATCCCTACAATCTAGTGGGACCTGGATTAGCTATCACTGCCAACTGGAGCAGTATCCAGGACCTTGCCGGCATGCCTACAACACTGGATTGACCTCTTGGTTTCCACAATTGCCAGAACGTACTTTGTTAACATTGTCTAGGGCCACTAGTTGAACACCCTGGGGCTTGTTCTGTAGTTGCTTTAGTTCCTCTCAATTTGGTGTCTTCCTATTGAGAAGATCTCTATTTAATCATTTAGTTTTGGTTCTTTTCCTCTCCTTACAGGCCCTAATCATGTTATTGAGGTACCAGCTTACCTGAAATTATGTCAATAATATCTGCCACATCAAAAATGAAAACTGGAGAAAACGTATGATTCATTGTTCTCTCATGTAGTGTAGCTGATGCCCTATTATTGAGGTGTTTAAGTCTCTACATTGAAACGAACTGGGTCTTGCTGTCTGGGTTTAATCAGGTTCAGTTTCCTAATTGAAAATTAGAAGTTTAGAAATTCTCATGCTGACATTGGACAGCCTCATCCTCTCCTTTTCCAGTCCCTAAACCTCAACTACTCTGTATTCTGATGACTTTCCAATCCTAATTCTAGACTAGGATAATCATTGTCTATGTAATATATCTTTTAGGGAGAGTGTACTTGAATCATCTCTGGTTCTGGAAATGTTGCTGATACTCCGTGAAGGAAGAAGAAGGTGGACATGTTCTCGATCTGTTCCGCTGTTATGCAGCCAGGCTTTGAAGAAAATCTCCATGCTGACAATATCACTGTCTATAGTCTGAAGATCAATGTCAGTTGCCAGGATAGAACTCTCTGCAGTAGAAAGGGAAACAGTAGTTACAGTGTTTAATTCTTTAGTTACAAATTTTGAAAAACATAAAATATTAAAAGCACCCATTTTTGAACCTATTAATTCTACCTCTAGATATCTAGCCTAGAGACATTCTTGGATAGTACCCAAAGAGACATATGCAAAGATGTTTAGCACAGCATTGTTGCAAAAACAACTAATCAAAGCCCCAAACAGAAAGCAATTCAAATGTCCATCAATAGGGAAATATTTAAATAAATTATGGCATAGACTATGGAGTACTATGCAGCTGTTAACAAAGTTAAATGTACTGACATGGAAAGCTAGGAGAGAGTGCATAAAGAAAGTTCTAGAACAGAGTATAGTGTGACTCATTTATATAAAAATAAAACTGTTAGCCTAAGTGCATACATATGTATGGAAATGCCTTTTACAGAGCTCTGGAAGTCTACTATTAAATTGTTAATAGTGGATAGGAGTAGAAATGGGGCAGAATTCTGAGATACATTCACTTTTTATTATTTATACTTCTATACAGTTGAATTTTATTGTATTTATGTATTTTCCATATTTAAAAAAATTTTAGAATACAAAAATAGCCAAAAATAATATAGCAATTCAAGTTCAGTTCAGTTCAGTCACTCAGTCATGTGCGACTCTTTGTGACCCCCATGGACTGCAGCACACCGGGTGTCCCTGTCCATTACCAATTCCTGGAGCTTGCTCAAACTCATGTCCATCGCGTCAGTGATGCCATCCAACCATCTCATCCTCTGTCATTCCCTTCTCTTCCTGCCTTCAATCTTTCCCAGCATCAAGGTCTTTTCCAGTGAGTCAATTCTTCGCAATCAGGTGGCCAAAGTATTGGAGCTTCAGCTTCAGCATGAGTCATTCCAGTGAATATTCAGGAATGATCTCCTTTAGGATGGATTGGTTGGACCTCCTTGCAGTCCAAGAGACTCTTAAGAGTCTTCTCCAATACCACAGTTCAAAAGCATCAATTCTCCAGTGCTCAGCTTTCTTTATGGTCCAACTCTTATATCCACAATGCAAGTTAAATACTTAGTTAATGAGGTCTTCAATTTTATGTTATTATTTCACGGTGAAAATGTATTCAATTATTTCCTCTGTTATAAAACAAAAATTTTAAAAAGACTAAAAGAGAAAAGATGAATTATAAGCTCTACCTTCTGATACAGAATTATACAAGTTTGCCATTGGCATACTATATCTCACAAGCGTAGCAGCCAAGAAGACAGGGATGGTCTGGTGGAGTGTGATTTGATTCCCAATCTGAATGAATGGGACTAGGTAGGCGGGGTGATGAGACTTTGCTGGTCTATTTCCTTCTTTAGGCAACACTAGCTCAGGAATTGGGATCTGGATCTGGACATAAAGTTGGTCAGTAAAAGCCAAATATAAGGTGATAGAGGAAGCACAGAGAGAGGAAATGAGACAAGAGTTGGAAAGAAACCGAAGAGGAACCTGGCTTTTTTTGCCTCACCATGAGGGACTCTCAGAAATACTTTTACAAAGGGCCTAAGAAAAGTCAGTCACTCCAATGAATTAACTTCTGTGTATGACTCATGGACCCCAAGGAGAACGCCGGTTTATTTCTAGAACGACATTCCTGAGGACAAGTCTGCAGAGGTGGCAGACTCTCCACAGGGAACAAAGGGCTTCAGTCCAACGTGTTGGCACCCACACAGGGAAAGTGTGGTGAGACTTAAGTGACTTCATGTCATATTTATCGACTTCTTATGTGGCTGAAAACGGGCACCAAATGCATTTCTCTTTGACCCAGTATAGTTAAAACTTTACCACTGGTTACGCTTGCCTTCTGAGGCGGACCATATTCTGCCTATGGGATGTGAATCTCTCTAAATAAATTCGCTTTCACTTAAAAAAAAAAAAAAACTTCTGCCATCTTCTGTGAATAGTTATGAGGATTCACTAGCTAATGAACTCATTCCATCAAGCAATAATATTAATTATGTACTACACAGAAGGTGAAATACTATATAAAGATATATGATACTCTTTACCTTAATGAGTTTATAAAGCAACATTGTTCTTAACCATTTCTCCTTAAACTCTCATCTATTCCACTGTTTTCAACTACTACAGTGATAAATATGAACTCATTGTCAAATAAATGCTCTTCATAAGTGAGGAGAAATGTTCTTTTTAATAACGGGAAACTTATTGTGTCATAGGAAAAACAAGAAGTAATTTTTCTGAGTCTGGACTTCAACTTGAGTAATAAGTAGGGAAATGACTGAACAGCTTCTCTTCAAAGAAGCAAAACAGTTATTAAAGTATAAGGAGGCAGATATAGAACTAAATAAATGAAGTAGAAAAAAGGATCTCAAAAAGTGGAGCAGATGATACTGCTTTGAGTTCAAACAACAGAATTTTGGAGAAGATAAGTGTTTCTTTTTTTCTCCCCAGTGAAATGGTAAAAGACTAGAAAATTCCTACCATGGGTATGGGGACAGAGCAAAGTATCTCCCCATTAAGAATCTGGAAATAAGAAAAATAGGGGTTTCCTCAGATAGTTAAAAAATAAAGTCAATACAGAGTGATGAGGTCAATGAAAAACAGTCACTTTAAAAAGAATGGCTTATAGACCAAAGCAAGATTTGGCTGGAGCCTATGGATGGTATTGGCTCATCCAAAGAATGGATGGATCCATTAGAAGGAGAGAGGGTTGACCAGAAATGGAGCATAGAGAAAGGGAGGAACAGCGGTAGATGCTGGCCTTGATTAGCCAAGCATATCTCAAAGGAGAGGGCGTGCTAGCTCAGTGAGGAGTCCCAGCGGCAGGAAGGCAGGATACATTTGTCAAGTTTCTGCTCTTCTTGGTGATTATAGTGGTTATGGTCTTTCCTCTAAAGTAGTCTGGCCAACAACTTTAGTCTTGAGCTTGATAAGGTGAGTCTATCTCTGAGAGGATGTTGACAAGATCAACTTTCTGACTCTGTAAAGCTGGAGAAGCAAGTCTGAAACATGGCACCTCTGTGAAGGAAAATGCCAGTCTTCCCTGCAGACACACCATCAATGTTGCTAAGTTCTTTCCAACTTCTTTTTGTTTTGTGATTGAAAGTTTGTACCTTTTACTCCCCCTCAGCTATTTCTCTGCTCTCCTTACTATACTTCCTGTTTATTCCCCATATCTACACCTCTGTTTCTGCTTAGTTATGTTTGTTCATTTGTTTTGCTGTTTAGATTCTACGTATAAGTGAAATCTGAAAGTATTTGTCTTTCTCATTTCACTTAGAATAATAGCTTCTAGGTCTGCCCACGCTGCTGTAAATGGCAAGATTGACTTGTTGTTGTTGTTTTTTTTTTTTTTAACTATGGCTGAGTAATAGTCCATAAAGAATATTCCACATCTTCTTTATCCATTCATCTATCGATGGGCACTTAGGTTTCTTTCATATCTAGGCTACTGTACATAATGCTACAATAAACATAGGGATGCATGTATCTTTTAAAATGAGTGTTTTTTCTTCAAATAAACACCCAGGAGTGGAACTGATGGATCATATGGTAGTTCTATTTTTAACTTTTTGAGGAAACTCCATATTGTTCTTCACAGTGGCTGCACCAATTTGCATTCCACTAACAGTGCATGAGAGTTCCCCTTTCTCCACATTCTTGTCAACACTTGTTATTTGTTGTCTTTTTGATAATAGCCATTCTGACAGGTGTCAAGTGATTGTGGTGTTGATTTGCATTTCTCTGATGATTAGTGATGCTGAGCATCTTTTCATGTGCCTGTTGACAGAGCATGTCTTCTTTGGAAAAATGTCTTTTTAGGCTCCTCACCCATTTTTAGATTGGGTTGTTTGTTTTTTGATGTTGAGTTGTATAGTTTCTATGTATATTTTGAATATTAATCCTTTTTTGAGATATGTCATTTGCAAAAGATAGTAGGCTGCCTTTTCATTTTGTCAATTGTTTCCTTCACTGTGCAAAACCTTTTCAGTTTGCTCTAGTCCCATTTATTTTTGCTTTGCTTCCCTTGCCTGAGTAGACATATCCCCCCAAATATTGCTAAGATTGATACTGAAGAGTTCACTGTGTATGTTTTCTGATTTTATGGTTTCAGGTCTTACATTTAATATTTTAATCCATTTTGAGCTTATTTTTGTATACGGTGTGAGAGCTCTTTTCAACTTAACCTATAGATTCTTCAGAGAGCCACTGAGTAGAGCTTCTTCCTTTGAAACAGTTCTTAGTAATTGCATAGAGAGCTATGCTTCAGGTTTGAGGGGACCTTCTCAAAAACAGTCGTATTATCTAAGCTAAACAGTAATGTGGAAACCAGAACACTTTAGAGGGGGAACTTCTTTTCCACATTCTCTGTCACTGGTCAAGGCATTCATTTCTTTGTGCCTGAATTATAGCAGTAGCCTCTTAGCTGCCCCATCAAACTCCATTCTTTTCCCTCTGGTACTTCTTACTACCAATTAATTTTTCTAAAACATAGTTTCACCATATCCTTCCTTTGCTAAAGAGCACATACTGCCTTTCTGCTGTCAGCTTCTTTATTCTCTTCACTCATTCTGGACCATTTGTTACTACTACTCATTACTCCTCAGATACCCCCATATGCATGTGCTCAAGTTGCTAAGTCATGTCTGACTCTTTGTGACCCTATGGACTATGGAGCCCACCAGACTTCTTTGTCCATGGGATTTTCTAGGCAAGAAGACTGGAGTGGGTTGCCGTTTCCTTCTCCAGGGCATCTTCCCGACCCAGGGATAGAACCCATGTTTCCTGGGTTGGCGGGCAGACTTTTTTTTTAACCACTGAGCCACCAAGGAAGCCCTATCATACATTCCTCTTTTTTCTACCTGTTGAGAGCCTATCAACACCCCAGCCCCTCCATCCTCTGGCTTAGTAGCTTGCATAGAGCTGAAGTTCAGCAAATGCCTATTCCTCAGCTCTTATTACTTTTTCCTGTAACTCTTCTGCTTCAACTAAATTAGTCTCCTTGCCGTGCTGTTTCCGTCCTTAGTGCTTTTTAAATCTATGGCCTGCAATTTCTCCAGAATTCAACTCAGACTGACTTTTTCTAGGGAGTTATGCTTAATTATGGGCTTTTGAAGGTGGTTCCAGTGGTAAAGAACCCACCTGCCAATGCAGGAGACATAAGAGACGTGGGTTCGATCCCTGGGTTGAGATGATTCTCTGGAGAAGGAAATGGCAACCCACGCCAGTGTTCTTGCCTGGAGAATCCCATGGACAGAGGAGCCTGGCAGGCTGTGGTCCATAGTGTCTCAGAGTCGAACAGAACTGAAGTGACTTGGCGTGCAAGCACATGTTTAATTATATCCTCCCTATCTGACTTTAATCAGTAGCCCCTGAGTATCTGTGGGCTTAGTTTGGGGAATACTAATTATACTTGTTACTTGTTTCTCCTGAAAGGTTTTCTGATTTTTTTTTTCTTTTGCTTATTTGTTTAATGAAAGGTGGTGGAATGTAGTAGAAAGACAAGGGTTTGAGTCGTGGCTTGAAAGTTGTTAGCTATGTTGTTTTGAGCAAAGTAGGGAAAGTACAACCTATTTCATAGTTATAGGAGGCATAAGAAATGAGATGATTATCTATGAATGGCATATAGCAGGTCTAACAAATGAAATTTTCTTCCTTTTCTCTCATCAACAAAATGAGTTGCTCTTATAGGAAAAGAAGATACTTTCCTTTTTAAAAAGTATTTTCCCCCCTACTTGCTTATCTTGGTGACTTTCTCCTTGCCACCAACAAGCATAAGAACATCAACACTTGGGACTGTGTTCTTTACAAATACAACTAAATGTACTAAACCTGGGGAATGCGGAGGAGACTTCTCAGACGAAAACCAGCTCTCATACTGACTGGTGAGCAGGGTAGTCAGTGGGACCGGTCCCACTGAGGTTATGAACTAAAACTTTACTGGAGTCAACGTGTGGCTCTCAGGCTCGGCCCTGAGTTGTTTGGATGTTCCTGACAGGAGAGGAAGGCCTGGTCTGTTGCAGTTTAGCCATAGCCAGCATTTTCGTTCAGTTTTTAGACTTACTCTGCCACCCTGTGGCCATAAGCGGTGATATCCTTCACTGAGCTAAGGTCTTCTGGAAGACCCACAATAATGGGAAAGACTAAGAAAATCTATGAGTGCCAAAGCATTGATGCTTTTGAACTGTGGTGTTGGAGAAGACTCTTGAGAGTCCCCTGGACTGCAAGGAGATCCAACCAGTCCATCCTAAAGGAAATCAGTCCTGAATATTCATTGGAAGGACTGATGCTGAGGCTGAAACTCCAATACTTTGGCCACCTGATCTCATTTGAATAGACCCTGAAGATGGGAAAGATTGAAGGTGGGAGGAGAGAGGATAACAGAGGATGAGATGGTTGGATGGCATCACCGACTCAATGGACATGAATTTGAGTAAACTCCAGGAGTTGGTGATGGACAGGGAGGCCTGGCATGCTGCAGTCCATGGGATCGCAAAGAGTTGGACACGACTGAGTGACTGAACTGAACTGAAGAAAACCTAAGGGTAATAATGTAATGCCTAAAGCAATGCTTCTCAGAAGTTAACCCTAAAATAGGGTTACAAAATTGAAATGTGTTTAAAATGGGAGAATTTAATACTTTAACACGTACATACATATGTAATGGTTATATTTCTCTCATGACATAGAATGTCTAAAGAAGAGGCCCAGGAAAATTGTGCTCCTGGCCAGTCCTGCACAACCTCCCCAGTCCCACAAAGGTCTTGACCTATAGGAAAATTCCAATTCTTTCTAAATGACTATGATGTTACCTGTCCTTTGGTGTCATGGATGGGCTTCAAGGGTTCTGGGAACCCTTGAAATTGAATACAACTCAGTTTGTAAGAGCATAGGTGTATTTTGGTGGGGTGGAAGAGATGGTTAAGTCCTTAGCTTTTATTAGATTCTCAGAAGAGCTCTGTGAACCTCAAAATGTCAAGAACTACTACAGAAACTATGTAATCATGGTACCTTAGCTTCCTGGGTCAGTTTACAATCAGTGCTATCTACTCTGTGAATACAGGAGTGGCTTTAGGATGCTAACAACTAGGATAAGTAACCAGAGCAGACAGTTTTCTCAGGAATAACTGTTCAGGTTCATTCAACCACAGTTTTTAAGTCAGTAACTGCAAGGGGATAGTCTCCAACACATTACAATGTTAGGGGCAGTCCAGCTTGTCTTTCTGAACTTATAACCTCATTTGTGGTGGTAATGATTGAACCCTGGGAAAAAGGGAAAGCCTGTTGAAAGGAGGTGGTGGGGTAGTGGGAGTTAAGGCAGTGTGTCCTCTGTAGAGAAGTGAGCATAGTACTGACCAAGTGGTGATCATTTTCTTAGGATCCCTGTCTATAAGAGGGGTTAAAACAT